>NC_136072.1:583117735-584455860 GCF_964261635.1 Lissotriton helveticus
AAACCGTGTGATTCTCAAAATGTGGAATGCAAATATGGATATATAATTTGTTACAGAGAACTCTATCGCCCATCGTTCCTAATGTCACTTCATATATTACAATGTCAGAGAAGACATAGATGAAGAAGATGTACGAGGGGATTTCTGCAGAAAAGACTAACCAAAAAATTTCTTTCCCATAAATAAATGGCATCCTATGAGTGCTGTGACCGTTGGAGCTCAGTACCTAGGAGAGTACAACCCCGAAAGTACAGACATTGTGAAATCACATATATTGGACACATACTATCTAATGAAGAGTCCACAGCTAGAAAACATGTGCCTTTGTGAAGTACTTCAACACTACAGATATAGAAGCAATGTAACAGAAAACATAGAAAAAGGGAAATATGCAGTAGTTGAATGTGATGGTTGTTTGGTCAGACATGAAAAAGAAAATCTAATTAATCACATAAAACTTAGTTGCCAAACTCCAGACAGAAATGTTTTCCTATTTGGCACTTCTACAACTGTTCAAGCTTTGGCATGTTGAATCGGAATTACTTGCAGATTATGACTGCTACGAAAATTCTTTCAATGCTGTGAAAGACAGCATTAAGTGTTCAGTCTTCCGAAACTATTTGCAATTGTTAAATGATGAGATTCATTAGGAAAAAAATAATTGCTGTTAAGGTAGCTAAGGAGAGTTCACAAAGCAGCAAACATTCTGGACCACTGAGTATAGATCCTCTTGGACAACCCATTATTGAAAACAAAGCTATAATAGCCATGAATAAGGGGGAAAGTGCAATGGAACAAGCGAAACAGGAAAGTCTTGATTTGGAACAATTAGTTGGACAACTGCGCAACGCACAGAAAGAAATTTATATGGAGGTGAAAGATAAAATAGAACATGCATTCCTTCATGAGATGAAACAGTGTACATGTACAACATTTAAGCCAACACTATTATATGTCAGTGATCAAGCTGGAACCGGGAAAAGCTTTCCAATTAAAGTTCTCACCACTTACCTACAGAGGACTATAGAATCAAATTTAGTAACAGCACCAACTGGATTTGATGCACATAACATTAAAGGAATTACTTTACACCGACTACTTATGCTACCTGTTGAACATGACAATAAACTGGAATACCAGAAGTTATCTGGGGAAGCTTGTCATGAAGTCTCAAAAGTACTAAAGAAACTGAAGCTTTTTCTCATCGTTGAGGTAATTATGGTCTCAAACTTAGGGGCAGATTTACATGCCCCTTGCGCCTCATTTACGCCGCTGTTGCGTCACTTTTGTGATGCAGCAGCAGCGCAAATCTTGCTCCATGGTGCGGCGGTACTTACAACGTGACGCATCTGGGAGATGCGTCACGTTGTAATGCCCTGCGCCACATGTAGGCGTTCCTGTGCAGAGGGGCGTTCCAGTCAGGAACGCCTCCTAAAAGTGGCTGAGTGCAATCTACAAGATTTCACTCAGTCACTTTTAGGCCCATGCTGCGTCAAAACCCTGCGCCTGCCTGAAGCAGGCGTAAGGATTGACGCAGCATTAACTAGATAGGGCCCCGAGCATTGCTGGAGCTGCGTCGCACTTGCGACGCAACTCCAGCAATGCGTCACTTTTACGGCACAGATGCGTCACGCATCTGTGCCGTTTTTGCACCATGGCGCGCCGCATTGTAAATGCGGCGCATCCATGATGGCGGAGCTGTGGCGCACAATAACTGGCGCATCCCTGCTGATTTGAAGAGATGCGCCAGTTATTGTAAATATGCCCCTTAATGTTTGCCTTTGTACACATGCAAATGCAACAGATTTTAAAAACAGAGTATGACATTTGGAGGAAAGCATTTAATTGTCTTTGGAGACCTACTACAACTTACCCTCATCAAAGGACAGCCTGTTTTCAAGGCACTTCTCCATGATGAAACTCGGAATTCTTTGGGAAGTATTGGCATTGTAAACATTTGGATAAACTTCCTAAAAAAGGAACTACTTATCTGACATGGAATACAGAAATATTCTGAAAAACATTATAGTAGGAGTTCTAACAAAGTCATCTTATCAAAAAAAAATCCTCCAACAACACAGCAGCACAGCTAATGTTCAATTTCTTTCAAGAAAAGAAATCCATAGTCTGTTTAATGACTACACTTCAGAAGTGCTCCAATTTTAACGAAGAATAATAACGAATGAAAAAAGAGCACATTTTGGAAATTTCAGCAATCAACAAAATGGATCGCCAGGGGGTGACAGTACTGCTAAGAACATATCTACAAGCAAAATTCGATTCATTGGGAAAATCTTTATACAGGACTGCAGGATTGTAAAAGTGTTTAAGCATGTGCAAAAACGGTAAAGTCAATTTTTCAATTCAAAATTACTTTATTCGATTAATACAAAATTAATCGTAAAAGTTCAAGTATACATCACAGATAAAAAAAGTTAAAACAAAGCAGTTCATCAATGTCAATCAATGCATAATTTCCTGGTTTTTACACATATGCATAAAACGGAGGCAAAAGTATAACAGGTTAGGGGGTCAGGCAACATACGTAGAAAGTACAAGGCCAAACGGCATTGTCGGAAATTATGCTTACGTGAAAGCGGGATTAAAAGCCTTTTCCGTTGATTACAATAACATTTACAGAAAAAGAAAATGTGCAAGTCAGACTGTTGTGAAGTGTCATCACATTGGCAACACGATAGTTCATTCGAGGAGAAGATACCACCAGGGTGGCCCAACATGCATGTGATAAAGTTAAGCCGAAACCTTAGCAGAATTAATCTATGACGTGAGATTGTTACAAATTCCAGATAGGACGATATTCCCTTAACCCGCAAGGGGCCTTCAATATATTCTCTAACAGTGGGTTTATTATGATAAACAATCAATCTCCCTTCATTAGCAGTGGTTATGAAATAGGTCTTCAATGTTTTTTTGAGACAGAACATTTTTCTGGGGATACAAATAAGCTTCCTAGAACAAGAGTGTATAAGGTATCTTTCACATACTTTAACCATAAAAAAATTCTTTGTATTCAAGGGATAGGCAGTCCTCTATTATTTGTTGGGTTAGTGACACTGTGTCTCTACACCATACAGAGTGCCATAGGAGAATGGGTGTGACGTTTATCCAGTCAGTTATGTAGGGGATGCTTAATTCTTCATGTAAATTAAAATTGGAACAACCAATGGGGAGACTCATCATCGATTTCCAAAACAAATCCTCTGTTGTTTGTATCCCCTTTGCGTTAACATAGCCCCATACCCCTGCACCATACGTGGCTACTGCCCTGGATTTCGACCCATAAACCTTTCTTCAAATATCTGGGTTTCTTGATCCCTACCATATTCCTCCAGGAAGCCTTATAATCAAAAGTGACTCCTAAGTATGAAAAAGAATCCGTCTGTGTCCCTTTGCGATTTGAGTTAAAATAATGGTGGTTTGCTCAGCTTTGGCCCTGCAATTAAAACAAATGACTAAGATTAGTTTGTCTCAAGATCCAAGCCTTTCATAAAATCCACATAAGTATTTAACAGTTTTTGTAGGGATCTTCTCATTTGCGCAATTAAAACTGCATCGTCTGCGTATAATAAAATTGGGATATGCAACTTCCTTATTCTAGGCACGTCTATAGTTGAATCTAATAGTTTGGACTCCACCCCATTAGTATACAACGAGAATAAAAAAGGGGCAAGAACGCACCCTTGGCGAACTCCTCTTGTTACTGGAAACCACCTGGTGCATTCTCTCTGTGGCCCATACCTACCTAAAATATGCTTCAGCTCTTGAATACAGTTGTCTAATGAAGGTGATCACTGCTCCAGAGCTGTGGGTGAGATACGCAATCAAAGGCCGCACTAAGGTCCATGAAGGGCAGATATAAATTGCCTTGCTTAGCATGAGTATACTTTGCTATAAGCAGACTCAAATATAGGCATTGATCTTGAGTGCCTCTCCCTTTTCTGAAACCGAATGGTGTCGGGATCAAGATCTTATTTTGTCAAAGCCCATTTCTCTGGTCTATTTAATAGCACTCTACCCATTAATTTTGCCTTGCTGTCTAGTAGAAAAATAGGTCTATAGTTCCTAGGGTCTTGCTTATGTCCTTTTTTAAAAATTGGACATAAAATGGCTTTAAGCCAGGAGGCGGGAGGTCCCTCTCTTGCTATAGCATGAAAAGTATCAGTAAGCAGAGGACTCCAGAGGTCAGGGCAATCTGTAAAAAAGTCTATTAGAGCACTATCAAAACCAGGTGCCTTATTACTGGTACTTTGTTCCAGTGCTATACATACATCCCTGTTATCAAAGGTAAGGGTAGTGCTAGAGGATGGAACAAGCTCTACGTCCGTAAGCCCGGCACTTGCAGGTAGGGTGTCTTAAAAATATTACTAAAGTGCGCCACCCAAGAGTCCTCGTCCACTTGCATATCCAAATTAGGCTCTGAGTTAGATTTTAAAAATGGGGCGTTAATCACTGACCAAAAATCCCATACATTATTTGTGGTTGATCCAACCAATAATGTGTTCCAGGCTTCTTCTTTCAGTGTCTTTAACCTGTTCTTCCTTTCCACCAAATAATTTAAGCGGGCCCGTTTCACAAGTAGGGTATCTTTTGGTACAGCCTAGATTGATCGGTGTAGGTCAGAAAGTGCTTTAGTATAATCACGATTGAACCTCTTCGGTCCCTTAGGTTTGCATGTCCCACCATTTTTAGAGAGATTCCTTGTCACCTCTCGCAAGATAGTTTCAAAAGCCTCAATGGTAGGCTCTGGGTCCTGGTTTGGATCAAGACATATTTCTATTTCTTGAATTTGAGACTACTTGAGGATTGAGAACAGCCTTATCAATACTCCCCCACTTAAGTGTTATCCCATTCTTTCTAGCTATGGTGGGTTTTAAGTGTGAAAAAGTAATGCCGTAAATACCTGGCCAATTCATGTGCTAGGTTATAGATTCATGGTCACTAAAGCCCAGGAATTCAACTTTCCTTTTGTTACCCTTTTCACCCAGTCTAGCTGAGGCTATTATGAACTCTATTGAGGAATAACGTGTGGCGGAACAACAAGTTTCCAGCGGGAGACCTGTAGATTCTGATCGTGGGTTCATGACCTCCAGGTCTTTTAAAAACATGAGTTTATTTAGGGCGTTCCCATAGGGATTATGGGTAAAATGCATGTTTGGTTCCCCATCTTCATCTACAAAGCCACAGATAGGTGTTAATGCAGCAGGACGAGGGTGTACAATAAAATCTCCTATCCAAAGCACCATTGGTTCTTTCTTGCTTAAACCTATTATCCTATTGCATATTTTCCTCCACTGTTGCAACAACTTTAAACATTTGGCTTCCAAATGAATTATTATAAAAACTGATCAATCAATCAATCAATCAATCATAGGCATTTATACCGCGCACTACTCACCCGGAGGGTCTCAAGGCGCTAGGGGGGGGGGGTCCGCTACTGCTCGAACAGCCAGGTCTTGAGCTTCTTCCTGAAGGAGAGGTGGTCTTGGGTCAAGCGTAGGTCGGGAGGGAGGGAGTTCCAGGTCTTGGCGGCCAGGTGGGAGAAGGACCTTCCTCCTGTTGTCGCTCTTCGGATGCGGGGGACGGCGGTGAGGGCGTGACTGGTCGAGCGGAGATGGCGTTTGGGAGCGTAGAAGTTGAGGCGGCTGTTGAGGTAAGTCGGGCCTTGGTTGTGTAGGGCTTTGTGTGCGTGGGTGAGGAGCCGGAAGGTGATTCTTTTGTTGATCGGGAGCCAGTGCAGGTCTCTCAGGTGTCTGGAGATGTGGCTTCATCTGGGGACGTCGAGGATGAGTCTCGCCGAGGCGTTCTGGATACGCTGGAGTCTCTTCTGGAGCTTGGCGGTGGTTCCGTCGTAGAGGGCATTGCCGTAGTCCAGACGGCTGGTGACGAGGGCCTGGGTGACCGTCTTCCTGGTCTCGGTGGGGATCCACCGGAAGATCTTGCGTAGCATGCGCAGGATGTTGAAACAGGACGAGGAGACGGCGTTGACTTGTCTGGTCATGGAGAGGGAGGAGTCCAGGATGAAGCCCAGGTTGCGTGCGTGGTCTGTCGGTTTGAGTGCATTGCCCAGGGCGGGGGGCCACCAGGAGTCGTCCCAGGCGGAGGGTGAGGAGCCCAGGATGAGGACTTCCGTCTTGTCTGTGTTCAGTTTCAGGCGGCTGGTCGTCATCCACTCAGCCACGTCTTTCATCCCTTCGTGTAGGTTGGCTCTGGCGGTGGCGGTGGCGGGGTCGTTGGTCAGGGAGAGGATCAGCTGGGTGTCATCGGCGTAGGAGATGATGTTCAGGTTGTGTTGGCGTGCGATGGCCGCAAGGGGGCTCATGTAGACATTGAAGAGGGTGGGGCTGAGCGAGGAGCCCTGAGGGACGCCGCAGATGACTTCCGTGGCTTCTGATCTGAACGGGGGGAGGCGGACTCTTTGTGTTCTTCCGGCGAGGAACGAGATGATCCACTCCAGAGCCTTCTCCTTGATTCCGACGTTGCTGAGGCGCTGCACTAGGGTGCAGTGGCAGACAGTGTTGAATGCCGCGGAGAGGTCCAGGAGGATGAGGGCCGCTGTTTCTCCGTTGTCCAGCAGGGTTCGGATGTCGTCAGTGGCAGCGATGAGGGCGGTCTCAGTGCTGTGGTTGGCCCGGAAGCCTGACTGAGATGGGTCGAGGGATCCAGTCGTCTCGAGGAAGGCTGCCAGTTGCTTGTTGACGGTCTTCTCGATGACTTTGGCTGGAAACGGGAGGAGCGAGATGGGGCGGTAGTTCTTGAGTTCGGTGGGGTCCGCCGTTGGTTTCTTTAGTAGAGCGCTGAGTTCGGCGTGCTTCCAGCTCTCAGGGAAGGTGGCGGTGTCGAAGGAGGTGTTGATGATGTCCCGCAGGTGGGGTGCGATGACAGCGTCGGCCTTGTTGAAGACGTGGTGCGGACAGGGGTCGGTTGGAGATCCGGAGTGGATGGAGTTCATCGTGCTGATGGTGTCTTCGAGGTTGATCGGTGTCCAGGCGTTGAGGGTGGTGGTGGGGGGCGTTGGTGTGGTCGTGGGGAGCGTTGTTTCTGTGCTGAAGCTGTTGTGTATGTCAGCGATCTTGTTGTGGAAGTAGGAGGCGAGGGAGTTGCAGAGGTCTTGCGATGGGGTGATGTCGTTGGTTCCGGCGTTGGGGTTGGAGAGCTCTCTCACGATGTTGAAGAGTTCCTTGCTGTTGTGTGCGTTGTTGTCCAGCCGGTCCTTGAATGCTGTTTTCTTGGTGGCGTGGATCAGTTGGTGGTGCTTTCGGGTGGCGAGCTTGAGGGTAGTCATGTTGTCCGGTGTAGGGTCTTTTCTCCAGGCTTTCTCGAGGGCACGGCAGTTCTTCTTGGAGCTCTTGAGTTCGTCGGTGAACCACGGGGCCTTCTTGCTTCCGGGTCTGCTGGGCGGGGTCCTCAGAGGGGCGAGTTCGTCCGCGCAGGTGCAGATCCATTTTGTGAGGTTGTCGGCGGCTTGGCTGGGGTTCGCTGAGCTGGCGGGAGGGTGCAGGTTTAGGGATGCGGCGAGTTGGTCGGCTGTGATCTTGTTCCAGCTTCTTCGTGCAGCCTGTTGCTGGTGGTGGTGGACCGTGGTCCTTCTGAAGGTGAAGTGGATGCAGCTGTGGTTCGTCCAGTGGAGTCCAGTGGCGTGGCTGAAGGCGATGTCTTTGCTGGACGAGAAGACGGCGTCGAGTGTGTGTCCGGCGAGGTGGGTGGGGGTGGTCACCAGCTGCTTGAGTCCGAGGGTGGCGAGGTTGTCAAGCAGGGTGGTGGTGTTGCGGTCGTTGTTGTTCTCCAGGTGGAAGTTGATATCCCCGAGGAGGATGTAGTCAGCGGAGGGGAGGGCGTGCGGGCTGATGAAGTCAGCGATGTCTTCGCTGAATTGAGTGCGTGGTCCCGGGGGTCGGTAGATCAGGGTGCCCCTGAGGGTGGTCTTGGGGTCGGTGTGGATCTGGAAGTGCAGGTGTTCGGCGGTTGTCAGGGTGTCGTCGGTGTTGGTCGAGATGCGGATGCTGTTCCTGTGGATGATGGCGATGCCTCCTCCAGTCTGCTTGTCGCGGTCTCTCCTGATGATCTTGTAGCCCTCTGGGATGGCGATGGCGATGTCGGGCGCTGAGGAGTCGTTCATCCAGGTTTCCGTGAGAAAGGCAACGTCAGGAGCTGTGGTGTCGAGGAGGTTCCAAAGTTGGACGGCGTGTCTGTGGACGGAGCGGGTGTTGAGCAGGATGCACTTCAGGTGGTTGCTGCTGGTGTTCGGCTTGGTGGACGCTGGTGCAGTGCAGGTCCGGATGCAGGAGAACTTGCAGGACTGGCAGATGAAGGGTCCGTGGGTGCGTCTCGGGGTGGCTCGGTAGCATCCAGGGGATCGGCCGGCGTTGAGTGCGTTGAGGGTGGCGGCGTCGTACGTCAGGCGGGTGGGCTGGGGTCTGCGGGGGCCAGGGGTCCTGGCACTGGGCGCGGTCCAGGCGCGGACGGGCGTAGACGGGCTTACCTTTGGCGCACCTTCGGCGCTCAATCGGTGCTCCCACTGCGCGCGTCTGCTGCGCGGTCGCTATGGGGGCGTCATAAGAGGGGAGCCGGGAGGGAGGGTCTGCGGGGAGGCGGGGAGCGCGGGAACCAATCGGCGGCCGGGGGGGCGGGGTCTCGTGGGACCCGGCGGGAAGCCTGGGGGCTCGGCGGCGGCCCTGTGGCGGCTGGGGCGTCGCTGGGTGGTCCTGTGGCGGCTGGGGCGTCGCTGGGTGCGAGGCACAGGCAGGTAAGGAGGAGCAGGCGGGAGGTGTGGGGGTGACCAGGCCGAGGGCACAGTGGTCACTCCAGGGCAGCGGTGTGGGACCCCTTAAGAGGGGAGCCGGGAGGGAGGGTCTGCGGGGAGGCGGGGAGCGCGGGAACCAATCGGCGGCCGGGGGGGCGGGGTCTCGTGGGACCCGGCGGGAAGCCTGGGGGCTCGGCGGCGGCCCTGTGGCGGCTGGGGCGTCGCTGGGTGGTCCTGTGGCGGCTGGGGCGTCGCTGGGTGCGAGGCACAGGCAGGTAAGGACTAAAATAGTGCTGCCATCAGGACCTTTAAGGTGTAACATATTAAAATATTGACACTCAGTGTGAGAAGATAAAACCTGAAATCTGAAAGTGTTCTTTAAAAAAGTCACAAAGCTGCCATTTGCCCTTCCAGCAGTTGAGGCAATTGCAGGGGTATGGTATGACCTATATCCATCTATGCTGACAGGGCCCCCTGCGTAGGTCTCTTGCAAACATATTAGGTTGAAAGTACAAATATATTTTAGCCAATCCTGATTCAGCAGTTTCACTCCCAGCCCTGCAATATTCCATGTGATGTCTGTGAATGTATTCATATCCTTAGTGGGGGGAACTTTAGTAGCCAAGGTTTCCCGGAGCCCATCCCCCACTACATTCTGAACTTCCTCCATATTACACAGTCAATTGCAGGCCTCCAAATCAGACAATGCCAAAAAACGGTTTGAGGTAGGTAATAGAGGGGTAATATTTCCTCCGTGATATAAGTGTGACTGGGGCCCCACTCTATTAGCGATGGAATTTTGAGCCCTATTTCCAGTTTGGTCAAATTGGCGCAATGGCAGTTTGTAAAAAAAAACAAGGGGTAAAACAAATATTTGAGTACGCTAAGAAGGATTGTTGGGTAACAGTTGTAATAGGTTTTTAGCCATAGCTGGGGATTTCAAAGTTAAGACCACACCGTCCCCTACAATAGACTTTGGTTACTTTCCATGCCAGGATACCCCATGAGTTATTAGGATATTACAGTATTCCTCGACCCGACCGTTCCCATTTTTGTTGATCCAATGGCGTGCTTTGTGAATTAATTGAATGGTGGTTTCTGTTTGATCTTTTTTTAGAGTTGGGGTGTTTGCTAAAATGACTACATTAGGGCAGGCGTCTGGAGGGAGATCTAACCTTGGCCCTTCATCCAACCTTTGTGAAAGATTAGGGGCCTCCATCCTTGCGCCTAAGGTCTCTTAGGCCATTAGCCTTGACGGGTAAACCACACCGCTCCACACCGACGTCCGGGCTACTATGGGCACACCATAAGTTTGGGTTTGTTGTAATGTTTCACGCGTATATTTGCTACGCGCGCCTTCTATTTAATTTAATGGCTGCTCTTGTCCATTTTCCATAGACACACCCTCTCCCTGAGGGTTACATCTTAGAGTTGTTAGTTCCCTTATAGCTTTTTCAATTGATTCTAGATGCTGGGTTATGGGAGCTAGAAGTGCCTTAAATTTTTCCATAAGCGCATCCATGTTCTGGGCCATATGTGGGGCTCCTGGCTCTTCGTAAATTTTTTCCCTGTTACCATCTGTTCCCCTTTCTGAAGAGTTTTGGCTTTTCCTTGGTCTCTTTGAGGTTTTTGGCAGTGGGTTTGTCAGGGGGTCCCTTTTTCTCTTTAACACTGGTGCCACATCCATTGAAATTAACCCCTCTGGTGGAAGTGTGCAGGAGCTTTGTGCCAGGAGTGGTACCTCGGCCATGGATGGGAGTAAAGGAGGACTCACCACATCCATGCCTATAACCAACACATTTGATGCCTGACTAGATGGAATATCCTTATTTAATACATTGTCAGTACCCAGTGACAATCTCCTCTCCGCTTGGTCAATTTCTATAGCGATCATGGAAGAGGCTTTTGCCCAAAAACTGGCCAGACATATAAGATTTACCTCCTCTGTCGATGTTTGTGCTGCTTTCCTCCTCCCCAAGCTAGCGGCGTTCTTTTTTTACCTTTTTAGAGCCTTTGCCAACCGGGCGGCGTCTGAGGGGGGACCCAGGCCTGCCTCCTCTGCGCTCCGACGGGCGTGGAGTCATTTTGCGGTGTTATTTAAATGTTGATGAAGGATTAGTACATGGTGCTACTGGTAAAGTGATTCATTTTGTTTACTTTCCAAATTGGTATCAGGTTGAATACTTAACCATAAAATGTAATCAGATTGATCGTGTTAAGCAGCTTGGCTAAAGTGTTGTATGTTTTTTACTTGTAAAGTACTTATATGTCTATCTGCAGCAGTTCCCAGTGTCTCTAGTCTAGAGCATGCTGTAACTGTCCATAAATTTCAAGGTTCAAGTGTAGATGCACTGTTTAATATTATTTGTAATTATGTGTTTACAGACGGTGTGGCATATGTTGCATTGTCTCGAGTAAGAACATTGTTTGGTTTGTTTTTGATTGATTACAATGACAGGAAAGTTAGCGCTGATGCAAGTTGTCTCAGAGAGTACAATCGGTTAGGAAGTGTATACGCTCCTCATTCAGAACAGCATCCCATTCATGAAAAACTGATAATCTGTCCCAAATGGAAACACACAAAAGAATCTACAGATGTTGCTGAAAAGAATAAAAACAAGAACTAACACAAAAGTTGTTAAGAAGAAAAAACTGGAGAATGAGGGAGATATTGTAGGTTACCAGTTGTTAAATACTTCTGGGTTCAACTGCTATGCAAATGTTGTTCTCAATGTACTGTTTTATTTAGCACATCTTGTAAATGCAATTGAACAGAAACCGCAGAAGAGATTATGCTTTGCACAGTGTGGTTTGCTCTAACGTTTACGAAGTGATAGAACTGTAATACATTGTGCTTTAGGCATTTGAGATCTAGTAGATATACTATGTGAATCAAGACTATTTGCTCAAAACATTCAACAAGATGCACTTGAATTTATAATGGTCATCCTTTGAGTTTTAGAAGAAGAAATCACCAGAATTGATGGACTTATTTGAACTTAGTTAGACATGGAACCATAACTGTGAAGATTGCTCTTTTCCATGTACCACTCAAATACATTGTGATCAATTTCCATACTTAACACTACCAGATTCCAAAACTGGGTCTTTTGACAGATTGATCCAAATGGCTAACCAAAATGTGACCTGCCCAAATTGTAGATCAGATGTTATGTCTACATTCCATATATGAAGAAGTGGAAAGATCGTATATTAGTGCTACAACGATCCAGAACTGATGGATCTAAATTAGAAGCCAAACTTAAAAACTTCAAAGCAAGACCAATATCAATTTCTTGATGAACCTATACTATATGGCTATCATCTTACAAGAAGACCATAATGTAACATCTGGACGCTACACTGTCTATTTAAAAAGTAAAACTGAATGGACTTAATGCAATGACACCAAAACCAACCTTAAATTTAAACAACAACTGCCTTTCAAACTTTCAAATTCTTACCTGCTGTTTCTTCAACCAAAGTTCTGAGGAGGATTTCTGATTTAAAAAATACTGTATGGTGTTTCTTCTACGTGAATCGTCAGTGATTAAGACATCATTCGGCCTATCAGGGGTGATGTTTTCAAAAGGATCTCTGAATTTCAAGTGTGCTTTGTATCTATTACTAGTATTGTACCAGTAATAATAACAGAGCAGTTTTTTTAAACATGTGTTTCTTTAGATTTGTTCAGTAACTGTAGGTTAAACAATTGATTAAATAATTGTAGTGAGTGCAATGCAAAGTGTCACTTATTTGTAGTGATATAATGTGCAGTTTTTTTTCTCCATAATCTATGAGATTGTTGTTATTTGAAAGGTTTTATATAGCGCTGGGTATCAGAGCGCTTTACATGAGCATTGATAGTTACAGTAAAAACAGTTGTTCAATAGGCTAAAAACACAGACAGGCAAGATTAAAACATTATTAAATTGATAAATAGGAAAAAAACTATCAACATGAGGAGAGGTTATCAAGAAAGACTATTTTAAACGAAAACAATATTAAATAAGCAAAAGGGCATAGAGCTATTTACATAAGTAGAAGCTATCAAGAAAAGCTATTTTATACGATAACAAGAATGCAAGTACAGCTCATTGTTGAGTGAAGGGGGGACAAAAAATTCAAGGCTGGTTGGCGGGAAAAGAATACATTGATCAACATATATGGGTGAGAACAAATTGGGGAGAAAGGAAGTAACGTCTGAGGGAGAATCGAGGAGTAGCTGGGGGTAGGGGATGTAGATGGGGAGGGGATTAGAGGGTGATAAATCAAAAAGGAGGGGGAGAGGGGAAAGAGTCAGGAAGAAAGTAAAGTGGAACCAGAGCGGAGTAAGTTGAATGTAGGGTCAAAGGCGAGGTTATGGACCCCAATATTTGTTGAGAAGGTAAATTTTAGGTGTTTTTTAAAGCTGAGGTAGGAGGGGTTACAATGCAAGTCCCTAGGGAGAGCATTCCAGATGATCGGGGAATTCCCGGAGAAGGAACAAGATTGCGTGGTCGTCTTTTTTAACGGGGGGACAAGGAGTAGAGCATTAGTACTTCTCATCTGCCGAGAGAAGCCTGCTTTTTTTAGTTTGTTTGTACGGTACAACGGGCTTTGTTGGTGAAAGGCTTTGTGCGTTATGCATGCAGTCTTGTAGGAGGATCTTCCTTCAACGGGTAGCCAATTGAGGGCTTTGAGAGATGGGGAGATGTGGTCAAAACGTTAACAGTCAGTAATTAGCCTGGCCGCTAGGTTGAGCACAGATCTAAGGGGGGCAAGGTGTACTTTGGAGGTTCCAGTGAGGATAGCGTTATCATAGTCAATTTTGGAGAGAACTAATGACTGGAAAATCCAGTTGAAGTCATCAGATGTAATGAAGGGTTTGATTTTCTTAAGGTGTCGGAGAGTGAAGAGAGCTCCTTTAGCCGAGTTTTTTATGTGGTCGTTAAGAGTAAGTTTGTTGTCAATAGTGAAACCAAGTGATTTCACTGAGTTTGATAAGGAGAGCGAGCAGTTGAGGGAATTAAGGTCAGAGAGCCATCCTTGGATTGGGAGCTGGTTGTTTTTAGGAGAGAAGAGAATGATCGGATTAAGTTTGAGGTGGTTGTAGAAGAACCAGAATTGGATCTTACTCAAGGAATTGTTTAGATGAAGTACATCAGAGTGGATCTAATATTGTAGTAAAGTTGAGTGTCATCAGTATAGAGGTGATTATTGATTCCTGCTTGTTTCAGAATAAGGGTAAGGGTGTTCCATAAATAGGTTGAAGAGAGAGAGGGAGAGAATAGAGCCCTGAGGGACACCTATGGAGACAGGTGTAGGGTTAGGGAGGCAGTCATTGATTTTGAGTTGTTGTGTACTGTGTTGAAGATAAGAGGTGGACCATTTGAGGACCAGACTATTAAGGCCAAAGTGAGCTTTGACTGAGTTAAGTAAGGAAGAATGGTTAACTGTATCAAAGGCAACAGAGAGGTCATGGAGAATAAGTAGGCAGGACTCACCATTGTCGTTGTTCCCCACTGTTCAAGGGTGAATCTTTATACAGTACATCATTAATGGTGTACAAGTATGAAAGCAGAGAACAATAAAAGAGGGAACATGAAATCATTTACTATAATGTGACATACTGTTACACATAAGCAATGTGTACTGTTTTGTTTTGGAAATTTTGCAAATATAATGCTAACTTATATTTATGATCGTTTTCTTTTTCAACAGTGGATGGAGTGATGCATCATTAGACATTTCTACATACTCATAGGGCCATACAACTATTTGTTTGACATACAAACACATCTGCTCACTCACCAAAACAGTCACTCATACAGCCACACAGTCACCTATATAGCTACTAACACAGCCAGTCAATCACCCAAACAGCTAGCACCACATGCACTCAGTCTCTCATCTAGTCACTGACACAGTCAGTCGCTCAACTGCACAGGTACTCACACAGCTCCTGACTGACCCATACAGTCACTCATATATCCACATATTAACCCATACAACCACTAACACATCCAGGCCCTCTCCCATGTAACCACTGACAACCCCAATCATTCACCCATACATTTACAAACATATCTACTCACTCACCCAAATAGCCTCTCATAGACCCACTCAGACACCTATACAGCTACTATCACAGACAGTCACCCATACAGATAGTGCCACACACACTCAGTCTCTTATCCAGTCACCAACACACTCAGTCACTCACCTGTACAGACACTCACACACCCACTGACTCACCCATACAGATACTCACATACCCACTTAGTCACCCATACAGTCACTCATACATCCACTCAGCCACCTATACAATCACTATCACACCCAGTCACTCTCTCATGTAACCACAGACACACACAATCACACATTAATACAGTTACAAACACATCCACTCACTCACCCATACAGTCACTCATACATCCAGTTACTCACCAATACAGCAACTAGTAGAGCCAGTCACTCATACATCTAGTGCCACATACACTCAGTCTCTCATCCAGTCACTTACACAGTCAGTGCTCACACACCTACTGAGTCACCCATACAGACACTCACACACCCACTCACTCACCCATAAAGTCACTCATACTTCCACTCACTCACCCATACAATCACTAACACACCCAGTCACTCTTCCATGTAACCACTGACACACCCAATCACTCATCCATACAGTTACAAGCACATCCACTCACTCACCTAGTCACTCATACACCCAGTTACTCACAATAGAGTTACTAACACAGCCAGTCAGTCAACCTTACAGCTAATAACACACACACTTTTTCCCAACCATACAGGGACTCACTCACCTTCTCACTCACCTATACACCACTCATACACCCACACACTCAAGTATACAGCACCCACGTACCCAACCATATAGCCACTAACACATCCACTCACACCTATACTCAACTCATGCACACTCTCATTCACTTATACAGGCACTAACACATGCAATCAATCAACCATAAAGACACTCATGCACACACTCACTCACACATACAGCCACTCACACACAACACACATTCACTGAAACAAACAGCCACTACCACACCCACTCACTCATCTATACACTCAGTCACACAAAGACAGGCATAACAAGATGTATTCACACTGTTACAAACATACATATCATTTTTCTTTCTTAAACCACAATTGGTGGCTCTAACAAGAAACTTTTTTTGTTTTTGGATGATTTTTTGGTGTTTCTTTGTTTCTTCCAATAAAACTAAATACATTGTGCTTCTCAACAAAAAGGCACAAAAGTTCTGCAAGAACTGTGACGACATAAAAAAAATAACTTGAGGATGTCAACTAGAGCATAGATGCACTGCTTAACCATTCTCCACATTTTTTGCACATGAGGCAACATTGTCCAAGACTTGACTTTTCAGGAACAGTTGCAGGAGCATCCAATGTTATTTGAGTAGCTGATGATGTGCCTAGTTGCACACCATCTCCAGCCGATTTTCATTGCTCTCTCCTCTCTCTCACTCTCAGCTCGAATCAGTCATTTGAAGTGTATAGTTTTCAGATTTTTTAACATACATAACACCCGCCAAGACTAAAAAGGAGCATCCCGTATGCTGAAAATTTAAGAATGAAAATAAATTGCAGTGAATCAGGTGCTTTGGATGAAGTTCAAAATGCTCTAACTGAGAGATTCTTACAAAAAGGATACAGGTATGAAACACTAAAACAGGCCAAGAAAACGGTAGACACCATAGAGAGAGATGTACTGCTGAAACCTGATGCAGAGAAGGTCAGAGAAAAGAAAAGAACACTCAGGATCAGGATTCGGATGATCACTGGGTACAATGCTTACCAGGCTAAGGTGAGAGATAGCCTGTGTAGATATTGGTACCTAATGAAGCAGGATCCGATATTGCAAGGGAAAGTGTCACGAAGACCAATGGTGACATTCAATAAAGCCAAATCAATGAGAGATGACTTATTTAAGACAAACCCGGAAGTCAAGAAAGGAGGAGGTTGGCTTAAAGTCAGCCCTGGCTTCCATAAATGTTATAAGTGTAAGGCATGTCGCTATGGTAAAAATTAACAACAGATCACATCACCTCTACTTAATAGCCGGTGGAAGATAAGAAGTCCACTTAATTGTAAAAGTGAATTTGTTGTCTACATTTTAAGGTGTTCATGTCCAAAAATGTACATTGGCAGTACGATACATATGGTTCATGTCCGTATTCTACAGCATTTAAGGGCAATAAAGAATAACGTCAAAAATTATGTGGCAGCACTTCACATCAATGAAGGGCATAAAGGTAATACTCATGAGCTTGCCTACTTTGCGATAGATCAAGTCCATAACAAAACTGAGAGGCGGTGACAGAGAGGGAAAACTGCGAAAACTAAACTCAAAATATATACTCCTGTTTAATACTAAGAATCGAGGAATTGAAAAAACAAAGTGGACAAGTCCTTGGTAGGTGTAAAGGTCATGGTTTGTGACCTGTATGTACGCCGAAGGAGCAAAAATAACTGTTAGTTGTATAAGGAAACCCCTCACCCACCTACCTAGTAGATGGCATGCTTCATCATTGAGGCCCAGCTGGATTACTGAGTGCCATCCAGCTGTGCTTCAATGCCTGAACTACAGCGGAGCGGGTTTTTTTGTGTGGAAAGTGCACAGTGCTATGTGAAGTAGAATTATGTGTTAAAAATGTCTCTAGGAAGTGCCCTTATGAAAGTTTTAATGCAAGGGTCCTGGGACATGACTAAAAACATTGTCAGGATACACAGTTTTTTTTAATGAACCTCTGTATCTCTTAAGAAAGTGTAGGTCTACTAGTTTCAGCCTTCAGAAATGTTCAAGAGGCTTTCGTCAGGACCATATATGAGTGTGTGACCCAAATAAAATTGGGGGCACGATAGAGACAAGTATAAGCACACACCCTAAAGTGTGCTGTGAGTGTTGTGCGATCTTATTACTTACAGATCCAGCGAATACCTGTGAACAAGGATACTAAGGTATCCGAAACGCGTCTGACTGTGGCCTAAATTAACTAAGACCTGCTACAACAACAGGATTTGGTGTCCGTTTCCCGTTTCTCAGCATTTCCGGCTGGAGTGCAGGAGAGTGATTGGGAGAATACGAGTTGGAGACATATATATCGCAAGCCCACTGCGGGCAATGCGATTCTCCATGTAAGTAGGGCCCATCCTAACCATTTGGTACAAAGTATCCCCTATGGAGAGCTACTGCGTATCAAGAGAATTTGAAGCAACAGAGAGATGGCACAAACTGCACAGGCGGACTGTTTGGCCAGATTCAAAGAAAGGGGTTACAGTAACACATGTCTCAAGAAAGCTCTAGTCATATGCAACCAGGTGGAAAGGCAAACTTTAGTCTCAACTGGAAAAAATATGACTGTGAATGATGGGACCTCTGACACATTCAGGTTTATCTTAGATTACAACAAAGAACACTTGGCAGTACGTAAGATCATTAGAAAGAACTGGCACTTTATCAAACAAGATCCTGTGATAGGTAAGACTGTCCCTAAAAACCCTCTAATTACGTACAAAAGAGGAGTATCAATGAAGGACACCCTTATGGTGAACGATCCATGTGGACCGCAGGCTAAGGGCTCTTGGCCTGCGCAGAGGAAGGGCTTTTACAAATGCAAAGTGTGCAAAGCCTGTCAGTATGGTGTAAACACTAAGGAAATCGCAACACCATTTGGGGGTCCGAATAGGGAAATAACAAAAAGTCTTACCTGCAAATCAGACCATGTGGTATATGTGTAGGAGTGCCCATGTGGGTTAAAATACATAGGGAGTACCACCCTACCTGGACACAAGAGGGTATGCCAACACATACGAGCAATTAAGAACCAGGATCCGGCATATCCAGTAGCTAGACACTTTCACAAATATCATGATGGTAATTCAAAGGATCTCAAATATTACTTGATTGACTCTGTCCCAAAGAGTAAACGAGGTGGAGACAGAGAATGAGACCTTAGAATATTGGAGATGCATTATATCCTCAACCTTGATAGTAAACATCCGAATGGGCTCAACAGCTCAGAGCAGTTACATGCAAGTTTACTATAATAAATTAATTACATAATCCAGTTGAGGGTATTCAATATTACCATACATTGTTTACAGCCAGTGTTTAACGCCAAAATCATAGAGCCAAGTAAACAAAATTTCTCTCAGAAGTAGATATCAAATCATCATTGCCCCATAATCTGTGCTCTAGATAATGATAAAAATAAAAATATGAAATAGATAGAGCGTGGGAGTAACAACTAGATCTACCCCTTCTCCTTTTACCCAAATTTTTCCTTTCTATTTTTTACTACCTTTTAATCACTGTGCACCAACAGAAATCATTCACTTTTTTTAATGTCCAGCACCAGCACTTTAGATTAATAAGACCGACTAACATGATATGTGAATATTGACAGAGGCAAATTATTTAATTTTAGGAGTAACGTATACAAAATAAGGTTAAATACGTTTGAGTGTAGGTTGGTATAAGTAAAAATGTAATTTATAATATTAACAACCAAGTAACTGGATGGAGGTGTGTGCAAATATGATATTATTTATATGTAATTTTACGGATATATTTATATATATTTATTTATATATTTATATATTTATTGAAAATACGTTTTAAATTCCTTTTGTATATACACAAAATCCGGCATTTACGCCAGTACAAAGTCACTTGAAACGAAAATTGCATTAATGCAATAATTGAATGTGTTTAACCTAGCGCAGTACCTACTACTCCATGCCTTATACCAACCAATGTCAAAAATATTAATTATTGCTAACAGCAATTTTATGTCATGTTAATAACGGTCTGCTTTCTGTACACGTTAAACAGCACGTCAATGTCATTGCCAGTTCAATGAGTAAAGTTTTGGTAAATGAAAAAGTATGACAAAATGAAAAAAACGACAAAAAATGAAAAAAAGTGATTAACTATTTAAAGAATTGCCATTGGTAGTGAAGCGTCGTGTGATCAAGTCCCCCAGGGACGAAACGCGTCATGGCTGCCAGCGTTTGTTTGTTACTGACCATGCAAATAAACTAAAAGGCATTTGAAAACAGCTTTGTGGTCCGTGCTCTCTGTGTGCATCCTGCAAGGGAAAAGCAGCAGAAGTAGGAGTTTTCGGCGATATATATATATATATATATATATATATATATATATATATATATATATATATATACATATATACATATATATATATATATATATAAATTACCTACTGGCGGTCGCCAGTAGGTATATATAGTTAGGATCGATTTCCATAGGGAAATCGCAACATTCTATTTGGAATAACTTTGGCGCCGGTTGAGCAATCAGGCTGAATTTTTCAGCAACTTTGGCTCGCGGCTCTCCGCTCCTTCCCTGAAAGTTTGGGGGGGATTCATCAAGCGGGGGCTTAGATAAAAGGGGGGTCCCAAAACGTGTTTTCCCCATGTTAATTTCCATAGGGCGGTCTGTCACAGTTTTAGCTCGAACGGCTGAATGGATTTGCACCAAACTTGGCAAAATTGTAGGGACTGGTAGCCCGATGTGCCTTTGCTATGTCTCAAGATATGTGCTCCAGTGGATTTTTAGTAATTTAGGTTTCAAATTTTTTTTATATCTGTAAGCGCGCCCCGGTACGCATACCGGGGAGCGCTCCGGGCGCGCCACGCGACTTGCGCACGGCAAGCTGATTGGTTCTCGGGTGTCTGTAAACATTCGAAACAGTCAGCAGCGGCCGCCATCTTGTGTCTCGGTAGGATTGAGATACAAGAGGTGGCAAAAATCAAAGGGGGAAATGAGCAAAAGGGGGCAGGGTACACCCCCCTGACCCCCTAGGTTTGATGTGGGGGCCATAAAAGGGTCCCGTGGGACAAAAAAAATATTATTTTTTTTCGATTTTCGCGGGGGGAGCGCCCGGTACGCGCACCGGGGAGCGTACCAGGGAGCGTACTTAGGTGAAAAATAGTGAAAATAATAGTGTAAAATAATCATTTTGAGTGATTACAGGTAGGGTAGCTCTGAAAAGAGCTTTTGGGTTCTGTGGCTGTTTTAGGTACCTACAAGTGTGTCCCACACACACCCACATGCACACAACCCCACACCCACACACTCCCCACACACACTTCACACATGCACACTTCCACCCACAGTCAAACACCCCACACCCCCACATCGACACCTTACACATCCACACCCACACCCACATCCCACACACCCGCACTCAAACACACACCTCACCCCCCTTCCACCACACACACACACATGCACATACACACAAATATCTCACAGACACACCCCACACATCCCACACACACATCTCCCCCCCCACACACACACAGAGACAACTTACTGACACATCCAGACATCTCATACATACATACACATCCTACACACATACCTCCCACACCCACACACACCCCACACACACCTCACACACCCACATTCCCACCTACACTCAAACACCCCACACACTCACAACCACACACACACCTTACATACCAATATCCCCACCCACATCCATATACCCCACACACCTATACACCTCATCCCCCCTAGACACACACATACACACCTCACAGACACCCCCCGCACATCCCCCACACACACCTCCCCCACATCTACACATGGGGAAAACTAAGTGAAATACTAAAATAATCATTTCTCCCCACACACAGTTCACACACGCACACTTCCACCCACACTGAAACACCCTACACCCCCACATCGACACCTTACATATCCACACCCACACCCACATCCCACACACCCACACTCAAACACACACCTCACCCCCCTTCCACCACACACACACACATGCACATACACACAAATAACTCACAGACACACCCCACACATCCCACACACACACATCTCTCCCCCCCACACACACAGAGACAACTCACAGACACATCTACACATCTCACACATACATACACATCCTACACATATACCTCCCACACCCACACACACCCCACACACACCTCACACACCCACACTCCCACTTACACTCAAACACCCCACACAGTCACACACACACACACACACACCTTACATACCCATATCCCCACCCACATCCATATACCCCACACACCTATACACCTCATCCCCCTAGACACACACACACACACATACACACCTCACAGACACCCCCCGCACATCCCCCACACACACCTCCCCCACGTCTACACATGGGGAAAACTAAGTGAAACACTCAAATAATAATTTAAAGTGCTTAGAGGTAGGGTATCTCTGAATAGATTTGTTGTGTTGTTTGGGTGTTTTAAGTACCAACATGTAGGTACCAATGCTGAGTCTTAAAGTCAATGTACACCGTCTCCTCTGTAGATAATTTGCATGTTGTTACAGAAGTTATTGTGGTATATGGAATCTATACCATAGTCTGTCAGGGAAGCAGAAACAACATGGAGGCAGGAGATGAAAAAGAGATGTCAAATACACATTGGAGATAATATAGCGGGAGAAAGGAAGTAACTATGAGCAAAATTATTATGTAACAGAAATACGTTGCACAGTATACTATAAGTCTGAGTTTATATTATAATCAATTTGGTACTAGTTTATGAATTACACATAATAATGAATAATGTCTCGAACAATTTTTGATTATTAAATATAAATTTATTTTTCTGATTCTTTTTCAAAATTTAATAGAACGTCTAACATTTGACTGTCCGAAATGTCTTCTTTTTGACTGAACATAACTTCCAACATTTGACTGTCAGAAAAGTCCTCATATTGAATTAAGAAATCCACAGATTCTACACATTGTAGAAGTTCATGGTCCCGTGATTCATCCATGAATTCCAAGTCAATGGGTTCAATGATTTCCTCATTGTTCATCTCTAGGACAATTTCAAAGGAAATGTTCTGTTCTCCTTCCATTTTTGTGCTGAAATTTGCATTAAAAAAAATCAGTAGAAATATGGCACTGTTGGGTTTAAGTTCAGACAGGTAGTTTTGATTTTTTAATAGTGAAGTTAACTTTGTGCAATGTATGGTAACAGGCAGGAAGTAGAAATATTAAAAAGTGCCTGTGAAGAAGCGTAAGTAAATTCATAATTATAGCAGAGAAGCCTAAGTCAATTTATAAATATAACTGAGGAGCCTATCTCTATCTATAACTATAACAGAGGGACAGTAAATAACTATCAGAAAACGTTTTTAAAAAATAACTTAAAGTGCCCCTTGCAAATTATCAACTTACTTTACAGAGAGGTGAAGAAGACAAAATGCGAAAATCCTTTCAAGATGTACCTCAGGTAGTTGTAGTCAAAATGGCCGTGTTTCCCTCTCATTTTTCATTTATATTCATGTACATAACCTATCAAATGTCAGGGAAAAAAATAGAAAATGAAAGTAACATTTTAATTGGTTGTCAATTCTAACACTTCAGATGTGTTTTTGTTATGTAATTTACCTCAGGATATTTAGACAGGGCTACAGGCCAAATGGCTCAATGGAATTCCACTTTATTTGGGAAAATGGTAGGGACTGGTATGTAGTATGAGCTATTCTATATTTGGTGAAAGTTTCTCCAGTGGTTTTTATGTAAATTAACTTTTAAAATTTGTAGGGAGCGCTTCCCAGTGCGCGCCCCGGTACGCGTACCGGCAGCGCTACGGGAGTCCTCCATTTTGTGTTTCGGTAGCTTTAAGACAGAAAATGGTAGACAAACAACGTTGGGAATGGGTATAAGGGGGCATCGTAGGCACTCCTTGACCCTCTAGGTTTTCTGAGGGGGTCTTAGGAGGCCCAAATAGGCAAACAAAAAAAAAATGTTATTATTTTTCGCGGGGGGAGCGCCCGGTACGCGCACCGGGAAGCGTACCGGGGAGCGTACTATGGTGAAAAATAGTGAAAAAAGTTAGAAAAAGATAATCATTTGGAGTGATCAGAGATAGGGTAGCCCTGAAAAGGGCTTTTGGGTTCTGTGGCTGATTTAGGTACCTACAAGTAGGTACCAATGCACGGTCTTAAATTCAGGAGGAATATTCTATTCCCTTCATCTGAGAAGTGCACACCATCTTCTCTGTAAATATCTTGCATGTTGTAACGCAAGTTGTTGTTGTATTTTGAACCCATTCCATAGTCTCTCATGTAAGCAGAAACAGATTTATTCACATGTTTCCGTGCTTTTTCAAATTGTGGACAAAATTGGTTGGACCACTTCCATTTCTGCCTTTGGCATATATTGGAATATACCAAGGCAGTTTGTGGAAAAAGTGCCATCAATTGCTCAATGGTGTCCTTTAAAAGCATTTCCAGACCTACCCCAGTCAAAGTGCCCAAGTCATTTCCTCCACAGTGCACAATTAACAGGTCAGGGTGTGGCAAATGCAAAAAGGTTTTCACCAATGGAATCAATTGGTGACATTTTAATCCTCTGTGGCCAATCCATTTTATGTTCACGTTTGATAAATCAAGGGTGTGTAAATTTCTGGTACTAGCATACCTTTGAGCCCAGTGGATATAGCTATGTCCAATAATCCAGACAGAATACATGGTCAGAGGAGATTCTGGTGCAGTGGAATAATAGGAGTTTGCAAAAAAAACCTGTGGAGTTTCAGTGCTCTTGAATCACAAGCAATGATTGGTAGAATGAGATAGGTGAAAACTGAAAGTTAGAGTGCATGGTTGTGTTCTGTGTAAGAAGTAATTTGAATGGTTAAAAAAAGTTATTTAAAGAAACCTTACACCAGATAAGCTGGTGTATTTGCAGGTCAAACATCCTTGCAGAGGTGATTTGCAACATTGTAGAATAAACTTTTAACTCTGGGAGCTCAGTGAGGAGGGAGTTGCTATGGTAACAGGTAGAAAGGGCTGAGGGGGGGAAGGGTGTTGGTTTGAAAATAGAGAGGGAAGAGTTTTAATTGGTTAACAAAAAGGGATATCTGTGTAGAATTAGAGGTTTTCTGTGCCTTTATGGTTTGCAGTGCCTGGAGAACATACCTTTTGCTCTGCTAAAGAAATATTGGTGTGTGTATCTGAAACTGTTGTGAATCTCCTAAAGCATTTGTAAAGGTGAGTTATGATTCATTTAATATACATAGAGACTTGTACACTCTATGGAGAAGATTTGGAAGGAAATGGTGGTCTTTACATGTTGCTTTGTGTCATGCTTTTTGATAATGCTTGGTAAAAAGTTTTTACTGCATAGAGTAATTGTATTTTGTAAAATTGTGAATTTTTAGTCGTGACATGGAATGCTTCTACGTAGGACCTGTGCTGTGTTTTGTAAATGTGATGTAAAAAACGATTTTGGGGGGAAAATAGTTTTTACATTTTTTAAAAGGAATAAAGAATGTGTGCATGTTTAATAGAAATACATTTGACTCTTTACAATGATGTTACCTGTGTTAACTCAGTGTAGGAAGCATATTGAGTTTGTTAGCATAGAGGAATTGTATTTTGTAAAATTGTGAAGCTTCATGTGCGAGATTTTGCCTCAGTATTATCCCTGCTGTGAGGCAGATGGTTGTAAATATGATCTGTGCTGTCTTTCCTAAATGTGATGTCAAAAACGATTCTGGGGAAACATGCATCACTTTTTAAATATGGGGAAAAAAGGTACATGTTTGGGCTTTCCTGGGGAGCCTAGGTGGTGAGGATTGTATCTAAGTGTGCAGTGGACTAGGCTTCATGAAGCATATCCCTGTCTGCATTCTTAGACACAGGTGTCAATTTGACTCTTTACAATGATGTTAGCTGTGTTTTAAAACAGTGTAGGAAGCATATTGAGTTTGTTTGCATAGAGGAATTGTATTTTGTAAAATTGTGAAATGTAGTAGTGATAGAGCAAAAATAGAAAGTGTTTCAGAAATTAGAAATCTTCTAGATATATGTTCAGGTCAAAATCAATTTTCACAAAATATTCAGCAGGATTGTCAGGAATTTTTAATATACATGTTTGATGTATTACAAGATGAAGGAGTAGATATAAAAAATCTATTTGGCCTTTCTTATCAATGGCAACATGACTGTGACAACTGTGCTTCATCAAGTACTACTAGAATAGACTCTGAAAGATTTATATATTTAACTTTACCAGACTGCAAATCAGTGTCTTTCAATAATCTAGTTAAAGCTGCGGATCACAATATGGTGTGTACCCAATGTAAGTCTGCAATGCTGTCCACATTATTTCTACAAAATTATGGTCACTATGTTATTTTAATGTTCCAACGATGTAGACCTGATGGAACTAAATTGACAACTTCTATTAAAAATTTTGTGGCTTCTCAGTTATCAATATCAGGAAGAACCTTTGCAACTGTAGCTATTATTTTTCATGACGGTCCTTCTACAACATCAGGGCATTACACATGCTATTTAAAAACTTCTAACGGTTGGACCCAATGTAACGACACTCATTTGACTTTCAAACAACGTTTGCCTTTTGGCTTTATACATTCATACCTAGTGTTTTTACAGCCAAAATTTAGGTAAAGGTAGTTGGCCTATGAAGACGGGAGGAGTACTGATATATACTCATACATCTGACACTATTTGGCCAAATGGAGAGGTGCAGGAATGAGATTAGGAGAGATTCCCCTATGGCCTTATATTTTCATGTTCGACATAGTTCAAACTATAATTCATATTGGCAAAATCCCATCAGGCACCATAGATAACGGAAGAACTATTTTTTTATTAATTTCTTTTATTCTTTTACCTTTTTACACATAGGTTACTTTCCTTTTTTTCCTTTTTTGTTGAATATTTTCATCATATAAACATCTAATAAATACTGTACATAATTCAAATGGAGGTGCAGGAATGAGTAAAGAGTCATGACTGAAAAAAAGGAGTATATTAAAATTTTGAAAATATTTCAGATGTTCTTGGAGCTTTTCTTGTAGAAAGTCGATGAGATTTCTAAGTGAACAGCAAAATACTATGCAACGAGAAAAGGACCTCCATGATATACTATTTGGCCTCAAGGAAAAGTAAGTCAATCAAAGATTAGCGTACATTTGTCATTTGTCAGTATATACGTTTTTTTTTAAAACACAATCTTTTAGATTGTGTTTTTTTTTCCCGCTGTCATATGATGAGTAATTTGAACTCACTGCTTTAAGTGAAATTCAATATATTCTGAGAACAGCAAAAATAAACTATGTAACATGTTGTAGAAGTTATTCTATACTTTGGATTGTGTAAATTAAATTGTATTCCCATTCTCTGACATCCACTCTCCCTCGCTTATCTTTGTTTTCTCCTTATTTTTGACTTCTTCTCTCTATTTTTCGTTCACTACTTCTCTGTGCTCAGTGCCTCACTCTACTTGTGTTATTTTCACTTGTGTTTATCTACCTTCTATCACTTCTTTTACAACAACTTCACTGCTCCTCTCTCGTCGTTCTTCATCCCATTTCTTTTACTCTGGTTCCGTTACTATCCATCATTTCCTTTCTTTCAATGTCCTTCTCTTTACTTTCATGACCAAATTATTTTCTCTCAGTAGCACTGTTTTAGTCGTGTTCTCCTCTCTTTCCTTTTTTTGCTCACTTACTTTTTTTCTTTTCTCACTCATTGTACTCCACCTCACTCAGTTTTTCTCTTAGTGTGTCTACCTTATAACTTCCTCAGTCTATTTCCTTCAATTGTTGTATATTATTCTGTCTCCCTTCATCCTTTCACTCTATGACTGTTCTTCACTTACTCTCAGTTATCTTCTATTCCTCATTCTTCTAAATGCATCCTTTATTAGACTGTTTTCTGTCTCAGTCATTATCTTTTTACTTACTTCTGTTTCCTGATTTAGTTTTGCTAACTCACATTGTTTTAATATCTTTCTTACCTTCAGTTCATTTCTCTGTTCTTCTCTCTCTTTTTCTTAGTGAATCTATATGCCTTACTCTTTGTAATTTGCTCTCCTTCTCTTTCTTTTTCCCTCTTTTTGTCCTTCTACCTTAGTTTATTTCCCTTTCTGTGTTCTTCACTCTAACTTTATTTCTAAATAGAGTGTTATGATGTTTTTAGCTCTTCATTTGTATCTTTTAATTTAAAATACATATTTTACTAATTATAACTTATTTTTTCTTCTCTCTTTCACAGATACCAACTGTAGTAAAAAAAATATAGTTACATTTATTATATGGTAAGTATGACTAAAAATTTTTGTTTGTTATCACCCTTTGCTTTAAGATCACTAACATTTTCTCAATCTACCTCACTCCTGTGTTTTTACTCTGCTTCTCTCACTTATTCTTATTCTCCATGTTTACTCCCCTTTCCCTATTTACCCTCTCATATTCAACTTCTTTTGATCCCTATTCTTTACTTCACTTACCCTCTGTTCCCTTCCTTTGCTTTTTTACTCATTCTCTTTTTCTTAATTATTTACCTTACACCTACACATATACCTCATCCCCTCCCAACACATATACACACCTGTAACATACACCCCACACACACACCACACATACACCTCATACACACAAAAAAAACCTCCCACACACAATCCTCAAAAACACACACACATTCCATACACACACATACATCGAACACATATACACCCCACACTCATACACTTCTCACACATATTTCACACCCCCTCATCTCTACCCACACCAAAACACTCCACACAACCACACCCACAGACACACCTTACACACCCACACTCTGACCTACACCCACTAACTCCCTGTAAGTCACACACACCGCATTACTTATATTTTTTTGCTGTTTTACTCAAGCCCATTCAGGTACTGTTCCCTTTACTCTCTTTGTCCTCTCTCTTTGTCACTCACCATGTGTTATCCTAATTCAATATTTCTCCCTCTTTCACCCCTCTTTACTTTTACTATGGGTAGCGCACCGGGGAGCGTAACAAGGGGAAAATAAAGAGAAACAGTAAAATAATATTTTAGAGTGCTTTCAGGTAGGGTAGCTGTTGTGTTGTGTGGGTGATTTACTTACTGCACTCTTTCCACTCCTTTTCTCAGTCCCTCTGTTCTCACAGTTCCTCACTCCCGTTCACTCAGTCTGTCTCTCTTACTGTAATTGTCTCTGTCTCTTCAGTCTTTCACTACTTGTTCATTATGCTTTCTCCCTGAAGTTCAAGCACACTACGTTATTTACATTTCTTTGCTGCTTCAATTATTCCCTTTCTGTTACTTCTTCTTTTCTTCTTTCAGTTTTTTCTCTCTGTCAATCCACATGTTTTAACTTTAGTAGATTTTATCCATCTTATTTCATCCCTCTTTAGTTATGCACACTACTTTTTTCTCTCTCTCCCTTACCAGTGTTATTTAAATGTGGTTCCGTTATTACCTTTTATTTGTACATCATTTTTTCTCTTTCCTTTTACTCTTTACAGCCACTCACATTCTTCATGTGCCTCTGCTTTAGTATTCTTCTTCTCTCTTTCTTTGTTTCACAGCCTTATATTTTTTTCATTTTCTCTCTTACACTTTCTTATATCTTTTACACTGTTTTACTATGTATTACACAGTACCTCTGTGTTGCTCTCTCTTGCTGTCTGTCTCTTAACATTACTCTCTCTTTCTCTTTCTCTTATGCTCTCCTTCTCTTGGTTTTTTTTTCGTTTTTTTTTAATTGCGCTAACGGGGCGCTCCCCGGTGCGCGTACCGGGAAGCGCACCCATGAGAAAAATGAAGTCAAGAGTGCTAAAAATTTTAGTAATTTTTGTAAAAATGGGAGGTAGTTCTGAAAAGAACTTTTTTTTAATGTTTTTGTTGTTTTATATATTTTTTTATTTTTCTGAACATTTTTTTTTGTTGTATTTTTTGAACAATTTTATGTTTTTTGGTTTTTTTGGGGGGGGAACAACGAAAAACAGGCATTAGAAAGGGCTCAACAGGAGCAAAAAAAAAATTATTTCTTGGGGCGTTTTGAGCACTTGTGGTTCTCAAACGCTCTATTAATCAAATTGATACTCATATTCGCACATGAAAGTAGGTCTTCACAATAAAGGCACACTATCTTCAAGTGCACAAAATTCTGTTGGATGTTTGGAACCGTCTCCCTCGCCTCTGGTCCCGATAGAGTTACATGTGCCGATGTACTGGCCTCAGGAGTTGGTGGGTTATCTTGCAGGTGACGCATCTCTGCAACGCTGTAATTGAGTGGATGCCACCTCTGCATATGGCGGTGCATAGTATAGTTACCATAACTATACTTTTTGTCTGTACCTCTAGACAAAACATCTTTACAAATGAGGCATGTCACATGTCGGGCATTGAATTTTTTTGGCCTTGAGGGTATGAATAAAATTGCCAAATAAAACTGTCTTTGTGGTGGGATTTCCGGGGCTCTTCACGTAAGAACTGCCTCGGCTCTACGTCTTCTTCCTCTTCTTCTTCCTCTTCCTCCTCTGGGTTGGGAAGGAACTGTGGAGGGGGTCCTTCCTTCCTAGGTGGTTGTGGTGGTGGTGGGGGTCCACCAGCTGCAGCTACTATAGATGCCATTATTTTAACAAGCAAAAACAGGTCTTCCTCTCACAAAGATGAAAGTCAGAGTGAGGAAAGAAGGAGGGGTTTTCATCATTTGGGAAAAAAAAAGTTCTAAACCAATGAAAAGTGTTATTTACAGGTCACATGACCTGTTACGCTTACGTTACGCGTCCCGCTCCGCGTCCGGAGCGTTTCCGGTAAGCTGCGCTTCGCGCCTCGTTTGCGCACCGGAGCACTTCCGAGTGCGCGAACGCGGCGCTTCATAAGACGCATTACGCGGCAACGGGATACGTCGCGCTTACGCGATGCGTCACGATGTTGTTCTCGAACGCGGCAGTTGTGCAAACGGTACGTTTCCCGGTACGCGGACCGGGTCGCGGCATAAAAATGAGCTAACGGAAAGCTACCCGGTGCGCGGACCGGTAGCTAAACTAAAAAAAATATATATATATATATATATACATAAAAAAATTATATTAATTACATATAAAATATATTTTTCCTTTAAAAGAAGAATACATTTAACAGATTTTAATATTTGCTATTAAAAACCATTGAAATTCACTGAAAAAAACATAGGTTATAGACCATATATAGTTAGGAATTAGCATTTACAAAACCTTGAAAATTCGCTGAAAAAACCATAGGTTATAGACCATATATAGTTAGGAATTAGCATTTACAAAACCTTGAAAATTCACTGAAAAAACCAGAGGTTATAGACCATATATAGTTAGGAACTAGCATTTATAAAACCTTATTCTACTCACACAAAACCATTGAAATTCGCATATATAGTTAGTTGCACTAACTATATATTTCGCGCACCCGCAATCCACTGCTGATGATGTCACATATTACATCATTCATGACATGGTCAGTGACATCACTGATGACATCACTGATGACATCTCAAATGACATCACTGATGACATCACTGATGACATCTCATTTGAAATGACTGATCACATCACTGATGACATCATTCATGTGATAATACGATGAACTTCTTCAGACTCTAATATAACCTTATATACACTCAGTGTAAACAGACACTCACAGACTGTCACTCGTCCATGGAGTTACTCACACACCTAGTCAGTCATGCAAAGAATCAATCACACCTCCATTTCCTCAACTATACAGTTATACACACCTTACTTATTCAAACAGATACTAACACATATTTACTCTCATATACAATCCCTGATACAATTTCATAATGATCCATACAGCCACTCACACATTCACTGGCTCTTATGCACAGTTATTTATATATGTCAACTCTCACATATACTGTGTTTTACATATGTCTTTACTTTGACATGTAGCACTGAGATATCCATTCACTCACCAATACACTCATGCACGCAGTCAACCACCCATACAGCTGTTTCCACATGCACTTTTGAACCCATACATCTAGTGAATCAACTGCTCACACATCTATGCACAGAGTCATACACCTCTCAACCACCAACACACACACTCAGTCTCCCATACAAATACTTGGGCAACCAATCAATAACCCATATAGTTACTCATATAGCTACTGATCAACACATGCAGCAGTTTACAGAACAACAGACATAATGATGCACAAATTAAGACAGTTTAGTCACTAACCCATGCACTCAGTGAGACACATTTAATCACTCACTCATACAGTCAGTCATGCACCTACTAAATCCTTCATCCAGACACTTATACATCCACTCATTCTTCAATATGTAAGACATATTTTAACTTTACAGAAACATACAGTCACTGGATGTTGTTATCAGTGATGTCATCAGTGATGTCATTTGAGATGTCATCAGTGATGTCATCAGTGATGTCACTGACCATGTCATGAATGATGTAATATGTGACATCATCAGCAGTGGATTGCGGGTGCGCGAAATATATAGGTAGTGCAACTAACTATATATGCGAATTTCAATGGTTTTGTGTGAGTAAAATAAGGTTTTATAAATGCTAATTCCTAACTATATATGGTCTATAACCTATGGTTTTTTCAGTGAATTTTCAAGGTTTTGTAAATGCTAATTCCTAACTATATATGGTCTATAACCTATAGTTTTTCAGCGAATTTTCAAGGTTTTGTAAATGCTAATTCCTAACTATATATGGTCTATAACCTATGGTTTTTTCAGTGAATATATATATATATACATATATATATATATATATATATATATATATATATATATATATATATATATATATATATATATATATTGCATACAAGTTGTCCTGTCGCAGCGGGAGCGCTATTCAGTCGGTGCCAGCGATGGGACCAGGGCAGTATCCCATGAATGTAGAATACCAAGAAATCGCTGCACACACCTTGAGATAAGTTGCAGTTTCTTTATTGTTAAAACGTGACAAACACCCTACGCGTTTCGAACCGTAGTTCCTGATCACGGTAGCTTGTTTGTGTAGTCCCTTCATTATTTCTATACTTTTGAGCTCCTAAGCACACCCATATTTGGTTGAGGCATGCTGGGACATGTAGTTTAACTTTTATTTTTTGTGCCATACTTGTTTGTGTTGGTGTCGTGAGTTTTTGCAGCGTTGGGGCGATGTTTGGCGTTACTGCATGATAAGCGTGTCCCCAGTTTACTAGGACAGTAACGCTTTATGACGCTTGTGAATGCCACGAGCGTGTATAATCAACTCTCTGTTTACCTGAGGGTTGATTCAATGCGTAACTTTATGGAAAAACATCCATTTGACAATAACGGGCTGAGTGCCCTACGTCCCCAATTCTGACAGCTGCTCACGACGGCCACTTTTTGACATAGGTTATTGGCACAAATTGAAATAATTTTTGAAATAATTTTTAGCTCAGTTGGCATGACTATGACAAACAACAAAACAATCGTTAAGTTCATGAAGGATTAATTAAGGATTAAGTCTGTCGCATGGTTATCATAGGTGAACATGAAGTTCTTCATCGCCGTTGAGGCCAGCAGGCTGTTTCGTTCTAAATCTGATGATTAGTTTCGACTCTAGCCGTCGCAGTCTTTGAATGCGATTACCACCTCTTTCATGCTGTGGTACAATTGCGAGTCCAAAGTATCTCACATCCAGCCACGTTTTGTTATCATGATTTGCTAGATGTTTCGCAATGGCATAGGAGTGGTCATTGTTCTGAATGGCACGAATATGTTGTAATATCCTTGTTTTAATGGAACAGGTTGTGCTTCCAATATAAGATTTGCCACAATAGCATTGGATCATGTAAACAACAAACGACGTGTCACAGTTGATGTTACTTCTGATTATGAAGTTCTTGCCCGCCGCATCTTTTAGATTTTTGATGTTACGTCCTATTTTGCATGCTTTGCAGATTGTGCATTTGTTAAATCCTTGTTTTCGAATGTCAAGCCAAGATTCTGGTTTTTTGATTTCAAAGTGACTTTGAGTTAGCTGGTCTGCCAGGTTCGGTGCCCTCCTGTAGGAGACAAGGGGATGGTCTCCTATTGTTGTTCCAATGTCTGGGTCTGTACGGAGTACATGCCAGTACTTCATCATAGCTTTTTGTATCCTGTAGCTTTCTTTACTGAAAGTCATAATCATCCTGGGTTGATCCGATGTTTTGTTGGCTTCAACGTCTTGTGTGGCAACAATGCTTTGTTTGTTTATGAGAGTGTCTTCTCTTGATTTGCATCTTGCTTTGGTTTCACATGCGTTGAGATCTGATGTTTTATAGCCTCTCTGTTTGAAGCGTTCTCTTGTCTCCTTGAATTTCAGTTCCATTTCTTTTTCCTCGGAACAGTTCCTTTTCATCCGCAGGAGCTCACCATACGGAATGCTCTTCTTCAGTTTTTGTGGGTGAAAGCTTAGACCGTGAAGAATGCTGTTGGTTGCCGTGTCTTTTCTATGCACAGTTGTTTGAATCTTTCCATCTGCTATGTACACCTTTGTGTCTAGGAATACAATTTCTTTTGCACTAATGGTGTATGTAAACTTTAGCCCCACTGAATTTTGGTTTAGGATGTTGAAAAATGTGAGGAATTCTGCTTCAGTGCCCTTCCACAGAAGGAACAGATCGTCTATAAAACGTAGCCAAAGGGCTACCTTGGCCATGTGATGGTTGTTTTCTTCTCTCCAAGCCACACCCCTCTCCCACCATCCCATGGTGAGGTTCGCGTAGCTTGGAGAGAAGGAAACTCCCATGGCTGTGCCACAGCATTGTTTGTAGATAGTTTTGTTGAAAAGAAAGATATTGTTAAACAGGCACAGTGTGATCATTTCTATGATCATTTTCGAATGTTCTCTCTGGGTAATTGGTTGTTGGTCCAAAAAGTATTTGATGGCTGTCAGACCAATGTCGTGGTTTATAGAAGTGTACAATGACACCACATCGATGGTAACTAGCAAGTAATCTGGCCGCCATTCAGTTTCCATTAAGGTGCGGAGAAAATCGCCCGTATCTTTTATGTAGGAGCTTAAAGTTGGTACTAGTGGAGCTATGAAATAGTCTACATAGCTGGATACGTAGCGATGGGACCAGGGCAGTATCCCATGAATGTAGAATACCAAGAAATCGCTGCACACACCTTGAGATAAGTTGCAGTTTCTTTATTGTTCAAACGTGACAAACACCCTACGCGTTTCGAACCGTAGTTCCTGATCACGGTAGCTTGTTTGTGTAGTCCCTTCATTATTTCTATACTTTTGAGCTCCTAAGCACACCCATATTTGGTTGAGGCATGCTGGGACATGTAGTTTAACTTTTATTTTTTGTGCCATACTTGTTTGTGTTGGTGTCGTGAGTTTTTGCAGCGTTGGGGCGATGTTTGGCGTTACTGCATGATAAGCGTGTCCCCAGTTTACTAGGACAGTAACGCTTTATGACGCTTGTGAATGCCACGAGCGTGTATAATCAACTCTCTGTTTACCTGAGGGTTGATTCAATGCGTAACTTTATGGAAAAACATCCATTTGACAATAACGGGCTGAGTGCCCTACGTCCCCAATTCTGACAGCTGCTCACGACGGCCACTTTTTGACATAGGTTATTGGCACAAATTGAAATAATTTTTGAAATAATTTTTAGCTCAGTTGGCATGACTATGACAAACAACAAAACAATCGTTAAGTTCATGAAGGATTAATTAAGGATTAAGTCTGTCGCATGGTTATCATAGGTGAACATGAAGTTCTTCATCGCCGTTGAGGCCAGCAGGCTGTTTCGTTCTAAATCTGATGATTAGTTTCGACTCTAGCCGTCGCAGTCTTTGAATGCGATTACCACCTCTTTCATGCTGTGGTACAATTGCGAGTCCAAAGTATCTCACATCCAGCCACGTTTTGTTATCATGATTTGCTAGATGTTTCGCAATGGCATAGGAGTGGTCATTGTTCTGAATGGCACGAATATGTTGTAATATCCTTGTTTTAATGGAACAGGTTGTGCTTCCAATATAAGATTTGCCACAATAGCATTGGATCATGTAAACAACAAACGACGTGTCACAGTTGATGTTACTTCTGATTATGAAGTTCTTGCCCGCCGCATCTTTTAGATTTTTGATGTTACGTCCTATTTTGCATGCTTTGCAGATTGTGCATTTGTTAAATCCTTGTTTTCGAATGTCAAGCCAAGATTCTGGTTTTTTGATTTCAAAGTGACTTTGAGTTAGCTGGTCTGCCAGGTTCGGTGCCCTCCTGTAGGAGACAAGGGGATGGTCTCCTATTGTTGTTCCAATGTCTGGGTCTGTACGGAGTACATGCCAGTACTTCATCATAGCTTTTTGTATCCTGTAGCTTTCTTTACTGAAAGTCATAATCATCCTGGGTTGATCCGATGTTTTGTTGGCTTCAACGTCTTGTGTGGCAACAATGCTTTGTTTGTTTATGAGAGTGTCTTCTCTTGATTTGCATCTTGCTTTGGTTTCACATGCGTTGAGATCTGATGTTTTATAGCCTCTCTGTTTGAAGCGTTCTCTTGTCTCCTTGAATTTCAGTTCCATTTCTTTTTCCTCGGAACAGTTCCTTTTCATCCGCAGGAGCTCACCATACGGAATGCTCTTCTTCAGTTTTTGTGGGTGAAAGCTTAGACCGTGAAGAATACTGTTGGTTGCCGTTTCTTTTCTATGCACAGTTGTTTGAATCTTTCCATCTGCTATGTACACCTTTGTGTCTAGGAATACAATTTCTTTTGCACTAATGGTGTATGTAAACTTTAGCCCCACTGAATTTTGGTTTAGGATGTTGAAAAATGTGAGGAATTCTGCTTCAGTGCCCTTCCACAGAAGGAACAGATCGTCTATAAAACGTAGCCAAAGGGCTACCTTGGCCATGTGATGGTTGTTTTCTTCTCTCCAAGCCACACCCCTCTCCCACCATCCCATGGTGAGGTTCGCGTAGCTTGGAGAGAAGGAAACTCCCATGGCTGTGCCACAGCATTGTTTGTAGATAGTTTTGTTGAAAAGAAAGATATTGTTAAACAGGCACAGTGTGATCATTTCTATGATCATTTTCGAATGTTCTCTCTGGGTAATTGGTTGTTGGTCCAAAAAGTATTTGATGGCTGTCAGACCAATGTCGTGGTTTATAGAAGTGTACAATGACACCACATCGATGGTAACTAGCAAGTAATCTGGCCGCCATTCAGTTTCCATTAAGGTGCGGAGAAAATCGCCCGTATCTTTTATGTAGGAGCTTAAAGTTGGTACTAGTGGAGCTATGAAATAGTCTACATAGCTGGATACGTTTTCATAAAGGCCACCGCAGCTGGAGATTATAGGCCTCCCGGGAGGTTTGTTTAAAGTCTTGTGTACTTTTGGTAAAAAGTAGATGGTCGGGGTGATTGGATTTTCGACCATAAGGAATTTTCTCTCTGTATCGGTGATTAGGCCTTTTGCGTGCCAGCCATTCAACTTAGTTTCCAATTCATGTTTCATTGTTTCTGTTGGATTTTTGGTGAGTACTGTGTAGTTGTCGGTGTTTTTCAATTGTCGCATAGCTTCCTCTACATATAGTTCTTTCTCCATAATTACAATGTTGCCGCCCTTATCCGCAGGTTTTATTTCTATTTGGACATTGTTTTTCAAGCTGGATATTGCTAAATGGATGTTTTTCCATAAAGTTACGCATTGAATCAACCCTCAGGTAAACAGAGAGTTGATTATACACGCTCGTGGCATTCACAAGCGTCATAAAGCGTTACTGTCCTAGTAAACTGGGGACACGCTTATCATGCAGTAACGCCAAACATCGCCCCAACGCTGCAAAAACTCACGACACCAACACAAACAAGTATGGCACAAAAAATAAAAGTTAAACTACATGTCCCAGCATGCCTCAACCAAATATGGGTGTGCTTAGGAGCTCAAAAGTATAGAAATAATGAAGGGACTACACAAACAAGCTACCGTGATCAGGAACTACGGTTCGAAACGCGTAGGGTGTTTGTCACGTTTGAACAATAAAGAAACTGCAACTTATCTCAAGGTGTGTGCAGCGATTTCTTGGTATTCTACATTCATGGGATACTGCCCTGGTCCCATCGCTACGTATCCAGCTATGTAGACTATTTCATAGCTCCACTAGTACCAACTTTAAGCTCCTACATAAAAGATACGGGCGATTTTCTCCGCACCTTAATGGAAACTGAATGGCGGCCAGATTACTTGCTAGTTACCATCGATGTGGTGTCATTGTACACTTCTATAAACCACGACATTGGTCTGACAGCCATCAAATACTTTTTGGACCAACAACCAATTACCCAGAGAGAACATTCGAAAATGATCATAGAAATGATCACACTGTGCCTGTTTAACAATATCTTTCTTTTCAACAAAACTATCTACAAACAATGCTGTGGCACAGCCATGGGAGTTTCCTTCTCTCCAAGCTACGCGAACCTCACCATGGGATGGTGGGAGAGGGGTGTGGCTTGGAGAGAAGAAAACAACCATCACATGGCCAAGGTAGCCCTTTGGCTACGTTTTATAGACGATCTGTTCCTTCTGTGGAAGGGCACTGAAGCAGAATTCCTCACATTTTTCAACATCCTAAACCAAAATTCAGTGGGGCTAAAGTTTACATACACCATTAGTGCAAAAGAAATTGTATTCCTAGACACAAAGGTGTACATAGCAGATGGAAAGATTCAAACAACTGTGCATAGAAAAGACACGGCAACCAACAGCATTCTTCACGGTCTAAGCTTTCACCCACAAAAACTGAAGAAGAGCATTCCGTATGGTGAGCTCCTGCGGATGAAAAGGAACTGTTCCGAGGAAAAAGAAATGGAACTGAAATTCAAGGAGACAAGAGAACGCTTCAAACAGAGAGGCTATAAAACATCAGATCTCAACGCATGTGAAACCAAAGCAAGATGCAAATCAAGAGAAGACACTCTCATAAACAAACAAAGCATTGTTGCCACACAAGACGTTGAAGCCAACAAAACATCGGATCAACCCAGGATGATTATGACTTTCAGTAAAGAAAGCTACAGGATACAAAAAGCTATGATGAAGTACTGGCATGTACTCCGTAAAGACCCAGACATTGGAACAACAATAGGAGACCATCCCCTTGTCTCCTACAGGAGGGCACCGAACCTGGCAGACCAGCTAACTCAAAGTCACTTTGAAATCAAAAAACCAGAATCTTGGCTTGACATTCGAAAACAAGGATTTAACAAATGCACAATCTGCAAAGCATGCAAAATAGGACGTAACATCAAAAATCTAAAAGATGCGGCGGGCAAGAACTTCATAATCAGAAGTAACATCAACTGTGACACGTCGTTTGTTGTTTACATGATCCAATGCTATTGTGGCAAATCTTATATTGGAAGCACAACCTGTTCCATTAAAACAAGGATATTACAACATATTCGTGCCATTCAGAACAATGACCACTCCTATGCCATTGCGAAACATCTAGCAAATCATGATAACAAAACGTGGCTGGATGTGAGATACTTTGGACTCGCAAGTGTACCACAGCATGAAAGAGGTGGTAATCGCATTCAAAGACTGCGACGGCTAGAGTCGAAACTAATCATCAGATTTAGAACGAAACAGCCTGCTGGCCTCAACGGCGATGAAGAACTTCATGTTCACCTATGATAACCATGCGACAGACTTAATCCTTAATTAATCCTTCATGAACTTAACGATTGTTTTGTTGTTTGTCATAGTCATGCCAACTGAGCTAAAAATTATTTCAAAAATTATTTCAATTTGTGCCAATAACCTATGTCAAAAAGTGGCCGTCGTGAGCAGCTGTCAGAATTGGGGACGTAGGGCACTCAGCCCGTTATTGTTAAATGGATGTTTTTCCATAAAGTTACGCATTGAATCAACCCTCAGGTAAACAGAGAGTTGATTATACACGCTCATGGCATTCACAAGCGTCATAAAGCGTTACTGTCCTAGTAAACTGGGGACACGCTTATCATGCAGTAACGCCAAACATCGCCCCAACGCTGCAAAAACTCACGACACCAACACAAACAAGTATGGCACAAAAAATAAAAGTTAAACTACATGTCCCAGCATGCCTCAACCAAATATGGGTGTGCTTAGGAGCTCAAAAGTATAGAAATAATGAAGGGATTACACAAACAAGCTACCGTGATCAGGAACTACGGTTCGAAACGCGTAGGGTGTTTGTCACGTTTGAACAATAAAGAAACTGCAACTTATCTCAAGGTGTGTGCAGCGATTTCTTGGTTATATATATATATATATATATATATATATATATATATATATATATATATATATATATATATATATATATATATATATTACCTACTGGCGGTCGCCAGTAGGTAGTTATAGTTAGGACCTATTATCCATAGGAAAATCCCAACATTCTATTCCCAATAACTTTGGCGCCGGTTGATGAATCTTCGCGAAATTTTCAAAACTCGTGCCTGCTCTGGTCCCCTCCTATCTTGAAAGTTTCGGGGTAATTCTTCAAGTGGGGCGAGAAAAGAGGGGGTCCCAAAACGTGTTTTCCCCATGCCATTTTCCATAGGAAACTTTAGCCGTGGCTACAGCCCGAACTGCTGAACGGAATTACACCAAATTTGGCAAAAAGGTAGCCCTTGGTTCAGAAAGAACTCTTTTTGTTTAATGCTGTAAATCTGTTCAGTAGTTGCTAAGAAAATCAAATTAAAAAAATAGTGATATCTATGGCCGCGCAGGATCCGCGCACCCTCCCGATCACGAGCTGTATGCTAATTGGCTGTCAACACTCCAAACCAGGAAGTGTTGGCAGCCGTCTTGTGCCTCGGTAGTACCGAGGCACAAGAAAAGAGAAAAACAAATGTGCAAAACATGAAAAGGGGGCAGGGTAGAAACACCCTGACCCCCTAGGCCTGCTTAGGGGGGTCCCACAAGGACCCCCAGGGCCCCAAATTATTTTTTTTTTTTAATCGCAGGAAGCGCAGAGGATCCGGCCACGAAAAAAAAACGAAGCCCGGGCTCCCGCACTTCGGTAATATTTAGCCCCCGGGTGGGCCAAATCCCGGGGGCAATCTTTTATTGTAAAGGGGGGTCCAAAGGGGCCCCCCAGCCCCAGGGTACTCCACCCCGGGGCTTTTTAAACATATTTGCTGGGGGTTCACAACCCCGGGGACCGCCACCCATGGGGCTTTTCGAAAATATTTGCGGGTGGCTCACAGCCCCCCGAAGCCCCGGGAACCCCCACCCCATGGGGCTATTTTTTTAAATTTAAAAAACTTGTGTGGGGCGCTTGAACCCCCCAAACGCCCCGGGGACCGCCACCTCCCCGGGGCACTAAATATTAAAATTTGGGGGTCCGTAATGGACCCCCAAGCCCTGGGGACCACCACCCCCGGGCTTTGTAAATGGTGGGAGGGTGGCCAGGCGGCCCCCCTCCTAGAGCCCTCGATGGCCCTGGGGACCACAACCCCCCAGGGCAGGCTCCTGCAGTGTCCGGGGGTGCCCACCCCCGGAACACTGCTGTTTGCTATGGCTGGGCGGGAGCTGCGTCATGGCAAACTACTTTGGTTTGTGGAAGAGATAGCAGGGAATCCTGCTCTCTCTTCCAAAGACGATTGCTTTTCTACACGGGAAGCTGCATCTTAGCAGCTCTCCATGTGGAAAAGTAATGCCGGCTCCTGCAGGACGCGGGGAGCCAGCAAGACCGTGGGAGGATTGGGCCCCCCCCACGGTCCCCAACGGATAGGACCGGCCCCGTGGGATGGGGTCCCCGGGGCCATAAGTGACCCGGGAGGGGGGCCATGTGGCCCCCCTCCCCAATTATAAAAATGATTTATTTATTTTTTTAAAAGGAAAGGCTGGCCCCGGGGGTTGGGGTCCCCGTGGCCATAAATGGCCTAAGGAGGGGGGCTACGCAGCCCTCTCCAAAAATTAATTCAAATAAAAAAATATGGCTAGGCCCCAGGGGATGGGGTCCCCAGGGTCAATTATGGCCTCGGGAGGGAGGACACACGGCCCCCTTCCAAATTTTTATAAAGAATAAATCAAAAAGGGGTCGGGCCCTGGGGGATGGGGTCCCCAAGGCCAATAAATTAGGAAAAGAAGAGGGGCCACACAGCCCGCCTTCCTAATTCTTTCTTTTTTTTAAAAGACCGACATTGCGCCGAAGACCCCACCCCCTCCCTGCAGCACTCTGCAAATGCACCCCCTGGCGCGTTTTCAGATGTGGAACAAATTCCCCTTGAACACTGGGGGTCCCTGAGGGCCAGCTAGCCTACCAGGAACCTCCAGTATGTGCCAGGGAGCTGTGTTGCAGAGAGGTGTTCTGAGGCCACGCCCCTTTTTACACCTCTCTGCAACGCAGCTCTGTGGCGCTTAATGGAGGTACATGGTGGGCTAATTGCACCCCAGGGATGCTCAGGATTCAAGAGGAGTTAATCTTCCAACTTAAAACGCGCCACGGGGTGCGTTTGCACAGTGGTGAAGGGAGGGGGCTGGCCTGAGGTTACATATGTGCAAACACGTCCTGTGGCGCAATTTAAGTTGGGGAATTAATTACTCTTCAATCCTGAGGGTCCCTGCGAGCCAGCTAGTCCACCATGTACCTCCAGTAAGCACCACGGAGCTGTGTTGTCTTCTAAAAAGGGGCGTGGCCTCTGAACACCTCTCTGCAACGCAGCTCTCTGGCGCATACTGGAGGTACCTGGTGCGCTAGTTGGACCCCAGGGACCCTCAGGATTGAAACTTAAAATGTGTCACATGGCGTGTTTGCAGACATGTCATCTCAGGCCCTGCCCCCTTCCTTTATCATTGTACAAACGCACCTCCTGGCGAGTTGTAAGTTGGGGAATTAATTCCCCTTCATGACTGAGGGTTCCTGAGGGCCAACTAGCCCACCAGGTACCTCCAGTATGCGCAAGGGAGCTGCACTGCAGAGAGGTGTTCAGAGGCCACGCCCCTTTTTACACCTCTCTGCAACGCAGCTCTGTGGCGCTTACTGGAGGTACCTGATGGGCTACTTTGACCCTAGGGACCCTCAGGATTCAAAGGAACTTAATCTCCCAATTTAAAACTTCCACAGGGCGTGTTTACACAGTGGTGAAGTGAGGGAACGGGGCCTGAGGTGACGTGTGCAAACACGCCCTGTGGTGTGTTTTAAGTTGGGGAAATAATTCCCCTTCAATCCTGAGGGCCCCTGGGGGCCAACTAGTCCACCAGGTTCTTCCAGTAAGCGCCACAGTGCTGCGTTGCAGAGAGGTGGTCCAGGATGTGCCCCTTTTTATACCTCTCTGCAACTGCACTTACTGGAGGTACCTAGTGGGCTAGTTTGACCCTAGGGACTCTCAGGATTCAAGGGGACTTAATCTCTCAACTTAAAATTGCCACAGGGCGTGTTTACACAGTGGGGAACGGAGGGGACGGGGCCTGAGGTGACGTGTGCAAACACGCCCTGTTGCGCGTTTTAGGTTGGGGAAATAATTTCCCTTCAATCCTGAGGGCCTCTGGGGGCCATCTAGCTCACCAGGTGCTTCCAGTAAGCGCCACTGCGCTGCGTTGCAGAGAGGTGGTCCAGGCCGTGCCCCTTTTTACACCTCTGCAACTCAGCTCTGGGGATACCTGGTGGGCTACTTAGACCCAAGGGACACTCAGGATTCAAGGAGACTTTATCCCCCAAATTAAAATGGCCACAGGGCGTGTTTGCACACATGTCACCTCAGGCCCCTCCCTCCCTTCACCAGTGTGCAAACGCACCCTGTGGTGCATTTTAAGAGGTCGTTTTAATCCCCCTGCCCTATTATGTACTGGGGTCTTACAGAGGAGGCCATGGTAATCACAGGGGTACCCCAACACATAGTATTCCCTAGTGTATGTAGGTGTTTTCACTGTATTCTAAGTGTCTTTTAGCATAGCACTGGCTCTAGGACTGGTTAGTCAGAGTCAGTTACCACCAGTAACCATTTCAAAAAGTTGAGGGTACGGGATGATTTTGCAACAAGGCCTCTTTCTGCTCCTCTATTTGTTCTTTCTGCACATCTTCCTTCTTCCTGCACTTTTCTTCGCCTTAGAGGACTTCTGTTGCTTCTTTCTGCATTTCTTTCTTTTCTTTCTGTGTGTTTTTTCTTCTTTCTTCACATGTCCTACCTCTGTAGGCATAGTTAGAAACTAGAATTTAAAAAACCTTTGAAATTCACTTAAAAAAACCATAGGTTTCACTCATGTTATAGTTAGAAATTAGCATTTAAAAAACCTTTGAAATTTACTGAAAAAACCATATGTTTCAGGCACGTTATAGTTAGAAATTAGCATTTAAAAAACCTTAGAAATTCACAAAAAAAAACATAGGTTTCAGGAGCGTTATATTCAGTTGGACATTTCACTCGGTCAAAACTATAGAAATTCCCCTGTTATAGTTAGTTCAGCTAACTATAACTCGCGTGCCCGTAATGCACTGCTGATGACGTCACATATTACATCACTCATGACATGGTCAGTGACATCACTCATGAAATAACTGATGACATCTCAAATGACATCACTGATGACATCATCCTTGTGATAGAGTGGCAGACCTCCTCTCACCCTAATATAACCTTTGATACACACACTCAAAAATAGAAACTAACATTTTTTTTAAAAATGGACATACCAATACCAGTTACAACAACCTATTCAGTAATTCCAAGATCTACATACACATCCACTCATTGGGGCCCATCAGGAGGGGGGGGTACAGACCAACCGGAGACACAAATTAAGGTGTGACAAAGGCCGCTTTATTGGAAGCAGGTGCACCCTAACAATGCCAAAAACCCTTGGCCTGTGCCGTACAAAACTAGGCCTAACTAAATATGCATTACCTAACAACCCCCCACCCCCACCCCTAAAATGGTTCCCCCGGAAGAACAATATACACATAAATGCAAACTGCACCATGCCTGGCTAACTGTTATATACTTGTCATATGTACACTCTCCCCCCATCAGTCCAGGAACACCTCAGTCCTCATATCCTGACCCCTCCCCCCCTAGACTAGGAAAAAGCACCATCAAAACAACCATCACACCAGCACCTGTTCCAGCGACACGAACCCAAACCTACCACCTGCCCTTGGACACACCTGCTCCCAAGAAAGACACCGAGCAGGTACCCTTCCCCCCGGTACCTGACCCCCGCTATCACCCGCCACAAAACCAGAGCAATATCATCCAAGGACACCCCCCAAGGTCCTGTGATATAGGGAGGGTGAAAGGGCAAAAACGCCCCTGCCTAAAAACCGGCTGCCGTGTCACTGTCACTAAAATGGTGGACAGTGACCTGACATGGCCGGTTAAGTACCCCCACAAGCCCAAGGAGCCCAAAACCAGCCCAACTACAGCCCAACCAGCCCAACCAGCCCAAAACAGCCTAGCCCCAGTCTCCTCCTGTCAAACCCCCCTCCCCTCTCCCGGGGCCCCAAACTCCCCGGGGGGGCGAGCCTCACTCCGGTCGGCCACCCCCCCAAAGCCCCATTGGGGCCCATCAGGAGAGGGGGGTACAGACCAACCGGAGACACAAATTAAGGTGTGACAAAGGCCGCTTTATTGGAAGCAGGTGCACCCTAACAATGCCAAAAACCCTTGGCCTGTGCCGTACAAAACTAGGCCCAACTAAATATGCATTACCTAACAACCCCCCACCCCCACCCCTAAAATGGTTACCCCCGAAGAACAATATACACATAAATGCAAACTGCACCATGCCTGGATAACTGTTATATACTTGTCATATGTACACTCTCCCCCCCTCAGTCCAGGAACACCTCAGTCCTCATATCCTGACCCCTCCCCCCCTAGACTAGGAAAAAGCGCCACTCGAAAGCCCACTACGGCTTTCGACCCCCCCTTAGGACACCTGCACCCTCTGATACCTACGTACCCCATAGCCCAATCTGCTGCCCTCGTCAGCTTCACCATAGATAATTCCATCCCACACCAGGACCACTGGACACCGTCCTCCGTAAAGAAAGACACTGCGCCATACCCAACTCCGGGCACTCCAGCCTACCCAAAAATTCCGTCTCATAAACCCCCCATCTCCCTACCAATCGTCCTTCCTGTCCTGTCAAGGGGCGCCGCCCCCCCTGCTCCCCTCCAGCCATGCCTAGGGACAAACTCCGCCAAAGGACCTATGCACCCCGCCCCCTGCTACCGCATCTCCAGTCCGTCCCATTCCAACCGCTTCACCAGAGCTATCCCCTGACCTGCACCAAATCCGCTCCCCCCAAATCCATGACCAGCACAGCAGGGCCAACTCCCCCCCGCCCAACATCGTTCAAAACTGGAACTCACTCGTGCCAGCGCCTACCCCCGTTCCACCCCAATGACAACCCACAACTGGTCGAATAGCTACAAATTGATGTCCTTGTGCCTGTCCTCTACAACCCCCTCCGCTCTTTTAACAAAGGTTACCACACAGGAGGGCAAACTCCCCCCCCGAACAACATTGTTCAATGCCGGCAATACTCGTACCAGCGCCTACCCCCGTTCCCTGCCAAGGACACGTAACAACTGGCCAATTAGCTCCAAAGTGAGGTTCCTGTGCCTGCCCCCTTCAGCCCCCTCCGCACTTTAACAAAGGATGACCAGTACAGCAGGACAACTCACCCTGCCCAACATTGTACAATGCCGGCACCAACCGGTGCCACCGCCTACCCCCCGTTCCCCGCCAATGACCACGTCACAACTGGTTGATGCACTCCCAATTGAGGTTCCTGAACAAGGGACGGCCCACCGTTGAAACACTCATTGCCACTGCAGTTGGCCCCCGCCACCACACCTGCAAAGACACACATGTAAGCAGCGGGCAAAACATTTTTGTCGTCACTCCATGCCTACCCCCCGCATCCTAACATAAGTGCGTCCCGACTCTTATGGGTCCTCGCCCATCCACCGTAGGGCGTGCCGCAGGACCCACAACCTTGAGCCGCCGTCCTCTCACCGGTCCCCCACCATCCAGAACTTCCACATCCCCCAGTGCCCTCCCCCCTCTAGTCGCCTCCCCCCGCTGGCACCGGTGTCTCGACCTCGTCCACCGCCATGGCTAGCCCACGGAACCTCCGCCACGATGCACTCTACCAAGCGTCCGCAACCTCATTGCCCACCCCCGGCACATGCCGGGCCTGAAAACCGAACGTCATGTTCGAAGCATGCTGAAACGCAAACGCGCAGCAACTGCACCTGCGAAAACCCCGCCGACTGCCCGTGCACCACCTGCACCCCCGCCACCTTGAACACCCGGCACAATACCCGCTTGTGCGCCACTTCCTGCACCCATAACGTAGCGGCCACCACCAAGGGCACAATCCGAAAAAGCAATACTCCTCCCCCTGCCTGCCAGTGAGCCGGCCCCTGCGCTGCGCACCATCGCTCTGACCAGCAAAGGCCGAAACCGCCGACACTTGCCGCATCTGAGCCCCTCGTCACCATCCCCTTGAAAAGCACTCCTAGCCCCTGTGACTACTCCTGGACCATCTGAGTTTGCCCCCCTTGAAACGCCCCAGCAAAGCCAAGCACATGCACAAGCGTCCATTCGATCCCGCCGTCCGGCGTACCTAACGAGGCGGTAGCGTCAAAACCCCGACCGCGCCAGCCCCAATTGCCGGCGAACGTCCGCTCCGCCCGTACCACGCGGCATGCGAAAGTCAAGTGGCCCCAGTAGCCCCTGCACCACCCCCCGTCACCGTCCGCCTGGCCCGCGCGTCTCCCGCCAGTGTCACCACCACCGTCCACTCATCGCCTGGTAGGCGTGTTTCCATGGCCGCTGAGTCGAGCTCTATCCCGAGAAAGGACCGCACCGTGCTGGGTCATGATTCTTCTCCTGCACCAAGGGGGCCCCCCGGTAGCCCATGAGGTCCGTAACCTTCCAGCTGCCTCTGGCAGTCCGTCAAAACGGGCCAACCCCCAGGAAGAAATCATCCAGGTAATGCGTCACTCCCTCTGAGCCTGTGCGCCAGGAAAAAACCCACTGCAAGACGGAACTGAACCTTTCGAACGACGCATATGAAACGGATCACCCCCTGGAAAGTGCGTTGACCACAACAATGAAACCGTCGAACTGTAACCCCCAGCAACTGGTGACCCACCGAATGTACCAGCAGCAACCCATACGCGAAAAGAATGTCGCCTGTCGCCATAAGGGCACCCTGTCCCGCTGCCATCACCAACTTCCGTGCCTCGTCCGCCGACTAGTACGACCTGCCGCTAGGCCTGCCGATCTATCCAGTCACCGACATGCCCCCCCCCCCTGCCCGACAGGCGCTGAATCAACCAAACGTGTCCCGGCTCCATTTTTGGGAACAACCCCTTTCGGGGAGACTAAAAACGGGCAGGGGCAGCACATGAAAGGAGGTGGGTACCACCATCCTTCCCTCCCTGTCAACCTTGAACAGCTTCTCCGAGACAATCCCTTTGCGCGCATTCACGGGCTGCAGGACAGCATTAACTTATTCATATGCTGCAGCCCTTAAACGAGAAACGCTGAGGGCCTTAAATCCAAGTCTCACATTTCTCCCAGCGCCGGGCCAATTCTGCAGTTATAGAATGATGTATTCTATGAAGTGATTTACTTGACCAGGTTGGCAAACATGCCAAACGGGAAAGACAGACTAGTAAAGTCACTCTCCTGGGGGACAGTAGGGTCGTGGCATAGCGTTCATTTTTCCTTTTTTTTTTTGAAGCATTAACTCTTTAAAACAAACTGCTTCTTAGGACCAGGGATGCTCATGCGGACCTAAAATGTGCTGCAGAGGTGTCTATCTATCCTTCGGCCCAGGGTGCCCGCAACGGGTCGTGCTCCCTACTGGCTAAGCGGGAATGCTTCAGACTTCTCAACTCTGAAGAGAGGACGTAAACAGTGGAAGTTTGTGATAGTTTCCGGCAGCCATTTCCACCACACAAATGTAAGAAGGAGGCATAAGAGAGGTCCAAAGCAACCCTGTCATCCTTAGAGGGGTTACCAAGAGACATCGGTCACCCCCAGGCCTCAAGCACATGATATCCCAGCCTATAGTGCCCTGCCCCGTGTACCATAACACTAGGGTGACCATATTTCAAAAACCAAAAACCTCAACATTGCATACATTATATTCTGGACTACAATTTTACACTGCAGTGGGGCGTAGGGTGGCTTAAACGATAGAGCGCACCAACTTACAAACAACCTTGAGGCACTAGCGGCATACATAAAATTCCTCTAATACCCAGACTATAATAGGCCGCCCCCCTTAACGGGAGCCACCGGACCGGTGCCTCGCAACCGCCTTCGTCCCCCCGGGAGCTCGCCTTAACCACCCCCAAGCGTCGCCGCATCCGCCGCCGCTGCACCAAACCCCCCGTCCCGGCGCTCGCCAACGCTGCAACCACCACCCCCCTTTTCCTTGTCCGTACCCCCCGGCATCTGTCACAACCTGCTCTCCACCAGCATCACCACCAACACCTGGCCTCCATGAGGCGTGCCCAAGCCACTTCCCACTCTACCACCATCCTTACCTGGCGTCAAGGCTGGCGTCCGCACGGTAACCCGCCGCCCAACCAGTTTTGCTGGGGGGGCCGTCACTCTTGGCGCCGTCCGCCGGGGGTGTACCTGTAAGACACTTCCAACATCATTACTCCTCACCCCCCCCTCCCGCATATCCCCCTCCTCTTGGCCTCCAAGCTCTCTTTTTCCAACCGTCCCCCCACTGCCTCGCCTGCCCCCCAACAGTATTCACCAAACATTTTCCCCAGCTGGGGATTGAACCCTGGTCTAAAAGCACTCACAGTCGAGCAACACTTTATCCCCATCTCCCGGCGGCCGTCGAGACCCTTCGGGTGGGGCAATTCAGCACACGGAATACCACAACAGCCACTCAGATTAAGGTTGAGCAACACTTTATCCCCATCTCCCGGCGGCCGTCGAGACCCTTCGGGGTGGGGCTGGCGGGGACCTAACCCCTCGCCATATAACATTCTCTTGTGAGGGGTCCCACGTTGGAGCGCGACCGCCCGTACCAGGCTGAGCCGGCCCATCCACCCGAGCACCCAGCTAACCGTTCCTGCCAAGAAAAAAGGGGGGGGGGAGTCCAGCATGCCGGGATTACTCGCCACCCCCTACTCCCCACTCCCTCAGCGCGCACCTTCCCCACGCCGCGAAATGGCCACCCACCCCAACCACCCTTTTGACCCCCCCACTCCTCCCCGCCCCCCACCCTCCCTCCGCGGCTACTCCCCCGCAAGCCCCCCCCGCTGGGCACCCCACCCGCCCCAAAACCTCTGCCCCAACCCCTCCTGCACCCCCAGCTCCCCACGCCCCCCTCCCTGAACCAGCCCCTAAGACCCCTACTCGCTCAGCTTCATCCATACCGATGGGATTCCCCCCCTTTCCCCCACGCCGGGCCAACCCACCCCACCTCCTCTGCATCCCTCCCCAGCCTGTCCACGTGTACCCTCCAACCCCGCCCCCGACCGTGATCCCCCCCAATAAGAGCCCCCCCCCCGCTCAAGCGTCTGTTCCCGAGCCATGCTGGCAAACAAGAAAAGCTGATGTTCTACCTGGCTGTAAACTTGTGGATGGGCAGAGACCTTGGATATAGCTCCACGAGGGGATCTGGGAACGTTCCCCAGAACCGTCGCCCGGACCGCATTACCATTGGGGGCAGAATGTGGATTGAGGTCGTTTCGCGACCAACTGGAGTCCCGAGGCAGGGTGGGCGAGCCGGGGACCATGAAATTGCAGACTCCTCTCTTCACGGAAGAGCGTCAATCGACCGTGGCTAGGGGCTGTCGGAGGCAGCGGGGGCTGTGTCGTTGCGCCCGCGCTACTTCCCAAAGAGAGCGGAGGTGACCGGTGGCTACATCCCCACCTATGCCGTGCGGAGCCCCCCCCTACTTGGGGCATGCACACTGCGATGACAACTCCCAAGCCGGCTGCCGCGGCAGTGCCAGCGGTGTGCCACGGCGGCCGTACCGCACCAGTGGGCCGCACCAGTCCTTGCGACCCTCCCTCTTGACCGCCGGTTCGCCGATGTGCACCGCCACGACTGGAAGGGTTTTAATTCAATAATAAACCCAAAACAGGCCCCCCGTGTACCACCATAAGACGACAAACAAAATCGCCCCTGCCTAAAAACCGGCTGCCGTGTCACTGTCCCTAAAATGGTGGACAGTGACCTGACATGGCCGGTTAACCCCTTCAGCGCGGCGCGAATGTTCGCGCTGTGCTGAAGGTTCTTATGAGCCTATGGGCTCACGACGGAACGGTTCCGTCATGAGCACAGCTCAACCGACGCTCATGACGGAACCGTTCCGTCATGAGCATGGAAGGGGTTAAGTACCTCCACAAGCCCAAGGAGCCCAAAACCAGCCCAACTACAGCCCAACCATCCCAACCAGCCCAACCAGCCCAAAACAGCCTAGCCCCAGTCTCCTCCTGTCAAACCCCCCCTCCCCTCTCCCGGGGCCCCAAACTCCCCGGGGGGCGAGCCTCCCTCCGGTCGGCCACCCCCCAAAGCCCCATTAACCAACAGTCCTATACAGTCACTCATATATGTACTCAATCATCATATGTACTCATACACCTATACATCATGTTAAAAATTACACTCATCCATAGAGTTACTCACACACATAGTCACACACGCAAAGTATCAAACATTAATTAAATTGCATGTACAGTTATACACACACCACCACACTTACTGCTACAGAAACTTACACATAATTACTCTCTTAAGCAATCACTTATAGAAACACATTCTAATTTATACAGGAACTCTTCAATCTCTCACTCTCAAATATACTCACTTATATACACTAATACTCACATATACTAGTTTAAAACATATGTAGTTGCTCTTAAAGACACTATTGAGTCACTCATTCATGCATCCATGCACTACGTAATACCCCCACCGAACTATAAACTCAGACACTCATACTGATACTAAAAAAAACAACTAATAACCTATATAGACACTCATGTAGCTACTCACCAACCCATGCAGCCACTTATACACAAAGTGAGAGACTAGTACAGATATTTACATATTTAAGCATTATTCACTAACCCATGTATTCACTAAGATACACCTAATCAGTCTGTTATACAATAAATTTTACAAAAAAACATATTTAATTTTCAGAAAAACACAGATTCACTGGATGATGTCATCAGTGATGTCATCAGTTATGTCACTGACCATGTCCTGAGCGATGTAATATGTGATGTCATCAGCACTGCATTGCAGGCGCGTGAGCTATAGTTAGTTGAACTAACTATAACAGAGGAATTTCTATGTTTTTTTACGAGTGAAATGTCCAACTAACTATAACGCCCCTGAAACCTATGTTTTTTTCTGTGAATATATATATATATTTTCACACAAAAGCACTGTAGCGATATTATGGCACTACTATTACCAGCAGGCTCTGGGTGAGCCAACGCCCACTGGGGCAGGTGAAAGTGATTAAAATGAGGCCGGGGCTCCAAGCAATGTTTAAACCAAGCCTCTGAAGAAATGCTAGAAGAGCAAGAAACGCGTCAGGCTTAAAGATTTATTTGGACATTGTTTTCTTTCACTGCGCTGTTATCCTGCTGAATAAACACGATAATTCACCTACCTGCAATTGTGGCTCTTCTAAATGGGATGCTTTTGTGTGAAAATGTTTAGACGGCCGATCCAGGTCGTGGAAGAGCCCTGCTACTGAGAAGTGGTCCTTGCTGCAGTTATTTGGCAAGCAGCGCGAAGGGCAGGAAGGTCGTGTTGCAGGTTTGAATATGCAGCGCAGAGCTTGTGTGACAATTTCCAGACCCACTGGGGTATTTTAATTTTGAACATTGACATTGTGAAGGAGCAGCTCACTGCAGCGATATTATGGCACTACTATTACCAGCAGGCTCTGGGTGAGCCAACGCCCACTGGGGCAGGTGAAAGTGATTAAAATGAGGCCGGGGCTCCAAGCAATGTTTAAACCAAGCCTCTGAAGAAATGCTTGAAGAGCAAGAAACGCGTCAGGCTTACAGATTTATTTGGACATTGTTTTCTTTCACTGCGCTGTTATCCTGCTGAATAAACACGATAATTCACCTACCTGCAGTTGTGGCTCTTCTAAATGGGATGCTTTTGTGTGAAAAAAAAAAATATATATATATATATATATATATTACCTACTGGCGGTCGCCAGTAGGTAGTTATAGTTAGGATTGGCTACCATAGGAAATCCGCAACATTCTATTGGGAATAACTTTGGCGCCGGTTGAGGAATTTGCGTGTAATTTTCCAAAATTTTGGCCAATTCCGTTCCGCTCCTTCCCTGGAAGTTTCGGGGAGATTCGTGAAGTGGGGGCTGAGAAAAAGGGGGGTCCCAAAACGTGTTTTCCCCGTGTTAATTTCCATAGGACGATCTGACAAGTCTACAGCCCGAACCGCTGAACGAAATTACGCCAAACTTGGCAAAATTGTAGGGACTGGTACGCAGATGTGCCTTTGCTATATTTGCTGAAAATTGCTCCAGTGTTTTTTTTTTTAAATTAACTTCAAAAACACATATATATCTATCTGCGCGCTCCGAGCGCTCACGGGTACGCGTACCGGGGAGCGCACCCGGCGCGCTACGGGAGTGCGCGAGTGGAAAGCTGATTGGCCTGTCGGGTGTCTGTCAACATTCTAAACAGTCCGGAGAGTCCGCCATCTTGTGTCTCGGTAGAATCGAGACACAAGAGGTGAAAAAGAAAGGGGGATATCATTAAAAGGGGGCAGAGTAGACACCCCCTGACCCCCCAGGTTTTCTGAGGGGGGCCTAGAAGGACCCTGAAGGGCAAAAAAACTTTTTATTTTTAATTTTATTTTCGCGGGGTAAGCGCTGGGTGCGCTCCCAGGTGCGCTCTCCGGTACGCGCACCCTGAGCGCACCACGGGGAAAAACAGTGTGAAAAAATAGAGTAAAAAAAAGAATGTCGAGTGTTTAGAGGTAAGTTAGCTCTGAAAAGAGCTGTTCTGTTCATTGGGTGTTTTTTGTACCTACAAGTAGGTACCAATGCAGAGTCTTATATTCAAGAGGAAAACTCTATTCCCCTCATCTGTAAAATTCACACCATCTCTCCTATAGATGTCTTGCATGTTGTAACGCAAGTTGTTGTGGTAAATGGAACCCATAGCATAGTCTCTGAGGTAAGCAGAAACAGATGTATTTACATGTTTCCTTGCTTTCTCAATCTGTGGACAAAATTGGTTGGACCAGTTCCATTTTTGCCTTTGGCATATATTAGAAAATACCAAGGCAGGTTTTGGAAAAAGTAACATCAATTGCCCAAAGATGTCCTTTAAAAGCATTTCCAGACCTACCCCAGTCAAAGTGCCCAAGTCATTTCCACCACAGTGCACAATTATAAGGTCAGGGTGTGGTAAATGCATAAAGGATTTTACCAATGGTATCAATTGGTGACTCCTCAATCCTCTTTGTCCAATCCATACAATGTTCACATTTGGTAAATCAAGATTGTAAATACCTCTGTTAGTTGCGTATTTTTGAGCCCAGTGGACATACCTATGACCCACAAACCAGACTTTTGTCATTTTGAAGGTGGATGTGCTTCTAGTCAGATGAGTTGTGGAAATGAAATGGCAGTTTGATTATGAAAAAAAAGTGTTTGAGAATCAGTGCAGATGAATAAGTAGAAATGATTGGACCTTTGTTAAAAATCTCCACTGAAAATTAGGGTTCATGCTTTTTTTTTTTAAGAAGTCATTTCAATGGTTGAGAAAAAGTAATTTAAAGAAACATTGCATTTTATTAGCTAGTAGATTGAGAGGTCAAGCAGCCTTGATGGATTTTTTTGCAACATAGTAAAACGAACTTGTGAACTCTGTGCTGGTTTTAGAGGGAGTTACCATGGTTACTTGGTGAATGAGCACTGGGGGATGGGTGAATGTTATGTGAGTTTCAAAGTCTTGAAATCTTCAACCAATTAAAATGTGTAGTTTGGTTTTGAATTTGTGTGGGAACAATTTTTATTGGCTATGTGCAAGAATATGGCTCTGAAATCAGAAAGAATCTGTGCCATTATTGAAAGGCTCCCAGTGAAGGAAGCATTGTTCAGAGATTCTGCTTAAGAATATCTGTTGACTGTGACTGACACTGTTTGACATCTTCAAAACCATTTTTAAAGGTGAGTAATGATTCTTTTAAAAAAGATAGAGAGCTTAAAGATTGTTGACAAGTATCATAGTGTGTGTCTCTGTGAATTAAGGAATTATATTTTTACCTTTTTCCATAATGTTAGCTGTGTGTTTATAAGGTAGTCTTCTTTATAAATTGTTTTTTATGCTTGGATTCAATGCTGGTTTAGAAATTTTGAAATGGTTTCATTGGAGTTGTAAATATGCTCATTTTTTTGAAGCACATTGTGCAACCTGCCGTGAGAGATGTTAAGATTGTGAGAGTCTACCTTATAAACACACAGCTATGTAAAAGATTGTGCACGCAGCTTGTAAATATGCAGGCAGACAAAGCAATCTTTGACATAGCTGTGTGTTTATAAGGTAGACTCTCAGAATTTTAACATCTCTCACGGCATTTCATATTCTTGTCTGGGTGCATATTTTATCATTCTGCATGCATTTTCTGCTTGCACCCATGTCAAAAATTGCGCAAGAGTCTTGTAAATATGTTCCTCTTTATCTTATATTATATCTCAATTGATACCATTACTGAAATACTTTATGCATCTCCAACACCATTTCATATGGTTTTCTATCTGCTATTCCTATCCTTCTCCATACATTCACTGCTTCCACCTATACTAAAGGCGCGCCTGAGTGACGTTTTGATAGCTTTACGGAAATGCAAAATCATTTTCATTTTGTAAATGAAAAATACTGCTTTTATAAGTATGGTACTAAATGTCTTCCATTATTATTTACTTTTCATACATATTTTTTTTTACGAACACAAAACAGCGGTCTCGGTGCGCTCTCGGGAGAGCTTACCGGAGCGCGCACCAGGAAAAATGTAAAAAAAAAATATATACATTGAACAAATAATTTTTTTTTTTTAAATATAATTAATTGTTGTAAAAAACAGCTAACAAAAAAAAAATAATCGTAGGTTACAAAGTCGATATACAAATGAATTAGCTTGTAAAAAAACTATGAAATTCACTGAAAAAACCATAGGTTTCACAAACGTTATAGTTAGGAATTAGCTTTTAAAAAACCTTTGAAATTCACTAAAAAAACATAGGTTTCACAATCGTTATAGTTAGGAATTAGCATTTAAAAAACCTTTGAAATTCACTGAAAAAAACATAGGTTTCACACTCCTTATAGTTAGGAATTAGCATTTAAAAAACCTTTGAAATTCACTGAAAAAACCATAGGTTTCACACCAGTTATAGTTAGCTGAACATTTTACTCATACAAAACCATTGAAATTCCCACGTTATAGTTAGTTGGACTCACTATAACTCTGGCGCCCGCAATCCACTGCTGATGATGTCACATATTACATCATTCATGACATGGTCAGTGACATCACTGATGACATCACTGATGACATCTCAAATGACATACTGATGACATCACTGATGACATCCTCCATGTGATAATACGATGCACCTCCTCACACTCTAAACTAACCTTTGATACACCCAGTGTTAAATACAAACTACCATTCCTGAAATTATTGACACACCAATACCCGTAACTACATACGCGCTCACTGATTCCTAGGTCTACACACACATCCACTCATTCACCCATACAATCACTCATACATACATTCACTCATCAATTGAACACTATCATATCCACTCATACACCTATACAGACACTCACACGCTGACACTCATCTACAAAGTTACTCAAACACCTACTCAGTTATGCAAAGAATCAATCACACTCCCATTTCCTCAACTACACAGTTTTACACACTAAACGTTACTTATTCAAACATATACTAACACATAGTTACTCTCTTTTACAATCACTGATACAAGTACACATTGATCCATACAGTCACTTACGCAATCACAGGCTCTCATGTATAGTCAATTATATATGCCAACTCTCACATGCACTGTCTTTTACATATGTACTTACTTGGACATGGAGCACTGAGATAGCTATTCACTCACCAACACACCCATGCGGACAGTCAACCACCCATACAGCTCTTTCCACATGCACTGTTGAACCCATATACTAAGTGAATCAACTGCTCACACATATATGCACAGAGTCACACACCTCCCAGCCACCCACACACACTCACCCTCACATACAAATACTTGGACAACCAATCAATAACCCATATAGCCACTCATATAGCTACTGATCAACACATGCAGCAGCTTACACAACAACAGACATAATGATGCACACATTCAGACAGTTTAGTCACTAACCAATGCATTTAGTAAGACACATTTAATCACTAACTCATACAGTCAGTCACGCACCTACTAAATCCTTCATCCAGACACTCATACATCCACTCATTCTTCAATATATAAAACATATATTTACTTTTCAGAAACACACATTCACTGGATGATGTTATCAGTGATGTCATCAGTGATGTCATTTGAGATGCCATCAGTGATGTCATCAGTGATGTCATTTGAGATGTCATCAGTGATGTCATCAGTGATGTCACTGACCATGTCATGAATGATGTAATATGTGACATCATCAGCAGTGGATTGCGGGCGCGCGAGTTATAGTGAGTCCAACTAACTATAACGTGGGAATTTCAATGGTTTTGTATGAGTAAAATGTTCAGCTAACTATATCTGGTGTGAAATGTATGGTTTTTTCAGTGAATTTCAAAGGTTTTTTAAATGCTAATTCCTAACTATAACGAGTGTGAAACCTATGGTTTTTTCAGTGAATTTCAAAGGTTTTTTAAATGCTAATTCCTAACTATAACGATTGTGAAACCTATGTTTTTTTTAGTGAATATATATATATATATATATATATATATATATATATATATATATATATATATATATATATTTATCTAATCAATTGTAAACCCATTTTTGTAAATATCAATTTGTATGCATTCTTATGCACTTGCATATGAGTCAGTCTGTCTACTACGTTCATTAGTAATGCAGAGAGGGCGTGCACTTTTTTGAATTGTCCCACTTTTATGTTTACTATAAATTGTTCCTAAGTTTCAGAGCGCGTTATGTGAACAAGCTCCCTAGTGGAGTGAAACGCGTCGTCCTTATGTTGAATAAAGCGCCATCCTGCAACTCACTTGAGGAGTGATTCTTTCCTGATATATTGCTCGCTGCATCGAAAGAGACTTTTTGGAGGTCCATACCTGTTTGGTTCCGCCGTTTATTGATGGAACAGGAGTGCTTTTTCATATATATATATATATATATATTTTTTTTTTTAGGTCTCATCAGTGAAGTCAATGGCCATGTCATGAGTACCACAAAGGGGACAGTGAGGTCTTGGTGTTGAGGGGAGCATCTGGAAACTGACCAGCAATGAAAAGAAGTATCTTCCAGACATCTGCCAGCAAAGGTGGAGATCCTGCTCTGGGAGGCAACTCTGTGGGCTGCTATCCGGGACAGGCTTACTGGGAGGACCTGGGGCAGTTGTCTTGTTTCTACCTGTAAAAGGCAAGGCCACTGCTAGAGCGGTGCAGCACAGAGGGCTAAAGGAAACACCATAAGAAATTTGGTATTTGGCCTTAATAGAGCAACCTGACAGCAACCTTGAGAATCAATAACAAAGGAAGAAAACATAAAAGGTACAAATAAATGAACTCTGTATAAGATATTGGCCGGTGAAGGGACGCCCAGACACAATAGCTCTAGAGGTAAACATGCTCCCTGGCGCATTAGATGCAAATGACTTTGAATTTAGTGTGCAACTTAAAAGTAAAGAACGAGAACGTCCCTTAGAGTGGCTTGAGGAATATGAGCTCTCTCCCAGCACACATCGACAATGTAAAAAGGGCCTACCATGATGCAAAGGCCTTTTCCCTAATGTTGCGGTATGGGGAAGTGCCAGGAAATCTCCAGGACGAATTTGACATGCAGACTGCCTTCCGAAAATCTGTGCTGCACTAACAAAATATAAAGCAAACCAGGGTATGTAAAAGGCCCTTTCTCACTTAAGCAGGATCAAAATTCATTGAGAGTTTTACTTCTTAGTCGTGGCACACAAGTCCCCAGTGACAAGGCCTAATGTCCTGACTTGACAGAAGGAGTTGAAAGGGCTCTACGGAGAAATACATACAGGATAAATCAGTTCCTGAGGGGGGCATATAGGGAAGCCTTGCAGGAAAACATACCACCAAGCATCACAAAAGACAACACAAGGGATTACCTGGTGGAACTCAAAGCAAGTCTCGAGAGATCCCTTTCAGAAGGGCTAACCAATATGAAATACAAAATAAGGAATTGAAAAGCGATATTCAATCCCCGAACCAAAGTATGGAAGCATTGGAACAACTCATACACATCTCCAATGCTACATTGGAAACACAAGCACAATACTTATGTGAGAGGTGTGTGGATCTGGAAAATAGATCCGGCCCGAGGAATTTCTTCATTCGCAAGGTCAAAGAAGACACAGAGAAGGACAATATGTAGGCATGCCGGACAGAACTGTGGAGGGGACTCGTAAAGATCACTATAGAAACCGGGATAAGACCTAGAAACATTGGACGCTTCAGAGGACGAGTAGCAGATTGCTCTAGGGGGGGGAAACATCCTTTACAACTAAACTTTTTCCATGCAGTACCTTTACAACGCAGGTATTACAACGCAAGTCGTTACAACGACTTGCGCTGGAGGGCGCTGTAGGATAGGGAATAGTTTAATTTACTATCCAAAACCTTCCCTACTATCCACGGGGACTGGAGTTGGAATAGTAAATTAAACTATTCCACTATCCAGCGCCCCCCAACGCAAGTCGTTGTAACGACTTGCGTTGTAAAACCTGCGTTGTAAAGGCATGCATGGAGAAAGCACGCGTTGTAACGACATACTTCCCTAGGGGGATTACCTGTCATATATTGGTCACTAAATGATGTGGTGCCTACCATGCCTTGGAAGACCTGCCTTATTGCTCTCGGATAGATGTTCAATGTGTAATGGTGCTGTTATGTTTGCTCACATTTTTCTCATTATGAAAATCCAATAAAAGATTTATTTTAAAAAAGAAGGCTAGAAACGTTGCTAAAACCGGAAAACTACAAACAAAAGGAAGAGGTCAAAGCACTCATCAAGAAACCAGAATGAGTCCTCTTTCAAGAGAGTGAAGTATTTCTCTTTCAAAACTTTTAGGCTGCAGCAGAGAAGATAGTTCAGACCGCTAATCCAGGAATTGTGAGATACAGATAAAGGTGAGAGTTCCCTGTGAGCCTTTAATGTCGAAGGCAAGGGAAAGACAGGATTAGAAAAGTCGATGCAGGACTGAAGATGCTGACCCGAGCAAAGACAAAGAGAACATAGGGGCATATTACCAACAACTAGCGATAATTATCGCTGTGTTGGCTTAGCGGGAATATTTCTATCGCCGCCCTTCACCTGTTTTTATTGCTGAGATACCTTGCTATTAGCAAGGTTTATCTCAGGAGCGATAAAAAACAGGCGAAATGCGTGAATATCACTGTCAATACAGCGATATTCAGGCATTACCGTGACAATGCTCTTAGCCATGTTATCCACCTCTCATTGGATAACATGGCTAAGAACTGGTCAGGGCAGGCGTTAGCTTTTGGAGATATTCGCGCTTAGCGCAAATATTTCCAAAATTACGCCTGTGTTGATCATAGGCGATAGCGATTGCAGCGACTGTTTTCAGTCGCTGACATTTTGGCACACCCACTTTGCATGTCATTAGCGATAATTATCGCTGACATGCAAAGTGGGCCCCTAAATGCCCGCTATCGCCTACAAGCTGTCGCTAACTGGTGTTAGCGACAGCTTGCTCAACAGGAGTCCAGAGACATTTATTAGGTCAACAACTGAGAACTCACTGTCAATTCATGCAGCTTACTGTGACTCAGACAACAGGGTGAAAAAATATATCATTTTATTTTTGGTAGATATTTTTCATAAGATATACAAAATGTATAATATCAGACAAGTACATAAATAGCAATAGTTCAATCACATAAACAGGCAAACAGCTGAATCCGTGTCCACGCTCGGATGGACTGTCGTTATGGCGAGAATAGAATCGGCTTTCTTCAGAGCCTGTCTATATTGCATCATTGGACGTTTGTCCTACCAGCCACTGTTTTTTCGACGATTTGAATAATCGTGAATACCCATTTCTAGAGCAAAATCCGCGACCTGCATGCGCTTATTAGAGGGCGACTGTGCTGAAAGCTCTATACACCATGCCAGTGAAAAAAACTTCCACGAAGCTGTTTCCTCCAAATTAGCCTTGTCTTTCAAGCTACTCCGTTACACTGTATTTTAGCCCGGAGCCTTCATCCTTCCGACAGTACCTTGCTCACATCGTCCTGTGCTTAAAACTGAGTTTCACTGCTGTGGGTTGCACTGACGATTTTATCTGTCTGGAGAGGCTCTCCTTACTATGAAGAAGTGCCTCTGTCTAACTCCTCGCACATCGGAGCGTGCCTGAATATTCTATGCGATTCACTAATATATAAGAGTGACTACGTGTTTGATGATTCGTTGCCCAGTTTTGTTTCTCAACGCATACTTGCCCTGATGAAGGTGCGGCCATAGATCGGGCCCTGCACTGAAACGCGCGTTGGCGTGGTTACGTTTTTTGTCCTGGCAGTACCATCTCTGTTCCCCAGCAAGTTGCTGAGAGGACACCACAGGACAACTTCAGTGTATTTGTGTACGATGGGTACTGAAGTGTATGGGAATGTATGAAATTAATATGAATGCAGGAATGTTTGATGAGAAAACAGTAGAATGCTTGTGATGATGAATGAAAGATGAATGGGAAACCTGGGCGCTTTAGTTATTAAAAGTTTATGTGATTGAACTATTGCTATTTATGTACTTGTCTGATATTATAAATTTTGTATATCTTATGAAAAATATATACCAAAAATAAAATGATATATTTTTTCACCCTGCTGTCTGAGTCACAGTAAGCTGCATGAATTGACAGTGAGCTCTCAGTTGTTGACCTAATAAATGTCTCTGGACTCCTGTTGAGCCTCTAAATTAAATATATAGGGCAGACTTAACGTTTCTGATTTATGGTATTTCCTCCCCTGCTTGTCTGCCCTGCATCTAAATTCAGGGGGCCCCTACTTGTATTAGTTAGCGACAGCTTGGTAATAGGGCGATAAAATTATCGCCGCATTAGCGGTAAAAAGTCCCGCTAAAGCGGCGATAATGGCCCTTGGTAATATGCCCCATAGTTACTAGATTCGACAATAAAACTATCCAGGATAATAAGAGCAGATGTAGTGAACAACAGAAAACAGATCTCGGGTTCGAGAGCTTCACAAATCCACTTTCGCACTGGGACACGGGGACCAAGCACACAGAGAATTCATGTCCTGAAAGAGCACAAAGTGAGAGAAGCAGAAACGTTGACACCACATACTGAAACACAGTTGAGAAACTTTAAAACAACCTTTAGTTAACACCCAGTCTGAGGGAGGGGGATGAAATGGCAGGAAAACACTTGCTGAACATCAGGAGGGGCAAGGTTAACACTCACTGTTTCATTGGCACTAGTGGCTTTTAAAAGGGGATAATAGACTGGGCTGCTTACAGTGCCATTCCCCAGTTAGAGCTACTGTCTCTTTTGGCCATGTTGGATTGAGTTATGGGGAGGTTTTTGTGTTGAGGTCAAACCGGCTCAATCAATCCAGGAAGCAACAGGGCTTTAGCCCCAGCAGAGCTTCATATATCCAGAAAGTCTCGTATGTCAGGGTAAAGCCATGCATATCTAGGTGCAATTATTATATGCCAGGTACAAGCATCATATGCCCGATAGAACAACATATACCAATGTACAGAGGACATATACTAGGTATCATCTAATATTTCCAGGTACTGATATATTTTATTAGAGAATACTTAATCTGCGCAGGTACAGTCATCAAGCGCTGTGGTACAGCCACCCCTATTTAACTAACACAAGATAGAAAAGCTTACAGAAAAAAAAACAATTAATAGCCAAAGTGCTCTTTCAACTTGACCAGGAATCTGTCAAAATAAAGACCAAAACAGCTAAGCACACTATGTCATATGCCAAATGAAAAAGGTGAGAAAAGTGTGTAATTCTTCACCAAAAAAAACCCAGGTAGTCTGACAATATTCCTAACCCCACCAGCCTTCTCACACACTACTAAAATTAAATAACTTAAGAAATAGGACAATTTCACCACAATATCCTCAAATTTACCGAGGAGAACTCTGAAAAATCGAATGCTTTCCCCAAACGCAGACAGCCTTTTCACAATCGCCTTAATCAAAATTATAGAACAAGACAACATTTCACACAAGCTTCTTTTCACAGGCATATCCTTAACACCAGGCAACTTCACAGGCTGTCTCAAGGTAAGGAAAATACAGCCTCCTCTGGAAAATAACTCAACAAGTATTAAGAATTTAAACAACTTCCAACTAGTAACTGTGGTACCCTTCCTTGGCAAGACCCTAAAAAGCGTAGTCTATTTTCAATTGTGTGACCGCATTACTAAGTACAAACTATCTGACACAACCCAACCCTTGTTAAGAGAAAGATGCAACATCGAAATTACAAACCTGACTGTAGTAGACAAAGTCCTCATGCTAGTAGACTTGGGTGACTGTTGCATCTAATACTGCTTGACTATCTATCATTTGACTATCGGCTATCATTCAAAAATTTACTATCGGCCATTCGACTCAAATCGATATCATGAGATAGAGGATGAGATTAGATGGCAAGGTTCAGAAATGGTCCTTATCATACTTTAAGAATAGATGCAACTTAATTATGATAGGCGATCATGTGTCCCAACTCAGACCGTGTCCTCAGGACACACCCGAGTTCTAAGCTAGACCAAAACCTCTTCAACCTCCTCATCGAACCTCTGTACAAAGAATCTAGGACCTGCTGTATGAAGCCCTGCTTGTAGATAAGTAGTTGCAAAATGTACACTTACTACATTGTTAAGAAGGCTGCATTTTGCACTGTGATTGATGTACTAATTAATCACATCACAAAATGCACATTCACAGGACATCACAGGCCGCCTGCTTTCTATACATTGATGATGCAGAAGGCATTTTATGACCCCAATGAATGCCAGCAAAGCAGGGGGGGAGGCCGATGAGGGACAGAAGACCTCTATCCCTACATCTCCCATTGTGTAGAACATGCAGTGGTCACACATACGACTGTAATCTTCCCCTAAGGCCACCAACCAAGATTTTCATGGAGGGAGCTTCCCCTTTGCAAATCAGTTACCACCCAAAGCTGCATATTGGAACTGAGGAATCGTTTCCAAGCACAATTGTGGTTGTAAACCATTGATACATTTCATTGTGAACCTCAGTTAGCGAGGGATGCTTCCTACTACACCCCTCTACAATAACAAGCCATTTAATAGGGTCCTACCCAAGTGCCAAATATGGAAGGTGTGACAAGGTTAAGCAAAGACACAGATGACCTGCACAGAACTGTAAGCTCTTGCTTGCTTCTGAATGGTTGGATACGATCACAATAGACATGAGACGTCAATTGTGACTTGTAATTTTGATCTAAGTGTTAGTATATTACATAGCATTTCGAAATGTTACATCTGCAAATACTGAATACCTTCCTTTGCGTTTACTCCCAATGACCATTAAATGCGTAGAGCACTGTAATGTCATTTTAGTGACAGAGTCTCCCTACACAACACCATGTGTAAGTGCATTAATAAATAAGTCTAGTTAGTACAGACTCATTAGCAAGGTGTCAGCCTGTTGCCAGGCATTGTCATCTTCTGCTAGGTGCATCCTAATGTGGCCAAAAATAGCCATCTTGTGCGATGAAGATATATGCACATGTACACTGTCATACACCCCGTTACAACTATCAGCTTCCAGGCAAAACCTCATACTATTACTATTATTGGTGAGAGGATGTGGCCTAGGATAGAGCGGTCAACCTCAAATCTGAAGAACGGGGTTCGAGTCTCGGCAAAGACGCTCAACATCCTGTGATTCTGGGCAAATCACTTAATCTCCCCGCGCCTAACAAAAAAAAAAGAAGGTGTCCTTATGTAACGCAACTGGTGCTCATCTAAAGTGCTCTGATACCTTCGGGTCAAGTTCACACTATATTAAACTCCGAGAAAAAATAAAAATAATTATGTGCAGTCGTCTTATGTTGAAAGAAGTAGCTAGCTCATAAATTCCCATCATTTTACAGATGCAACCATGTATAACCAGGCACCATAGACCTCATTTAGGGGTCACTTTGAGAGACAGGTCTCCATTCTCCCTAAATGGGATCTGCGTCTATTAGTATTTATGCAATTCTATTATTAATAGCAAAAGAGGGTTTTCGAACGCCCCAACCCAAAATCTTATCCCATAGGATCTTCTTGACAATTAGACACAATGTTAGACCAGCATAAGCAACATACAGCGGCAGAAACTGTTTGCAATGAATATTTTAACACAAGCCATTTCAGAAGTCGAGAGCATCTATGATGGAATGGTTCTTTCTAAAAGTCTATCGGAATTTTTGGAAGAATTCCCTATTTCTCCATCCAATCTTCCGAGCTACTTAATAATGTCCAGCAAACATATCCTTCAGTGCAGTCATCCTACATTTTCCAATGCAAGTGTTTTTTTAATATATTATTTATTTATATGTTTATCTTAAAAGGATCTGTACATTCCCTATCTATAAGAAAAAAGGAGGTAGGACGTATCCGAAAATTCCCAGGATGAGTGATGGTTCTAGTGCCCAAGCAAGGGTTAATGGCATTGCGCTTGGGCTGAAAAAAAACCCTGCTACTGACCCATTAATGCCTCTGGGCCATTATGTGTTTTAATAAAGGGAACTAAAACATTGTATTTGTTCGTTATTTATTATCACAAGAGGTTTTGTGAAACTCCTTTGGGCTGCTTCAAAATGTTTGTTACAGTGGATGCTCACTCACGGTTATTACAGATTACATGACTGTTGTTATAGCTTCAGTTCAAAGAATCATTGGCTATTTCTGAGAGCCAAACTATGTATGAGGTGGAGGCATTAAACGGATAATCATTAGTAGTTAAGCGTCCGGACCACACCCTAGGTGGAGTGTGTGATTGGGCATCTGTGGTCCTTGTGTGCTGGGAAACCATGGACCTAAATTAGGAGGAGACAGGGGCAGCAAGGTTGCCCTTTAGTCAGAGGTTGACTTGATTATTGTTTATTGTTCGATTACTTAAAATCATGACAATTTAAAAACAAACAAAAAATACGTTTCATCTTAATGCAACAAAAAATTAAAGTTTTTTAACAAAATGCAATAGTCTGTATAAATACTTATTGTTATTATTATTTTCACACAAGAGGCAGCTAAAATATGTTTAAAAACGTAATGACATTGTTGGTGAGTGTAAAACCCGTCCCCAACTTTCAGTAAAACATACAAGTGTCAGAGGTCGATGTAGACAGGATCTGTGGGGCACAAGGCACCCATACTTTTTTAATTTAGCAAAATCAGGTCCCCTGGTTTTTAGGGCTCGGCCTACATCTCACGAAGTGGGTGTGGCTTCAGAGTCCTTTAGAGAGCAGTTCGATAAACTAACCTACACATTCCAGAGAAGTGAGTGAATTCTGTTCGTTATTTATGGCAGCTGCATGTCAATTGGCCATCGCATGGCTGTCTTTTTACAAGGCAGCAAGCAATAGGCCATAGTCTGTAGAGTTTCTCCACTTCCTGCATATTCTGTGCGGAGACGCGCAGCAGAAGGGTATAAATCATCAATTACCAGCTGTCAGGGGGCGCCGTAATTGAATCCAGATGCTGGGCGCGCGTGCACCATTCTTTGCTGTCTGCTCTCTAAAGCCTTGGAACTGTATTTGGCATTCCTGGAGGGTGTGCATTTAGTGTCAGGACTGGATGATGATGGGCGCGCGTGCACTCCAACCTCTCCTCCTGGGCCTCGGCTCGGCAGAGGTGCGTGCCTCGAAGGCTGCTCGAAAGTCTGCCGGGTCAGGCACAATATGTTTTTTGTTGAAATCTGCAAGTTATGCAACAGGTTGCGGTTTGCGTGCAAGTACATTAAAGGAAAGCGCCACTGGCGCGGAAGCACAAAACAATGATGTGTCCATGAACATAAGTGAAAACAGAGCAGTAAATAATGAGGAAGTGACGTGGTTGCTAGAAAGCAAAATCACTTGTTACCCGTGTTTAATTTGTGCCATAATAAGTGCCAGGGCCCAAGATATTTCTGAGGAGGCCACTGCTGCTTGCCCTACTTCAGGCCACTGCCACTGATGCCAAATACGAGAACCAACGGCACCTACTATCCAGTGTAGGACTTAAAAATACAAGTGTGTATACCCAGTCATGCATCTGCTCAGAGTGTGAGTGCAGAGTGTGAGTGCAGAGTAGTGAGTGCAGAGTAGTGAGTGCAGAGTAGTGAGTGCAGAGCCGTGAGTACAGAGTCGTGAGTGCAGAGTCGTGAGTGCAGAGTGTGAGTGCAGAGTGTGAGTGCAGAGTAGTGAGTGCAGAGTAGTGAGTGCAGAGTAGTGAGTGCAGAGTAGTGAGTACAGAGTAGTGAGTGCAGAGTGTGAGTGCAGAGTAGTGAGTGCAGAGTAGTGAGGACAGAATGCAGAGTAGTGAGTGCAGAGTGCAGAGTAGTGAGTGCAGAGTAGTGAGTGCAGAGTAGTGAGCCCAGAGTGCAGAGTAGTGAATGCAGAGTAGTGAGTGCAGAGTAGTGAGTGCAGAGTGCAGAGTAGTGAGTGCAGAGTAGTGAGTGCAGAGTAGTGAGTGCAGAGTAGTGAGTGCAGAGTGCAGAGTAGTGAGTGCAGAGTAGTGAGTGCAGAGTGCAGAGTAGTGAGCCCAGAGTGCAGAGTAGTGAGTGCAGAGTAGTGAGTGCAGAGTGCAGAGTAGTGAGTGCAGAGTAGTGAGTGCAGAGTAGTGAGTGCAGAGTGCAGAGTAGTGAGTGCAGAGTAGTGAGTGCAGAGTAGTGAGTGCAGAGTAGTGAGTGCAGAGTGCAGAGTAGTGAGTGCAGAGTGTGAGTGCAGAGTGTGAATGCAGAGTAGTGAGTGCAGAGTAGTGAGTGCAGAGTAGTGAGTGCAGAGTAGTGAGTGCAGAGTGCAGAGTAGTGAGAGCAGAGTGGAGAGTGCAGAGGTGTGAGTGCAGAGTGTGAGTGCAGAGTAGTGAGTGCAGAGTAGTGAGTGCAGAGTAGTGAGTGCAGAGTAGTGAGTGCAGAGTGTGAGTGCAGAGTAGAGAGTGCAGAGTAGTGAGTGCATAGTGAGTGCAGAGTAGTGAGTGTAGAGTAGTGAGTGCAGAGTGGTGAGTGCAGAGTAGTGAGTGCAGAGTGCAGAGTGTGAGTGCAGAGTGTGAGTGCAGAGTAGTGAGTGCAGAGTAGTGAGTGCAGAGTGTGAGTGCAGAGTAGTGAGTGCAGAGTAGTGAGTGCAGAGTAGTGAGTGCAGAGTAGTGAGTGTAGAGTAGTGAGTGCAGAGTGCAGAGTAGTGAGTGCAGAGTAGTGAGTGCAGAGTGCAGAGTGCGAGTGCAGAGTGAGTGTGTAGAGTGCAGAGTGAGTGTGCAGAGTGCAGAGTGAGTGTGTAGAGTGAGTGTGCAGAGTAGTGAGTGCAGAGTGCAGAGTAGTGAGTAGTGAGTGCAGAGTGCAGAGTAGTGAGCCCAGAGTGCAGAGTAGTGAGTGTAGAGTAGTGAGTGCAGAGTGCAGAGTAGTGAGTGCAGAGTAGTGAGTGCAGAGTAGTGAGTGCAGAGTAGTGAGTGCAGAGTGCAGAGTAGTGAGTGCAGAGTAGTGAGTGTAGAGTATTGAGTGCAGAGTAGTGAGTGCAGAGTGCAGAGTAGTGAGTGCAGAGTAGTGAGTGCAGAGTAGTGAGTGCAGAGTAGTGAGTGCAGAGTGCAGAGTAGTGAGTGCAGAGTAGTGAGTGCAGAGTGTGAGTGCAGAGTGTGAGTGCAGAGTAGTGAGTGCAGAGTAGTGAGTGCAGAGTAGTGAGTGCAGAGTAGTGAGTGCAGAGTGCAGAGTAGTGAGTGCAGAGTGGAGAGTGCAGAGGTGTGAGTGCAGAGTGTGAGTGCAGTGTCGTGAATGCAGAGTAGTGAGTGCAGAGTAGTGAGTGCAGAGTACTGAGTGCAGAGTGTGAGTGCAGAGTGTGAGTGCAGAGTAGTGAGTGCAGAGTAGTGAGTGCAGAGTAGAGAGTGCAGAGTATTGAGTGCATAGTGAGTGCAGAGTAGTGAGTGCAGAGTAGTGAGTGCAGAGTAGTGAGTGCAGAGTAGTGAGTGCAGAGTGCAGAGTGTGAGTGCAGAGTGTGAGTGCAGAGTAGTGAGTGCAGAGTAGTGAGTGCAGAGTGTGAGTGCAGAGTAGTGAGTGCACAGTAGTGAGTGCACAGTAGTGAGTGCAGAGTAGTGAGTGTAGAGTAGTGAGTGCAGAGTGCAGAGTAGTGAGTGCAGAGTAGTGAGTGCAGAGTGCAGAGTGCGAGTGCAGAGTGAGTGTGTAGAGTGCAGAGTGAGTGTGTAGAGTGAGTGTGCAAAGTGCAGAGTGAGTGTGTAGAGTGAGTGTGCAGAGTGCAGAGTGAGTGTGTAGAGTGGTGAGTGTAGAGTGGTGAGTGCAGAGTAGTGAGTGCTGAGTGGTGAGTGCAGAGTGGTGAGTGCAGAGTGGTGAGTGCAGAGTGGTGAGTGCCGAGTGCCTGTTCCAGAGAGAGCAGGGTATACTTGTGCGCTTACACGGTGCACTGACACACAGGAGCTAAAACAAAGAACAGCTGAACACGTGGGAGCTTCATTGAGGCAGCCGGCCCTCTGTGAAGGGAGCAGCAAGGAGGGGATGCCTCAACCAATCAAGCACAGCTACTCACAACCTACTGTACGATTACAACACAGGCCGAAGGGCAGAGCTAGGTCTTTTCGCATTACGCAGGGTGAGCAGTGTATGAGTGTGTAGGGTGAGCAGTGTGTGAGCGTGCAGGGTGCATCTCCACAAAACTCACGCTATATACGGATGAAAAATAGCACTAGGCGACGATAATGAAATTCAACAGTACTGCGAAAGCATGGCTTACATTACAAACAAAGTCTTGCAGTTGCCCATTGTAAATGACAATGCCATTTATTTAACGATTAAGCTATTGGCAATGTAAATGACAATGCCATTTATTTATGATTTAAAGAAATGTCATGAGCAATGCCAATAGCTCTACCTTTAATGATGCCGAGACCATTGCATTGTAAATGCTTGTTGTTAAAAGCCAACACTCCCTGAATTTTAATTCCAACAGTGGAGATGCCTCATCAGAGGTGGGATGGAGGGAGTCTCCTGTGAAGCTGAGGGGGGAACAGAGGGCTATACAAGAAACAAGGCTTTTTACAGGAGTGCCTGCTTCCTGAGAGAAATGTAAATGTGTGCAAACGGTTAATCGGAAAATGTAAAGGCTAGTTAGAAGCCGATATTGGCTTTAATGAATGAAGTTCACTTGTAACTTACAGATGACAAAGATGTCGTTTTTTGAGAGGCAATGACTTACATAATCACAGAACTTTCTGTCGCAGGATAGGACCTTGAAGCACTAAAGATACACAGGTCACCAATCTTAGCCGGGTCTAGTGGCTCAGTGGACTAATGTCCATTGCAAGGGTCTGTGTTTGACCGCATGGGCACAGGTTCAAATCCTGGTGGGTCCAGTCAGTCTTTCATCCATCTGAGGTCAATAAAATGAGTACCATTGAGTTGGGTACCAATGAACATCTGTTATTTAGCCCAAAGAGACCTCTGGGTGAACGTCCGCTTTACAAATACACATGTTATGTTATTCCCCACTGCAACAACCAGGATTCAGTTATGTGGCTCTTTGGTTACACACACATAGATCTGCAGTGATAGCATTAACCAACAGAGGTTTTCATAATATAAAATAGTGATTTTCCTACTGATTATGTTAGCTTGCATTTATTTTTTTATTTAAGATGTTAATTCGTTATATGGTGTTATTTAAAGGTGAACGACCAACAAACTAGTTACATAATATTTTGTTCTGTTTAGCCTCTTTTTAGCCACACCTTTGACCACAGCCTCCACGCTCACTAACCCTGCCCCCTTTGCTCACATGATCTCAGTTCCCATAGGTTTTTCAAAGCACTGCGACTGCTTCCTTTAGCACCCTGGTTTTATGTATTACCTTTAGGGTTCAGGCTGTTGTAAGGCAAGCACAGAAAGTAAACAAGGATCGAAGATCCCATTCATTGGCTGTGTTCTAGCTCCTCATCAGGAAACAGGGAGGAGGCGGCGCAAATTCTCGCAAAAGAGTGGGCAGGGCTGCGTCGGCGAACAGACATGCGCAGCACCAGCGAGGTAGTGCTCGCGACAGCCAAGCACAGAACGGGTTAAGGATTCTGGGGGCCCTGGGTCAAACGTATTTTGGGGGCCCCTGTTGGGAGCAGTTTTGAATTTATGATCCAATTTCATCTATTTCATGCCCTCATTGTCCATGTCACTGGCAGTGCACAGGTAACTGTTCCAAATTCTAAATGTGTTTACATCTAATATTCAGGGCTAGTGATGTGTTTTCAATATCATAACACAGCAGCAGCCCACTGATATTACTGTTAATAATCTCCATGACCCACTCCCATTTCTCATATGTGAGGTCCTGTTTTGATCTAAAATAACTTTTTTATGAATGTTGCTTGAATCATAAACAAAACCTCTCTTTGCAAAATGTCTGTAATAGACTCTCATACATCACCCACAGTAAAATAAATTGTAAGGAAAACAGTATCTAAAACAATATGTTTATGAATTATTCAAGGTCATCAGGGCAAGACTCTGCAGAAAAGAGCTGGCTCTATCAAGGGGGGCCTTGAAAGGCTGGGCCCCTGGGCCAGAGCCCACTTCACCAATGCCTTAAAAAGGTGTCTGGAAACAGGAGGCTACTGAGAGGTTAAGGACAGACCAAGAATTCAGCCCTGTGATGTCAACAGTGGTCAGAGTGTGGGTGCTGTCATTTAAGCTACACCTTTCATTTTGGAGAACTGACACCCATGTGTGACATGTCAGTCGAAGGCGCGTAGCTACCGTTGGTGCAGAAGGTGCAGTGGCACCTGGGCCCAAATCCCTGAGGAGGCCACTGAACCCTTATAAGTGATATATTTTACTACCCCACAGTAGTCAGAGGGGCCATTTTCCTTGCTTGCACCAAGGCCCATGGCATCCTTGCTACGCGACTGATCAGCCACATTATGTGAAGTTATACGTATTTTGTTTGCGCGCATTCTGACTTTGGCATGGCAGCATTTTGACATTTCTTACCTTACCTGGGGAATCAGTACTGGAGTTATACATTTAAAAATAAATGTATATATGACAGTTTTACAGGCTTTCTTTCCAGTCTTTGAAACAAAACGTAATAAAATGTTCACCTGATTGCCATATCACATCTAATAGTATTCTTGGCCCTACGTGCAGTGCAGCCCTGACTAGAAATACTCATAGCTGCTGTCTAGAGGGTTGAGCTGAGAAATGCTGGTCGGTTTTAACTTATTAGTATAAAGCCATATGGATAAGACCCGTTTCAGTGTGTCTGAGTGTCCCTCACTCTGTCCCCATTCACTGCATTTAGCCTACCTACTAGTACCGGCTGCCCTCGCAGCACGAGGGGCACCTACCAATTGGGTCAGCAGCTGCGAGGGTCCTAGGACCCATGGATGCAGGGGCCCTTCAGAACCCAGTTATGATTTTTGGTAGGAGAGCCCTTTCCCTGTTTCTTTCCCTTAGGGCCCATGTCACCATTGTTACCCCACTGCATCATATCCCTCTCCACTGTACCCGTGCTTCCTTGGACTGCACGGGTACCTTTGTACCTGTACTCTACAGTACCGGACGCAAGATCAGCAGTTTTTTATTTATTTATTTATGTAATGCGATTTTCTATAGCGCGAACATTACCCGAAGGTGTCAGAGCGCTTTACAAAAGAACCAGTTGCGATACATAAGGATTTAGGATTACATGAGTTACATAAAAGGTACAAACAGGAAAAAAATTGCAAATGTACAAGATGTAAAGTCACACAGGGAAGAGATACAAATAGAAAAAAATGCAAATGTACAAGTTGTAAAGTCACTCAAGGAAGAGATACAAATGTACAAGTTGTAAAGTCACACAGGGAAGAGATACAAATAGAAAACATTGCAAATGTACAAGTTGTAAAGTCACTCAAGGAAGAGATACAAATGTACAAGTTGTAAAGTCACACAGGAAAGAGATACAAATAGAAAACATTGCAAATGTACAAGTTGTAAAATCACACAGGGAAGAGATACAAATAGAAAACATTGCAAATGTACAAGTTGTAAAGTCACTCAAGGAAGAGATACAAATGTACAAGTTGTAAAGTCACACAGGGAAGAGATACAAATAGGAAACATTGCAAATGTACAAGTTGTAAAGTCACTCAAGGAAGAGATACAAATGTACAAGTTGTAAAGTCACACAGGGAAGAGATACAAATAGAAAACATTGCAAATGTACAAGTTGTAAAGTCACACAGGGAAGAGATACAAATAGAAAACATTGGAAATGTACAAGTTGTAAAGTTACTCAAGTAAGAGATACAAAAGGATAAACTCTAAGAATCACATAGTACCTCCCGTACTCTATGTACGCACTGTCTTTCCGTGCAGTGCACAGGGCATTGTCCACGGGCACTGCATAAGTGCCCTTATCCTCGGCAGCCTCCCTGCTCAACCGCGCTCTCTCTCCACCCGTCCCTGCGCGCCGCCTTCCTGCAGAGGGCAGCCTTTGGAAAGTTTTGGGAGTTAGTTACTGATACCGCTGGAATCCTGGGAGGGGGCGGCCACGCGCTCTGTTTTCGGAGTTCCCTCCCCCGGCCGGGGTCCCGGTTCCTTGTTTGTTGTGACTTGGGTCCGCCGGCAGCTGCCACGGGAGAGGGAGACCCGGAGCGGGCCCGGAGGAGGGGTGTGCGCCCGGAACCGGCCGACCCGGGCCAGGATGGAGAATCGGAGAGGTACCGGGAGGGCCGGGGATACTGAGCTCTGGGTACAGTGAGGGGACAGGGGGTCAGCTGTCAGCAGCACACTCAGAGGGGGTCTGGAGCCTGGCTCGTGAGGGGTGAGGGAACAGCTGACCCCATGTCCGCAGGGTCAGAGGTTGGTGGGGCCCCTGCCTGTAGCCGGCTCTCCTTTCCACCCCTATAGGTATCCATGCGGAGGCCTCACTCTTCGCTTAAAACTCATTTTTCACTCAGACCTTTGTTCTGCTGTCACCTCGTCACAACATTCCTCCGCCACAGTGCAGTTCAAGGGGATGGAAACCAGACACCCGCCTCGATAGCCCCAGCTCACCCCAGCCCCAAACATAGCTCACAGAGGCGGCTGCGAGAGCTTGGGTGGCCCGGGGTCAACGGCAGGCACCGCACGAGACCCCAGACCTGTGGAGGTGTGGAGGGCGAGGGATGTATTTTATGGTCCATGCCATGCTTTGGCGCGCAGGGTTCAAGTACTTTAAATTTGTGGGTGCTGGGGCACGTGCACGCTCGATTTGAGGGCAGAGGTGTCAAGTCGAGTGTGTTGTCTTAATGTGTAAGAAATGTCACTGTGAACTAGATGTATATGAATAGGCGTATGGCAGAAACCATTTCCATTTCAATTACTGGATATTTAGTTATAACCTTGCTGTTCATTCGCTTCACTTTAAGAATATATTTAAACACATTACACAAGTGCAAATTACATATTTTAAATTAACACTAACAAGCAAGTTTTCATTGTCCTTTCTAAGTGTTGCACAATGCATAGCTACCATCTATACCACATAGAGTGTGCTTGTGGTTTCAATGATTTATGTGCATCAGACCTGTCTGCTTTGCATACCGTGGCATGTTAAGTATACCTTAACACAGACCATGTGTTTGCAAATGACTTTGTGTACCACATTTAACAACCCACTGCCACTTCATTCAGTTTGTGTTTGACCACAGACTAACAGATGACTCATCTTTCAAAGGTCTCATTTGGGCCAAAAGCATCCATTAAACGTGCATTTGTTTACTAGATGAATAATTCATCGTTTTAACATCAAGGGGTGCAGAGGGCCCATCTCCATGCCATTTCAAGAACGTAATATACCTTCCCTTGGCAACTTCCTAAAGGTAGTCAACCAATACAACACTATGCCACTGTGCATTCCCTAACGACGTGGGGCACTACCCACCCGAAATGCACTCCAGCACCCCTCACCGAGATATGAAGTACTGTACCAAGGCCACAATGCAATGCCAGCAATAGTGCACTGAATAACATAGTGTGCCCCAAAATAACATTATTATAAAGTAAAACCATTCTTGGCATATTGTGAGGTCTCAAGGGCACGAGGAGGCCCAACCCTGGTATAATTGTAGCCCTGGCACAATAGATACAATTCTTGACATATTGATTGTGAAAGGATCAGAATCACTGTTATTGGATAAAAGAAACCAAAACAGCCAACTCGTGTTTCGGTCCCTTCTGGTGTGTTGGATGCTTTGGTTTCTTTTATCCAATAATAAACAGAAAGGGGACCTAGCCCACCTAATATTCCACTGCCCCCGAGTTAAAACATTTTGGAATAGGATAACCGACTTCATAAACAACATACTAGACACTACCCTACAACTAGACTTCCACAGCCTAGCCACGGCCTTCATGACACCGACTATCCAGTCTAGGGAAGACAGAGACCTCATCGACCTCCTACTAACGGCAGCAGTCAAAACGGTCCTAAACAACTGGAAAGACACGGGGAAAGCGTCCTTCAAGGCCTGGTTTAACTGGATCACCTTCCTACGGGGGGATGACACTATAACTTCCAACCATACACCCAAAACGCACACAAAGAGCGAACTGTGGCTCACCCTAGACAACTACCTGTCCTCACACAAACCACCCTAGGATGGCAAACACGAGGCCAATCATACCCTCCCGTGCTGTAGGCGTAGCAGACCTAGACCTGACTAATGCCCACGAACCGATAAAACTGTGTGACAGACCCAGCGCAAGACCTTCTTCTTCCTCCTGTCTATATTTTCCTTTCTCACCGTCGGGGGTACATACAGTGGCTGCCAGGAATAAAAAACACTGTGTTTCTGATCCTTTAAGAAACCCTCTGGACTATGGACACTTAAATCAATAAACATATTTTGAATCATCATTGAATGGAATTTACCCAAAAATTATAACTTCATCTAACTTGACTTGATTCACTTAAACTGTTTTATGATATAAATGGGAAAGGGGTCTCCCCATTTATCAAGGCTAAGTTACCATTAATTCATCTCCATGTGCCAGGAAACAGGATCTTATACCCCTTCTACATTGTCTCAATATTATAAAGGTGATGCTTTGGCACACAAGATAGGAATTATCACATTTAGACAGTACTATATTTGAATGTGAGCACGTAGTGAAAACGATGACCCGATGTTTGGACACCAAACATTATTTAGTGAAAATACAAGTTTGGTATTTCAGAACGAAATAATGTTTTTTCATCAAGGTGACAGCTTTTGTTAGGGATTGTTCTCCTTTTTGATAATTAGAACCTGCTTTAAACGGGACAACTGAGTTTATTTTTCTGAAATGAGAAGCTCACATTTGACAGCCAAGTGTCTTTTCCCATTAACTGTGAGGTTGGGGCTTGCTGACAACAGTATTGCATTAGCAAATGTATATTTAATGGTAATATTTGGGAGTTAATAATGCCTGCTGTCTGAAACCTGAGCCTGTAAGATTGGGGTAACATGTTTGCTGTCTGAATCGGTAAGATCTCTGTAACATTAGCAATTGTTCTCCATCTGTGGTCTGAGATTATGATCTTTGTGTATCTTTTTTTTTTTACATTGCCTTGTCCAAGAAGATATTCAATCATAACATATGACTAAGAATGTATTTCAGAGAGGCATTGTAGAAGGTGGTAGGAAATAAAATATAGACCCGTCAAAAGCTATAAAACTTGTAGGCCACAATAAATTATATTTTGTGAATTGCCTATATCATCCTTCCTGGACTTTTTCAATGGAAATTGAGCTAACTAGTATACAATTTAGAAAAATTCTTGCAATTTTTTTGTGGGTGCAGTTGAACTCCAAAATCCTGCGGGGACTGTCAGGCTCGCTTGGCACACCATGAAAGTATTGGACTATTTAATGAGTTCCCCTTCATAGCCAATGCTTTTTGAGCAGTAGTCTATGTCCTCTGTGTCCTCTACCCAACATACTAGCGGGAGCTGATCCCTACACAAGAGGATGGTTAACCCCTCCTGTGGACCATTTGATGTGTTCGACTCGCAAACATGTTCCCTCTTATCTCGCGTTCTGTCTTGTCTGACAATATTCGTTCAGTGCTAGCTCACCATCTCAGCATTGATGCTACCCCAAGGTACCTCAGATCTGCCATTGTACTACCTTTACTCAAGAACCCTAGAGCTGGTCCATCCAGCTCTCCAACCTAAGTCATGCCCCACAACAGCGCTTCTTTTTGTCAAATCTTGGACTATCTTGTCTTTGAATTTCAGCATTTGCGATCGCAATTTAGCTGTGTGCAATGTAGGAAAGAAAAACCTACTCGCAAAATAAGGAATCGCAAATTGTGCGATTCCCTATTTTGCCCATGCCTTTAGAGAATCGCCTAATGCGGTTCCCTAAATGCTATTCCAGTAGCCATCGCAAATTGCGATACTGCTGTAAGGAATCGCAAATTACCACCAACTTCAAGTTGGTGGTAATTTGCGATTTCCTCGAAAAAAAGCACTTTTTTGCTTTTTTAAAAGTGCCATGTGGCACACACACATCGCCACATGTGCACACATGCATATTTCAGGGGAGCAACAGGGTTTCCTTTTAGAACCCTTGCACCCTTGAAATTGCCTGCGCAATTTGCGAGTACCTATTGGGTACTCGCAAATTGCACATGCAATTCCTATTCATTCCTATGGGCCTCCTGGCCCATATAAATGAATGGGAAGCCAATCCTTATTTGTAACTCGTAATTTGCGAGTCGCAAATATGGAATGCATAGGAATCGCTATTTTAAATGCCAAACCTACCTACATAGCAGTTTGCGAGTCCTTACTAGAGCTTCGCAAAAAATCGATATTGACTCGCAAACCTGTTCTTTCATACATGTGCTCCTTATTTTCTTTCTATCTTTCTGATACATATTTCTTAGTCTCATGATACTCTTCACTGTGTTTAATGCTACACATTAATGTGATCTGTTTAGTGCCCAAATTCAGTATTCACCATGCAACTCATTCACAAATAATCTCTGTCAGCTATGACATATTATGCTGTGGTTCAGGTGGTATGTAAAGCAGTTCTAAATGAAATTTAAATTTCTTTCATAATAGTTTGGCAGAAATTAATGCAAATAAATACTTGACAGTTATTATTTACAATGCACTATTTTGCCATTTTGTCAACAGTTACTCAGGAGACCTTTGTGCAGCTCTTTTTTTGGTGGACATTTACACCCTACCACTTTGAAAGAACCCCTCCTGCCGGTGAACTAAGCATAAAACTTTCCTCATGATATGGAAGCTCATTCAGTTATACTATGTTTGGGGTCTCTTTCTTGTGTATGTGACTCCAAAAAGGTCTCCACCTAATAGTTTCTATCAATCTTTCTCTTGTTCTTCTTTGCATTTACAATTTTACACTTAGGAATGGATTTAGGACTTAGAGTTGGAAAGTTATTAAAGCTCACCCTATTTCATGGAAATGTTAAATCCATAGGAGAATCTACCGGAGTAATTCCCTACACCATCGAGATAGTATGGTGGACAACAATCATCAAGTGGATTGTCCTACAAATTTAGCATTCATTCTAGAAATAGAAGGATTTTACATTACTGTCTAACTCTTTCAGGCCATGGAATGAGTGCATAATACCCTGAGTTGTGAAGCAATAAATCTCCATTAGAGGAGAATTGTCAGCTCAAGGATTCTCCATGTTAGAGATTCACCTTCATCTACATATTGAGTATTTATGCAAGGGATAATTCCACCAGATTAATAAAGTAGTACAACTTTCCAATGAAGGTTCAATGTTTCCTGCACAAATTTGAGTAAGAAGAAAATTAACCATAGTTTGATTTCATCATGTTCTATAAAAAGATCATATTTCACTATGGCATGTGATTACAATGTTTGTGCACTTTTTTGTGGCATTTTAAGTGAGTGATGAAACACCGTTCATAGTCATTCGGTGAGGGATAAACTTAAAAAACAAAAATTACACTGCAGAAACCTTGTCTAGATTGTTTCGTAAGGGAAGAGCAACATGCTCTGCTAGTCTGCAGCTGCCTTCCATGTCTTCCCTTCCTCTAATACCAACATTCCACTGTTCAACATGCGCCATATTTAAACCGAGGAACATCATTTGAAAATGTATCACACTTGAAGGTTTTAATAACTTCCCATTATATACGTTGTAAGGAGTTTTCAAGGGGTTTTCTGTTACTATGACTTTCATTGCAATATTTAATGTCTGCTGTGGACAGTTTGGGATGGTAGTAGTAGAGTTGCAGCATTTGATGAAGGCTGGACCCAGGGTAGGTTGGGAGTGGATGCTCATCCATGGAACATGTTTGTTTTAAGATTATGAATATCATCTTATTTAGTGTCAATTGCATTATTTAGTCTCAATGGTCAAGAATAAATGGTTTTGGATCTACAGCCAAGTATTGCTTTTCCCATATATCACCAAGCTAACTCACGGTTTCCCTCACCCACTTGATGTTTGTAAAAGTAAAAATAATTGTTGTATGAAACAAAGGGTTAGCAAAACCAAAACATTCTTCTCCCCGTCATAGAAGTGTTCTTGGAATTCAGTGACAGCAAGATTATGCACCCCACAGCGTTGTTCCCTGGTTCTAATTCTTAATCAAGTAGTTTTATTTAACAATTGCAGTGCAGTCAGTGCACCATCTTGCAAGGTAACAAGCCCAAACATATACGGCAGTATCCCTCATGCAGGTATTACTGAAAGCATCTGAGAGGTTTATATAATAAACATAAAGGGCCTCATTTAAGAAAAGTGACGCAATGCTGCGTGAAAACAGCGATGCGTCACTTTTCATTGCACCCTCCTTGCGACAAGCTGGATGCGTCATATTTACAGTATGATGCATCATGTCGCAAGGAGTTACAGATACGTCAGTATTTCTGACGTATCTGTAGGCACAAAAAGGATGCATTGCTGGAGTGTGTCACAAAAGTGACGCAACTCCATCAATGGGTCATTTCACATGGGCAAGTCCCATTTCAAATGTGCCTGCGCCAGTCTTAGCCTGCTGTGAGGCAGGCGTAAGATATTGACGCATTTGCGTCCTAGAAGTGACGCAGTGAAATTTTCACTGCGTCACTTCTACGAGGCTTACTTGCATCAGAACGCCCACCCTGCATACATTATACCTGGCGCAGGTATAATGTGGCGCAGGGGTTTACAAAGTGATGCATCTAACTAGATGTGTCACTTTGTAAATATGACGCAACATTGCGCATTTTTTACGCTACCGGGTCGTCACAAAAAGTGACGCACCGGTGGCGCAAAAGTGACGCAAGGGCTCATAAATAATCCTTAGCGTGTATTTCCTCACTCTAACATATGCATTGACTCTATGTGCATGATTAAAGGCCTGATCATGAACTGAGAAATGTGTTTCTGATCCTAGCCTGTACTCAAGGCAAACATCTGTTAGTGTCAACGTGTTCTTTCTTCATTCCTTTCTATTTCTTTTTTCTTTTATCCGCTCCTTTCCTTTTCTTCCTTTCTTTTTTGCTCCTTCCCCCTTTCTGCTGTTTCTTTCTTTCTTTCTGTCTTTCTTTCTTTCTTTCTTTCTTTCTTTCTTCCTTTGTTTCTTTTCTTCTCTCTTTCTTTCTCATCTTTCTTTCTTTCTTTCTCTTCTTTCTTTCTCTTCTTTCTTTCTTCCTCTCTCTGCTTTCTTTCTTCATCACTTTCTAGTTGATTTTCTTTCTTTTCACTCCTTTTCTTTAGATGTCCTTACCTTTATACCCTTTTGTGATACAGCTATTGTGATAAGGCTGTCTGTTCACTGGTGCAAAACTGGGGTTACTCGAATAGCAGAGTCTAAGTTGTGTACTCTTTCCGAATCCTCATGTTGGGCAGTGGCTCAGCAAGATTTTCCGTAGTCAGAAGTAGCTCTCTCAATAGGAAAAGTTGGAGACTCCTGCATTAAATGCAGCTCTAATGAACTTGTCTTGGTACACATGTTCTGGGGATGAACAAGTATTGTAAGGTATTGGAAGGTGATCACCCAGGAAGTGGCAACAAACAGAGTAATCCCAAAGGCCCATGAGGCGGGCATGCTTGGGCTGTTGACCCACATGAAGAAGAAAATGGAAGCTAGGCTTAATTGCCTACTGTTTGTCCTTGCTAAAAGAGCAATAGCATGAACTGGAAGGTTAATGCCCCCATCCCCCCTCCCCCACAAGTAGGACTGTGGAGGAGAGACCTGATTAAATGGGCAGAGGCAAAAATCGCAGGTATGTCCTCGAGGCTTCAGTTTAGAAGATACTGGCTCAAACAGTCAGCTGCGACTTGATATTGCAGAAAGTAATTAGTAAAAACGTTTGATTGCAGACTTCCCTAAACAAAAGGCACAGCAAGACATAGCTCCTATGGGACCCAGACTTTCCCCACTGCTAAAGAAAAGTTATTGAGGGCAGACACAAAGGAGCTCCTCCTAGCCCTGAATTTCGTCCTTTTCATGTGGATGCTCCCAGGGCACAAGTCCTAAAAAAAAAGTGGGGGGACGCTGTCAGCAGAAGTGACGTCACGACAGGAAGTGACATCACAAAGTGTGGCTTGCACCCTCGGGCTAGTTGCCTCCCCTCGCTCACCCCTTAGATGCGATTGCATCTGAGAAGCCAGCGCGTGTGCAGCGTGCGCCGATCTCGTCCCAGAGTGGCCAAAGAGTGAAGTCCAGCTGTTTGGCAGGGGGGACGGCGTCAACCCGGTAAAATAAGTGGGGGTACGCCGTCCACCCACGTGGTACCCCGACACGAGACTGGATGCTCCTACCCCCGGGGTCTTCTGGCTCCCCCTTCCCCTCATCCCCATCTCCTAACTCCTCCCTCTTTCCTGATTTCTTTCACTGGGCCCCTCCTGCCTTTACCTCTCCCATGTCACTAATAAAGTACTCACAGCGGCGACTGGCGGCTTTTGAAAGTGGTGGGGCACGTAAAAATGTAACGTTTTTATTGAGGACGGATACCCTTAAATTTATATCGCAGAAGTGATCTGGGCATATTCTATGTATAGGTACGTTTTATTTATATAGAACGTGCACCGATCAACTTTGCAATACAAATTATTTTTTGCAGCATATTGGGAGCTCTGGTATAAATAAAATAATAGTACTATTACCTTAAATGATCTTAGCCTCAGACCGGTGCTGCAGGCAAAGATGTACATGCTGGGCAATAGCATCCGAGCCAATCCACGCACTGCTGTCATGCTGCTTTTATTCCAAACAGCATAAGAGCAGTGCCGGGATTGGCTGGGTCAGGGAAACACAACGCTCCATTGGAGACCAATGGGGCTGTGTCTGCGCTCTTCCAGCTCCCAGGAAGCTCTGCTTATGGAAGTATAAACTGAGCATGTCCGGCTGGCCAGAGCAAAAACACCGGCCAATCTGACATGCGCAGTTCATTTAAACAGCTTCTCATTCAGTCCTTGCCAAATTGCTCCGTAGGCCCGCCCCTACCCTGCTGGTTCCAAATGAATGACAGTAAGAAGTCTATCTGGGGTGTAGTGTCTCACAGTAGGGGGCCAGCACTCCCCCATCCCCCCACGCTCCTATGGATGAGCCGCCCATGACTATTCAGTCGAAACAAAAAAGCACATGGAAATGATGGAGTGTCCAAAGGCAGGATATATATCAGAATCCTAAGTAGGAAAACATTATATATTGTTTATGTTGTTACTCGAGACATGTTTAAAAAGCCACTTGAGTAAAGATTCTGGAAGTAACATTCAAGCTATGTTTGTTATCTGCTGCTTGTCTTGAACTAAAGAATACAACAATTGAAGAAAGTAGTATAGCAAAAAGTTCGACATTTTGTAAGTGTTTCTATTTTTTTCCCTTACAGGATTTAACTCTTTCTGCAAGCTACCCTAACCACCATTCTCACCTCTAACCCTAATGCTCACCTACCACTTACCCCTTATTGGTACATACCCTAATCCTAACTCCTACTACCCCTGACATCAGTCATCCCTCTTCATAACCCTAACACCATGCCTAACCCAATTTGTCACCCTGCTTCTAACAATATCCACAAGTCTTAACTCTAATCTTACTATCAACCTATTCCACCCGTCGCGTAACCTTACCATTATTCTAATCTTAATGCTATCTCTAACCCTCCTCCTTACCCATTTAAACATTTTTTACATCGTATTTATTTCTTTATAAAGTTTTATATAGCGCAAACATGACCCACGGGGGTATCAGAGCGCTTTACAGTACTTTTTTAAAAACTTTTATATTGGTAGTATTAGCAGTTTCCCTGTACATACATTTGTAGCTCTTACATTTAATGCTCTGTAGACCAGTACGCTTAAGAAAAATTACGGTGCATACAGCTCTAGCATAACCCGCTTTATCTATCTGCTTGTGCATCGATGGGCTTCAAACAAACTTGAGGAGGTTGAAACTCACCCTCATTACAATTGAACAATGAAACCCCCCTCCCCCCACTGGTATGCAGAATTCCATTATTCCCTGTTTTACATCTTTTTAAAGTATTTCGGACTTCCTATTTTTTCGAACATTTGGTTTACCAACTTCTGTTTTCTGACTTTTTTTATTTTTATATTTATTTTGTATTTATTTAATTATTTTTGGTAATGTTTGTTTTCTCTCTTTTTTATTTCGAAATGTTGACCGAATACCATCAGAACACCCTCTTAGAAGAGCATCTCTTCACACCCACACTCCCTCAATGAGACTGATTGCCTAGGGGAGCATTCCCATGAGAGAAACACTTTTCTACAATCCTAAAGTTGCCCCCCTCTGTGGAAGTTGCTGTTGCTATACAAGCACATCATCCCACAATACTGTCTCCCCCACATACCAGCCATGCATATTTTTCAGAAGGCCTCTGACGTTCCAGAGTGAAGCGTGGGTCCCAGGGGGCGCTTCGTCTGCTGCAGTGCCTGCCAAGCCCAGATGTTCCAGAGGTTTGGACATGTGCCCAGCCCATGATGTGCACAGCGAGGCCAGGGCCAGAGCGGGCTCTTGGCCCAGAAAGGATGCGTTTTAGCCGGAAAGCTTAGGGATTTCCAAAGAACTGCTTCCCAATCCCTTCCTCCGAAGCATCGATTTTGGGAGGGTGAATAGGTCACTGAGCTAACTATAGCTGCACGTTCATGCAGCAATGTACCGACTTGAAGACAAGCGCCTCTCCGGGGGTGGGTGGGGGCTAAGGCGTGAATTTACATGAACTGCTAAAGAGTTATCAGCATCTGTCTATATTCTTCCTGTTTTAGAGGTGAGGGGTCGTTGAATGGGTATCAGGGCTTGTCTGCATGTTTTATATCCATTTTTGTGGAGTGTAGTGGAGAAGTGTGGCTCAATGGTTAGAGCGGCAGACCCTGATGCAGAGGTCTAGCCCGGGACCAGGGTTCAATTCCCCGCCTCGGCGGGTCTTGGACTCAAAATTCCACGGACCTGATAATTCTCGCCTTGGTGCCTATTCCAATCATGGAGTCCCACTCTGCAACTCCGGGCAATAGCTTGCTTAATCTCCACAACGGCCCCCTCAACGCTAAGGATGCCTGGCCTCCACCTTGGGGGTGCCCAGGAGTAGACACCTCACAGGGAAAGCCAGGATGGGTTCCACAGCGGTATTCGTACAAGCGCCTTGAGACCCTTGCGGGTGAGCTGTGCGCTATACAAGTATCAATTTACAATTTACATTTTTCATAGGTTGCATTGTGTGCGTATTTGACAGGCTCAGGTTCATGTTCTGGTAGCAGCAGGTGTGTGAGTACATGTGGGTGCCTGCGACAACAAGGGCCACGGCTCGGGGCCTACCTTAGTAAGATTGGGTGGGTGTGAGCTTCAGACTTTCCAACAATGGCACTGGTATATAATATAAAAAATATATTACATGACAAGCAGGGCGAATGAGAGGGGCTAAAGGGGCAAAGGAAAGGGAGATGTTACGTTATGTTATGTTAAAATTATTTGTAGAGCGCGCTTTTACCAATCGGTTTCATGGTGCTGAGAGCGGGAGGGTGGCAGCGGAGTGATGACAGGAGGTTTACTCGTATGCTTGCAAGAAGAGAAGGGTTTTAAGAAGTATTCTAAATTGGGTGTAAGAGGTTACTGATCTCAGTCGGGAGGGAGTTCCAGAAGTGAGGGGCCAGGACGGAGAGTCTGAGGCCACCGTGTTTTTTACGTTTGAAGGTGGGGATCATGAGCAGGTTGAGGTGGGAGGAGCGGAGTTCGCGTACGGGGACATAGCGATGGATCCTAGATGAGATGAAAGCTGGGCCCTGGCCAGCGAGGGTTTTAAAAATGGTGCAGCCCAATTTGAATGCACAGCGTTTGGCCACCGGAAGCCAGTGGAGGCTCTTCATCAGGGGGCTGACATGTTGATGCTTGGGTTGATGGAAAATGAGTCTGGCTGCTTGGTTTTGTACCAGTTGTAAACGGCGGAGTTGGTATGCTGGAACGCCAACATAAAGTGAGTTGACATAATCGATGCGAGAGATGACCAAGGCCAGAGTGACAAGGGTGAGGGCCTCGGTGGTCAGAAATCTGCAGATCTTCCGAATTCTGCGTAGGTGGAAAAAGCAAGAAGATACCACTGCGCTAATTTGGGATTTCATAGACAGGTCGTTGCAGATTATGACCCCAAGGCTTTTTACGGCATCCACTGGGCGAGGGGAGCTGCCCAGAAGTGGGGGCCAGAAGTTAGAATTCCAGGGGTTCGTGGTGCCTCCAGTCAGGATCAGCTCAGTTTTGTCGGGGTTGAGTTTTAATTAGTTGGCGTACATCCATTCGCTAATAGAGGTCATGGTGGATTGTAAATTGGAGACTGATGTGTTAGAAGAATCAATTTCGAACACCAGCTGGAGGTCGACGGCATAGTTAAAAGTTGTAACTTGACTATTGCGTAATGACACAATCAGGGTTGCATGTATAAATTAAACAGGAGGGGCAATAGGGAGGAACCCTGGGGAACCCCGCAGGTCAACCTGTTTTTTTTTGGCCGAGAAGTTGGCAAGGCGGACTGCCTGGAATCGATTGTGTAAAAAGGAGGAAATCCACCTAAGAGCCAAACCCTGGATGCCAGCATTGCTGACACGATCGATCAGGAGATCATGATCGACCGTGTCAAAAGCAGCTGACAGGTCTAGAAGTACCAGGGGCTGGGTGATGTTTTTATCGGCTCCTCTCCTTAGCACGTCCATGACTGCCAGGATGGCTGACTCCTTGGAGTGTGCTGGTCTAAATCCTGCCTGCAGAGGATCGAGAAACTGAGAGTGCTCAATAAATGAGCTGAGATCTTACTAAGGTAGGGGAGTAGGGAGATTGGGCGGAAGTTGCTCAAGTCCGAGGAGTCGGCATTCGGTTTCTTCAGGATTGGGACAATCTCAGCATGTTGGAAGGTGTCAGGGACAATGCCTTGTTTAAGGGAGTTGTTGAGGAGTGAAAGGGGTGGGTCAGGGCAGGTAAGGAAGGCCTCTTGTATGATATGTGGAGGGCAGCAGTCATTGGGAAAGCCAGATCCCACTTTTTTTAGGAGGACCAAGAACTCTTTCCTGGAAATCAGGGGAATTTGGTCCAGCATGAGGGGATTTTTACATGTAATGGGGGGGGTGGTTAGGGGTGTGAGAATGTTATTTTTAATTGAGGCAATTTTGTCGATGAAGAATGAGTGCAGGGAGTCGCAAAATGTTTGTCAGGGGGCAGGTTTGGCTATCACTCTGTCAGGTTGCGCAAGCTCATCCACTATTGCGAAAATGTCCTTAGTCTTAGTGGCTGAGTTCATGATTTTCTAAGAGAAGTAGGTTGCCTTGGTCTGGAGGATAGAGTCTTTATAGTTTTTTATCAGGGCTACATAGGTGGGTTTTTCCCCAGGGGCATAATCTCGTCTCCAGCGGCGCTCAGCTTGCCTGAGTGCCAGTTTTATCCTTTTCAGGTCATCGGAGAACCAGCGTTGAGCATCATGGGGGCGTTTAAGTTTGGTTCTCTTAAAGGGGGCAACCTTGTTGCTGGCTGATTCAAGTCATTGATCGAGGCTTAGTGCCTGATTACAGAGGGAGCCTTGATCAGTAGGTGATGTGGCTTTTAATAAAGTGCAAAAGTCACCAATATTGGCCCCCTTCCAGTTTCTGGCCCGGAGATTGCCCGCCAGGGGAGGTTTAATAGGAGGGTTGCAGGCCGTGGTGAATGTAATGAGGTGATGGTCTGACCATGTGCATGGGGAAACTAGCGGTGATGTTATTTCTAGTTTGGAGGTCCAGACCTGATCCAGGATGTGCCCCTTAACGTGGGTGGCCTTATGCATATGTTGGATGCAATTCATGCCTGATAGAAGGTCCGTGAACTCTACGGAGCTGGCACTCTCATGCGTATCGGTGGGCCAGTAATTGAAGTCTCGTAGAATAATGATCCTGGGGAGGTTAATGACTAATTGGGAGATTAATTTGCCTACTAGCCGAAGGTGCGCCAAATGCAAGCCCGTCTGCGCCCGTCCGTGCCTGGACCGTGCCCAGCGCCAGAACCCCGCGAACGCCATGACACCAGAATCCACTACGATGCCAGCACCATCCACGCACTCAATGCCGGCCGAAACCACACCTGCTTCCAGGCCGCCTCAAAACAGACCTACGGACCCTTCTCCTGCCGTACCTGCAGCTTCACCTGCGACAGAAACACCAAACCTCCAAGGTCTGGACCCAACCACCTCCGCTGCATACTGCTCAACACCCGCTCCGCACGCAAACACGCCGTCGAGCTCTGGGATCTGCTCAACACCTTTGCCCCAGACGTGACCTTCCTGACCAAGACCTGGTGGAACGACTCTTCGGTGCCCGTCATCGCCATAGCCTTCCCAGATGGCTACAAGATCACCCGCAGGGATCGCACCAATGGAATGGGAGGAAGAATAGCCATCATCCACAAGTCAACAAAGTCGCCACCCACGCATATGACACCCTCAACACCGCCGAACACCTTCACTTCCGGATACACACCGACCCCAACACCACCCTCAGAGAAACACTCATTTACAGACCACCCAGACCCCGGGCTCAGTTCAGCGACTCCATCGCCGATCTCGCAGCACCCACGCACTCGCCTCCACGAACTACATCCTCCTCGGGGACCTGAACTTCCCCCTCGAGAACAACATCAACGCCAACTCCCACACCCTGATCGACAACCTCGCCAACCTCGGCCTCAGATAACTCGTCACCACACCTACCCACGCCGCCAGCCACACGGTGACCCCATCTTCTCCACAGGCTCCCACGTCACCTTCGATCACACCACCGAACTCCACTGGACTGACCACCGCGGCATCCACTTCACCTTCAAGAAACCAACCACGCACCATCGCACCCAACAGCTGCCTTGCGGCTGCTGGAGCAAAGTCACCGAAGACCAGCTGCTCACCTCCCTCGCCAAGAACCTACCCACCGACCCGACCAACTCTGACGCTGCAGCTCACAACCTCAGACAGTGGATCGACGACTGCGCCAACACCCTCGCCCCGCTTAAGAAACCCTCCAACAGCCACACCAGCAAGAGAGCCACGTGGTTCACCAACGAGCTCCAGGCCTCCAAACGCGCATGCCGAAAACTGGGGAAGACATGGCTACACGAACGCACACTGGACAACCACGCAGCCCACAAGGACGATACCTGCAGACACCACCACCTCATCAGACTAGCCAAGAGATCCTTCTTCAAAGACCACTTGGACAACAACGTGCATAATAGCAAAGAGCTCTGCAGCATCGTAAAGGAACTCTCCAACCCCAGCGCCAACTACATCCCGCCCTCACAAGAACTGTGCGACTCACTAGCCATCTTCTTCCAGCGCAAGATCGCTGACATCCACAACAGCTTCAACACCACGACCGCCCCGACTAAACCAGACTACACCTCCCCTGTGAACACCACCAGCGCCAACCGCCTGACCTCCTGGTCCAACGTCAACGACGACGAGACACGCAAGGTCATGAACTCCATCCACTCAGGATCTCCGTCTGACGCAGCCATCGCACCCCAACCACGGAAGGTCATCAACATCTCCTTTGAAACAGCGACATTCCCAGAAAGCTGGAAGCATGCCGAAATCAACGCCCTCCTCAAGAAGACCAAAGCAGACCCCAAGGAACTCAAGAACTTCCTGCCCATCTCCCTGCTCCCATTCCCGGCAAAGGTCATCGAGAAAATCGACAACATGCAACTGACCCGCCACCTGGAAGACAATAACATCTTGGACCCGTCCCAGTCCGGATTCAGACGAAACCACAGCACCGAGACAGCCCTCATCACCACCACAGATGACATCAGACGCCAACTAGACAACGGCGAAACATCAGCCCTCATCCTCCTGGACCTGTCAGCCGCCTTCGACACGGTCTGCCATCACACTCTAAAGACACGCCTCCTAGAAGCCGGAATCCAAGAGAAGGCCCTTGACTGGACCACGTCCTTCCTCACTGGCAGAACCCAGAGCGTCCGCCTCCCACTCTTCCAATCCGAAGCCACCGACATCATCTGCGGTGTCCCCCATGGCTTATCCCTCAGCCCGACGCTGTTTATCGTCTATATGGACCCCCTCGCACTAGTGGCCCGCCATCACGACCTCAACATCATCTCCTATGCCGACGACACCCAGCTCATCCTCTCCCTCACCAAGGACCCACACACCGCCAAAACCAACCTCCATGAGGGAATAAAGGCCGTCGCCGACTGAATGAGGAGCAGCCGTCTGAAGCTGAACTCGGACAAGACGGAGGTCCTCATCCTCGGATCCACCCCCTCAGCCTGGGACGACTCCTGGTGGCGGACCACACTGGGAACAGCACCAACACCCACCGACCATGCACTCAATCTAGGATTCATCCTCGACTCCTACCTCTCCATGTCTAAGCAGGTCAATGCCGTCTCCTCCTCATGCTACAACACCCTCCGCATGCTCCGCAGGATCGACAAGTGGATCCCGACCGAAACTAGTGAAACGGTGACACAGGCCCTCGTCAGTAGCAGACTGGACTACGGCAATGCACTCTATGCAGGAATCCCATCCAAACACCTACGACGACTACAACGCATCCAAAACGCCTCTGCCCAACTGATCGTCAACGTCCCCCGCCACAGCCACATCACCCCCCACCTGAGAGACCTACCCTGGCTCCCCGTCAACAAGAGGATCACCTTCAAGCTCCTCACCCACGCACACAAAGCACTCCACAACGCCGTACCAGCCTACCTGACCAGCAGACCCAGCTTCCACACCCCCACCCTCCAGCTCCGCTCTGCCAGCCTCACCCTCACCGCTGTCCACCGCATCCAACGAACTACCTCTGGCGGCAGACCCTTCTCCTACCTCGCCGCCAAGCCCTGGAACACCCTCTCTACTCACATACGGCAGACCCAAGACCTACTCACCTTCAGATGACTCCTCAAGACCTTGCTCTTCGGGCTGTAGCAGCACCCCCTCCCTCCCCTCAGCGCCTTGGGACCCTCACGGGTAAGTAGCGCGCTCTACAAGTACTCTGATTGATTGATTGATTGAATGAGGGCATGTGGTCTGGAGGTCGGTAGAAGAGGGCACAGATAAAGGGGGACTTGGGGGATTCAAATATTCAAATAAGGCTGTCAACCAGGGGTACTCCAGTGATCCCTAGAGCAGTAAACTTATGTTTCTGTTGAATAATGGCTGACACCTGCCCTCGGACTTGCCCGACGACCTATTGGCCTGGACTATGTAAGAGCCTGTTGGTATTGCTGCGAGGTCAGTGAGCCAGGTTTCTGACAAGAGTGGTATGTCCGGTTTGTCAGAATCAAGTAATTGAAAGATTTCGAGTTGATGCCTCACCATAGAGCGGGTATTAGGTAAGTGATAACAAGGGTCTCCTCTGCCAGGGGCTTAGGGCTGATAGATTCAGGAGGGTCCTTGCAGATGATAAGAGGACTCTGCACGGTAGGCCGGGTAGGGAGCTCGGAGAAGGAGTCTCTAAGTTACAGGATCCCTAGTTTCCTAGCAGACGCCCTGGCACTTGTGCTAATGGGCCAGTTACCTTGTAAGTTTCGCAGCTCAGATGCTGTATAGGTGGTAAAATGGCCATAATGGTTGGCCCCTGGCCCCAGCCGGCCGCGGACGGGCGCAGACGGGCTTGCCTTTGGCGCGCCTTCAGCGTGCCGGTGGCGCGCCCGCTGCTCGCGGCCGCTGCGCGACCTTCCTGGCATGTGCCCTAAGTAGCCCCTCCCGCCTCCACACTAGACCGCTGACTGGGTCTGGAACTGGGAGACCGGACGTACTACTCCTTCCTCCCTGCCCAATCGGCACTGAAAACACCGTGACAGACCGGGGCGGGAGGAGTTGCAGAAACAAGTGAGTGAGTATTTTAAAATGATTGCCAAAGTACAATTTTAAAAACATACAGCACTTTGAATGCCCCAGAAGATTTTACCGCACAAGCGCCCTAAGAAGCCCCTTCCGCCTCCACACTAGACCGCTGACTGGGTCTGGAACTGGGAGACTGACTAATGCGGATTTGTAGCAGTCACAGCTCCTCCGCTAAGGCGGAGGAGCGTCACCCCACCGCCAGGAGCAGCAAAGAAAGGAAAAAATAAAATGATAATAATTGAATTTTATTATCACTTTATTTTTTCCTCCTGCTGCGTTAGTGTATGAGGGGGTGGGGCCGAGCTGCAGGGGAGGAGTGGTAGAATAGTCCTGTGCGCAATGACTGTTTGGTCGGCCCTCTCGGGCCACCCAAAACAGTCATGCGCACTCCCCTTTTCTCCATGCAGGCTGCATTAAAACTGCATGGAGCACATGCCTACCACTATAGCCAGCCCCTGGCTGAGTGGCGTGTCTCGGCACTTAGACCAATCACAACGCTCCTTTGGAGCATTGTGATTTGCTTAGGGGTGGGAGCTTGGCTGCCTGCTTTGCTTCCTGTTCCGACCTGAATTCGGACACAGGTGAGCAGGAGTGAAGACGCGGGACCCGGTGGCTGTGGCGGCAAGTAACATTTCTTTATTATGATTTTTTTTTAAACAGCCTCGAAACCCCAAGCCCCCCCCCCTGCCCCCCCCCACCGCGAGCCCACCCACTACCCCCGCAAGCCTTGTCGGCCGCCCCTGATTTGTAGGGGTACTAAGTGAGAGAAAGCACATTATTTTGTTAAACAACCAACATTGTTGAAGACTTTCCAAACAGAAGTAAGTTTCTATTTGGCTGACAAAGCTTGGGAAAACAGGGTAGCAATTGCTTCTTTGTGTTTCCAACCTCTGCTGTCGGCAAAACATGCACTACTTCTGAGACATTTCAAGTTAAAGTATGGGATGGAGACTTCAAAAAGAACCCCTTCTGCACCAGCATAACACAGAAAGCGTGATGATGACACGGCACCAGTTTATTCATGCATGGTATCATGTTACTGGATTAAATTGTCTGATTTATAGTTCCTCAAACCCCTGGCAGGACCGCTAGGTGCTCGGCCTTGGATCGCAATCCTGCACACCCTATAGATTGCAAGGCTAAAGAGCGTATTGGTTGGCGGTTAATTTGGAACAGTAAGTGCCAGGGCCATCATTAGGAGTACACAGCAGCTTGCACCATCGATTGCCCCTGCCAGCGCTGCCAATTGCAGTACCAACACAACTACTAACCACCACAATCCTACAAGTGTGACAATTGATATTATTCAAGCCCCCCAAAGATATAAGAATGGCTTGGGTGGCACGTATTAGTGATTGTTAATGTATATTAAATTCATAAACAGCTGTTGTTGTGCTCATACTTAAATTTGGCAGACAGCACCACCACGTGGGAGACTGTCCTAAGCGCTGGTGCTAAGTATTAAGTGCAGGTGCCAAGCACCGAAAACCACTGGCTCAAATTAAGGACTTTGTGAGAAGAAAGGTAGGCCAGGCCACCAGAACACTTCTCGGTGGGTAGCGGACTGGTCACCTCAGTGAAATTTAAAGTGGTGATCCATTTTATGCTGAAAATGTCAAATGTTTGCTGCAGGAGATCACAATTTGGATTGGTGGTAGAGTGGGAGCATTGATGAGGGGCGAGGTTATGGCGAGCCATAGTCATGAAAATGGGCAGAGTGAGGAGAAAGGGAAAATTCACTAAATTATAGCCTATGGTCTTCCCTGCCCCAAAAGAAATTGGGCACAAAGAACAATTACCTTAAGTGATACTGGCTTACTTAATTAGTCACCTGGAGCATGCATTTTACGATAGCCCAGAGGTTTAAACCACCTGCTGCGGAGAACTGTGTGCATCTGGTGTAGTACTGGTAAGATAGCTCAATTTGTTCATGCATTTGCCATAGCAGTCTCCGTGCATTTTATAGTCACAGACTTGAATCATCATATAATAGTTTACTGGAATGATGTACCTCCCTCACAGCATTGTGTGTAACAAGTAGATTACAGTGGGAAATCCGCCTTTTCTGCTTGGTCACCCTGAATGTGTGACCTTTTGCTGAACTCTATATTTTTCTACTTTAGTACTCTGTGCACTTTCCCCTACTAAAAAGTAGTAAAGGGCCTGGGCTTCCCCTTTCAACATGTTTTGTTTGGCATACACCTATTTGGCATATTTAACTTGCCTATAAGCCTTTAGTGTATGGTACAAAGTGTGCCTGGGGTCTGGAAGTTAAATTACATCAGTGGACAACAGCACCTATTGTCTTCCGACCCACTGCAATGGCAGTGCAAACATGGCTGCAGGCCTACCCTGTATAGGCCTGCAGTCATGTTTGCAGTGCCACTGTCTGTAGCAGTTTAAAAACTGTAATTTCACCTGTCAAACTAAACCTGTTTAAAAGGTCAAAATCTCCCTTTTAAATATTAATATGTCACCCTCTATGTAGGTCTTTTAGCCCACAGGGCAGTTGGGGTTCATGGTATTTAAAAGTAGGACATGTAGATATTTAATGTTTAATACGTCCTTACAGTGTCTGATACCCAAAAGCTATTTTCACTGTAGGAAGGCTGGTTGGCCGATAGAGAAAATTAGAGTGCAGATGCAAATACTAATACTGTATCTCATGGATAGAACTAGTCAGAAAAATAATTCTACAAACTTTTTTAATAGGCATTAAAAATCCAATTCAAATGTGAATTTGGATTTCAATAAATTAAAAGGGAAAGTAACTTTTAGAAAGTTGCCTTTTCCCTGGCTGAAGTTCCTGGAGGCATATATACATTTGCTCTACAACCTCTCCCAGCCAGTGACTAGCATTTAAATGTGTGTGAATGAAGTATAACATTTCTCACAGGAGCACCACAATAGGTCATTGTGATTGACAGGTGGACCCTGAATGGCTAGACATATCTCCACTGAACCTCAAAGGATATGCAGAGTGGGGGCTGTGGACAGCCTTTTTTACTGTCTGATCCTGCTTGACAGGTCTGCTGGGGTTTGACATCAAACAATTTGGGTGCACTTGAAAGGAAGTTACTGGATGGCAATACAATCGTAGGTATCCACTGTCTAGTTGCTAAAAAAGTCCTACTTTTGTCTCTCCAGATTTTTGTCTATGAGTTTATAGGGGAAATAGTGGCTGACTCAAACTGGATTTTAATGTTAGATGTGGGAGGACACAGGGACTGCTGTTGTACACCCCCCCCCCCCCCACAAACACACCCAGCCGTAAGAGCCCAAATTGAGTATGACCTAAGACCTTTCGCCATCTTCAAAATGCCTAAAGTGGGTAAGGTTGGTCCAGGGAACTTTTACCCCAATGGCTAGGGTATGCAAATGAGTTATTTCCACCCACTAGCTTAGACCAGATATAAATGTGTCATCTCCAGGCACCCCCTTCAGAACAATGATGGACCTGAAGTAGAACAGAAAAGGACTGGACCTGCTCCCTCTTATAGTCAGGGCAAAAATATTGACTACATTGGTCATAGGGCTGACTAGTTCACTCTACAGGGATTAAACAAGATGCAAGAGGTCCAACCTGCTAGTGGTAACTGACCTGGACTGGACCCTGCTGCTGGCCTCTGCCTGGCACCCTGCATGTCTTTAAGTGTCCCCCCTGAGGTCCTGAAGGGCTTTAGAAATGGTTTATTGTGGTGGATTGGGAGTTAAAGGATTTAGAGCCCGAGTTCAGTGGGTCATGGGACAGCCAAACCTGTGGTGGTAGTCTGTGGGCCGCCAGACTAGCGGTCCACCCGCTGTATTAAGAGTACCATGGTTGGACTGCCACTGGACCGCAGCTACCACAAGAGATCCGTAATCCTGTGGCACAGCGGTTAGAGGCCGCAATATGCTGGTGGTGACGCTGCAGCACTGCCAAGCATATTACGAGTTTCCTCACTGCCCTTATTTTCATGACAGTAAGCCCGCCATGAAAAGGGTAGCGGTGAGGAAAATAACTGAGCCCTACAGGGCCCCTTGTTGCTTCTGGGCCTGGGGGCACATGCAGGGTGGCACATGGTGTGCTCCCCTGTTTGTATGCACCCTCTGTTCCTGCACGGTATGGACTGAACAATGCATGCGTTGCAGGAATGTCCTTTGGCGCTCCCCCTGCACTGTCTTTCTAAGGCTCACATATGAGCTTTAGAAAAGCACTGCCAAGAAACTGCCAAAGCACCCCCTGCCAGAACAGTACATAAATCCTAATCTGGCAGGTGGTGTGACTATGGGTTTGGCGGTCTCACAACGGGGCAGTGACGTGGCGGCCTGCTGCGAGACTGCCAAACTCGTAATCAGACCCTAAATCAAAAGGTAAAATCTTTGACAAGGACAATCTGGGTTGGTGTATCCCATCCACCCTTCATCGCAGTCAATCCCAAATTGTGCCTAGTCCCCGCTCTACCACGACCGTTGACTATCATTAACACTTTGTGCTTCTTAACGCTATTCCTACTTAAAACTTTAAACATTAATATCTCTGGTTCCCCTTATTGGATTTTTAGCATTTTTGTTCAATTTTGTTTATTAAATGTTACTCTTTTTGTTATTCAGTTTGGGACTTTTATTGTTTTGCATTTTTAATTGATTTTTGCTTTTCTAATGCATAAATACTTTCCAGATAGCCCAAAATTAAGTCTATCTGCTCTGTGCCATAGCTACAGGGGTTTGAGATCAGATTAATTTTGTACTTTGAAGGTTAACTCTGACAAGGGTTATGTTTATTTCTTGAGGTGGGTAGTCACCCACCCCAAATAATAAAACATTTTAACAGTCCCAAATTTATATTGTTAGCTCAGTATGTTCAAGAGTTTGTTGCAAAGACTCGAGCTTAGTGTACCACTATCCTGGTAAAATAGCTTGGTGTGTTATGCACCTGATGCAAACACGTTCATGTCACTTTCAAGACAAATGTTTAAATGCTTGCAGATTTGAACTCATCTTTTTTTATGAGATTGATCAAATTGGTTCCCTTGGTTGGTAAGTGCCGAACACCAATTATCTATAAATGGATATTATTAGTGTAATTACGGGCACACACAGTGGCATTTCCTGACGTGATTTTTAACGGACACTCAAGCGTCCACAAATAAAACTGACAGGGCCACTTCCTATGGGCGAGCATGAACATAGTACACGTGTGCTCACTTTACCCCCACATACACAGTGCACCCATTCACCTGCAAGCATTGAATTTTCTTTAACTTTTGCCCCATCAATATTTTAACAGCTGTGTACCTCCCTCACACAGTTTTGCATATAAGTACAATTACAACTGGCACATCTAATCATTGCTCTGCTCTCTGCAGAGAGGCCAAGGACTGGAGGAGCATGCATTCATGTATTCCAACCCCCTTGCTGACCCACCAACAGGCACTGTGAGGAAGTTACACAGTTTGTCCTGAACTCCACTATAAAGTCATGGTCCACTGACAATATGAACTCACACAGCTACACAGGATCAACTATTTTTACATTACGCACTGTACACGAGTAATTTTTTGCATGATGAAAACATCAGAAACACAACATCCTGGAAAAAGCAATTACTCCTAGGGAAGATTAAGAACAAGCATTTATAATTCAACGGTCTCGCCTTTGCAAAAGTTAGAGCTATTGGCATTGTAAATGACAACATTTGTATTTATATGTTAGTTTTGAAAACAGATAAATAAATGGCATTGTCATTTACAATGCCAATAGCTTAATCTCTCGCAAATGCGAGACCTATTGCATTTGCACCCACACACACAGAGCCACACACACACACAGAGCCACACACCACACACAGAGCCACACACCACACACAAACACAGAGCCACACACACAGAGCCACACACACACAGAGCCACACACACACACAGAGCCACACACACACACAGAGCCACACACACACAGAGCCACACACACACACAGAGCCACACATACACACAGAGCCACACATACACACAGAGCTACACACACACAGCCACACACCCACACACAAAGCCACTCACACACACACACACAGAGCCACACACAGAGCCACACACACACACACACACACAGAGCCACACACACACACACAGTCTAGCCTAGTGTCGGCTGAGTTTACCATGGGAAGAATACCATGACATTTCATATTTTCACCATAGTAACAGGTGCATGAATACAAGTGGGTTTGTACTCCAGCTCTAAATAACAGGTGTTATTAGGGGATGTATGACGTTACAACGTATGCTTTTACCACGCATGCTGTTACAACGCAGTTTTTACAACGCAAACCTTTACAACGCATAGCGCTTTGGGGTGCTGGATAGTGAATAGTTTAATTTACTATTCCAACTCCAGTCCCCGTGGATAGTAGGGAAGGTGTTGGATAGTAAATGAAATCTATTCCCTATCCTCGAGCACCCCCCGCGCAATGCGTTGTAATGGTTTTCGTTGTAAAACCTGCGTTGTAATAGCACTGCGTTGTATAAGTTTCGTTGTAAAGGATGTTTCCCGTTATTAGGCCACGCTATTTTCACTGCATAGTGCATATGTATAAGCTATGTAGCGAAGAGAAACGTAGCACAGTATACAATGCTAATAAACAGATTCACGCATTATACCACTGTGTAAAAGTCCAATTCCATGTTATCACCACAGCATACACAAGCAAAGTTTTCCACAAGAAAGGAAATAGTCCCACCTTCACGTGGCCTTGTGTTAAGGGTCTGGTAGAATATCTTTTGATTGTAATTTAGACAAATTAAAAAGACAGCAGGGCACAAAGAATGTACATGGATATGATGTTTCTTACCATAGGTGAGCAGGGGTCATCGTGACCAGCCTGCCTTGTAACTGTCCCAGCACACAACTAACATCGGCAGTCGAAAGAAGACTCCCCTGCACATGTGTGGAAGGAAGTACAAGAGAATGTGGCTGCCGTCTGATAGTCGTGTGTGGTTTCTACGACGGCTCTCGCCCTGGCAGATACAGAGAAACACCCATGTGCCTGAGTGAACTAAGCAACAACAGGCACATCTGACAACACTGCGAGTTAAAAAGGAGTTTGTGGGCAGAAAGCAGACAGTTCGCTACCAATTTCTAATGTTTAGCAGTAATTGTAACTTGCACGATTAATAATAAAAAACATGTATGTTGGACAGCCAGTGTGACATCCCTGTCAGATACAGTTGTAAAACCTGAAAAAACAAACGTGGCTAACAAAGACTAACTCAACACTGCTCTAATAAGTAACTGAACGTTCAGGGAGGGGTGCAAAGTAGAACCACTGTCCATGAACAGAAGTAGGGATCCGCATGAGGTCTCGGGCAGAAGAGGGTGGGTGCCATAACGCCGCCATGGGGCAAAGATCGGCCGTCAGGGGGGGGGGGGGTTCGGGCTCTAGAGATGCGAGCCTCTCTCTAAGCGGGGGCATTGCGGTGAAGGTGGGGTGAGGGGAGTAGAAGGCGACCCCCCCCGCTGTGTACTTGATTAAGAAAGGGAACCCACGCTATCGCCCACCCACTGCGTCAATACCTGCAACTACGGCCTGCGAGCAGTACTTCCCTCCCAATGTTCTAGCTTTGCCCCGAGACCAGCCAGCGAGACTCCCTGGTCATGGCAGCGGGCTACGTGCACACCCACGGGCCCTCAGCCACGACCCCTGGACACCTGCCCAGACCAACCGGCTGACTTATGCCCCCAACATCCTCTGCTCCGAAGGGCCCCCAGGGCACTCACCTGAGAGCATGTCGATGGCCTTCATCACCCAGGTCTCATCGGGGCAGTCCACGAAGGCGTAGCCCGACTTAAGCAGAAACTGCCCGGTGAACGGGATTTTGGACTCCTTAAAGAGGCTCTCCAGGTCCTGGGCACTCACCGCCTCGCTCAGGTTCCCGATGTACAGTTTGTTCATGTTTTTCTGTGTGCAAACGGCCGCCAAACGTGTTACACGAGAAGCAAAAAAACACAAAACCTAATCAACGCAGTTGCGCATATACAGGATTTGAAAAAAAGAGCAGGTTGATAGTTAAGCGGGATTAAAAACGTGTGTGAAATAAAAAATAAAATGCCATAATTTCATTCCAGGATGTGTACATAAAAGAAAAAATATTTTCCGAGACTAGAATGGCGGGCTTGGGAGAAACCGGAGAAGGAGGAGGAGAAAACTACTTTTTGTCTTCCCCACCTCCAGAGCTTAGACTGCCTGATGAGCCTGTCGAAGTGCTCCCTGCGGGGCTCGGGGGAGTCTCTTGGGGGGGCAGGGGAGCGACTCTAGGGCGCCCTCACAGTCTGGGACATCCTCCGTAGTCTCCCCACGCAGCAGCTCTTTGTTGTCGGTTGATGGCATCGCTCCCCAGTCTTCCAGCGGACTCGAACCCCTCTGCTGATTTCTTAACCCCCCTTGCCGATTCTAGCATCACTTCTGGTATTCCCTGGTTTCCGCCTGCTGCCCCAGATCTATGTCTGCCAGTTCCAGAAACCTCCCTGCTGCTCCAGAATGCCTGCATGCTGGACTCCAGAGATCAGCCGGTCCATTAGGCCTCCACTGCGCTCCCGCCCACACAGCACCAACTTGCACGCACATCCCGTGTTAAACAACAGTAAACAAGTGTGGCTTTCACTTCACCTAATGATGAATGCGCACACAAATAAAAGAGAAATGTTCGTCAGTCAACTGAAAGGAAGTCAAAGATCTGAACTACCATTTAACCAAAAATATATTTGCAATCGGGACGTGAAAGGTTGATCTAACATGAAAAAAGTTTCTGTTTTAGCCCCGTCCCTTTCAGACTGGGCGCCCCGACTTCCTGCTGGGGTGAAAGGTTCCTTATCTTCTTTATGGGGCCATCTGGACCCATAAAGAAGATAAGAAACCTTTTACTTCAGCAGTAAGTCAAGAAACCTTTTACTTCAGCAGTAAGTCAAGGAGCCCAATCTGAAAAGGACGGGGCTTAAAGAGAAAGAAGAACGTCACTAGGACCTCTTCTCCAATGGCTGGCCACCGTTTAGGAGGCCAGCCAATGGAGAAGAGGGGCGGGGCTTAACCTCGCTAGTGATATTCTCTCTATCTCATTAAATCTCGCCAGCGAGACTGAGCATGTCTGCGCTGCCATCGCAGGCTGAGACCTAAAAAAACGTTAAGTGTAAACAGGAATAACATCACTCTTCCCGGGCTGTGAAGGCAGTATTTGTTTTTGCTAGCTGACACCAGTGTCGAACAGAAGGGGGGGGGGGATGCAGGACAATTACAGATGGGACACTGGCCCCACCAGACACCCTGCCCCCCAGTGACCCCACTAGACACACGAGAAACTCCGTCATAACACAGATAGTCCTGTGTATCTTACATAGATACTGCGCCTGAGAAAGTAAAAATAAATACAATCTCAATTCATCAATTGTTAACTTGGGAAGGGTCATGCTGAGACTGTGTCCTTGCTTCCCTGACTAGATCTCGAGTCTGGCAGGAAGACAGAAGCACCCAGCTGTGCCTTGCTTGGCCTCTAGTGGCTCCCATTCAGGAGCCCATGTGGACACGAAATCAATTAAATTGTCCATGACGCGAGGCAGGTGTAGAAATAAGACCCCGCTGTGGCTCGCCTTGCACGTGTGCGCCGCTGCACGTGCCCTGGTGTCAGCACGTGGCACCGGGGCACAGTCAGGACAATACACTGCCGCCGGGGTGGGAACCAGCGTCATCTGAGGATTGCTGCTGAAAGAGGAACCTGGCTGGTTAAGTAAGGTAGGCGACTGCTGTTGATAAGGCAGCATAGAGGGTTACTGTAGGGCTGCAGTAGGCTAGTGCCCAGTAGCTGCCAATCGTTGGCAGGCCTAGGTTATTAAAGAGCTCCGTCTCTCTGAGTCCCAGCCCTTTGGCCGCTCTGGAGATAGAAGGGCCCTCCCTCGTTAACCAGGAGGAAGACTCAGTGGCAATCTGGATTCAACAGGGGCTTTGGGGAAGAGGAGCATGTTTTCTTTCATTCCTTCGCCTGGTCTCAGAAGGAGGCTCATTCTTGGTGCTCAGGGGCTCGCCAGTCTCTTCCAGCTCCCAAAATGCCACGCAGTGGCATAGCATGGACAGGGCCACCGGGGAGGTTGCCTTAGGTGCAAATTTCTTAGGGCCTTTCTTAGGGGCGGAAAATATTAATAGGGGGTGCAAAGTTTAAAAGAAAAGTCAAAGGACACTTGCCTTGCCCCCCATGCTACGCCGCTGATGTCACACAAGGATATCAGGCAAAGCTTGGAATCTGGCTCCCTTGAGGAAACGATACAGTGCCTAAAATATAAGTGGAAAAGCTATGATAATGGAAAGCAGGCCACACTCTACTCTGAGGAATACTTGAACTACTGCCCCCCTGGGTGCTGACAGCCCCCTGAAAACATCGCAGTACTTCTCAGTATTTCTGCCGGGCACTTTGCACTTAGGAGCCATCAACGCCCAACTTTCCAAGTTCACTGAAGTGAACCACTTCCTGGACCTGTCCCAATCCAGCTTCCGAAGCAACCACAGCACAGAGACTGCTCTCCTCGCCACCAGAGATGATTGATTTATTGATTGATTAATTGATTTATTGTTAACTTTTTGATTATTTAAAATCATTACAGAAAAAAGCTAAAATTGATGCCCACCCACCCATGCCGCCCCCCTCCCCAGCCATCCCTTCAGCTCTAAAACCTGTTTTCCGATAGTCAATCTTGTGTTGCAAAGTCCATTTTGCCTTTGACCGGGGATTTAATTAATGTGACAACAATGTTCAAATCAAAACATATGGAGTGGCGGGCTAACTCTTCTTTGCCCATGGATGTTATGCCAGCACCTTATTGGCCCATTAATCAGTCTCTGAAATTCAAGACCTTGTTGAAAGTCATTTATACACTTGCGACTAAGGCCTGTCTGATCTGGTGAATAAATGTTGCTGCTTTTGCGAGGTAGTGGGATTTTGTTTCCGAAAGGCACCAATCTGATGCCTCCTTGCACGTTCTGATGCCGAGGTCTCTTAAAATGGGGTGGAACAGCCTTTGTCGTTCGCTGGTCAATTTGGGGCAGCAACATAATAGGTGGAGCCAGGATTCCCTTTGGTAGTTGCATAGACGACAAGAAATGGCTCCGTCTGCTTGCGCCCATGCTGGATTAAAGTCCGCAGTTCTAAGGGCCGTTAGCTTCATAAAGAGGATATTCCTACGAGCCTGGGCCCCTAATGCTTCCCGTAGGTACTGTTGAGCTTTCCCCATAGTGCAAGATTCGTCCAATGCCATTGTGAGGGTGTTTTAGGGAAGTGCGGTTAGATCCTTTTCACGCAAAATAGAGCAGACTTGCCGTTTGATGATATTTGACCAGGCCTTATGCGGGATGTCCGGTAGAGACAGACTGTTGGATTTGATGTTTACGGTCCCTATTGCTTTGTCCAACTTGATATGCCAGGGAGAGTCCTCTTCTCTGAATATTGTTACCCAATGATGTGTGAGAGAGTTATTTGAGGCTTTAAGGACTCTGATATAATATGTAATTAGGTCACCCTGGAAGGCCAGTTTAGGTCTACAGCGCCCTAGCTCCAAACGTAACCTGGTGTTCCTTGCGCGCCTGTGCACGTCCGCACCCTCCTCGACCAAAGCGAAACTGCAGCCCTCGTCCTCCTGGACCTCACAGCCGTCTTTGACACCATTTCCCACCACACCCTATGCACAAGGCTCCATGACACCGGCATCTGTTACAAAGCCTTGGAATGGATCTGCTCATTCCTCACCAGCCGAACACAGGGAGTCAGTGTACCACCGTTCCACTCTGAACCAACAGAGATTAGCTGCTGAGTGCCTCAGGACTCCTTCCTGAGCCTCACTTTCGTCACCTTCAAGTTCCCCACACAAGCCTACAAAGCCTTTCACAACACGGGACATGCGTACCTCAACCACCGCCTCGCATTCCACGCACTCACCAGAAACTTGTCTGCGCCACGGAAGTGGAATGGTCCCATCTTAGTCTGTACAGACAGAGAAGACCACTTCTAGCGCATGCAGTGCTAACAATGACTGGCATAGGCTTCTAGGCTTTTTGGCTATACCCTATAATTGGGGGACTTCTAAAGAACACCCAAACCAGAGACTCACTTTATCATTCATAGCTAAATTATTTTCTTATTTCCCCGGCTCAGTGATGTTGCACATGCCCTTCAACATGATAGGTACATATTCGCTGGAGGTAATTGATAGGCGGCACAGCTTAATGGCCCTTCAGTTGACTTCCCAAGACTTTACAGCATGGCAGTTTGGTAGGCTCAGGGAGGTGCAGAAGACATAGTGAGGCAAAGTCATTTGACGGTGAAATGTTCCTACTGCCCCATCCAGGAAGCCAGCAGCAACCCTTCTCTGACTCTGGAGTGTCTTTTGGAACCTTCTGTTGGGTTTATGGTGTCGGATGGGAACATTTCAAATTACCTGGCTCACGCTCAAGAGAAGACCATTATATAAAGGATCCCTTTTTTAACATTAGTTCAGGAATAGCTCTGTTACCTTAACCAAACCACATATAATCATAGGTGCAATGAGTTTGTTTAGAAGCATGGAACAAAACTTATAAAACAAAGTCGCTACAACAGCATACATGCCTTTATTGAAAAATGTTCAACTTAGATTGACAATGAAGTGTTGGATTGGTTACAGTGGATAAAGACATGTATGCTAAAATTTATAAACGTAATAGATGGAAATTAACCTCTTTCTTATGTTCAACTACTAAAGATGTTGGCCATCTTGAGCAACAACTTTTACACAATTGTATGCTTACTAGCACTGTCTCCGGATTTAATTTGATTAACATCAGGGCGGATAGAGTTAAAACGTATTTTACTACAGGAGAAATCTCATTCAGCCTCTCGTATGTATAAATTGTTGGACAACTTACAACAGTCAATACTCAAATATATCAAACATAAATGGGACCCCTTTGTAGAGACCAATGGAGATTATTTGGAAAATGTCCTCTCTAGGTCTTCAGTCTTCAAATTATTGTGTAAAAGCAAAAATCTCATTAATGTCCATGCAAACAAGGTGCCATCTTCTACATAAATGTCTTTTGACCCCTCATAAACTGTACAGATGTGGCGTGTGAGAATCTGGAATATGCTTGCATTGTGAAGAAGAGGAGGAACCCTATTGCACATGATGGCAGATTGGGGAATATGATTTTTAAACTCCTGGTACAATTTAGTGTCTGACGTGAATTAGATTTCTGAGGTTAACATAACCTTGGTTCTGCTGAGGTGTGCACTCAAATTAAGCCAGTCTAGATGTACTGTTGAATGATTTGCTTCTATTGGGAATATTGATAAAGGTGTCTGTAGAGTTGGCAATGTGTGCGTGGAAAGATTGTAAAAAACGATCACAACATACATGATGTGCTTGGATTAGTCACTCTCGAAGGTGTGAATTCTTACCCAGCTCTGTAAGACTCCATTCACGTGTTGGAGGCTTAGAGGCCTGTGACTAAAGGAATACACAGGCCTCCTCTGAAGTCTGTGAGAACAGTTATGTGAGAATGATTAAGACTTCATTTCGATGTCTGAGGCGAGTAATACCTCAACTAAAGAGTCTCCTTCCACATACCCAAGAGAAGCCTCCGCTCCGCCAACCTCGCCCTCACCAAAACCCAGTGCATCCGCAGAGCGGGCCGAAGGGCCTACTCCTACATCGCGGCAGAGACCTGGAGCGAGCTTCCCGCTCAACATCCAACGTTCCCCAACTCTGCACACTTTCAGGAAGAGCTTCAAGACCTGGCTCTTTGGCTTATTCAGAGCTGTATGCCCCCTTACCCCCCTCCCCAGCTCCTTGAGACCCTCACAGGTGAGATGCGGGCTTCAGAAATCTCTGATTGAAAGTTTGATTGATTGATTGATTAATTGGGGGAATGATTGAAACTTAATGACATTTGCTCCTATTTGGAGTGGAGCTGGGAGGACTCATAATCATGGACATCAGCCCACCAAAATGCAAAGATCATCAGTGACAGACCGTTCCCTTCAGGATATTCCTGGTAGTTATTGCAGGACTGAACCCGTGTGCCCTTCTTAACAGCCAGCTATTTGCTGGCATTGAAGCAGTAGTTGAAATATATGTGAAAAAAAAGAAGCAGTAATTAGGAGCAATGAGTAAAGTCTGTACAAAGTTAAGAGATCTCTGGAGCCCTGCTTAGTTTCTGTTTCTCGTGCTCCATTTATGGGTTAGCAAGAACAGTGACAGCAAGTCGTGGGCAGCAGCTGCTATCCCTAAATGACGTCACTGGCTCCAATGAAGTCTGAAGCATGTGATGTGAGTTAAGGAGGGGGGCTCTGCGTCGCTCCGTGCAGTGTGCACGCTGCGCCTAGAATGCTGACATGAAATTCCTCTTGTAAGGAGGGTGTGAGACTGTTTGTATCTGGTGTGTGGTGTGTGGGGTGGGGTAGTGGGTGTTTTGTTACAGGGGTTGGTAGTCCATCCTAATTTCCGGCGATGAGGGGGAAGAGAGGGCACCTAAAATATGTCCACAATGTGAGGTATGTGAGGAGGAAGATGGCAGGCTTTTGTTTGGGAGCAATTATCATTTCTGAGCAAAAAAGATATAGGGGAATGATCTAGGCATAACATCCATTCATTGTCAGGAGTCGTCGGGGAGGGGGCGGGGCAGCTGAGCACCAGATTAAGCAACCTCGAGACACAACAGAGGCAGCTGCAGTCTCCTCACCCTGGGTGTGGGTGGCGGTATTCGTGCGCGCCCCCCCCCCCCCTCCCCCCCTCCCGGCCAGGTCCCACAGACCTTGCGAAGAAAAGCATCGTTTGGTTAAAATACGCAGAAACACGTCCTTAGATGTGTGTATGTGACGGGCCGCGGGGAGGGGGGGTGGGAATAGGGGTTGGGGGGTGGGTGCTGAGTCAATAAAAGAGCTAGAGGCAGGTAATGTGGGGATGACTAAGAGTCTGTTGATGTGCAAGAGGCTGGTAATGTCAGAATTACTGTGACTTCTTTGAAATGTGAGAGGCCATTAGCGGGGAGGGCAGTGCCGTCGGAGAAAGAAAGAGCACATTAAAAGCGTACAGGGGGCATTGACGTGAAACTCCTTTGAAGCGCGTAGGAATATGAACGAGCCCTCCATTGAAGCTGTGGACGCTGTGTAGTGGCGACTGTAACGTCCCGAATGTGACGGCCGCATGAATTGCTGTCGTGCGTCGTGACGGAGCCGGGCCCACGCGCCCTCGTCCCACGCGCCCCCTCAGCCCGTGGCTCCTGTGCACGTGCCACTCCATGAAAGACCCCTCAGTGGCCGGGCCTGGCCTGGGCACCCAGCACAATCCTCTCTGTGTGCAGAGAAGGAGAACGACTTCTTTCACGACTAGGCCTCACCGGACACCCTCCGCTGCCCTCTGTCACCCTAGCAACACAGGGAGCGCGGGTAGCAAGCAGTGCCCGCTCAATAACATCCACCATGGACAGGGCCGCAATCACATGGAAGGGGTGCTCAGTCAGCAGGCTGGGCTAAGCATGACCCCTTCAACAGGGCAACAATTTGGCCACCACACAGAAGAACAGCTATGTTTTCTTTCTTTCTTTTTTTGTATCGATTTGCATAAAAAATACATTGTGGCAGTTATGTAATACAAGTAATGTAATTTATGAAAAATGGCAAATCAAGTCATAGTCTGAGATTACCACTAACTAGAATGTTGAATGTGAAGTGATTACCCCGATGCTTGGAGTACAGTTCATAGTTAATGGATGTACCACTGAAGGTTTTACAACTGGTGTTTATTGGCCATGGTGGGCGGACTTTTCTGCACCTTTCTTGTTTCTTTCTGCAACTCTCATGTCTGTTTCATCACTTCTCTTGCTTCTTTCTGCACCTTTGTTGCTTCTTTCAGCACTCCTCTGGCCTGTTTCTACAACTCTCTTGTCTCTTTCATCACTACTCTTGCTTCTTTCTGCACCTCTGTTGCTTCTTTCTGCACCCCTGTGCCCTCTTTCTTCACCTGTCTTGCCGGGCTACCAGGGTCATATAGTTGTCATTGCTGGAATGTTTCACATTCGTACAAGATTCACCATTATCATTTGGTAACTCTTTTACTTGAAATATTGCATTTTAAAACCTATAGACACAAAAACAAGATGTACACTTGTAAAACACGAAAGACAGGTGTTCTCCAGTTTCACGTCCCTCTCATCTTCAAGCAGACAGTGGTGGTAACCTGAGTCGATATCAGCCTGCCTGGTCCTGTTAACAGCTGCAAATCTCTCATCACACGAATAATACATTCCCTTCACTGTAGAGAGAGGGTCATGTGGCTTTACTGTTCTTGAATGAAGAGAGATTTGTGACCTATGGAAGGCTCACACAGATGTCAGATGATGCAGATGGGTCTTCTGCACTCATAATTTGAACGCTCATATGTAATAATTAAAGATGAAAATTAAATGAAAAATGAATTTATAAAGCGCACTACTAGCCTGAGGTGTCTATGCACTATAACTCTGGAGATGGGGCGCAACCCAACAGAAGTTTGATAATGCTATTAACTTAATTTAATTGTTAAAAAGGCATGTTTTAAGAGCTTTCCGGAAGACAAGCAGGCCAGTTTTTACTTTAAGATGAAGAGGCATAGAGTTCCAAAGCCTGGCAGTGCGAGTGATGAGGCTCCCGTCCACCAGTTAGATCTTTTAAGTTTGGAAACGCTTAGGTTGTGAGGTGATGATGATCTAAGTGATCTGCTGGGATCATACCATTGAAAGCGATGTTTTAGATACTGGGGTCCTACATTATGCACCGCCTTATAGGCAGTGTAGGTGGCCTTAAAGTCTCTGCGTTTTTTACTGGGCGGCCAGTGCAAATGAACCAGGCCTTGAGAGGTAGATTGGAATTTGGGGGTTCCCAGAAGGAGTCAACATGTTCGACTTGTTGGTGTGTGTTTGATGAATGCAAATGCTAACAAGCATTTGCAATGCAATCGGTTTCGTATTTACAAGAGTTTGAGCTATTGGCATTGTAAATGACAATGCCTTTAATTTATGAGTAGTTCTAAAAAAAGATAAATAAAAGGCATTGTCATTTACAATGCCAATAGCTTAAACTCTCGTAAATGCGAGACCTATTGTATTGCAAATGCATTCAGCACCGGTGCTATAAAGATGTTTAAAAAAAGCATTAGGAGAGACAATGCCCTGCCTGCAACAGCAGCCAGGAGAAAGGTAATTGAGAAAATAGTGCCCGGAGTGCAAATTGCCATTGGTTTGCAGTGGAGGGAGGCCCTGGCTGAGGACTGCTGTGACGCGCATGTCAAGGACAGCCAGCATAGGGCTGTGAATAAATCAGATACTATGCACCACTAGACAGTAGGGATAGAACTGCCAGAACTACTTCAGAAGCAAACATCCTACAAATGGAATGGCATTTGTACAGGACCGGACTGGCCGTTGCGGGCAACGGGCAATTCCCCGGTGCACCGCAAGGGTGGGGGCTGGTTTTGGGCCCATGGGGGCCGTTTTTGTTACAGTTTTTTGCAGCATAGCTGCAAAATCGGCCCTGTAACAAAATCGTCCGAAAACCGGCCCGGCAAAGAGCTCGGTCGCACCCCCAACCTCCCCCCGGAGGTTGGGGGTGCGACCGAGCACTTTGCCGGGGCTGGTTTTGGTTCCCAGTCCGGCCCTGCATTTGTAGCAGACGACCCTTCACAACATAATATTAGAGCGATATATCGCAATAGTACAAGCAGAATGGTCAGCAGTCAGCCTAACACGCCTCTGGTGGATTGATGGTACCTATGCAACCGGTTGACAGGGCTCAGTTTGGATATGAACTTTGTACACGTAGAATGCTCGTCATGAGATCTCCTTACCGCTAGAATGTGCTGGAGGAAGTACAACGTTCTTTGTACATTAGTGAAAGCAGTTTTGCAATCCTACAGCCTTGTACAAGTTGTCCTCTGATGTCATCACCAGCATCCAGTCTCATGCTGGAGAGTGGAGAAGTGTGGCTCAGGGGTTAGAGGCGGCAGACCCGGAAGCTGAGATCGGTCCTGGACCAGGGTTCAATTCCCCGCCTCGCCGAGTCTTGGGCTCAAAAATTCCATGGACTCGATAATTCTCGTTCCGGTGCCTACTCGACTCACGGGTTCACACTCTGCGACTCTGGGCAATAGCTTGCTTAATCTCCACTACGGCCCCTCGCGGCGGGATGCCTGGCTTTCACCTTGTGGATACCCTGCTGGGGCTATCTCACAGGGGAATACCAGGATGGGTTCCCAAGGCAAGCGCCTTGATGCCTACGGGTGATACGTGCGCTATATAAATCGCAATACATTTACATTTACATGCTCGCTGGCCCCGGCAATCTGACATGAAATACATAATTTGACTCTTTTGTTTTGATTGATTTCCATAGCTGAAACTTTTCTTAGTGGCTTGAAGTGTGTGTTGCCGGCTAACAATGTAGCATAAGTGGGAGCATATGGACTGGACCGCGGAGTGCAGTGTACACATGAATCAGGCTACAGAGGCAAGTGAGTATATGGATTTGGACAGCTGAACAGGGCAGTGTCTACAAATAAGTTAGACTAAGAACGGTAATGGCTCCACTGGAGCCATTACCGTTCTTAGTCTAACTTATTTGTAGACACTGCCCACTGGTCATGCTTCAGTGGTCACTATACCTAGCGTTTTGTGGAGAAGAAAAAACACAAAAAGCACTCGTCTCTAGAGGGTTGTTTACATATATTCATGAAGACACGGGAGTGTGTATGATTAAGTTACACACGCATTTTTCATGAAGTTGTGCGTTGATAAAGCACTGCTGACAGCAGGGACGGCAGCTTCTTCCAGGGAAGAAGGGTCCCTTTTAAAAAGATAATCGCTGCCTCTTATAGCATGATGCAGAATTTTATTCTACCATTACCCAGATTACAGCGTCCTAATCTGTAGTGATTTGAGGCTAGCAATGTTAGTATATGGGAGGAGAGGCCTAGTTAGGGGGGGGGGGGGGCGGTCCGCCCAGGCGGCACCATTTTTGAGGCGGCGCGGTCGCGCGGCACTGGAGGCCCGTTGCGCCGGCCTTTATAATTTATTTGGGATTTTTGGGAACAAAAAGGCACAGTGTCCCAAATAAATTATTAAGGTGGCCGCGGCCGCAATGGGCCTCCAGTGCCACAGCCGCCGCCTGCGTTTGCACTGTGCCTGTCTGCTGCAGTTAAAACTTAAAAGCAGGTCAGGAGTGTGCAGGCTGCAGCGCGGGCGTGGCCTAAGTCCCGCCGCCGCGTTAGTGATGTCCTCGTCCGTCCTCCGGCTCCGACCGTTGTGGTTGTTGCTCCCCCCTCCCCCCGGCCCAGCCTCGCTCGGAGTCCTCCAGGGCCATCAATCGTGCGCGGCTCGTGGGACTGTGTTACAGGGCCTCCCGTCTGCCCCACCCGGTCCGCAGCTTCTCGGCTGCAGCGGCCATCCCGGTTCCAAACCCGGAGCCGGACATCCAGTACAACAAGGTGAAGCTGAGTGGTACGTCCAGAGCCCCCAGTGGGCGCTGCCAGGGGCCGCTTGATGGCGTCCAAGTATGTGGCAACCTTCGTCGGAGATGTAGGAGCGGCGGTGTGACGCAGCTGACCACCCCATGCAGAATTTCAGGAGGGGCCCATATTCTCCAGTAGCTCACAGATATTCGTTCATTGGCCTGGGGTTGAAAAGGGACCCCACTCAAGGGTTGTGAGGCCCCTGTATGTTCGCCCCCAGGTGATGTTGTTATGCTGTTAATGCAGGGTGCTGGAACCAGTGTGCAGGGGTTCTCGACGCTGTCCATGTGCAGCCCACAGCTGTGTGAAGTCACCTTAAAGTGCTTCAAGGTCTTCTCTGCGCTGTTTAGGGAGCTCTCGGTTGCAGTCTCAATTATCAAAGTTGCTTCCTCTAGGAAATCATATTGTCAGTGCACACCTTGGTGCTGGCCTGCCCAGCACTGTAACAATCAGAACATCCCATTCACTGTTCCCTCTGCCAAACTACCATTGGAGAGCATTGCACACAGAGAATGACACCGTTCTCATTATTTCCTGTATTGCAGGGTCACCAGCTTTATTCTACCTGTTTCAGGTGATACATTCAGAGCTTGAAATGCTGCGTTTTCTTCAATCCATTTATTGCCCGCACATTTTGGCTTGACGCTCGTTTAAAAAGCTATTTCCTTTACAAAGAATGTCTCTGACTGTACAATCTTGTTCACTGACTTTTTTCATAAATGTGTTTTATTGACTGTCGACAACTGTGGCATACTAGTGCTGAAGGCCTGACCTGCTCCATAATCCTAGACAAGTGATCCAAGGAAGCTAGGACTCGCCAGTGTATGCATATCAATAAACTTACATGCATATATTAAGTTTTCCCATTCATCATAATTATCTAATTAATCGATTGTCAGTTAGAAATGATGCCACTGTCTAAAGGCAACGTTGGGAAAACTGTAAAAATGAATACATTCTGAGGTAGAAATACCACCACAGAGGCTGAACAAGGGCTATTAAGCAGCTGAGACAGGTGGGGGGTGATTATGAGATTTATTTGCGAACTTGTTGCAGTAAATAAGCTAAAAGCCTGGGTACCAGCCCTTTCTACCGATATTTGCCTTGACATTGTGGTGCAAACATAGATGGTGGGATGCATCTTTTGATATTTGTCCCATGTATGACTTTCAGGTATAATTGGGGTTCCCAGTTATGGTATTTTGTTTTTGCTGTTTCTATTTCTACATATTTGGTTTTGCTAATGGTATATATTTTTATCCATATTTATTTTGGGTTTTGCGAAGAAATGAATTTGAAACTAGTATATTTCCACATTTATGTAACCAATAAATGTGCATTCATGCTTTAATGATATGACCACCCACAGATGATAAATCAATGCATGTATATGAAAACATGAACATTTTAGTATCAAGGTTGTGCATACCTACTGAAAATTCCTTTTTTAACCCCTTACCTGTCAATTTGCACAGCTATTGGCCAAGCAGCCGTGATGGACAATATTTAGAATCACTCCAAAGAATCCAGAATCTATTTTATCCACATTTAAAAATAGGCTTAAAATAGTTTTCTGTCTGTATCTGCAAACATTTGTAATTAGGGAGCCTTTGGTATAAAGTAACGGTAGACCAGGAAGACCTTTTCCTGAGGTTGGATACACAGTTAATAGAGCATTGGAGGCAGGGGTTAAAGAAACTTCTGCTCATGAATATTTGTTTCTATTTCAAGTCTGCTGAACTCACTGTTTTTGTACTTATTTTGTAACTTGGAGTCTTTGTAATTTGGGGGTCTTGTCTAGTGTCCCAGAGAATATTTTTTTTCTGTAAAAAATCACTTCAGCCTAATCTGTATGTCCTATAGTATAAGAAATAGTCGGCTGTAATATGTATACTGGTGACGTTTCTGTAGCCTTTCTGGGAGTTTTGTCTTGCGTAAGGTGTCTGATTATAAGTCAATTGTTAAAATGCATGCATGTTGGGCATAGTGTGCGTTGTGTGATGACTGACTAACATCCATCACTGAGATTACTTTCATATTTCATCATACTAATTCACCACTAATCCTTTATGGGCTTCCGGAGTAGCGTGCTTCAACACCCCATCAGGGGTAACAAGCGCTATTTAAATACAAACCTTTTCCCTCCTCTATCCTTTTGCTATCATTCCAAATCCAAATAACTGACTAACCTATCCACCACTTAAAATGTACTTGCATGTTTCACTATACTAATTCAACACCAATCCTCTATGGGTCCCGGAGTAGCGTGCTACTCGCCGAAAAAGCGCTTCAACGCCTCGTCAGGGGTAGTAAGTGCTATATAAATGCAATTACAATTAGAATGTGTCAAAGTGCGTCTCTTGAGGGGAAGGGCAGAGAGGGGCAACGTAGACACTTACTGAAAAGAGGTGTGCGCGAGAAAACAGCTGAGAATCACCAATCGCCCCAGTAGCAAATTACGCTACAACTCAGAATTGCCTAAAACACATAGGGTAGGTTAAAGTGGACTCATTGGAAAGTGCCCTGCTGTTGATCAATAACTGGTTATCACACTTCATTCTGACAGTTCAAGACACAAGGGTGGGTCCTAAAGTTAGGAACTTTACTACTCCTAAACTGAGAAAAACCCTAACTTTAAGACTTTCAGTATTCACAGAAGGCGTTTAGGAGTCCTAAAGTTAGGACTCCTAACTTCTGTGAATACCGAAATGAGTAAATGCCTTCTGTGAATACCGAAATGAGTAAGTGCCTTCTGTGAATACCAAAATGGAAGTAAGTTCAGGATTTTGTCTTAAGTTAGTTCTGTGAATCGGGCACTTAGGGGCTCATTAGGATAGCGGTTTTTCCGCATCCTCCGGGCCGGCGGAAGCCACCGCCGGCCCAGAGGATGCGGAAAAACCGCAGCGGACTCACCAAAGACCCACCGCCACATTAGGATGGCTGGTGGGTCCTGGTTTCCGTCCGCAGCTTTTCCGCCGCGGTTGGCTTACAACCGCGGCGGAAAAGCACTAATATGGTGACGGTGTCTATCAGACACCGTCAGCCATATTAGGATACCCTGAAAGAAATGCTTTTCCACGGCGGATTTTCCGCCGTGGAAAAGCATACGGAGCTTCACTGCGGGGGCCCGTTGCGGGCCCCCTGGGTGAAGGGGGGGTGGGGGGTGCACATGGGGGGTACCTATGGTACCCCCCTGCATATGTATGCAGCAAGCGGCAGGCACCGCGCGGTGCCTGCTGCTTGCTGCATACATATGCAATGTATGCATTTTTAACATTGCGGCGGGTGCAGCTTGAAGCTGCACCCGCCGCAATGTTAAAGATTGAGGATGTGACCGCCAGGCTGGCGGTCACATCCTAATTGCACTGGAGGGACCACCGCTGCCCCTGCGAACGGTCCCTCCTCCTCTAGGGTGGTGGACGGACGCAAGTCCGTCCGCCATCCTAATGAGCCCCTTAGTGTCTGCTCTTGTGCAGAAATTGAATAGCACCACACAAGTGATGTCATCAACAGAATGCTCTTGTAGACTTGAAGAGAATGAGAGGCAGTTGGGAGTAGGAGGCTGAAGAGACAGGAGTCAACACGTAGAAAAGGCGCTGAGGCCAAGATCCAAAGATTTTAAATGCACCCTGAAATAAGCCTTCATACAGCTAGCTTCTGGGGTAACGTATATTTGTGAGTTACCTGGGGATTCTATCAGAGTTACCCTGGAAGACGTCAAATGTTCCTGAAACCGTCTGCGTATTTTAGTGAACCAACCTCCCTTGTCTGCCGGAGAGCTGCATTTGAGAGGGAGACCCTGAAATAACTACTATTTCAGGAAGACTGTCAGGATTCCACCTACTGAGCAGGACTGTAACTCAGTTATTGTCTTGTATTACCTACAGTAATCTCAAGGAATTAATAGCAGTGGCTGAAAGAGTTAAGAGAAATGGAAGTAAGGACCCCAGTAGGCCTTTTGTGAATAAATTCACTTGTAGATTCACCACAGTAACTGGAAAGTAACTATGGTTTAACAATGAAGACGTTTAAATTACCAAGTTCAGGGAAAGGAAACATTTTATTGCAAAGTCCTGTGCTTAGAATAAACTCAAAAAATGTTGTAGACATTCATCGAGCTAGAGAGGCCAAGTGCTAACTCTATTAAAGTAGCGCATAAGAGGATGGCATGGGAAGAGGTACATTTGGCCCAGCAGAGACTTTGACCTGTGTTTATAGTATTAATAAAATGACAGCCTAGATCTCCTCTTCTTTTGTTCAGTATGATCACCTTATGACAGGACCACCACTTGTCTGGAGATGACTACCAATTATGTCAGGGATAGTGACCCAAATGGCCCACACAATGGTAAGAATGCCATTTTATTGCCAGGCGTGGGCAACCTTATGACAGGAACACCATTATGCCTGAGATCACCATCTTTCTGAAAGCTGAGGGAGACTGCCTCAGACCTTCATCATCCTTTCAACATCAGCAGTGTCAAATGCTCACACACCACATATCCACACAAGGCAATGATGATGTCACACCCTTATGTGCATGCATATATGTTCACATTTATGCACACATGCTTCCCATTCTTACATACTTTGCTTGCTTCAACTTCACAAGAAAGCACCAATGTGTGGTTGTCAGAAGACCCAGCAGAGTGTCAGGGGCTTGTGCTTATCCATATAGCATGCCACTAGATATCCCTTTGTCCAGGTGCTGTAGGCTACAATTGTCTCGCACCTGAGCACTTTTGTCATGTCTGTCCCTGGACGAATAAGATGAGATCTTGGTGGGCGGATTTTGTTCGCCAAAGGCTTCTATGAGGACATTGAGCGTCTATCAGTTACAGTTTCAAGTTCCATTGCACAGGTCCCCTCCATATTCAGGGTGACTTTGCATTTGGATTTTAAGGTAGCTGAGGTCTGGGCTGGGGTTGAATATTTAAAGGCGCCAAAGGGGTAGAAGGTCTAGAATTTTGAGTGTAGGATTTCAGGGGCAATGTCTGTGTCAGGAGGCAAAGTCAGTGTATGTGGGTTGATGGGTGTGGAGCAGATTTTCTTCTGATTAGTAGAGTGGAGCAGGGGGTTAGAGAGCTGGAAGTGGGGCAGTGACTGCCCTCTAAGTGAAGGTGTGTTTTGACAGAGAGCATGTGACGTAAGATGGCTGTGTATATGGCTATTTATGAGGAGGGAGTTTCTCGCCTAGGATCTCCTGCTGATGGTTTTTGGTCTTGAGTGTGACGTTACCAAGTATAAAGAGTGCAGTATTGGTGACCGTGTACTTTAGAAGGATGTTACATTCTACTATGAAAGTGTATATTGAAGTAGAGGAGAACAATGTTGAGTTAAACATGGTAATGGAAGATGAAGGTTAGCACTCGCACGATGACTGCACGTTTTGGGTGCAATCGGATGGGGTGAGGTACTTATATGTCGGTTAGTGCGCAGTAAAAGTGCACTCGATCACGGTTAGCAGTCTGGCCTGCATCACTGAGACCCGGTCTTCAATTGTACCTTTTGTCACTAAAGAAAAACACCAATCAAACTGAGTCTTATATGAAAGCGAGCATTTGCCCAGCTGTGTTCTGCGCAGGAAGCATACAACATCCACCCAGTCGTGCCTTGTATCACTGGCATCTTTTCAGATGTGCCCTTTATCACTGAACGTCTACTCTGTTGTGCCCTGTATCACTGAAATGACCTGTCCATTTGTTCTCTGTCACTGAACATCTGTCCGGCTGTACCTTGTATCACTGAGTATCTGCCTGCTGTGACTCGAGTCACTCAGAGCATTGGTCTGACTGTGTCTTGTGCCACTGTAGAACATCTGACCACCTATGCCCCTTGTCATAGAGTGTTTCTACCCAGCTGTGCTCTTGCTTGATTTATTTACCCTTCCTCCCTTTATCAACCCCGTGCCTTTCCAGATTTCTCATCCCTGACCTCTCATCCCACTTTTTTCTTCGACCTCTGCCCTTTGGCCCTCCTTTACATCTGCCCATTGGACTTCCTTGACCTCTGTGCCCTAGACTTCTTTGCACTCTCATCTTTGAGACCCCCATGACTTGACCTGTTGCCTCTCCGCCCCCCCCCCCTCAGATCTGGACCGCCTTCTGTCTGACCTGCACGCCTTCCTGCTGGTGTTGGACCAGGAGAAGCTGAGTTTGGAGGCAAGGATGAAGAAGGAAAGCATGGCTGAGCTTCTCGCCCAGTTACAGGATTCACCAGGTACGTGCCAGGTGTCAGGCCTTGTCGCTGATTGGTGAAGTGGGAGGGATCTCTCAGCAGGAGGAAAATGTGAGCGAAAAAGGGGGTTTAAATGTGAGTGGAAAGGCGGGTTTTAACTGGGTTCATCTCTGCACCCCGTAAAACCTGTAATTGTGTGGGTAGAAATTCAGCAGAACACTTGCAGAATTACCACTCCATACTACTTGAAATGAGGGCTTATAGGGCTAGACCTTTAACTAACCACCAACCTATTTGAGTACGTGGAGATGAGGGATGCATGATGTACTACAAACTTCAATAGGATGTGTTGCTCCTGTTAGTGTCTTCAGATTCATTGATGGTACTCCAGTGGCGGTTGGTGACCCACAAAAATGGTGAGTCGATAAATGAAAAAACATACAAATAAACAAACATTCACAAATGAAAAAATAGTTTCACTTACCTTAGCCTGCAGCACGTCCTTGGTGTTCTCCAGTCCCCGGCTACAGACTCCTCCGAATGTGAGGTCCCACCAGACAGGTCCTTATCCCATCCAGACACTTCTCTCATGCTGCATGAGTGAAGCTTCTGGATTGGTTGGAGCAGTGCAGCAGGGCAAAGAAGGCCTGTGCTTGCTCTCCAACCCTGTTGGAGAGTTTGAATTGCGCATGTCGTTTTGGCCGTTGCACAGGCGCCAGGTTATAAGGGATCCTAAAGCCTAGGCCCCACAAATAACTTATGCAACGGAGTCCCAGTGATCAGCCAGGACCAGTGATTAATTTGTAAAAGGATAAGTGCTGGGGCTCCTGTCGGGAGGCCACTGCAGCTTGCACCTCACATAACCCATGCCAGCAGCCAATGACAGTACATACACAGCTACTAACCTTTACACTCTTACATGTGTGACAAGTCAGACTATTCCAGGCCACCAAAGCCAGAAGAATGGCTTGGGAAGCAGGTATTAGTCATTGTTAATGTAAATTGAACAATTGAACCGCTGTTGTTGTGTTCGTACCTAAATTAGCATGACAGCGCCACCATGTGGTAAACTGTCATAGCCCCGGTGCTGGCAATAAGGTGCCGGTGCGGAGCACCGGAAAGCACTGGCTCAAATTAAGCTCTGGTCAGGACCTTTCGTACTGTTTATCCTGGTCAGACCTGGCTGAGTGACAAAGCACCGGGAGCAAAGGAAGGGATGAGGGAACGGCTCCTGCTCGCTGCACTGCACAGTGTCGGTTTTCTATAAACCTGGTGTTAAGAGTAAGTAGCATATCTAAAGGGTGCTGCAGGGAGGTGTAGATACACATAAAGCTGCATTTGCAAGCTGCCTCTCACTTTAGAGAGCATTATTACTAAAACATCACCCCATTACAGGTAGAACATTTGTACTACACATTAAGAAACAAACCGTTTCAATTTCCCAACTAGATTTTCCGCCCCTTTAAAATCTTGTCATTTGGAATCATTTATTAGGTAAAATACCCCAAAATATGTGTGTAAGTTCCATGTGATTTACAAGTTACAATACATTTAGATATTCTTTCCACACGTTTATTTGTGATATTAGTTATATTTTGTATAACTCTTGTTCAGTTAAGAGGCTGTTCCAAGTTACTAATCAAAACATAACGTGATCCAAAACCTCTGAGATCCGAGAATGTAAAACTGTACTCGTGTCCCATGGCATCCTTACCATAATGTATCATAAATAAGTACATTTGACATATTATTATTTATCTGGAGTTTTATATAGCGCGAACTAGACCCGAAGGTATCCGAGCACTTCACATGAGCACCAGTTAGGTTAGAGACAGACACATTCATTTTTTTGTTGTTGTTAGGCATGGGGAGATTAAGGGCCATATGTATCAACATTCCGTTTTGCGATTCCTAAATAGCGATTTTTAAGGAATCGCTATTTAGAAATCGCAAAATGGTATGTATGTAGAAATTGGCTTTTTTTTAGCGATTTCTTAAAATTCCTTAATTGCGATTAGCAAATTACTAATCGCAATTAAGGAATAATTTCCCATTCATTTCTATGGGACAGGAGGCCCATAGGAATGAAGGGGAAATGTGCGATTCGCAATTTGCTAATCGCAAATTGAGAATATTTTCAAGGGTGCAGGGGTGTCCAAAGGACACCCTGTTGCACCCCTGAAATCTACATGCGAATTTCGGCGTTTGCGAACTCAATTTGGCTTGATACATACGGCCCTAAGTGATTTGCACAGAATCACAGAATGTTGAGCGTCCCTGCTGAGACTCGAACCCGGTTCCCTAGCTCCGAGGTGGACCGCACTAGCCGTAGGCCACATTCTCTTCCCATGGCACCACTGACAATAACCTGTTGAGTTTCGAATGTAAAGGATGTCAGCAGTGCTGGGCTTCCTAAAGCATACTTTGTATTCCTTTCTACTTTAGTGCTTGTCAGACATTGTTGAATGATTATAGATGCATGTTTTATGTTTTTTTAAATGTATGCTAGTATTGCCTCGAACATTTGCTGGTTGGCAATGACAGATAGATGAACATGTTAAAACAACATTGTAGATCATATATTTTATTTGACTGCATTGTGGTTTGTGTGTTAGTTATAACTGCAAAGGAAGTATGCTATGGTTGTGCAGACTTTCCAAAGAAGAAGTTACATTTCTGTCTTTATTAATTAGATCACCACTTATTTTCTGAGACTTATTACTGCCTTCTTGTATTAAGTTGGTGTAGTTTGAGAGCTAATACTGGTTGGGTGGCACTATACAAAATTATTAAACAATTGACTTATCATAAAAAAGGCTTAGAGTCTGAGACAAATGTTGGTTCACTGCTCCTTTCCTTAAACCATTGGGCACCTGAATGCAGGCATCCAGCGGGCTACATGTGGCATTTAGCTTTCATAAACCCGCCCATATGACTGGGCACTTGGCCCCACCAATATTTGGTGAACCTGGATCTTGGGCCAAAAGAGAGCATAATGATTCTCCTCACTGTCCCAGTCCAGGTAACCACCTATTGGGGCAGACCTCTTCTGCATGGCTTTGTCAATTTTTTCCACCCTGTCTTCACTTTTGTTTCAATCAAACCTTTATCTTTCCTCGCCACCAACCTGTAAGCCTATTAGGTGCTCGCCTTCTGAACGAAAAACGTAGCCTTAGCCAATCACAAAGCTGCAATGCAACGTTGTGATTGGTCTGAGCACCGTGGTTTGGCCAGGGAAGGGGAGCCTGGACATGTTCTCCACGCTGGCTGTAATGCAGCCTGCATGGAGAACATGCAAAGTGCACATGAATGTTTGCCTGCGCATGAATGTTTGGCCAGCCCGAGAGGGCCGGTCAAACATATATAGGGCCAGATGTAGGTAGGCTTTTACCGGGTGGTAACGGCCGAAAACCGGTAAAATCGGCCGTTACCGAGGAAATGAGATGTAGGAGGCCGGAAAATACCGATGTTCTTAAAATCCGAGTCGGAAACATACCGACTCGGTAAGAATGACCCGGTAAAATTACCGTGTCGGAATCTACCGTATACATAAATACCGAGTTCGTATTTTCCGACTCGGTAAATCAGAAACGGTAAAATAAGCCTTGGAGATGTAGGTAAGCCCAAAAATACCGATTCTGCCGAAAAACGGTATTTTTAAGTCGGTATTTACCATGCATTGAAAGCAGGTGGTAACCAAGGGAGGGCTATAAAAAAAGTCCCAAAATGCACCTCAGGACCCATGATGGCGGCTTTCTACATCATAGCAAGACGGCAGAGACTACAGGCAGCAGGACAGAGAGAATGGCTAAGGGAGGAACAAGTGTACAGGCAGAGGATAACACTGTTCCAACTGACAGAGCCTGAAATACTGCAGAGGTACAGGCTACACCCAGACACCATCAAGCAATTGATCAGGGACCTACACCCTCTCCTGGACCACCCAACACCCAGGGCCCATGCCATCCCACCTCATGTCCAGGTGCTATGTAGCTTACACCTGCTGGCCTCAGGGAGCTACCAGAGTGTGATAGCTGTAGTGGGTGGCGTGTCCCAGGGCTGCCTGTCCCGCTTCTTCAGGAGGTTTCTTGACGCCATGATGCAGAGGATGGGGCATTATATTAAATTCCCTGTTACACCGGCAGATTTAGCCAAAACCAAGACTGACTTTTATCAACTGGCACACTTCCCTCACGTGATCGGCTGCATCGATGGCACCCACGTCCCACTCTGTCCACCTGCAGCCACAGAGCACATATACAGGAATCGCAAATCGACGCACTCCATCAACGTCCAGGTCATATGTAATGCAGGTAACCTCATCACTGACATCGTAGCCAAGTTCCCCGGAAGTACCCATGATTCATACATATTCCAGAACAGTGGAATATACACACGCCTACTTGCCGGAGAATTTGGAAATGGATACCTGCTAGGTAAATCACATTGACACACCCTGACACTCACATCAGATCTACGTCTCAAGTACTTGCAATTAATGTCTATCTTTCTCCCCCTAGGCGACAGTGCATATGCCCTGCGGTCCTTCGTGCTCACTCCCTACCTCAACCCATCCACCAGGAGTGAAAGGCGATACAACGTGGCTCACAGATCCACACGAAACGTAGTTGAGCGCACATTTGGACTCCTAAAGAGCAGGTTTCGCTGCCTCCATAAGAGTGGAGGTGCACGGCAGTACACCCCAATCATCTGCTGCAAAATAATAGCGACCTGTGCAATGTTGCATAATCTCGCCACCAAGCAAGGCACTGAGGTGGAGCTCACATTTCATGAGGACATTGATGACGACCCAGAGGTGGCAGAGCCCCAAGCCACAGTGGCAGCAGCAGCTACAGATGGGAGACTGAGACGGGCAGAGGTTACACAACAATATTTCTGAGTGAGTAAAGAGACACAGGCATGAATGTAACTTTGTGTAAGTAGTTTAATAATCACTACGCCACAGCATTGTTAGCTCACATTGGGCTCACTAATACTAACACTCCATGAGTGTGTTGTCACGGTTCACACCACCGTGACTACAGCCTTGGGTGGAGTGCAAAGTCATTGTTTGTGGCCACGGGCCACAGGGCGGGGCTGCTGTGGCTGTGAGCCTATGTCCTCACGCTGGCCTGTCAAACTTCCCCCACGCCTGCCACTCCTCCGTAAGTCATGCACAGGAGTGCTTGCACCACTCCTGCTGGTGGACCCCTCGCTTTCGGCAGCACAAGTGTCGCCTCCAGTGCCAGTCTGATGCGCGAGCACTAGCTCCATGGCAGTGGTCATCCTGGCCATACCTTCACTTAAATTGGTGCAGCACTGCACTATGGCATCCTGCATCGTGACTGACCGTCTGCACAGCAGAGTGGTAGCAGTTGCAAACCTGTTCAGGGCCTTGGTTTGCTGGCGCACATCCACACGGGCCTTGCGTCTCTCCAAATGGTCCCTGTCCAATTTGTCACACAGGACAGTCATGCACTGTGTGATATCTGAAATTCCTGACGCCATGGATTGTATGCCTTCTGCCATGTCCCCTATGCCCTTGCCTACTGCTTCCAGTTTATTGTTAGTTGTGCGTGCGTGCCTCTGAACCCCCATCATTGCTTTTGCCTGCAGGCGCTGCACCTTCACCATGGTGGCCTCCAGTCCGCAGAAGACACCTTGGACTTGCCGCACATCCTCTACCTCCCGTGGCCGTCGCCCTCGGACACTGGCCCGCGTGACTCTGGGACTGGGCTGCTGCTCGGTGTTGCCTCTGTCCTGTGTGTCACCCTCCACCTCCTCCTCCTCCGATGATGTTTGCAGTATTCTGCGAGGGGGCACATCATGGCTCCTGACTCTTCCCAGCACTGGGGATGGTGATGTGGGGGTGGGTGATAGTTCTGCCGCTCCTGTGTCCTGACTACCAAATAGGAGAGGGGAACGTGGATATTCAGCAGTTGCCTCCTCAGGTATCGGGGCAGCCTGCTCTTGGTCCTGCCCTCCGTGAGAAGTGCTAGGTCCGGCTCCTTCCCTCCTCTTCTCTCTGACCTCAGCTGTGCTGCGCTTTGACTCTCCTGTGGACAGACATGGACATTGTGTCAGTAATGTTGTTCACCTGTGTCATGAGATTAAATACACTTCTATTGCACATTTGCCTGTCTCTCATTTGCCTATGCTACTTGTCTGTTGCTCCCCTTGCTGCAATGCACGCTGACTGCTCTGAGGTATCTACACATGACTACATTTCCCAGGATGCATTGCAGGACATTAGTTAAACCTGTTGTGGAGTCTGATTTATCCTGTGAGGGGAATAGGTAAAAGGGTAAATGATATTGTTCCTGCATCTTACCTGCTTTCTTTGCTCCTCTTGCTGAGCTGTCTGCGTCTCCTATTCCGTGTATACATTCCTTCTCAAGGGTTGTAGCGACCATCTCCTCAATGTCGGTGAGTCTGGGGGCTCTGTTTCTTCCGCCTCCTGTAGCAGCACTTTCCTTGCGGTGGGCAGCAAGCTTTTTTTTGGTGATTATGCGGATGTCATACCACCGTTTTTTTAGGTCTTCAAGGTCACGGTGGGTGACACCAATGGCATTTACCTTGCCTTGTATGTCCAACCAGGTGCTGCGCTTGATTGATTCAGCAACATGCAGAGTTTGCTTTCCAAATATTTTCCCATAATGTCTGACAACCTCCGAAATCAGCACCTGCAGTTCCTCCTGGCTGAACTTCTGCTTCCTTTTGCGCTCAGCAGCTTCTCTCTGTGCCTCCTGGCTCTCCATCTTGCTGTGTAGTTTGTGTCAGGAAAGGCTGCTCCACACTCTGTCCTCCTGCTCTCCTGACTGTTTGTTTCTGCACCTGCATGGGCGTGGCCTGTCCCAGGTACTGGGGTGTGGTGCTTGGATCTGATTGGTTAGTTCCCCTGTGGCTTGGAATTTGGGTGTGGTTGAAGTACCTGATTGGTTCACAGGCACACATGTTTGTCAGTTTCAAATTCTTCGGCGGATAGTTCCGACACGGTAAATACCGGGTCGGTTTTTCCCGACTCGGTATTTTCCGGGTCGGAAGTTGCCATTCATTCCTATGGGCCATGGCACCGGTGGATCGGTTTTGGTTTTTCCGTCTCGGATTTTACCGTGTAGGTATATTCCGAGTCGGTAAATACCGTTTCCGAGTACCGACAGGTTCCGAGTCGGTATTTTATACCGTCATTGTTACCTACATCTCATTTTCCTCCTCGGTAATACCGAGTCGGTATGACTCGGTATTTAAGAGGTCGGTAAATATTATTTACCTACATCTGGCCCATAGTGCTCATCACTCCTCACCCTGCTCTGAGAGCAGAGCGGAACTGCCCGCCAAGATGCAGCAGCAGGAACAAATAAAATGAAAGTAACGTGAGTTATAATTTTATTTTTCCTTTTTTTCACTGCGAAAAGTAGTGGGGCGACGCTCCTCCACCTTAACGGAGGAACCGCCACTGTTAAGGAGGCTGCCTACCTGCTCTCCTCTAGGAACATTTGACCAATGTCTTGCACCTGTAGACGTTTCCTTTACTTATGTGAGGGATATTCATGTCTGTGCGTGTGTGTGTGCTTGGTTTGTATATGACATGGAAACCATGTGAAGGACAGAGAGTGCCCATTTGAGACACAAGATGGGTGGCTTCTTGCCGGCTGTCCTTTGCCTATAATAGGTGTGCCAGCTGCCTGTCATTTGGTTAGGCTTCCCTCTTCCCAATCTGTTCTTTGTTGTCGCCGGTGGTCTAACAATTCAACCTTTGCTGCTTGACCAGTTTGGCTACAATATACAAAATGATCTTCACCTGTACAAACTGGCCAAACCCATGACTCTTACTATAGGAAGGCAACGGAAAAAAAGGACAAAAACCATGATCCACTTGGAAGTGGATTTTGAACTTCAAATACAGCGAAACTTTGGTTGATATTTGTTTATTTTTGCTCATGCATCCAAAGTGGAGGTAATACTTGTCCGACTGCTTTGGAACAGTAATTTGTTCATTGTCTGGACATTGACCAGAATATGCAAATTAGTGTAGCGCATACATTTACTGGTGGCTACCCTGCTGAAAATTCAGAGATGAGCCCTGGACCCTTGAAGAACATTGCTAGTGTGACTAAGCAGAAGAAGAGGACGTCGAACTGAAAGAACATCTTGCACAAGGTCCAACTAACTGAAGTTTAGCAACAAGGTCACTTTGAAGGAGTGAGTTGACTAGAAGTCATAAGATCATTTTCGCCCAACTAGACAGATCAGTCTGTTCAGGCTATAGATTTCATTCACAAAAATAATAAGGCAATTTTCAGTTCAGTACATGGAGGTCCTATGGCGTTTTTTTCTCCTTCGTTTTCGAAAATAAAATATACACTTTTAATGGCTTCTTTATAGTATCGATACATGCACATTGAGCACTTTTATTAAGAAGAACACGTTTGGATTATTTGATTGTAACAATCCTAAACATTGTAGATGCTAGTCTCTCATCTGTGATCAGAACTCGTGAAGGAGCCATAGGTGGATGAAGCTATCTTCTCTTACTTTGCCGCTGTGTTGTCCTAGTATATGTATCTGGGAGTAGCGGCTGAGTTGCGTACCGTGTTTGAAACAATCCAGAGAGTATCAGGTTGATAGATTCAGCAAAGAGAACTGTTAATCTTTGCATGGTTTTTGAACATGTTATGAAGTTAAAAATGTTTCTGGGCTGATCTGTCCCCTCTTAGGGCCCGATTCTGATGCGGTTTGGAAAGCTTACTGACCAAATGGTTTGGGAATGGCTTCCAACTGAATCAGATCGGGAGAGTCCAACCGAACGAGCACAATGCATCCGGTTGCTTCCAGATACGATTTGGTTGGGCTCCCATTGTCTTCAATGGGAGCCTATATTCCTAACGCATCGTAATCCGGCCCTAGGTGGGAATGCTTTCCTAACCGCATTGTAATCTGGCCCTCGGTTGGAAAGACACGTTCCCGATCTGATTTGGGTGGAGCAAATGCCATTAGGAGGACTTCCTAACCGCATCAGAATCAGGCCCTTAGTGTTTTTTGACACACTCCTTTCCTTTACATGTGCTGTTTATTGTTCGTACCATACCTTTATGACCTATTAAGATTTTATACTGCTTTAGAAGAATAATCACAAGGTTTTGCTGTATAGGCCATTACAAAAATATTTATGTAATATTGAAATGCGGAATGGTATATGAGTGGCTGAATCAAAGAAGCACTCAATTTTCTGCATTTGCCGTTAACCAATATACATCATCATTGTTCTGCCTCACATGAGAGCCCAAAGGAAGATGTTCATTAAGCACATTTTCGTTATTCTGAAGTATCTTATATTTGGCTTAGATAAGGTAGCCAAATACACCACAGATCATCTCTTCTGGTAGAGGAGCTGCAAAGATACTTTCCAGGAAACATCTGAATTGAAGCTTCCATGTCTCTGACCTTCCCGGTTCATATACCTACCCCGATCCTGCCTCAGAGGTACACAGAAGCTTCCCTCTTCATCGCTAGTATCCTTGCGTTCTGCAAATTACTGAATGCTCTGCCATACAGCTCTTCCTGACGCCCTTCATAACTCCCCTCATTCCTCAGTGCTCCCAAAGAGATAGTTCTCACCTATATCATCAATGCAGATAATTATGCACAGCTTTCTGTCTTTAGGTTAGCTTCCTCTATACTGAAGTTAATGCAGAGGAGAAGGGGTGTATATACAGAGCCGTGTTCCCCACGGTGCGGTCCGCCACTGCTCCCCGAGGGGTCTCTTGTCAATGACTCCTCAAAGTAGAAGTAGCTATTGAGTGAAGCTCCAATGGACTTACATCATCCAGAGGAGCCATTTTGACCTGTTGCCAGAAGGATGGCCCCTTGACCAGTGATAGAGGTTCTGACATCTGCCTCTCTAAAAGCTGTATGCCTGCAGATATGAATCCCATATTGGGCGGTCCCTAGAGGATATCATGCAAGAGAGCCACTTTATAAAATGTGTCAACTCTCCGAACAAATTACTTAAGAATACTGCTTCTGTGTCCATATATTTTAATGGAGAAGCAGCTGGGTCACAGTCATATCCATTTGTCTGCTGCCTCTATTCTGCCCGCTGGCAGAGCTGTTTATCTGAGCCAGTGCTAGGATTGTCAGCCCAGCTCATGGGTACTGATGTTTGCCTGGATTCCGTTTATTCCGCTGAGTCTTATTTGGTGTTCCTTGTCATCTGCCTACCTCTCGTTATAGTTGAGGAGCACCTCAATGACATTTGACTTCACCAACAGCGTTATCTCTTGAGCCACACTTCTCTATATTCTTTGGTCCTCTGGTGTCCAGCCTGTTCTTTTCTCCTTGTGTGGTGCTCAGATGTGTCTGGACCCATCAGCTTGTTATCATCTGGGCAGCCTGGTGGTGGATATGCCCAGTCACAGATCTCCTGCAGGAGGAGGTGACAGGTTTGTCGATGCCAGCCTCCAGACTTACTCATCCTGTGCTGCTGGGTTCATGCCACTGTAAAATTGGGTAAGGGGAAAAAAACTGGACCACAGTACAGCACTGAGACACCTGCAGAGTCCATCTAGTGCAGCAGATGGTAGTTCAAAGTAAACATGTTCTGCTCGTAATTGCAATGTGTTACAGAAATACAAGTATACTCCTATAGTTACCCATGTTGTCGATTTTGGTATTATGCTTCCTACCTCACATTGCACAAAAAGCAATGTGTTTTTCCAGTATGCCTCCAATTGACAAATGATGGTCCAAGCTGGACACATTTGCCACATCAAGCTGGGTTTGTCCCTAATTGGTCGATCCAAAACAAATTGGGATGATTATTTTCCATAATTTGACTTAGAGAACCAGGCTGTAATCCTTATTTGTAATGCAGAGGAGGCCTTTGACTCTGTCAAGGTATATTCTTTTATGAGGCCCAGGGCAGAATTAGGGGTTGGGGCCGCATTTGCTCCCTTGTACATTTGATTACTCCAAACCAGCTTTTCCAACTTCTGTGTGAAGGGTATTACGTCTGTTTTCATAGGGCTTGCGGGACAACAAGACAAGGGGGACCTCTGTCTCCGCTCTTCTTCAGTATAGTCATGAAGCCGCTTGCATGCTTGATTTGTGAAAAGGGGAAACATCCTTTACAACGCAACTTTTACCACGCAGTGCCTTTACAACGCAGGTTTTTCAATGCAAGTCCTTACAACGAATTGCGCTGGGGGCGCTCTAGGATAGGTAATAGTTTAATTTACTATCCAACACCTTCCCTACTATCCACGGAGACTGGAGTTGGAATAGTAAATTAAACTATTCACTATCCAGCACCCCCCAATGCAAGTCGTTGTAACGACTTGCGTTGAAAAACCTGCGTTGTAAAGGCAGGCGTAGTAAACGCATGCGTTGTAACAACGTACATCCTTGAAAAGCATAGAGTGAATCAGACATATTTGCAATGGTGTCCAATAATGTGTGCAGAGGATGTTACTGTTGAAATCCTCCTCTAACCAATGTGGCTTGCACTTTAGCAGATGTTGGCACAGATGCAGAGTTTGCTGAACTGTGGATTACCTGGGATAAATTGGAGTGCTTTATTACAGCTTTATCTAGAACTCCAATGACTGACATGCTGGGATCTAAATGGTTTCCTTAATCTGTGCACTACTATAAGAGTGTTGTTTCTTGTAGATATGAAATCTCACATGAGGATAATTTCTTGAAGCCACTGGCTGTCCTATCCTACAGATAAGAATGTTTGACAAATCTTTACAAAAACGTTCATTCACTTCAGCACCATCCTGGCAAGTTTTGGGGTGATCTGTCAAGTGTTGGGTGATAAATAGGGGGGTCCCAAAATGCAATTTCCTCATGTGATTTCCATAAGGAATTTTGAACAGCACAACAGTCCAAGTGCCTGAATAAAATTACACCAAATTTGTCTGAAAGCTAAATCTTTATTTGGAACGCATTTGGTTTTTGTGTAATTTGGTGTAATTCTGTTCAGTAGTTTCAGAGAAATTAAGGTTCAAAATATGCAGATAGCTGTACCGTGGACAGAAATAAAAAAATTCTATCCTTCTGATTAGCTGTAGGGGATTTTTCAGAGCGAGCGCTCTGACTGTTTGGACGTGACATGAACAGAAATGTTGCAGTGGTCAATAAAGAACTCAGAGGTTCTGTCCCCTGTCCTGAAAATGTTTTTAAAAGAGGACATGAGGTGCCAGCTGAAGGATACCATGACACCTTAGATCTTGTGGGTGGGGTGGGGGATCCTAGAGGGACTCCCCTAGTACCAAAAGTATTTTTTAATTTGTTACTTGGTCCCGCAGGAGTCCAGTAGGACTGGCTGGAAATATTTTTTATTTAAATGTGGGGCGCAGTATTGTGTTTTTCAGTGGCCTTAGGGGGGCCAGGACCTGGGGGTCAGCGCATCTACTAATTCATTTCATAATGGAGAGGGGGTCGTGTGTTGTGCCCCATCCCATGCTGACCTCCGCCTTGAGTAGCCCATCCCCTAGGACCTGAAGTTGGGCTGTCCTGGGGGCCCCAGATACAGTGACTTAATAGTTCCCTGTAGCAGGGAAGGCAAGGAAAAAGTACTTTGCTCATGCTAGCAGGAGCCAATAAAAAGGCTGGTCCCGCTTCACCAGGCGCACACAGGAAATGGACAGGAGGTGCATACGGGGAGCCGGCGGTTCAGTGGGGGCCTTGAGACTCTCCTTCTAGCCCCCAACAATGACATAAATGATGAGTATCCTGGATGGAAACGTGTACCTAAAAACAAAAATAATGGGGAAAAATATAATACTAAATGAGCGGTTATTTATCATTCAATGCTCCCGGCAAGGAGCACCCCATAATTTCCTTTTTGGGCTAATTTGCATATTTTTTTCCTGCTTTGTATTGGCCCAATCTGGGTAGGGGCACCACCAACATTTTACAAAAGTGTTGTGGGGCTGCAGATAGAGCAGCAGCCCCCCTAGAAATCATTTTCCAAAGTAATCCTATATTTCCAGGGTTGTATAAAAAGTGGCCTCAGGAAAAGTTGATGGTGATTCTAAGCATTCTCGGATCTGGAGGTTTTACTTCTCAGCTAAGGATTGCAGGGACTTCTCGTGGTTGGTCTTATTGCTGCATTAGTGACCTGGGGGAGTGTATGATAAGTGAAATGTGTTTCATATTGTTGACAAAGCCCATAGACTAAACTCCATATATTGATGTAGTGAATTCCATGACGAAGCCTATATGCTTGTGTTATATATTGATGTAGTCACCCTTTGACAAAACCAGTGGGTTTGTTTTGGATAGTGATATGATCAAGTCTTGACGAAGCCAATGGGTTTGATTTTTTGTAAAGGTGTGGTGACCCCTTGACAAAGCTGATAGGCTTATAATGTATATTGATGTGGTCACCCCTTGACAAATCCAATAGGCTTGTCTTGTATAATAATGTGGTCACCTACTGATGAAGCCAGTAGACCTGCCTTTTATATACTGGTGTTGGTGATCCTTCGAGAAACCCATTAGACCTACATTATTTAAGATGACACCCCTTTATATTGTGATGAGGATTGGCTGGCCATGCATGGATGTGGGGGGTTGGCTGCAGAATTTGTCTGCCACAGGCCAATGACGTTATAGTTAGGGATGATAGTAAGATCATATTTGCGATAAAAAAAACTTTAAAAGCTACTGATAAAAACAAAGGTTAAAGTGACTTATAGTTTAGTGAAAATTTCAGTTAAATATATCATTTGAAACTAAAAAAGCACTGGAATTCACCTGTTATAGTTTACTGAGCTAACTATAACTTGTGCCCCCCAGCATGCTCTACTTATGACCTCACACATTACTACTTTCATGATATTTTCTTCACTAATGACATCTAAAATGACAGCATTAATGATAGGAAAACAATAGAGATGGTATTTAGGTTTGCACACAGGTTACATCAAAAGCCAGTTCAGGAATTAGTAGTAATTTATAAAAGTATGTGTATATCTGTTGGGTCCTTTGGAGCAAGCATTTGGGGTTGCAGCAATTTGGAAATTCTTCAACTGGCAGAGAAGGGTTTTATCTGCAGATGTCTGTTGGAGCCTAGTAGCACCTCATCTGTTATTTACCATGATGACCATGGTTTAACCTACTTGAATGATACAATTGGCCATGCTCAATTGAGTTTATGGATAAATAGTTGGTGGTGACTGGTTAGGCGTGTCTGGTTAGAGCCTTTCTTGAGGACTGTCTATCTCTTGATAAGGTAAATGGGATTCCCTGGTCTGTTTACGTAAAGACAATTTTCTATTTTTTAGGTGCACCATAACATTCCAAAAATCCTCAGACAATTACTACAAGTAGGAAACAAAAGGTGAAACAGCGCTACTTAGAATATTTTTCGAAGCATTGGATAGAACATGTTGTCTCCTTACCAACGATAATTAGGTACTCTGCTATTTCTACGTCTCATGGGTTGGAACCTTACTTACATTTTATTATGAATTGCACTTATCAATTCTTCTTGGCTCAAATGAGACTGAGCACAGTGCACTTTTTGGTAGCTTTTCCTCAGAAGAGCAAATTTACTAGGAATTTGCCCCTTTGCCTATACAATAATGTCTCCCTTCAAAGTGCATTACATGTCATTTTATGTTGTTTTGCACTTTATACTCTGTCCCACGCTCTTCATATGTGGTCCCTATTTTACGTCAAACGAATATTAGACATTATATGGTGGCAGTGGTATATTTAGAATAATTAGAGACTCCAGCTATTTGTCATGTTATTTTAAACTTTATAAGAGGTGCTATTGTAATGAGGAAACATTACGAATCTTGATCCTGGAGCCATGTGAACTATCTTTGGATGTATTGTACATGTTTTTCGTATGTACTGTCAATTCCTACTTTAATGGTTGATCTATCATTTTAACTGGGAATAGTTCTATGAGAGATGAGTTTCATTTGTATCACATTCTTCTATGAATTTTTGTATGCAAATTTGAATTAATTTATTTTATCATCCTGAATTTTTAATATTCTGATTGAATTATGAAAACTTGAATATCTATTATTACTCTTTAATGGCTTTTTAAGCCAAATAAAGAATATTGACTAACTAACACGCCTGGCCGTGGTGGAAGAAAAAGTTCCAGTGAATTCAGTAAACTATAACTGGTGAATGTCAGTTTTTTTTATGTTTAAAATGTCATGTTTCACTTCATTTCACATTTTCACCTTACTATAACCTCACCTTAATATATATATATATATATTACCTACTATATATATAAATTACCTACTGGCGGTCGCCAGTAGGTATATATAGTTAGGACCTAGTTACCATAGGAAATTCCGAACATTCTATTGGGAATAACTTTGGCGCCGATTGAGGGATCTGTTTGTGATTTTCCTTAAATTTGCCTCGCTCCGCTCCTTCCCTGAAAGTTTCGGGGGGATTCGTCAAGCGGGGGCCGAGAAAAAAGAGGGGGTCTCAAAACGTGTTTGCCCCATGTTAATTTCCATAGGGACATTCTGACACGGCTACAGCTCGAACGGCTGAACGGAATTACACCAGATATGGCAAAATTGTAGGGACAGGTATGCAGTAGTGCCTTTTCTATATTTGGTGAAAATCCCTCCAGTAGTTGTTGAGAAAATTGAATTTGAGCAAATTATATATCTATATGCGCTCAACATTCTATTGGGAATAACTTTGGCGCCGATTGAGGAATCTGCGTGTAATTTTCCAGAATTTTGGCCAGCTCCGCTCCTTCCCTGAAAGTTTCGGGGGGGATTCGTCAAGCGGGGGCCGAAAGGGGGGTCCCAAAACGTGTTTTCCCCATGTTAATTTCCATAGGGACCTTTAGACACGGCTACAGCCCGAACGGCTGAATGGAATTACACCAAACTTGGCAAAATGGTAGGGCCTGGTATGCAGATGTGCCTTTGCTATATTTGGTGAGAATCCCTCCAGTAGTTCTTGAGAAAATTGAATTTGAAATTTTTCAAATGGCATTTTCTATGGGACCTTTAGACACGGCTACAGCCTGAACGGCTGAACGGAATTACACCAAACTTGGCAAAATGGTAGGGACAGGTATGCAGTAGTGCCTTTTCTATATTTGGTGAAAATCCCTCCAGTATTGTTGAGAAAATGGAATTTGAGCAAATTATATATCTATATGCGCTCACCGTACGCCACGTACGCGAACGGTACGCGTACCGTACGCGTACGTGCGCATACCCTTACGTGCGCGTGCGAGTTTCTGATTGGCTAGCAGTCGACTGTCAACATTTTAAACTGTCCAAACCAGGAAGTGTTGGCCACCATCTTGTTTTTCAGGAGAACTGAGGCACAAGAGAGCCCAAAACAAGAGTGGAAAACACGAAAAGGGGGCAGGGTAGAGACCCCCCAACCCTCTAGCCCTTCTCAGGGGGTCCCAAAAGGACCCCCAAGGACAAAAAAAAAAAAATCAAAAAAAAAATCGTGGGGTACGCTTAATGTACGCGTACGGTATGCGTACCGTGTGCGTACCCCGTGATTTAAAAAAACAAAAAATGTTTGCACTTGGTGGTCCTTCTGGGACCCCCTGAGAAGGGCTAGGGGGTCAGGGGGTCTCTACCCTGCCCCCTTTTCAAGTTTTCAACTCTTGTTTTGTGCTCTCTTGTGCCTCACTTCTCCTGAGAAACAAGATGGCTGCTCAGGTGGTCCCAGAAGGATAATAACATATATAAACGTTATCCGCTAATAGAATTAGCATTTACAAAACCTTTGAAATTTATTGAAAAAAAATATAGGTTTCACGCCTGATATAGTTAGGAATTAGCATTTAAAAAATCTTGCAAATTCTCTGAAAAAAACATAGGTTTCAGGCCTTATATAGTTAGGAGTTAGCATTTTAAAAAACTTGCAAATTCACTTAAAAAACCATAGGTTTCAGGCCTTATATAGTTAGGAATTAGCATTTAAAAAACCTTGCAAATTCACTTAAAAAAACATAGGTTTCAGGCCTTATATAGTTAGGAATTAGCATTTTAAAAACCTTGCAAATTCACTTAAAAAACCATAGGTTTCAGGCCTTATGTAGTTAGGAATTAGCATTTAAAAAACCATTGAAATTGCTCCTATATAGTTAGTTGTACTAACTATATTTCGCGCACCCGCAATCCACTGCTGATGATGTCACATATTACATCATTCATGACATGGTCAGTGACATCACTGATGACATCTCAAATGACATCACTGATGACATCACTGATGACATCTCATTTGACATCACTGATCACATCACTGATGATATCATTCATGTGATAATACGATGCACCTCCTCACACTCTAATGTAACCTTTGATACACCCAGTGTTAAATACAGACTACCATTCTTGAAACCATTGACACACCAATACCAGTTACTACATACGCACTCACTGATTCCTAGGTCTACACACACATTCACTCATTCACCCATAGAATCACTCATACATACAGTCACTCATCAATACAACACTATCATATGCACTCATACACCTATACAGACACTCACACACTGCCACTCATCCATGGAGTTACTCACACACCCAGTCAGTCATGCAAAGAATCAATCACACTTCCATTTCCTCAACTATACAGTTATACACACAACACCTTACTTATCAAAAACATATACTAACACATACTTACTCTCTTATACAATCACTGATACAAGTACACAATGATCCATACAGCCACTCGCACATTCACTGGCTCTCATGTATAGTCATTTATATATGCCAACTCTCACATGCAAGGTGTTTTACATATGTACTTACTTGGACATGTCACATGTAGCACTGAGATATCCATTCACTCACCAACACACCCATGCACACAGTCAACCGCCCATATAGCTGTTTCTACATGCACTCTTGAACTCATACACCTAGTGAATCAACTGCTCACACATCTATGCACAGAGTCACACACCTCCCAGCCACCCACACACACACTCAGTCTCCCATTCAAATACTTGGGCAACCAATCAATAACCCATATAGCCACTCATATAGCTACTGATCAACACATGCAGCAGCTTACACAACAGACATACTGATGCACACATTCAGACAGTTTAGTCACTAACCCATGCATTTAGTAAGACACATTTAATCACTCACTCATACAGTCAGTCACGCACCTACTAAATCCTTCATCCAGACACTTATACATCCACTCATTCTTCAATATGTAAAACATATTTAAACTATACAGAAACACACAGTCACTGGATGATGTCATCAGTGATGTCATCAGTGATGTCAAATGAGATGTCATCAGTGATGTCATTTGAGATGTCATCAGTGATGTCACTGACCATGTCATGAATGATGTAATATGTGACATCATCAGCAGTGGATTGCGGGTGCGCGAAATATAGTTAGTACAACTAACTATATAGGAGCAATTTCAATGGTTTTTTAAATGCTAATTCCTAACTATATAAGGCCTGAAACCTGTGAATATATATATATATATATATATATATACATGTAATGTTTCTAAGGGGACACCCTGGCTCTTTTGTTTATTGCGGCTGGTCCGGCCGCTGAGATGTCCTGCCGCTGATCTTTGGCGGTTCCTGTTGCTTGTTAAAACCAGCACGTTATGGGAGTAGAAAGGGCCTCATTCCGGGATCGCATTGGGAGCTACACAGCGTTTCTTTTGCTTACCTCCACCCAACCGGGTCAACATTGTTTACTGTGTGAGGCCCCCAATCCACTTGGGTATCAGGAACTAGAACGGTACGCAGATGGACTTCAAGAACCATAATGCCATGCCTGCGCACGCCCACATGGGCGGGACTATTACAAACTAATAAAATGTTCCAAAACTACTTGGATGCCTCACTCTGTTTTATTGCATGCCATTGATAAAGGGCTCACAGCTTGAAACGCGTTTGGCATATGCAAACTGGAGGATGCTGAGGTACGCTGTGACTGCTGCTGCCGGATATGCTGTGCGGTAACCTTTCTACGTGCGATGTTTCTAATGGGACACCCTGGCTCCTTCGCTGGCCTAGTGCAAGCGACGACTGAGAATGTTGTGGCTTGCCATTTCCTTTGCATCCTTTGTTGATCAGAGAATATAAAATTCCTAGAGGTGAGATTTAACCTTTAAAAGCCACATTGAGTGCACAGTGTAATCAATCTGTAAGCAGCTGACTGGGTTTAATTATTTATTTATAAAGTTTTATATAGCGCGAACAAGATCCCGAAGGATATCAGAGCGCTTTTTGATGGGAAGGAAAGTGGAAAAAAAAGGATCCCATCTCATGGAGTGACTTGGTTCTGGAATTAAATGTGTTTGGAGGCTCTCCACCTGGAGCTAACTGCTCACCGTAATTCGCCACTTTACAGAGGCCACGAAGGAGGTCTGAAGGACCCTACAGGGGTGTTGTCAGATGATAGATCTCGTGACATGGGAGTCCAAGTGAGTGCCGGGTCTCAGGATATATCTGACCCACCCAATAAGGAAGCTCCCAGTTGTCAATTGGGTCCTCGGATTGTTGGCGTGAGGAAGTGCCTCTTGACCTCTCAGAGGAGTTGGGAAGCAGTTTATGATAGTTTTCATGGGAAGAGTGGATGTAGGATGCCTGCCAAGAATTGCCAGGGCCTCATCCACCACTGATGTCAATTTTTTTCAGGTTGTGACTGACATGTAGGCCATGGCAGTTGCTAGAGGAAAAAAGACAATCACTCCCATGGATTGTGAAAAAATCCCTGCAAATCAGTGTCTTTGCTTAATTTTTAAGAATTTAAGGGAATAGAGATAACTACCCATGAGGTAGCCCAGCAGCAACTCTGTAGGAGACCTTAAGAGCCCGGCTCTATAGGACACTCCCCAAATGCCACTCTGTAAGGTAAGTATCAGGATCCCGCCTCATCCCTTCCCCCGCCCAGAAGACAGGTGTTGTCTCACAATGTGATCAGGGCGTCCAGGTACACTGGGAGCAGACATTTTCACCAGTATTTCAAAATGCCACAATGTGCCAGTGACTACTTATACCTCCTTCTAACTAACGTTGTCCACATTAGGGACAGAAAAACACTGAACTATCCAATGAAATGTCAGTGCCCAGACTCCACATGTATAATAAGATCACCGCACCAAATTCTTTTTTCCTATGATCAAAATCAGCTTTATATTTAGAACTGTAAATTCTCACATGAACGTCCAATGTCATTAATTCCACCTACTATGGGGAAAGCAAATCATCAATGAAGGATTTCATTCAATTAGTTTATTAATGAATCAGAGCTTTCTGCCTATAGCAGTTTAAAAGGAACACTACAGATTGTGGAATGTGAGAAGTTTGAGTTCACAATAAATGGCTTCTAAACTATCATTCCCTGGGGGGGGGAATAAGTCATCTTTCATTTGATTCAATGTTTGAATATTTCATTGACCTTCTTGATGTAGCCATTGGCTTCTGACTGTTGCACACCTGTTCTGATATGAAAAATGTTACACTGTGCAAGAGTAATTTGTATTTTAAATGATGTAAATTGAACACCACCTGAAAAGTTATGAAAAGTTAACCCTTCTTTTTAACGTACAGGCAAAAAACTTTATAACATTGTCTGTTGTGGGATTTTGCACAAAGCGCTTTTCAACACAATATGAAAAATTTAAATTAAAACAGTGAGAAAATGCTGATTGAAAGGTAAATAGTCCATTCAACAGAAAACCGATGGGAGTTTTAGTTGATTCAAGCTTATTTAACAATTGACACTCCTGACAAGTTTTTGGCAATACCTAGACTTTGCCTTCCATACCGGGCCACCGAACTTCACTTATAATCTTTCGTTAGTGGCATGTATTCCAAGGTGACTTTTATCATACCTAAGAACCGAAGAATGATTATGAAATAATTCCATAGTCACTTTCAGTAACTCCATTTTCCACAAACAACTTGTCAGTCTTAAGAAAGGGTTGCAACACACTTGACTCAGAATGTTGGTTAGACAATGCTACAAAAAGGTACTTCTACTGTTTCTAAACTTGTTTTATTATTTTTTAATAGGGTGGAAAAATATTAATGACAATAATTACAGAAATAATACATTCATCTTACATCTGATATAAATTTCCATGTCTGTAAATATTGTATATAAATTATTTTGAGTAGCATATAACCCTTTCTCTATGTTTAGTCATGTTCATCTTCTTTAACCAATCGTGCATCATTGCCCATGCCATCCTTCTGTTGTTTATCGAAGTCACCACCACACCTGATCTAACCAGATCCCTCAAAGCTAACATACAGGCATCTGTATCACTCAATGATTCTTCTTTCATGGCCAGACGTGCTAGGCAGTGCACCCTAACATCCCAACAACCTGGAAAAGGATGGATCTTGAAGTGGTACTCGTGCAATTTTTATATCAGTTTAGCAAGCTAGATAACAGTCTTACAGTTGTCAAACTCTCCGAAACATCAGCAAAAGGTTTATGATCAGTCTAAATGGTATGTTGGTCTCATAAGAAAGGTCTGGAAATGCTCCACTACCCACATGCAAGCTAACCTCTATTTCTCATTGGTGCTCTGCTTGAGACAGTGTCCTTGAAGTAAATGCGATATTATGTTCCTTATTACTTGCAATCCCTAAATCCTATCCCCCACATGCATCAATCTAGGATTTTGCATTTCTTAAATAGCGAAAATTAAGGAATCGCTATTTAGGAAATGCAAAATCCTATGCATCAAGAAATCCTAAAAGTTTTTAGGATTTCTTAATTTTCGGAAATTGCGATTCCTTAATTGCGAATCGCAATTAAGGAATGGCATTGCATTGATTCCTATGGGCCTAGAGGCCCATAGGAATCAATGCCGTTTTGCATTTTTTTTTTTTGCACTCGCAATTTTTTGATGCATTGCAAGGGTGCAGAGGGGGGTCCAAAGGACCCCCCCCTGCACCCCTGAAATGTATTTTCAAGTGCATGTTTCACACACACATGTCCTAAGGACATGTGTGTCTGTAACATGCAAGTTAAAAAAATGCATTTTTTTGCTTTTTTAAACATTTTCGCAAATTAACACGAGGGTCAACCTCGTGTTAATTTGCACTTCCAATTTCACAATTCGCTATTTTTTACAAATTGATGCATTGCATTTAAGGAATCGCACAAATGCGATTCCTTAATTGCATTTGCATTTTTAAGAAATGCAAAAAATAGCGAATTGTTTCATGCATCCCAAAAACGTATTTAGGAAGTGCAAACGGCCGAATTTACCGATTCGCACCGTTTGCACTTCCTAAATAGGTTGATGCATGTGGGGGAACGTCCTGTAATGCCCACTAATAGCAAGGAAAACCAGGATAATATGGCTGCAATAGAGAAGATTTGATAACCGCATTCTTAACTTGCTCAAAGTACACTTCTCTTGTTGGATTCTGAAATTCCTTTAGGGCTTAAGCTGAAGTACAAAACCTTGCACAGGCAGTGGTTAATCAGAACCAGTGATTGCTGGTGGGGCCCGCCAGCACTCGTGTTTGGGGATCTGCACTTATTTTTTCTCAATAGACTTCAATCCATAGCAAGAGATGGAAAAACACTAAAGGTGAAAAAAAGAGGAAAAAAAAAAATCTTTGACAAATGGAGGAAGCAGGAACCTGCGAGGGTGGGATTTAGGGGCAGGAAGTGTCTGCGGGTGGATTAAAGAGGCATGAGGTGGAATCAAGACTACTCAGCCTTCATATTCGGCATGGCATCATTCAGTAGAACTTCCAGTGGACTTCTTAGCAAAATGTTAACTATGTCCAGAGTTCATGGTACAGGTCCGCCACAATACTTCCTAGAACATATTCAGATCACTCCCCAGTGATAATCAGGGTCTACGTTCCCAGACCGGAAGGCCATTAGCGCCAGTGGCGATTTCCAGGCCGAGCCCCAAACGATAACTTATTCCATTCCGAGATCAGGGAGGTTATAGAAGAATCCTTTGAACTAAACACTGGGTCTGTTGATACTTGGGCGGTGCTCTGGGAGGCCTTAATGGCCTACATCAGAGGAGTTAGCATAGCATTACACGCTGAAATGCTGAAGGACTTTAGAAAGACCTTAGCCCACCTCGAGCAGCAACTGGAAGCACTAGACAACACCCTGCTTCATTTACCGAGCCCAGAGGGTCTAAATCAACAATTAGCACTGCGTGCGGAATTTAGAGTAGCGGCAGATAGGGAAACCCACTCCCTGAGTAAGTATGTCACAGCGCGCCGCTACGGAGTGGGCAGCCGGGACGAACATTATCGCGCCTACTCAGACCCCCATATGAGAAATCGTTTATCACAGAACTCAGAACTGAGTCGGGACAACTCCTTACGGATACACTTGGGATCCGTGCTGAATTCTTAGCATTTCATGAAACCTTATATGCGTCCTAAACCATATATAATCCCGCAGATCAGGAAGACTACTTTTTAGAGATAGCCTTGGTCTACATGGAAAATTCATGCAAGTCTTCCTAGCTGAACCCTTTTCTTCAGATGAAATCAGCAGCGCGATTAAAGATCTAAATGGCTCCACAGCTCCCAGCCTGCATGGCTTCACTGGCGATTTTTATAAAACATACAAAGACTTATTGGCCCCTCGTCTTCTCGAGGTTTATAACGAGGCATTAGAACGGAAACAGCTGCCCCCCACTCTCAGAGAAGCATTGATTGTTCTGCTGCCTAAGCCCAGCAAAGACCCCTTGCAGTGAGGGTCTTACCGACCGCTTTCATTGTTAAATTTAGATTACAAAATATTGGCAAAAATGATTGCCCTGAGGCTCGCTCTATTATTGGACAGAATAATTTCCCCAGTCCAATCTGGATTCGTACCCCACAGACTCACCACAAATTTACGAACGCTGTTTGCTGTAATGCACAGAATTAATCCGGACATACCAGCCGCAGCAGTCGTGTTGGGCACGGAGAAAGCATTTGACTTCCTGGAATGGCCCTTTTTCCTTTCGGTAATGCACAGGATATGTGTGCCTAGGGCGTTCATTGATATTACAGCTCTTTTATACAGCGACCCAACTGCCAGGATATGCTTAAACTGTACATTGTCCCGCTCCTCCACTCTGTCATGAGGAAACAGGCTGGGTTGCCCCTTATCGCCACTACTATTTATACTTGCAATGGATCCCCTTTTCAGGCAGTTCCAGGAACGCCATCTGCAGAGAGGGCTCCAGTTTAATACAGGGCCCATTCTGATTTCACTATATGCGGACAACATCATTCTCTATGTTCAGGACCCGCAGGCTAACCTGGATTCGCTGAACAGGAAAATTATTTGATTTGGCCGATTCTCGGGCCTCTGGATTAATTGGCACAAGTCACTGATATTTCCCCTCACCGCAAGCACTGTGAGATGGGACTGCAAGTTCCCACACTTGCCTGGTGTGCCGACTAGATTAAATACCTGGGAATACATATTCACTTAAATGCCTCCCAAATAAAGTGTTACAAAGAAAATATATATAGGGTTTGTACAGTATTAACTAAGGGCCTGCTTACGAGTTTGGTGGACAGTGTTACTCTATCACAAACATGACGGATAACCTGTCCGCCAAATTACAATTATATTATATCCTATCAGGGCCGGACTGGGAACCAAAACCGGCCCTGGCAAAGTGCTCGGCCGGCCCCCCCCGCCCCCCGGGCGGGAGGGGGGCGAGCGCTTTGCCAGGGCCGCTTTTCAGCCAATTTTCTTACAGGGCCGATTTTGCAACAAAAACGGCCCCCAGAGCCCAAAACCGGCCCCCACCCTTGCAGCCGACCGGGGGATTGCCCGGTGCCCACAACGGCCAGTCCGGGCCTGTATCCTATGGAACTTGTAATACGACGGACAGGATAGCAGTCCCGTTTGTGGCGGAGTATCTATCCCATCTACCAAATTCGTAATCAGGCCCTAAGTAACTAAGTCCCAAAAATGACAATAGTTGCCTCTTTTGCCAGGGTAAGGGGCATCTGGAATACAATTAACTGAAGTAGGGCATGGTTTATTGCCTTCGCTCGAAATTATGTAGCCAAAGTACCCCCCTTATTAAAAGCACACATGTCATTCTGTAAGGTTACAGCACCATATTTTTTACCACATTAAGATCTGACTTCACCAGGTTATCAGAAAAGGAAAGCTACGCTCGCACCCTTCACCGACCTCCGAAGAGCTGAAACAAGGCCAATATTGATGCATTTTCGAAAGGCTTGCACATAAAGTGAATAGTCCTTTCCGAAATCACCAGGTGGTTAATGACCGCAACTTATTGTTAGATCAAGTTTGGTGGCATGCAACTTGTAGTTCAGGACTCTAATAAGGTGGCCGTTCCTGTGGTAGCCATGAACTCATTCATCTTGGGCAAGGGGCGACTATCTACCCAAATATTGTCCTTCAAGCTGTGCAAGTTAGTCCGCGCCTGACTCGCCATTTTTATGTAAAAACCACAGGATTTAGCTGCAATAAAAATTCGTATTGGTTCAACAACTTTCTCCTCACAAAGAGACTTCGAGATATTAGACACCTCTCTACTACCACTAATGGGAATACAACATACTCACACACTCGCTGCCCTTTAATGTGGTCTTGTTTGGGTGGGAGCTAAAAATATTCGGCTTATAAACACAAATGGCTGCATCTGGCACTGCGTCTGAAGTGGTTAAAAGTAAAACGTCATAAAATAAATATATATGTATACATAGCTTTCATGCACGTGTCCCTGAAGCATCTTTCCTCTCTCCTGCTTGAAGGTCAATTGAGGTGGGGAGGTCCTAAGCCACCTACGGATAATTGGGGGCCACTCCTATCCTACGAAGCCACAACGCCCCCCACCCCCACCCCCACCCCCTTCACCCCTAACCTATTTTTCTCCCGCCATCTGCTGCCTTCAGTGACAGTTGGCGCAGGCAGGATCCCTGAAAGAGTCCGCCATTAAACCGTCAGAGACCCGCGCAACGACAAAACAGTGAGACGATTCCTGCCTCGCGCACTGGCACACCTAATACTCGGAAATCCCTGGAAAGACCCCCCAATACTAAGAAAACAGGATGGGTGAAGGAACATCGCTCCAGCAACCGCAGATGAACAGTTCCCTCCCCTGACGGGTGGACCAGGCCTCTCGGCGGTGGGGCAGACGCCGGCAATTAACTGATTATTTATCAGTCAGTGCGCCAGATGTGGAGGCCTCGGCGGCGTCCCTCTGCACGTGCGCCCGCAGCCACAAATATTTCTGGTGTAACAGATGACCCAGTGGAAATGAACGAGTCAAGCTTACATTAATGGTGAATTTTGAAAGGGGCCCGCTCGTCGCAGGAAACACCCGCGAATATATTCATGGCACTTACTGCTCAAAGCCAGGTGACTTAAAAACAGAAGTTAAGGAGGGCACAAGCTGTCTGTAAGCTTGTATGAGAGTACCTTAACGTTTTTAGGAACGCTGCATTTAGCTTCTATGTAAGTCAGGAGTTGGAGTCTCTGCACGACCTACTCAGCCTTCAACCTCTCAAAACTAATAAAAACGAGTGTAATTGAGTTGTGTAACAGATTGATAGATTATTCTAGACTGGAAACCCAGCTTCATATTCAGGGCCGGACTGGCCATAGCGGGCACCGGGCATTTCTCCGGTGGGCTGCCAGGGTGGGGGCCGGTTTTGGGCCCCTGGGGGCCGTTTTTGTTTCCAGGGGTCGGCAATATCGCCCTCCTGTAACAAAATCGGCCAAAACCGGCCTTCGCAAACAGCTCGGCTGGATCCTCCCTCCCTCCAGGGGGGGCGGCCAAGCGGTTTGCCAGAACCGGTTTCGGTTCCCAGTCCGGCCCTGTTCATATTTGTAGGTCGAGCCTGTGCAACCCGTGCACTGCTCTGGGAGGCATGCTGTATTCGAGTATGGACTTGAAGCTCCGCCCACTCTCCACCCATATTTGTCATTGGCTTATGTCATTGTCCTTCGTAAATGCTTCTTCCAGATTTGTTAATAGGCTTGTTAGTCCCTCCTTAGTACCGCCTTGTCTTCATTGGTAGCCTCCCATGACGACTGGCCCCCTAACTTCGGTTGTTACCCAGTAGTCTTATTTAGTCTGTAAGCACTATTTTCTTTAATGAGTTTCTCCTCCTGCAGGCACGGCATGCTTTCCTGCAACATTCCGAGCGCCATGCGTGCTTTCATTTTCCAAGTAGCCCGGGACAATTGCGCCTGCTTCTTTGAAATGCAATAGGTCTCACATTTACAAGAGTTGAGCTATTGGAATTGTTAATGACACTGCCTTTTATTTATGTGTTAATTATCAAAACAGATAAACAAAAAAGGCATTGCCATTTACAGTGCCAATAGCTTAAACTCTTGATAATGTGAGACCTATTGCATTGCAAATGCTTGTTATTTTCAGCGTTTTGGCATATCTGACTCCACAGTACGGACATGTATTGCCCACTGAGGAGGGTAATACAAAGTACACTTGAGATCTTTGGGCAACATATTCTAACAAAATATTGTCAGTACCCTGAGGGATGCAGTTATTTTTATACTGTAAACTGCGCCAACACTGTCTTATTTGTGGTGTTATGAGCTTGTGAAACGATAGAAATGGTGGATTTGAATGGCAGAATCTGCTTAAAAATGCAGCAAATATTTCGCAATTATGCACAAAAAATACAACATTTCATCCAACTGAATTCATTTTGGCGAGCAAAATTGTTTCTCTTGTGAATTTTGATTTAGGCAACATGTTTTGCCCAGATCTAGTTGCCATGATACTACAAGGAAAGCAGAATGGACTTTTGGTGTTTGGAAGCTTTGGCCACAGAATCTTGGGGATTATCCAGGGGAGGCCGAAGGAGTCCCCAATGTAGGGCTTATCTCCGACTCAAAGCTGAATCTAGATAAACAGATAGATATTGTGACTAAAACTTGCCAATTCTATGTCAACACTATACGCTGGACAATGCCATTCCTTACTTTAGCACAAAAGATCATGATAACGAACTCTTTCATTCAAGCGCGCATAGATTGTGGCAATCAGTTTATCGGGATCTGTCCCGGTACTTGCTGTATAGGCTACAGAAAAATCCAGAATGCTGCAGTCAGAATTATGTTTTTAATTTTAACCTAAAGAAATTTGACTCTGTTTCTGTTTATTTAAAGCAACTTCATTGGGTCCCGGCGCAGAAACGGATCCATAATACATTATGTGTAAAATATTTCAGGGTTCTGCTACATTTTTTTCTTGAGCAGCAAATTAAAAAAATACTCTCCAACAAGGACAATGCACTCCTCTTTTAAAAACATCTTAGAATTACCCCAGCTTTAAATATGTGAATTGGGGTAGCAGAGCTTTCCCCTTCAGGGTGCTAAATTATGAGTCCAAATACCATTAGAAATCTGAGTTCTGCCAACAATTCTAGCCTTGAGGAAAGCTGTAAACATTTGTGTTCTTTACTCTCTAAGCTAATATTAACCGCAGGGATTCAGCTATCAGTGCTAAGAGTCTTTTTTGAGAGTATGTGAGGTTTATGAAATTCCATAAATAAATACAAATTAATAAAATGTGATTTTTTGAAGAGGGGCAGTGGTAGGAAGGGGGAAGGAGAAAGTTCAAGGGTCATGTTCTACAAAGATGAGTCAATTTTTACCATGTTTATCATTCTTACACTAGAGACTATCTGGTGTGCATCAATTCCAACATGCTGCTGTAGACTATGCCGCAATACGGCAATGTTGTTTAAATAAGCTTGAAGATGCCATGGTATACTGGCTTCACAAATGCGGTACAGCCACCTCAGATGACAACTCATTTTACTCAAAAGTATAATTTATGAGAGTTGCATTTCAAGGATTGTGGTTCCTTTTGTCAAGTACCTAACAAAATCTAACATTCTTTGTCTGAGACATTTCCTTTAAAGCTAGATTTCCATAATTATGTGTCATGGTAACTTTTTTCCACCATACTTTGTGTAATTAGAGTTGAAGGCCAGGACCCCTCGCCAACTCCAATGCCTTCTTGACAGATACAGTATCTTCATGGCAAGTTTAGATTTAAAAGTAAACACGAAGAAAACATTTGTTATGCACTTGGGGAAACGCATCAAACATCTTGGTGGCGCTTACATTAATAATAATACCCTGGAAAGCGTAAACTCATACCCTTACTTAGGAATCCAGATAGACAACACTTCTAGCTGGCGTCCAGCACTCTTAGCCAGAAAGATGGGGTTCCTTAGAGCTACAACAGCCTTGGTTACATTTGCCCAAAAACTGGGTCAGCGCCCCTCGCGGGAACTCATCCAGATCTATAGGGCTAAGTGCTGCCCAGTGGCAATGTATGGGGCAGGGGTATGGGGGCATGTAAACTCAGATTCTATTCAAAAAGTAGAAAACGGCTTCCTGCGGTATCTCCTGGCAGCCCCAAAAAGCTCCCCAACCTTCGGCTGTTATATGGGGTTGGGTCAGGACTATATTACCGATCTTATTGCTGTTGAACCAATTCTTTTATGGCACCGTCTTTGGCAAACTTTAGAATGTAAACTTACACGTTTTCTTATTTCTGACTGCCTCACACTGGATAAGTGGAAAAATATCCCATGGTTACTTTATGTTTATAATTTCCTTAGAGATGTAAACATGGAAACAGCCTTTCTAACCCCCGAGACCATAACTGAAGTTTCACGTAAAAAACTGAAAGATGTGTGTCTATCCCATCTCCGTGAGCTTCGTTCGGCATCAGAGATCTTTAAACCTACAAATCTCCACCTAGTCTCGGTGCAAGTCTCCCATGGGATCCAGCCTTATCTACTAACCAGTGTCACTGTCTATGATAAATATCTTTTGACGCGTTTCCGTTTTAATACTTTCCATCGGCAGTTAACTTTTCCAAAGATAAAAGACTGGTCTAGTACCCTGCCCTGTTGCCCATGTGACGGGCAGTCAGAGCAATCGTTACTCCACATAGTCTTTTTTTGCAGTTATTATGAATTCCCACGTAAGCGGTGGATCATCCCTTTGGTGAAACTCATGGGCTTGCGGCACTGTCGTCCGGCCCTTCTTGCCCTACAATGTCTGGACATTGAGTATAACATCGTCCCAATAGCCCAATTTTTAAAAGTGTGTGTTAGATATCGAGCTAACTTTGACTCTGTGTAAAATATATAATGATAGACTGTGCTCTGGGGTCGCAATAGAAACTAATGGCTTCACAAGTCTGCTGATGTCTTTGTTTATGTGTCTTTTCTATATGAACTCTTGCTGCTAATGGATAGTTACGCCTCTTTTTACTACAAAATGTATTTTACCCGTGTCATATTCTGTACTAAATATTTTAACGGTTTTTAAATAATGATTTTAATTACTTGTACACTTTTATGGACACAAAATTGTATCCGAATAAAGTTTTTAATTGATTGAGTTGAAGATCACTGTTTTTACTGCTTACGTTTAGAAACTTAGAGTTGTCCCAGTACCAACTATTCACTGGGCCAATGGCGAAACTGCTCCGTGCTCCACAGTCCCACGCCGTGTCTATGGAACTTGTTTCTCACGGATGTCAGACCAGTTTGTGTTGCATTGTGTTAATCCTTAGTCGCTGTTCCATGTGGATTTTGTGCGAACATACTTTGGATATAGGCGTTCCTACAACAAACAGTGGCAGCCATGTGTTACATTGCTCACCATTGTGCTCTGGGTGCATTGGTGATGCTTTTGTGTACAGGGACATTGGCTGTGTTCACTCCTCTTTTAAAAAAAATATATATATCTTTATTAGCATTTGAAACAGTTAGGACAAAACAACTTGGACACTCTCAGAGATTATACAATAAGAATCGCCACATACTCATGACCACAAAGTTACCTGCATCAGATACAATCCAGGCGTATGTGTAAAACCAACAGTTAAAAATGTAGTCCCATCATCGTGCGCTCTATCACATCCATTCTGGTTCCCTCAGAGACCAATTCTTTTGTCCAAGTTTTCATTGTACTCGAAAACATTTTTGTACCAAATTAACCCAACATCCCTCCCCCCCACCCACAACTAAAACATAGCCTCCTCCTCCATGTCTGGCGTACATCTCTATAATATAAACCTGTGTCTTTGCCATGTATTCATACCAGTGCGCTTTCCATTATGTCCATGATGAGCATTTCACCTTTCATTTACTTGCCTTCTGGCCCATTACCCGACTGTACAGTCCTGGTGGCCTCCGCCCGTGGTTCATCATCAATCCCCTTGCTTTTTATCTCACCTAACATCGCCCTCCATGCCCTCACATCATCCTCTAGTTTTTCATCAATTCTAATCTGTTGCATCCGAATCAACACATCCATCGCCCACTCCTTCATGTTCTGTATCCATTGCGTCATTTTGGGTGGTCTGCGACTTAGCCAGGAAACAGCTATCCAACGTTTCGCCATCACCAGACCCAAAAGGATAAACTTCCTACTAAGCTTCTTGTTTTTAGGTCGGGGTAACAAACCAAGCAGCACCACCCAGATCTCTCTTGATATTTCCCACCCTGTCGCTCTTCGCAACGCAGTCAAGATGCCCATCCAGTATAATTGAAGCTTTGGGCAGGACTAGACCATATGAATAAATATTGCCTCCGCCTCCCCACAATTGGGAAATTGCCCTGATCGCTCTGGGTATATCCTGTGTAGCATCTTGGGGGTAAGATATGTCTGGTGTACATAATTGAATTAAATCAGCTTGAACCTTGCATCAGAGCTCACCTGCTTAACCCGTTCATGGATTTTTGTCCAGTCTCTCTCTGTTATGGAGTCCCCCGTCAGTGTCTTCCATTTTGCCTGGATCAGCAGTGCCTGGACCACCCTATCGTTTCGGATTGCTGGGTGTAGGTGCGACATCAACCTGCACCCTTTAGCCATCTGTATCATAGTCCCTAACACATTAAAAACAGGGGGCTCCTCAGGGAACATGGGCCATAACTCCCTAGTCACCTGGGCGATTTTCCTATACTCTACGAACTGTCCTGGGACCAGCATAAAGGCCTCTACCGCCTGCTCACGTGTGATGTACTGCTTGTTAATATATATATGTCCTCCATGGTGAGGAATACCCCCTCCTGCCATCTACGTACAGACATGGATGCGGAGATCTGGTTAAAGGGTCGGACCGCCCACATGGGCATGTCCGGGGTGTAGGGGGCCCTTTTTAGGACCCTCCGGACGACAAGCTCCCATATCTCTGCCATATGCCTAACAATATATGGGCTCATTTGTGGAATCTGTGCCCCCAACATTAGTAATTGAGAGAGTGTTGCACTCCCAAAGGACCCCGCCAACAGGGCCTTCCACCAATTCTCATCATCGTCCAGCCAACGTACCACGTGCTGCAACTGCGAGGTCACATAATAAAATTCCAGACATGGAATTTCCAGTCCCCCGTTCTGCCAGGTTCTCTGAAGAGTGACCAGGCTTACCCATCTGCGCTTAGGCCCCCACAGTAAGTTGGTTAGAAGCCTATCCAATGTTACAAAAAAGTGTCGGGGAATCTTCAAAAAAGAATGCAGCATTGCAAAGAGGCATCTAGGTAAGACGAATTTATGACGTTACAACGCAAACAATTACAACGCATGCCTTTACAACGCGGTTGTTACATCGCAACTACCATTACAACATATGATTTTACAACGTGTGCCATTACAAGGCATTTTTAGGAACTACCATTACAACGCATACCATTACAACACATAATACTTTTGGGGCAACGGTGGGGTAAGTGTTGGATAGTGTAGGGGTAAAAATTACTATTCTCAAGTACCCCAAAACCTATACCCACCCTAAAACGAAAAAATCGCCATGACTTACCTTATAATGTTTTGTAGTCACATGCATTGTAATGGCATGGGATGTAAAGGCAGTTGCATTGTAACAGCTGCGTTGTAAAGGTAGTGTGTTTTAATGATTGCGTTGTAATGGTTGTTTCCCGGGTAAGACAACCATTTTAGACCGCGCTATTCCCCCCGTGGTCACTCCTCTTGTGCGTACACCACTGCTAGTGCACATCGACACTCCTGTATACCACTCAACCGAAACATCATGTTTGCTATATCAACTCTGTGCAGACATGACAAATGTAATGCATTGAGCATCGTAAAGACATGTTTTGGATGTATTGCAGTTTGTGAAAGAGTACATTATGAATACAATCATAAATAGGTTGTTGAATGATGCATGAATTTCAAACAACTTCTAGAAAGAGCAGTAGAGGGTGGTGTGGTCTTCCATGGTAAGTACTTTGATGGCAATTATTAGTCATTATTTGGATGAGCCATATGTTTGGTGGAGGAACTACAGATTTTTGGACGCTAAGAGTGGAGTGGTGTGGCTCACTGGTTAGAGGCGGCAGACCTGGAAGCAGAGGACGGCCCGGGACCAGGGTTCAATTCCCAACGCGGCAGGGTCGTGGACCAGGGTCAGCGGACTCGATAATTCTCGCCTCGGTGCCTACTCTAACCAGGGATCACACTCGGCAACTCTGGGCATTAGCTTGCCTCATCTCCACAACGGCCCCCCACATACGCCGGGGATGCCTGGTTTCACCTTGGAGATACCCAGTAGGGACCATCTCACAGGGAAAGCCAGGACGGGTTCCCCAGCGGTCTATAGCGCAGAGATACTCCTTCGGGAGTCGATTCTAGCGCGTTAGAAACCCACAATTAATTAAGAGAATTTAGCCCCCTTTTTCTTTGAAACAGTACACTTCACTTTTTGATTTTCATCAATTCCTGTGGTACATCTTCCCAACCTTTCAAGGAACAGACCCATCATCGAAGTTCTTGCGAAGGAACGGTAAATCTGAAATACCTTGAAAAAAATTGAGCAAAGAATGTATGGTCAGTATTCATGCCTTTGAAGATGCCAGATCAAACGTAGAAAGAAAGAAAACTATACAGTTACATTACCTGGGGTCTGAGGGGCCGTGTATTTTTAGACAAAATCCTGGAAGGAATTGGGTGCCTTTGAAAATCCTTGTTTAAAATTGGAATCTTATTTTAAACCTAAGTTAGATGGCTATTTTATAAAGGCATCACTTTTCCACATGGGAGCAAGGGAAGTTTGAGACAGTACCTGAATTTGCAAGAGCTTTTCAGAAACTTGCTCCTTTGTGTAGTATTTGTCATTTTCTAGCTGAAGTGACATGGATAAAGTAATGGTTCATGCAAGTAGAAAGGTAAAATGGAAGAGGAGCCAACCCTTTGAAAAGTGATACCCAATGCTTATGCCGCTAAATAGTCTTCTGAATAGGGCAAAGTGCTAAAAGGGCATGCAAAGGCTAGGAGTGAATTTAATTCAGGCAATTTGGCAGTAACATGGACTAGTCAGGATAGGAAGAATGGACAATTTAAAAACCTAAGTATTAAAATGTGGTAGCAGCAATCACTTTGCCAGTTTAAAATTGTATCTGATAATTGAGAAAGAATATAACTTTTGTTTTGATAAGAAGGGTAGTTTTGTTGAGAATGCAGACAAAGAAGAAATATGAAATGGGACAAAGTTATAGGCATTAGATAGCAGTGATCCAAGAAAAAAAATGCAGGAAGATGAAAGTCATCAAGATGCACCATTCAAGCGGGTCTTGGCAGTAACCAATGTTCAGATGGAGCTCTTAGCTCCACACACCATAATTAAGCAAATATTGTTTGAAAAGAAGGTAAGAATCAAAACACATATGTTGCAGAACCCTGAACTAAGTCGAGGTTGCTTTGAGGGAAGTTACTTAAAACATAAGTAAAATAGATGTGAGCTCTAGGGTAGAAAGAGCCTCCATATTAAATTGAAGCCATGTGCACCAGAACATGTCATGACTGCCAGGATGTGAAGCTGAAGAATGGAATGCGGGGCAATTTCCAGTCATCTTTAACTGTGCTCTGGTGAAGTCACATGGGTTTGTACATCAGATAAAGTTTAAAGTCTTGTGTACCTATATCAGTGCGTGGGGGCTTAAACGTGATCGTTAAGCACTTATCTGAACAAGGGTGTTTTTTAAGAAATCGATTCTTCGGAATGCATTTTCCCTGCAATATTTGTCTGGAACCTGGATAGTTCTTAAGGGCATGTGTAAATGCTCCCAATTCAGAGACTTCACAGATGAACATATCAGCATTTCAAGAGAAACATCTGTAAATTTGTGAACACCAATTTATGCTGGCAAATCACCAATTAGGGTTGCATCCAAGGTCAAGAAACCTTACTGGATTCATAATATATGAGTGATTTAGAGGATGCCATTTAACTGACATCAACACCAACATTTTCCCAAATGGTTTGCATCACATTTTTGGAGGATTCAAAGAAACGTTTTGAAGATGCTGTATTGGAGTTTATGAAGGGCGTTAAGAATCCGACAAATTATTACTGTCCACAGTCTGAGTGCCAAAGAATTCCCTATTTGGCCATTGATGTGATCTACCAGTCAATGTGGCAATGAGAGGAGCTGCAGGAAACCACAACTCCCAATTTTTGTCACCGAGATATTTCACCATGAAAATCCTGGCAAAATTTGCAGGTAAAAAAAACTGCAGTAATTAAGAAACCTGCAGAAATCGGGCTGGAATTGGCGATTCCAAAAGTTACTACCCATTTACGAATGCAGTTCTCCCAATGGGTAGGTGTTCCCACATCATGAAAATACCAATCTCACATATGAGTACTTTTGTGTTGCAGAATATCTATGCAGGAGTCCCACATCACTGATAATCAGGCTCTAAGAGAAGTGCGTAAGAAGTTTGAGAAAAATGATCTTATATTAAATGAGAAAAAGTGTAACGATTCAAGGATAAGGTGGATTGCAAGGCCGTAATAGTTCCATAGAAATTTATTTTAGATGGTTTAAGGCTGATACAGTTGCATGTTCAGGCCATAAAGATTGCACTGTCTTCCATTAAAAATGAGCAGCCATTGTCTTCTAATGGTCTATGTGAAATGTTATATAGGACTGAGAAAAAGAAGTGGATCGTAAACAACTGAGGGGTAAATGGTGGTAGAGAGACTGAAGCAAATAAAACGTGTCTGGTGGGACACGAAAGGTAGAAAAGAAGGAATGAGAGGAAAAGGACGAAAAGAAGAGAACAAGGCTAAAGGGGAAAGTGAAGGGAAAAGAACAAAGGGATCTAAAAACAGGAATACAGTGCACATGTGAGGAAAGGGATTGGTAAGAAGACATGATTGGTGAAGATTTGAGTAGAGAAAAACAAAGCAGAAGAACTAAGCAAATGAGGAAGGCTGGGAAACAAAAGAAGGGGGAGGATGTGAGAGAGCATGGTGAAAAGGAACGTTTTGGAAAAGAATGCAAATGGTTCAAGGGAACCATTAGGGGGAAGTGGAAATCACTAGGGGGAAGTGGAAAACACGAATGCAGTTGAGCAAGTGGGAAATGAGGGAGACAAGATTAGATGAGCAATGTAAAAGGGAGATGGAGTTACAAAAAGAAAAACAGAGGAGCTGGGCAAAGGGAGAAGAATGAGTATAAGGTATGAATTGCAGTAAAAGGTTAGGGGCCCGATTTAGAAATTGGCAGAAAAGTTTTCTGTCACAAACGTGACGCATATCTTATCTGCCTTATTGTAAATGCTTTATATCCTAATGCATTTGTAATTACATAGACAAGATATCTGTTGTTTGTTATAGAGCACACATCTGCCAAAGTCTAAATTAGTCCCAAGTAGGGTTGAGAAGATAAAGTAGAAGAAAGATTGAGGAAAGAAATCTGCATTTACCTCATATTTCCCCACAAATTAACCCCAGTTCTAAACAAGCAATATTGTGCAAAAGGTCACAATCTGTGAATGGGTGCTACTTTTGTGGGTTGCTCTGGGCCTAATAGAGATCCCAATATGTGCAATCTAAGTGATCATGGATTTCGAACTTATGTGGTACCTGTATGGCTTCATAATGGCTGGAAAAAACGTGCTCTAACTTACTTCTATACATAGTTGTATCCTGCAAAGATTTGCTGGAGACAGACCCTTAATTTATCTCTGTTGACTAATTATTTTTCAAAACGTCTGTAAGTTGTATTTATATAGTACAATATAAAAAAATACACTTATTGAGGATTACCTGAAAAGTTAGTTCCAGATGATCAAAGCAATGGCTATTAGTATCGTTAATAAAACTGCAATCTCTTTGTATAGGAAATGATGGATATAGCGGTTTTATCGACAGAGGTTTAATTGCCAGAAATATAGGACTGGTCAGCATAACTTACTAATCAGACACCCTTTAACTAAAGCTCACAACCGACAACCAAGTCTTATCAGTCTTTTTGCGCATTTGCGGGTGGATCCATGGAAGATTTGACTTGGGATCCTTTCCTCCCTGTTTGGCCTCATCTGCCGAGCTGGTCATCCTCCACACCTTGCATCACTAGGTCCCTTCCAGTGCTTCTTCACCCCTTCCGTTTACTGACCCTGGTAACATAACAACATTTGACGTACCTCCTGTGCCAGCAGTATTGCCATGTAGTAAATCCAACAATCCCACAAAAAAGCAATCTAGGACAGGTTTTTGGATTTGTGACACTTTATAAAAAAAAAAAAAAAAAAAAAAATAGAGTTTTAAAGGAAGCTGTGGTGATGGGGTTGGCTGCACATACATTGTGGAGAAATTAGTTGTTTGTTACATGAAAAGCATACATGAAGAAAATGGTGTTGACACATGCATTTAATCAAACCTTTCTTGACTAATTTTACTTTAAAAATGGTTTCCACCTGGATGACAAACCCAACCTGGAGAAAAACATTCTTGAAGAAACATTGCTTTCTTGATCTCTTTATCCCCCCCCTTAATTCTCTTTTACCTTCTTCTCTTGCAAGCTCTCCACTCAACCCAATCACAAACCGCTCTGAAGGTTCTGAGGCCTCATAGCCAATAAACAAGTGATAAGATCCTCCCAGCCCATCAAGTGACGAGAGGTCCAGACTCCAGAGCAATCCAAACTTACCAGTCTCCTTTAACAACTATCACACGATTTGTAGGTCTCGCCTGAGACAACGCATGCGCTGTCTCTTCGAGACATTTAGTAAGTGGCTTTTAAAAGTGTCACCAGAGGCTTTTGCTGGCGTACAGCTTGCTTTCATGAGCTTGTGTATGTGCACAGCTGCCATTTGTGTTTTTATTGCTGTAATCAGGCTCCTCTGCTTGCACTGTCACCCTCCCTCCCCCCCTCCTGGTCAGCTTCATTTGTGTCTTCTTGCTGTGAATCATGCTCCTCTGCTCACACTCCCCCTCCCTTCTCCCCCCTCCCCCTCCTCTTCGTCAGTTTCATTTGTGTCTCCTATCACTGTGAATGCTCCTGCTTCCACCAGGCACACACACCATCAGTCGTCAGTACACGCTTTCACAAGGTACACACATCATCAGCCATCAGTGCGCTCTTCCACCAGGCACACACACCACCAGCCGTCAGTGCACTCTTCCACCAGTCACACACACCACCAGCCGTCAGTGCACCCTTCCACCAGGAACACACCCCCATCCGTCAGTGCACACTTACACCAGGCACACACACCACCAGCCGTCAGTGCACGCTTCCACCAGGCACACACACCACCAGTTGCCAGTGCACACTTTCACCAGGCACACACACTACCAGCCATCACACACTACCAGCCGTCGGTGCATGCTTCCACCAGGCACGCACCACCAGCCGTCGGTGCACGCTTTCACCAGGCACACACACACCACCAGCCGTCGGTGTACGCTTTCACTGGGGACACACACCACCAGCCGTCAGTGCACGCTTTCACCAGGCACACACACCACCAGCCGTCAGTGCACGCTTCCACAAGGCACACACACCACCAGCCATCAGTGCGCGCTTCCACCAGGCACACACACCACCAGACGTCAGTGCACTCTTCCACCAGGCACACACCACCAGCCGTCAGGGCACGCTTTCACCAGGCACACACACCACCAGCCAACAGTGCACGCTTTCACCAGGCACACACACCACCAGCCAACTGTGCACGCTTTCACCAGGCAGACACACCACCAGCCGTCAGTGCAGCAGGCAGGCTCTTCTCAGGGTTTCTTGGTAAATATGTGTTCGATGCCTGGGAGGGAGTGGGTCGAGTTTCCTTAAACCATGCCGACCCAGCAGGCTCCCTGTCTTTCGCACCCTTTGCGCCTATTTACTGCTACGCCCCCAGCGCCCACTTCTCTCATGCCACTAAAACCCCACTGAGACTGCTACAATATCATGGACCAGGCCCCCCAACCCTGCCTCCAAGCAATTCCTCACCTATATATATGCCCCCATCACATTGCACACTGTTGGCGCCTAATTACTGCGACACCCTGGAGACCCACTGCACTTTGCGACACCAAAACAAAACCCACACAGTGAGCCTAATTTATTAGCCAACATGCCCCTGTAGTTGCCCGACCCCCAGGCTAGTCCTAGCCCATCCCTGTACTCCCACACTAAATGCCTCCCAAACGAGAACCTGTGCATGTCTCAGTATGTTTGACCAAGCCCACTAAACGGTGTACAACACCATTATGTCCCTTGACCCACACCTTTTACCCCCTTTCAGATATCCTCATCCACCAAGGCACCCCGCACCCTGAGGAGTTCCACTGCTCCCCACTCTTTGCTATCCTGTTTCTTTCCCAGATGAGTTGTGCATCCCATGAGATCCCCCAACACCATTCGTTGGCGTGTCCTTGCAGCCGAACTTTGCCAGGTCCTCCCTTAAGAGGGCCAACGTACCAGACCAGCACTCCTTTCTTATGGTCTTCTTTCCCCCATATTCTGCCAAGCATCACAGTAAGCAACCCACTCTAGGTTGTCCTCCTTTCTAGGCCCCTGTGGACTTGATGTTATATGACCCCCGTCCGGTAACACCCCCTTTTTCAGTGCCATAGCACCAGCTTCCTGGTCGGGATATATATCGAGGACCATGGACCCATGGCCTCCAATAAACCGTGTAAGTGCCTATGAAAACCCAGACTTCCCCCATCCCTGATTGGCCTTCACCTGGTCCCCCCAGAAGAGGAAACGTGACCTCATGCGAGTAACTGTCTCACCTCCTTCCCTGAGCCCTTCGGTCTTAACTTCCCTGGTTATTTGTCGCAGGCCTCCCCGCCCCCATGGTGACCTGCCCTGACTTCCCAACGTTACAAAGGCAACTGATCCCCGCAGCCCCAATTCAGACTGTCTGCTCCATGTAAGTGATGCCCCGTCAAGGCCAAGAAGTCACTAGCCCGCCCCAGCCTTTGATTTGAGGGGAGGCTGTGTGTTCCGTCAATGCTCTCCAGCACGAACCGTGGTCCCGCTCCAGGTCCCCTGTGATTTAGCCCCACTGGAACAGACCCTGGCACTCATCCCACATTTTCCCCGCCAGGTGAAAAACCATCCCCCATCATTCGTGCCAGTCAGCTATTGCTCCATAAACGTCAACCAGGCCATTGCCCTGCCCCCAAGTATCACCCCGTAATATGCGGGCACAAATTGTTTGACACCCCGATGTCCTTTTTCATGGCAACAGGCACCCTCGACCGCCTTGTCACTCCCTTCCAGCATGGCTACTCCTGATGTTTGCCCCAGTCATTTTCTCTTTTTTTCGGGCGTTTCCACCTTGTCCATATGGACACCATCCCAACCGAGCCTTTTTGGCTCCTCTTTCTCATTTGCCCCTCAAGCAGGCGCCGCCTTTGCGCCTGTTGCTCCCCCAAAGCTCTCACCCCACCCCATACAGCAAACTGCAGACCAGCAGGAATTCCTTCAATCCTTGTGTCCTTCTTCCCATGACGTCTGCCTTATGCCTCACGTGAGAGTCCGTCTGGGACCTCCCCTTCCTGGCCCAGAGTCACTGTTCCCTTATGGTCCTCGTCCTCTGCTCCGTCTTAGGCCGCAGACGCCTCCTGAAAAACACCGAACTGTCTGATTACCTGATTCCCCCCCCATATCCACCCCTGAAAAACCCCCACTCAGTCGCACCCACACATCGGTAAATCACCTCGCACCACGACTTCACGCAACACAATGACTTGCAACCTGCGTCTTTATCCGCTCACCATCCATGCCATCCTTCTCAAATGCATCCACCACGTGGTAGGATACTCTGCGCAAGCCCTCGTTGGAGGGTAGGCTGCCGCAACCCCCCTACTGCTTCTGGCCAACGTCCCGGGGGCCGTCGTGCACCTCACAGGCATCACCCATTTCCTGCCGGCCTCACCCGCCGGTCCTGATCCCCCCCACCAGGCCGATCCAACCTGGTGGGTCCTGTGCACCACTGGGCCTCAATGCTGTGCTGGCAGTCCCTCTCACCTTGTCTGGGGGCTGGCTATTTGCATAAAACCCTAAGCCCCCCTACAGTCCTGGGGCCTCATTTATGAAAAGTGACGCATCGTTGCGTGAAAACAGCGATGCGTCACTTTTCACTGCGTCCTCCTTGCGACACCAATGATGCGTCATATTTACGGTATGACGCATCATGTCGCAAGGAGTTACAGATACGTCAGTATTTCTGACGTATCTATAAGCGCAAAAGTCACGCATTGCTGGGGTGTGTCACAAAAGTGACGCAACTCCAGCAATGCGTCCTTAAGCCCCATGTGAAAGGGCTTGCATCAGTCTTACGCCTGCTGTGAGGCAGGCGCAAGATTTTGACGCAACAGCGCCCTAAAAGTGACGCAGTGAAATCTCATAGATTTCACTGCGTCACTATTACGAGGCTTTTTGCGGGGGAACGCCCCCTCTGCATACATTATACCTGACGCAGGTATAATGTAGCGCAGGGGTTTACAAAGAGACGCATCTGCTTAGATGCCTCACTTTGTAAATAGTGCGCAACAGGAGGCATGTTTTACGCTGCCGATGCGTCACAAAAAGTGACGCATCGGAAGCGCAAAACTGACGCAAGGCCTCATAAATGAGGCCCCTGGTCCCTGTATGTGCCGCGCAGGCTGTTGGGGGAGGAGCCACCATCCTCCCCACAAGGAACTGCCACCTGGTGCTCCCGCCACATGCGCCCCCAAGCCCCCCCCCCCCAGCAGGAAAATTGTGCTCATGGCACCTATCTCGCACTCCCTGGCTCAGCAGAGCCCTCTTGTTTGTTTTTTTTTTGTAATAATTTTTTATTAAAACAATAACAAGAACACAACAAACAACATAAGGCAATAATGACAATTGAGCAGTGGGTCATGAGTCCGTGCAGAAGGCGCTCCGACAACGGCATATATCATACAGACAGTAACGATAAGAAAGGAAGGGGGGAGGGGGGCAGCGAGGAGACAAGCAATAAAACCTGAAAAGTCATTAAGTGGAATGTCAATCATGGGGACAAAGCGACGTCGGGAAGCAAAGCATGTGGGGGGGTGCAAACATCTCCACGATAGGAGTTCCACTGCGACCAAATTCTACTCCATTTTTTGGGTCGACCCCGTGACAGATAAACAGTTTTCTCTCTAAACATGCACCAGTCCATGTTCTCCTTCCAGGACGATACAGTAGGCGGCCTGTGGGACCCCCACAGCCGTGCAATGTCTCTTTTCGCAATCATGTTGCCCAGGGTCGCCCAGGTGGTCTGACCCGTATTGTAGTCAGTGGGCTCCCAGACATTAAGGAGACAACGCCTGGCTTCGGGAAGTAACGCAACACCAGTCACCCTTTCCATTACAGCATGCACACGGGACCAAAATTCACACACCACCGGGCATTCCCACAGAATATGGAAAAAGGTGCCAATCATGTCACATCCACGCTTACACTGAGCATCCGTAGCATAACCCATGCGAACCAGACTCGGACCAGTGACGTACACACGATGGAGGATCTTGAGTTGGACGATTCGAAGGCGAGCTGGTATGGCGACCTCCTTAGGCGAGGACAAGGCGGATTGCCAGTCCTCATCGTCCATTTCTAGACCATCAGCGGTCCACGAAGCCCTGAGGCGCGCAAGCAGATCAGCCCTATTGTTTATGAGCTTCTTATAAATCAGAGAAATAGTGCTAACGGGTACATGTCCATCAAGGATACGATCCTCGAGGGGCGAGGACTCAGGAAGATCCGTACCCACGGTAAAAACCGACAACAGGGCATGCCGGACCTGGGCATATCGAAAATGTTCTCTATCCCCCAGGTCGTATTCGGTCTGTAGCACCGCAAAGGATTTAACGTTTCCTTTGGACCAGAGATCCCCAACCTTGCTGATACCAATCATGTCCCATTTATCAAAACCTTTCGTTCGCCACAAATTACCCAAACATTCAGAATCATACAGGGGGGTCGCACGTGTGAATCTGTCAGTCCATCCAAGAGCCGCAGTCGCAGCACGCCACACTCGTACCGCAATTTTAGTGGGGCCCGTCAGCGATTTACAGAGCCTCCGGGAATAAAGCACCCGGTTGAAATTTCCCCCCGGCAGAAGGTGTTTATCCGTTGCAAAGGCCGGGGCCGGACCGGGGGCATACGTCGCGTGGTTAACCACACTCAGCTGGGAAGCCCAATAGTAGCGCCTAATGTCGGGGAGGGCGATACCTCCGTTGTACCACGGTAAGGTAAGTTTAGACAGAGCAATACGCACACGCCCATCCCAGACGAGTCGCCTTTGCAGACCCTCCACCTCACGAAAGTACCTAGAGGGAACAAGATCAAACGAGTTCTGGAGAGCGTACAGAAATCTGGGCAGCGACATCATTTTAAAAAGGGCCGCACGACCCAGCGGGGACAACGGCAACCGACGCCAGCGAGCGACATCCAACTTCAGCCTCTGAAGAGGAGGTAGTAAGTTACGTTCATAACGAACGGCAGCATCCAAGGAGATGTAGATCCCCAGATATTTAAAGCCAGTCTCAGACACTTGAATTGGACATCTACGAGGCAGTGGGGGGAGTCCCCCAGCCAAAACGTAGACACAAGATTTGGTCCAATTAATAACGAGACCCGAGTTCTTCCCGAAGGAGGTCAGAACATTGAAAAGCACATTAAGTGATTCCCGAGGGGAGGTAAGGTACAGGAGGATGTCATCCGCGTAAAGCGAGATACGATCTTCAAAGTCGGGAGTCCACCGAATGCCCCTCATGGAAGGCTCCCAACGGAGCCACTCAGCCAGGGGTTCCAAAGCGAGGGCGAAGAGTAACGGAGACAGCGGGCAGCCCTGCCGGGTACCCCGCCCGAGCACAACGGCCCCAGACACCTTACCATTTACCACCACCTGAGCCAGGGGCTTCTCATAAAGAAGCTTAACCCAAGCGATGAATCCCGGGCTGAACCCAAACTTCGAGAGGGCAGCCCAAAGGTAGGGCCACTCAATGGTATCGAACGCCCTCGTCGCGTCAAGGGAAACCAAAATGGCCGACTCAGTGAGAGTCGCAGCCCGCGCGAGAACTCCATGGAGTCTCCGCAGATTAAGGGCGGTGTTACGATGAGGAATGAAACCGGACTGATCCGGATGGACCAAGTCCCCGATAACCGTAACCAAGCGGGTAGCCAACAGTTTGGCAAGAATTTTGGGTTCAGCGTTGAGCAATGAAATAGGTCTATACGACGCACAGCGATCACGAGGCTTACCCTCCTTGTGGAGAACCACAATGGTAGCAAGCCGCTGATCCGCGGGCAAGGAACCAGAGTCCAAAGCCTCCAGGAACATCCCCTTTAAATAGGGTGCCACGGTGTCAGGTTGCAGCTTGTACAATTCGATGGGCAAGCCGTTGGGGCCCTCTGCTTTACCAGAACGGAGGGAACGGATAGCACCCGCGATCTCATCTACCATGATGGGCGCGTCCATGAGGTCTCTGTCTTCCTCTGAAAGACAGGGCAACGCAATGTCCCGAAGAAGTAACCGGGAATCATCCTCGTCTCTGACAGAGACCGAGGCATACACAGTTTGAAAGTGGTCAACAAAGCAATCAACGATCCCAACAGGCTCAGTAACACGCTCACCATTCAGCCTCTCGATCACAGGGACAACACGATTCTCTCTCTCTTTCTTATCCAGCCACGCAATCAATTTACCAGCCTTGTCCCCCACGTCATACAGCCGACCCTGTTGCTCACTGTACATCACCTTAGCCGCATCAGTAACGAAGGCTTTGTAATCAGCCTGCTTCAAACTGAGGGAATGCGACGCCAAACGTGTCACACCAGAACCAAGATCATTCTCAAGTGTTGTGATATCAGTTTCAATCCGCACAATTTCCTCATTTTTAGCCTTCTTTGCAGCAGCAATAAGTGACAATGACTGCCCACGGATAACCGTCTTAAAAGCCTCCCACAGCGAAACAGAAGAAGAAACAGACCCCACATTGTCATTGAAGTAGTGGTCAATAGCTTTAACAATTTCAGAACGGGTCTTAGGATTACGGAAATACCAAGGGTTGATGGGGGCCATCCTACCCGCACTGCCAGCATCAACCCGAAACTGAAGCCACAAAGGAGAATGGTCCGATATACCCCTGGGAAGATGACGGACCTCAGCGATGAGGGAAGATTGGGCCGAGGGCATCAGGAAATAATCTAGCCTGGAGAGACTTCCATGCGCTCCAGAGTGGAAGGTGTACTGAAGCTGTGTGGGATGCATCAGTCTCCAGCTATCAATGAACCCAAAGGTTTCCAGCAAATCACTGAGCCACAGCTGAGATCTGACCAACTCCCGGGGTGGAAAACGGTCAGCAGTACCAGAGACGACAGAGTTAAAATCCCCACCAAGGATAAGAAGACCCTCGGGTAACCCTAGCATAACCTTACCCACATCGGCATAAGTAGGGGCCTGTAGGCCCGGAGGGACATAGATCGAGAGAATGGAGAGAGTCTTCCCCTCCCATCTACCTGTGAGGGCAGCATAGCGCCCCCTATCATCAAGTATCACCTCATCGATCTCGAAAGGGAGAGACGACCTGATGAGAATGCCCACCCCCCGGGAGCCAGAAGTGAAACCAGAGTGAGCAACTAAGCGATAACCACGCCTATTCAAGGCTTGACAGACGTTACCAATCAGATGCGTCTCCTGTAGGAGAACAACATCGGGAGAATGGCGTCTGAGGAACTGCAAGACCACCCCCCGCTTTATTCTGTCTCCCAACCCATTAACATTCCAGGACAACAGTCTCAACTCACCAACCCCACCCCCGAGAACGAAGCAGGGCACCCAACACACGAACCCAAATGACACGAGCAAAAAGGAAAATCAATATGAAGCCTTGTGACAAGAAAAAAACACACACAGTCCCCCCCACCACCCCCAACAGAAACCCGTTACAACGCCCCCCACCCTGCACCCCTGCGTACGACTCAGAAGCTACCCCAACTTGCAGTGTGCCTGTCGCCCCATAGTGAAACTACTCTACACAAAGAACCCAGGAGGAGAAAGAGTCCCCAGTAACCCCCGCCACCCTCAGGCCTAAGCTATAAAATAAAAACAAAAGAACCAAAGTCCAGACTCAGCCGAGAAAGTAGAGAAGTTCAGACGCCAGGGCCCACAGCATCATTCCTGCTCGGACAAGCCACCTTCCGCACCACCTGGGTGCTCAGTTCGATCATCAGTTTTGGGCAAAGAGTCAATCCAGTCACTGACAATGTCCGGGCGATCAAAGAAAAACGTTCGTTCACCACGTTCCACACGAAGTCTGGCCGGAAACAACATGGCATATTTGAGTCCCAGGTCCCGCAACCGTCTCTTAACTCCCTGAAACCCCATCCTCTGTCGCTGAACAAATGGAGTAAAGTCGGGATAGAAGTTCACAGTAGAATTTTCGAACTTCACCGGGCCTTTGTCCCGGGAAGCCTGCAGGATAGCGTCCCTGTCCCTAAAGTGGAACAATCTGGCAACAATGGGTCTCGGGGGAGCCCCGGGCTGAGCCTTCCCTCCCGGAACCCTGTGCGCTCGCTTAACCGCAAAGAATTTGGTAAGCCCGGGGGGAGCAAGATAATTCGAGACCAGATCTTCCACTAGGAGGTCAGTAGCAGAGGGCTCGGGGGTCTCCGGAACACCAATAATTTGCACGTTGTTGCGACGGGACCGATTTTCGTAATCCTCCAGACGACGGGCTATCATGTCCCGAGAGGAACGCAGGTTCCCGATCTCCGTCTGGATCTCAGTGACATCAGTGGTCAGACTGGAAGTCTTCAAATTTAACTCCTTGACCCTCTCATTGGTCTTTGCCAAGTCCGCTCTGATTAACGTAACATCCACAGCCACCGTGTCTATCTTGGAGGCAAGTGCCTCATATTGCTGTCCCATGGAGGTCTTAAGGCCAGTGATGGCGCCCATGACATCCTGCAACGATATCTCCGTCGCGGCAGGTACAGCCTTAGGATCGTCAGGCGAACGGCCAGCATTGCCGGGGGATCCCTTTAGTTGAGAATAATGATCCATAATATTCGTCTGGGATGGGCCCCCACGAAGCGATGCCTTGGTCTTACGTTTCTCCGGCTCGTGTCTAGCGGCCATACTGGAATAGGGACCCCGGAGGGGCCCGCGCGACCTGGTGAAAATGGCCGAATGCGATGAGGCCAAAAGACCACGAAACTGGGCCAAATGGGTGCAAATGTCAACAATGTTGAGGACACGGTGGTCAAATGGAAGGCCAGAAGCAGAGCTGCTAGAGCAGGCTGGGGCAGGAGTCAATCTGAGCCACAGTCCAGGCAATCCGCGCCGGGAGTAGAAAGTGAAACCAAAAGTTAGACAGAGGCCGTCCAGGGGGAGAACCCCGTCGGCCGATGTTGTTCGATTACTCCCCGGCCAGCAAATCAACTGAGCCTCCGGTGTCGCCTCGGAGTGGGCCGAGAAACGTCCAGACGATGTAGAAATGGACCCAAGCGTCCGATTTCGATTTTTCGAAGAATGTTGAAGTCAGCCAGAGTCTGCCTTCAAAAGCCCTTCGGTAAAATCAGGATGCAGAAAGGATGGATGCGAAGGGCGGCGCGGGTCTCGGGAGCTCCTCACTCACGCGACCATCTTGGATGCCCGCGAAGCTCCTCTTCAGAGCCCTCTTGTTATATCTGCTGGCAGCTGTGACTTGGACTGTCACAACATCCTCCCCCCCATTTGGACCCCCTCCCCAGCCCTTCTAGGCTTGGTAAACATGGGGGCCGGTCTGTCTGCCGAGCCCTCCTGTCACCTGTTCCCGGGTAGGAATCTCACAGGGAGGGGCCCGCAGCCCACCATCCTGAAGGGGCTCCTTCCATACTGTGGGTGCGCCGACACCCACGCTGTGGCGCCGGCACCTGGCGCCGCCTCCTCCCCCACTAAACATCACAACAGCGTACATTAATGAAGCCGTGCAGTCGGGCTCATTACCCCGCCTCCGCACGTCACCCGCGTGATTCCTGCCTCTGGCCAGACGCGATCCCCCCTCCCCCCTGCAGACCTCAATAGGCGCGCGGCAAATTCCTTTTGCCAACCGCTAACGCAGCCCCCACTGGGTGCGCATTGCGACTCAGTCCTCTGATGCATGTCAATGCGGGCAGGCTCTAAACCCGCCTCCACACGAAGCCCAGCATGTCCTGCCACTGGCGCCCCCACCTGAGCCTACAGACCTCACACATGCCGCTACCTCAGCCCAGCGGAAGCACCTGCCCCCCCCCCCCCAGTCTACAGACATGAGGTGCAACGCTCTGCAAACATGCTGCTACTGCAGCCCACCGGGTGCCCCCCCAGCCTAATCTAATACCCGGCCTAGGGGATCCAAGCATGGCCCACACGGCCCCTCGCCGTACTTGCCCTAGACACCCAGTACCCAGCGGTACGCCCCCGATCCTAACAACCCTGGACACCCATGTCGACCTATGAAATCCCGCTACCACTAGACAAGGGACGCAACTAACCTGCACTAATCAGCTCACTAACTTTTTGTCTGCCCTCCCGGTGGTGCTAAGGTGTCAGGAAGAGGCCAGATCCCCCGCTCCTGACACCTTTATACCCTCCCAACTCCCACCCCTTCCCTTAACCTTTTAATCCCTCCCCACCTTGTCCTTCTGGCTATTGGGCGAATTGCCCCGGGGGAAGACTGGTCTGTGCCCTTCACTTCCCCCAGGGTCCGTAATTTTAAAAGGTGTGTATTCATTCGGTTCACGGGAGAGCAGGGGCTAATGGCAGGCTGTGCGAAGCATATTGGGGGAGAATACATTTGGAGAGTTGCACAGCACACCCTCGCTGCTCCCTCCACTCTTTGTTTTGTTTGAAAATACTGAAACATTGGCAACGCGGATACTGGGTGCTCACGGAACTTATTAGTGAAGCCCATATCCGGTGTGTGTGCAGCGCTGTGCATGATGTCCTCCTATGCAGGATCAATGTACTCAAGCAACATGTTTTCAATGCACCAGGGTCCTAAATATTAGGAAATTAGATTTATATTTTGTGTGAATAGCTGAAATTACAGGACAAACCCCCTGTCCCACTTTGTCTCCGCATTTGTATTTGCATTGAGCTTGCATTGCTCATGCGCACATCATCACTGCGCCCGCTCATGGAACTTCGCAGAATTCGGCAGAGTGTTTTGGTAACTCCGTGGAAGTCCACGGAGTAGAACTGCGCGAGCGCCACCCAGGCTTATTTCTTGTACCGCTTTCACTGTGTACCCCTAGTGCTGTCCCCTCTTCCACCTCCCTCTTTTTCAAATACCTTTTTCATCAAAGCACAATGTTTTACTTGAAAAGGGTATTTTGTCATTTTGACATTTCGTCATAATGAAATTTTATCAGTCTGATTTCTTCAGGCTTTCTCCATTATAGAAATTAATGTAAACAACAGAATTCTGAAGGAATCAGGTACAAGAAATGCTTTGGACAAACTGAATAGCTCAAAATTCTTTGATGAAGGTTGTTCTTTAGTACTTGTTTAGAAGGAAAGAAAGTAGTCTTGTTTTGTCGGTGTTTGGACCGAATATCGTAAAAAATATATTGTGATACAAAAATATTGTATCAAGAATATTGGGACATCAAAAATATCGTCAACAGGAAAATCAAAGGGAAACATATTGCTTTGGTGTTGTTTTTAATCTCATTGTGATAAATATCGATGAAGAAAATATTATTGTATGTAATATCGGTTGTGTCAATTACTATGTAATTTATTGTATTACTTTTTTGTATCTGTTTAATTTTTTATATTAGTGTTTATAGTAAGCGGAATTTTTTATATGAAATTATTGCAATTTGTACATTTAATTGAATTAATAAATATACATTATTATTAAATATTTTTTTGCAGCATATTGGGTTTTTAAGGGCTAAAGGTGGGGAGCTTTTGGAAATCTGTATATTTTGAAATATAAATATAGTTGATAATAAAAAATTGTTTTCATAATATTTAGCAAACATTTTTTTCCATTAAGATATATATTGAAGGTATCAGCTTTTTTTAATAAAATGTTAAAAAAATATTAAATTTTTTATAAAAATAACATTTACAATTTTTGATATCAAAAATGTATAATTGATTATTTTGTAAAATAAAAATCTAAATTGTAAAAATGTCGTAATATTTTTTCTTTTAAAAATATATGTTACATTTATAAAACTAACATTTACTAAATCATTTTTGATTTTATGATTAATTTTGAAATCATAGTTTATTTTTTATTTTATGGTTTATAGTTTTGGAAAGGTTGAAAAAGAATGTAATTAATATTTTAATCATCAATACTAATAACATGATATGTCTTTCCATTTTAATAGTTTAGTTCATACATGTTGGTTTGTAGTTTAGGTTAGTTTGTTTTTATATACAACCATATTTGATAATATATTAAAAAATGTGTATGATTATGTAGTATTGATTGTTGTTTGATATTGTTTACTTTGTATTACTCTCTATAAAATATTTATATTGAAATAAATATTGTAAATTTCACACCTTTAGCATCAACACCTTTTTCGAATATCCTTAGATTGGAGTGGGGTTATTAAATGTTATCCTTTTAGTGTTTAACACCTTCCTCCAATATGGTTGGATTGCAGTAGTAATAGTAAATCTCACCCCTTTAGTGTCCAATGCCTTTCCAAAATTGGTTTAGATTAGAGTGTCAATACTAAATTTAAGTACTTTAGTGTACAACTCATTCCCTACATCGGTTTAGATTGGAGTGGAAATAGTACATTTTACCCCTCTAATGTCCAACATCTTCCTCAAATTGGGTTAGATTGGAGTGGAAATAGTAAATTTCACCCCTTTAGTATCCAACGCCTTCGCCAAATTGGTTTAGATTGGAGTGGGAATAGTAAATGTCACCCCTTTAGTGTCCAACGCCTTCCCCAAATTGGTTTAGATTGGAGTGTGACTAGTGCATTTCACCCCTTTAGTGTCTCATCATCTTCCTCAAGTTAGTAAGGATAAAAGTGGGAATAGTAAATTTCAACCCTTTGGTGTTCAACTCCTTCCTCAAATTGTTTTAGATTGAAGGGGGAATAGCAAATGTCATCCATTTTAGTGTCAACCGCCTTCCCCAAACTGGTTTAGAATCGAGTGGGAAAGGTAAATGTCACCCCTTTAGTGTCCAACACCTTCTCCAAATTGCTTCAGATTGGAATGGGAATAGTAAAGTTCACCACTTAGGTGTCCAATACATTTCCCATATTAGTTTAGATTGGAGTTGGAATAGGTTTAGGTATTTATAAAGTGCATGGCTGCCCGAAGGCTTCCAAGCGCTAGGTAAGTTGTGCTGACCGGTAGGGTAGAGCAGCGGGGAACTACTGGAGGAAAAGCCAGGTTTGGACCTTTTCCAAAAACTGGACTTGTCTTCTACATGCCTCAGTTCCAGTGGCATAGAGTTCCAAAGTTTGGGGGCCAAGTAAGTGAATAATCTGCCTCACCATCTCACCCTCCTAATTCTAGGAGTTCTCAGTAAACGATCATGGGCCAATCTTAAGGATCTGGTTGGCAAATAAGGGGAGAGGAGACCTCTGGTCTTGAAAGGGCCCTTGCTGTTACTAGCTTTATGTGCGAGACATAATGATTTGAACTTAGGGGCTGATTACAATGTGACCCATAAAAGCTCGGACCTGCAGTAGGAGCCTTCATAGCCATAATGTAATGCGCCGCTCGGTTTTCTTTGGGACCTCCTCATTATGATTGAGGCAGTTGGAAAGGAAAACAGCCGGTCATTCCGGCTGGCTTCCAACGGGGTCAGGGAGCCTATCCACCAGTCGGAAGCTAACTAATAATCTCAAGGGTGAGCCTTTCCACCCTTGAGATTACAATGCACGGTTTCCAACATGGTTTCCATTCCGGCCGGTCTGACATGGAAACCATGTCAGAGAGTGTGTTTGGGGTTCCCCAGCACGGCCTCCTTTGGTGCACGGCCTCCAGTTGGAGGCCGAGGGAGCACCTACGGTGTCCCATGTTGATCCCTGCACCTTGTGGTGCCTGCCACGGGGTGCAGGGATGAACCGCACCTCCCATTTCACTATGGGAGCATGCATTACAGCCAGTTTAGGGCCGTAATGCATGCTCCCACGGTGAAATATAGGAGTACGACTGAACAATGTTCTGTCGCATCATAACAAGGCGGTCGGGACCGCCGACCGGGTGTCTGTCCCAGAACCGAGTTGATGTCGGGCGGAAGGAATTCCGCCCGATATCAAAATCAGGCCCATAATCCCCGCATCAATAGGCCAGCCAGTGGAGGTTTTTCATAGCCTCCCCTCACTAGTTCGTGACAAGGGATTTTGAGAAAAAATCTTGCCACCACATTTTGGACTGCCTGCATTCTTTTGCCACATATTTTGGCGAGCCTAATTAGAGTGAATTCCCGTAGTGTAATCGGGCCAAAACCAAGTATTGTAGCACAATTCATCTTCGTTTTCCATTCTAAGTAGCCAAAAGGAGGTTGCAGCAAGTTTTTTTGCTTGCGCGTCCATCACTCAGCAGTGTCCAGTCACATTCTTATAGGGGAATTGGGGAAATGTGGGTTTCCCATACAGCTTGGCCAGCCAATCACAGGCCTGGAGAGAGGATTGTTCCTCAAGATCATTAACTCTATCTTATCGCCAATCAGTTTTAAACAGCAACGTACTATCCATTTAGTCTCTTTTTCCAAAGAGGGCACTAGTTGGTGATGTTCCAGGTTCAACCCACTGACAAAGGAGACCACTAACTGTGTATCTTCCGCATAGGAGACTACAGACATTCCAAACTCCTGTACAATGTTCGCTAGCAGCCGCATATAGATGTTGCACATTGTATGGCTAAGCGACGAGCCCTGTGGAACCCCACACTTAGGGCCTGATTACGATGCCAGTTGGACTGGCTTCCCTGGTCCTGTCGGAGGTGGTCCAACCACCACAGTCTCTTTGGAAGCAGTTGGTCCAACCACCAAATTATGATGCATGCCTCCTGTACTCCGATCGCCCGCTGACTCCGACAGCCTTTCTCTGACTGCCGAGATGGCATTCGGAGAAAAGCAGCATTCATAGGGCAGTACTGGGATCTTTGACCGCCGTCCGCATTATGATGTGGTTTTCTGAAGACCTGACTGTAGCGGTCCGACCACCTGCCTCGAGTCATCGGAGACTATGGATTTGGGGTGCATAGTCACAGCGTGGATCCGTTTCTCCAGGTCCCGCTTACACAGCAGCAGCGGAACCCCGAAGACTATGACCCTGTGGGCGCTGTATTGCTAGTAGTTCTGTAAGTGGCATGTATCACCATTGCCTGGACTGTGCATAGATCACCACATTCAGCAATGGGGTACATGGTGCACATGGCATATCCTCACATATGTCATGCATGTTTGTACATCTCACATTTCTTGTTATTTTGCATGTACTTGCAGCAACATATTCAGGGGTGTAGGTGCACCACCGTAGATGAGACCTCCATGGTAGCAACAGTTGCATCATAATACAGTGGGGGAAACTTTCCCAGCCTCCGAGGTCCGAATCGAATCACTGCCTCAGCGGATGGACGGTTGGTCCAACCGGCATCATAATCAGGCCCTTAGATGGTAAGATGTCTGAAAAACATGAGGTTTCCATGATTTGAAAGGTTCTATCCATTACAAAAGAAGTAAGCCAATCCAAAGCTTTATTTTGGATCCATACTTCCTTGAGCCTTTCAATCAGGATGTATGGTCTACAGTGTCAAATGCCACACTAAGGTCTAAGAGAAGAACTGCAGCAGCACCACCCTGATCAAATATACTTTTAAGCTTCTCTGTCACTACTAGAAGAGCCGATTCTGTGCTGTGGTGTGCAAGAAAACCCATTTGTGTAGGGTGTAGAAGATTGTTATGTTCTAGGAAGCTCGACAGCTCATGATTAACATGTTTCTCTACAAATGTTCCTAGGCAGCAAAGAAATTGGGTCGATAGATGCCTGGCTTAGCAGGATCTAAGCAGGATTTCTTCAGCAGTGGTCTAATTATAGCATGTTTCTATTTCTCTGGAACTATCCCTGATGAGAGATTGAGAAAGGTGACTATAGTTGGGAGTAGCACTTGCATACCCTTGGCAAGAATATGCGGTGGAGCTGGATCTAGAGGTGATTCTGATTTGATTTTACCCATCAGTGCAAGTGCACTCTCCTCATTCACCACTGGAAAGTGTGTTAGGGCTGCGGAAATTGGGGTGGATGGAGAGAGCCCTGTTTGATCCAAGGGTTGAGCTGTATTACACAGTAGCGTGTCATAAATATCCATGACTTTTTTTACTTTTTTTTTGAAAGCCGCTAACTCATTTCATCATGCCAGGGAGGATGGCGGAAGGGAGCTACCCTGCTTGACAGTCATGAGAGATTTAACAACCCTAAACAATTCCTTTGGAGAATTAGCTGTCTGGTTAATCTTCTCCTCGTTATACAGGACTTGCACTTTTTTATTTTATTATGATAGTGCCTGATAGCCCTTTTGTATTCATTCTTATGTGTGCTCATAAGATTTCCTCCATTTCCACTCAAGCTTCATGCAGCCTGTCCTCAATGAGGCAGAATGGCGATTAAACCATGGGGAGCTTTTAGTATTTGTTTTATGCTCTATCCTGGACATTGGGATGCATTCGTCCAGACTTTGCCTAACCCAGTGTTCCCACTGGTTATATGCTTCATCTGGGAATAGTAAACGTCACACCTTTAGTGTCCAACACCTTCCTCTAAAATGGTTGGATTGGAGTGGGAATAGTAAACACCACCTCTTTAGTGTCCAACACCTTCCCCCAATATGGTTAGATTGGAGTGGGTATAGTAAATGTCACCCCTTAAGTGTCCAGTATCTTACCCAAATTGGTTTAGATTGGAGTGGGAATAATAAATGTCACCCCTTTAGTGTCCAGCACCTTCCATAAATTGGTTTTGATTGGAGTGGAAATAGTAAATTCCACCCCTCCAATGTTTAACAATATTTTATACATTATTTATGTTGAAGTGTCATTATTTAATTTTATATTTGTATTCTTAAATCTTTTATTTTTTATTTATTTGGAAGTAGTACAAATATTTGGGTTATTTTATTAGTATTGCTGTTTATTAGTATTACAATAAAAATATTTGTACATTTGTAAACAATATGAATATTGATTGTATTGTTTTTTTTATAATAAAGACACATTTTACACATTTTATTTCTGTTTTCAAAGTTTATGTTTTGTATATGTTGACATTTGTAATGATATATTTTATCTGAAAAACAAACATTTTTATAAAGGTAAGTAAATAAAACATTTCTTTTCATATTTTTATTATTAAAAAACATGCACATTATATTTACATAGTATTGTGTATTGTACATTTTCAACTTTTATTTTATATTGGTGTTTTATATACATATTTTGTACATCATTTTTTTTTCAAAACCGTGTTTATTAAGAGTTCAATCAAGATTCAGGACAGCCCTCCACAGTCAGGAGGAGACCGTCAACAACACGTACAGATAAAAGCATGGTAGTGAACTCAGAGTTTTGTAGAAACAAAAGGGGCACGCCCCAAATCCCCCCCGACCCACCCATCCCCAACAGTAGCCCCCAACACCCCTTCCCACTACCCACCCCTTATCCCACCCTAACCCAGTGCACGTGATCGCAAGTCAGCAACAGGAGACGGAAATCGAAGTCAGAGTCGGCTAACAGCCTAGGGCCCGGGGTCCACATCGAGGGCCAGTACATCATCAATATCAGCTGGGGGATCGAGGTCCAGACCCCTGTAGTCTGCCCACCGCTTCCAGATCTTATAGTGTTTCCGGGGGCACCCCCTGGCCTCAAATACGGGTAATTCTAAACCCATCAGATAGTCTAATCCAGCCTTCCACGCACTTAGGGGGGGGGCACGTTCGCTCTTCCATGCTTGGGCCAGATCACGCTTAGCTACCACTAGTCCCAACAGCAGTAGGTGGCGTTTGTAAATGTTACCCCCAACATTTTCCAGAATATGAAGGAGACCCAGCCTAGGGGTACGGGGAACGTCCCACCCCAGTACTTCCGACAGGCAGTCCCACACACCCGCCCAGAATCGGGTCAGCCTCTCACAGGACCATACGGTATGGAAGAGCGTCCCCCTCTCAGTACCACACCTCAGACATTCAGGGGCAGCTATGAGGCCCGCACACCACAGCCGCTCCCTAGTATAATAGGCCCTATGGAGGTATTTAAATTGAATGAACCTAAGACGGACGGCTATAGCTGCGCCACGAGGGGATTCGAGGGCCTCCCGCCAATCGTCATCATCCAAGGGGCCAACATCATTCTCCCAGGAGGCCTTCAAAGTCGAGAGGGAGGGGGAGCAGTTCACGACCGGGGAGCGGTATATCTGAGAGACTTTCTTGTCGCCCAGGTCGCCCATAAACAGTTTAGCCTCAATAGGACTAAAGTCGGGGAGCTGTTCCAACCCCACCAGGCTGGGGCCAAGGGCATGGCGGAACTGAAGATAGCGAAAGAATTGGGACCTGGACAAATTATACTCGGAGCTAAGGTCCTGGAAGGATTTAAGTGTGGTTCCATTGAGAACATTACCAAGGGACGAGATCCCGATCGCATCCCAGCCGCCGAACCCGGACAAGGAGGCCAGCGCTGGTAGTAGACCGTTATGCCACAGCGGCGTCTCGGCCGTCAGCCTGCCCCACCACCCCATACGGCGCAGAGCCTGCCGCCAGATCGCGAAGACCACCTGGGTGACCCTTGGCAAAGCCCCCCTCCGCCTGGCCGAGTACAGCAGAGTGTGGAGTGTGGCACCTCCCATCAAGGAGTGTTCCAGTGCATAGGCCGGATCGCTACGATCCCCATACCACCACTCGTTGAGCACTAGAAGGTGGGAGGCCTGGTAATACGATAGCAGGTCCGCGGACGCCAAGCCGCCACAGTAGGCAGAGAGAAAGCAGGTACGCAGTGCCACCCTAGAAGCACCCCCGGCCCACAGAAATCTGCCCAGCACCGAGTTGACACCACGGAACCACTGCGGGCCTATTTTATACGGGTGATTTTGTAGTTGGTAGAGGAGCCGAGGCAGGGCCACCATTTTGAAGATAGCCGACCGGCCATAGATATTAAGGGGCATACGCGTCCAGGTCTTAACGTCAACCTGGACCCTGTCCCACACCGGCTGGATGTTACGATCCCATGCCACGGCAGGCGAGGCCGAGAGGTAAACGCCCAGGTACCTCATGCCATCGACCGCCACCTGAAGGGACGCAGCCCACTGGCAACTCACCGAAGCTCCCCCCAGAATCCACAGGGTTGACTTGCGAGGGTTAAGAAAGAGCCCCGACGCCTGACCGAACTCCCGCATTATGTCAAGAACACGAGGCCCTGTACGTTGTAAATCGGTCATGAAGAAGAGCACGTCGTCCGCATATAGGGCGATGCGGTCCGAGTGGCCCGTCCCCCACACGAAGCCCCGATAGAGCGCGTCCTGGCGCACTCGGGCAGCCATAGGTTCCATGGCCAGCGCGAAGAGGTACGGGGAGAGGGGGCACCCCTGACGAGTGCCCCTGGCCACGGGAAATCGCGCGGAAATCGCCCCAGAGACGCGCACAGAAGCGGTGATATCGGTATAGAGCAGTTTCACATAGGAGACGAAAACCGGACCCAGGTTCAGTAGTGGCAGGAGGGCGAGGAGGTAGGTCCAGCTGACCGAGTCAAAGGCACTATCTATGTCAGCCAATAACAGCGCCGCCTGGTCCCCAGTTTTCCCGATCGCGTCAATCGCCGCCTGCGCCCGCCGGATGTTGTGTCGCGTCGCCCGGTGCGGCATGAATCCCGCCTGGTCCGGGTGAACAAGGGCCGAAATGTGGGGAAGCAGGCGATTCGCAAGCGCCTTGGCCAGGAGTTTGGCTTCAAAATTAATAAGGGAGATGGGGCGGTAGGACTCGTGGCGCTCGGGGGGTCTGCCCGGCTTTTGAAATACCACGATCTCGGCGTGACGCCAGTCCGGGGGGAGGCTACCCCGCTCCCGAGCCAGTTCCAGTGCCCGCCTGTAATGCGGCCCAAGTTGCAGGTGGAACTGCCGGTAAAATTCACTGGGGAACCCACTAGGCCCAGGTGCTTTACCCGCTTTGAGTTGACCCAGCGCGTCACCCAATTCCTCAGCTGTCAGGGGGAGATCCAGGGCATCGCGGACCTCATCAGGTACCGCTTGTGGGCGGACCGCCGCGAGGTAAGCCTCAATGCCATCGGGGGAGAGGCTCTCACGAGGGGCATACTGATGCTCGTAGTAGCGCGCGAAGCTCGCTGCAAGGATCGAGGGGTCCGTCATCGCTACCCCCGCGCCGTCGACCAGCCCCGGTAGGGTGACCGGCTGAAAAGTCTGCTGACACAATCGGTGGAGCATGGTGCAGGACTTGTCGCCCCATTGGTACACCTTACTACGAGTAGCCAGCCACGCTTGTCGGGCCTCATCCAACAAGACCGAGGAGTAAGACTGTTGTGCTTGTAAAAGCAGCCGCAGCGTCACATCATCGGCCGCCTCCCTGTGTCGTGCCTCCCGCCCTTCCACACGCTCCGCCGCAGTAGCAATACTTTCGTGTCGGGTCCGGCGAGCAGAAGCGCACCAGGCAATATCGACAGCCCTCAGGGCGGGTTTCATGGCCTCCCATACTGTCACCGCATCAACCCCCTCCGTTAGATTGTCCCGCCAATAGTGGGCGATCGCACTGCGCAGATGTCGGGAATAGCCCGGTTGCTGCAGGTGCCACGTAGACATCCGCCACCTGAATGGTTGGCGCGCCTTACAAAGGTCAATCTGAACCGCCACAGGGGAGTGGTCGGACAGCCCGCGAGGCCGGATCGCCGCCCCCTTCACTCTGTCAAGGAAGGCCCCCGGTACAAATACACAGTCTAAGCGTGAAAGAGAGCCATGCACAGCAGACACATAGGTGTATTCTCGTCTCTCTGCATGAAGATGTCTCCACACATCCACCCATCCAAGGCCATCAATCATTGCACTCAGCTTCGTAGGAGAGGCCGCAGCCGCGACCCCCTGCCTCCTCTGCCTGTCCAGAGCCACATCCATCACATCGTTCCAGTCGCCACCAATTACCGCCAAATAGCGGGGGAGTTCGGCCCAAAGGGTAAACAGTCGCTCCGCAAGGGCCCACTGCAGCGGGGGGGGGGGCATACACACTACCAAAAATTACGGGCTCCGCACCAATCTTCCCCTGCACAAACACAAACCGGCCCTGCGGATCGAGCCATTGACGCTCATGGGTATAGGCTAATCGTTTGTGAACCAGGATGGCCACCCCCCTCGAGCCCCTAGCAAACCCAGCATGAAACACCTGGTGGAAGCCAAACCTCTGCAGGCTCAGAGCTTTAGTACCCAGCATGTGTGTCTCCTGGAGGAGGAGCACATCAGCCAGGTCCCTTTTTGCCCAGCGAAGCACAGCCCCCCGTTTGATCTTGTCCAGGAGCCCCCGGACATTCCAGCTCAAGACACGCATGAGAGCAGCAGATGGCACAGGTCGTGGAGCGTCAGCCATTGTCACAATGGGTCCGTGCCCACAATCCCCGCAACCCAACCCAGACTCCCAGCCCTCCAGCCGCCGACAGCATACAAAACACGTGCATCCCACATAACACAATCCCAATCCCCGCTACCCCACTAATCCCAACCCAACCCACCAGCAACCAAACATCCCAGAACCCCCCTCCCCCACCCCAATACCTCAATAAACAATGAAGCATCTGTCGCGGTACACGGTACTTCAGACCCAAAACACAGCGTCTAAAGCCAGTCATACCAATGGATCCCAACTAGACCCCCCTTAAAACCAACCAGGCACACTCCCAGAACCACCCCCCAACCCCATCCGGAGGAGGCAGCCCATAAAGTGCGCCCCGAACCCACTCCAAGAATACAGCAACATCAGTAGTAAGGCACCACGAACCAAGGGGTGTCAGACCGCAAGGGTCCACACCCCCGCCAGGAAAGGAGTCAATACTGCACCAGTCAATGGCTGCTCCATCGGCCAGAGCTCAGCAGCCACGGGGTATGGACATCGATGGGAGGCTACCAGTAGGCAGCCCCGGCCGGCGACAATCCGGAGTCCTCGCCAGGCTAATCTGTGTCAGGTTGTGTGTCCCCCAGCAAGGGATCCCGGGACAGGGACCTCCGTCGGGAGCGGGATTTGCGATGGCGTTTCCCCTTGGCAGGCGGGTCGCTCCGGTCCTGCGAGGAGCCACGTGGCGACCCGGAGTGCAACCCCGGCTGGACGTGCGGGCGAAGCCTGACAGTTTCATCTGTCCAATTGAAGACGGCCTCTGGTGTATCAAAGAAAAGAGTCTTCGAGTTGAAGATCACCCGAAGGCGAGCCGGGTAGAGCAGCGAGTACTGGATCTTGAGACCACGCAGCTTGGCCTTTGCTGCCAGAAAGGAGTGCCTCTGCTGGTGAACTAGTTTGGTATAATCTGGGAATATCATAATCTTATGATTGTCATAGAGCAGCGTGTCCTTAAGCCGCGCTTCCCGGAGAATAACATCCCTGTCGTGAAAGTTAAGGAGCCTTGCGATGATCGGGCGAGGTCGCTCCCCAGCCGGCGGTTTCTGCGTCAAGGTGCGATGTGCGCGCTCCACTACAAAGCAGCGCGACAGGGCGTCCGGGGGCAGCCAGCTCTCCAGCCACCGCGACAGGAAGACATCCATAGGCCCTTTCTCACAGTCCTCCGGAAAGCCAACAAAGCGCAGGTTGTTCCGTCGCGCCCGCCCCTCGGCATCTTCCACCCGCAGCGCCAAGCTGTTCCATGTCGGCAATCTTCTTCTGAAGGACGCCAACATCACCCTCCACTGCCGTGACCCTGGTCTCCGTTTCCGCAATGCGGGCGACTGCGTTGCGGAGGTCTTGGCGCAGAAGCATCACATCGGCTCCCACCGCTCCAATCTTCGCGTCCAACATATCACGGGACTGGGTAATGGCCGTCAGCAGCGCCGCGTTGTCCGGTCCAGCACTCTGGCCCCCACCAGCCGCTCCAGCACCTCCACCAGGGCCGGTAAATTTGTCGATTGGCCCAGTCTTTGTGGCGGCCGTGCCCCTGGTCATGGCGGCGGCAAAAGCGATCTATCAGTAGCACGCACCTGCAGGGGGTCGCACCGCTTGAAGGTCCCCTACTCAGGCCCCAGCCGGGGTGGCCGATGTACACCAGTCCACTCAGGATCTCGCCGTCGCCGAGCCGTCGGTCACAGGGAGGTACTCAGGCAGTGCAGCCCCGCTAGATCCCAGCGTATGTAAGCGCCACCCAGAGCGCCTCACCCAAGGTGTCCGTCTCCTCCACTCCGTGCCAGAGCAACCAGCGAGCCCCAATGTATGTAGGTCGTCCAGGGCCGGCAGCAGCCCCCCCAGGGCACAGCGTCCTGCACCTGCTCCTGCACAGGTGGGTGGCTCCCACAGCGGGCCGGCGCCCGGTCCGCACCGGCCTCACCGGTATCTCCGGCTCGTCACGGGCGCGGGCCGCCCCTGTCTGACTCGCCTCGGTCCGCGAGGGCGGAGGGTGCAGCGCGCACCGACGGCCGGGCACAGCGGTCGGCTGCAGAGAAGAACGCCGTGCCCGCCGGCAGCAGAATGCGCCCAGGGATGTAGGGCGCTGTAGGCGCCAACCGCGGAGGGTCCCAGGATCAAAGGGACAACGATGGGCGGGGGCCGCCAAACTCGAGGCCCCGGCTCCGCCGAGGTCAGGAAGGCCGCAGCTCCAACAAAGCTCCCACAGAGGCACGGGCCCCCACCGCTGATAATGTGGGGAGAGATAGGGCACTCCTCGATGGTCCGCCGGCAATGGGCAGCCCTGGAGCACCGTCCGGGAGCGGCGCCGTTTGCCCCGGGTCCGGCCTTCCGGCCCGGGTACGCCAAAATTGAGGCCCCGGCCTGTCCGACGGGCACCAGGCCGCTCGCTGCACCCACTCGCCTCCTCGCGCCAGATGGTCTCCGCGCGTTATCTCGGGCACCGGACGGCTCCCAGCGACGTCCGTTCAGGTCACCTCCGTCGTGGAACACTCTTCGGGTTCAGGGACCAGGATAATGCCAGGATAAGTGTCGGGCCGGCGGGAGCTCTAGCAAGCCACGTCCGCCATGATCGCCCGCTAAGCCACGCCCCCTTTGTACATCATTTTAACATGATATTTATGTATGTATAAAAGAATTGTATATATTTTATACCATTATTAATTTATACTTTATAATTTTTTTTATCACAACCTTTTTTTTTTACATGTTTGACATGTAATCTTTTACAATATTTTTTCATACACTTATTCAACATTTCTGCAATTTTTCCCATTCATTTCTGTAGGGAGATAGATTTTTTTTTGTTTCATTTAGCGGCCATTTTTTACTGCTACCTGCTATTTTGTAATTGGTGTTGTTTTTTTAACTATTTTCCCGGAACCAAAGTCATGGTAAGGTGCTGCTGTTTGCCAGTAGAGGTAAGCCCTTTTTTAACTATTTTTTAAGAGTTTTGAGGGTAGGGGTGTTCACGGGGAGGTCTAGAAGGTAGCTCTAGTGTTGATTGTGTTTTTATTAGTATATTTAGATGAATTAGTGTTAATATTTTTTCACTAGTTTGCAGTTTAGAATTTTTGTACACTGTTTTAGTAATGTGTTGCTAAGTTATGTTGGCATTTTTGGGGACTGTTTGGACAATATCTCTCCATTTTTAGGTGGGAAATGATATTTATAATGTTTGTGCAAATATGATTTGATTGTTGTGTGGCATTCTTTGGTTTATGTGATGTAATTAATGAATGTTATGGATTAAGTGTTTTTTTTGCTTTCTTTGTTGGTGACAAACGCGTTTAAAAAAAAGAATGTATATATAGTTTTATTATATCAGTCTTTATTAAAATTAGCATTTTAATTCATTTTTGACTTAATAAAATATTATATTCATTATTCAAAAATACAAGGTTAGGGTATGTTGGTTAAGAAATTGTCCGAGTTTTTGAGGATTTTGGTAGGTTACTATTTATTTTATAATATGCTTTTGGCTATAATTTATAAGTAATCTACTCCTTTGTTATTTATGAAGAGTTTTACTTCAAATTTTAGACTACATTCTTTTTGTCTGTTTGCTAAGTTTAGGGCCAATTTGGGTAAAAGATTCCTCCGCTCTTAGTGGTTCGTAGCGTTGCTTTTTTTGTAATACTTCTATACATTTTTACAGTGTAGGTTGGGTTCTGCGTAATGTGGATTGGAAGGTGTGCCATCTTTCCACTGCATTGCTTGTTTTGACTTCCTGTGCCACTGTGCTGTCATAGACATTCTACAATGGTATTTGGAATTTGGGTTGGCATTTGTGTGCTGAGCAATGCAGTCTGCCAACCCTGGTGTTTTTGTAATAGTCCATTAGGAGACTACATTTGTCTTCATTTTGTTGGTTGAAATAGCTTTCTATTAGTTACTTGTAGTGGTTCTCTACCTCTGTGCCAGGGACATCGGCTAGTGCTATAATTTCTTTTCTTTTAAAGGGAAATTGGCTGTTTGTGGAATATTCTACACAGAGTGAAGATTTTGGGAAGTGTCTCCATCTACTTTGATTGAAATGACAGCAACAGCCTTGTATGGCTGGGTGGGGGGTTTATTCTTTAGAATGGTTTGAATCCTAGCTTGCTCAAAATCTATGATTATTTTTTGTGGTTAGTAATTATTTGTTTTGTATTTGGTATGGTTTAAGAGCTCGTAGAAAGTGCTGCTTTGTTTATTTGGTAGTAGAGCCGATATAAAAGAGATATATGTGTGTTTTGATATTCACCATGTATGGTTTATATCTGAGTAAATGGTTTGGGAGACATGCTGAAGGTCCCATTCATCATCTATGTTTCTCATTGTTTCAGTTTTAGTAAGGTATATGCCTTAAAGAATATTAGGATTTGTTTTTCGTTATTTATGCTGTCATGTAAAACTAAAGGGTCCTCCTTATGTCTCATTGTGTCACGTATGTGTATGTCTTGGTATCTTCTAGGGGCAGGTGGAGTATCGCTGATGGCTATTTTAGTTTTTGCAATTAAATATTTTAAAGTGTGGATAGTTGTAGTTGACCTCTTATGTATTCAGGACTTTAGGTAGTATATTTTTAAGGATGTTGCTTGTGGGTTCCTGAGAACTAGTTCTTGCTTCTCTTATATCCTGCAATCTCTCTCACTTCTGTTTATTGTCACGTTTGAGGGGGGGTTGTGCTCTCTTACATGAATTACAACATCATCCTTTGTAGTTGCCCTCCCATAGCATGCATTAGAATAATATTTAGTACATTTCCAGTTTATAGTTTCTGTTCATGCAGTTTCTTGACTGTAGGTGTAGCTCATGGGGTTATGGGCCACATTATGAGTTTGGCGAGTTCACCACCGCCTCACTCCCGTACCACCAAAACCGAACGCCCACCAAATTACAATACAAATCGTTGGCCGGCAGCGTGGCGGTCCCACAACAGTGCAGTGAAAAGGTTCAATGAGCATTTAATACTGCCCCGCCGTGGGACCACCGCAGCGAGTTCCATAATGGCATGGACTGTAAAGTCCTTGCCGTGCTGGAACTGGGGGGTGCTTGAACAAAGGGGGCACAACATGTGCCCACGTGCATGGGGCAAGGGGTGTGTTGCAGGTTATAAATATTCAAAGTTGTAAGGCACAGCAAGCAAGGGAAAACACGTGGAAACAAGAAAGTTGTAACATGCATCACCCAAACGTTTTCCTCTCTTTAACCAGTCCAGTCACTGAAAACAGGGGCCCGGTAGGGTCCCCTTTGTTTCCCCACGGCCAGCTTTTACTTTGCCGTGCTGACCGCCATATAAGGCTGGCGATCCGGAAACTCAAAATATGCATGACAGTGCCACAGCAGCACCTCCAGCAAATTTTGAGTCCCTGACCGCCACTCCACCACCAGGGAACATGGGTCCCTGGCGGTTGCTGTGGTCAAATGTTGATCTGACAGCCAAACTTATAATACGGCTGTCGATGTCCACTGCGGAGGTGGCTGGATCGCCACCGCCTTGCCCCCACAAGTCTGGCGGTCCATGGACCGCCAGCCTCGTAACAAGGTCCTTAGTAACTGCTTCCCTTTATGCGAAGTGATATACTTTCCAGCTTCTGTCATTGTATCTGAAAGTAGTGTAATAGTATAAATATATAGGATACTTTAACTTTTGTATATTTGTTATTTTAATTTAAAATTACGCAATCACTTCTATTTTGTATACTTACATGTATGTTGTCTGTAAATGCGTCTCACAATTTTGCAGCTTTCCTGTTGGGGGAGTTCTTACGTGAAGTATGCGCTCTCTTTTCTGTTGGATGAAACAAACTCAAAAGCTTCACTTTAAATGTTAATTTATTGTTAGTTTGTAGACGTTGAGGTCATTAAGTTTATTTTTGATTGCAATTTGGGTGAGTTGATACTTTTGTATTAATTTATGTATACTTACTTTCTTATATCTGGTGGCTTTTAATAGTTATTATTTTCAGGCCGTTTATCGCTGTTTGTAGGCATGGGTTTTTCTTTTAGGAAGTCTATAAAAAAAGTTAGAAGTTGGATAATATTTTATTAAATATTTGTTACTTAACATTTTTAAGTTTAATACAATTATGTTTACTGTAAATATCCTTTTTTACTTACTTGGTTAGGTAGCTGCTGAAATGTACATATTTTTTCTGTTATGGTTTGGTGTGATAATTCGGCAGAGTTTCCTTATCTTGTAGTGTTTGTCGTTTTTGAAGTAGTTAGTTTGTTATTTTTTGAGTTGTTTTTTTAAACTTTTTTTATACATGATATGGGTTGAAAAGTAAATGTCATTTTTTTGTTGTTTACCTTAAGTATGTGTATAAAATATTTTAGTTTTATTTTGAGTAATTTTTTAATGTGTAAAGTGTTTTTAAAATATTTATTAGTGATTATTTAATTATTTTGGTGATATTAGTATTGATATTGTGTGTAGCGAAATTTTTGACATATATTTTTATTTAAAGGTAACAATATTATTGTATTTTGAAGACTGGTGGTCAGTAAACGTTTGTGCGCAATAAGTGACACCAAGCAATACCCTGAGAAGGAAACGTATGTATCCCGGTCTAAACGATAAAAGAGATATTAAAAAACTGTTGCAAATATTGCTTGTGTAATTGTAATAAACATACAAAATGTCAATAAAGATATATTTAAAAAACAATATTATTGTAGTTCATATTTTTGTTTTCAATATAGATAAAAATTTGTATTTTTAACAACAATATTTTTGTTCTCATTATTTGTGGTTTTACCAGTTAAGTATAGGAGGTCGATATTTTTATGGTCAATATTTAATTTCTGATATTTTGTGTTTCGAAATTGTATAGATTGATATCATGTCAGTGATCCTGTTTTGTCACAGTGGTTAAAACATAAATGGTATTATGAATGTCATGTGAATATGAACCAAGTGCCGAAATGGGTGCAGGATGTGCAACAGCAAAGTAAACAGTTATTATGCCAGATATGCCATAAGGGTGGCTCAGTTCACTTAGGGTAACATGACTTAGATAATGTTTTTTCCATAGACCTGATTACGAGTTTGGCGGTCTCTCAGAGGGCTGTCAAGCCTTCGCCCCGCTGGGAGGCTACCAAACTCGTCCGCACACCACTCGCCAGATTAGGAGTACATTCCTGGTCTTGCGGTCGGTGTTTTGGCTGTCCTATGGCCACCAAAGCACGTTCCTGAGCGGCATGACCTGCACCATGTTGTGCAGTCCGTGCCATGCAGAAACTGGGAGTGCATGCATGCAGGGGGCACAACATGCGCCCCCTTGCATGCACCCCTTGGTCTAGAGGTACCTGTAGGGCCCCCTTAGTTTCCTCACTGCCACCCTTTTCATGGCGGTCTCCCCACCATGAAAAGGAGGGCGGTGAGGAAACTCGTAATATGCTTTACGGTGCCACAGCAGCACTGCCAGCATATTGCAGCCTCACACTGCTGTACACCGCCGAGGATCACGGATCCCCGGCAGTTGCAGTGGTCCTTTGGTTGTCTGACCACCAAACTTGCAATAGGGCGGTCAGACCCCGGTGCCTTGGTGTCTGCACCTCCACCGCAGCTATGGCGATCCATAGGACCGCCTTAATGGTAATAAGCCCCTAAGTCTAAATTATGTTGCAGTTAGCTGAGGTCATGGAATTGTAGAAGTCCAGCATGGCGAATGAGGATGGAAGGTGTAGGAATCGAAGGGGAGTATCAAGGTGGAATGGTAGAAGGACTTGGATTTAGGTAGATCAAGTAGGGGGGCATCCTGATTTCAGTATAGACCACACAGCAATGGTATCCTGTGATGGGAGTTAGGCAATGCGTGTCACCTTCTGGGTTCTTCCCTCTTCTTGGATTCTTCTCACTTGCTGCTCACTATCCCTAATCATCTGATTAACTATTTTTTCTGCAGCAGAGGATGCTGAATACATGACCATGAACTGCATTTCCTCTTCAGGAGGAAACGGGTGCTATCGGGACCTTGGGATCTGCAATGCGCACAAAGGTGAGGCTCAATAAAATGTTACCTATATTAAAGGATAAGGCTCACTGGGATTACAGGGCATATGCTACATGCAAAAGCGAGTCCTTCCCATCAAATCATAATCATGATACAGTTTCCCTTTTAGGTATCCCCTAGTATATGCTAATTTATTAATATATATGTTTCAAATATAAGTGTACATTTATGAATGCAATTATTCATTACAAAATGATAATTCAGTTTGCTTCAAAATATATTCATATTTTTCTCTACATTTAGAATGGCTGTTCCATTGATTGTTTTTAAATAAAGAACACGATTTCATAGAAATTGATTTCTCAACTTCTCACCTTTTGTTCTTAAACAATAGGCAAGGTTTTGTAGAATGTAAGTACGTGAAGGGTTAGAAGGGCTTTGCTTCTAATTATTTTGAAAATGTTTAACAATGTTCTGACAATGCTTAAACTAGAAGAGAGTGTTATGCCATAGAGAGGAACTTCATACCAGTGTTTGAGAATGAGGGTCATAGGGAGATGTAATCACCTCTCCTAGCTGAAGACTAAGGTCAAGGCACATCCAGCCTCCCAAGGCAAGGTCTTCTCTCTGTTTATCTGCCAACTTGCCGATGTAGAGGTGGACAGCAGCTGCTGCTTCTTTCCTGAACATTGGTTCAGTTGTTCAGAAAAGGTATGCAGGTGTGAAACATCTATGAAGCACAAAGTAGGCCTCTTTTGGTGCTAAATTTAACTTAATTTGCCAGGTGAAATGAGGGGTTGGGGATATTGATGCAAAGAAGCTTAATAATACCATCATAAAGTTACAGTACATTCTATCATTCTGCCTCCTGACAGTATCATAGTTATTATCTTGTTTATGAAGAGTAGCTATTATAAAAATAATGTGTGCCGGATAGGATTTTGCTTTTATTAAACCTTGAACATATATTCCTGTTTTCCTAGTGTTCTTGAGTATGTCCATTCATGATGAAAGAGGACTTGAGCTGCTCCAACTATCCCTGTAAAACTTCACAGGATTGATAAGTACCCTGAATGCACCTCACTCAAGTAATGCACAGTGGGTTGCAGGGTGATTTTAGTCCACTGGGTTTTCTGTCTCAAGCTGGCATATTGACTAGAGGGTTGATTACGATATCGGGCGGAGTTTCCGTTGTCCGACATCATCTGGGTCATGGGACTAACCGACATCCCGTCGGTGGTCCCGATTGACTAATTAGGATGCGATCAAACATTGTTTGTCGCATTCCTATGCTTTACAATAGGAGCATGTATTCCGGCCGGAATGCATGCTCCCATTGTAAAATAGGAGGTGCAGTTCATCGTGCACCCCGTGGCAGGCACCTTTAGGTGCCTGCCCTGGGGTGCAGGGATCAACAGGGGGGCACAATAGGTGCCCCATCAGCCTCCAATCAGAGGCCGTGCACCCAAAGGGCCCTGCTAGGGGCCCCTAAAGTCGAGTTACATCAACCTTTATGTGTCGGAAAGGCTTGCTTGGAAAGGCTGGCGAAACCCGACATTGTAATCCAGGGGCGGAAAGAGCCGCCCTCGGGATTACTGGCTGCATTCTAACTGGCGAACATGCTCTCTGAGCCCATCTGAAGCCAGTCGGAATGACCGTTCGGATTCCTTTCCGACCGTCTCCATTGTAATGAGGCGGTCAGAAAGGAATCCGACCAGCATATTACGATGTGGTCGGAAAGGCTGCGACCGACGGTTGGAGCCGTTTCTGACCGCATCATATTCAGGCCCTAAGTCTATGGTGTCATTGGGTTGAGAAAACCCATTTTGTGGGCTATGTTCTGGAAAGATATCCAGAAAGCGTATCAATCGTATGCCCCAGGAGTCCTTGACTTCATTGGTGGAGCTGGCAACAGGAGGTATGGCGGTTCTGAGGCAGTGTTACCTCTGATGACACTGCAGGGTATCCTTAAGTAAGGTGCTGTATCTGACAGGGACAGTGCAGGACAAGCCTGGTGGGCAGACTTCTTATTATGACATGCAGAAGGACTTTTTCTGCCCTTTGGGAATTCAACCCTGAAACCTCTCTAAGGGGCTCATTATGATGGTGGGTGGGCATCAGTCTGTCCGCCATCATAACGGTGATGGGACCAACCGCCAGACGTGCGGCGGTCCCACCGGCCCAATTAGTATGCGCCTGCCATATTGGCGGACGCATCCTGGCACATGGTAAAGGGAACTGCAGTGGGGTACCATGGGTACCCCCCAAGTGCACACCACCACTCCCCTCCTGGGGGCCCGCAACTGGCCCCCTAAGCAAATCCCCGGCAGCCTTTCCATGGCGGCATCACCGCTATGGAAAGGCCTTTAAACCACCCACATCCTAATATGGCTGGAGGTGCCTGCTAGGCACCGCCACCATATTAGTGGCCCAGCTCCACCCGGCTGGCAATCGTAACGATTGCCGACCAGCGGAAAAGCGGCGGACAGACTTTGTGTCCGCCACGATACCCACCGCCATCTTAATATGGCAGGGGGGTATTTCACATTAGGTTGGCGTAACAACCGCCTCCACCGGCGGCGATTGTTATGCCATCCTAATGAGCCCCTTCATTTTTTGTTTTTTTAAAGAGTTTTATATAGCTCAAACTTGACCCGAATCGGGTATCAGAGCACTTTATATAGCACCAGTTGCATTACATGAGGACACATTCATTTTTGTTAGGCACGGGGAGATTAGCCGCTATATGTATCAAGCTATTTAGCATTCGCAAAGGCCGAAATTCTGCGAATTTCGGCCTTTGCGAATGCTAATTAGACAAATGGTATGTATCAAACAAGTTTGATGCAAAATAAGGAATAGCAAAATTTGCTAATCCTTATTTTGCGATTGCACTTAAGGAATTGCAAATTTTTCGATTCCTTAAATGCAATGTATCAAACAAATAATATGCAAAAAATGCCATTAAGGATTAGCAAATTACCACCAACTTCTAGTTGGTGGTAATTTGCGAATTCTTATCAAAAAGCTTTTTTGAAAAAAAACAAAGGTGCCATATGACGCCCATACATGCCCTTAGGGCATGTATGTGCGCCATATGCTCCCAAATGTCTTTTTCAGGGGTGCAGCAGGGTGTTCTTGAGACACCCCTGCACCCTTGGAAAAATCCCTAATTTGCGATCAGCAAATTGCTAATTGCAAATTGCACTTTCATTCCTATGGGCCTCCTGGCCCATGGAAATGAAGGGGTAATTTGCAATTGACAATTTGCTAATCTCAAATTAGGAATGCTAAGGAATCGCTATTGGAAAGCGATTTTGTACATACATACCGTTTTGCATTTCCTAAATAGCGATTCCTTAAAATTCGCTATTTAGGAAATGCAAAATGGTTTGTTGATACATATAGCGGCAAGTGATTTGCCCAGAATCACAGGATGTTCAGCGTCATTGCCAAGACTCGAACCCAGTTCCCCAGATTCGAGGTCGACCCCCCCTAGCCGTTAGGCCAGCTCCTCTCCCCAGTTACCTGGCTTCACTGATTGTCAGCTGGGCAAAATGAGAAGTGAAGTACGCGGTTCCTAATCTTGCCAATTAAGGTTTTTATCGGGTCTCCTGAAATTGGAGTCTTGTCTGGTGATAGGGAATAGGTGATATCAGGCTCTTCCACAGCGTTCATTGTAAGCTAAGACAAGGTACTATGTAAGAAAAGAGGAGACTTATTAGTGTGGTTACCATCATGTATGTACTGGAATTTAATTAATAATATCTAAATTGTCTGAAAATGTGAACAAGCATTCAAAATAGCAATTTGATCATCATCAATGAATGATGGAACCTACCCTCTGGTGAATAGTATAAACAATTAATAACATTCAAGTTTCTGGCTCCAGGTACACACTGAACAACCCCTCTTCAAAGCTGAGAAAGATCGATAGGCAGTTAATCACCACCCTAGACCTGTAGCTTTGTTGCCCAGACAGGAAAAGGAAGGAAACAATAGGAGATTATCCAGATATATGCAGGGGCGGAAAGGTACAGCTGAAATCTAATAGATGAGAGGCAGCAATTTTCAGGTACTGTTTAGCTTTAGACCCCTCTCAAGACATGATAGGTAAACATATAATCAAGCATCTTTCCACAGTTCTGTCAAAGCAGCAAAAATTGGTCATGAGACTTTGCCATTAATAAGGCTCCATAGCATTATTGTAGATGTGTCACTTGTGTGCATTTCAATTGTCATTTAAAAAATGTAATGCATTTCACTTTTCATTGAGCCATCTCCTGGAATCATGATGTTTCACTTCCATTGAAGCTCTACAGAGGATCTTGGCTTTTATAGATGTTGCTGATTTTGAACTCAATTGATCTGTTGAAGTGATAAAATGTACTACTGCAAGAGGTGAACCTTCATGCATACCACTCCCCCCAGAAGTCAAAAGTTTCAAAGTCATCACCAGAGTTATCAGCACACAATAGTAGGTGTGTGCCGTCAATAAGACCATATACCACTATGGCAGCTGTAGTGCTTGTCTTTGTCAGTTCATAATTTCAATCTTCATTTAAGCAGGTTAGTACAGTTCGCTTTTCATTGAGGCATTTCCTGAAAGCATGATGTTTTGCTTTAATTGAAGATCTGCAGAGGAGCTTAGACCTGTTAGGTGAGGCTGACATTGAATGCTGCAGATTAATGTAAATCTAATGCTTGTTCTAGCACACAGTGATGCCCCATGTTCCAGTAGTCTTGTATCTGGCATCCCGAAGCTCACCGTACGCTTTTTTGGAATGTCAGCACTCTAAAGTAGGTAGTTAATCAGTGGTGGCTGGTGACATTTGAAAGTGGTGAGGCGTAAAAGTTGGGGCTGATTTTTACGTAATGAGCGAGTGCGGCCGACATAAGAGGTGTTCAGCCCATGCATTGTTCACCCAATCATCCACCATTCATTTATCCATGTTTCTATCATCCACTGCATTTATCTGTTCATCCATCCATCGGTCCCTCTAGAGACTCTCCCCTTCGCTCATCCATCCATGTATCTATTCACTAGAAATTCATCCAGTCATTTGTCCATCATTTGGAGCATTCATTCATGTATACATTCACTCATCCTTCTGGACACACTCTCCTGTAACTCTTCTGCCCACTTATTCATCTATTTATCCTTTCACCACTGGCGAATCACCAGAGCATCCAGCCATCTTCCGACAACCTCCCTTCCATCTATCCATCCCTCCATCTCAATGAAAGTGTATATTTGCTTTTCTGTATTTGAAACACGTTCTCAAATAGCCTGTTCGCCAGACAAGTGGAAACACAATATTTGTATCAGATCACAACACTATTCACTTATGGTGAGATCTTAGCATTATGAAACCCTTTGCCGTCTGATGGAAACTGAATATGTCCCGGTAAAGATGATAAACAACGATTGAGAGCTTTGTGCACCTATTTAGGAGACCGTGACGGCACACAACCATCCCCAGAATAAAATAATGGAACTGTAGCCTTAGGTGAAGGGTCATGTAGTCGCCAGGCTGTAGGCAGAGCTGAGCAGGTAGGCCCTCGTCTTCAGCAGGGGATCCCACCCCTTGATCTCATGTGAGGGGACCGACAGGGATCGGCCTGTGGATATGTGTATTGGCAGAAGTGCAACATGGCATGGCCACATTTCCAGAGGCCAGAGTCCTGCTGCTAGGGCCTCCCAGGCCTGTAACAATGAGGGGTGCGTGAAGTCCTGAAGCTTTTCTATCCCAAACGTCACTCCTTTTGAGAAACGAAACGAGCAGATACCAAAATGGTAAGAAAATGAGAGGTGAAGAGAAAGTACAAACAGCAGTAGCAGAAGAGGATAAAGACAGGATGGAAAGAGACAGGCAAAGAGAAAGGAAGTGGGAGAAGTCAGAGGACAGACAGAAGGAAGGGAAATGAAAATGGAAAAGAAAGAGCTCAGGTGAGTAGATAATGGGCTGGTATTTTTCTCCAATGAGGTGGCACCACTACTCGCAGTGAGTGACCAGCTGGCACACACAAAGACTGAGACTGAGGTATGCATGGCTGGACTGCAGCCTCAGTCGCGCACCCACACGCAGTAAGAATATGCATTCTGTTAACTCGCAGTTCATGCACGTACCTGCCACCAGAAAGAATCACATCAAAACAATGATCAGTATGCGCCCCCTGACTCGCAGGTTTCTCTCGTCTTTTCTGCTGCGTCACTCCTCAATTAAACCACGCACTGACAGTGGAGCAGGAAGTAATTAATTAGCAGATGGTCAAGCACCGGACACCGGAGCAGGGGCGCAATGGCGGACAGGGACACAATGACACCAGCGCAAAGTCAGTCACATTGCTTCTGACAGACAGGAGTACAGTGCCACTGAGATAGTGTCACGCGGCCTTTCGGACAGGGTCACTTAACTTTCACACTCGGACATCGGCACAGAACTGTGACAACGACCTACTGATGCTGTCAGACGAGAGGCAGAGCGGGAACGGCGGGCACATGCAGAGGAACACATAGTGCCCACACCGCCAGCGCTCGCTCCGCACTGCGCACATTAACACTTATATACCAAGGAAAACTCATGAGACATATTTGTGGGAAAGCAGTGCTGCAGGTTTATTTCGTACAACAGGTAGCTGATAAGGTGGGTCATCTTACAGGCGATCCAATGCGGCAGCCCCTCGCTGACCCGCATGCCTAAGGAGCCATCTTGCACGGCGAGTCGATGCTCTGACGGTGCAGTAAATTACCATTTTCTTTCGTTATACTCCCGCCCCCCCTGTCAGGGCGGAGCGATGAGGCACACCCCCGGTCGGTTCAGGCCCCCCGACCGCCCGAAGGACTAACGGGGCGCCGACGCTGTTTCCTGGAACCCCCTCGGCTCCAGGTTCTTGGCTCAGGCACCCTTACTGTGCCAGGCAGAGGTATTTAGACTGTATCCTTCTGCCGCAGAGGTACCCCTACTGTCCATCTGCTTCCAGATCGCCCTGTGACTCCGCCTGCAACACAAAACATGACCATTAACAAATTTACAACTTTCGCCCGCCGCTCTGCAGCTGGGTCAGGGTTCAGGGTGGGATCAGCGCAGAGCCTAGGGAACCAGGCGCGGGAAAGAGAGGCCGAGCATAGTTGCTGGGCCTGCTTTATACTCCAAGGAACGCCCGCCCCCTTCCCCAGGTGAGCCCTCCCTATTGGCTGTTGGCGAGGAGGGCGGCTCAGAGGGGTTGACGCACTACAAGCTCTGCCCGCCCGTCGTGTGGGACTAGGGCGCTGTCCCGCCCATGCTCCCCTGCGTGTCGCGCGGTCAGCAGCATAGTGCCCACACCGCCAGCGCTCGCTCCGCACTGCGCACATTAACACTTATATACCAAGGAAAACTCATGAGACATATTTGTGGGAAAGCAGTGCTGCAGGTTTATTTCGTACAACAGGTAGCTGATAAGGTGGGTCATCTTACAGGCGATCCAATGCGGCAGCCCCTCGCTGACCCGCATGCCTAAGGAGCCATCTTGCACGGCGAGTCGATGCTCTGACGGTGCAGTAAATTACCATTTTATTTCGTTATACTCCCGCCCCCCCCTGTCAGGGCGGAGCGATGAGGCACACCCCCGGTCGGTTCAGGCCCCCCGACCGCCCGAAGGACTAACGGGGCGCCGACGCTGTTTCCTGGAACCCCCTCGGCTCCAGGTTCTTGGCTCAGGCACCCTTACTGTGCCAGGCAGAGGTATTTAGACCGTATCCTTCTGCCGCAGAGGTACCCCTACTGTCCATCTGCTTCCAGATCGCCCTGTACTCCGCCACAGCTCTGGAGGAGGCCTCCGTCGATGACAGAGCCCCCCACCCACCTAGCTACTTTCGGTCGCTGTTTAGTGCACCTCTATCATAGTACCCTTCACCACACCACTTATGGAGATTTCTTAGGACGGTTCTTAGGACATGCCCTTGGTTACATAAGCCGCACCTCTAATGGGGATTGCTTAGATACGGTTCTTAGGCCACGCCCTTAGTTACATAAGCCACACCTCTTACAGAGACCTTGGTGGTTAGTTGTTTTTGTCCGGACATATTATACGGGGGATCGGCAAGTGACTATTTGCATTATTATCTCTGCTGATAATGGAAAACCAGTGATATTCGTCTAAGCAAAGTGGTGGGCTTATGAAAGTCATCCCATAGTCGAATCATTCGAATCATTTACTTGCCGCATGGGCACAGCTGTAATAATCATGACTGGGAATGTCCTGGCAAATCACTGCAAGATCATTATTTGAGATTGGTTAGAGCACAAACTAGCAGATGCCCGTAACCGACAAATGTCATTCCCAGTTCTCTGTTGTATTGCGGTATTTCACCTCTAATTGTACTGTATTTTCCCTTGTCACCTGCACACTGTCGTACTGTTTGCTACCTCCTGTATTTATTTACTCACAATTGTCACTCTTACTTCATGTAACTTGCTGCTTTTGTAAGTTTTTTACCTGTCATTTTCTGTAAAGTTTCTCGCCCGCATTTTCTGGGTTGGTTGTAAACCCTTGCATTAAGCAGTGATCCACATGTCACTAGCGACTTACACTTGGTGCCTGAGTTGCTTTTCACGGATGAACTGCCCCTTCCCACATCTGACGCCCAGTATTTGCTCCTATTACCAATGTATTATATCCTAGACGACTTATAATAAGGTGTCTTGCATGTTCGTCACTTTTGTCCCAAAGTAACCTGACTGATTCTACCTCAGGCACTTACAGCCATCTGCGGTTTGTCAATTACCAACTGCTACCAGGCGTTACCTACCACACTTAACTCCGGCGGGGGTGGAACATGGGGCCCGCCCTCAAAACAAATCAAATTGCGATTATCATTGGCTATGGGAAAGTACAGGGCCGACAAAGACATCTGGTACTCTTACAGTGCCCGCACTTATCTATAGAGTGAACAAGTCGCAGGCATGCCTTCTTGAGTCCCTGCGGAGTATCTGCCATTTATTGCAGCATTGTACTGTTTTGTAACATGCACCCGCCATTTCCTCTTGTAACACACTGTTTGCTACTTCTCACATGTTGTTTGCTTTTGCTGCTTGCACAAGTGCCACCATCGCCTACATTACGTTTGTTTTAGGCCTGAGTGTCTAGCACATATTGCAGTATTTTACCTCCACTTGTACTGTGTCTCTCTTGTAACCTGCACACTTATCACTTAACCTTCTGTAATGCACTGTTTGCTCCCTCATGTATTTTGTTTGCTTCTCAATTGTCACTTTACCTCATGTCACTTGGGCTGATAGCCAGATAGCCAGAAGGTGGCGACAGTGAGCTATTATAGTTGTTCACCACGAAGCCTTGTCGGGCATGTTTTGCTTCCTTGATGGAAACAAGTTCAGGGGCTGTTTCGACTGGCGCCCCTAAACGACATTTTACAATATGACCACAATTCCAACTTTTTTGAGCCTGTCTGTGCACTGCTAGTACAACCAGATATATTAACTAATAATCTGTTACATAACGTATACAGTGCCATGCATGTACCACCAGAGCTCACTCCTCACAAATGGATGCATTCTCCATGTATACCTAAACTCACTCCGACTTAACGATGGAACTGTTAAATTAAAACTACAGCAGATGTGTGACGTAGCCAGTAATGGTTCTCTTAGTTAGAAAGACACATAAGCTAGCCTGAATTGTCATATACACATCGCTTGTTACGATCCCTTACCTTAATTCGTCAGCTCCGTTAGGTGCCAGAATGTTAAGGGCATAGGCCACAACAGTCATCTCACATTACAGAAATCAAATAGTAGAAGTCTTAGCAATTGTGTTACTGACATTAGTATGAATTACACCAAACTTAACTTTATGATGCCTTTAAAACATGAAGACACCTTTGCGTCATAATGGTTTCCTGGTGGATGTTGTGATGCTTTCAGTGGCATTGGACCCGGACTAAAATAAGGGCAAAATATACTTCGAGGATAGAGTGCTATTTCAGAATGTTGGCACGTTTTGTTGGATGATATTGCATTAATATGTCAAAACATCCGAAATGGACACTCCTGAAAGTGATGTGGTTTACTGCATAATACTGCAGTGCCTTTTAGGATTACATGTGTGAGTTAAACACATTGGATTTATACCTGCAGAATTAAGAAACCTGCAATCACCCTTTAAAATATGTTTCCACGTGTCCTACACCATAGCTGTCCGTTGTCTTAAATATCTGTTATGGCTACGTTCACCCACCAGATCTATTAAGTTTTATTGCTTGAAGTTAAATTCGCATAATTGAACTTCACAGCAGATAGATTAATTGGAAGGGAAGTGTAAAAGAAGCTGCGATGGTTTACGGTTTCATATCTCACTCTCCATCATACCGATGAAGGCTGTATCGAAAGTGGACAACTTTGAAGTGATGAAAATTATAAAATGTGCACACCGAAAGAAGTAAAGAAGCGTTTGGGTCTTCTTTTCACCCAAACACCGTGGATCAACGGAGGTTGCAGATTTAGTACAGCGACGCATATCGAAGTAACTAAAAAGACATTCCCACAAGTTTAACACACAATAAAGACTACACCTTGGGTTCGCCGTTCTATACTATAAACTATCGAATAATGTTCTGAAAACCTTTTACAGCTGGCGCTTTATAGCTACCACAAAAAGCATGAAGTAGGTAGTGCTCCGAGGTAGGCGCGCCGACCCGGCCTACCTGACTGATCTAAACCGTCCGACGCCCACGCAGCTATTCATTTGTGAAAGGCGAGCGTGAGAAAGTGTGCACAGCCTTGAAGAATTATTTTTTCTCACACATTGGGAAAGTTACCTTCCCGAAAGGGAGAGAGACCCGAGGCCGAGCCAGGCACGCGAGCAACTGGCTGATACGGTCACACCAAACAGAAGAAAACCAGCACCTTGACATCGGAGCCCCTCAAAATGAAAGGACAGGACACATGTCTACCCCACATCTGTATAGGGCACAATGGCTCAAATGGATGTCTGGTTCCAATATGATGGATGTCGGGTTCCAATATGATAGAGGAAAGGGACATTACTTCACAACATAAATGCAATCTGCAACTCCTTACCATACAGAAAATAGCAAATATCTGCATTGCTGAAAATTGGCTCAGCGCACATGGCCACAGACCCGAGAAAAACTGAATCCTCCAGCAGCTAGCCCCAAGAAAGCATGCCGTTGCCATGGCCCACCAACTACCAACATTCGACCGATGCCAAACCACATCCACACTTGCAGCAAGCTTCAGACTCGAGAAGGACAGAATCCACAGCGCCCCCCAGACAACGAGAGCAAAGGACGCAACTTCCCCGATGAAAAGGGCGGGGTCTGTAAAAGCGGCGTGCCTATGTAATTAAGGATGTGGCTAGGGCTTTAAGTGGGCCGGGTCCTGCCAGTGCTCAGCACTGCCAGTAATAAAAAGAAGATGATGAGACGGGTCTCGTTTGTCTTGCTATTTTTCCCTCACCCTCAGGATGGAAAAAAGATCTTAACTCTGAAGCTGTACCACTCTTCGCTACCTTTATTGTAACTTCAAAGGGACTCAGTGTAGTTCTTTCACAGTGTCACCATTTCAGCACTGACGCATTTTCAATATTATAGACAAAGCCACGGTTGTTGCTTATTTAGCTAGTGCAATTAACGACCACCGACAAAGCCAATAGTCCTGGCTTGTTGTAGGTGTAATGTTACTTGTATTATATAGCTGGATGCAATGACAGAAGCAGCAAATTTACCAGTCGGGCCGCACACTACTCTAAGCACAGGTTGTAGCATCTACCCTAGACACAAGATACATTATATTACATGGATCGTGTAGAATGCCTAATGGACCAACACATTCAATAATGATACAGCAAAGCAACGCGAGAGACCGGAAAAAAGACCCCAGCGACACGACGCCGTCAATTCTGCCTTCGCTCCCCGCAATTCCCCTTGGCTTCATCCTAATGCCTCCAAATGGGGCTTGCAGACTTACACTAGAAAGTATGTGTTTAGTTACTTTGCACTGAACCCTTAATTCGTGGGATGACCAGACGGCATCGTATCACTGAGACCCACCCTCCAATCCCACACCCCGCCCCACCGCACCACCACCGGGTGCGCCGGTCTACCAGGCTCAACTAGAATACAGCCAGACTACAATTCCCAGAATGCACTGATCTTAAATTAAAACCCCGACCGGTAACAGTTGTGCCCTGTAACACAGAGTTATCGTTCTTTGATTTCTGCTTATGGATCTAAAATCGGCACGCGCCACGCATCTTGTGGTTTACGATACCCTTTGAAAGGCCTATTCTCGGAACCCGCATCCCGCGTAATCCAATATTCAACGTTCACCGCCCTGAAAATTTATTAGTTATTTAGCTAATAAGAAAGGAAAAGAGGGTGAAAGGAAACGGCGCGGCAAACGATGCACATGCGGAGATTCACAAAGCATCACATAGAGAGACTGCCGCCTGTAATGACAATTTGTAGAAAAGAGATGATCATAAATCTACGTGAAATGATGTAGGTGAACAAAGCTAAACTACAATTATAGATGTGTTCTCCTAAAGAAAGCGTGCCTGGAAGCTTGCCAAAGGCAGCCAAGGGCGACGATGCCTAGACAACAATGGAGATGCACTTGCAGACCTGCAAAACTAATCCCGCCGACTGAAAGCCCGATACCCGGTGCGAACCACGAAGATACAAACTGCGTCATTTATCCTACAACCTCGGCAAATGATGCAAATGTGGAGATTCACAATGCATCAAGTAGAGAGACCTATCGCATGTACTGACAATTCGCAGCATCCCCATAGCGCCTCCCTTCCCAGCAAGGCACCGACAAGTAGTACACTACAAAACAACGCCAACAAGCACAACAGCTGCAAAACCAAGGCACCACAACGAAGATCTTCATTGCGGGGATGCATTACGTGGGCAGGACCGGCCCCCACCTCGGGAGCCCTGGCTGTGTCTACGTGTGGCGTTGCTGCCGGAAAGGCCCTGCAGGCTGCTCTCGGGGCTGCCTCAGCCGCCGACACTCTTGTGTGTGCACAGAGGAGGGCAGCTGTTGCTCTGGGTAACCTAACCTTCCTCTTCCAGTCCCCACAGGATCTGCCCGCCGCAACGACACCCACACCCCGGCGGGCACAAGCCGCTAGATCGGCTCCCACCGCGGATGGAAACAGGACCCGGCCCGGGAGGGTGACCGTGCGGCCAACAACCTGGAGATTCATATGCCTTCAACGAAAAAGTTTGGTTTTCGATCTGGGTCACTTTACAAGGTTTTATTTTAAGCGCGTCTACTGGGGCTGTGCAGAAAGACCGATAAAAATGCACTCATTATATTTCAAACGTGCACTAGCTGCGATCACCGCCTCCTCCTCCCGCTTCTGAAGCATCTCATCGCAGCACCAACGGCGACCCTGATAACCGCATCCCCTCCCTTCGCAATAGACTCAAATGTAGCGAAGACCTCATTGCGGGCATGCATTGCACACATGCATCTTCCAAAGGGACAGAGGCGGACCGATGCAGGCCGCAGGACACGTGTGAACCCGCTCCCCCTCTGTCCCCCCAGGCCACACAAACTGCCGCTCGCGCTCCTCGCCTCCTCCCGCTCTGTGCCCCTCCAACGCAGCCCCCGCAAGCTGAACACAGGACCCCCGAACTAGCACTCACCGCAGACCCGACGCGGAAATACCCGACGCAAGACCCGCGATGCTGGCAGGCGCACGACGGGCACACGAGGAACATCAGCGCAGAGCCTAGGGAACCAGGCGCGGGAAATAGAGGCCGAGCATAGTTGCTGGGCCTGCTTTATACTCCAAGGAACGCCCGCTCCCTTCCCCAGGTGAGCCCTCCCTATTGGCTGTTGGCGAGGAGGGCGGCTCAGAGGGGTTGACGCGCTACAAGCTCTGCTCGCCCGTCGTGTGGGACTAGGGCGCTGTCCCGCCCATGCTCCCCTGCGTGTCGCGCGGTCAGCGGCAGAGACAGTCGTGGCTCGCGGGGGGGGAGAGTGGGGAGTTAAACAAAATATAAACAGGAAAACTTACTTACCACAGCCGGTCCCGCCACGTCGGCACTGGAATGGCACCAGCCCCTCTCAGCCAATCCTGGCGCTGTTAGGGCACAGTTATTCTTCGCCCGCCGCCTGCCCATTAGGAGCCAGGGCTCCTAATGGGCATGCACAAACAATTGAAAACACAAGTGCGCATGAGTGGGCACGGTACGAAAATTCGCCCTCCGTCCCCACTCATGCGCACTTGTGTTGTGCTGCTGCCTGTTGCCCCCCACTGATCTGTCAATCATGTCAGTCAACATGACGGCACCGACGTCATGCTGACTGACATGATTGTCAGTTCTCCCTCGGCGTTTTTGAACTTAAGTAAACTGAGTTTACTTAAGTTCAAAGACGCCGAGGGAGCTGCGGGCTACGCCCCAATGGACGCACCGCGCCTGTTTAATGGACCTCAATGCACAGCGATTTATTTCTCTACTGCAAAGGCTTTGGCCACCAGGGTCAGACAAGACACATATATAAGACCCCTGCTTATGTACACAGAGCAGGTTGAGCAAAAAAAAACAATGACTTCAGAATTATGGAAAGAAAATATCTACCCTTACTGTTGTGTTGTGGCCACAGTGGCAGAGCCTCGATGACCTGTTTCTGTCACTCCCATCATGAGATGTAATGCCTCTCCTTTTCTAATCTCTTCCTGCAGGATATACCTCCCAAATCTCATCAGAGAAGGAGAACTTTCAGGGAATTCCAGCTCCCAGATGCCGACTTCCACTGCATTTGCCCCCTCCAGAGGTAAGGAATGCTGAGGTTTTAGGGAACGCTTGTGCGAACAATTCTTGCCTAAGCCACGTCGTTACAGTCTGGTCTTTCTATCATTTATATTTTCATTAATTTGTTTTATCTATTTAATTTTTCAAAGAGAAGAAAGTGTACCAAAAAGGTGCACCTATGAGATAATATGACAGCTCTAAATGTGAATCCTAAATATCTAAGAATTGCAAATCAAAACCAGTAATAAGCAGGTAAGACGTGTGAAACAGAGCTATAAAATGAGGAAAAGTAATGAAAGATAATCAATTAATGTATAAATGGCTTCAAAGTACAACTTTAGGCTTGCCCTTGGTGCAGGCATTGTGATGTTGCGAGTTGTCTTTGCCAGTCTTGTCCAGTCTTATAACTGACCAAGACACTGATAGAAATTTACTAGTTATACTTATAGTTATCTCAAGTAACTATAACTCATGCCCTAAAGTAAATATAAATCACGCCCCCTCCAAACACAGTTTTCTCATCAATAATTTCACTGCAAATGTTGCAGTGATATTATCAATGATGTCATAGATGTCATGAGTGATGTAATATCGAATTACCATACATAAGTCCAACCCCCGGTCCCACACAGGGGCGTTGCCCCACACTGCACAGGGCATTTGTCCGTGCATGGTGGTGGGCTAGCCTGGTGCCAGGCCCTGCTGTCAACTCCACCATTGCAGCCAATGCCACACTATCCACGGTGGTGGGGTTGGCCACAAGGCCTGGCCTGTGGTTAACCCCCCCTATAGACAGCCAACCCCTTGCTTCGGCCATGGGTGGCGGGTTTGGCCACTAGGCCTGGTCCTGGGGGCTCTATCCCCAGGGCTTTTATTTTAAAGGGGAGGGGCAGCAGACCCCCTTCTCAAGCCATTATAGGCCCTGGGGAATGAAAAATGGAGAGAGGGGCCACGCAGCCGCACTCCCTGAGTCTCTTTTGGCCCTGGGGATCCCATGGTCTTTTTTTATCTATTAAAGGGCACAGAAGCTGTGTGGTCTCCCTCGCTGAGCCTTGTTCGGCCCTTGGGACCCCACCCCCTAGGACTACTCTTCGAAATAAAGGGGAGAAGGCCTCATTGGCCCCCTTCCCAAGCCTTGTTAAGCCCTGAGGACCCCATCCCCCAGGTCCCTTCCTTAGAATGAAAAGGACGGGACCTGTGCGGCCTGCCTCACCGAGCCTTGCTCGGCCCCTCCGAGCCTTGCTCGGCCCTAGGGACCCCATCCCTATGGCCACAATTTAAAATAAAGGGGAACGGGGTTGCACAGCTCCCCTCCATGAGACGTTATTGGCCCCGGGTACCCCATCCTCCGGGGCCTGCATCAATAAAGGTGGGTGAGCTGATACCATATCAAAAGTTGGATCACAGCCAACAGCAGCATTTTCAAAGCTCCCACCACCGGTGCGGGTAGGGAAAATGCTGTTTCCTGGGGGTGGGCTTTCTGGGTCACAGCATTTGAACCGGCCACAGGGGATGGTGTTCCCAGAACCATTATTGACTCTCATAGGGAGGCAATGTGGCCCCATCCCTTTAAATTACCTTAGCAGCCCCAGGGCCTTTAGAGGGTCGGGGAAGGGGGCTGTGGATCTACTATCCTAAAAAAGCAGGTTGGGCCTCAGGGCCTCGGGGGATGGGATCCCTAGGACGTAAGCAGGTCAGGGAGGGGGTCCGCACAAATCCTACCCTCTAAAAATAAATGTCAGGCCCTGGAGGATGGGCTCCCTGGGGCCACAAAAAAATCCAGGGGATGGGGCCACGTGCCCGCCTCCCCCTTACAAGTACATCAGGCCCCGGGGGTCATGTCCCCGGGGCCGAAAGCTGCCGGGGTAGCTACTTGCCCCCTCCTCTTTTCAAGTACATCGGGCCCTGGGTGATGGGATCCCCAGGACCAAAAAGGACCTAGGGTGGGGGCCACGCACACCCACCTCGCCCCCAAAAATAAAAAAACATCATCCCCCAGGGCCCTGTCTCATCCCAGGATTTTCTTCATAAACAAGCGTATAAGTCTGTCCCTTTTTTTTATTGTGCCGCAAATTTGTGGCAACATTTTAAAAAAATGTTTTTGCTGCCAAGTGGGGCCTTTAGAGGACCCCCACCTCCAGGCCTAGGGAGTCAGGGTATCCCTACCCTTCCGCTTATGTCTTTTTTCCAACCTTTTTTAGAACTTCTACTGAGTCCTGAGTCCTATGATGGCTGCCACCACTTCCTGGTTGAGGTGGTGGCAGCCAATGACATCTCAGCTTGAGATCTTTCAGGGTCCATAGAGGCTCCCTGTCTCTGGCTCTACAAAGTTTCTGTGCATTATTTGCTCAAAAACTACTGAACGGATATACATCAAATCATAAAAAGCACTCTTTCTGGACCAAGATCTAGCTTTCAGACAAATTTGGTGTAAATCCATTCAGCAGTTTAGGCTGTGGCTGTGCCTTAAGGTCCTTTGGTTAAATGAATGTGTAAAACATGTTTTCGGACCCCCCTTTTTTTCTTGCCCCCCTCTTGACGGATGAGCCCTAAAGTTCCTAAGCAAAAACTAGTCAAAAAGTAAGTTATTTCAAATGTTTCATGGAAATGCGTCAAACGGCGCCAAAGTTATTAGCAACATAAAAATGCATTTCCTATGGAAACATATTAATTATAACTATATAACTATAACTATAACTATATATATATATATATATATATATATATATATATATATATATATATATATAGAGAGAGAGAGAGAGAGAGAGAGAGAGAGAGAGAGAGAGAGAGAGAGAGAGAGAGAGAGAGAGAGAGAGAGAGAGAGAGAGAGAGAGAGAGCTATATACACACACATTATATGTGCAGAGGCTCAAGGTGAGTGTGGGGAGGGGTCATGATTAACTAGAGGCAAAGCTTTGAGGAAGTCATGCTGCCCCTCCCCACCTTCAGGAGTGAATGCCAGTAGAAATATATGAGGCCCAATAAAACATGTAATTTGAAGAAAGTATAGCAATAAAGATGGCTTCCGTCATGTATTACTACACTGATAGGCCACATCCTATCCTCTTGACCCTGCAGAGCTGCATTTTCTGGACCAGCATCATCCTCTAGAATGGCTTCACATTATGAGTCTGTGCAACAAGATAGTCATCTGAGTCTGCTTACATTTCTGTGTTTGAAACTAATGCACATGAAAATAAAGTAGACCATCCATGCAGAGTGTAATGTGCTATTTCTTACCATGGCTAAGAGTGGAGAGGGGCAGCGTGACCCACTCAAGGCTTTGCTTCCTGTGAGCCATGGCACCTCCCCACACTCAACAATGATATGAATAGGATATTACACTCTGCACATCTGCATGTATTATCAGTGGCGGCTCCGGGGGAACGTCACCCCCCTGCCAGCAGCTGCAAAACATGAAAAATAAAACAATAATAAACCTACTGTGGAGTCTTGGGGGCGGGACCAGGAGTATGACTAGCTGGAGGATGAATGTTGGGCACTGCTATTCAGTGCACATGATGGTTTGACCGGCCGTCTGGGGCCGACAAACTGTCATGCGCACTGAAGTTCTCTCCAACCCGAGCTGCTTTCCCGGGTTGGAGAGGGCAGGCACAGGCTCCGAGTCTCACAAATCCTCAGCCCAATGCTGATGTTGCTTTCAGCAGCATGAAAGCAGCATCAGGATTGGAAGCAGTGCATTCCAGTAGCCTGTGCCTGCCAAAGAGAGGGACGCGATGCAGGTAAGTGTTTTCTTTTTTTTGTCTTGTCCGTCCGCACTGCCCCATCCCCTCCTCACCCCGCTACTGTGTATCAATACACAGGCCGCTACTGTATATAATATGGTTACGCATTCTTCTCTCTTTATTTTAGTTTAGTAATACTTTATTGGTATGGCTTCAGAGTTTCCAAGGTGCCAATATCTGCAGTTTCACAGTTACTATAGTGTTGTTTTGTAAATCTCTGCTGGTGTTTAAGGCTGCAGAGATGTGAGTGCCAATTCTAGGTTTGTCTCAGGAGAGTGCAGATCTGTTGCTCATCTTTGAGTTGGAACATCTATTGATCCTGCGGGTGTCTCCCCCATATTTAGGGCGATGCATGAGTAACCACATCCCATGTTCTCACAGGCCACACTTGCACTATTGGCCACTCTTGCTTTCTTGGTCCGCCATGACCACCCCCTTTTCAATTTCTAGCTTGTATCCACTGATTTCTTCCTTTAGATTAAACCTCAATATATATTCTGCTAGGTTGTGGTTTCCGGTTTGTACTTTATAACTTTACATTTTGCTTTTGTCCTTATATCTGATTTCCAGGTTTCCAGTTGAACTTTCAGTTATGGTTTGGTTCTCTGCTGTTCACGTGGGGAACCTAGTATTGGGGTGTGTTATGGTTTTTGTAGACTCAGCTTTAGCTCTTGTGGCGATGATCAGTCCACTTGGTTGCTTTGCTCCCAGTAGTCCATCTTACACTGGACCTGATGGCACACCATAGCAGCTATCAGTACAGCTCTTGAAATGTAAGAGGGCTTGGCTCAGTCCATAAAAGGCATAGATTGCTAGCCCAGTTAAATAGACAGAAGGTACATGTTGCGTTCCTCCAAGAAACCCATCTAAGCCATGATGAAGCGGTTAGACTGCATAAGAAATGGCAAGGACAACTGTTCTTTACGTCATATTCGGCCTTTGCTCGAGGAGCTGCGATATGGCTCAGGAATGGTACTCCTTTTAAGCTACTGGAACAAAAGATAGATACAAATGGCAGATATGTCCTCATACACAGGTTACTTAACGGAGAGCACATAGTGATGGGGAGCATATATACTCCAAACACTGACCAGGACAAATTCCTATAGGCTCCAAGTACAGTATTTATAGGTTGGGAGGACTACCCCTGGATATTAGGTGGAGACTTTAATGTGGTGCTTGATGCCAAACTAGATAGGTCCCACCCTCCATTGCACAACACGGGTTGTAGGAAATTAGCAGATGCGCTAAAAAGATGGGCAGCTGTGTGGGGGATTCTGGATGCATGGCGTGCGACACACCCTAGGGATAGGGAATACTCCTTTTACTCCCCGCCACACAAGTTGCATACCAGAATACACAGAATATTTTGTTCCTTATCACTGCTGAGCACACTCAGTGACTCGACACATTTGGGTAAAACATTATCGGCACATAATCCAGTAGAACTTACACTTCAATGGGGCAAAATACCTACCCTAGTACCGACCTGGAAATTGCAACCACAGCTTCTGCAAGACCCGGTCTTTCGAGCGGCACTATCCACGCCCATAGAACACTACTTCGCTGAAAATGCAAACACAGCATCCACGCGCCAAATAGAATGGGATGCCTTTAAGACCGTAATGAGAGGGGTGGCAATTAGTACGAGGGCAGGGGCAAGACAAACCCTTTTTGCCCAGCTTACTGACATAGAAAATAGTCTGGGTCGCCTTGAACAAGTAGCTGCACTGGATGATACGCACCAAGCGCAACTAAAAGAAGCGCACATTTAACACGCAGAACTATTGGAAGACCTGCGTCTTCTAGACTACCGACTTTACACACAGAAACAACATGCCACGGCGGAGAGGGCGGGTCCACTCCTCGCTAAAATTATCAAGGACGCCCCGCCGGTCTCTCCTATTTTAGAAATACGGACTATGAAGGGAGACATGGTGTGCAATCAACTTGACATAAATAAGGCATTTAAAGACTATTATGAGAATTTGTTTACACAACCAGCTGTCACTGCAGACACAGAACTTGATGAGTTCTTTGACGGCCTACAACACCCACAATTGTTGCAAAACCACAAAGAGGCATTGGGTCTCCCAGTGACTGGTATGAAAATTAAACAGGCAATTAATAGCTTGCCCCGTAACAAGGCACTGGGAGGAGATGGTCTAACCATTTAATTTTATTCAACGTTTTCTGATTTGTTGATACCCCACCTGCAGCGGTTATATCAGACCTCTTTGGAAAATGGCACCCTTCCTCTTACTACACTTCAGGCGACCGTATTCTCGTTATTAAAGCTGGGTCGAGATAATGCAGACATGGCAGGATATAGGCTTCTTTCTTTATTAAATGTGGACTATAAGATATTGAGTAAATGGTTGGCTATTAGACTCTGGCAGTTCATACCACAACTGATACACAATGACCAGTGCGGTTTTGTCCCGGGCAGGAACATAGCCCTTAATATTAGGCATCTGCATCAAATAATCACACACACTCTACCAACAGCCGATGCTGTGAAATGCATCTCGCTGAATCTGCGTCAGGCCTTTGACTCCCTACATCAGGGTATATGTTCATGCCCTTTCCAAATTTGGCATACCGGAGTAATATATAAAGTGGGTGAGATTATTATATATGAACCCCACAGCACGGGCACGCACTGGAAAACATATTTCACAGCAATATAAGGTTGTACGGGGCTCCAGACAGGGTTACCCACTCTTGCCTCTACTGTTCATTTTAGCTTTAGGGCCTCTCTTACAAAAATTACGCACTGTAGCAGGACATAAGGGAATTGTACTGGGACCCAGCACTCATATTGTCTCCGCATATGCAGATGACTTAATATTGTATTTCAGGAATCTAGATGAGGATTACGAACCCATACCCTCCACGTTTGCTATGTTCCAGAAACTTTTCTGGTTCTCGGTTAACGACAAATCCTATGTTTATTTATTTACTGCTGTGACACGCACTGGGATACTACGCTTTGGGAACTGATCATTCCATATAGCACCTATTACTTTCAAATATTTAGGAATTAATATATGTAGAGACACAACGGATCTTCTGGATGGCAACTTATATCGTGCCATAACTACCCTTAGGTCCCAAATAAAATTCTGGACCTCCTTGCCTGTATCGGTGGCAGGCAAGGTGGCAATAGCCAAAATGGTGATGTTACCGAGATTGCTGTATTATTTCACCAACCTACCCATTATGGTACCGTCACAGCCATTTAAATATTGACCTCCCTACTGATTGAATTAATATGGGGCAAGAGTCGAAGACGTATAGGGATCGCAAAGCTGCAATTAGATGCTACACAGGGTGGACTAGGGGTCCCTGACTGGAAAACTTACTGCTATGCGAGTCAGTTGCAGTGGTTAGCATATTGGATGGCGTGCAAGAACCTGCATGAGATAGGTATGTCCCAATTGGCCTGGCAGAGAGGAGACGTGCATACACTCTTGTTGCCCAAAAGTAAAATTCCCCGAACTGCGCCCTATTTACTAAAAGTTGCGTTATTGTACTGAAGGAATGCTATGAGCTACACCAAAACGAGGGCTTCATATGCCTCCACTATCCCTCTGCTGGGGGATCCCCACACACCTAGGCAGGGTTACACATAGGAGATGTTGGCGTGGGAGGATGCAGGAGTGTACACGGTGGGCGCATTCTTCAAGGATGGTACCCTAATGCCTCACGATGTATTTGTTCAATAACACGGAGTGCCATACACGCTGCTTCTTTTACACACCAGTATCTCTAGATACATACGAGCCCGGGGGGGAGGGGGGTAGAACTGTCAACGCACGCACTACTCACTGTGCATTATTTGATGGGAAATGGGCGACATCTAACTAAATGGCTATTCCAAGGGATCCACACAAAAGCAGCGATAACACTACAACCACTGCGTAACAAATGGGATATTGATGTGGGCCGAGCACTCAGTGACAAGGAATGGAGCGCTATACTAGAATACCCGAGAAAAGGTATAGAGGAACCCTAAATTTAAGATTATACAACTCATGCTATTACATAGGGCCAACCTGACCCCGCGTAAATTGAGTGTCATGTTTCAAGACGCATTTGATGTATGCCCACGCTGTCAATCGCAGGAAGCGGATCTACTACATATGCCATGGAGCTGCCCACAACTGGGACATTACTGGGCAACAGTCTGTGAGATATTAGCAGATATCGCTCCAGTGCGAAATAATGATCAGCTGGAATACTGCTTGCTAGGCCTAGGTCCAAAAGGGAAGAAAGCCCAGTCACCAAATTCAACAATCTTGCATTCATATTAGCGAAACGTAACATTACTATGAAATGGAAAACTGCCAGGATTGGCACGCTGAGATGGTGAGATGGGGAAGGGCGTAGAGTGCGGAACTAAAAAGGGAAGAACAACAGGGGCTGCGCAGGACATCCATCTCTATGGAATGGAATGTATTATTGGAAGAATTTATTGCTACAGACATACTAGCGTATCAATGGAATTTTTAGGTGTCCCCTCTTCCTCCCCCCTCTCCTATTGCCTGTTCTTTCTGGGCAGTTGGGATAAATAATTTGAGCTATAGTACAACTTTACAATGGATGTCTGTCACTACAACGCGGGCTATTACCACGCGTGCCATTACAACGCTTTTTTTACAATGCAAGTCATTACAACGACTTGCGCTGTAAGGGCTGGATAGTGGATTAGTTTAATTTTCTATTCCAACTCCAGCCCACGTTGACAGTAGGGAAGGTGTTGGAATAGAAAATTAAACTATTCCTTTGTCAACAGCGCCCTCCAGCGCAAGTCGTTGAAACAACTTGCGTTGTAAAAGCAGCGTAGTAATGGCAGCGCGTGGTAATGCCCGCGTTGTAAAGGCAGTTCCCCCTTTACAATGTAATGAAGGATGTTGTCCAGGTATACAATGTTGAGCTTTTGTGCCTCTGATATACTCGGTTGAACTGACTAAATGGTTGCATTTTTGCTGAGTCTACTGGTGCGGGGTGGGTGGGTACTTTATTGGGTTTAGGTTAATTTTTCTTAATCCCACAGCATTTAATTAGTGAAAATGTGCTTTCCATGTATTGTTCATCTGACTGAGACATGTAATTACGGATTGGACAAATAGAGACCATGTCAAAAAGCACTCGGAGAGTAATGTGAAGATGTGATTATTGTTGTGTGCTATAAAACAGGCTATTGTAAGGTTAAAAACTTGAAAGTATCATCTGAAAGTACGCTAATAATATTATTTCTTAAGTAACATGTAATGTTGTAATATGACTGTAACGATTAACACTCCCTGTATTGTGATCTGATGACTATCTTTAATAAAAAATATGTTTAAAAAACTATATATATATCTGATTTCCAGGTAGGATGAATAGTTTTGTCTAGCTCAGGAGTGTCCAGCGCAGGTCAAGGATGTCCAGATCCAATTGCTGACTTTCTTTCAGATAAGCATGGGGGGGGGGGGGCATTTATATATAATGAATTTGAGTGAACTGATTTCAATAATCAGTGTTTTAGTGAAAATGTAGCATAGATCCGCCCCCCCCCCGACCGAACCGAAGATGAAAATCCCATTCCTACCTTCTTTTGCTGTCATACCCCGTTGGCGTTTTTCTTTTTTTTCCTTGTTTTTCTGTCTGATGCGAATGTTTCTCACATGTGTTGACCGTCCTCAATTGGCGAGCCTTTCTTGTTGCATTTTACAGGGTTTTCAACTTGAGTTATTTGTTCCAGATTTTCCATGTGTCTGAATTGTTTTGGCTGTTTTTTCTGCGCCAAGTAGTAGATGGTTTGCCAGGGTTCTGCTTGACCAGCATTCTTGTAGGATTTGTGTACTTGTTTACAGAACAGTGAGGGAATGTCTTCTTCTGTTGGGTTAGTGTCCATCTTGTTTTAGTTTCGAGGACGACAGGGGCAGTGTTTAGCTGTCAGATAGGATCATTAGTCTCTTCGTGCTGCTTGTCAACTAACGGTAAATTATCTTCAAAAGCAAGAGTACAACCCACTTGCAAAAAAACAAGAAGGGATGCACTCTAAACAAGACCTAGATGCTGTTCTGATGAAAGGAGAACACCATGAAACGCTGTTTATAATCGTAGGAATGAAATGTGAAAAGGTGGACTTCAATAACCAGAATGCACTGTGGCTGCATAGGTGACACAAACTTGTCAGATCATGTGAGACACGTCTGCATCGTGGGGTATTGCCACAAACCCATTCTTCATACTGGATGTGACTTTTGCAGACTTCATTCAGCAAGCAGAGGCCAAAGAAGCAGCTGCCGTCAAAAGAGGAAGACTGTGTAAGCACACTTATAAGGACTGGTTATAGACCGTGAAACTCTGATTTTAGGGCGTGAAACTCTCTACACGTCACAGAGAGTCTGCATCTTTTGGGACAAAACTCTCTTTCTTTTACACAAGTAGTTAAATCTATTTTTATTCTTCAACCCCATAAAAATTCTCAGATGTTAACAGAAGTATATGAGAGAGTGAGAACATTTCCCTGATTTAATAGCAACTGTTTCAATGATTTCTAATCCTGGCTGTTATGGCAGGACTGACTCTTAACTAGGGTGACACTTAACTCTTCACTCTCTCTGCTTGCTTCCTTTATCATGGCTTTCGTTCTTTCTCTTTGACTATTCTCCACTCCTTTCATCTCTCAATCTATCCTCTAAGTCTATCCAACTGTCTATGTTGTCTGTTTATTGTTCATATTTCGGGCTCCCCTGTGACTACTCTATGCTATTCCACTGTACGCCACTCCTCTCCATACCACTCTACGCCACTTCACTCCATGCCACTCTATAGCATTCCACTCTACGTCACTCCACTGCATGCCACTCTATGCCAATCCACTCTACACCACTCAATTCCATGCCACTCTGTCCACTACACTCTACGCCACTCTATGTTATATGCCACACCACTCTACTACACCACTCTACAACGCCACTCCATTTTAAGCCACTCTACTCTACGCCATTCCACTGTGCACCCCTCCACTCTATGCCACTCCACTCTATACAACTGAACGCCACTCCATGCCACTCTACACCACTGCACTCCACGCCACTCTACACCACTCCACACCATGCCACTCCACTTTATGACACTCTTCTATGTTCCGAACCACTCTACCACACCACTCCACTGTATGCCACTGTACTCTATGAAACTCCAACCCACTCTGTGCCCCTCCACGCTACTCTACGCCACTCCACTCTGCTCTATGCCACACCACTGTACTATGCCACTACACTCTAAACCACTCTACTGTGTGCCACTCAACTTGATGCCACTCCGCCCTACTCAACGCCACTCCACGCCATACAATGCCACTCCCCTCCTCACAATTCTATGCCACTCCACTCTATGCTACTCCACTCTACACCACTCCTCTCTGGGCCACTCCACTCTGCTCTCCTCTACGCCACTCTACTCTGACACTCTACTCCAAGCCACTCTACACAACTCCATGCCACTCTACGCACTCCACTCTGTGCCACTCTATGTTACTCTATGCTCCTCTACTCCACGCCACTCTACTCTATGCCACTCCACGGCAATTTCTTCAACTCTGTGCCACTCCACGCCACTCTATGCCACTTTAAATCCCACTCTATGCCACTCTACTCTGCTCTACCACACTCCATGCCCATCCACTCCACTTTATTCCACTTCACTCTACACCACTCTACTCTGTGACAGTCCACTCTATGCCTCTGCACTCTACGGCACTCCACTCCACTCTACAGCACTCCGCTCCACTCTAAACCACTCCACTTAACACCACTTTCCCCCACTCCACTCTGCGCCACTTTACTCTAAGGCACCTCCACACCACTCCACTCTATCCCATCCTACTGTACGCAACTCCACACAACTTCATTATACTCTATGCCATCCACTCCACGCCTCTCCATTCTTCACCACTCCACTCAACATTACTCTACGTCACTCCACTATATGCCGCTCCACGCTGTGCCACTCCACTCTTGCCCTCCACTTTCTATGTCACTATACTATACGCCACTTCACTCCAAGCCACTCCGCGACACTCCATTCCACTTTACACCACTCCACTCTATGCGTGCTACTCTGCGCCACTCCACTTCACTTTATCCCACACCACTCTACTCTACGTCACTCCACCCCATGCCACTCTATACCGCTCAACTCTACCCCACTCCATGCCCCTCTTTGTCACTCCACTCTATTCCCCTCTGCTCTACACCACTCTCTTTGGCGCCACTCTACTCTACATCACATCACTAACTTTTAGCCATGCTGCTATACAGCATGCTGAAAAGACATTGGCAAAATCAATAGCTCTTGAATAAGGAAGACCTATTGGCTTTGCCAATGCTTGTTCTTTCTGTCCCTACATCACTCCATCATTTAATATCTTGAGTCCTTTATTCATTCTGTCTTCCCTCTTTCTGTACTGTCTTCCTTCTTGCTCTTTCATTCGCCCTCTTTCTCTTATGGTTTTCTTTTTTCTCTCATGCCTTTTGTCCTGCCTTCAAATCGCCCTTGTCCATCTTCCGTTTTTGCATTCTGTCCCACTTTTCTCTTCTTCATCACCCCCTCTTCCCTCTCTCTTAGTTAATTTGAAATCATAACAGTTCACTTTCATCATTTTTGACTAATGTTGTCAACAATTTACACACTACATACATTTAGGCAAGCTAAATGCACACGGTATTAGTAAGGGCTATGTCACAATACAATACAGTTTGCTGAGTTTGTTATACTTGCCATGATCAATGATGTTTCTTCTGATTTCTTGATATCTGTTAACACATGTTGGTGTCTGGGTGTTTGATGGTGTCTGTTTGCATTTGGGAGGATGACATTAATTTTGTGTATCTGATGGACTTCTCTGGTTTGTTATATGAGACTGCACAGGAGGAAGCCTTGTGAATGACCATGGACGAAAGCAGTGTGTAGTAATGAAGATCCACGCAATAAGGATGTAGATTAAGAAGATTTATTGAAGTAGGTTACAAGTAGAAGAGTTGTAGTGAAGCGGCCACCACCAGGAGCAGCCTGGCTGCTACTTAGTCCCTTCTCAACTGTCACACTTCACCTCACAGGCACCCAACATTCCAATACACATCATCACTCCAACATTCCATGCAGCACAAAGCACATTCACACTGGTTGACATTTTTCGTTTTTGTGTTCACGTTTATCCCTGCACGATAATATACAAAAATATTTTCCCTAAAAAGCGCCATTAAGACAGAACCTGACCCTGCCATATACAGTTCACTTCACCTCACATGGCCACGCAAAATACTTCTAGCTAGCTAGCTATCCAATGGGAAAGTGGGAGATGCATCTATACATAGAGTTATCTGCCTATCGTCAGGGCCACTGGAATTGTGCTGCAGAAGAAGACCAAATTATGCGACAGGGTTCACTAAATTATGCGGCATAATGCAGCACATTTTGTGATAGTATTTCTTCATTATTATGCCATTTTAAAGCCTGGTACAGTGTCTGAGTAAAGTGTTTATCATAATTAGTACCAATTTAACACCTAAATACAGCAATAAGCAGCTGAAAGATGACCAGCCAACCGTTGCGGAAAACCTTCTGGTGCACAGGAATCTGAGTCACCGTATGTTTTGTAACTTCTGATCCGTTCGAGCTAGAAACACATTTTTTGTCAAGATCTGCACATTATGTGGCAGATGATGGAGTGCGTGGCAAATGCGTAAAATCCAAAATTAGCGAAAGTCGCTGCAGAATTGCATTATTCCTGTGGCCCTGCCTATTGTTCCTTTCTATAAGGATCGAGTGATAAGACTTTCTTCGGCAGAAAACTTTGCTGCATAATGTGTTGGCGATTCCATCCACAGATCAAAAGTTCTACCACTTCTCATTTTCTGTATTTTAGTTTGAAAGGGCAAAGCTGGGGCTTCCTATCCATCTTCAGCAACAGGAACAGGATGACTCGTACGAGGAAGCGGAGCCTGTGAGCCCCCGCGGGCACTCTAATGCAGGTAATGGGAAACATCCTTTACAACGCAACTTTTACTCCGCACTACCATTACGACGCAACTATTACAACGCAAGTCATTACAACAACTTGCGCTGGAGGGCGCTCTAGGATAGGGAACAGTTTAATTACTATCCAACACCTTCCCTACTATCCACGGGGACTGGAGTTGGAATAGTAAATTAAACTATTCCACTTTCCAGCGCCCCCCAAGGCAAGTCGTTGTAACGACTTGCGTTGTAAAAGTTGCGTCGTAATGGCATGCGGAGTGAAAGCATGCGTTGTAATGACATACATCCGCAGGTAATCCTATGCATAACCATTTGCGTAGCTAGTCACCAATAAAGGCAACTGGTTGTGCACAAAATATACAGGAAATGATATGCACCCAAACTCTCTTCTTATCAGTACTCACATCACAGATACACGTCCTCATCACTAAATGGACAATGGTAATTGATTGTATTCCCGTTGCAAATGCAGACAGCTTTCCCCATCACCAAACCCAATACAGACAAATATTCGTATTACTGAAACCAAAACAGACTCATCTTACCATTACAAACTCATGCAAAGTTAAGCATTCTTAGGCCTAATCATAACATAGTCCTTCTTGCGCTAACCCATAACTAAACTCACTGGTGTAACGAAAAGTGAGGGGGCCTCCCTGCACGGTACTTAGGGGGGCCCCCTTCAGGCTCAATCAGGAGCTCTCCCGGCCAGAGTTCAGTGCCGAGGAGGCCCCTTGGAGCTAGGGGCCCCCCCGCACCGCGTGGGCTGCGGGGGCCTGTGTTACGCCCCTGACTAAACTTACAAGGGTAGCACTACTAAACCATAAACCCATCACAGGTAGCTCTTTCCAACAAGAAAACATACATAGGTAACTCTTCTCAAACCTAACCTCAACACAGGCAACGCGCTGCCTATAAACAAACCTAACACAGTTCACTCTTGTCAACCCTAACGGCAGCACTGCCTATCAATAAACCTAACACAGTTCACTTTTGGCAACCCTAATCTCAACACAGGGAGCACTGCCTATCAACAAACCTAACACAGTTCACTCTTGGCCACCTTAACCTCGACACAGACAGCACTGCCTATCAATAAACCTAACACAGTTCACTCTTGTTAACCCTAACCTCAACACAGGCAGCACTGCCTATCAACAAACCTAACACAGTACACTCTTGTCAAACTAACCTCATCACAGGCAGAACTGCCTATCAATAAACCTAACACAGTTCACTCTTGTCAACCGTAACCTCAACACAGGCAGCACTGCCTATCAACAAACCTAACACAGTACACTCTTTTCAAACTAACCTCATCACAGGCAGAACTGCCTATCAATAAACCTAACACAGTTCACTCTTGTCAACTGTAACCTCAACACAGGCAGCACTGCCTATCAACAAACCTAACACAGTACACTCTTGGCCAACATAACCTCAACACAGACTGCACTGCCTATCAATAAACCTAACACAGTTCACTCTTGTCAACCCTAACCTCAAAACAGGCAGCACTGCCTATCAACAAACCTAACACAGTACACTCTTGGCCACCTTAACCTCGACACAGACAGCACTGCCTATCAATAAACCTAACACAGTTCACTCTTGTTAACCCTAACCTCAACACAGGCAGCACTGCCTATCAACAAACCTAACACAGTACACTCTTGTCAAACTAACCTCATCACAGGCCAGGCAGAACTGCCTATCAATAAACCTAACACAGTTCACTCTTGTCAACCGTAACCTCAACACAGGCAGCACTGCCTATCAACAAACCTAACACAGTACACTCTTGGCCAACTTAACCTCAACACAGACTGCACTGCCTATCAATAAACCTAACACAGTTCACTCTTGTCAACCCTAACCTCAAAACAGGCAGCACTGCCTATCAACAAACCTAACACAGTACACTCTTGGCCACCTTAACCTCAACACAGACAGCACTGACGATCAATAAACCTAACACAGTTCAATCTTGTCAATCCTAATGTCAACGCAGGCAGCCCTGCCTATCAACAAACCGAACACAGTACACTCTTGTCAAACTAACCTCAACACAGGCAGCACTGCCTATCAACAAGCCTAACACTGTTCACTCTTGTGAACCCTAACCTCAACACTGGCAGCACTGCCTATCAATGCATCTCGCACAGTTCACTCTTGTCAACCCTAAACTCAACACAGGCAGCACTGCCTATCAACAAACCTAACACAGTTCACTCTTGCCACACCTAACCTCAACCCAGAATATGTATTTTTAGCAGCACACACCCAATACTTGTAATTTCCTACATCCCTAAATCCAACACAAATCATCACCGAGTCTAACAGTGTTTGCTCTTTTAACACTCAAAGCAGGCAGCACCGCCCACCACAAATCCTATTACACTTAGATCTTCTGAACCTAAATCCAACAAAGATACCATTTATCATTGCTAAGTGCATGTGCATAGATTGTGGTTTATTTCAGTGTACTTGCCCCAACAGGTAGTGCTGACACAGACAGCAGTCACTATGAGTCCTACGGGGAGGAGGACGATTGCGTGAAGGACCGGGCGCACTATATCCAGTGGTCAGCGAGCGCTGGCGTGAACGATGGCCCAGCCCCAGCCGAGTCCCAGATATGTGGCTTCCTCTGGAGGAAGAAATGGCTCGGACAGTGGGCCAAGCAGCTTTTCATCATCCGAGAACATCTGCTGCTGGTAAGGCTGCAGGGAGCCTGTGGTGCCATCACAATATAACCATGTACTTTAAAAATGTAAACCAGCTAAGGCAATGTATGGTGTAAGGAAATATTAAATGTCAACTTCCTATGCTTAAAAAGTACCTCACTAGACAAGAGTGTGCACTGCTAAGACCTCCTTTGCTTGGGAGTAGGTGTCCCCAGTGGGAAGTAGGGGACTTTCAATACATCTCTGAAAACAGAACTAGTTTCATCCTAAAAGGCAATCTCAGAGGACATGGGGGGTTATTCCACTTAATGCACTGCTAGATGTGTCTCAACAGATCACACCTGTAGCGTATGACCAGTGAATTTTAAAAGAATCAAGAGCGAACTTACCCTGTCGTGCAAAAACGAGGCTTTTGCAACCCATTCCATTTGAGATGAGGGTTAAAGTCCTGTCGCCGATCCAGTTCACTTCGATCTACATGGAGCGCTGTAGGAAAACAATGATGCCATGTTCTTCTAGCTACTGCTGCATTTTTGTACTTGACTTCCAAGTTTCATTTATTAGGGACATACTTACTATATTTTAAAACAAGCTATCAAATCAACTTCATCTGTTGTGAATCAGAACATTCTTGGCCCTCTCGGTTAGATTTCCTTTACGCCTCAGAGCCGTATATCTAGCTATTGGGCCTGCAAAGCTGAGAAAATGCTCAGGGGTCTCACTAAACCCTCCATGGCCCAAGTGTGGCTCCTTCAGAGCTGCCAGAGACTCAGCAGGCTTCATTATATGCATGGGATCCAGGCATTCCTTTGAGCAGTCAAAGACAAGCAAAACTGGAACAATATTTTACAGTTATTTAGCACTAGTGCAGGTCATACTGGGTGCAAGACAGTAATAGTGAATTTAAGAACATATTGGCACAAGTAAATAATGAAAATGTTAATGCTTTAAGAGTCTGATGTTTAATGTTCATTGGCAGGGTGCTGAGCTGCCTAGTGCCTCGTTCTCTGGAAATCCAAAAAGCATTCCTCGAATGACTAAAACCCGAGCTTTTTATACAATGTTTCACTCTAAAAACATCAGAATTGTCTCCGCAGCCTCCCTCATTAGACGCCAAACCCCAAAATGAGAATTATTATACTTGCATGAGCAATGAGAATTGTAATCCATGGACATTACGCATGCATAAAACATAATCGCAGGCTTTCACGTGATATTGTTTAATGTGAACCATGGTAAACTCTTAATAAGGTCAACTATTCTGTTGTATGTCCAGGCAAGTCATAGTCATCATGAAACAACAGAAAACGTTCAGAATATGATTTCAATAATATATGACCATGTCTTGATACCGGATCAAGGGGGCCAAGATCATAGGACTTTGATCAACAGTGATAATCTATGATATTCACGATGCAGAGTAGCGTGCTACTAGCCGAGAAGCGCTTCAACACCTCATCAGGGGTAGCAGTGCTATATAAATGCAAACCATTCCCTTTTATGTCCTTCCAATTTTCTTTTCAATCCAAATAACAGACTAACATATCCACCATTCAAATTTATTTTATATTTCACTATACTAATTCACCACTAATCCTTTTGGGTTCCGGATTAGCGTGCTACTCACTGAAAAAGCACATTGTCGCCTCATCAGGGGTGGTAAGCACAATATGAGTGCAATTACAAAACTATAAGAAACATCAGTGGTCTTTTCTAGCTTTGGGCCTAGTGGCCTTCGTTGATTCATTCCCTCACTGTATTAACTTGGTGACTACAAAAGTGTCTCTGAGTACCAGCCGAGCGGACTGTACTATCATCCGAAACAGGTGTGTACCTCTGGAAGATCCCATGGACATTTATGAAAACAAGGGAGAGGGGATCTCTAGAGTCAATGTCAAAGCAAGGTCGAGACAAGAGCAGCTTGATACTAAAACCATGGTGCTGAAGAGGGAAACACTTGAAGGCAGAGTTGACTGGTAAGAAGGGCCACTGATCCCAAACAGAAATCTCGACTATTAGATGGTGGAATAATGCACTGTGTGTGACTCTAGAACAGCATGAAGTTTAAAAACGCTTGCTACAGATAAAATAACTTTTCCTTTTAACAGACAACAGTGGTACCCTCTGCAGATATATAAGCCGGATTCCCTTCCGTTTGCCAGAATCCTATCATGTAGTAGGGCAGCCTCATAATGTTAGGTTTATTTTTATTTATTTATAAAGTTTTGTATAGCGCCAACATGACCCAGGTGGGTATCAGAGCGCTTCACAATTAGGGTAGGTAGGATACAATAGTGGGAAAAGAACAATCATTACAAATAAGTGCAAGACGTGAGCATGACCTCGGCACCATTCAGAGCGCTTAACATTCGAGGTCAGACAGATCCAGTAATAGGAGAAGAGCAGGCAATAAATACAATACCAATATGAGCATAGCCTGCCAACACTGTTAATCACCGGATTACAGGCATGTAATAGACAACGACAGGGGCGGCTCTAGGCTCATGGTGGCCCTGGGCAGGGAGCGTAGGTAGGGGGCCACGGAAGAGGGGGTCCCGGTGGGGCGGAGCGCAGAGGCCAGTGAAGGGGGGTTCAGGTTGTTTGGAAGTGAAACAGAGCCGGAGACCGCCAAATCCCTGCCAGGGGTCGCCACTCAAATATGCATCCATCCTCAGAGGATTATTATATTAAGGATATATATTGGCTTGGTGGCCCCTGGGTTTGGTGGCCCTGTGCAGGTGCACAGCTTGCACATGCCTAAGGCCGGCCCTGACAACGATCAGGGAATGGGAGAAGAACATTCCATAAATACAATACAAATATGTGCAATGGCCTGCCACTGTTATCCCCAGGTGTACAACCATGTAATAGTCAGAGCATCAGAAAAGAGAGCAGTAGTTTCTACTTTCTGTCCCATATGTTGTAGTCCATACAAGACAATGCAGACACAGTACAGGGCCAGATGGTTCACAGTCATAAACTGCAAAACACGAGTTTCACATCTGGAATAAATTCTGTGTTTTGTTCTAACCCGCCATCGATCACAATGTGGGTGAACTCTACCACCTAGTGGACATTTCTAGCATAGGTTTTTATTAGGTGCTTTTGGAGGTGTACAGATAGGCAGCGCATTTCAGGAGGAAGTGTGTTCCAGGGGGAGGGTGCTGCTCTTCTGAAGGACTCGGACAGTTTTCAAATCTTTAGATTCAAATATGAGGATTTCTTTTCTTCTAAGATGCCCCCAGATATTTTTGTGGCAGTTTGACAAAGGGGAATGAATTGCTTAAAAAGTAATGCAAGCTAATTTGAGTTTAATTCGAGCCCCAATGAGGTGTCAATGTTTAGTGTTCAATTTGTGGGTGCTGGAGATAATGGGCCTTGTAGGGGACTGTCTTTCTGGCTTTAGGAGGCGCGAGACTGTATTTAGGGACTCTAATGAATATATTGCGTGTCTGTAATCGATGGATGTATGTCATCACAATGCATGCTTTTACTACGCATGCCTTTACAACGCAGGTTTCACAACGCAAGTCGTTACAACGACTTGCGTTGAGGGGCGCTGGATAGTGGAATAGTTTAATTTACTATTCCAACTCCAGTCCCCGTGGATAGTAGGGAAGGTTTTGGATAGTAAATTAAACTATTCCCTATCCTACAGCGCCCTCCAGCGCAAGTCGTTGTAATGACTTGCGTTGTAAATCCTGCGTTGTAATGGTAGTGCGTCATAAAAGTTGCGTTGTGATGGATGTTTCCCGTAATTGATGCAGGAGATAACTGCGGATTGGATAACCAGGCAGAGGTCAGTTGGTGGGAGGAAAGGTTTGAGTTTTTTCGGAAGAGTAGAGATAGTCTGGCGGATCTGGCGGGGTGTTTTATGTGGGAAGTCATAGAAAGCGAGTAGCTCAGCCAAAACGTTGCATATTGTTCTAGAGTGATAGGAAACATCCTAAAAAATGATCCAATAAGCATGAGAGGCATGGGGTTTGGGAGGTTTCTTGTTGATGCCATAGAAGAGTAGCACTACATTCACACCCGACGTCTACCCTCATAATTCTACATTTTCAAGGACTATGTACGATTCTAGACGTAATCACTAGATATCGAAGATGTCCATAGAATGGGGCTGTACCATCGAGAGCAAGATTTAAGACCCTTGTTACAGGTAGGTACTTTGTTCTTATTCAGTGTATGTACATTTATGGCAGATTCAATTTGATGATCCCACCAATTATCACCCACCATCGGTGCTTAATTTGCAAATAGGGCTCTCGTCAGAGGTCACTGCAGCTTGCACCATCCCACACATCTATTAACCCTCAACCTTCTACATGTGTGACAATTTGGACTATTCCAGGCCCCCAAAACCTATAAGAACGGCTTGAGCGGCAGGTAATAGTCATTTGTAATTTATATTAAATTACCTGATGTTGTGTTTTTTTCTAAATTATCAAGACAGCATCAACTTGTGGCGGACTGTCACGAGAACTGGAAAGGACAATTAAGTGCTGGTGCCAAGCACCAGAAACCACCAGCTCAAACTAAGCGGTGCCCACCATGCACAGTGTAGGTCCATCTTAATCACTGAAAAAGATATTACTGTAGAGTGAGGCCCCAGACTTATGTGTGGTCCCCTGATTTTCCAGTAGCTCAGTCTACTTCTGGCTAATGTCCTGAGGTTCTGGCTGCCTCATTTGCAGTACTTCACATGTGACTTTGCTTTCTTTTTTTGTCATTGCTGCAGTGTTACAAATGTGCTAGAGATCTCCAGCCTCTCCTACAGCTGGACCTGCGCGGCTGCCGCGTGGCCTACAAGCCCAAGCACAGCAAGAAGATGCAGCACGAACTGAAGATCTGCAGCAGCTCAGAGACACTGGTGATGGGGTTCCAGAGCCGGCAGCAGGCGGAGGAGTGGAGGAAGGTTTGGAGGTGTTACACACAAGCGCCAGTATGCTCAGTGCAGAGTTACCGCAGGCGCAGCGCGGGCCCACCTAGGACTTTCTTCAGTTAAGAGAGTGCATCTTTAGATGTTCCCATTCCAGAAAGGCATTGCATCTCTAGTGCACCTTTATCTCTGCACCCTCTTGGGACAAACAACAACCACAACTCGAGGGTCACTCTACTCCAGGTAGACTTGTCAATCACCATGACTTGTCCCGCCCCTACCATAGAAAGGTGGTGCCTGTTGAGCTGCTGAACCCAGAGAGCAAGTCTATCTCCAAACAGTTCTTATTACAGACTGAGAGTGTATAGAAACAAAAAGTGCATCACCAAGCCTCTCCACTGTCAACCAGGAAGTGTTAGTTACTGGCAGTGCACCTCCAGCCATTTCCCATCTCAGAGAAGCAGCTCAGGTATGCAGTAGATGCATTAGATAGCCTACACCTTCCAAAAAGTGCTCCCACACCTCGGTCGGTTGCAGCACGCCACCGTCACGCAGCGGGCTGGAAGAACCCGATGATGAAGTATTCCACCCAGGGACCTTTTGGTGGGTGAGGGTTATTTTAAGAAAAGCAAATCTTTTCCCTTAAGGAATACTACTATATCTGGAAGGATATCAGTTTAAGCTTTCTAGTGGATTTCGTTTGATTTTCTATTTGATACAGGAGGCAACGTCCACTATGTACCTCTCGCTCCCTCTTCTTGATTAATGTGGTATTACAGCTAATCATAATGTGTACCTCTATGCCCAGCTGCAGAAACTGTCGAGAGAAACCAAATCTCGATGTCCTAAATATCACGGCTAAAGTTCAGATAGGTCCCCCAACTTCTCTCCTGTTTCCATCAAAGGCCCTATGGTTTGTACCTTGGTGCACGTCTGTCCACATATCCCTTCTTCATCTATCTTAATTCCCCCCTCACCCCAGTCTCTGGATAGTCTCCTAAGAGGGTGGCTTTTCCTAGCACCTCCCATGGTAACGCAAAATACCAGGGCACTGATTCTGAGTTTGTCAGAATCTAGTTTTTCTTCATCACAATAGATACATAATGGTACTGTGGGGTACGTTATTTATCAGGTGCAATAAATAGCAACTATTATGAGTTACCGAGGTGTAACCTGGATTTTGGTGCTTACCACTCCAATATCGGCATCGTACAGAAAATACCATATACTTTTCCCCTGTTCAATTCCAGCTGCTGAAATATAACAAAGGATTGTGTATTTAACGCACCCAGTAATGACCGGATGCAGTAATTACCACCCAACCCCAGCGCAAACAGGGGTTTAAGCATGTCTTAGAAAACACCAACACACTCACAATCAGCCTAGGAGTTATTTCAGCTGCTTTTCAAGCAAAAGTTATTTTTATCAATTTAATTAAAATAACGTATTGTTAGGCAGACCCTATAATAATGTTAGAGTACAAAGACAAGTAGACTACTTTAAGCATGGTAATCATAAGCTGATTAATGGAGGTGAGTGGGCGTGCACTGATGTCTTCTAAATCTATGTGATAATAAAGATTGCAAAAATGATGAAACACCTTTATCAAGAAGCAGTAATAAAAAAACGAATTATTAAGAGTATACAATTATAGAAGGAAAGCCATTAATAACTGGATAGTGTTTCACCAAAGTATTCCATGTGACCTAAAATAAATAAGAGCAAAGCTTAGGTTGTCTGTGATGCAACATGGAACCCCAAGGTGAACACTCCGTCTTATCAAAAGGTGCACAGTTGTATGTCAATGTAGCGAGGTTTTTAATGTTGCGCTATCCAAATATTGTGGCAAGCAAAAATATCAACTAAAACATCAAGCAAGCTAGAATAGATATCTATATATTTACTGTTCTTAACTCCACATCTACGTAACTTCAAAAATATATATTGTGAAGGTAGATATGAATGGCGTTGAGTATGCTTACCTATATATATGCCTTGTCGGTATTTGGGTTTTCGATATTTTTGCTACGATAATGTGGTAGCGCACTATTCTAATACTATAGCAGCCACCCATCTTCAATCCTTTCACCCTCAGTGATCTTCCCCAGCACTCATGAGGCTATGAATGAGCTTCACAAGGTAAGAGGAGTCATGGGGAAGCTGTGCACAGCATGGCCATCCCGCCTTCAACCAGCTCCCCTAATTGAATATTTAAAATAGAATTTACCTCCTGTCTTGCAACCTACTCCTGCATCCTTCTTCGTGCCTTAACCTTGTCCAAATTCACAGAATGTAACTGGTGTAATACATAACTTGAAGTGCAATCCTAACTACAAACATAAATACAATCCTAATCATTACTCTGAATCACCCCCATTTCTTATATCTAACCCAAACCCTTACTATGATCCTAAAAGGTAACATAAAAACACAACCTTAAAGTTTCAAAAAAACAAATCCTAACACAACTCCTAACCTCATCCACCCATTCAGGGCTCAAATCATTAACAACGAGACACAAGTTTTCAAAGTATAACTGAATTTCTTCATTTTTATTCACAGTAACATTTTTACTTTTCTTCATTTCGTTTTCTTTCTAGTAGGGTTTTTTCTTAATGATTTCTTAATTTCCACATCATGTTGTCCCTCCAGTGCTATATCTAAAGGGCATCACTTCACAGCACCAAAGAGCTGCTTTACAGCTAATGTGTACTTACATGTGGATGAGCTGCTTGAACATACAGGCAGACGCGGTGTGCCTCAGTGTGTCACCTGGACCCCGCTGCAGGCACAAGGACATAGTGATCCACAGTCCCACACTCAGTCTACCACAGACACAGTGATGCTCATGCCTGCACTACGCTTTCCCCATGCCTTATGATCCACTAGATACCATTCAGTGCTTAATCTGTTGACAAAAATTACCAGGGCCCTTGTTAGGAGGCCACTACAGTTTACACCACCCATTTCTCCCAATAGCGCTGCCAATGACAGTTCTATCCATTACATTCATATAAGTGTGACAATCCAGACTTTGAATATACATTAAAATTACTAATACATGCCGCCAAGCTATTCGTATAGCTGTGGGAGGCAGGTATTTGTGATTTTAATGTGCATATATAATTATTAAACAACAGTTTATGTGCGCCTCAAAAAATAAGACAAACAGCGCCACCATGTGGCAGGTTGTCATAAGAAAGTCATAAAGTATCCGTGCCTAGCACCGAAACCACTGGGTCAAATTAAGCATTGCTACCCCTTCTCTATTAGCTGTCCCAGCAGTCGCATAAGTCTAGTTTTTCTTTCAGCCACTGAAGCTGCAAGAATAGGTAAAGATGGAGATTGAAGCCCCTGGAAATGCAGGATGGAAATTAAATATAGAAATAAAATGCATAATAGGGTTCATGTTTTTTCGGGAACCTGTGTCTTCAATCCTTTTATTAAACAGACACAATTTCAAAGGCATCAGCTTATGTAGCAAATTTTCAACTCTGTATAACGTTAGTTTGCTTTATCCATGCTAGGTGATTGAGGATGTCAGCAGCTCTCCTCTCTGGAACCCATCTTCAAACAACTCCCCAGCTCTGCCCGGGAGAGACAGGAGTAAAAACTCACCCCAGCCTGGCAAGGAGAGGAACCGGTACTCACCTCGGCCTGGCGCAGAAAGAAGCAGGCATTCTCCGCAGCCCAGTGCAGACAGGACCAAGCCTTCCCCGCAGCCTGTCACAGACAGAAGCCAGCCTGCGCTCCAGTCTACTGCCGACAGCAGCAGGCATTCACCCCAGGTATGTTGGGGACCTCTTGATAGATTCTGATAAATATGCAGAATGTGATTTAAAATCTGAAATTGTATGATAATAGATTGTTTTTCTAACTCTGATAGGTCCATGAAAGAATTATCCTCTAACGCTCTCTGTCTGTTGACATAGGCAGGTGAACATTAATTTTAAGATTATTGTTGTCTAGGAAAACAAACTCACTTCCTTGGCAGTTCTCAACTATGAAACCCCCTGGTCCAGAATAGATATTTGATCACTCTGTATTCCTGTAAATGCTCAGCAGAAGCGAGCACACCCTATCTCTTGGTAGTAGAGGCATAGCATAGGGACAGAAGTTGCTTCACAACATGCAACAGCTGTGTATCATTGCATAACAGTCTAGAGTGACAGGAAGCATACCAGCCCTTCTTATAGCCGCAAGCCTCTTTTCATGAGAGCTTTTACCTTTCCTATGCTGTGTGTATTATTTTCTGAATGGTGTTACATGTGGGGGCTGAGACAGAAAGAGAGAGAGAGTGGAGAGAGAGAGGTCAGCACATTGTGTGCTGAGTGAATGGTGTCTAGCAGGGGCATTCAACATGATTCTGAATTAAATGGCTGTTTCACTTCAGGTGGCCTTCATCCTTTGTGGACATGAATACCTGCATGTACTTTGTTCCCTGGAACCCAACAGTGCAGCTGCTTGGTAGGCAAGGCGTTAAAATGTATGCTTGCTGGGCAAATATCTTTTTATGTCGATTGCACCTGAGTCTTGCCCTACTCCACTTCATTTATTGTGATTGGTTTATCCTAAAAACCAAGGGACATGGCAGATGCTGTCTGTGTCAATCAACAAGTTGCCTTGACTGGTTATAATCAGTCCTATCTTACAGAAACCATATGAAAGAGATGGGAAACCCAGAAAAAATGCATCCTTAAAGGGGAGTGTTCGAATTTAAGTGAAGTTCTCCATTTCATTGACCCTGGCTTCCTGTCAGTTTTGGGACAAAGATACTGAATTGTTTATGTTTTGATCCTGTCTAGATTGACATTGTGGTCTAAAACTAAAGGAATGGTTTGAGGGCCAGAGTAATTACCAGTGGCTGAGATTAATTCAAGCAATTAATTCACTCATATTTCAGGGAAGACAAACCCCGTAGGTATGATAGAGGTCTGCGACTTAAATGCGGGAAAAACGGGTACAGACCATATAGTACCAGTACCAAATATCCACCCATCGCTTTTTTGTATTTTCCTTAGTTGGACAAAGGTGCTCAGCATAGGTTTAATAAGGCCTGTTTTTCATGCTCTTTACATAAATTCAACCTGCCACTTGTTTGCATCCAGGGAGCTTGATAATCTGCAAAACCACTGGAGATGCTCCACATTTGTACTCTGATGTTTGTTCATCTCTGCTGACAGAGGTCACCAAAAAGTGAATCCCCAGCCTAAGTGAGGATGGCTACTTCCCCATTATCCTAAAATAAGGGGAGACTAGTGGTTGTAGAAGTTGCGTGATTGCACTATTTGCGCACTTTCCTCTTATGTATTAACTATATGTTTGACTTTGTATATTTTGAAGACATTATTGTCTGAATGTTTTGTCAGTTTATTATTGTACCTTATGATGAATTAGCATTCTGTATTTTCAAGATAATGTCACTGAACTAAAATAAAGTAGGAAGATGATGGGTGAGTGTGTGTTTTGGGATGGTAACTGTGTGGATGGTGGTCTCCCTCTAGGCTACCATTTGTCCATGATGTGCATGACAGCCTTCATCCCTGTGCTCAGGGCCCACAAACTAGTCTTACCGTTGTTGGGTAGGAGGATGTTGCCCTTTCCTGTGTCCCCGAATTGCTGGCTGCCATCCAGCTACAACAGCCCAGTCATCAGCTCTCTCAGGGACTAATCCACATCCCCACCTGAACCAGTCCAAACTGGTCTGACCTTAAACTCTCTGGAGTGCCGGCTTTAGAGCTGTTGGCGCCCAATGCAACAATCATTTTTGGCAACCATGACCACCTCCTCGGATTCCCTCATGACCACCAGGCAAAAGTGCCCCTCATCTCTCTATAGCCCCTCTCTCACATACATTTCATTTGTTATAATGCACTGGTAAAGGCTGGCTTTACTAATAAGAAGGGATATTTAGCCAAACAAACCCTTTCCAGCAACATTAGCAATAGATAATGAAAGACTGGGAAAATAAACAGAACACCCTAACCTATTTTATGCAGTTTGCTTGCAACTCTTTGATACAGTTCCTAACAGTCACTGTTCTATATTAGGATTGTATCTTATGAACTGCAGTAACAAAAGGATCTCTGTGACATAAGCAGCAATCCCCTCATCTAGCCACATTAAAATACAGATCTGTGTTCCGCACAGTACATGTTCTTTTCAGTAGGCATATTTTCAGCAGGCATATTTAACCCTCTGCGCTACTTTATGGCGAGTGAAAACCAGCACTAGACAAAACTCTGATCTCTCTCCCTCTAGAAAGAATGTACCTTTCCTACAAAAACGAAATAATTAAGCATATTCCATGGAAAATGGTTCTGATTTGCATATTTATTTGTGCATGATTACTCCGGTGTCGGGAATAACAAAAATGATACATAGATGCTCACTAAAACACAACTATGAAAAGGTGCAAATGCTGTACAACAGATTGACGTAAGATTGAAATCAATAAATAGTTTTTTTTCAAAATCCTGCAAAAATCCTGGCATGTCTTTCCACTGGATGGACAAGGCATCACTATAAGTAAACGTAAAATACCCCATTGTGAAGACAAGTGTACAATATCCTTAAAAAAGGCAGTCGGAACATAAAAACAAAGAATGAAGCTGGCCAAGCGTATTTTCTGTGCACTTGGGCATACTTCGGGGTGGCGTTGGCATTAAAAGTGAATGTAACACCCTTATGTTGTACTCCTGAATTGTCCAGAAATGGACTTCAGAACTATCTATTAGGAATCACAGAGAGAACTGAAATTGTGCCGGTAGTGTGGAAGGTCTTGATGAGTGACACCCCCAGGAAAGGGAGGACTTGAAGCTTTGATCCATCTTTCTTAAAAGGTTAGGTGCACGTAGAAGAGTTGGTAAATTGAATAAAGGATTATTTGACCCACAATCAGACAGATCACACCCAATACAAGTCATTTGGGATGCCTTCAAAACTGTAATAAGAGAAAAATCTATTTCCATGAAGGCAGCTCAACATCAAAACTGGTCCCTAATAAAAGATAAACTAGAGGAAGAACTTAATATAGGAGAACAACAATACAGAGATAATAGAACTTTAAACATCTTGAGAGAAATAACGAAACTGAGAGGACAGATAGATCTTCTCTTAATGAAGTATACAGAAAGGTCCCTAATATACTTTAAGCAACACTTTTGCAAGAAAGCTGCAAAGGTGTTCAAATTACTAGCATGCTGAATTGACACAAGCCACAGATTATACTAGAATCCCCAACATCAGGAAAAGTGATAACAGATAAACATGTAATGAAAAAGAAAAGAGAGAGGTATTCATTTCTTATTATCAGAAATTATATATGAGTGAAAATTCTGACCTGGTGGATATATCAGAACTCCAGAGAGCCACAGATCTTCCAACTATTCCCCAGTAAACAAGAAAGGATATAGAGAAAGAAATCTTCATGGGAGCGTTTGATGGGTAATTGCACATGAGTACCGAGAGGGTCACTCCTATTCATTTAGTGGCTGAGACAGAATTCTAAATTAAAAATGATATCCTCACCAGATGCTCATATCTGTTTAAGATCCCAATGCAAGACTTGAGGGGCATACAAAAAGCCTGTGATATGTTTGTGTTGAATAACTGCACACCAAGACTTTCTAGATTCCTACAAATAACTTGGTATGCCAAACATAAGTAGGTACTTCTACACCTCCCAGATGAGGGTGGTGTTTTGAATGGTCACTGTGACAAAAAGAAAAACACTGGAAACACATGCAAATGGTGCTGTTAGGAAAGGCACCGTGAGGCGTAATAGGGCTGGATAGACCACACAGACCTAACGTGGCATACATCTCAGACATAATTGCGAATTAAAGGAGATATGGGCACCCTAACTAGAAATAAAAGTATCCCCTCGTTCCATCCCCATTTACACCCATAAATAATAACCCTGATTTTACACTAGTGTCTTGGGGTACCAAATGAGCAAAGTGGTGACAATGAAATTGTAAAGTAATGAGAGATCTGTTCATGAATCATGAAAGTAAGGCCCTAATTATAAATTGGTGGTCTGTATACTCCATTGCAAAGGCAATGGAGTATACACAATGCCAATATGACCGTCCGCCTGTCCGATTTAAATATGGGCAGACCTTTGGTTTGGCAACTGTGAAGACTTCTCTGTATCCACTGTGACCAAACTTTTTCAACAGCTCTGTGGAGTAAGAGCCTTCGGAGAAATGACTACAAGTTCGCCTGCCCAATTTAGATGGGTTGATATGTAGTTGTAGCGTGGGTAAAGGACTGGCACAAACACCAAATAGGGGCAAAGAGGATTTTATTGCCTTTAACACAGTTTCTTGTCTTAACCTCAGACTTTCTGAAGAATATTTTGAGACTTCTTTTCTCTGGTAAGGACTTCGTGCTTTCTTGGACTCCCGTCTCACTTGCTCCCTTCTGGGCTTGCAAGATCTTCTCATAAACTCAGGATCCATAAATCAGGGAACACAAAACAAAAGGAATACTACCATCAGTTTCCTTGTTCGCAATTTTTAAAGTGATTGGGATGGGTAGTGAGGGAACACCCGAACACACGTGTTGCACTCGTGACCACTCTATAATGAGGAAGCTGTGTTGTGCAAAAAAAAACGTGTAGGTGCCCGAGACGTAAAACAAAGAACTGACAACGGTGAGCCAGCGGCTACAGGAATTACAGCGGTGCTCTATCCCGCCTCCCCACCAGCTCGTGAAGCGCTTCCATACCTGCTCGAGCCACGCTCCTCCAGGAGCGTGGCTGGGCGGCTCGTGGTTTCGTGGCCTCCTGGCTCCTCTGGACGGCTTCGGTTCCAACTCTCCGCGTCCCTTTCTCCGTCCTCCGGTTGCGCTTCCCCGAACAACACCGCTGGCTCGTCCTCCGTCACGCTTCTCCCTTCGGGTTTCGGCACCACTCTCTTCTGGGATTACCTCGGGGTTAAGGATCCGTAGTTGGTGACATCACGGGGCGGAGTCACGTCCACCTGACTTCCCCATTCGTAGTTGCTCGATCCGGACGAGTCGTCGTCACAGGCTGGATTTCTGGGTGTTGCAGTCCATACTTCCTGTTGGGGAGAAACAGAAGCCACTGAGGGAGGTTTGGCAATCCACCAGTCTACGTTACCGGAGTCATTAGGTAAGTACGGCATGTTACAGTAGTCATTATTTTTTTCTTTTTCTTACCTGGCAGCAAGGAAAAGTAAAATCATTATAATGATTCCCCCCACCATGGGAGAAGCCCCCCATGGCGAGGAGAGCATTAGTTTTTTTTTTCAAAACAATAATCCAGTTAAGAGATTTTCTTTTTAAAATAAAAAAAGAATACTCTTTGCTACAGGGCTGCATCCTTCAGATGCAGCCCTGTAGCAAACAGTAAAATGCATTGACAGGAACTGCTGTGACGGCGGTTCCTGCCAGTGCCTTTATAAATAACCCCTTTGTTGGTGGTCATTTATAAATTAGGTGGTTGCCCTGTCCACCATGGGGATGGAATAATTCACTCCATCCCCATGGCAGACCCATGGACCGTCCCCCTAAAAATAAATCAGCTTCTAAGTCTTTTGAGTCAGAAAGACTAAAATAATTCCACATTATTGAGCTCTCCACCCTAGTAATAAAGGAGTGGGGCGCAGAGAGTTGATCCCACTTGAGAAACTGTTCCCCAGTTATGAATCTTCCAAAGGTCTGATATCCATGATCTAGCAGGTATTAAGGTCTTCTCTAATACCCACGAAGTGGCCATTTCTTAAAAGGTGGGAGTGTGATACAGGAAGCAAAAGAGATAAAAAGAATGGGAGAAATTGTGGAAAGATAGTCCAAAACTGGTTTGCAGTGTGCAAGGAAGGGAAACATGGTATAAGATTAGGTATAACTGATATATGACCCCAGAAAATCAGACAGTACCAGCTAAATACGTTCAACGCAGGACGCTCCAGAATCAGATGATATGTGCAGGTGGCCGCTGTTAACAGGAATATTCTATTCCTTGAACTTTGACTTTTACTGTGTGATTGGGTAGAGAGGGACAGGGGAGGTGGAAAATAAGTTTACTTTAAGAGAGTAAAAATTACATAAATGCTAGAGATTTATGGAAAACCAGTATGTTACACTTTGCAAGTTGTTCCCAGTCTGGGGAGGGTGGTTTCTACTTTTGGGGCGTGATCTATGTGCTTTTAGGGTTCATTATACCCTTATAGGTGACACGCAGTTGAAAAGCTTTTATCTCCTCTTGCAGGTGAAAAGTGCTGCACAACGCTCCGAACCAAACCATAACCTGAGCCCGACTCCTGTAACCACGCAAGAGCCAGGTGAGATATCTAAGATGCTGACAAGGACATGAGTGGCAGACAGGTGGAGAGTGACTGAGAGAAAGCATCTGCATTCAAGCGAGATACCGGCTAGCAGTATGTTGTTCCCATGGTTAACTATTTCTCCATTTTGAGGATTGATTGAAAATGAGCAATGTGTTTGGCGGTAGCTGAGGGCTACACAGTGGTGCTCAGTAGAGGGATGTATGTTTCCATATCTTTCCCCAGTTCAAATGGTTGGGTTACATTTTGGGCAGTAGCCTTATTTCATAGTACTTGAATGCAGGAGAAGGTTGTGTGGACACCAAATTTAGTTCCTCCATCGGGAATTTACAACAGAGTGTTAGTAGTATTGCAAAAGTCAGCAATTAAGAGTGGCAGTCTCATGTCTGAAATTACACTTAGGCTCATAATCAAAGGGGAATGAATCACTAGCGTCAAAGAACCTAAGTCTCACAGAAGTTGTATCGGAGACCTTCAACTACACTTTCCCAGTATGCGGTATGTCTTTTTTCTCCGCTCGTGTGGTCAGGTGAATAGTGTCAGTCATCATCGGGTTATAATCACTTGAGGGTTCGGTTCTCCAAGTGACTAGCCAACCTCCACTAGGAGGGAGACTGTCTAGCGGTTCGCAGTCGTGAAGCGTGACTAGTGATTAAGAATATCTCCTATCCTGTATCCTGTATAGAGAAGCGTTAATAGGTCAGGATAGGGACATGATTAAAAGAAAAGGTGGTGCGTAAGTGGGTTGATATTGGTCCACTGCACCTTGTGGGGGTTGACATGTTTCAGCCTAAGGGTGGCTCATACAAGTCAGGTGGCCTTCTTCATGACCGTGATGTGAAAGGTGGGCTTCAATATTCAGATCACCTTTGTTTCAGAGAGTACATTCATTTACCCTTCTATGTGTTGAGCACACTGGTGTCCGAGAATGGCCTCTTCAGTTCCCTAACACTCTCTGTGTTGCAGCGGTCCTTTACTTGGTTCTAGTGAGGCTGGATGCAAGGCCCTCTTAACTCCTGGGCAACTCATTTATTTGAGATGACCTTCCTTCTGCTTGGACTGTTGTTTTACTTCCATTCAGATGTTTATGCTGTTCACACCAGTTAATTAGGCTTCTCTGCTTCCAGGACAAATCACATCAGTGGGACTTTGGCAGATCCTTTGCTTGTTACCAGCCTCAAGGGGAACAGCAGCACACAGGGCAACAACTGTTTGTTGTGGTAAAACAAGAAGTTCGCAAAGAAGTCCAGACAAAGGGTGGTTTACTGACTCACATAACTTAGTATTTATCCCACTCAGGAGCCTTGGCGGAAAGCCAGTAGAAGGCTTTTTTGCTTTGAAAAAAATGTAACTTCGGATAATCCCAGACAGATGCATCTCAGTGTGGTTTTATCCTGGATATTTGAGAGCAGGGAAGTAGATCGTCATTAAAGTGTCAGTTTGTGTACCCTAGGGAGAAGTCAGAGGGACCCTTAGATTATGTATGTCTTTTGCTTGGAGGCAACAAACCCAACAGTGGGCGAGGGAGAGGATGGGCACTGTGGCAGGGCTGAGTGGTGGGCCTGGGAGCGAAGGTATTTATCCTTCTTAGAACACCGCTTCACTCCTGGTATCGCAGTCACAGTACACCGATGTAACATTCTTCACACACATGGCACACAATTGTCACACTGTCGGGAAGTAAGGATTACAGTTATTGGAAACTGAACAGACCAGAAATGACCAATCACCCAATCCCCACAAGAGGACAGGTAAGAGGTCCAAGCCCATGAACTTAAAATGAGCTGATATTGAAAATCAACATCCCCATAGTTTGATATTAGAGGGCAGTATTTACCCTCAACTATGGATGATGGTGGAGTTTGTGTGCATTTTCTGGAAACCAAAGTACGCTGAAAACTGTCAAATCATAAAGCACTTCCATTGAACTTACTGATTGATGACTCCACCGTTACAGACAATCAGGAAAGGAAAATGTCAAAAATAAAATGCTGCACAACTTTCCTTGCCCTACAATCAAGCTGTAGTTAGTTTAGTGTTAGTTCTTTAATCTGAGCTTTGGTGATAGGATTGTTTATACTAGCAAAAGACTCCTGCTGGTTGTGGTAGAACGCGGAGCATCACACTGTCTGGTTCCTCTCCTGCTTCTCCTAGAAGTCTCACAACCTTTTGTATCCTCTTTCCTCCCAGGTTACTTGAACATGCTCCTCGGTAATCAGTGGCAGAGTTTCTGGTGCTTAGTGGAGAGGGGTGTCCTTCGGATGTTTAGGGATTCTGGATGCACAGGCCACCCAGCGCACTTTGTGGTCCTTCCAGGAAGTGACATCACCCCCAGTAGAGGCCCTGATCTGGGACTGAGGTACGGCATCAGTATCAGCAAACATGGCAAGGACGTCGCAGTTCTTGAGGTGAGAACTATACTCTGCTTGTTCATTGAGAGACTCAGTTAATCATGCCTTGTTCCTCTTTGCTCCTTCAAGTTTGTACTCCCCGTACTCCCCTGGATCTGTCCTTTTTGTGGCTCTGCCCTGGGCCTCCTAGTAGATATATTGTCACAAACACCCTGCAAGTCATAAAAGGAGGGTGGGTAAGAATGCATAAGCTCTCTGTAATCATTTAATGGGAATTGATCAATAGCAGTGGATGATATGTATAAAATGTACTAATACAATAAGTTGTGATTTAAAAATAGAAGGAACAAAAATCCCTTGTGTATATTAAGAAAGCCATTTTAGCCACCCAAGCTTTGACCGCCTGAAGTAACCTGTCTCAATGCAGAGGAGGTTGTATTCCCTTCTGCACAAGGATAGAGTTAGTGGGTGTAGACTCAAAGTATCGAATTACAGTCAAGGAACACCAGAAAATGCAAGCATTGGAAAAATCAGTAGGTCTGGGTTTAATTCAGTGGCGCAGCGGCCAGAGCGGCTGACTCCGGGGCACGGGCTCACGGTTCAATCCCCGGTGCCAACAACAGCTCAGCACCATGTGACTCTGGGCAATAGCTCACCTAATCTCCCCGACGGCCACCAGCACCTTGAAACCTTAAGGGGTGAGATGTTCGCACTTTACAAATATGGAATATTATTATTATAATATGCTAACATATTATTTGTTGCAAAAACACCAATTGATAGACGGAATGTTGCACAATGGCAGAAACCGGTCCTAGGATGCTTGATTCCGGTCCAGGGAAGACATGGATTGGCAGTTCGGGCTGGACTGTTCCCATGAGGCCCAGGGTCAAGGCTGATTTGATATGGCCATGTCTGAACTGGGGTGGCTTGGTGAGAAAAATAACGATGGATTAAACCCAGATCTGTGACTGGGGCTGAATGTTTTGCCATTGTGCAACATTCCGTCCATCATCTTGTGTGTTTTGCTGTTCACCCTATGTGGGAAGGGTATGCCCAGACGTGGGTCCCGTGCTCACTATGCCACTGGAGTCAAGCTATCCTGGCTGAAGACGGCTGATAGCCAGAAACCGGTCCTAGGATGCTTGATGCCGATCCAGGGAAGACATGGCTTGGCAGTTCGGGCTGGACTGTTCCCATGAGGCACTGGGTCAAGGCTCATTTGCATATGGCCATGTTTGAACTGGGGTGGCTTGGTGAGCAAAATAATGATGGATTAAACCCAGATCTGTGACTGGGGGTGAATGTTTTGCCATTGTGCAACATTCCGTCCATCATCTTGTGTGTTTTAACATATTATTTGTTAGCACATTAGAGTGAGACACACAGGAAGGAGTCAGTAGGAATGGACGCAGACAGCAATAGTTGTAAAGAAGTCCCATGTACAGTTCATTGCAAGCTGCTGAGTGGAGGGTGTAGCTTTCACCCAATCAGTGGCATTAAGTGAAAGATGAATAGGCTCAGTCAAGCTTGTTTGACAAAGTCACAATCTATTGGCTGAAAGAGTTTACCACGGAAAGCTGATAGTTGAAAGAAAGAAACAAGCACAAAGCCCACACTGTGCATACTGTTATTCAAAAAACAGACCTAAACACAAAGAATGCATGCACTCCAGATGTCAAAGGTGAAAGAGGATGGCATGATCAAAAGAGAGATATAAATAGAGAGTGTGAATGTGTATGTGAGGGAGAGAGAGTGTGTGTGAGTGAAAGAGACAGAGACAAGTATCATCTGATCAAGGAGAGGCATAATTTATTGGATAGTTTGTGATGCCCTCTGTCCTAAAGTGGGCACTCAGTCAGTGGACTCTCTCTTCAGGAATGTGCACTCATTCACTGAGAATATGCACCCTGTTCAAGAATGTCACCATCTGGGTAAGAATGGACGGCTTCTAGAACCATCCCCTGGGTGGTAATGGATGCGCTCAAGAAGAATGGACAACCTCTGGCTGGAAATGGCACACAAAACAAGCAAGGGAACCAGTGATAGAGAATAGACAACATCTTGCTGATAACAGGCAATCCATGGCCGAAGGAAAGAGGGCACCTTTTCTTAATCACACATCTGGCTAAAAAAAAGACAACAAGATCAACGTGATTAGGTAAGTACTGCTCAAGTTGGCGATTCTCAGAAACACAGAAAATACAGCTGATAGATTTGAGGCATGAGTCTCGAACGCGGTAATGTTATCCTATGGGAGAAACATACACTGCATAGGGGTACTTGCAGTCAAGGTACAGGGATGTCCTTCTGGACTTAAGGTAAGTTGAGGCAAAGATGCTTTGAACCACCAGCAATTTGGTCTACCTGCCCTGGTGTGTCTGGGTGCAGAGGTGCTGGTCTCAAGGATAGCCTTGAATGCTGCTGCTGAAGTCTATGGAGAACCTGTGACAAGAAAAATGCTGCAAGTGGGCTCTTGGGGACAAGTCCATCTGAACCCAAAGGGGGGCTCGGTTCATGAGGTCTCTGGGGCAAGAGGGCACTGTCTGTAGGCTCGGACTCATGCTGTGGGGCTCGTGTGTAGAGGTGTTTTGGCAGGCAGATTGCTAACTTTGGAGGCTCTCACTTTTTTAGCTCGACCTGGAGATGGAGATAAAACAGGGCAGCAGGGCCACTCTCTATGATGGTCTCTCTGAAGCTGACATCCCACGTCGGTAGGTCAGTCTTGGTGGTGTTGGTGTCCGGGCTGGACACTGAACAAGCCTTGATTGCTGTACCCCAGGGATTGGCGCAGGGCAGCTTCTGGGGGTCCTTGTATCTCCAAACTTGGTGGGGAGATGGATCTGACCTCTTGAAGCATGGTGACCTCCTCCTGGGTGGCTGCTGCATCGGTGGACACAGTGGTCAGCAGATCGGTGAACCGAACATTGCGGTCAGTGCCTGCAGGCTGCCGGGAAGTGGCTCCTCCACTTCAAGGGAGACGCTAGGTGGTTTGCAAACTCCTGGCAGCCCTCTAAACTTTGGTAGGTTGCACAGCTGCAGTATGAGTCAGGACTTTCCAATTGATGGTACAGAAGCAGACAGGCAGGGTTTGGTGCCAGGCCCACAGCAAGTCCACAGTTATTGCATTCTTCAGCTCTTATTTGTCCTTCTTCTTGTTGAGCCAGGGGAATCTGAGTTCCTGGTTTCAGGGGGCGACCTAAATACTGAATTAAGGGGAGTGGTCATAGCACTGTCCCAGAGTTCCTAATTCCACCAAAATAAAGATGGTGGGACCTTTCTTTCATGGAACACAACAGGCAGCCCACCTTTAGGGTGTGCCTAGCATGTTGGGGCAAAACTCCCACTTGGATTGCTAATTACCCAGAGGAAGCCGGGCTCGCATATCAAAAGGCAGCAGAGGCTTTGAAGTCTCTACCCTTCGCATGCAGAGTCACTAGCCATCCTGCTGGCGGAGGTGTGAACACCTTGCCAGAGCAGGCATTGTTTCTGACCTCTGAGAGAACTGGCTCTCACCTGCAGGCGGTCAGAAACTCATATGTGGTTGCAGTCTAATAGATACCAGTCAGTCATCACACTAGGCAGTGGTAAGTTTTCTTTTGGCATCTCTAAGGTGCCCTCTGGGTGCATGTCATATGAGGTGTTTGATACCAAACTCCTTTGGTTTCAGTGAAGTAATCGTATTGCTGGGGAACTCTTAATGACCAGTGGCCAGTACATATACTTACGATGGCTTCCCTGTTCACTTGCAATATCTAGACATTACAGGGGCATATCTGCCCTTGCAGCTATGTCCTCACATGCAATATAATGCACCCTGCCTTAGGGCTGTAAGACCTATTGTAGGGGTGACTTACACATATTGCATGCAGTGTCAGTGGACATGGCACACAGTATATGTGTAATGTCATATTTAGTGAATATATAAGAAGGGGACCCCCTGAGACTGGTAACAAGTTCCTAGGTCAGGGACCAATATTTATACAAATAACAATCCCAGGCAACTGAGGGGTCCTAAAGGATATCAGGTACAATGGTACAAAAAATATAGGCACAACACCATAAACCTAATGCAGTGTACAGGAAGAACTAACGAATACGACTTCACTAATAATGTCATTCATTTATTAAAAATATACATCACATGAAAAACATTTATAAAATACAATAAAAATAACACAATTGTTAAAAAGATTTGCACATTTACAGATATATAGATCATCATGTATGAAAAAACATAAATGCAATCATAAAAAACAACCAAGTGGATAAATAAATTGTCTCTATTTTTATTGTATTTTATAAATGTTTTTCATGTGATGTATATTTTTAATAAATGAATGACATTATTGGTAATGTCATATTTACACACTTATTTGCACCATTTCACACAGCCTGCAATGGCAGACTGCATGAGTTTGGTCGTGGAGCCTTTAGGGTAGCACAATACAAGCTGCAGCCCTTAGGGGACCCTCTTTTGTATCCATGCCCTAGGTACCATTTGTACCATTTACTTGGGACTTACAGAGGTGCTAAAGGTCTTGCCATTTGGAGTTCAATTGAACAGTTACCTTCTTTGAGGGAAAGAGCACTGGCGACCTGGTTTGCATGAATCCAGTGCTTTCCAGTCAAAATTGCATCAAATTACGAGCAAAAAGTGGGGGGACTATGTCAAAAAGGGGGTACTTTTCTACACTTGAAAAAGAGAGCAAATACTTAAACCATCCCAAAGCGGTGCCCCTACACCTGTTTCTTCTAGTCTTTGCTAACATACAGTTGTGATTGACCATGTTAAAGCCAGCGCTTAGGCAGTGCTTAATTTGTAAACAAATCGGTGCCAGGGCCCTCATCAAGAAACTGCTGCAGCGTGACCACCCATTCCCTCTGCCATCGCTACCAATGACAGTACCAACACAACTACTAAGCATCACACTCCTACAAGTGTGACAATATGAGCTATTCAAGGCCCCCAAATCTAAAGAAATAGCTTGGGAGGCAGATATGAATAATTTTCAATGTGTATTCATCTCTAAATTAGATAAACACTGCCACCATGTGGCAGGCTGTCATAAGTGCCAGTGTTGGCAATTAAGTGCTGGTTCTGAGAACCGGAAACCACTGGCTCAAATTGAGCACTGCACTTAGGTCCAATAAGATCAGAGCAGCAGTGCCACCCTTGTCAAATTGAGCCTCAAGATATTTTGTGACACCAAGTAAGGGTGCCTCTTGCTGCGGTCAACTCTAAAGTCCAATTGGGATGGATGGAGATCGTTTGCATCAATGAAAGTTGTGAGCTGTTTATTTATATATTTTTCCAGGATCTTGGTCAATATTGGGAGGAGAGAAATAGGTCTATATTCGACCAGCTGGAGGTGTGGGAATGTGCCCTTGCACTAGAGATACATTCAGATGCTGTACTAGACATTCTGAAATGCATGGACACCACTTACCCAGGACCGGAGGGGGTAGAGGATCTGAAGGAGATTCTGATTTAATATTTAGGGATCTCGTGAACATCACGAGGTCCATTGGTGCAAAGTTATTCAGTTAACAAGACGGGGCAAGGTTAAGGGGGGGTCTCTTCTAGTCTGCATCTGATAAGATTACCATAAGCTAGTTCACCAATGTGCTTGAGTCTCTCTTTAGGTCTTGCCCAAGACAGCACAAGTGCTATCTCTTGAGAGACATATTGTTCGCTTACGGGGCTGAGAGTCTGCCTATTGCTTACCATTGGTTGGCTTTATTGTTACACTCATTTCCTTGCTTCTCTTTGGTCTGCATGTGCTGACTTCATTTCCTCTTCATGTGATTTTCCCTCCCCTGGAGCTTGGCCCAAGTATTGTTTTCATGTTCCACTGTGTATCCTTCCACTATTCACGCTTTTAGTGGTACTTGCCTCACAGTTACTGTTGTCCCATCCCTCCCAACCCCGTCCTGCTTCGTGTTGCTTCTTCCATCCCTCCCACCCCTTCCCATGTAGTACTGCTTCTCCCATCCCTTCCACCCTTTATCCATGTTCCTATCCACTTCTTGACCTCCTCATGCCATCCCTTGTATTGTTTGCCGTGTCCCACAATTTGTGTTGTCCTGCCCCCACCAGCGATAATAAAAAAGGTGCCTTGACGCAACCAGCGCTGGTCCTTTTTTCGAAATTTATATTTTTGTTTTTTTATATTTTATTCAATCTGTATTACCCTGCCCTTTTGCTTGCCGCTCCTACTCTGTCCCACTTTGTTGCTTGCCCCCTCTAACTCTCCTGCCATGTACCGTGTTGCTTGCCCCTCCTGTTCCACCACAAAAAACATTGACAAAGCCAAATAGTTCTCACATAGGAAAGAGCTATTTCACTTTGTCAATTTCTTTCACCCATGATGTACAGAAGCGCAGCATGGTTGATTTTTTTTTTTAAAGAACTCTATGGCGCAGCTACTGTTGACCGCTTTATGGCATTTTTTAGCCATGCTGCACAGCAAGTACGCGGCTGATCAACATGCCTAACAAATCATTGACAAAGCCAATGGATCAAGCCTGACCTATTGGCTTTGCCAGTGCTTGTTTGTAGTTACAGCATCAGTGGATGTCTGAATGTGCAGGCAACCAAATGTATTGCTGTGTGTTGAAAAGTAACAAAGTATATAACATCTTTGTATTTTTTGTGAATTAAAGTTGTTACAAATTCATAACAATAAAACAAGATTAAAAGCAAAACAAAACTAAAACAAAACCAAATTAGTGAATTCCTTTTTGGCTCTAGTTATGAGTATCCCTACAGAAATTGAGAAATGTTAGTTACAGAAAAATTAGCAGTAGGAGATGTATAAGCCTACCCAACATGCTTGCTCATAAGTCGCAACATTTAAAAAAAATGTTTTATAAATTGGTGGGGATTTCCTTATTGAGTTGTGTGCATCATTTATTGACCATGTGCATGCAGCAGACGTCTAACACTCCTCTCTGATAACCCTAAGGCTGCTTGACCACATTATACAGCCTAAGAGAGCAACTTGGTATTGCTAGAACACCCCCTGTCCACTTATAAGGGATACCTGGACTCTTAGTACAGTATACCTCTTTTTTGGTATACTATCTAAAGCCAGCTTCCTACACCCCCATCTGAGGATTCTCTCTTATTACGGTGTAAAACATAGGAGTGAAAAAGGCTGAGGCCTAGCTTTATGAACAGTGTTTTTGAACCATACCGTATAGTCCTTGTCTAAGACCAGGCAGCTGCACAATATGAGGCCTAAAGACTCCCTCTCTTTGTTAAAAAGCTGGCATCCTGGTTACATTGAAACAAATGTTATGTTATGTTATGTTATGCTATATGTATTTATTTTGCGCACAGCTGCTCCAGCAAAGGAGCGTCCTGGCGCCACCGACAAGGGGAAACACAACACAACAGCCAGCTGAAACACAAAAAAGCTAAACAAGAGTCTCAAAACAAATATGTTTTGATGGCTTTCCGGAAAAGCATAAGGTCCTCCAACAGACGGATTTCCATCGGGAGGGAGTTCCAGATGTTAGCGGCCTTAACACAGAAAGAGCGTCCACCAACACGACACAGCCTGAAACGTGGAACCACGGCAAGGGCCTGGCCAGCGGAACGCAAAGCACGAGTTTGAACATAGAGGGACAAAAGGTTAGATAATATCTGAGGCCCCATGCCCTTCAGAATTTTAAAAGCCAAACAGAGGACTTTAAAATCAATTCTCTTCCTGACCGGTAACCAGTGCAAGGAACGAAGGACATTGGAGACAGGACAAAATCTGGGCAGGCCGACTATCGCTCTTGCAGCGGCGTTTTGTACCCGCTGCAAGCGGGAGATCTCAGCCTGATTGGCTCCCACCAGGAGAGAACTGGCATAGTCCAGGCGAGAGATAACTGTAGCCTGAATCACCAGCTGCCTAGTTGGAGCATCAAAAAATCTGAGCACGGGTCTCAAGCCTCGGAGAACGCCAAAGCAGCAAGCTGCTGTTTTCTTGGTGTGGCCGATGAAAGTAAGGCCAGCGTCCAACCAGACTCCCAGGTTTCTTAGTTCCAGAACCGGAATCGGAACAGGGCCCAGTTCTGGAGGCCACCACCTGTCACCCCAAAGCTCCACTCTCTTCCCGACAATCATAATCTCTGTCTTAGTGGCATTAAGCTGGAGGCAATTCGCCGTCAGCCAGTTGGCCACCGCCTTCAGTCCATTCTGAAACCTGGGGGCATCTTGGTCCGCATCCCCGCTGAGAGTAACCGCCAGCTGAGTGTCATCGGCATATGAGACCAAAGTCAGGCCCCACTGCCTAGCGACCTCAGCCAGCGGTCTCACGTACAGATTAAATAACGTGGGGCTCAGCGAGGATCCCTGCGGAACCCCCATGGCCAGAGGATGGTATTTGGACTTGAAGAGAGGGATAGCCACACAGAATGAGCGATTGTCCAGGAAAGAGTGGAACCACCGTAGAGCCTGTCCCCCAACACCAATCTCCCTGAGCCGATGTAACAAAATGCTATGGGAGACAGTGTCGAAGGCGGCGCTGAGGTCTAATAGTAACAGCGCCGCCGTCTGACCGGCATCCAGCACCAATCGTAGGTGCTCTACCATAGCTAGAAGAGCCGTCTCCGTGCTGTGGCCAGCACGGAAGCCATTCTGTGTAGGATCTAAGGCCTTAGTCCGGGCCAGATGTTCTGACAAGGCCCGGTTAACATGGGCCTCCGCTATCTTTGCCGGCCAGGGTAAAAGTGATATGGGGCGGTAGCTTTCAGGTTTCGAGGGGTCCAGTGCAGGTTTCTTAATAATTGGGGAAACCACCGCCTGTTTCCATCTGGTTGGAACCACCGCTGATTCCAATGAAAGATTAACTAGGGTACAGACTGCAGAGCCCCCCACAAAAGATTGTTCTCTAAAAAGAGCAGATCTAACTGGATCCAGCGGAGAACCCGATTTAATCTGAGAGGCAAGTTTGTTAAACCCCTCCGGGAGTAATGGGGGGAAGGAATGCAGGATAGAGAGGCTATGACCCCCTTCTCGAGCTTCCAGGACGAGTCCCGGGCTGGGGAAGGCCCGATATATAGTCTGGACCTTCTCCAGAAAAAAGGCAGCCAAGGCCTCACAATGGGAGAGGGACCCCACTACCACAGAGGAAGTCCTTTTCACCAAGAGATCCTTGACGGCCTTAAACATGGTCTTGGATGGGTTCGGGCTATTGCGGAACTCCATGGCATAGAATGCCGCACGAGCTCTACAAATCGCGCGATGGTAAGTCCTGACGGAGGCAACGTAAGCAGCTTTCAAATCAGCCCCATACGTCTTCCGCCACGCCCTCTCCGCCCGTCTACAAGCACCCTTCAGGGCATGTCGATCCCAACCTGAATTTGTCCAAATTTATTGCTCAGAATTGCAACCTTATGAATTTGTATTTTGCTGTCATGGATAAGGAGTCAAAGAAAAAGCCCATACCCAAACCTGTGTTATTGATTTGGGAAACCAATAATATCAGAGCCTTATGATCCTAAATTGGGCCTATTTTTGGTACAGGAGAATCTGTCATATACAACCTTTTAATGTAGTGTTCCTGTCACCCGGGAGATACAAAGGTGCCATGCACATTAACATTCCTTTCCTAGAGTTCAGGCTTTCTATGCAATTCCAAAAACATCGTGGATCATTCTGTTCTATGCACTACTTAACTGTTTAGGTTTTTGTTGGGGGGGACATGCTCAATTTCTGTTTCTTTTAGACCAGTTCTATGTTATCTGGCTGACTGTGGAGTTGCCAGAACTTTCTTTTGATTTTGGAAACCATTTTTTCATATTTCTTTCTTTTTCTGGATGATTGCTCGTCTCGACTTCTGGAGATATCAGCATCCAAGGAGTACAAAACTGTTCTGTGCTAGAGCTCATAGCTGCCATCTGTAAATGGGGTATTAGCTAATGCGACAGTGATGCTGCCTAGTTTGAGGTTTTCCAGTAGGAGTATAAATGTAGTAAGTTCCTAGACCATTGGCTTCGTTTGTGGCACTCATGGCCAGAAATAATACCTACAACAGTGAGTGATGAAGTTGCAGGATGGTGCAGCTTTTAAAAAGTCTTATTTTTGGCCACGCGCCGGTCCAAGATGGCCGCGCAAGTCCTCGGCTCCGTAGCACCCGTCCCCCAGCCCAACTATCCTGTGACTTATCCTGACCTTGAGTCACATCGCCCGATGGCGGAATAGTGGCAGGAACTCCGACCCCTCTGTGACACCGGGGGTCGGAAATACGGGGATTGCAGTTTGAGGCCTCCAGGGCGCCTGGAGCAGGGGACTGGAGTGCTGCCATTGGCCCGGGTGCAATTTGAAAACATCGGGGCTGCGGACCGGAAGCTGTCGGTCCCGCCCCCCCTTCCCCAGAACTCGCCGCTGCATCGCGACACCCATGCCAGGGAGAGGACAAGTGGGGGCACGTTGTGAAGGGCACCCCCCCACGCCCCTCTGGCGAGTGATCACCGGTGCGGCGGGTGCTTGGAAGAGGCCTTGTTGGCGCAGCGGCGCCGGCGCAGATAGTCAGGCGGCCCCCTGAGACATTCCTGGTGGGGGTCACGGGGTGTGTGGAGGGCTGCTGGTTATGGACTCGGGGCCCCCATCCTGCGCATAGTTTGAAAAGGTGTATTCTGCACCTACGGGGGCAGACTCAGACACCCGGAAAGCTGGCAATTTGATCCTGGGCTGCAATTACCACCTGCTGTGATATTGTAACCCCAGAAGGAGCTGGACTGTGGGTGCCCCCGGTGACTGCCATTGGACCTGGGAGGTCTGCAGAATTGATTGGTTGGGCCAGGAGACGGAGGCTCCGGGGCAGTGTTGAGGGGCCCATCCCGGGGGCCCGTCGTTGGAGTGGTCAGGAGGGACCAGGAGTACATCGGCTGGCAGCGGTGCCGCGGGGGCTCCCGTGGTGCCTCCATCCAGGACCTGACCTGCTGGTCTCTGGCTGAGTGGAGGTGGCTCGGTGGGTCTGCCACGAATGGCCTGGTTGGAATCTAAGCCAACCCATATTACCAGGTTGGCGGCGCCGGTGAGGCCCTGACTCGGAGTTTCGGATGGCGACCAGGCCGGAGGTGGACAGGCAGCAGCCGAGGACATCTAAAGGGGTGAGACAGGTCCAGTCTAACACGTTGGACAGATACACGATGCCCAAGGGCTCCCTTACTGATTTGAGACACGCACTGCTGGCTGGGGGTGACTCCTCGAGCTCTTCATCTGAACCGACGCTGCTTGATGTCATGGCGGCGATAGACAGGGCAAATCGTCACTGGGGCAGAAAAGGGAGTCCCTTGACAACAAACTGGACACAGTCACCATCTAGGTCAACCTTATTTGTGCAGACCTCACCAAAGTAAATGAGAAGGTCAAGTCGCTCGATATAAAGCCCGTCAGTCTGACCGACGATGTGACGCTACTCCAACGGGAGGTGAGGGAACTCAAGCCATCTCACGACTTGACCGCGCAGAAACTGGATGAGCACGAAGGACGTGCTCGGCGCAACAATGTTAGAATACTGGGGGTGCCGGAAAAGTCCGAAGGCCTGGCCCCGGACTTATTTGTGGAAGATCTTATCCTCACGCACCTCAAGCCCAAGGGATTGAGTAATTTCTTTACTTTCGAGTGCGCCCACAGAGTCCCAGGGGGGCACCCCAAGCCCGGTGCGCCCCAATGTCCCATGATCGCCAGGGTGTTGAACGCGTGAGACAGAGACGCTATCCTGCAGGTGGCCTGCCTGGGACCCCATCTGCGGTATGAAAACGCCACCCTCACTTTCTTCCCTGACTTTATGCAGCTCGTGGAGAAACAACACCGGAACTTTCTTGCTGTGAAGAAAAAACTAAGAGACAAGGGACTAAAGTACGCCATGATGTTTCCGGCGAGCTTGACGGTAGCGGTCAAGGGGAGAGTCTGGTTTTTCCAAAATCCAGAGGTGGCCTCGGACTGGATCGACAGGCGCCCCCCTGGTGGCCCGGGGCAACGAGAGATGGATGGAGAGGACGCATTGCTGGAATGGGAATGAGAGCAGAAGCGCAGCACTTGGGACTAATGTGCATCGCCAGGTATTGGGGTCTGGGCCCACGGCTCAGATGCCAGCCCGACCCTGGGGAAATTCACGACATGACTTGGTGATGTTGGCTTTGATGGGACCATTGCGACTGGGTTGGGGGGGGAGGACGTGATACCGGCCTTCCTCCTTCTTACTACATTTAGTTATACAGTAGTTTAGTGTGTAGGGTGACAGACACTCTGCCAGTTGGGGATGGGCAAACGCCATGAGCAGGGGTGCAGGGTGGGGGGAGAGGGGTGGGGTTGGTTGTGAACTTCGTTTCAAAGGTCACCTGGTTTTTGAGTATGTTAGTGGTTTTGCTTGTTTCGACAACATCGAGCGACAGTGCAGTGCAGGCGACATTTACATGCCAGTGTGATGGCAATAGGTAGACGGGGATCGGGGATTAGGGTTCTGAGTTGGAACATAAACGGTCTGGGGGACAAAATAAAGAGAGGGATGGTAAGTCAGATTGTCAGAAGGCACTCCCCTGATGTGGTGCTTATGCAGGAAACACATTTAATTGGAAACAAGTGCATGGCTTTACACAAAGGAGGCTATAAACTGGCGGCGCACGCAGGATTCACTACGGGGTCGAGGGGGGTTGGCATATTAGTTAAGAACTCATTCCCCCTTGCTATACGTGCCACATGGTCTGATACGCGGGGTAGGTATGTTGGGATTTGGGGGCTTTGGGAAGGGAAAACTGTAACGTTTGTGTCCATATATGTCCCGCCCGGCCTGCAGTCAGACACATTTCAAGACCTGGGTTCAATCTTTCTGACGCTGCCCTTCGGCCTCTTGGTGCTGGGGGGAGACTTTAACGCAGTAATGGACGGGGAGTTGGATCGGCATCCGGCGCGTATGCTTAGACCTGCACAGAGGTGGCTTCCTGACTTTTTGGATACAGTGGGGCTGGTAGATGGCTGGCGGGCGCGTAACCCGGACACAGCACAGTTTATGCATGTGTCCTGCTCACATCAAAGCCTGTTGAAAATAGACTATGTGCTCATTCCAGCCACGCAGGCACATGCTCTCCGGGAGGTACGTCACCTTGGTAGGGGCATCTCGGATCACTCCCCTGTGGGGCTTGAGATGGAGTTTGATTGCGCACAGGCGGGTAGGGTGGCCCCCATTAGCCCATGGTACTTAAGAGACCCTTCTACGAAGAAAAGCATAGCCACTGCCACAGACAGGTACTTTCAGGAGAATCAAGGCACGGTGGATTCTGCGCAGACCCTGTGGGAGGCCTACAAAACGGTTATTCGGGGAGAGGTTGTCTCCTTGATTGCTGGTAAAAAGAGGGACCAGCAAGCCAAACTGGAAAAAGCAGAAGAGGCTGTGTTAGCATCAAAAGAGGAGGTGGCTTGGACGGTGCCCCCCCGAGGGCCTTCACCATTTGAGGCTTCGGCAAGATGAGTTTAGCTGCATCGCTAGCGATAGAGCCAGGGCGCAGAGTAGAGAGGTTCAGATCAGAATCTACGAGCATGGAGATAAAGCGGGAAAGCTGATTGCTTGGCTAAAGAGAGGGGAATGGGCATCAAGGCTGGTGCCTGAGCTGCGGGGGGAGGATTTCAGCATGATTACGGACCCGCATGCTATTGCAGATCCTTTTGCCAGGCATCACCGAGAGGTGTACAGCACCACGGGTACCTTCACAGAGGTGGACAACAGGGAGATGATTAGGGATATTCAGTGACCGGTATTATCAAGTGAGGATAGAGATTATCTGGAGTCCCCACTTACAGACGATGCGGTGGCACAGGCTATCAGAGGAGTGCGGTCGGGGTAGGCCTCAGGGCCAAATGGTATCCCAGTTGAACTATATAAATTAAAGTCGGATAGACTCGCCCCATATCTCTGCTCCATGTTCCAGGAAAGCCGAGACAAGGGACTTCTCCCATATGACCAACGAGTGGCCAATATAGTGGTCATCTACAAGGAAGGCAAGCCCAGAATGAGCTGCTCATCCTATAGGCCCATTTCATTACTGAACGCTGAACCCAAAGTCCTTGCAATGCTGCTGGCGACCCGCTTGGCAAAGGTCATCGCCACCTTGATCCATCCGGATCAATCGGGTTTTATGCCACATCGTAACACAGCCTTGAACCTGCGACGGTTGCACGGAGTGCTGGGTAGGACTCCTACAATTATGGAACCGGCAGCTCTAGTGTCATTGGACGCCACCATGGCATTTGACATGGTTGAATGGACTTATTTATTTGCAGTACTGGACAAACTGGGCTTCGGTCCGGAATGCACAGGCTGAATACGCCTCCTGTATTCTGACCCGATGGCCCGGGTGGTGGTGAATAACCGCAAGTCCCCTGATTTTCATCTGAGGCGGGTCACCAGGCAGGGTTGGCCCCTTGGCCGGGCTCATGTTTGCACTGGCCCTGGAAACATTAGTGGCTTGGGTCAGACAGGACCATTCTATACGGGGAATGCGTTGGTCAATGGATTGGGAAGATAAAATCTCCATCTACGCAGACGATATCCTGCTTTACCTTACTAACCCGAGAGGGTCACTGATATGCTTTTTAGACGCGCTTGCCATTTTCGGCAGATACTCAGGCTTTGCCATAAATTGGTCCAAGTCGGTGTTGTATGTCATGAGGGGTGACATCCGGTCATTCCCGCCACTTGCCCGATTCAGATTGCTCTCGAAGGTTTCAGGTACCTCGGCATATACATCACATTAGATCTGAAACTCCGTTACACTAGTAATCTGGGTCCACCCCTGTCGCGGCTCAGGAACCACGTGGTGTGCTGGAAGGCCCTCCCACTCTCCATGTTGGGTAGGGCAGTACTCTTTAAAATGAGGCCCTCCCTCAGTCCTATACGCGCTCCAAAATACAATGGATCCGGTCCCCGTGTCTTATTTCAGGGAAATTGAGTCTCTCCAGAGGCAGCTCCTTTGGGATGGCAAACCTAACGCTTAACTGGTATGACAGAGGAATAGGGTTGCCTGACCTAAGAAAGTACTATTGGGCATCCCAACTGGCGGCTATCAATCATAGGATTTATGGTATGCCTAATGATCCCGGATTTAATATGGACAGATGGCAACTCCCAGGGGGGGACTACACCAGAGCGCTTCATGCCGGGCCCCGCAGATTTCCACTCACAGGTCCCACCGTGCATGCCCTCCATGTATGGCATGCGGCCAATAGACACCTTAAATGGGAAGGAAAACTCACGCTAGCTCACCCGCTTTGGAATTCAGAGAAATTGGGAAGCCTCTGGAAGTCCAAGGGATTTGATAAGTGGGACCTCATCGGGATTTCACAAATAAAAGACGTCTGGGGAGACGGAACAGTACATACCTTTGACTCACTTAAGCGGCAGTACAATTCAAATGACAGTGAGCATTTCTGTTACTTCCAGGTCCGCCACGCGCCGCTTATGCATATCCAGAGGGACACAACACTCCCGGACGCTTCCCCTCTGGAGGATAGGGTGCTAGATGGCCATCTTCCCAAGAAAACCATCTCCCTGATCTATAGGAAGCTGATAAATAAAATGGAAGAGCCCTTACTTACCATTAAAAGGCATTGGAATGAGGATGGCCTGGAATTAGATGATGAGGATTGGCAGGAGGCAGTCTCCTCCCAGCGAGTTGTGGCAATTCAGGTGAGGCTGAGGCTGGTGCAGCTAAAGATACTACATAGGACCTACGTCACAGGACCCGGACTGACGCAAATGGGTCGTTCAGAAAGTGGAGAGTATAGGATGGGTTGCGGGGAACTGGGGACCTTTTCTCATATCCTGTGGCACTGCCAACGCATAGAAGCATTTTGGGGAGAGGTCCATCACATGATAAGGGCAGTCCTGGGGATAGACATTCAGCCGGAGGCACGTAGGTGCATCCTCAATGTCTGGGAGCCGATGGATCTAAATGCCTGCACAAAGCAATGGGCATTGTTGGCAATTATGATAGCGAAGCGCAATATCGCCCAAATGTGGGGAGCTAGCCGCCCGCCTCAGGTCGAGAAGTGGGCGGAGGACTTAGATGGTGCATGTTCAGAGAGAAGTCAGTCTATATCGCCAGGGGGTGTCCAGGGAAGTGGAGTAGGGTGTGTGGTGCTTGGAACCAACACAAGGGGGATATCTGTGCTCCACCGGACCATCGGAGAGATGCTGAAGTGCAAGAATCCCCTTGATCCACCCACTGTACTAACTGTGCATTATTTTGTCTGTATGGAATGTCGTTGAGGTCGATGGAAATGTTTGCATTGTATTACTCGATGTGTGTTTTGTCGAACTGTTTAATAAAAATAATATATATATATTTTTTTAAAGTCTTATTTTTCCTGTCTCACATTGCAGACCTCTTCAGAAGAGGAGAGGGGCCTCTGGTTAAACCTCCTGCGGGCCGGGAGTGAAGGAAACTCAGAATCTGAAGCCCTCTCTGTGTACGAAGAAACCAACACTCAGATATCATCGCTGGCGGACGTCACTAGCATGGCGTCTGTGGGGTAAGCAATTCTCTATTGGTGCTCCCTTGATCTCTGACATTTACAGTTTTATTTTATTTGTGAGCCACATGCTTTCCAAAAGGTGCTGTACATATCAAAATGAGGGCCCATTAGGTCATAAACAGTGGAGTGGGTACATAGGATTGTAATGAGTGCTTGTTGTGACAATACATTACACACACACAGACAGACACTCACACACAAAAATCCACCCATTATAATATACAGTTTATCTGACATATCGGTAGTCAGGGTGTAGTCAGGTTCATTGTCAGACTAGACTAGACTAATTCATCATGTATCCTGACCAAAGTGTCCAGTCCAACTCTATTTCCCGCTCATCTACCTCTAGAGCTCTCTCATAATATTTCGGGGACTTACCTATATCTACTAAAACAACTCCTTCCACCATGACAGGTTTCATTCTTCATAAATGGTCCTCCATCAGTCAGAGGCCAGCGGTGCTCAACTGCATACTTTCAGAACTTCACTCTTTCACCAACGATTCTCACTCCAGTCCTCGTTCCCTTTCGGCTTTGTTAGGGCACCTCATAGTAGTTCTTGATGCTCATTGACTAACTTCACTCTAGCAGTTGAGTCAGCACTGCTGGACTAATTCAACTCACTCCAGATCTTGGAGTTCTGTTGCTCTACTAATACATCATCTAAATGTAGCCACGAAACTCCCACTGCGCCACCGGTACAATTCAGTGCAGCCCAGGGAGAGCAACTTTTTCACTAATGTACGCTCAACAGCATAGCGACTACCACTGCTCCACGTGATCATCTTCCTGTCTGAGTGTTTCACCTTTACAATTGGGTCTCCAGTGCCTAGAAGTCCATTTCTTAGCACTTAATAAATTGCTGTTGAATGTACATTCACTATTGCACCTCACGCCAGACTGAGGATCTTAAATGCTTCACTAATACATCAAATTCCAGGTTTGTGACCCTCCCCAAACTGCATTACTCTACTATTTGCATACTGCATCTGATTGGATCCTGTTTGTGCCTGGATCCTGGGACTGTAATTGATGGAATACTCTATGTGACAGGATTCTGTGTGTGATAAGGTCCTGTGTGTCACATCATGTGGTGTGTGTCTGTGTGTGTGTATACACTGTTTTTAATGTAATCCTGTATGCAACAGGATTCTTTCTTTGTGTGATGTCCCCTGAGTGTGAGCCCACCATTCCTGTGTTGATGGAGTTCTGTCTGTAAAATGATTCTGTGTGTGATGGTATACTGTAAGGTGACATGATTATGTGTCTCTTAATTTGAAGGGCTTTACTTCTACGAAAGTTGCCAACTCCCAACCCTTACATGGATGATCCGTTCAAACAGATTACTACACCTGCAGTCCCTGTTCCAGTCTACTCCAATACAGAGATTTCACAGCACATGGTACAGTATTGGGGCTGGGGAGAATTGAGGGGAAGGCAGAATCATATAGCGACAAGAAAGGGAAGAGACACCAAAGGAACTGATCAAGAATAGGACAAACTGACAAAGGTGTCAGAATTTAAAGTAGAGATACAAGCAAAGCTATGGGTGTAGAGAGGGAAGGGAGAGACAGGCATGACAAAGCTGGCATGGGCAAGGAAAGGTTTGTGGCAGACGCATGGGGTAGGGAGAGGTGGAAGGGGAAGGGGATGCGAGATCCTGACAGAGCCATCTAAGTAGAAGGATGGAGGTGATGGGAAGAATGACAGAGGCGCAAGTGCAAGAAGAATCCACTGAACACCTTTTCGGTGCACAGCTAGAATCCCCTGTGCCTGCACCGTATGGAACCAACTGTGCAGGTTCTTGTTCCCATCAAACCAGAAATCTAAATTACTTCTTGAAGTGGTTCTGTGGCATGTCCGACTCCTTAGCATGATTCCTCTTCTTGTAAGTGAGAAGCATCCCCTCTCTGCACCAGAGGCTTCAATATGTTTATACCTAGCTTCCCCATTTAGGGGATGTGTTTCTTCAGTAGCTCTCATATTCACATTCCCAAGGTGTTTCTATTGGATCAGACCTGCTATTCTTATCCAGGTCCTGTGTTACTTTTACTGACCTCCTCCACAAAGCCAGCTGGAGCCATTGTAACAGCAGTACTTATTGGTTTATGTGTGTAATTATGTGATGTATCGCAATGTCTGATAAACACTGAATCGGTAGTTGTTGTTATATTCTAATAATTTATTTCCATAGAATCACAGCTTCAATAGTGTGAGCCAACACGGGTCGTCTCTGCCTCTCCCTTCTTCTCATCCCGGCAGCCCCCAAGAACAGCAGACTAACAATGGTCCTGTCTTAGCCATAGAGAAATCAGGTGAGTGTGACCAACAGCAGAGTTGTGCTTGAGTGCCGGTATCAGAATAGCAAGGGATGCAGCAGTTTGGATTCAGGTGCTTTGGCAGAACTTTGGGTGTATCCCTCTCCTAGAACGGAGTCTACAGGTAAGGATCAGGGAGCATTTCAAAAGCTGTCTTTGAGTCTCAACACATGAACATAAGGGTTGCTGCAGGCCAGAATTGTGGTACATCAGCAGCTCTCTGTGTAAGTCTCCCAATCTATTGAGAGGTCAGTCAACATTAAGGATTTTTCTTCAATAACATATTAAAAGCATCATCCTCAACATAGACCTCTCCACCAATCACAACCCGCATGCATCTGTGATTCCATTCCTCAGTGGGCTATTCCCACTTCACTCTCTTTTCGTTGCTTGCTTTAACCACCTCTGTTCTCCAATCCCTTAACGCTAATATTCCAGCACTGACATTCTGCCACCCTCATCATCAAATCTGTGTCCTCCTCAGTTCTCTCCTTTAACTTTAAGATCATCCACATCGGGCTCCAGACAGGTGCCTTCCGAGGACCCAGGAAAGCTAGCAGATCATCCCATGGTAAATCTAACATGGACTCTGATGACCTCGCCCATCACTGCCATATTTCCCACTGGCCCTTCATCTACGAGGCATTCGAAAGAGTAGTAGCGCTTCAATTTACAAGGCACATTTACCCTCAATCCCTGCTGGAGGCAAATCAGTCATGATGTCTGTCATACTGCAGAAACAAAGTTGCTACAGTGCATGCAAAAGATTATACTTTTGAATTACAAAGATGACCTGTGCCTCCTGGGTCTTTTCAAATTTCAGAGACCTTTGACACAGTCAATTACAAGGTTCTACTGTCCATAAATGCTTTCCTCTTTTAAATCCCCACTATGTCCTGTCAAACATGTGGCCCCAGAGTGCTCCATCCTCGCACCCCGGCTATTCAGAATGTTGATGTGGGTCCCTCAGTGTCCTCATGACCAGACAAAATATGCTGATGTCCAGCTGTATGTATGGTATCCTCTATATACGACACCTAGAGATGCTGCCTTGACACTACTCAATCCTGAACTGGGAGTAATGTATGTAAAAATAAACCTCTCTGAAACTAAGTTCCACTATTCAATGAAGGTACAATCCCAGACAAAGAATTGGGTACAGAATATTCAGCTCAATAAGGTTGACCCCCCTTGTAACAAGCACCAACATCTACAGTGTTTTCAAACTAATTCCAGTCCCTCTTTCAAGGATTTTTGTTTGAATTTCAAACCGGTGTACTATCAGCTCAGCTTCCTCTCATTACATATCTTCTGCTTTTCATTGCAAGTACTTATCCTAACGTACATCATTGGAGGCGATACACTGCTCTCAAGACTCATGATACCACCCACACACTCTTCGTAACTGCCTTACAAGGAATGCATGCTTGATTACTGGGCAACATAAATATGGCTACAACACACCAATTCTCAAAGGCTTCCTGTGGCTGCCTTTGCAAGCTTACTTTAAATCTAAAACCTTATGCAATGTATGCAAAACATTACACACCACCAATCCTGACTAGCTGTTAATTAGCGGATACTCGTATCTTGTGTAGCAAAAACAAACTTATTCTTTAAGTTCCCCAAAAATTAAGAAGGAACACAATCTCTTCCTTCTCCCTTTCCCTGTGGGACAACTGATAGCCCTATCCTCAAACTGACCCTCTCTCTCAGTGTGCCTCCTCGTTTATGTCCCTCTCCCACTTCACTTTAATTTTTGATTAACTTGTGTCTCCCCCTCCTCTTGGTCCTATCATGCTTTTATGCCAAAAGTCGTGTTTACTGGGGTTAATGTCTCCTACATTATTCTGTATTTTAAAGCCAGTGCTCCTTGTATATCACAGTATCGTATTTGAGCCCATTCCATACTTACCAACCCTACTGATTAGTTGGTAGTTGCGTTTTGAGCAACACTAACGCTTACTGACTCAGCCTTCAGTCCTCCGCCTTTCAGAGCTCTCAAGGTTTGATCTTTCTTAGTACTGAGAACTGATTAGCATATTGTATGGTTTAGCAGGAACTATAGTATGCACACTTTGACATCAGTGACAAGATAGAAAATTACATTGGTCAAATGATAAAATCAAATTGAAAGCAAAATTACTAGAAAAACATTAAAACGTCACTAAGGTAGACAGTTACCTGACAAAAGTTGTGGAGTGGCACTCCTGTCTGTCCAAAGAGTCTCCATCCATCAAATGAAGGAGTCTCTAGATGGATTCCTCGTAGGGGTGTTGTTTCCTGACTCTTCCGCAGCTCCCAGGAGCTACTCTGTACAAAGCAGTGTCCAAAATGAAGGTACATTTAGATGTCAGGTTTTAGCCCTTCTCAGCCAGTGTGACATTTGCCCTGTTGTAAGTGAGAGCTGAACATCCAGAAGTGTGAGTCTCACTCACAATGAGTGAGACTTGGAGTCTCTGGGTTTTTCTTAAGGCCAGAGCAGGCCTCAGCAATTCCCAACCACTCCTGCAGTGAAACAAAACATTGCACAACGAATGCAGCGAGAAAATAAGTCGAAATTGGGTCATGGGGAAAGTGAAACTGGAACTTACAATGCCTTTCTGAGTGAGAGGAAAGGCCGGATAATGGGGTAGACCACCCTGCTATGATCCAGTCCCTCCTCTGCCCCTTTTGAATTACTGAATTATGAAGTACAAAAAGAGGCTGCCCCAGCATCCTGGCTGCCCCACCCCTCCCACTCCATGTCTCACTACTACCATGTGACGAATCACTGACAGAATATCGACTCTAAGAATATCGACCTACAGAAACATCGACGCTGGAATATCGAAGGTAAGTATATCGACATCCTATCGACAACAAGGTAAGTACAAAAATATCTAACTAAAATATCGATGTTAAAAATATCGTAGTTAAAAATATTGTTTTTTTCAGTTAAAAATAAATGTGTAAAATAAAGTAAATAATACTAATAAATAAAATAAACATAGTTAAAAATATTTAATAATGTGTAAAATTAATAAATGATACATATATAATAATAAACATTAATTAAACATATACATAAAGTATATAATATATACTTAATAATAACTTTTAATAATTATTTTAATTACTTGTAAATTATTTATAAATACTATAAATTACAAATACATCTACACACATAAAATAATAACATAAATAAAAAGTATGTAATTATTTAATAAATTAAAAAAATTAAATATACCTTCAAAATATTTTTAATTAATTAAATACTACATTATCTAAAATAATACAAATAATATTAAATAAAAAATAATTAAAATACTATTTAAAGTCCAAAAAAACTACAGTAATTAAAATATTGGATATCGTAGAAAGTAAAATTACTATTTCCACTCCAAAAAATGCAACAGTAGGGAAAGCGTTGGATAGCGGATGGGTAAAAATTACTATTCCAACTCCAGAGTGTGAAACAGTAGGGAAAGCGTTGGATAGCGTAAGGGTAAAAATTACTATTCTCACTCCAAAGAGTGCAACAGTAGGGAAAGCGTTGGATAGCGTAGGGGTAAAAATTGCTAATTCCACTCCAGAGAGTGCAACATTAGGGAAAGCGTTGGAAAGCGTAGGGGTAAAAATTACTATTCCCACTCCAGTGAGTGCAACAGTATGGAAAGCGTTGAATAGCGGGTGGGTAAAAATTACAATTCCAACTCCAGAGTGTGAAACAGTAGGGAAAGCGTTAGATAGCTTAGCAGTAAAAATTTCTATTCCCGCTCCAGAGAGTGCAACAGTAGGGAAAGCGTTGGATAGCGGATGGGTAAAAATTACTATTCCCACTCCAGTGAGTGGAACAGTAGGGAAAGCGTTTGATAGCGTAGGGGTAAAAATTACTATTCCAGCTCCAGAGAGTGCAACAGTAGAGAAAGCATTGGATAGCGGTTGAGTAAGAATTACTATTCCCACTCCAGTGAGTGCAACAGTAGGGAAAGCGTTGGAGAGCGCAGGGGTAAAAATTATTATTCCCACTCTAGAGAGTGCAACAGTAGGCAAAGCGTTGGATAGCGGGTGGGTAAAAAGTACTATTACAACTCCAGAGTAAAACAGTAGGGAAAACGTTGAATAGCATAGGGGTAAAAATTACTATTCCCACTCCAGAGAGTGCAACAGTAGGGAAAATGTTGGATAGCATAGAAATTAAATATAACATACTTATAAATAATGTTTGTATTTAAAATGATTAATAATTTAAATTTGAAACCAACATCATTTACAAATACCCATTAATATTTATTAAAAAACATAATAACAATTGAATATTTTATTAACAATAAATTAACAATAAATACCAATACATATTAATTAATCAATATTAGTTACCAAATAATAAATATTGAACAATGAAATATTTTTCAAAACAAAACACATTTATTATTAAAAATTGATTAGCAATTAAAAAACTTTAAACAATAAAATAATTTTTTATACCAAAAAATACTTTTTATAAATCATTAATTACCAATTATTAAAAAATAGCTTCCACATAAAATAAATTACTTACGAATTAAAAAAAAATAATTCCCAATTACAAACATTAATTACCAATTACAAACATTAATGATCAATTAAAAAAATAATTACCAATTAAAAAAATTAATTACCAATTACAAAAATTAATTACCAATTACAAACATTAGTTACAAATTAATAAATTAATTACCAATTACAATCATTAATTACCAATTAAAAAAATTATTTACCAAATACATACACTAATCACCAATTAAATAAATACATTTTCAATTACAAAAATGAATTACCAATTACAAACATTATTTACCAATTAAAAAAATAAATTAACAATTAAAATAATTAATTGCCATTTAATAATTAATTAAAAATGAATGTATTATCAATACCAATAAATTAAATTAAATAATGATTTAATTACAATTAAAATACTTCCCACCCAATTCCCCTATAAACCCACTACCCACTACAAAACTTAAATGCACAAATTAATTAAAATTAATTTATAATTCCTAAAAAATATTAATTAATTTAATATATTTATATTACTTCCCACCCTATTCCCCTATGAACCCACAACCCGCTCCAGTACTAAAACATTAAATTAACTTTAAAATATCATTATTAATATATAAAAATAGTACACATGTAATTTAAAACAAGTAAAATACTTAACAAAAAACATATAACACATACATATTAAATACATAATAAAATACATAATAGTAATACAAATATCAATATTAGTAATATCGAAATTAGTAACATCGATATATTTGATATCGATATTACTGACTTCGATATTACTTACATCGATATAAATAAATTCGATATTACTTACCTTAGGGTCGATATTCTGTCCAACGATATTCTTGACCTCGATATTCTTTACCTTCGATATTTCAGACTCAATATTTCTGTAGGTCGATATTACAAACTCGATATTTAGACTGTGTACCCCATGTGACACAACGCACAGGATTCAGTATCTCTTTTGCCAGAAGTGAAGGCACTCATGGCAATTGCAGGCTCAGGGCTGCCAATTGATATTTCTGGAGACTGAGACCGTTCTAGTAGGCATGCAGCAAGCAATGGCGAGGCTAGGCAACCATTTTTACACCCAGGACCATACAGTTACCCAACTCTGCCACATACCTACAAAATCACTTGAAATGGTTCTGATAACACTCATTCTTTGAGTGTGAGCTTCACACCTTCGAGGACAAGCTCACTTGCGAACAGTGAGTCTTACACCTTGGAGCACAGCCTCGCCCGCGGACCAGGGTCAGCGGGCTCGATAATTCTCGCCTCGGTGCCTACTCCTTTTTTATTTTTTTTTTATTTTTTTTTTTACCAGGAAAAGCAAGAGACATTTTACATAAATGAAGAACAGAGAGAACAACAAATAACATAACATAAATACATCGTACAGGAGGTAATATAGGCATAATTTTTTTTTAAACAATTAACACAAAAATGGCCTTAACTGGGTTTTAAATCAGCCAATACCGCTTGGAATAACTCACGTTTTCCACTTAGCAATCGGAGACCAAAGAGCCTCCCCGCGGGCCCTGGACCTGATTCCTCTTGTTTCAAATATGGCAGTTTCATATCTATGGACCGCTAGGAAGCGCGCTAGCCACATCTGGAAACTAGGTGGATCTGCTTCTTTCCAACGAGCGGACAGGATTATCCTTAATACTGCTGTGCCAATAAAGATTAATCTTTCTTCAGATTTAATTAAATTTAAAGAACAATCATGACCAAATAAAAATAGAGTTGCTGATTCTGGTATTTTATGGCTAAATATTTCTTCCCAAAAGGATAAAAACATATTTTTAATCAGCTTTAATTCAGGGCAGCTATAAAACATATGAATAAGAGTCGCTGGTCCTTGGGTGCATCTAGGACATAAATCATTCTCTCGTTTACCCCAGGAAAATAATTTTGCGGGAGTAAAATAGAGGTCAAATATAGTTTTATACAATTGTGCTTTAAGATTACTAGCCATGAAAAGCTTCTGGCTCATCTCAAGTACTCTAATGATGTCTACATTGGGATTATTTAATTTAGTAGACCATTTATTTTCGATTTTATCTAGGTCATCTTTTTGTTTATTCAAAAGAATATTATATAGAGTTCCAATCCTAGTATTTATTCTAGGTATTGCATCCAAAATTTCTATTTTATGAAGAGAAATTGAGGATTCTTAGGCTTTTAATATAGCAAAAATCTGCGCAAATTTAAAAAAATCTCCATTTGGCAAGTTATATTTAGCTTTCAAATCAAAAAAGGTAGTACCAAAATCATTTACTAAAAAGTCAGCAATTGTTCTGATTCCTAATTTATCCCATTTTTTTGCGACTAAAGCGAGGTCATGACCAAGAAAGGGATTAGAATACCAAAGAGGCGTATATCGGTTGAGCTTCCCAATCTGCATATGTTTGGCTACTTTATTCCAAATTTTCCATGCACTGGCCATTACTTCTCCCTTATATTCTTTATAATTTCTTGCCTCGGTCCTGCGTAGGAGTAAGCCCTTAGCTTGATGACCTAGAAGGAGCTCATATACTGAAGGTATTTCTTCCAAGCCTTCTGTATTTTGTAAACTATACCCATTAATCATAGGAGTGAGTTGTTTTAAGAAAGCTGCCCAGTGATATAGGATTAAATTGGGTACAGAAAGGCCTCCTCTATCAATCGGTAGTGATAAAAGTGCAAGTGATCTCCGAGTCTTCCCATTTTGCCAAATAAATTTCGATATCAATGAGTTAATAAGCATTAGCGTTCCTTGATCAATGGCTAACGGGATCGCTCGAAATAGATAGAGGCATCTGGGCAGCGTGTTCATTTTGACGTAGTTAGCTCTTCCTATGATAGAAAGTTGAAGGCTTTTAATCCGTTCGAAATCATTCTTGATCTTAGTTACTAGTGGATCAAAATTAATTTTCGGTAATAACTTTATATTTGTACAAAGAACAACTCCCAAATATGTGGCTTTTTCAGCCCTTCGCGGATCTGGACAGATGGTATTATTAGTGCATAAAATAATGGTCTTTCCTTTGTTAAGGGAATATCCAGAACAGCGTCCAAATTCAATTGTCGTTTTCTCTATTTCACAAATAGCCTCCATCGGGTTAGGTGTAATGACCGCGATATCATCGGCATAGGCCAGCACTTTTGTTTCAAAATGATGATTAATAATAGGTTTAATAATGCGGTTTTCTAATAATTTCAAAATAAGGGGTTTAATATGTAGAGCAAAGAGCAGGGGCGAGCAAGGACACCCCTGCCTAGTGCCCCTAGAGATGTTAATATATCCGGATAATGACCCAGCTACTAGAATTCTTGCTTTGGGGTGAGAATACATAGATTTGATAGATTGGATAAATTTGGGGCCGAAATTATTGTGTTTCATAACTTCCCAGAGAAACTCCCATGAAACACGGTCAAAGGCTTTCTCAGCATCAAGCAGGATCATCGACATCCGTCCCCCCGTGGCAGCAATGGCATCAAACAAGGCGATAGCCCTACGGGTGTGTTCTGTGGTACCTTTGCCCGGTATAAAGCCATGCTGCCAAGGGGAGACAAGACCCTCAACGATCCTGCTGAGTCTGAGCGCCAACACTTTTGCGTATAATTTGGAGTCCGAATTAATCAATGATATGGGACGGTACGAAGTTAGCTGTTCAGGGGGTTTTCCCTTTTTTGGAAAGACGATTATAGTGGCCTCATCCCAAGAAGGTGGTGGAGCCCCATTGTATTGAATCCCAAGGAATAAGTCATGTAAAATAGGGCAAAGTTGGTGGCTAAGGGCCTTAAATAAATCAATCGGTAGTTTATCGGGGCCTGCTGCTTTACCAGACGATAATAATCCTAAAGCAGCACTGACCTCTACTAATGTGATTTCTTTTTCCAATTCTACCTTGGTAACATCATCTAACAATTTCATACCCTCAATGTTAATAGAAAGATTATCCAAATAATCTGTTATATCCTTTTCAATAGGTGGAGTTTCTTCTGAATATACATTTTGATAATACCTTTGAAATTGGTGTTTAATATCTATCACATGAGTAAAAGTCTGCCCATTATCTACAATTGATGCGATATTATTCTTAGCATTTTTCTGGCGTGTGGTAAGTGCCAGTTGTCTACCCACTTTCTCCCCACTTTCATAAACAAGTTTCCTATGTGTTTGATATATTTGGGCAGCTTTCTGACTAAGTTTAGTATTTTATTCGGCTTTCAGCACTACTACTTGTAACATCAAGGGGTCGATTCCGATCCGGTAAAATGCGCACCGAATCGTCGTACGGAGCGTTTTTTCCCCGTACGAATCGTACCCGTAAACGTCCCGTACGTACGACGAAGTACGATCCGTACCAGGAGCCGAACTCCGTACGAGTCGTACAGGACTCCGTACGAATCAAATCTCCGTACGAGTCTCACTCGGAACCCGCTGTACGCGACATCACTACGGTTTGCGGCTGGTTTTTACGACCCAGCAAGTACGATTCGTGTCGGGTACGCACCGTACGACCCTTTTCCTACGGGAGCTGAAAACAGTCGTAAATGCAGAGTTCGCACCGAAAAAGGTACAGAACGCCCCCCCCCCGGGTACGGCACGTACCCTCCATGATCGCAGGGGTACGCGCCGTACCCCTGTGATCATGCGGGGTACGTGCCGTACACCCAGCGTACATGGGGTACGCACCGTACCCCATGTATGCTGGGTGTACGGCACCTACCCCGCATGATCACAGGGGTACGGCGCGTACCCCTGCGATCATGGGGGGTACGCGCCGTACGGTGTGTAGGTGATCGTGCGCTTTTCCGTACGAATCGACATGTACCGTACGAATCGGCCGATCGGGATCGGAATCGTCCGGTCGTACGGCGTCCGTACGAGTCGTACGGAAACGGCTCCGGATACGATTCGTACGGACGGGGATTTTACCGGATCGGAATCGACCCCCAAATGTCTGGCGTCCTGTTTCTGCGTAATTTTGTCTGTGTGTTCTTCTTCAGCTTTAGCTAGGGCTGCAATTTTTTGATCATATTCTTTTCTAATTATTTTCCTAATTTTATTTTGAAAGCTGATTGTCTCCCCCCTTAGTGCTGATTTATAGGTGTCCCATACAATATTTCTGGATGCACTATAGCGATTTATGTTAAAAAACTCTTCTGTCCAAGTTTTGATGTGATTAATATATTCAGTATTGGATAATAATTTCCTATCAAAGGACCAAGAACTCTTTTGATCGGGATTAGTATCATAGGTAATTAGTAATACTAAAGGGTTGTGATCAGAAATTATTTTGGGTAATTTGTTTATGTATGAATCAGATGCCAGATCCCTGGAAGTAAATACATAATCTATCCGAACATGCTTTTGATGGGGGTGGGAGAAATATGTATAGCCATAATCGTTAGGATTATTTTGTATCCAGATATCTGTTAGGCCCAAGCTATATACCAAACTTTTGACAGCGCGGTATACCCTTGGTTTCCTACCCACATATTTCTGTTGAGGCGATTGAGTAAAAAGAGAAGGCAGGAGTGAAATGTTAAAATCGCCACAAAGAATGAGCGGGCCTTGCTAAGTAGCTAGTTCTATTTCCAAAGTTTGGAATATTGCGGGATCATCATGATTAGATCCATAAACGGAACATATGGTGATTCCATTGGCCAACTTAACAATTACCCACCTTCCATGTACATCAGATAAAAAACGTATTCCCTTCCCAAAACTTGATTTCGCAAAGATTGCGACACCTCTAATAGTTGAGTGTTGTGACGACGAGATTAACAGATTATAACCCTTAAGGTTTAATAAGGCTCTTTTGCTCCAGGGAATATGTGTCTCCTGAATACACAAGATATCAACAGGATTAAGCTTTATTAATTCCCCCAATCTAAGACGCTTATCTCTGGATAACAATCCTCCTACGTTCCAAGATTGAACAGAAAGTTTACCCATTGTTAATATAAGAAAATTGTCTAATAATTTTACTCCAGTAGTAATCCTTTTCTTGCTGTACCTCCTTTCTCATGGTCTCAAAGATTAAGCTTGCTCTTGCTAATAAACCTGGTTTGTTTTTTATTTTTATCTCCCTTCCCCACACTCCCCCCTTCCCCCAACCCCAAAAATCCCTCCCCAGAAACCCTCCCCGTGTGCTTCCCCCTAGTGGAGGCATTCAGACTCTAGGAGAGTCTGTGTGATGAGGTTGCTGCACCTCAACTGAGCTACCGCTTCTAAGCAAAATCAAAATAAAGATAAAGTACTGATAAGTAAAGTGAAGTAGGAAAAAAGATAAGGCAAAAGAAAATGCAAAATTCATAAATCATATCCATATCCATGTCCATATCAATGTCCGTTAGCTACATAATTACAATAGAGTACCAAACGACAATACAAAGGCAATACTTCAATAACATTTTTCTCAAGTGAGTCAATAATTTTGCAAAAATATCAGCATTTCTGTTACGATGTGGACCAAGATGTAATTAGCAATTTCCCCCCCCCCCCCCCATTGAACATATACTGATTGTTCCTACAAATGTCTGTAACTTTAGCTATTATCTATTATCTAGGATATTTCCTCCAGATAAGATTTCGCCTTTATTTCCGATTGAAAAAACTTTGTCTGGCCACCATGGATGATTTTTAATCTTGCAGGGTTGTTCAGGAATGCAAGGGCCCCTTTGTCTTGAAACGGTTTAATCAGTAGACGTAACCGCCACCTTCTTTCCACGGTAGTATGGCAAAAGTCTGGCCTTGAAAAAAACAAAAAATCACAAAAGGATACTTTACGGTCAGGTCTCGCTTTATCTGCCACAGCCTGTCTTAGCAGGAAATTTCCGAAGTAAACTAAAATAGCACGGGGGTATACTCCTGGTTTAGATGGTAAATTGAATGGAACTCGGTGGGCTCGTTGAATTTCCATATCCCAGTTCCAATTTTTTATTTCAGGCATTGACTCACTGAAAAGTTTAACAATGAATGTTCGTATATCTTCCCCCTCAATTTTCTCCGGCACTCCTAATATGCGCAAATTGTTGCGCCGCTGCCTATTTTCATGATCTTCAAGCTTCCATTTAATGTCCATCAGCTCTGCCTCTTGAAGCTTAATTTTCTCTGAGTTCTCAGAAGAGTCTTTCTCCGCAGACATCACCCTTGCTTCCATATCTGTCACTCTTTCGCTTATATGATTACAAGTCTTTGAAAGTTTCTTAACAACTCCTTGCATTTTGCGCAAGGCGGCACGTGATCTCCTGCTGTCTAATGCGGCCTCTTCTCGATGGGCCGCAATTGCTTGCAAAATAGTCTCAACCGCCGTAGAGGGTAATTCCGAGTTACCGGGGTTGACCTCATGAGATGTAGCCAAGTGCCTGGAGTTGCCTTGTATAACTCTAGATCCTGCTTTAGACTTAGCTTTAACAGTATTTATACTTTGTCTCCCCCCCATAGTTATCATCTGATGAGTAGGGGTGGAGGTCATCATCCTCTTCCTCCTCCTCTTCTGTGGAATCGTAGCTCTCTGACCATTCCCCCGCAGTATCGGCTCCAGGTTCCCCCGTCTCATCGGAGAAGGAGTAAAACATGCTAAGATCCTTTTCCCCCTCTGAAATCTGAGCGTTTGGTAGTAAGGATGGATTAGGTATTGACCCAGTGATACCTTCATTCGCTATAATCAGTTCAGAGTTAGTGTGGGGGGGCCTGGACAGCGGTTCCTCCGTAGGGGCTAAGAGATTCGGTGTTATGCATATAGGCTGGGTTGTGGCCCCTGCCGTCTCTATGGTCTCTATGGTCCCATCTGCGAGTTCAGTTTGTACCCCTAGTATGTTGCCGCCTGGGCCGGTGAATGACATGGCGTGCCCTTCTTCTATTTGACTTGGACTGATCTCATGCTCCTCCGCCTTACCCAGCTCACTATTCAGCAAGGGTGCAGTCACAGAAATCTCATTAACAAGCAGAGTAGTAGGTATGACCTCGGTTACAAGCTGTGAGATTACGGGGGTATTTAGAGGTTCCAATACTCCATTGTTTATAATTGAGGCATTATTTATCTGAGGCGTGGGAGATCGCTCAAGATTCTTATCCTGATCACTATTTAAAGATGTAGTTAATAATGACACAGTTTCGGTTTCAGTCTGTGGATCAACAACATGTGCCGGTCGTTTCTTTAACATTAATTCAAGTACTGTCTGCCCCCCGGTGGCACTTAGCTTTCTCCTAGAAGCAATGACTTCCTGCCTCGAGGTGTTTGTCACAGACTGTGCTGGATGCTGTTTCTTTGTTTTCCCTACCTTCACCGGTGCACCGTCGGACTCGACACCATCCAATGAGCCCTCGCGTTGTAGCCTCTCCGCTTCCTTGCGAAGAACTTTGGCTGCCTTCGCAACCCGTGCTCTGGCTGCAGCAGCTGAGGCGTTTTTCGGCGGCGGCATAGCTCTTCTAGGTGTTTGCGGCGTCCTCCCCCACAGGCGTGGCTGTGCCCTGCCGTCGAAGCAACAGATGACAGTCGCGAAGCTCCGCTGCCGGCACACCGACCAAAGCACGGTTAGTACAGCCTCGGTGCCTACTCCAGTCAGGGACCACACTCGGCAACTCTGGGCATTAGCTTGCCTCATCTTCACAACGGCCCCCCAGACCGCCGGGGATGCTTGGTCGCACCTTAGAGATACCCATTAGGGACCATATCTCAGGGTGAGCCAGGACGGGTTCCCCAGCGGTCGAAGCGCGGAGATACTCCTCCGGGAGTTGATTCTAGCGCTATATAAACCCACAATTAAATTAATTAAATTAAGGTGACTCTCACACCTTGGAGTGTAAGCTTAACTCTAATCTGGGTAAAATGTCATTTGATGTTATTTAGTGTGATTGCATGATCAGGTCTCATGTGATTTTATTTGTGGTCACATTATCATTGTGCTAACTGGTGGTTTTGAAGCTTGAAACAGCCAACCACTTTTTTGGTCACAGCAGGAAGGCTTAGCCTTTGAAAAATAAGTGAATCAAACGGTAGACAGTACTGCCCACCTGAGGTACACTGGCAAGGCTCTGACATTTTTCTAGCTATGGAATACCAAGAGGTTCTGCAAATCATAATTGAAGTGCTCACAGAGCTGTGCGTGTGTGTCCCATCTCTGGTATAGCAGGAGATGCTGCATACCCAAATCAAGGTGTGTTTTGAAACTGTATTTTATTCTCTTTACTGCAATGTCAGGGGGTTGGCTGATAAGGATTGACATTACCCGAACACTGTGTGATTCTCACTACTTACATAGATGGAGTACTTCAGCTTAGTTTCGACATGGATTGGAAAAGTTGTCTTATCCATTAAGGTATGCACAGAGTGTTCAAATCATATGTGGGTTGAACATTTTCAGTGGCTTTGCTTCCCACATTTCTTACCCTTCCTTCGTCTCTGAAATCTTATTTATGAATGATTCTTCTTTTTTTTAAAGTTTGATTTTATTAAGAAATAAACAGGAAAAATAACAGCAATGCAAAAAATACATCAAATCCTATTTGACATAATAGTAAAGTAATGTATTAAAAACTTGTAAGAATAGGTCAGTAAAGCTGCAACCAAAAGAAAGATGCATCATATAATACAATAAAAGAACAAGGGAAAGGGAATAAAGAGTAATCAAGATAAAGCAATTAACAATAAACTAGTGTAGAATAAATGCTATTGAATACTGTAAGCATAACAATAATAAAAAATTGAAAAATATGCTAATAAAATTCAAAGATAAGGAACCAACTAATCATGTGTTAATGAAAAGGCAAAGTGAAAAAATTAAGGTGGTTTTCAAACATCATCTGACACATTTCTAGATCTGATTGATTCTTCTAAAAACATATACCTCACCTTTAAATATTCCCAGGCACCAGACTGGATCCAAGGAACTTCCAAGCAATAGCTCCACCGTGCTACTGGGTAGTGCCATCCGACTCCACAGCAACCTCATTGCCACCTCAGAAGCGACAGAGTAGAGCTGCATATATGGGACACTGTTGTATATCAGCTCCAGACACATCTTGACTTGAGAAGTAGATTTATTAAGAAGAACAGCAGAGAGTGACCCAACGCCTGCTGACCAAACTCCAACTGACTCTAATAGAACATGGAGTGTAGAGTCAGAGTGACACATATTCTGGAATCTAGGGAGTACATAGAGAAACCATGGATCATAGAGGTAATAACCATAGATAGTATTTACAACACATCTTCCTCCTTTACAAATGTAGAAACAATAAACAACATTTAGATAAACAACTCAGAATAAAATGTATAACAGATTAATTGCAGCAGTAATCATTTAGATAAGCAGGTGGTTTACGATACCTTGCAAGTCTGGCATTAGCATCAAAAGATGCCTTTTGAGAAACAGAAGAATCAGTGATGGCACTCGGAACATTTGAACAGCTTGAATCAGTAGCATCACCTCCGCCATCACAACTTCTGTTAACAGGAGACGAAAATGAAATAGAACATATAACATATAACCACTATTCCTACTGTTACAAAACCCATCAGATGGATTCAGCAAAACACTGTCAGGACAAAGTGACCTCTTCTTTTGATACAAAGCAACTCTTCTAATGTTCCATTTCTCGCCATTGGTAAGAACAATATAATGTGTAAAAACTTCTCTGACACAGTAAGGTCCCCTAAATTTGGATAGCCCTTTTGTAATCCTACCTGGTTTAACTTTTACATAATCACCTTTAGAAATATTTGAAGTTATGACTTTTCATAATTTTTGAGATTTCAATTGAACATCTTTGATTATTAATTCTTTCAACCAAGAAGGATTATGTTTTGTACTTGGAACTCTACCCCGCATGAACTCAAAAGGTGATTTGTCTCTACAGCCATGAACAGTAGTGCAGTATGCATAAACCATGTCTTGGACAAGAACAGAAACTGATTCACCCTTGGAGAGAGCTAGTTGAATTGTTCCTTTAACAAGTCTATTGACTCTCTCACAGAGGCCATTTCCCTGGGGATTATATAGAGAGGTACGATGATGTGACACACCGCAATCTGAAAGAAATGAACGCATAGTTTGGGACACCAATTGCGTGCCATTATCTGTAATGATAACATTAGGATAGCCTTCCTCCTGAAAAAGTGATTTTAAAAATGTAATTGTACTATCAGTAGTAATGTCTCTTACAAATTCAACACACAACCATTTACTGAAAACATATAAATAAACAATGGCAAAACGTTGATGCGAAGCAAGTTCTTCCATAGGCCCAATAAAATCTAAGCAAATGGTATGCCAAGGAATATCTGGAGAATCTAATTTTCCTATTGACGAGCCAACAGCAACTTTCAATCTCTTTTCTCCCTCCTTACAAGTTTTGCAATTCTCAATCCACAATAAAACCTGAGAGTCTATCCCAGGCCACCAAAAATTTGCTTTTAACCTCTGTTGAGTTAGTGGTTGCCCAAGATTTCCTTCATGTGGTATGCTAATTAGCTTAGTTCTAAGCTCTGAAGGTGGAACAATCTTATCATTACGCATAAGAATGTTATTGCTGCAAGTAGATAATTCATCTAGGACTTTGAGAAAAGGACGAACAGCAACATGCAAACAACTTTCCCTTCTAAAGCCTTGTTTAACCATACATATGACTTCCTGTAATGTGTGATCACTTTTCATCACTTTGACCCATTCATCCTGCGAGAAAGACCCTTTGCCAACCAACAAAACATCATGAATCCAAGCGACCCTCATTTTTAGCATCCAAATGAATTGATCTTCCATGAGATTGACATCATCAATCGAGAGTCTAGATAGACAGTCGGCCTGAAAATTCTGCCAACCCTGCACATGTAGAACCTCGAAATGATAATCCTAGAGTTTTGCTGCCAACCTCGCTAATCTCAGAGAACCCGTAATCACACCACCAGGAGAAAGGATGTGAATTAAAGGTTTGTGATCTGTTTTAAGGATGAACTTTGTTCCCCAAAGGTATGTTCGAAAGTAGTATGTGCCCCAAACAGCCTCTAGTGCCTCATTCTCGATTACAGAATAATTCTGTTCAGATGAGGATAAAGTACGTGATGCAAAAGCAATAGGACGTTCTCCCTCACTGTGTTTTTTGAAGAAGTACTCCACCTAACCCTCTTGCAGTCGCATCTACCATCAATACTGAAATGTGTTTGATATCAAAAGGTGCAAGCACATTATCCTCACATATGTCTTTTTTTATCTGCATGAAACTTGATTCTTGGTCTGAACCCCATACAAACTTAGAGCCTTTTTTAAGTAGAATTCTTAAATGCGTTGTTTTCTCAGAGAATTTTTTAACAAATTAAGAGTAATACTCTATTAACCCCATGAACGACCTAAGCTGGTCCTTGTCAATCGGACATGGGGCAGAGCGTATTGCCTCTAATAGATCTTTTTTATGTTTGACTCCAGAAGCTGAGATCTCATGACCAAGACACTCGATATGCTGCACCAGAAATGAACACTTCTCCTTACGTAGTGTAAGACCAGTATCACAAATTCTGTGCAGAACTTCTATGAGTACGCGGTTATGGTCAGCTACTGAATCACTAGAAACCACCGCAATGGAGCGCACACCGCTAGCCCCTCCTCCGGATCGCCCCTCGGGATTCTGGTACTTGTAGTTCAGTAGTGGATCACCCAGGTGGGTGCAAGTCGGTACTTGTTGGACTGATGAATCTCTAGACCCGATACATGTCCCGGGTTTTTGGGTATCGCCCGAGACATGGCTCGGGTTTCGGGATAACTTCCCTCATCAGTAGAGAAATGGTTAGGGGTGGAGGAGAAGGCCGCCAAACAACCGTCAATGGCCTCGATGCCCGAACCGGCACGCAGGGCAGCATCCAGGAGCCCGTCGGCTCAGAGCTCAATGGAGCCAATTAGTAGAAACCACAGCAATGGAGCGCACACCGCTAGCCCCTCCTCCGGATCGCCCCTCGGGATTCTGGTACTTGTAGTTCAATAGTGGATCACCCAGGTGGGTGCAAGTCGGTACTTGTTGGACTGATGAATCTCTAGACCCGATACATGTCCCGGGTTTTTGGGTATCGCCCGAGACATGGCTCGGGTTTCGGGATAACTTCCCTCATCAGTAGAGAAATGGTTAGGGGTGGAGGAGAAGGCCGCCAAACAACCGTCAATGGCCTCGATGCCTGAACCGGCACGCAGGGCAGCATCCAGGAGCCCGTCGGCTCAGAGCTCAATGGAGCCAATTAGTAGAAACCACAGCAATGGAGCGCACACCGCTAGCCCCTCCTCCGGATCGCCCCTCGGGATTCTGGTACTTGTAGTTCAATAGTGTGATCCACTACTGAACTACAAGTACCAGAATCCCGAGGGGCGATCCGGAGGAGGGGCTAGCGGTGTGCGCTCCATTGCGGTGGTTTCTATTAATTGGCTCCCTTGAGCTTTGAGCCGACGGGCTCCTGGATGCTGCCCTGCGTGCCGGTTCGGGCATCGAGGCCATTGACGGTTGTTTGGCGGCCTTCTCCTCCACCCCTAACCATTTCTCTACTGATGAGGGAAGTTATCCCGAAACCCGAGCCATGTCTCGGGCGATACCCAAAAACCCGGGACATGTATCGGGTCTAGAGATTCATCAGTCCAACAAGTACCGACTTGCACCCACCTGGGTGATCCACTATTGAACTACAAGTACCAGAATCCCGAGGGGCGATCCGGAGGAGGGGCTAGCGGTGTGCGCTCCATTGCTGTGGTTTCAGCTACTGAATCACCAAAAGCCAAGATGTCATCTTGGAAATACACAACCTTCGGTAGACCTTTAAAAATCTCAGTAACCATACGCTGGAATACACTGGCTGCTGAAATTAAGCCAAATGGAAGGCGTGTGAATTGAAAAATGCCTTCAGTGGTGATGAAAGCAGTGAGATGCTTACAACTATCATGTAAACTTATTTGGTGGTACGCACTCTTGAGATCCAACTTTGAGAAAAATTTTGCACCCTTAAGGGTGGACAACAATTCACCAATGTTAGGTAAAGGAAATGTATCAGCAATAACACACTTATTCAGAGATCTTAAATCGACACAGAATCTCAACTTTCCGTCCGATTTCTTCGAAATCATGACCGGAGATACCCATGAGGACGCCTCCACAGGTTCAATGACTCCACTTTGAAGCATCTCATCTATCAAAGATTTTACCTCGTCTCTAATGGAAAGTGGCATCCTTCTCAATTTATGTTGAACTGGTAAACAATTTTGTTTAAGTTTGATGAGGTGAGAATAGCCCTTCAGTACACCTAGTTCGTTTTTAAACACAGAACTGAATTCACTCAAAATGGTATCAATTTTCTCATCCTCAACAACCATAATCTGATCAGGTGCCCTTGGGTTAATAATAATATATAAATCATATTGGTGTACCCAACCCAAAATGGGAGGACCATCAACTGATTAATATATTTTACCAGAAGTAGACCTGTTTTTGAACACAATTTCTGAATCAAAATAACCCACAATGTCAATAGTTTCTCCTTGGAAACCCCTAGGTGAAATGTCACTTTTTAACAATACTTTATCCTTCCAGAACATGTTGAAGGTGGACTGGGGAATGATAGTGTATCTTGACCCTGTATCAACCATGAGTGACACTTTGTGTCCATCAATTACAAAAATAGCCTTTGGCCTGTTTTGCCTTCTATCCACCTCGTTAACTATGTCAACATCGTCAACTACTAGAAGTCTGTCTCTTTCATTTTTACAGACATCAGTGTATTCTTCAACCACTGCAACTTTCTGTCTGTTTTTTGTTTTACACATTTTTGAAAAATGTCCAAGACGTCCACATTTAAGGCACTCCTTGTTGGCTGCAAAACAAAATCTAGCTTCCGAAGTATTGATATTGCTACCACACCTTGAACAAATCGTATTTGTTGAAATGTTCCTCCTCACATTTGTTTTGAATTTGTCTTTAACCACAGCAACCAAATCATCTACATTTTGCTCACTATCAGCGTAATAGTTTTTTTCTGAAACTTCAGAAACTTCTTGCTGTGATGTGTTTTTCCTTTGTTTGTCTATGGCCTTCATGCAACTTTCAGATTCCTCTGATGACTTTTGCCAATTCAATTGCTACCTTTAACGTGGGATTCTTTGCTGCCCAAAGTCTTTCTTGAATCTTCCTGTTGTTGCACTGTACTATTAACTGATCACGAATGAGTTCATCACTCATTGCACCGAACTTGCATTTGAAAGATAACTCCCTTAGACGAGCAGCAAAATCATCAATTGACTCCTCAGTTTTTTGTTTGTGCGTATACAATTTGTAACGATTCATAACAAGGTTTTCCTCCTTTGAAAACCGTACTTCAATTCTTGAAATTGCTTCTTTGTATTCGTCGGCCATAGCTTGACCATTAGCCTGTAATGCCATTAGTAAAAATCTAAAAACTCGTTGCCCTTCTTTACCTAAAGTGCTGAGTAGGATTGCCTTTTACCTCTTAGGAGAAAACTCTTGCCCATCAAACGCCTCCAGATAATTGTAAAAAATAATGAACCAGTCTTCCCACGATATTGGTGGATTCCCTGGCTCACTCAAAAATGGTGGAGGAAGAATGACATTCACTTGTTGTGCCATTTCAATTTTCCTTTCTAGACAAAAAGAATGTCAAGCTTGTTGCAGTGGCAAGAAGAAAATTAATTTGTCTTTGCTGCTATTTATAATATGAAACAATCAGTACAATATCAGTGCACATTTAAAAGCAAATCGCTATAGAAATATAATATGCAGGCAGTCAAGAGTCGTTTTACATTGAAATCAAAATAATCCAGAAATCATCTTTTTGTGAAAATACCTTCAAGTATAATGATGCGACAACTCCACGGCGCTTGTGAGTACTCGTGGTGATAACCGCTAAACACAAACAGAATTGTTGTCTGTTGCTAAGGCGATGATATCACTCATTGTCCGTGAATCTCTTCCGAAGATATTTCTAAAATGGCCACTATCGAAAACGAGGCTTGCAACGCATGTATACGCTGTGCGTATCACGTGATGCGTCACTTGCGCACAACTCGTTTCTATATCCAGAGAGAGGCTAACACGGAAGACGTCCTTGCTCTCTACATTGAATCTCGCTGCGTTGCTAGGATACGTTTTCGAGCCGCACGCTCTACTCACAGTTAAAACGACTTTGAGGTAAGATTTTCCCTTCAAATCTTTAGATTTCCTCTCGTTTCTGGACTATTTTGTTCCTTCTCTCGAGTAGACTGTACAATCTTCGCACATTCAGATGGGTTCTTCTGCGATGGGTCCTTTCTACTGTTGCTGAGTGACACGCTACTTTCCTGGTCCGGCCTCCACTTTGTCTGGTCAGCAGTCAAACGTCGCCAGAATTTCGTATATAAGCTCCAGACACATCATGACTTGAGAAGTAGATTTATTAAGGAGAACAGCAGAGTGATCCAACGCCTGCTGACCAAACTCCAACTGACTCTGATAGAACAAGGAGAGTAGAGTCAGAGTGACATATATTCTGGAATGTAGGGAGTACATAGAGAAGCCAAGAATCATAGAGTAATAACCATAGATAGTATTTACAACAGACACCACTGCATGCTGACATCAGTTCCTTTCTTTCCATGACCTTGAATGCTGTTCTAAAGCTCCACGTTTAATGTTGTCAAATTTCTGACATCTTCAGAATTCTCAAGCAGTGCACTAGGAAAGAAAACTTTTCTACCCATAACCACAGAATTCAAGCCATGCCACAGGAAGCAGATGTCAGTCACAGACCTCCATGATGTGTCGCTGGTGCCTAGCAACCGGTCAGGACGCAGTCATGTGGTAAGTGTGGCCTGATGCACATGACAGTGATCGGAGAGCAGGAAGGAAAAGTTTTCACATTGCAGAACACAATAAGAGATCACAATTGAATTTGTGGTCCCGCTCCACATCGGGGGCTGTTTTGCTCCAGATCGCTAGGCTCTTACCACTCTAAATTCCTGTCCTGCTTGAACTCATTAGGTAGGTCAAAGTTTAAGGAGCATCACGAAGTGCAAGAAGTCCAAGCAGGATTTGATCCCCTCTTGCCACTCAGGTCCAGGGTAGAATCCATGCAGTTGGCATTTCAAGGGCCTTTCTCCTCCACTGACACCGAGCCCGTTGCCAGATTGTTCAAGCCAATCACGAAATTCGTGAGCCATCGTTGACCTCACAGCAGAGAAAGTCATTTAAAGAGGCCATGCTGCAAATTTTTAAGGTGCTGTGGCTCCCTCTGGAGCTATAGCAGGCTTCTCAGAGCCACTGAGGCCACCAGTTGCGCTTCCTCTGTCAGGTCTTCCCTCTTAAAGACCCGAGACTGGCCCCATGCCAATGCAGGTCCAGACTTACACTCCAGCCTCAAGGTCCACACTATAACCTCCATGCTAGCTTTGCTGCCAACTCTGCCAATTCCATATCCGATTCAATCCAAATGCCAGTCTCTGATCCAGAGCCAAGGACAGCCCATACCAGCCCTATGTCACATTCTGAAATAACTAAAGTGCAGCCGACCATAATTGAACCCAACTCCTAGCTTCCCCAAAGGACCACTACTACCAGAAGTTAGAGGCCTCTTTAGCTCTGAGTTGGATGCAATCCAGGGTTGCAGCACCTCCTAAATAATGGCAATGATAAGAAGGCGGACATCTTATTTTCCCCTCATTATACTGATGCAGAACTTGTTCGGACCTTCAAAATGTCAGTCATTGCATACTTCTCCAGAAACTGAACTGGAATCCCCACCTGGGCTATGAAAGTTCTTGAATTACAACTGCCTAAAGCACAAACAAAGTCCAGCCTTCTCACTGAACCTCTTCACCTAGCACCAGCTTTTACAGAGCCTCTATTGCCCTTCAATGAGGCGCTTATGGACACACTCTGGCCCTTGATACTGACACCTCCCCTTAGTAGTCCTGTGGCTAGGTAGCATGGACCGGTCCCTGGTTACCCTGTATTTCTCACTCAGTATCTCTTTCCAGAAAGCCTCCTAGTGCAAGAGTTAACCAGTAAAGTCGGCCTAAGGCCTTTCCTTCTACACCTCTGGAGAGGGAATCTAAGCTTATTGGTGTATTTGGAAAAAAGTTGTACTGCTCAGCTAGTCTGGCCTTACGTTCTCTGAATGCAGTCTTCCTTCTGGGTAGATACACTTGCACACTGTGAAACATGCTCAGCAAAATCTCAGCAGCCGTTCCATAGGATCTCAGGGCAACATTTGCCTAAACCATCAAAGATGGTAGGAGGGGTTGAAGTAAGTATTACATGCTGGCCTTGATACCACAGACTGTATAGGTCACATCATGGGCACCAGAGTAGTGCTTAGGTAAACACTGTTGCGTACATGCAACAGGGTTTTCGGGTCCATGTGTCCTGATGGACATGTCCTTTGATGGCTCTTGACTTTTAGGGAAGAAGATGTCATTAGCAATGGGAGTTGCTGTCATGGACACCTATCAAGCTGCATTGGGTGTCAGTGCATGTGTTTAACAGCACTGCTGCCTTGAAAGCCAGTATTGCAGAGAGTTATTTTGCCCACTTGGTCCTGCAGGACTTTTTGTTTTGAGCCCATTCCTCAGATCTCCAACTTTTGGGTGGTAATGCTTTGGTACGTTTTCTAAAGGTGAGGAATCTGTAGTTGGAAGTATTCATCAGAAGAAAGAGTTACTTACCTTTGGTAATGCTCTTTATGATGGATACTCTAATCTTTCTCAGCTATACCACCTACTCGCTTTGTGGAGAGAGCTCCTATTTAAGGTTACATGGTGTGCAAAATAAGGATGAACTCTGTAATTACCACTGGCTGAGATTATTTCAAGCATTCCACCCATCACTTTTTTGTATACATCCCTCTGACAGCCTAAATATGGCAGGTATGCCAAGGCATGGGTCCCATGCTCACTGTGCCACTGGAAAAAAACTATACTCGATGGAAGAGCTCCAGCCAGGGAGAAACTGGTCTTGACTTGCCTGTGTTACAATTCCAGGAGGTCATGGCCTGGCAGTTTGGGCTGGAGCAGGGCAATGCTGATTTACATATGCTTGGGTCCAAACTGAGGTGGTTTAGTGTGCAAAATAATGTTTGGACTGGTATACGGTCCCCAGTAATTACTAGTGGCTGAGATTAATTCAATCATTACACCCATCACCTTTTTATATATTCCAAGTTAGTTTTCAGTACACATTCACCTGCAATTTGTCTGAGTTGATCAGAGCCTAAAGGCGTAGAAACTGTCATCAGGGTGTGGGTGTGGTGCTATATGAAGCTCTGCTCCATCACTATTAGGCAGCACCTGGCCACTGCTTAGTCCAACAGTGCCACCTGGCAAAAGCTTCCAGGTCCAGACTGGCAACTGGTAACAATCTAAAGGTGAAGAACCTGCAGTCAGAGTATCCCCAGAAAAAGGGTTGCCAAACATCAATAACATATTCTTCTAATGTTTTTTTATTTGGTTTCAGCAGCCCTCAAATCCAGCTTTGCAAAGTCCCACAGTGACTACCAGATGCAAAGACACACGCCACCGCTCAGGGACAAGGGATGCTTTGGCTCTCAGCAGAACTTGACACTTTCAGAGACAAAGAGAGTCTTGGATGAGCTAGCATTACCTTTGGGTAAGTCTGCCAGACACAAAATTATTGATGTGATGTATATGTGATGGAATGCGTGACATGTGATATATGATGTGATGTGATGTTAATTGTTTTTTCTAAAGTTCATGTGCATCAACCAGTTTTATGTCACCAGGGTGAGACAGGATAACATCTGTTAAGATAGATTTATTGGTCACTGTTTTTGAAAAGTCTTTTGAGAGCACTGCGAAAAACTGAGATAGAATTTGCTGATCAGAGAGAAGTAGAAAGGGAGTGCCAGAGGGTGGGGGCCAGAATGGCATATATTTGTCCACCAATACATTAACGGTATATGTGGAAATAGCTCCTAGCATGCTTGGGTGCAGCAGTCATGATGGGATGCACTGGGTGGTTCTGTTGAGCCGTTTCGGTAGCAGTCCACAGAGCGCAATCCGTGCGAGACACAGACAGGCTTTCGTCCCAAGCATAGTATAGAGACCGCCCTTTTGGCTGTAGTGGAAGAGACAAAAAAGAGATTGGATCAGGGGTAACAGTGACTATTGTGCTCCTGGATCTCAGCCCGGCCTTTGATGCTGTTGACAACTCTATACTTTTAGATAGAGTGGGTCAGGCCAGTATCACAGGGAAAGTCTTGGAGTGGGTGGGTTCCTTTTTATGTTGAAATCATTTTATTATTTAGACTTCAGCATTAACGACTTCAGTGTATGTAGCAGAACCATGAAATGGTGTCACCAGCAAGCTGACATCCTCTATTGCTATTGCTTCTTCTAAGGATACTTTTGGTGACTACTTTAGAATGCTTTGTGGCTAGTAGAAGAGAGGAGGGGTCCAGTTAGTGATCTGTATATTGTGCTTTCTAATTGAGAACTGATGCTTTGACAGTTTAGGATAAGATGGGGTCTGAATGAGGGAGATTGGGAGTCTGATACTGAATTTGGTTGTTGTGTTATCCCTCTTGGCAGGTACGAGGATCATCCCAACGCCACAGGAGAAAATCGGGGCGCTGGAGCAGGTGTGCCAGATGAGAACACAGCTTAAGGCTGGGTCCGAGATGAACCTTCTGTCCCTCGGCAGGTCTTGCACACAGGCATCCTGCGACTATGTGCACTCAGCAGGCTCTGAGGTATGTGAGCATTGCACCACGACAGGCAGCATCCCTTTCCTATTGCCTGGCTATAGAGCTGAATACTTCTTTCACAGGGCACTGCACTCCCTTCACAGAGCTGAAGGCTTTTCTCTCATCATGTGAATGTCCTCAGCACTCTAAATTTAGTGCTTCCTCTATACAAATTGAATGCTCAACATTCTTAAATCTTCATTCCATCAAGATGAGACACCCTTCCTTGATGCTGAACACTTCCTCCTGCAGCTCTCTACGTAAGCGAAAGCCCTCCATCATGCTGTGGTAGGAGATGCAGTGTCATCTCCTCAGTTCTGCACATACACATTCTGTGGAAACACACTGAAGGCAACATTAGAAGAGTAACAAGTTGCAAAGGAAAGAAAATCCACCTGTCCTCTCCATGGATAACTGGTTCACAATAGTATCTAATCCTGAGATCCACCTAGGTGGAAATGCTATGAACTCTCAATATTTCAATTGGTGTGACTGAATGTGGGAAACACGATGATATTGTTATCTGTAGTGCTTACTCCACCTGCCCGGGGTTTCAGAGTGTTGTAAAAAACTTTGTAATGACATGAATGGTGGAAGCATGTGGTGAAACAGTTTCAGAGCGCTATGCAAAGCCTTTGCAAAAATATAAGTAAAAGGAGCATTGATTGGAACACAATGTACAGAGTTGTACAAAAATGTTTGAAACATCAGGAGTAAAAGAAGCTTTTAGTGGCAATTTCAGAGTGCTGATCAAAGTGTTACATTAACAATAAAAAAAAGCAATCATCTCAAATCATTAGTAGGCTAAGATTAGCCTATAAGGAGCCACCATTGCTTGAGTAGGGCATAGCGTGTCGACTGATACGGGCAGGAAGTCAGGGGTATAAAATCAGAATGAGGGCACTGTCTGAAAATGTCTACTTAAGTGTATATTACACGACAACTCTGAGACAATGTAAATAAGGTCTGGCAAATAGATAGAAATAGCCACTCAGTGTAAGCCCATCCCAGTCCCAAACACTGTTAGCAAGATATTGACTAGTGCACAAGTGGGGAAAACAAGATAAAGGTCTGATAGGAAATAAAACTATTGTACAGCTATAAGAACAGAATAAAGTTCATATTCAAGTTGAACATCACAATTGAACAGAGGGGTCAAGTAAGACACGGTTGGTAGAACAAAATAACAATAGTTACGACAGAGCCGAAAGTAAGAAGTGGGGTAATTCAGAAAATGTATTTGGCCAGTTAATTAATTTTAAACTTTTTCCTTATGTACTATGGCAGTCAGGAGTTAGAGGGCCTTACTCAAGGTTGTTGTTTATCACTGGTCTCCAAGGTGGCCCTGAGATATTTATTTTATTTATTTATTTATTCAGAGTTTTATATAGCGCGAACAAGATCTTTGCAGATATCAGAGCGCTTCACAGAGACAGGGGGTGAACAGGAGGGTGACTAAGCTTAATATTAGGTACAGTATAATATTCAACATAGCTTTCATGTGCTGATAAAGTAACAATAAACAGTCAAATAAACGTTAATATAAGACGGTACAGAATCTTTGGTCCAACTATAAAAGAGATCAGGCGAGCTAGGCTATAAGGCTGGCTTATACCACTTTCTAATAGTTACTGAGAGACCATGGGTAGGGACATCCAGTTTCAACAAACTAACGTGTATAATATGGTAATAGGTAGGGGGTGAGTAGTATAAGAGGCTCACAATCAAGTAAGAATATGATATCATTAGACGTTAGACAATGAGGTAGCCAGTGTTACACAAGCGGTGTCAAGTCTCTGATCCAACAGCAATAAAGTTCAGGTGAACTTGGCCATAAGGATGGCTTTCACCTCTTTCTTGAAGGCAGTGGAGGAGATAAGCCTGGTTTCAGGGGGGAGTGCATTCCAGATCCTGGGTGCCATTCCTGAGAAGGAGCGTTTGTAAGTTTTTTCCTTCCGAAATCTGCGAGGTTTCAGGAGTAGATTTTTTGTACTTCTATTGGATCTCGACCCTCCTGATATAGTCAACTTTTGAGTGAGGTAGTTGGGTGCCTTGTGGTGTACGGCCGAGTGTGCCATAACAGCAATTTTCAGCTGTATTCTGGCTTCAAAGGGCAGCCAATTCAGTGATTTCAAATCCGGGGATATATGAGAGTGTTTTCTTGAGCCAGTAATGAGTCTCGCGGCAGCGTTCAAGGAGGCTCTTAGGGGTGCAGTTGTTGCTAGAGGGAGTCCGCTGAGGGCCACAATTCCATAGTCTATGCGGGGTATGACTAGGGCTTGTACAGCAGTTTGGAAGTCTTTGACGGGGAGGAAGGGTTTAAGTTTCCTTAGTGTGTTGATTTGGAAATTAGCTCCTTTCGTTGCTTTGCTAATGTGCTGTTGCTTGTTGAGCTTTGCGTCCAGTGTGATGCCTAGGGATTTCACAGAGTCCACGATGGTGGGTCGGACATTGAGTGCTGTTAGGTGATTGAGCCAGGTTTGGGTGGTGGTAAATTTCGCAGGGGGTGATATCAGGAGGAACTCAGTTTTCAGAGCATTTAGTTTAAGGTGATTATCGGGCAACCATGATTGGGTGTTTCTAAGTGTGTAGTTCAGGAGTTTGATATCCTCCGGAGATTGAACCTTCAGGTAAAGTTGAGTGTCATCGGCATACATATGGAAGTGTACATTGGGTGCTTGGAGCAAGGTGGCAAGTGGTTCCATGATGAGGTTGAACAGTGTGGGTGAAAGGGAGGATCCTTGTGGAACGCCTAAGTCTACTGGCACAGGTGAGGACAGCACATTGTTGATCTTGAACTTCTGAGACCGGTTATATAGGAAGGAGGTGAACCATTTGAGAACAGTCCCGGATAAGCCCATTCTAGTGTTTAGCAGCTCCAGTAGGTTCTCATGTTTGACCGTGTCAAATGCTGATGAGAGGTCAAGAAGGATGAGGAGGCATGAGTCATTGCGATCAAGAATTTGGAGGGCGTCATCAATTATGTGTGTCATGGCCGTTTCCGTGCTGTGTTTCGCTCGGAAGCCTTATTGATGAGGGTTGAGGAGGTCGAACTGGACAATGTGTTTTGTTAGTTGGAGTTGTACACATTTTTCCAGCAGTTTGGCCAAGGTGGGGATATTGGTGATAGGGCGGTAATTGTTTAGGTCAGACGGGTCAGCTGTAGGTTTCTTGAGAATGGGCGTGACTTGCCCAACCTTGAGGGAGTCAGGAAGGAGACCTTGTTGAAGGGAACTGTTAATGATTTTGGTCCAGAGTGGGAGGAGCATGGGGGTGAAGTCTTTTACAGTATTAGCCGGTAGGGGGTCTATGAGGTGATTAGAGGGCTTCAAGGTGCCGAGCAGTTTGTGTATTGCTTCTTCAGAGTAGGTGTCGAAGGACGTCCAAGATGCGCTATTTTTAGGATGAGTGTTAGGCATTCTGATGTGGCTAGGGTATCGGCTTGCATCATTGAGGAGGTCAATTTTTATGTTGTCTGTCTTTAGCTTAAAGAAAGCAGAAAAGTCTTCACTGTGTGGGATATCGCCTGTTGTGTTGTTTGGTTGTAAGGGTTGCGACTTGGATTGAGTTTTGACTAGTTCGAACAACTTTCTTGGTCGGTTTTTCGCTTGGTCAAGCTGGAGGCTAAAGAAGTCAGCTTTCGCACGCTTGATTTTCCTAAAGTAGGCATTTCTCTTGTTCTTAAGCGTTTTGCGATGCAGTGTTGAGGGGTCAGCTCTCCAAGTGCGCTCTGCCAATCGCATACCACGCCTGTCTTCATTGAGTCTGCCGTCATACCAAGGGTTCGAGTTCTTGGTGGAGACTCTCTTTAGTTGCAGTGGGGCGGCTTAGTTGATTATTGAGTTCATAGAGTCGAGGTAGAGGTCGGTCAGTGATTGAACATCAGAAGCGCCAGCAGGGGGAAGGAGGAGACTGTAGGTGTGGGGAGGTAGGGAGTTGGGGTTTAGATTCTTCATGTCCCTTTTCCAGATCTTGGATTTGGTGTGTTGAGCCGGGGTAGGTTTGACTTTTTCGTTGATAAAGAAGGTGATAATGTGGTGGTCTGACCAATCACAAGGTTGGATTGCCCCCAGTTGGGTAGAGTCCTCTTTGGCGATGATCAGATCGAGTATCGAGCCTTTATCGTGTGTTGGGCTGTTGCATATTTGGGTGAGGTCAAGTGCATTAAGGAAAGTTTTGAGACTATTCACCACTGCGTCTTTCTGGTCATTCCAGTGGAGATTGAAGTCCCCCAGGTAGATTTGGGTGATCTGCCTGCCAGCATTGGAAGTGATCGTGTCCATAAGTTGTTGGGTGAAGATGAGGTTGTCCCCAGGCGGGTGATAGATGAGATGTAAGGCACATACTGGTTTGCCCTCGCTTGAGATATCGAGGCTGAAGAGTTCACAGGAAGTGAGGGAGGGGGAGGTGATTTTGGTAACGGAGAGGTTGCTCCTGAAAATGCATGCGACTCCCCCGCCCGTCTTGCCGGTCCTGTCGAGTCTAATGATGTGGTAATTGGGGGGAACTAGTATGTCCATAAACGGCGTAGAGGCTTCAGTTAGCCATGTTTCAGTCAAAAAGGTTAAGTCAAGATCCATTGATGAAACGAGATCCGCAATGTCGGAGGAATGTCTCTGGGCCGATCTGCAATTTAGTAGGATGTATTTGAGTCTGGGGGTGAAAAGGGTGGTCGAGTGTTCTAGAGATAGTGGGACTTTTCTGAGGTTGTTGGGGACGGAGCTTCTGTTACTTAGAGTTGGGTGCCTATGGGGATTTGTGAGAATTGTGGGTATGGGGAGGTGTGTGGAGGTAATGTGTTTAACCGGACCTGGGCCAAATGAGAGAAGGAGGGTGCATAAGTCGTGGTCCAACAGGGAGTTAAGGGCACGCCGGGGGCGGTGGGTGTTGTTGCGGGTGGGGATAGTGGGCCAACGCGAAGAGAATTGAGTGCGATGGCCAGTGGGGAGAGTGTGGCGTTTGTTGGATACGGAGGTGGTCGTTGTAGGTCGGGGTAGTCTGGGGAATGTGTAGAGAAATTCTTTGATGGTATGGAGCTCATCTTTGACTTGTAGGAGGGTGGATAAAATCAGGTCCAGAGATGGATTGGGGCTAGTGTTTGTGATGAGCGAGTGGTTGAGTGGGGAGCTGGGGAGCGAATTTGGGGCAGAGGGGTGAGATATTCTAGCGTTAGTGGAGAGCACATTGATGGGCTCTGCGGGCTCTGCGGTGGAGGTGGGTGGTGATCCAGCGGCCTATAGAAAATATGTCATAAACCACGCTACCCAACTTCATTACCTATAAACAAAATTCTACACTAACTCATGGACCCATTTATAAACCTGACATATTTGGGCCTACTGAATCAGGTGGTCAAATTAAATCTATATACACCTTATTTACAAACTATATACAAATTTATACATTTGCGGAAAGAATGTTGTCATTATAACAAATCCTAACTATTTAAACGACCACCATTGGCGACGTGATCTAGCTAATAGTAACCTACACTTCTGAATAATCAAGACCAGCTTGTTTGTCAAAAGTAAGATTTTATTTACTAAATTATGGTATTTCAAAATGTAGTTTTATAAATGTAATTTATTAGCATTAAAGCAAGCATGTTTGTAAAGAATCATGAGAAAAATATAAATTAAGCAAGTGAATCAAAGTTTAAGTAAGTATTCAAAGTTTAGCATTTCTAAAACCTAAGTCCCTAGCTAAGCTAAATAGATGGAAAATAAAGTAAAGTTCTTTGAGGATTCTTACGTGCTCCACGCAATGTCCGACAGCACTTCACCCTCATCGGAAAGTCAGAAAGCAGCAGCCAGCCCATCCCTAAGGGCATGACTTTTTATACCTTTCTATGCTAACTAATCTAAGCAAAGGAAAGTTTTCATAAATCCACGACGTCCCATTGGTTGAGAGTGACAAGTGACATGTCACCCACATTTCAAAACTTCCATTAAGTCACTTTTCTTAAGAACCATTGTCTTTTCCGAATGCAACCAGGAGCTTCCTTGGTTTGCAACATTTGTAAATGAATGTTCTCGCAGCGTTCAATTCACTTCCGCGGGTGCCAAGTTAGAGCTGACAAAATTGTCCTTTATCACATTTTCGACCTTGGCCACGTCCGACAGAATGATGACAGCACATCAGTTTTTGCTTTGTGAATGCAGCTTTGACGAACACTTTTTCAAAATGGACATCTCGTGACTTTTGCAGAGGTAAATTTCAGCTTTAGGAAACTCGAGCAAACTAGGCCCAAAAGCAGACAACTTATGCTTTCTAGTAATAAACAAATACAAGAAAAGTATTAATGTAAGAAATAATGTTGATTCTGTATCCACCCTAGGATTACTAAATAATTAACCCACCCAAATTAGTCAAATGTTACCTAGCAAAATGCAAACAAATAAAGCAGCGTTTATATCTACCAATCTTCATAAATCCATGAAACTTATATGCACCTAGAATAGTAGAAATGACATCACATAGACAAGGAAAAGCAAAATAAGCACATGCTTCTTTTAGGTTTGCTGCAGTTAGTAATGACAAAAACGAAAACAACACATTATTTTATTATTTTGCACGAACAAAAGATGCAACACATATGCACGTTTATGAGCACACATGTTAGTCCCCCCATGTGTAAAGTTTAATCTAGGTTATATTATCACAACACATCACAAATCATTCATTTTATTATTCATGTTATGGAAATGTGACTTCGCGAGTTTAAACAAAATTTTGTTTTCTATCTCGCTCCATCAACTCCCTCATCTGGTGATTAACAAATCACCACACCACCACCCAAAATTTTGGTAAATTTAACTTCCGAGAAAATGATTCAAATTCATTTGTGTCAGTAAATTCTAAAAACCAGTATCTGCAAAATCCTCAGAATTTGCATAACGTTCTCTGTGTAACTCCTGTAACTCAATCTCTCTTTCTTCTTCTTTTCTAAGTTTATAGATCCTTTTCTTTTCTTTCAACTGTTTCTTTCTTTTATGCAACAAACAACCTATTTTGGTCAAAATAAAAATGAATACTATTATAATCAAAGGTGCCAAAATCTTGCCAAGAATTGAACTTCCAATGTCATGAAACCAATTTTTAATTGCTTGGAATCTTTTTGAAAGTTTCCCTGTAAAATCATCTTCTTCTAAAGGAATTATCTCAGAATGCATTTGTGTAATATTCTTGATGTACATTTCAATATTCTTACTTTCATCAGGTATATATGTGCAACAATGTTGTACATGCAAAATGCCACAGACTCCTCCCTCTTTTGCTAGGAGTATGTCTAAAGCAAGGCGATCTTGAATTACCATTGATCTAATTGCAATTACTTCAACATTCACTAATTGGAATCCATCAGCTGTGTCAGTTGATAACCTATCAACTATTGTGGACAATTTTCTGATTCTCCCTGCATTTAGGGTTATACCAACAAAAGGTATTACTGCTTGAAAAATATCTCCCAAAACTTCAGTGAAAGTTTCTCTTTTGACTCTATTTACATAATTATGAATTTTAAACAATCCTTCTGAATCTCTGTCGACATGAAACACTTTAGGAAAAACAATTCCCACATAACAAGTTCCATACCAGTGGTCTGGAAGGTTGTAGTAGGCTTTGTCACCACAAACAAAATAAATCCCAGGAAAGATTGGATCCTTTCCACCTTTGAATCCCCAACCTCCCATAATCTGATAAGTATCTTCACAGTTACTTGCACCTACAAAATAATTATCAAAAAGTGTATTATCTCTTCTAATGCAAAGCTTTCCACTAACTGGTTTGTCTATGTGAATTGCAACATTTTCAAGCATTTTGCCATTTAATTTTTCATCCTCTTTCTGCCAGAATCTTGACTTAGTCTGCTTGACTAATTCATTCCTTTTGTAAATTGCTCTCCTCTCCTCAACCATATTCAAAAATTTCTTTCCTTCAGCACTTAATTTGCAAGTTAGATTATTCTTGTAAGCATACTCATAAGTGAGTTCATTAGTAACAAGGAAAAATTCTCTCATTTGCTTGGCTTTCTTATGTTTATTTAAAGCATTTTCAATCTTTATATTTGCAAAAATCTCGTCAAAATCTGAATAGTAATATTCTAAGCGTCCAGTTTGGTAAAATAAGCTAGTTAACACACTACATGTTACACCATAAGTAAGAGGAAGCATATTATATGTTACTCCTTCAGAAACAGAAGCAGGTAACTTGACGCAGACGTAGCAGTCTTTTGCATCCATTACCTTAACATATTCACTTAAAAGCTTTGTGAATGTATTGCTTGAAAAATCACTAATAGATTTATCTTGTTGAATGTTAGGCTGATGATCAATAACTTTTGCAGATGCACTATGTTTAGTTTGGCTAACCAAAGCTTTGCTTGTTATGTTAACTTTGTGTAATTCTCTGTTCATCTCTAAAGGAATAATCACAGCTAAAACTAACCAGAGCAGAATTAAAATGAGCAGACACACCAGAGTCATCTTACAGCATCTCTTAAAAACAGAACACCTTGAAGTGCTCTCCTTAACATAAGGCATTTTTGGTTAGTTTAGCCTCAAAATAAAGAAAACAAAAATTTTAAAATCTAAATTTATATTTACACCCCCCTTTTAAAATATTTTTTTTTTTTTTTTTTTTTTTTTTAAAACCTTAAACAAGATTTCTTCGACCTTATGTCATACATAAGTTTTCTTCAACTAAACAGTTTTTCTTCGACCTTGTGTCAACTAACAAATTTTCTTCAGCCTTTTGCCAAATTAATATTTCTGTACTTCAATCATTGTCACTAATTTCCTCGATTTCGTCTTCTTCTTCTTCACTACTACCATATATATCAATAACAGGTGGAATTACTAAATAAGTCCACTCAGGAGACTTGTATTTTTGGTTTGGTCTTATTATTCTTTTTCCTTTTCTCGACACCACTTCAATTTTCCTTCCAACTCCAACTTCCTTCCCAGGACTCTTTTGACTACTGATTTCTTCAACTTGTTCTTTTGGTTTCTTGATCAACCTGACTCTCAATCTTCCACCAGGCCAGTAGTCTGCTTTTCTCACGTATTTCTTTCTTGGTTCAGAATTATTTGATTCTGACTTCCAAGTTCTTTTCTTTCTGTTTCCACTTTCACCATCCACGTCACTTTCTTCAGTTTCGTAGTCTGAAATTTCAATTGACTCAGGAACTTCTCTATTCGGCAATTTCACTCCTTCAGGAACACTACTTTGTTTTCCATCACTGGTACTCGGTAATTCGTCTTCCTCTTCTTCTTCAATTACCCCCAATTTCCCAGATTTTGGATTTCTGTTCCTTACTCCAGAGCTTGTTTTCTGCCTTTCGATACTCTCCTGATCTGAAACTTCTTTTTGTTCTGCTTCTCCGTTTTCGATGGAGACAACCGAATCTTCAGTTATCTTTCCTTTTAACAGATTCTCTTCACCTTCAGAATCTATTTCAATGATTTCTAAGTCTTTTCTTGTCAAATTTCCATTCACAGGCACTGGTTCCAGATGTCGACTTTCTTGTCGATCTTCAGAATCTGGATTTATTTCACCTTCTGTTTCACCTTCTGCTTCAGAATCAGAATCATCTGTAGTATCACTTTCAACATCTGAACTCTCAGGAGTTGGTACTGGAATAGTATGACTCGGATGAATCCAACGTTTCAATCCTTTGCACTTTACAGCATTAGTAGTGATCAAAATTATTTGCCTAGGTTTCTGCCATCTAGGAGCCAGACAATTTCTTCTCCGATGTACTTTTGTCCTGACCCAATCACCAGGCCTCAGATCATGTGTTAAAACCTTTTCATCTGATTGAGCTTCAGTTCCCACCTGATTAGACACAGAAGTCACCATATCAGATAACCTTTTACAGTAGTCCAAAATAGCACTGTCATTTATGCTCAACAGTTTACCTACAGGTACAAAAGCTTGCCTCATAACTCTTCCCATTAAAATTTCATGAGGACTCAAACCTGTCTTTTTATCTGGTGTACTTCTTAATGACATCAAAACAAGTGGAAGAGCATCAGTCCACTTTACACCTGTTTCAAGACACATTTTTCCAATTCTGTTTTTAATTGTTCCATTAATCTGTTCAACTACCCCAGATGCCTCTGGTCTGTATGCACAGTGTATTTTCTGCTCAATACTCAAAGCTTCACAAATTAACTTCATCAGTTTGTTATCAAAATGGCTTCCTCCATCACTCTCAATAGTGACTGGAAAACCGTACCTTGGGATGATTTCTCTGAGCATCAGTTTTGCTACTGTAATTGAATCACAATGTCTTGTAGGGAAAGCCTCTACCCATCTTGAAAATAAACAAACAATTACAAGTACATATTTTTTATTTTTTTTTATTTTTTTTTTAAAACCTTTATTGTGCACGAAAAAGAACAAATACGGGCCCACAACCGTCAGGCCGGCCACGACACTTTGAAGCACAATTGCAAGAAATACATTTCCTCAGCGGCAGCGGATGACATAGCAACAATTAATAAACGTTACACTGAATAGAATCATGTCACCGAGGAAAAGGAGCATTAAAGGTTAATTTTAAGTTCGTTCCCAATCTAAACATAAATCAGTAAAGAATAAGAGATAAGGGGAACTGAGTCCACACATTAGAATCACAACATAGGCAGGTGGCATCATCATTGAGAACAACAACGGAAAATAAGACCACAGACAGTATGGCGGTACAAAGTAAAACAACAAGATAATTAGCCAGCATTTACGCCCCACCTACAGCGCCACCCCCTCCCCATCAACCCCTACCACGGACCCAGAACAGAAACAGACCAAGAAAGCGCAGAAACATAGAAAAATAAGGCCCATAGAAACTAAATGAAAAATAAAACCCTCCCCCCACCCTACACCAATGCGGAGGCTACGGCCTACCCCCCCCCCCCGGCAAAGTGTCTGTCGCCCATTAAAGAACCCGAAATATAGACCAAGAAAAAAGGAAGAAAAAGAAAAATGAAGAAAAAGGAAAGAAAACCCCTCACACTTGAAATATAGGGAGTGAGAAAAGAATAAACCAATCCACAACTCCCAGAAAAAGAGAAGGTGGGGAGGAGCCCACCCAATACCAGATCTCCCGGACTCCCAGCCATACAAAACCGTCACGCCGTGCAGAGCAGTAGATGCGGAAGAGATAGGTCCAAAAGAATGGCAGAATCAGTCACACTCAGATCCCCGGCCAGCACAAAGTACGCCCCCCCATCAGCAAGAGTAAAGAACATGACATAGCAATTACAAACTGAAGTGGGGAAAATCAGCACATTCAACGCAAGAAACATAGTAAAATGTTGTGCAATCTGGGTCCCCCACAGCCGGGCTAGCAAAACAAACGGGGAAAACACCCACAGCACCGGCCCGTACAACAAAACCCCCCCAGGCATAGCCTCACTAAGAAGAGGGCCAAATCTATATGCTCTCGGTCACCCCGGCCACAAGTACATCGTCCACCCCGAACACAACAGGACAGCCCTAAGCACACGAGAGAGTGGGGAAAGTCAGCACAGAGAACAGCGACACACAATGAAGAAGCGCCCCAGCCCGAATCCCACCCGCCAATCAAGCACACGGCCATAGAAAAAATGCCCCCTAGCCCTGGCCCGTCCGCAACCGTATCCCAGAACATAACTCCCTCAGAGGGCCCGCCCCCACTGAAAACAAAGAGACCAAATGGCCGTACTCAACATAAAGGAGATGGTCCTAGACAAAATGGACGCCACCGTTCCCAAACAGCGCCATCAAGCAAAAGGAGCTGCGCATTCAAAGCATCAGTGCGTTGCAAAGTACAATTTATCGATAACATCACAGAATAGGCGCAGTCGGCCAGGATAACCAGTTATTGTAGCAGCGGCTCCATGAATGCTGAGGGCGAGGCTGTTGGCCGCCTAGGGCAAGAGACATCGTAGCAGGGCTGGGGTAGTAAGATCGCAGTCCACAAAACCTTCCTCCCTGAACACCCAGTACAGTAGTAAATAGCAACACTAATACAGGCGGAGAAAGTCATCACGTAGTGTGCGCTCGAGGCATGTACAAAACAGTCCCATTCCCGTTCTCGCCAGCCAGGTAGTCGATGGCAAAGAAAAGCAGCCTAGCCCTATCCCAATCGTGGATGCAACCCTGCATACAGTCCCCCAGGGAAACCCATCCCCTCGGATACAAAGAGACAATATGGCCGGCGAGAAAAGGTGAAACAGCAATTCACAGCGGTCAAGTAATCTGGATGCCAAAAAAAAAAAAAAAAAAACCCAATCCCAGACCCAGGTCAACCAGCCAAGAAGCCGATAACAGGAAAGGCAGCCTAGCCCTGGCCCGAACGTGGATACACCCCCAGATGCGCTTCCCCAGAGAGGCCCACCCACCGCAGAACAAAGAAGCAAAATGGCGAGAGAAAGAACGAAAGCAATATGGGAGCGCAAAATGGCCGCAAAGAGTCACCAGGAAATCCGTCGAATGTAGCAGAAAGTTCCACAGAGACACCAGGAGTACACGAGTTTGTAGGCAGCAAAGTCAGGAGGCACAACACAGGAGCAGACGGTAGAACCAGCAATGCCACAGATAGATCCCGAGGCGCACACGATAATAAGTCCAGCCACAATGTATCACTCTTCACTGTAAGGGAAAACAAAGTATCCCGGGTGGAGTTGTCAGGCGGGCGATCTTGGGTGCCAACAAAATAGGAAGCGGGCTCAGGTGTCCAACAGGCCGGAGAAAGCGATGTGTCCTCGTGCAGTGTAGGCGGGGGCAGGCGGCAGCTTTGCGGAACCAGATCGTTATTGTCCCACCGCAGCGCAGACGCCATGTCATCTAGCTTGCCTCCCAATCTTCCGTAGCAGTGGTGCATCTCCGCACGGAGGTCGCACAGAGCGGACAGAACGGTGCCAAGAGAAAATATAGGCTGTCCCACAGGTCCCGGGGGAATCTCTCGAACCTCGGGCTCACCTACAGGCGGGGCAGCACAGGTCGCTGGCGAGGACGGGCGCATCTCCCCACAAAACATGTCAGCACACAAAGCCATTATGGCAAAACCCCGGGACGTTCACCAGGATAATTAAAGCACTAGTATACGCCCTTTTAATGCTGGCGGGGTGCTATGTGCCGTGTCAGGGAGACACGCAGTGCAGGTTAGGCGCCCCGTGACAATCCCGGATAGAGAGGCATGGGGTCAGGCAGTCCTGGGCAATCCAACATGGCCGGGCAATCTTCTCCCCGTACCTTCAGCCTCAAACAAAGGCGCCGTTCCGATGGGGTAATGCAGCTTCGTGAGCGCCGCCTTCCCTCCGCCCGCTTTGAATCCCTTCAGGTGGTTGGGCTCAGGCAGCGCCTCTCAAGGGTCACGCCGGTGGTCCAGCAGCCAGCGCCGACGGAGCACTCCGGCCGACAGCAGGTCTCCGAGGCACGGCAGGATGAGCCCGTACAAGCGGGGTCCAGGGCTACGGACTGGCAAGTGGCTATCTCCGGTTGCCGGGCAGGTCGAGGGTCCGGGACAGCACCGCCGGGATCAGCGCCGCATCGCACCCACTCTGCCGTCAATTCCGCCAGGATCAGAATCAGGATATCGGCACGGCAGAAAAGGACTGGCGGAGCCGGGAGCCTACAGGTCTGCTCCGGTCGCCATCTTGGATCCTACAAGTACATATTTTAAACAATTGTGTAAGGGCATTTCAATGAAATCCATTTGTAACCTGGTAAAAGGACCACCCTCTCGACCAATTATTCCTGTCCCCACCACTGATTTTCTGTTTGGATTCATTTGTTGGCATGATAAACACCTTTGACAAAAAGATTCTGCAATTGTTCTAAATTTAGTATTGAACCATGTTTCTCTGAAAAGTCTAATCATAGAATCTCTTCCAAGATGTGCTGGACCATGATATAATCTGGCCATATCAGCAATCAAGCAATTTGGTAAGACCACTCTGCCATCTTTGTAAACCCATACTCCATCTTCATCACGTGGTCTACAATCTGATCTTAACCACAGGTCTTTCTCTTCATCATCTGCTTCGTTTTGTAAATCTCTAATCTCATGCCATGTTTCTACAACTGTTGTTAGCATTAATGAATTTGAATCAGTTTCTTTACTTCTTTCCCGATTGTATGAATAACCCTTTCTAGCACAGTATTTAGCCGTTTCATCTGCAAAGGCATTGCCTTTGGAGATATAATCAACTCCTTTAGTGTGCGCTGCACACTTAACAATAGCGATTTCTTTTGGCAATTGTATTGCTTCAATTAATCTCCTAATGAAAATTGCATTTTTAATCGGTGACCCTGCTGATGTCATGTATCCTCTCTGTGACCAGAGTTGTCCATAATCATGCACAACTCCATATCCATACTGACTATCAGTAATTATGGTAACTCTTATATCTTTTGATATTTCACATGCACGAATCAAAGCAATCAATTCAGCCACTTGTGCTGAACGAACTCCTTCAAGACATGATGCTTCTTCAACATCTTTAACTGTACAAACTGAATATGAGGCTTTCAAGACACCTCCTTCGGATCTTAAGCATGAGCCATCTACAAAGTAGACAAAATCCGATTCAGACAAAGGTCTGTCTTTGATGTCTTTTCTTGGTTTAGTGCAGAATTCCATGACATCTAAACACTCATGTTCTGTCTCAATGTCATCAATAATTTCAGAATCAGGCAGTAATGTAGAAGGATTCAGATTTAAACATCTTGAAATCGAAACATTATCTGCTCCTAGTATGATTTTCTCATACTTAGTCAATCTGCTACTTGTTAAATGCTGAGTTTTACCTCTTGTCAGCAATATTTCAACTGAATGAGGTACAAAAACTTTCACAGGAAATCCCATAATGATTCCCTCACTTTGTTCAAGACTAATACTTGTAGCTGCAACTGCTTTCAAGCAACCTGGTAATGCTTTTGCAATGGGATCAAGAACTGCAGAGAAGTATGCAATAGGTTTCTTTAGATTTCCATGTCTCTGAATCAACACAGATAATGCACATCCTTCTCTTTCACTGCAATACAGTTCAAAATCTTTCTCATAATTTGGCATACCTAAAGCAGGAGCTTGGCATAAGCTCTTTTTCAGGTTCTCAAAAGATTCCATCTCAGCATCATTGAGAATAATTGGATCTTTTACATCTGACTTTGTCAGTCTTTGCAGTGGTTTCGCAATTACTGAGAATCCACTTATCCATTGACGACAGTAACCAACCATTCCCAAGAACATTCTAACCTGTCTCTGTGTTCTTGGAGGTAACATAGCTTGAATCATTTTTATTCTCTCAATTGTTACTTGTCTCTTTCCCTTTGCAATTCTGTGACCAAGATATTTTACTTCTTGTTTGCAAAACTGTAATTTTGCTGGGGACACTTTATGTCCCTCGTCTGCAAGGCGATTCAACAGTATTATTGTGTCCATCACACAATTTTCTCTTGTCTTAGCAGCTATTAACAGATCATCAATATACTGCACTAACGTAGACCTACCAGGTAAGTCTAGGTTCTCTATGGATCTTTTTAGCAATTCATTGAAGATTGAAGGACTTTCTGTATAGCCCTGAGGGATTCTACACCATCCGAGGGTCTTACCTTGGAATCTGAAAGCAAAGATTTCATAACTGTCTGGATGTAAAGGAACCGTAAAGAAAGCATTGCAAAGATCAATGACTGTGTACCATTCAGCATCATGTGGAATTTGGTACAGAATTACTGCTGGATTTGGAACCACAGGACAACATGGAACTACAATTTGATTAACCTTTCTCAAATCTTGTACGATTCTAAATGTTCCATTTGACTTTTTAACTCCCATAATTGGTGAATTACAAGGACTACTCTCCATTTCTTTCAATACACCTTGCTTGATGAATTTTTCAATTATTGGTGTAATCCCTTCAATTGTTTCTGCTTTCATTTTATACTGTGGAATGTTTGGAAATTCTATTCCCTGTTTCAATGTAATTTTTACTGGATCTATGTTTTTCATTAGACCCATTTCGTTCCCAGTAAAATCCCATATTTCAGATTTCACTGTTTCTCTGAGCTCCTCAGGTAAATCTTTCTTTTCTAATGTAGGAAATAATTTTGCTTCTTCTACTTCCATCATCATCATTGTCATTCTGTACAAACCATCTTCTTCCATTGTTTGTAATTCAACTCCATCAGGAGAACAATATATCCTACAATTCATTTTACATAGAATGTCCCTGCCTAATAGATTCACTGGACTACTATTACAAACCACAAATCTGTGTTTGTCTCTATAATTTCCAATTTCAACTGGAACTGGATCAGTTAAGTCAGTTTTAATTTGTTGATTACTTACTCCGACAACTTGGATGGTATCCCCAGAGAGAGGTAGGTTTTCAATTTCCACTGATCTAACAGTAGAACGGGTAGCACCAGTGTCCACTAGAAAAGTGATGTCTACATCATTAACTTTCCCGTTTACAAAAGGACCAGACTGGTCAACCTCAAGAGTGGCTCCAACAACACACTCTTCCTCCTCTCCCGGGCACCGTCAGCAATAATCATCAGAATCACTGTCTTGACTCTCTGTTAATAAAAATTGTTGTGAAGCATTTTGCATTTGCACTCTTTGCTGTTTTTGCTGTTTTTGCGGTTTTATTACCTGTTCATTTCCCTGAAATCCCACGTTTGGATTATATTTTTGAACTCCCCCACAATTCGGAAAAGGTGGTTGTGGCAATTGATCCTGACGATTATTTACCTGTTGCTGTTGCTGTCGCTGAATGTTTAACTCGTTTAACCCCTGTTGCATCTGTAGCTGTTGCTGCAGGTCAACACCATTCTGCATCTGTGGATTCAATAAGGGATTCTTTAAGTTTTTAGGAGGATGAGGACACTCGTCTCTCCAATGTCCAATTTCGCCACAATTAAAACAAGGTAATCTTTGTTTCAACTCCTCAATCTTTGGGCTAAATTTCTTTGGGAAATTATTACCTTTAAACTTTCCTTGTATCTGGTTTGTATTTCCAGTTTGAACAAAATTAGTGTTCTTATTACCCATGCTGGCAATCTGTTGCTCAGCCACTTTTACCTGAGCCCACATGGCTTTTTCCTTGAGCTTCTTCTGTCTCACTTCTAATTCATCACTGCAATATTTAGCTTTTCTTAGAATTTCATCTACAGAAAGTGATTGCCATCCTACAATGCTATTTCTGATCATGTCTGCAATTTCAGGTTTTAGTCCATAAACAAATCTATAGACAAAATGACTCATATCTTTTTCATCTAGTTTTTCATAGCCACTGTATTGTTTAAAAATTAACAGTAGCCTTTCATAAAAAGAATGAACTGATTCTTTTGTTTCCTGTTCTGTTCTTTCTATTTTAACCCAATCAACTTCTTTGGGTGGAATTTTGTTTTTCATCCAAACAATCACCTTTTCGTAAAAATCCATTACAAGAGGATTAGGAGCACCTGTTTCCTTGATTCGCTCAGGTTCTGTTTTTGGCCAACTTATTGATATTTTGCATTCTGTCCAAAGATCTGATGGGACGACAATGTCGAAAAATCCATCTAAATCAATCCACAGAACTTTTGATACTTTGATAAATCTATCCACTTGTCTATACCATTCCACTGGTTTCTCCCTCAATTTTGGAAAGTCATTTGTAAACAATAGTATGTCCTGTCTCGACCAAGGGACATGAACATATCCTCCACCTGCAATTTCTCTCATTGGAAATTGTTTTGACAATTTCTCCAATCTTTCATCTTCCTTCTTTTTCGTCCATTTCACTCTCCACTTATTGAGTTCTCCCAGCTTTTTGATGTAAACAATCAAATCTTTTATATGTAGTATTCTCCCCATTGAGTTCAAACTTTCAATGTCACTTTCTGAAAAGTCTAGTCTGTAATGCTTTGCAAAATTCTTTTGTTTACTCACATCAATTTCAAGTTCCGCTGCTAGATCCTCTAATTGATCATACTTATTCTTTGTTTTCCACTGAATGCTTTTACAAATGAACAATAGTTCATCATCTCGATAGTAATTTAAACTATCTGGACCAATTGTTCCAATTATTAATTCTTCGATATTTGCTTTTAATTTGGCCACATCAAGTTTTGGTGTGGTCACCCTGACTTCAGGACTCCCTACATCTGATATAGCACCCATTGGTGTTTTTGGAGATAAATCCTCATTAAACGTTAAATCAGGCATTCTCGATCTAGAAGAGTTTATTTCAGAAATGTCTGAATAAAATTTTTCAGCAACTCTTTGAATTTCTGCATTTAAAGGAATAGTTAATCCTGTTTTGTTTGTTTCTCTTTGGTCAAATACAGGCTGAACAGGACCAATTGTTACTGGAACTGTCACAGCTTCCATGCCTTTTGTCATTCTTCTAATTAATTCTTCCTTAGATCTTAAATATTCAGCAGAATCAACATCTTCAACATTTCTTGTCTCTCTTGTATAATCTTTTGGAGCTTCCCTTGCTCTTGGAGCCATTGTAAAATGTCTACCTTCATTTCGAGCATTATCAAATTCTGGTCTTCTAGGAGTTTCAATGATTTCACAATTATTTGGATAAAGTTTGGGAGCTTCATTAATTGGAGGTGCACTCGGTGAAGTTTCAGTAGAAACCACTGGAGTAGACCATGATCTAGGAGGTCTCAAAGGCTGATTCTTTCTAGCTGTAGTATATATTTCTTCCATAACTGCATCTTCAGATTCACTTTCCATAGATTTCCCAGCAGGAGTACCCATAACCATTTCCTGAATTAAATACAATCCTTCACTCATGTTTCCCTGTCTCCACATTCGCAACCTGTCTTCATGAGTATCTCTTCTCCAAGCTGGAGTTTTAGAAGGTCTTTTAATTCCACTAGCTTCTCTTTGTAACTGATACATCTCATCTTCCCACTCAACTAAAGCTTCAAATTGAGTTGGTCTCGGTTTTGGAATAAGAGCATTCATTTTCTCTCGTAAATTTCTCAAGACTTTTACGTTAAATGAACCATCATCAGGCCAAGTTAAAACACCGTCGTTCTTTGTATAGCGTTTCCAACTATCAAACCATAAAACAGTATGATATCCATATTCACCTTCCATGTACGCTGCAGGTGTTTTATACTTATGAAGTAATTTACCACCTCGCGTTTCAATTTTCTTGTCAGGCGAAAATAAATTTTTAAACTTCTGAAGTAATGTTGGCTTTTTCTCAACATGTTTAAAATGATAACTCATTTTTAAGAGTTAAATCTAATTCACAAATTTGTTCGTAAAATATTTCCGGGATGTTTCGCAAAACAACCAATCCGTGCGCGAAACACACCAACAAGCCAATGACAGTTGAGCTACGTCACTTTTCAGCTCAACCAATAAAAATGGAGTTTTCCTGAATAACCAATTAACTTACGGATCGTCAGAGACTCAAGAGCCAATCAGAGTACAGTTTGTGACGTAGGTCACCCAATCCCAGCGCGGCTCTGTGACGTACACAGCAGCTGCGGTTTTTCGTTTCTCACTCCCGGCGCTTACCCCTCCTTCACAAAATCTTTTCACAGCGCCATTTTAAGAACACTTTTCAGTGTAAATTAATTCTTAACAATGACAATAAGGACTCATCTGTTTGTTTCACTATTTAGAATAGTTTACATACATTCAAGTATCCACACTTCGGAATAGACGGCGCTATTCACACTAAGGATAATTTTCAATTGTCAGTAGAGTAACCCTTACCCCACCCTTCTAACACGTAAAATTATGAACTCGCTTTCCTCTGAACGCACCGCGAAGTGACAGTTCTAAGAGTTCCACTTGAACATAAATTACAAATCAGACTCGCACTTTCACACGGAAAATTCCCTAAATTCAAACACACATGAAATCCGTACAGGACTCTCACCTGTTTATAGAAATCATGCACCGTTAGCAAAATAACGACGTTATCCGTACAGGACTCTCACCTGTTTTTAGATATAAAACATGTACCCGTACAGGACTCTAACCTGTTTATAGATAATCATGTACCAACGCTACTTTACCCTTCACTCAAGCTCGGATATAACTAATACTCTTATCACAGTGAGTTTTATGGAAGGCGCTTTGTCCCTATTCTCATGCTGCTCTAATTTCTTAGAAAACCCTCACTATACAAGATTCACACCTAGCCCTAAAACTGTGTTGCACGGCGACAACACTATGGTACACGGCGATACCACTTGTGATACTCGGCGATATCACTGCAAACAGAACAGATGACTTGCGTGACTAATTTCTCGCCACACAATCTATACCGGTATAGCTTACAGATAGCGCGAAAAACAAACTCAACATGTTTTAAAACATCGATCCTATTTCCATACCATAACACCTTAGTAACCCTTAGCAACCAACATATTACCTTGGTTACCCTTAGCAACCATCAATTTCTGCTACCAGAGAATTGATCCAGCGGCCTATAGAAAATATGTCATAAACCACGCTACCCAACTTCATTACCTATAAACAAAATTCTACACTAACTCATGGACCCATTTATAAACCTGACATATTTGGGCCTACTGAATCAGGTGGTCAAATTAAATCTATATACACCTTATTTACAAACTATATACAAATTTATACATTTGCGGAAAGAATGTTGTCATTATAACAAATCCTAACTATTTAAACGACCACCATTGGCGACGTGATCTAGCTAATAGTAACCTACACTTCTGAATAATCAAGACCAGCTTGTTTGTCAAAAGTAAGATTTTATTTACTAAATTATGGTATTTCAAAATGTAGTTTTATAAATGTAATTTATTAGCATTAAAGCAAGCATGTTTGTAAAGAATCATGAGAAAAATATAAATTAAGCAAGTGAATCAAAGTTTAAGTAAGTATTCAAAGTTTAGCATTTCTAAAACCTAAGTCCCTAGCTAAGCTAAATAGATGGAAAATAAAGTAAAGTTCTTTGAGGATTCTTACGTGCTCCACGCAATGTCCGACAGCACTTCACCCTCATCGGAAAGTCAGAAAGCAGCAGCCAGCCCATCCCTAAGGGCATGACTTTTTATACCTTTCTATGCTAACTAATCTAAGCAAAGGAAAGTTTTCATAAATCCACGACGTCCCATTGGTTGAGAGTGACAAGTGACATGTCACCCACATTTCAAAACTTCCATTAAGTCACTTTTCTTAAGAACCATTGTCTTTTCCGAATGCAACCAGGAGCTTCCTTGGTTTGCAACATTTGGAAATGAATGTTCTCGCAGCGTTCAATTCACTTCCGCGGGTGCCAAGTTAGAGCTGACAAAATTGTCCTTTATCACATTTCCGACCTTGGCCACGTCCGACAGAATGATGACAGCACATCAGTTTTTGCTTTGTGAATGCAGCTTTGACGAACACTTTTTCAAAATGGACATCTCGTGACTTTTGCAGAGGTAAATTTCAGCTTTAGGAAACTCGAGCAAACTAGGCCCAAAAGCAGACAACTTATGCTTTCTAGTAATAAACAAATACAAGAAAAGTATTAATGTAAGAAATAATGTTGATTCTGTATCCACCCTAGGATTACTAAATAATTAACCCACCCAAATTAGTCAAATGTTACCTAGCAAAATGCAAACAAATAAAGCAGCGTTTATATCTACCAATCTTCATAAATCCATGAAACTTATATGCACCTAGAATAGTAGAAATGACATCACATAGACAAGGAAAAGCAAAATAAGCACATGCTTCTTTTAGGTTTGCTGCAGTTAGTAATGACAAAAACGAAAACAACACATTATTTTATTATTTTGCACGAACAAAAGATGCAACACATATGCACGTTTATGAGCACACATGTTAGTCCCCCCATGTGTAAAGTTTAATCTAGGTTATATTATCACAACACATCACAAATCATTAATTTTATTATTCATGTTATGGAAATGTGACTTCGCGAGTTTAAACAAAATTTTGTTTTCTATCTCGCTCCATCAGTGGGGTGGTATTCGATGGGTGAGAGAATTTAAGGTCGAGGGGTGTGGGTGATGTAAGGGGAGGGTGGGAGGTAACGATGGGGTCGTCATCGATGGGAGGCGGCGCCGGTGAGCTGGGGGTGATTGTAGGCTGAAGACAATAGGGGTGACAAGAGGGTAGTGGGGGCTGAGTGTGGGGGGGAGAGATGGTGGGGTGTTAATGTATGAGAGGAGGCGTGATCTGAGGGACTAGTTGGGAGTGTGGGGGAGTGGGGAGTGAGAGTGGGGGGGGAGATAGTATGGGGGAGAGATCTGCCGCGGGGGGGGAGGTGTGCGGTGTGTGGAAGGGGGGTGGGGGTATGAGACATGTATGAGGGGGAATGATCTTCGTCAGTGAATGAGGGGTGTGGGTGGGTTACGTCGGGTGTGTGACTATCTATAGCACTGGGGGGATGGGGGAGGAGTGTGTCATTCCGCTGTTGCAATGGGCAAGGTAGGGTATGTTGAGTATTGGAGTTGGGGGGTGTTGCGCAGCTTGATGTGTGCGGAGTGGAGGTCCGCCGTTTGGCGATGTGTTCTAAGAAGGTAGGGAATAGGTTGTCGAGTTGGTCATGGTTCCTATCAGTGGCTTGGAGTAGAATGGTCCCATTGTTGTAGATGGTGATGGTGGCTCTGCCTGGGAAAACTTGGGAGGGTGTGATAGAAAGCGTTAGGCCATGAGCGGATTTGCTGGTGGTGTGGATAGTGAGAATGGAGAGGAATGCTTTCCTCCATTGTGCTCTACGCAGGGTGTAGAAGATGATATCATTGTTCGTGGCTCCGTTAATCAGTGAAAAATAGGTGTCCACTCACGGGGTTTCAGGGTGTGCCTTCCGGAAGTTGTGTTTGTGGCGTTTGGCGTTTTTTTTGGAGAGCTTGGGTGGGTAGATGATTTTGTAGGTGTGCTCGCCCATGCGTTCCATGGTGGAGGAGGTGGAGGTAAAAGAGGGTGGGAGTACGTGGGTGAGTTTGTGCGGTTGCAGGGCTGCAAGCCTAAGTGGACTTAGGTGTGGGCAATAGGTGGGGATGACTAGTCCAAGATGGCCCCCGCGGTGGAGGACTGGTCAAGATGGCCACCAGGATAGTAAATAGGGAGACAGAAGTAGTAGTCCTTTCTCTATTGTTGATGTGCCTTAGAGAGAGAAGAGGTAGTCCTTTCTCTATAGTTGATGTGCCTTAGAGAGATAGGGGCAGGTCGAGTTAGTCCATCCTCTGTGTTAGGTGGGGAGGGGAGAGATTAGATTCTATGCTGCTCGGAGGCGAAGAGGTAGACTTATCTCTGTTTTGGTGACCTGTGACCACGTTGGTATGCAGCTTCCTGGTCATCTGGTGGGCAGTGGAGGCGATTTATGGCTCCAGTATATGGCCCCCGCCATCTTAGATGAAGGAGAGTGATACGAGTAAAAGAATCGCATGCTGCGTGGATAGTTTGCAAGCAGATACATTTGTAAGAGTTAGGGCAGAGAATGCAGTGCTGGCTTGATTAGGATACAAATTAAATAGAAAAGTGTGCATGTAAATACCTTCAGGACTGTCAAGCTGCACTGAGGCTGTTCAGAGTCAGATGCTAAAAACGCATTTGTGAAAGAGGCAATTCCCATTTTCCTGTTAACTGCTCATTAAAAGTAGGGAGAACTCCAATGCTGTATGGTTGTTTTCTTTTATTTAGCACGTTTCCAGGGGGGGGAGGGGCCGATGCTAATAGATGCCTTGCTTCCGTGTACAGTCACAGCGCGCTCCTTCCAAGGAACGCCGAGCCGTGAGCTAGCCGACCCGCTGCCCTACTCCTCCATCCAGCCCCGAAGCCCCAGGATGCTCCGTTGCTATACAATCCCTCCAGCTCACTGCAAGCATGCAGTCCAACGAGAGAGGGGGGTCGGGTGCACCTCTGCTGCGATCCGCCCAGCCCCAGACCTCCAACGCAGGGGACAGTCCTCCGCGGTCTCTGTAGCGCTTCGCCGCCCTCAGCGCCGGGACTCTCGGAGGTCAGAGGCTCCCGATCGCTCCGCTCTGCTTCACGGCGCCCACAAGCAGCAGCAGGCAGCGCCTCACAATGCCTCCCACAATGCGCCTCACAATGCCTCCCACAATGCGCCCACAAGCCGCAGCAGGCAGCGCCTCACAAGGCCTCGAGGCTGCACACTCCAGGCTGCACGTCAGTGACTGCGACCCCGGTGGTCAGTCTCCAAGCGACCTCCCAGCGACCGGCGTTCTCAAGCAGTGGCGGGCAGCGCTTCTCATCTGACCCCGGCTTGCCCGGTAGCGGCTGCAGCCCCAGCAGGCAGTCTCCTGGCGATCGGCGCTCACGGGCAGACCCTCACGTCGTGCAGTCACGCCAACATCCGCAGCAGGCACTCCACCACCGTCCAGGAGTCCGCCGAGGCTCCGGAGAGAATTGCAGGGGTCCAGTCGCCGGAAGTTGCAGGTACGTGAAAAACAGACGATAAATCCAGTTCCTTTTACAATCCAGTTACTTGATGTAGAACCAGTTACTTGTCATACTCCAGTTACTTGTTTTTTCTCGCCAAAGATACACTCCAGTATGATGGCTACGACTCCCCATGGACTGTGGAGTACCCCAGGGTTGTGAAGTTGAGCGGTTGAGGCTTACTCCAGAGGTTAAAAACACATATCCAACTCAGCACGGATATAACTCTCAAAAACATTAATTTGCAGTCAGTGTTGCTTAGTCAAAGAACAGGGTTTTCATTTAGAGATTAGTAAGATACAGAAGTTAAACTTATGAAGCACACGGAAAAAAGATATTAGCATTTTGTGGGTCCAAGGAACGACCCTAACCTTTTTCATATCATTTGCACATTAGATTTTCTGTAGGATACGCCATAGCACAGTTTCACATAATGGTGTGAAATAACTCAGGACTGAAGATCATTAGTTCTAATGGGAACCTGAGTATTATATTTAAAAAGACAATGCTTTCCAAATAATCATTCTCAATTGACACTCACTGTATATATGAGACAGTATCCAAATGTAACACCACTGATATAAGTACCATAAAGTGTTTCCATCACACAAAAAAAGGAATACTTCCATGAGGCACATCAGGCTCATGCTACTCCCTGAAGTACAGAAAGGAGAGTGGCAATGGTCTACTAGACCTGGGTGAAATTTAAATTACGGTGGCGTAATTGGTGTAAATTTGGTAATTCCGCATTACACCTGTTAAGTGAAATTCCCGAAATTACACCATTACATTACTTCCGATAATTATGCACCATTCACAGTAAAAAGTTGCAATGAACATGCCATTCTGCTTAGATCGCAATAAGGGGAACATCATCGCATCCCCTCCTCCAGCTGCCTGTGACTAAGGAAGCTGGCATCCTCTCAATATAAGAACTCCATCCATTCACATGTCCATGCAAGAGCAAAGCCTTGAAAATATTTGGCGCTGCTATGCTCGTGACGGAACCACTCCGTCACGAGCCTCAGGCGCGCTGTGCCTGTGACGGAGTGGTTCCGTCACAGCCCCGCCCGCTCAATAGAACGCTCAGCGCAGGTGCGAAATCGCTGCCGCGCAGGCGTGGCGGCGGGGCCGTGACGGAACCACTCCGTCATTAGCACAGCCCGTCTGTGGCTGGTGACGGAATGGTTCCGTCACCAGCACCCAAAGGGTTAACTAAGAACTGCAATAAATAATGTTTTCCTTTTCAAGTAAAGGAATGGCTATGTTTATTTTACATTACTATCAGGCTGCAGATAGCAGAGCCTGATAATGAGCAGTGCGTCACTCAGATTTATGACCCAGGGCACAGAGGTGTAGTACTAAAGTACTGATGTATTTAACTCTGAGATAAAATTTGTTCTCAGCTCGGTATTGGATTATGTGAACAAAATGATGTATTTTAATTCTTTTAAATGAGAGAAAATTAAAATGTAGAGTCAACTTAATGATTAACATAACTCTTCATTTTAATTTGCTTTCTTTTCAATGTTTTGCATTTACAAGCAGCAGGCGTGTTGCTCCCAGTGGCTGGTGGGCACAGTGTCATATTTATAACTGATAAATACAGTCATTTTCTTTTAAATGGGAGACACATAAAGTGAAGAGAAATGTTTCTATGAAACATTGTCTTAATGTTTTTCTCTACTTTAAATTAGGCTAATTAAGTCCTAATGTTTTATGAAGTATGTTTCTTCACTTTAAATTCCTCACATTTGAACACATGACTGTATTTTCCTGTTACAAATATGGCACTGTGTCTACAGGCAACTGGGAGTAAAATGCCTGCTGTTTGTAAAGACACTTTGACTGAGAGAAAATTAAAATGATGAGCTTCATTTATTGCATATCAACATAAATCAAACTCTTCAGTTCAATTTTCTCTCATTTCAAAGTGTTGCATTTACAAACAGCAAGCATCTTGCTCCCTGAGGCTGGTAGACAGGCTATTATTTATAACAGAAAAATACAGTCATTTTGTTTTCAATGGGAGAAATTTAAAGAACAGAACAATGTTCTATCAACTGCAGAAAAATATTCCTTATTACGACATTTTTGCAGAACATTTTCTGCACTTTACATTTCCCACATTTAAAAAAAAAAAAAAGGTATTTTTGTGTTGTACATGTAACGCTACTACATATGCTTGCCCACCCTTTCACAATGCCCCCTCTTTCTTTAGAGGTCTTTATCTCCTTTTTAGGAAAATCAAATAAAGGATCCCTTCTTGACCCAGCGCCGATGAGAATTCTCGTGTTAGAGCCAGATATTATTTTCCCTATTTTGTTAAATCAGTCAAATCTCCTTGGAAACAGTCATAGTGGTGCTACCATGGAGACATGCGATGATCAGAGCTGACCTAAAGAAACCAAATCTTGACCCATCCTGTCTGGATAATTTTTGTCCTATATGCTTGCTCGTAGGTTTAAACAAAGTGGCGGAAAAGTCTGAATAGATGTCTGTCGAAGTTTCTCGAAGATAACTCAGTCTTACTTACACCAGACACAGACAGGCTTTCGTCCCAAGCATAGTATAGAGACCGCCCTTCTGGCAGTAGTGGAAAAGACAAAAAAGAGATTGGATCAGGGGTAACAGTGACTATTGTGCCCCTGGATCTCAGCCCGGCCTTTGATGCTGTTGAAAACTCTATACTTTTGGATAGAGTGGGTCAGGCCAGTATCACAGGGAAAGTCTTGGAAGTGGGTGGGTTCCTTTTTATGTTTAAATCATTTTATTATTTAGAATAGGTATATTAGGCAAGTAGAAAATAAGAAAAAGGGGAACAATACAAATACTCTCACCTACATCCAGTTGCCGGTGAGGCGGCAATGAGAGAAATGCAGTGAATAAGACATACTAAAACTAAAATAAAAACCCAATAATAGAAAAGAAAAAAGGGGAACAAGTGGGGAGGGATGTCCTGGATGGGCTGTCTCAAGGATGATATAAGGAGCCAGACACTAGGGCTCCTCTGTTGAGTAGCGCTGATATGGACTGTGCCCAAGACTTTAAGTATTTGAAGCCTGTTCCGTGGATGGTGTCTCTTCTGGTATTAGGCAGAGTATTCAAAGGCATGTCAGCTCCCTGAATTCCCCACTTAGGTAACTAATGCAGGGTTCCCACATCTTATTGGCTTGTGGTAGTTGGTTTTCTGCCACTGCGGTGAGCTTCTTTATCCCCAGAAGATCCCACATCTTCTAAAGCCAGTCCACACATTGTGGTATCGCGCCTGTGCCCCATCGTTCTAGCATGGATTGTTTAGCTGTACATAGCGCTAATGTGATCACATGGCCCTTCAGGGATCCGAGAGTGTATGTTAAAGGGTTGAGGAGGCCCAGGAGAATGTAACTTGGGAACCTGGGGAGTTCAGTATCAAATATTTCATCTATCCCATCTAATATCTCCTGCCAATATGCCTGTATTTTAAAGCAGTGCCACAGAAGGTGTGTTAATGTCCCCGTTTCGCCACACCCTCTCCAGCATTTGGGGTCTCGTCCTCTTTTCCAATGCGCTGTGCGCTCGGGTGTATAGTACCAGTAGTGAACTATCTGTAGTAGAGTCCCTTTACCCGTGGCAGACAGTGCTGCTGTATTTGCCTGTTTCTGTATGTCTGACCATTTCTTCTGTGTCAACTGTCTGCCACACTCCTTCTCCCACCTCTCCTGTGCTTTTGTTTTGGTTTGTGATTGTGATGTGTTCAGGAAGGTGTATATATTTGCTATCAGTTTTTTATCTGTATGTGTGGTGATGAGCCTTTTTTCAAAGGGTAGCAGTGGTCTACTCGCAGAGGGCTTCATGGCTGGTTGTGTAACCCAGTGACGAATAGTGGTGCATTGCCAGTGTGCAGAGGAGGGTAACCCATATCCTTTTTGAATTTGTGGAAGGAGATAATACCCAAATGATCGAATAGGTCGCCCGCTCTCTTACAATTTGCATGCTGCCACTGCATATATACACCGACCCATGCAGTGCTGGTGGGAAGTCTGGGTTTCCCAGAACGGTCATGGTACCAAATTAAAGTCCCCGCTATAAGCATGTACGTATCTGTGGTTTCCATTACTGTCATAATGTGTCCAAGATAAAGGGTTCTTGTCATTCATTAGGTGTGTAGATATTTGCAATGTTCATGGAGTGGGGCCCGTATGTAATACACAGTGAAAGGAGGTGCCCCGGAATTTCTGCTTGTTTACTAGTGACTCTGCCCTCGAAATGTGTGGCCAATAGGATCGCTACCCCTGCCTTCTTCCCCTCTCCCGCAGAAAAATACTGGCGGTAAAAACCAGCGGAATCTTAATCGTCGCCAGTCTGCTGGAATCAGATGCATATCCTACAATAAGCATATATCGCATTTAGATTCTTTCAGCATAGACAGAAGTGCCATCCGCTATGCAGGCACATTCAGCCCTCTCACATTATAACTAATTAGCCTAACCATCCCTCAGTTGTGTGTGTTGTGTTCGTGGTAAATTGAATAATAATCATCCTGAGCCCTCCTTTTGGAATTTAAGCAGTAGGTAGTCCACTGTCAACAACAATAAGAAAAATGTAATACTACCAATGGAGAGAAAAGGAAAGATAGAAAACAATGAATAACAATATTCATCGAAGACTGGACATCGATTCCCCCTCCAAATCGTCCAACACACGAGGAACATGGTACATGGTATCAGAGGTGCATCACAAAGGTCATCCGAGTCCTTGGTTTGTGCACCCTGCCGTCCAGCCAGTCATCCATTGTCCCAAGATCAAGGTGCGCCCCAGGGTCTGCATTCGTCGTTGCTGAGATCGAAAGAGTTATTATTCCTACACTGTCCTTTTTACTGCATATTCCCCACTCCCTTCATTCGTTGTTTGGCGCCTCCCGTACTTCCCGGCTCTGCAGCTGTTTCAGCAATGCTTCCCTTTCTGTTTGACCTTCTATGTCCAATGGCTTACTCATTTTTTCCCCCTTGACTGTATAGATCGCTGATTCCGATGCCTGTCAGTTTTGGGTAGGTCTCCGTCTCCCTCTGGTACCTCGTTTGGAGCAGGATTCTCTGTTTCTATCAGGTCTTTCGCATCTTCCAGGCTGCGGACTGAACAGGTCTCATTGGCCCACACAAAGGTGAGGCGGAAAGGGTGTCTCCATGTGTATCGAATTCCCTTTCGTTGCAGGAGTTCTGTGAGGGGTTTATTTGGCGCCTTCTCTGGAGCGTGATAGGGGACAGGTCTTGGTATAGCCATATTTTTATGCCATCGAAGTCAATAGTGTTGCAATTACTGGCTGCTGTAAAAATTGTTTACATTTTGGTGTAATAATGGAGCCAACTGACAATGTCTTGTGGCATGCCGGTCGTGTTTGTGGGGAGGCCAGCTCTGTGCGTACGGTCCAGGGTGGTGTCTTGTGGAGTCAGCATGGGGGCCACGTGGTGGAAAGCCAGCGAGCATACGCCTCCACCCCGGTCATTGTTGCTTGCAGTGGTACACCTTTGATACGTATATTGCTTCTCCTTGATCTGTTTTCGAGGTCCTCCATCCGGTAGTGGAGCTCAGCATTTTTAGCTTGAAGGTCCAGGTGGTCTCTACGGTGAGCATCCAGCTCTTCTTCCCCGGCGTCCCCCATCCGCTCCAGTGAATCTACTCTCTGGCCTATGTCCCCCACTTCCCTCCAGGTCTCTTTAACCTCAGAGGCTAAGTCTTACTTTAGCGTCGCAAAGTTGGACCTCAGTGTTCCAAAGAGGGTTTCCAGGAAGGTTCTAATCACTGGTGCTTCCACTTCTTCCTGTTCTCCCACTTCCTTCTCAGCGCTGGATTCACGTCCCATTGGCTTTTTGGGGGTGAGCTTAGTAAGTCCTTTATGCTGCTGTCCTTCTTGGTGGGGGGTTTGGAGGTCGCCATTTCCTCACCCAAAACGCAACTGTTCAGCCTCCAAGCACTAGGCTATCTCAGTGGGCGATGCCCTTTTCCCCAGTACCTGTGGTCTGTGTCGTCTATTCTGTTGGGGGTTCCCCCTGGGTCTGCTATTTCTCCTGTCCGTCAAATTCACCCCCTGGCATGTGTTGCTATACCCAATGCATGGAACTACCCCTTCACCAGCTTTGGCGACCACAGGCACATGCTGCTCTGCTCCGCTCACCTCTCAATATTCTGGCCACTGTTCCTTTAGGCTGATTAGTGTTGCACCTCTGCACTGGGTCCGTTGTTTCTTTGTTTCTTCTATTCCAAGTCTACCACTCACTGTCTCTATTTCCCCCCAATATGTAAGGTTAACTCCCGTGCAGACCGGAGGGATCCTCGCTCTCTTTGCAGTAGCGTTAGCAGGTGGACCTTGTTCCCTCCGGCCAGCTTCGTGTAGGCCTTTTCCTGGGCTTCTCTGTTGCCTGCAACCAGCACTGCTCTTCAGCTCGCTTTAGGCATGCACCCGGGGCACCACTGCCCCCTCCGTCATCCGCATCCCACGAACACTTTTGCCAAGCGCTCCGGCATTCCCCTATGCATCGGAGGTTCCCTTGCCAGCGTTGGGAGCAGCTCTAGCTATTCTGTCCCAGTGGCTGGTCCCACGTAGGCCTTCCCCCGGGCCTCTCTGCAGCTCACCATTAATATGGGGCTCAAGTTGTGAGGGAAGTAAACTGACCTCTCACACTCCTTGCTCGTCTTCATGTCCTCTTGTTCCTTGCCACCGCTGTATCCCTGCTTTTGGGTCAGGCCTCCACTATCCGGAAGCCGCAGACCGGTGCCATTTTGCCTGGCAGCTGCCAATGGTGCGGGAGGCTTCCCTTCTCTGCTGTGCTGTCTGCAGCTTGCGGGTATGACTGCCGAGAGCTCCGGTATTCCTCCAGTGCACCAGAGTAACTTTGCTGGCATGTGGGGGCCTGAGGGCAGCTCCCAGCTGTGTCACACTGGTGGTGGACGACGGAGCTCACAGGAATCACTACCGCTCAGCTGCCATCTTGCCACTCCCCCGTGGGTTCCTTTTTAAAGGAACGAACATTCCAAGTTTTTGACAGAGTCTGTTTTTCGAACATGTTGCCAGTGGCTTGTGGGGTCACGCAAGGGTCCGCACTTAGCCCCAAGCTGTACAATAGATGCCTTTGGCAGATATTGTAGCCACCTTTGGAGTCTCTAAAATCTTGTATGCAGATGACTGCCAGCTGGTGTTTTCTCTTGCCCCAGACTTGGCTACTTTAATATCTAATCTTAGACCTTGTCTGGAGCAGGTAGCCAGCTGGATAAATAAGTCCTGCCTGAAAGTCAATGGATCAAAAAAGCGAATTAATGATCCTTGGTAATAAGTCTAACATGTAAAAGGGTCGGGGCTGGCCTATTGGCCTTGGTCCCTGCCAACCCCTTCATCTGTTATAAAAAGCTTAGGGGTGTGGCTTGAAGATACTTTGGCCCTGGAAGCCCAGGCTAAAAAAATGGCGGCTATCTATTTTGGAATGGAAAGACTGCTATGCAAGTTCCTACCCTTGCTCCCCTAGACTTCGAGACAAGTGGTGATTCAAGCCTTAGTACTGTCTCATTTGGACAATGGTAACTCCTTATACTTGGGGCCCAAAAAGTAGTTATCCGGATATTACCGGTGGTGCAGAATGCGGCTGCATGCACATTGATTGGTATCCCTAGTTCCCAGTCAGCTGGTCAGGGCCTGAGAGATCTTCATTGGCTTCCATTTGCCCAAAGAGTGGAATTTAAATCACTGTGCATTGCGCACCGGGCTTTGCAGGGCCATGGTCCACCTATCCTTCAACTGCTGATCACTCCCTACACTCTGAATAGACCACTTCGCAAAGTTACATCTGGCATCAGTCCCAACTATCAAAATAATGAGAGAAGGTGGTTGCTCCGTCAGCTTTAATGTAGCGTAGTTTTGGAACACCTTACCATCAACTATTTGTATGATAGAAAACGAGCTACGCCTTTGGAAAGCGATCAAAAACTGGCTCTTTAAATAGATTAATCCTTGAAGGGCTCAGTCCCATCGGTTGGGATGCTGCCTCCTACTCAGCGCTGGGATGCAACCGGGTCGCCATGCGCTCTAATAAAGATGTAAATAGAAATAGAAATAAATATGGTGAAAGGTATGTCATGTGGCACAAGTACATACACAGGCTCTCAGTCACCCATACGCGTATATCCCATTCATTCACACACGTTCATACATCCCCACAGACCATGCACGCACATGGCTGCCGTATCATAGTACCCCTAGTCACAGTATTTTGTTCAAACCATAGTATGGGGCTCCATGGACATTAGGTTTAAAGTTAATGAAGCTGGACAAGGGGGTGCCTGGTAACAATGCACGGGTTATTTGACCTTCAGTAGCTCACAACTATTTTCTCTGATCAGAATTAGCTCTCATTACAGAAAAGGATGGAGACCCCTGGTCCAATCTCTCTGGTGGTTGAGCAACGTCTACTCTATAAATGTGCTTTTAGTGCCCTCTAATGGTGAGTCTGTGGGATTGCCGTAGAGTTCTTTACCGTGTTTATCTACAGAACGATGGCTCTAACTGCGGGCATTATGGGCCAGATCATGTACTAAGCTATTTACCGATTTCAAAGTCTGAAATTTGCTAAATCACAGGATTTGCAACCATTAAATGCCTTGTACAAATTTACTAAATCGATTTATTGATTTAGTAACATATTACCAATTAGCTTACTGGATTTAGGAAATCATAACAAATAAATTAAGAAGGCAGGTTGACAGGGTCATCTTAAGAATTTGGGGGGCCTTGAGCCAAACATATTTTGGGGGCCCCTATTCAGAACAGATTTGAATTCATGATCTAATTTCATCTCTTTGATGCCCTCTTTATCCAAGTCACTGACAGCGAAAAGGCACACTGGTCCAAATTCTAAATGTGTTTACATCTAGGATTCAGGGCTAGTGATGTGTGTTTTCAATATTGTAATACAGCAGCATATTATTGCAAATAATCTCTGTGACCCCCTCCCATTTGTCCTATGTGAGGTCCCGTTTTTGCTCTAAAAGATATTTTTTCTATGAATGTTGCATGAAACATAAACGCAACATTGCAAAATGTTTGCAATAGACTCCCACACATTGAAAATAAATTAAAGGCAAAAGGTATTTAAAAGAATTTGTTGGAGAATTATTCAAGTTCATCAGGGCAAGACTCCCTGCATAACAGAGCTGGCTCTATTAAAACCCCCCTGAAAGGCTGGGGCTCTGGGCCAGAGACCACTTTGCACATGAATTAAAGCATCTCTGCTGATCAAAGGCCCCGACAAGTATATTCTACATGTAAGCCTGATGTACAAAGATATTTGGAGGATACAAATTGCCCGATTTGCATGTTTGGGCGGTTTGTGACTGCAAAAAAGCTTTTTTAACTGCATAAACACCAAATTGTGGTTCAGTAACTTGTTACCGAATCACGCCTTGCATTTACGAACAAATTCTGAATCGGTATTTGGAGTGGGCAAATTTAGAGCATTCCTTCCAAATGCTGAATCGCCGTGGAATTAACTAATTTTTTGTGACAAATTCTAGTCAATCAAAATTGGTGGCAACCCATTTGCAAATGGGAATATGAACGGGTCCCCTTTTTGAGAATGTTAATAAAAATATTTTTAAGAGGTGGCAGTGGTGCCACATACCACTGCCTACTCTTAACAAATTAATCTTAAACGTTTATTTGACTGCCGCAGTCAGATTTGACCGCAGGGTGTGCAGAGGGGCTGTTCCCACTTGCTCTCTACCCTGCCTCCCTCTGCATTGACGGCTGCATTGGGCCATGAGGCACAATTTAGGGATCCCCCTCCGCGTGCTTCTGCCCATGCCACTGCTGTTGGTGGACTTGTGGGGAGACTAATGATTTTCCGCAACTTTCCTACACTCCTACACTTTCCCTCTTGTTGGAGAGTGACACTGTTGCATCCTGGTCCTGACCACAAAGTTAGAGTCTATTCAGTGGCCATTTTCAGCCCACAACGCTTGGGGCATCTCCTGTTTGTGCCTACCCTGGGGGGTTCCTGCTTTTAGGCCCCCGCTGGCATGGCGGGATGCGCAATCTCTTCCTTCATCTTTGAGTGGTCAATGTTTTTGCTGGATGGACCAGATTGGTGGTTGTGCCGCGACCCGGTTGGGCATTTTATAGGCGTTCCGGCGTGATACTTCTGCCATTGTTTCTTCATTGCAGGGGGCTCCTTTCTCCTTTGTGAGAAGCTCCCCTGGTCTCACTGTTCTCCCTTGCCACTCTTGGGAGTGAAACTGCTTTTCACAATGTTGTTCACCATGGGGAAGGATAAGCTGCCCCAGCCCTACATACAGGGGAAGATTGACAAATATACTAAACCCACTTCCTCAGTGGAGCCCCCGATTGAATCTGTTGGTGTTCAGGGGACTGCTGTCCAGTCCTGGGATGACTCCCCCATCCTGCAAGCTATCCTGGAACTTCGCACTTCTGTTGAGGGGAATATTGTGGAGCTTCATGTAAATTTCTCCCTTATCCGTCAAGACTTGTGCAACACAGCGAACAAGGTTACGGATCACCAGGCCAGGCTATCTGTGTATCTCTATGCAATCCTGCCAATCTGAGGTGACGGCCCTGCGGCACTCTGTGGCCGTGCTGGAGGTGCATGTGGAGGATGCGTAGGAGCGCTCCCAGTGGAACAACACTTGTGTGGTGGGCATTCCGGAGGATGCTGAGGGTTTGAACATGACTGCCTTTATCACAACTTAGCTCCAGTCCTAGGTGCCGTCTGATGCTGTGTCACAGTGCTTCATTGTTGAACGTACCCACAGATACCTGATGGCCAAACCTCCGCCTGGGCCTTCGCCGAGGCCTGTCTAAGCATGGGCGGATTTTGCGAATTGGCAATCCGCAAACTTGCGTATTTACGGATTCGCAATCCGCAAAATCCGCGAACTCTCGTGAATTTGCGGATTTTTTTTTTTTTGTATTCGCAAGGATTTCTGCCAGTTCGCGAGGGTTCTGTACCAGTTCGCAATTGCGAACTTACTTGTCGGCTCACAACGGCCGCGACTATGTTGTTTCTACATCTGGTTCATCATCACAGGTTCACAGCACCCTCTGTTTCACCACTGCCACCCTCTGGTACACCCATGCCACCCGCTGGTACATCACTGCCACCCTCTGGTTGGTTTATCACTGACTGTAGATTATGGGGGTGAAAAAAAGCAAGCACACCTGCCCTGCTTTAACTGACACGAATTCATTTGGGGTTGATTAATGTGTCACTGAATTTAAACTTCCAGTCTGGCTGGCACCTGCTTCCTTATCTGTAATTTGCTTTCTGTTGCAGTGCAATTTTTTTTCACAGGACCTTTGTGGCCTATAGTTGCAAGTAGGCAACTGAACTCTGAAGGGGCCCCTCAGGAAGCACTACAGGGAATGGTTACTAATGATAAGATTGAACTTTTGCACCTGCTGAGTGCTCTCAGTTTTGTCTGTAATTGCTTTCTGTTGCAGTGTAATTTTTTTAACAGGACCTTTGTTGTATACTTGTAGCTATTCTCTGAGCCTGCTGTGAGGGTCAGAGCAGGGTCATAGAATAGTTGCAAGTAGGCAAATGAACTCTGAAGGGGCCCCTCAGGAAGCACTACAGGGAATGGTTACTAATGATAAGATTGAACTTTTGCACCTGCTGAGTGCTTTCAGTATTGCAAAAATCCAAATATCCAGCAGCATCCACAAAAAGTAATCTTTCCAGGTCAAGATCCAAATCAAAGTGACCAGCCCATGAAGAAAGCACTGGGAGGAGCCTGGTGGACAGGAACAGGAAGTTGGAGACTGTGGGGCACTTCCTTCCTCCCACCCCCACCCCCCGAAATGGACTCCTTGCAAAGAAAAAGTGCAGGCAAATGTCAACCTGAGGAATTATTCTGATAAAAATCATAATTTTCAAGGTTTATGCTGCCTGCTGGTGGATTTCTTGTGCGAAATTGCAAATTTTACAATCTCGCAATTGCGAGATTGTCGCTGCCCGCCGCATCTACGTGTTCGCAAGTGTTTACTCCTGCGAAATTGTATAGTATTCTAGTTGGCAAGTGCGACCAAGCAAAAAATCCGCTTCGCACGGATTTTACGAATTTTCTGCAAGTTCGCGAGAGTTCGCGTATTGCGAATTTACCGAAAATCCACAAAATCCACGAGCGGAACGGATTTTACGCCCATGCTTAGGCCTGTCATTGCCTGTCTACTGAATCATGCTGATCGATGTGTCATCTTGCTAGTCTCTCACTCCTAGAACTCGCTACATTCCAACTTGGACCGGGTGATGGGTTTCCTAGACTGTACCCTTCATGTCCAGCAGTGCTGCTCATCACAGGAGGTGAAATAAAAAATTAGAGCCCTGTGAGTAACCCTGGGCGTGCAACTCCTCTCTGCCAGCGGAGTTTGCGGAATTTGCCTACTCCGCGCTCTGTGGCAAATGCAGAGTAGGCAAAAACTCTGCCTCCATGGCAGAGCAGAGTTAGTCGCTTCCTCCCCCCTCCCAATTGCCTTAAAAATATATAAAGAAGGCACTTACCTGTATTTCTGCCGCCTCCCCTGCTTGGCCCCTCTCCTTCCTGCTCCTCTCATGTCCTCGACGACGTCCTTCATAAACAAAAAACACTACATTGTAAGTCTTGACATGCGCACGCACAAGACGCACAATGTCGTGTTTTTTTTCATGCGCAAGCACAAGACTGACAAAGTAGTGTTTTTTTTTATGAAGGACGTCGTCGAGGACGTCAGATGAGCAGGAAGGAGAGCGGCCAAGCAGGGTAGGCGGCAGAATTACAGGTAAGTGCCTTCTTTATATATTTTTAAGGCATTTGGAAGTGGGGAGGGTGAGGGGAGGGAGCGTAGCTCCACAGAGTTTTTTTTCTACCTCCGTCGAGCTACGCGTAGAGGCACTATGCCAGCTCCGCCCACCATTACCTGCGAGTACAATATATGCTGCTTTTTCCTGCATGCCTTAAAGTGTTCTTTGGGGGCAAATTGTTGTTTTTCTACACTCCAGTTGCTGCCATGTAGTGGGCAGAGGAGAGGCCGTATCTTAGCCGCGGGGATATACCATTGAGAGGGTACGCAGCCCTTGATCCGAGACTCCCTTGGAGCAAGTAAACTGCGACCCCCACCGTGTTTGCCCTCGGTACATGCGGGATTCCTGTCACTTCGGAACAGTGGCTGACCAGGATTGCAGGGTTGCTTGAGGAGATAGTGGCCCTCCTTCCCTGACCACAAACATTGGACTGGTTTCAGCCTTCCCTGAGTCTACGTCTTTGTCGGCTGCCACTGACTCCTTATGTTGCTCTTTTGTTATTTTCTCTGTCACTGTGATTTGTATCTTGGTTAATGGCTGCTGCATATACTATGTCTTACCCTAGTCTTCTGGTTTCATGTTATCTTGTATATTCTTTTGCTTTGACTTTATGATGTTTATCATTGTGCATGCTCAGTTTCCTTTACAGGTTTGTTTACTGGGTGTGGGTGGGTCTCACTATGGTGCCTGTGGCCTACCGGCACATGCCCTTAGATTAATAGGTGGGGTTTTGGTAGGGGTGAGGTTCGGACATTAGTTGCTTTGTTTTGGTTCTTTTTCATTTCCTTCACGCCGTAGGCAAAGAGACTTCTGTATTTGCTCCACGACTGCACCTCACAAATGACTTCTCTACAGACCCTCATGGCGACTAATCTTCTTGTAGCTGATAAACTCATGTATGTTTGGTTCCTCACTTGTCAATAGATTACTTGATAAAACCAAATGATATGCAGTCTTGAGAGCTGCCCGGCGGGTGGCACCTGGCTTCCTGCTTTTACAGTAAACTCATTTAGTGGGAAACCAATGCCCCTTTCTTACCTGGCTTGATTTTGAGCTAGTGTTTCACTCAGGATTTCATAGATATTCCAGGAATTTAGCTATACTCATCATGTGCAGCATTCCATTTTACAACATTTGGACCTGGCATGATGCCCAGGGTTGCTATGTTGCGATCACTGGCCTCCTGGGGAATGAGCCCTTTTCTATTCCTAACATGTATGCGCCCCTCTCTCCTGTCTGAGGTGTTTTTACACACCATCTGTGCCATACAAGCCATTGTTCTGGAGTTCCCTGCGGATACTTGGCTGCTCAGGGGAGACATAAACTGTATCGCTTCTATGCCCCTAGACCAATCCTTCGGGGCCATGGGAGACTCCTCGCTGCTGACGCTCCTAGCATAATTCATCGATGATGTGGGTTTGCTGAATTCATGGTTGTTTTGTCGCACCATTAAGAGGGAATACACCTACTTCTATGGGGTGCATCGATCCTTTTCCCGCCTTATTCTCTTTTACCTAAATCCCAAGGCTACACGATCAGCAAGGTTCACTTATGGCCATGGGGTCTGTCGGATCACTCGCCTGTCGAGTTGTGAATGTTGATGAGCGAGAGGAGGTGACCACGTTGGTGGTGGCTGAGCAATTGGACTTTGGTAGACGCTGTGGTGTTGCGCTCTAGTCTTTCCCGTGACGTCCTGCCCGCACGGGAAGACATAGGAAGAGCGTTTGCGGAGTGTTTCCGGAGCAGAGGTTAGGAGCTAAATGGGAGCAGTGTGTGCTCCGCGCTCCGTAGGGATATAAATGATAATAAATCAGTCAAGGCCACCATCCTGTCTCCGCGTCTTTCTTTGAGGATTGCTGAGATACTACAATGGCGACGAGGGGTCGTTGACGAACCGTGCGTCACACACATTTTCACCGGCAAGACGCGAAGCTCCAGCCCTACGGAGCGCGCCACCACCCGCGCTGCCTGAGCAGGAGGTCACTGCCAGAGGAGGCAACAACAGGAAGAGACTCCAATCAGGCCAGTAGCGCCCATGTGACCCTGCATACCCACATGAGGAGGCACCTATCACGCCGGTGAGCACCCACTTGACCCAGCACGCCCACGCATAGGGGAGAAGCCCCAAGCCAGGGACATAAGAATTCAAACACAGGCCACACCGGTTGGGTTGAACCCTGCTGTGCCCGCCCCACAGGGAAGATAATAGGGGCAAAGTTCACCTGTGAGCTCTGGGCACCATGTGGGCAATAAGCAGCCATAAGGACAGCGCAAGGGGATCTGGAGAGCACCACCCCACCTAGCCAACCTCAGACAACACACAGTAGAACCAGCCGTCCACCACTAGACCCGGGGCGGGCCACAGATGGTAAGGAGCCGCCATTAACACGACACTGGAGTCCCAGGGTACAAGTGAGGCAGGCGAAGGCGACGAGACCCCTACACAGCTCACAGACGAAGAAGACACTGACGAGCACAGGGAGGTCCCGGTTGACGATACCCAGGCCCAGAGGCAGGCTCCCGCCAGAAGCACGATGTGCGCCCAAACATTCTCATTAACAAACCCGGTGCCCTTCCAGGCACAGCCAGGGCAGCCAGAAATGCCGTGGGAAGACTAGAGAGAATATTTCAAAAACTACATCTCAGCGTTGGAAGAAGAAGGAGGAGAAGCCTTTTCCAGTGCCAGGAAGAAGAAAATACACCTGCACAACCTCGGACCAGCAGGCCAAAGGATATACCTAAATCTCGTGAAAGCGGAGAGACCAGCCACAGACACGGACGTGTTCCAACATGCCTTGCTTGTTTCCTTTCCAGTAAAGAATTGGCTTGGTAGTTTGGTCTGCCCTGTTCCCATGATGCACTGGGCCAGGGACAGACTAATTTGCATGTAGCCAGGTTCTGAACTGGGATGGTGCAGTGAGGTAAAAAACGGTGATGGATCAAGCCCTGATCTGTTGACTGGGTAGGAGTGTTCTGCTTAATTCAGATACTCTGTCCATCACCACCCCCTTTTCTGAATCGTTGTTGGCCACTACAGGTGTGGCAGGGTATGCTCAGACATGAGTCCCTTGCTCACTGCACCACCAGGATTCAAGCAAGCCGGGCCGACGACGGCTGAAATGCCAGAAACCGGTCCCCGGAAGCTTGTTTCCTTTCCAGTAAAGAATTGGCTTGGTAGTTTGGTCTGCCCTGTTCCCATGATGCACTGGGCCAGGGACAGACTAATTTGCATGTTGCCAGGTTCTGAACTGGGATGGTGCAGTGAGCTAAAAAACGGTGATGGATCAAGCCCTGATCTGTTGACTGGGTAGGAGTGTTCTGCTTAATTCAGATACTCTGTCCATCACCACCCCCTTTTCTGAATCGTTTTTGGCCACTACAGGTGTGGCAGGGTATGCTCAGACATGAGTCCCTTGCTCACTGCACCACCAGGATTCAAGCAAGCCGGGCCGACGACGGCTGAAATGCCAGAAACCGGTCCCCGGAAGCTTGTTTCCTTTCCAGTAAAGAATTGGCTTGGTAGTTTGGTCTGCCCTGTTCCCATGATGCACTGGGCCAGGGACAGACTAATTTGCATGTAGCCAGGTTCTGAACTGGGATGGTGCAGTGAGCTAAAAAACGGTGATGGATCAAGCCCTGATCTGTTGACTGGGTAGGAGTGTTCTGCTTAATTCAGATACTCTGTCCATCACCACCCCCTTTTCTGAATCGTTTTTGGCCACTACAGGTGTGGCAGGGTATGCTCAGACATGAGTCCCTTGCTCACTGCACCACCAGGATTCAAGCAAGCCGGGCCGACGACGGCTGAAATGCCATAAACCGGTCCCCGGAAGCTTGTTTCCTTTCCAGTAAAGAATTGGCTTGGTAGTTTGGTCTGCCCTGTTCCCATGATGCACTGGGCCAGGGACAGACTAATTTGCATGTAGCCAGGTTCTGAACTGGGATGGTGCAGTGAGCTAAAAAACGGTGATGGATCAAGCCCTGATCTGTTGACTGGGTAGGAGTGTTCTGCTTAATTCAGATACTCTGTCCATCACCACCCCCTTTTCTGAATCGTTTTTGGCCACTACAGGTGTGGCAGGGTATGCTCAGACATGAGTCCCTTGCTCACTGCACCACCAGGATTCAAGCAAGCCGGGCTGACGATGGCTGAAATGCCAGAAACCGGTCCCCGGAAGCTTGTTTCCTTTCCAGTAAAGAATTGGCTTGGTAGTTTGGTCTGCCCTGTTCCCATGATGCACTGGGCCAGGGACAGACTAATTTGCATGTAGCCAGGTTCTAAACTGGGATGATGCAGTGAGCTAAAAAAATGTGATGGATCAAGCCCTGATCTGTTCACTGGGTAGGAGTGTTCTGCTTAATTCAGATACTCTGTCCATCACCACCCCCTTTTCTGAATCGTTTTTGGCCACTACAGGTGTGGCAGGGTATGCTCAGACATGAGTCCCTTGCTCACTGCACCACCAGGATTCAAGCAAGCCGGGCCGACGACGGCTGAAATGCCAGAAACCGGTCCCCGGAAGCTTGTTTCCTTTCCAGTAAAGAATTGGCTTGGTAGTTTGGTCTGCCCTGTTCCCATGATGCACTGGGCCAGGGACAGACTAATTTGCATGTAGCCAGGTTCTGAACTGGGATGGTGCAGTGAGCTAAAAAACGGTGATGGATCAAGCCCTGATCTGTTGACTGGGTAGGAGTGTTCTGCTTAATTCAGATACTCTGTCCATCACCACCCCCTTTTCTGAATCGTTTTTGGCCACTACAGGTGTGGCAGGGTATGCTCAGACATGAGTCCCTTGCTCACTGCACCACCAGGATTCAAGCAAGCCGGGCCGACGACGGCTGAAATGCCAGAAACCGGTCCCCGGAAGCTTGTTTCCTTTTCAGTAAAGAATTGGCTTGGTAGTTTGGTCTGCCCTGTTCCCATGATGCACTGGGCCAGGGACAGACTAATTTGCATGTAGCCAGGTTCTGAACTGGGATGGTGCAGTGAGCTAAAAAACGGTGATGGATCAAGCCCTGATCTGTTGACTGGGTAGGAGTGTTCTGCTTAATTCAGATACTCTGTCCATCACCACCCCCTTTTCTGAATCGTTTTTGGCCACTACAGGTGTGGCAGGGTATGCTCAGACATGAGTCCCTTGCTCACTGCACCACCAGGATTCAAGCAAGCCGGGCCGACGATGGCTGAAATGCCAGAAACCGGTCCCCGGAAGCTTGTTTCCTTTCCAGTAAAGAATTGGCTTGGTAGTTTGGTCTGCCCTGTTCCCATGATGCACTGGGCCAGGGACAGACTAATTTGCATGTAGCCAGGTTCTGAACTGGGATGGTGCAGTGAGCTAAAAAACGGTGATGGATCAAGCCCTGATCTGTTGACTGGGTAGGAGTGTTCTGCTTAATTCAGATACTCTGTCCATCACCACCCCCTTTTCTGAATCGTTTTTGGCCACTACAGGTGTGGCAGGGTATGCTCAGACATGAGTCCCTTGCTCACTGCACCACCAGGATTCAAGCAAGCCGGGCCGACGACGGCTGAAATGCCAGAAACCGGTCCCCGGAAGCTTGTTTCCTTTCCAGTAAAGAATTGGCTTGGTAGTTTGGTCTGCCCTGTTCCCATGATGCACTGGGCCAGGGACAGACTAATTTGCATGTAGCCAGGTTCTGAACTGGGATGGTGCAGTGAGCTAAAAAACGGTCATGGATCAAGCCCTGATCTGTTGACTGGGTAGGAGTGTTCTGCTTAATTCAGATACTCTGTCCATCACCACCCCCTTTTCTGAATCGTTTTTGGCCACTACAGGTGTGGCAGGGTATGCTCAGACATGAGTCCCTTGCTCACTGCACCACCAGGATTCAAGCAAGCCGGGCCGACGACGGCTGAAATCCCAGAAACCGGTCCCCGGAAGCTTGTTTCCTTTCCAGTAAAGAATTGGCTTGGTAGTTTGGTCTGCCCTGTTCCCATGATGCACTGGGCCAGGGACAGACTAATTTGCATGTAGCCAGGTTCTGAACTGGGATGGTGCAGTGAGCTAAAAAACGGTGATGGATCAAGCCCTGATCTGTTGACTGGGTAGGAGAGTTCTGCTTAATTCAGATACTCTGTCCATCACCACCCCCTTTTCTGAATCGTTTTTGGCCACTACAGGTGTGGCAGGGTATGCTCAGACATGAGTCCCTTGCTCACTGCACCACCAGGATTCAAGCAAGCCGGGCCGACGACGGCTGAAATGCCAGAAACCGGTCCCCGGAAGCTTGTTTCCATTCCAGTAAAGAATTGGCTTGGTAGCTTGGTCTGCCCTGTTCCCATGATGCACTGGGCCAGGGGCAGACTAATTTGCATGTAGCCAGGTTCTGAACTGGGATGGTGCAGTGAGCTAAAAAACGGTGATAGATCAAGCCCTGATCTGTTGACTGGGTAGGAGTGTTCTGCTTAATTCAGATACTCTGTCCATCACCACCCCCTTTTCTGAATCGTTTTTGGCCACTACAGGTGTGGCAGGGTATGCTCAGACATGAGTCCCTTGCTCACTGCACCACCAGGATTCAAGCAAGCCGGGCCGACGACGGCTGAAATGCCAGAAACCGGTCCCCGGAAGCTTGTTTCCTTTCCAGTAAAGAATTGGCTTGGTAGTTTGGTCTGCCCTGTTCCCATGATGCACTGGGCCAGGGACAGACTAATTTGCATGTAGCCAGGTTCTGAACTGGGATGGTGCAGTGAGCTAAAAAACGGTGATGGATCAAGCCCTGATCTGTTGACTGGGTAGGAGTGTTCTGCTTAATTCAGATACTCTGTCCATCACCACCCCCTTTTCTGAATCGTTGGATGATCTGGATGCACACTATCGTCCAGTGGTTTGCACGACAATCGACAGATTCAATTTCTATCAACGCAAGCAGGCCAAGGTAGAATCGGTAGATGAATATGTAGCGGCCCTACAACAACTGGCAATTACGTGCAAGTTTGGAGTGCTACAAGAAGATCTAATTAGGGACCAAATCATAATGCATACCGTTAACACATCCATTCAAGAAAAACTGTGGGTGAACTGAGATGCCCCGCTCAAGGAAGTTGTAGCGTTAGTCAAAAAGGCGGAACTATCCAAGAGATGCACGGAGGCCGCACGCCACGAGAGCAAACCAGAACCCGCAGTATGCAAGATCTCGAACCAGGACAACGCAAACGCAAGACAACAAGGACAACAACAGGGGGCCAGGAACAAGCAAAGACATCAGCCCAAGTCAACCAAGTTCGCCCGACTATGCACAGATGGGAAGAATGCATGCTACAGGTGTGTAAGTCAAACACACGCTGCCCACGACAGGAGTTGTCCGGCATTCAGAGCAAAGTTTTCTTACTGTGGCACAATGGGGCACTTTGAAAAAGTATGCAGAAGAAAATCACAGAAGACAGAAGTAAAGTTCGTGGAACAAGGCGAAGATGGAGAGGATGGCAACACGGACCATGCAAGTGAAGATGGTGTCCTGTGTATAGAAGAGCAAGTGCTGGACATAGGAAACCCCACGCACAAGAAACCAGCGTGCGCCATGACCATCGGAGGAGTACCGATAACCATGATAGCGGACTCGGGGTCGCCCTACACTATTGTCCAAAGGAAAATCTGGGAGAGAGGCTTTGAGCCAGTAGTTGGGAGTCATTTGATGCCCACGGACATACACCCGGTCACATTTACGGGTGAACCCATCCCCATGGTGGGATTCCGCCCCTTAAGATTCGACTTCAATGGACGATCAGCTACAGGGAAACTGTACATTGCAGAACTAGGACCGTCAGTACTAGGCTGGAAAGATCAAGGAGCCCTAAAGATTAAACTCAATCCAGGAAGTGGCGCACAGGTATTGATGACCGAAGATAACCCGATCCCGGAGAAGAACACATGGAGAGAAGAATTCCCAGGAGTATTCCAAGAAACCATAGGACGGATGGCCAAGTTCACGCACAAAATCTGCCTAAAGGAAGTGGCGAAGCCCGTAAGCCACAAGGTCCGTAACATCCCCTATAGGAGCAGAAGAGCGGTACAGGAAGAACTACAAAGGCATGAGGAAAACGGGATCATTGAAGCCATCGAAAGCGCAGAATGGTTGGCGCCCCCTAGTGGTGGCACAAAAAACGAACGGCAAGGTACGACTCTGTGTGGACCTCCGTGAATTGAACAAAAACATCATAGTGGACAAGTTCCCACTTCCCAAGATAAATGAAATGCTCGCAGAGTCCAAGGGAGTAAAATGGTTCTCCACAGTGGACCTTACTGCTGCCTACCACCAGATAGCTTTACACCGTTCTTGCAATCACTTGACGTCCTTCATAACCCCATTTGGATGTTACAAGTTCCTGAGGATGCTGTTTGGGCTGGCCTCAGCGGCAGCGGTGTTTCAAAAATTAATGTATCGGCTGTTCAGGAAAATGGAAGGCATCCAGTTCTTTCAGGACGACATCCTTGTAATGGGCAAGTCCAAGCCGGACCACGATGAGAAGCTTAGAGCAGTGTTAAGAGTCCTAGCTGAGAATGGACTAACTGCTCAATGGGACAAGTGCAAATTTGGGAGAAGATCTGTAACGTATTTAGGCCACGAGATACACGATGGGGGGCGTGGAACCCAAACAGTCGAATGTGATGGCCATCGTGGATGCACCCACTCCCTCGTCCAGAGAAGATGTCAGATCCTTTTTAGGAATGGCAGAATTTTATAGACCCACCATCTGAGACAGCTCCTGAAGGAAAAGAACAAGTTCCAGTGGACAGAAGCCGAACAAAGGGAATTCGAAGCGCTTAAACAAGACATAAGTGCGGTCATACCTTTGCAAGGATTTGACCAGGAAGCCTTGTCGATCCTGACTACAGATGCCAGCGACAGAGGCCTGGGAACTGTCCTAGCCCAACGGAGTCCCCAAGGAGACGTCACCACCATAGGGTTCGCCTCACGGACCTTAGCACCCAACAAAGAGAAGTTTAGCGTAGTGGAAAAAGAGATGTTTGCGGCAGTATGGGCGATGGATCGCTTCAGACAATTCATGTGGGGTGCCAAGTTCCTTCTGCGCACGGATCACAAACCTTTGGTGAAAGTCCTCACCTCGAGTGGTCATGCACATACGACCCCCCGCATAGCCAAGATGTGATTGAGGATCCTGGACTATGTGTATGAAGTGGAGTATTTGCTAGGCCAGAAGAACAAGGTGACGGATTACTTAAGCAGGGCGGCTGCGAAAGAAAAGGCAGAGGACCAGAGACCCAATGAGTGGGAAGAGTATGCCATAGCCCTCACAGAAGACCAGGAGGCAGCCATCAGTGCCCGAGAGTGGGAGACAGGGTACGAGGCGGACGACACGATCCAAGCCGTGAAGGGATACATAATAAGTGGATGGCCGGACAAAAGACTACTGGACAGCAAGTTGAGAAGCTACTGGGAAGTTAGAGAGGGGAACATCCTTTACAACGTGGATGTTACCCCGCAGTGCAGTTACGACGCGTCTTTTACAACGCAAGTCGTAACCACGACTTGCGCTGGAGGGCGGTCTAGGATAAGGAATAGTAGATTTACTATTCCAACACCTTCCCTACTGTACGTAGGCTGGTGTTGGAATAGTAAATTTAACTATTCCTAAGTCCAGCACCCCTACAGTGCAGGTCGTGGTAACGACTTGCGTTGTAAAAGATGCGTTGTAAAGTACCGCGATGTAATACATCGCATGGTAACAACGTACATCCATTAGAGAGGAACTTTCCATTGGAGAAAACCCAGATTTTCTACTTAGAGGAGCCCGGGTAATACCCCATCAAGCCTTGCTGGAGAGGGTCTTGGCAATTGTACAAGAGGGACATTTGGGAATCGTCAAGACCAAGTGGAGGATTAAGGAAGCCTACTGGTGGCCCGGCATGGACAATCACATTGAAAGACATGTCAGGGAGTGTGATCAATGTAGCAATGCGGATAAAACCCAGGTGCTGCTTCGACCCCCTTTGGGGAAATATGACGTTCCAACAGGCCCGTGGGAAGAAGTGCCCATTGATATCTTGGGCCCCGTCCAAGATGGCCATGGGGTGCCTAAATATGTGACAGTAACTATAGACCGGTACTCCAAATGGCCGGAAGTATTGGTCAACGAAACGGTGGATACAGACAAGGTACTATCATTCTTAACGGACCTGTTCTTAAGAGAAGGCATCTCCAAAGGGATAGCGTGTGACAACGGGCCACAATTCAAGTCGGAAAAGTGGACAGCATTTATGGAAAGAAATGGCATCACGGTGAGACATACACCCATATACCACCCAGCAGGCAATGGCCCGGTCGAACGTTTCAACAGGGTTATAATGGAGTGAATCCAAGCAGCAGTGAGCGCAGGAAAAAACTGGGAGAAAGAACTCAAGCGTCTGGTGTGGGCATACCGTATCACTCCTGCGAGCACTGGATACAGTCCGTTCCGGATTCTACGTGGGCGGGAACCTTTCACGAAAGATAACCTGGCATGGAAACATCTCATTGTGAAGAGCCAATGGTCCCCGGCAGTGGTCCGCAAGAACCTAGACAAGGCACAAGCGGTATATACTGAACAATACAACAAGGATCACCATCTCAAAGAGACCACCCTGGAAAGGGGGGAATGGGTGAGAGTCAAACAACCCACACTGAAAAAGAAAGGAGAAAGCAAATACAGTCCCCCGTTGCAAGTAATGGAACCGTACAAGCGCTCAGCATTGCTTAGCGATGGGAAGATTTGGTCACAGGATAGGATGGCGAAATGCAACCGAAATGTGAACAGGGAAGGCTCCGACAGACCACACAGTCAAATATCCAACGAGGGAGCTGCCAGGAGGAAGCAAGTATCAGAGAACTAAGATGAAATGGAAGCGAGAAGATTGGATCAAGAGGAAGAAGCGCTGGAGTCCGGAATCCGATCTATGGGAGCGTAGTGGAAGCCAAGGATGTGAGGAAGGGGTGCCTGAAACTACCCAGGCACAGAGAAAGTTAGAGGGTTCCCCACCCCGGGGAGCGGACACTCAGGTTTCCAGAACGCGTTGAGGTAGAGAAGTCAGACTCCCGAAGAAGTTTGAAGATTTCGAGATGGAACACAAGTAAGACTGTTGCCTTTAATTTGTATTGTGTGCGAAAGGAGGGAGATGTGATGTTGCGCTCTAGTCTTTTACGTGACGCCCTGCCCACACGAGAAGACATAGGAAGAGTGTTTGCGGAGTGTTTCCGGAGCAGAGGTTAGGAGCTAAATGGGAGCAGTGTGTGCTCCGCGCTCCGTAGGGATATAAATGATAATAAATCAGTCAAGGCCACCATCCTGTCTCTGCGTCTTTCTTTGAGGATTGCGGAGATACTACAGACACCCAGTTGAGGTCAGCCCTTCATGACGCCACATGCTAATACTTTCACCATAATGTGGGTTCTGTTTGCTCACCCAGGTCCTGTGGGAGGCTTGAAATGCCACAACACAGGGTTTTGTCAATAGTTATCGGGCAGCTCACAAGACTGCATGGACTGTAAGGTGGAAGAGCTGGAGTTGTGTCTTCGTGAGCTGGAGGCTCAATATCTGGCCTCCCCTAACCCGGCAGTCCTTCGGTACTCTCTGCACTCTCTTTAGATCCTGATGGAGGAAGCGCACTAGGTGTGGATGGTTATTCAGAGGGGCGTTTATCAATGGAGGGATAAATCCAGCAAAGCCCTTAATTGGCTTTGCTCTGTCAAAACTCACGCGGGACCCAATCCCATGCGTCCGCAATGCCCTGGAGGAATGTGTATCCAGTGATCGGCTGATTGCCGGCACCTGTACTGATTACTATAATGCGCTATGTGTCTGGCGCGACACCGAGAGCCCACTCAGGGGTGGAGTTGTTTGTTTGGGATTCCCATGCCCATACCTTTTCTCCCCTCGAAAGGGAAGCTTTGGAGTTAGATATCACAGTGGAGGAGTTTGGGGCTGTGTTGATGCAGCTGGGTCAGGGGAAGTCACCGGGTCTGGACGGCCTCCTGGCTGAATTTTATAAGGCCACCTGGGCACCACGGGCCCCCACCTGCTGGGAGTTTTTCAAGACGCCGTGAAGGGCAACATGCTACCTCTGAACCTTTAGGAATGCAGACATCATAGTTCTTCTTAATCCATGTCTACCATTGTAGAGCTGTGGGTCTTATTGCCCGATCTTGCTTCTCAACATCGAAATCAAGATATGGGCCAAGACGTTGGCTAACATGTTGTTCAAGGTCATAGGATTCATGCCAGGCTGTGCTATGAGACATAATATTCAGTGGGTGTGTAATGCTATTGCTCTTTTGCAGCGCCATCCTACTGATAGTGCGCTCCTGCAGGTAGACTTCAGTACAGCTTTTGATTCGGTTGCTTGTCAGTTTCTGTTTTCCCTCCTACCCTTGTTGAACTTTGGAGATTGGTTAATTAATTATGTAAATATTCTGCACACATATCTGTTCACTCGGGCCTGAGAGGGTGGGTTCACTTCCACCCCATTTCCGGTCAATCGAGAGAATGCATCAGGGATGCCCCCTCTCTCTGCTCTTTTTTGCCTTATCCAAATAACCTATGGTGAGTTGGGTCCATGTTGATGCACTGCTGTGGGGATTTAATTGGGGGCCTAGATTGAGGAGGGGATTGGATATATATGCCAATGACATGCTCATTTTTATTAACCCACCTCCATGACTCTGGCTGTGGGTGCTCCGGCTCCTTAATATCTTTGGAGGGATTTTGCTGACTCTGAATTCATCCCAATAACTCCTCTGTGAACCCGGTGAGTAGACACGTGAAGGGGCTGTGGTGGGCATTGGGCCTTCTGGTCCTCCCACGAGGGTATCAAAATGTGGGAGTGTATGTCACCTCGGGACCTGGGTGTGAGCCCTAAACCTGGGTGTGAGCCCTAAATATACAACCGCAATTGGAAAGATTGACAGCTGATTTAAAGCCATGGGCGACGTTGCCCCTCTCCCTTCTCGGGAGGTCGGCCATCTTTAAGATTGTGGCTTTTGTATCGGCTCCAGAACTTACCATTACTCGTGTCATTGTCTTTCTTTTCCCGTATCAACTCCCTTTTTGCAGGGCTTTTCTATTTGATTCTGGTCCCTATCAAATCGCCCTCTCCAAATGTTATAAAGGTGCATGTAACAATGCCATTGCTACTCTGGCAGTGTAGTTCTATTATAGGGCTGTACATCTGACTACCCGGAGTGACTGGTGGTTCGGGGGCTGGCTTTATCGATCTGGCTTATGCATCCGAGGGATGGGCTCATCGACCCTGTTGCATCTACTGTATGGGAAACCGGTCCCTCTTGACCTCCCTCCAACGACCAGAGTGGTCCTTCCGAAATAGAGGGAGGCGGGTCAGGAAATAGAAAGGGGAGTACAGCTCACTGGGGAGACTCCTTTCCTGGAGGGCACCGAGCTGCATCAGGGGGCCGAGCTGCAGGAGTTCAAATTCTGTGATTTAATTGGAATGTCCAGATTGGGTGATGTTCTTGGTGGTAAAGTGATTAAATCCTTTGCTGCCCTTCAAGTGGAGAATCAACTCCAACAGTCCCAATTTGATAAATATCACGCCCTAGATCGCACATCTTTAGGACATCCCGGAATTCGGCCCCTTGAAGCCAAAATACTGTTGACCAACATCCCACACCACAACATTTCTGTCATTTACTGATCTCTAGTGCTCAATGCCCCCAATGCCTTTCCAGCCGTGAGGCAGGCTTGGGCTCATGACCTAGACCCCTTGAAAGATGATGACTGGAGAGAGGCCCTGGTTTCTCCTCTGGAAGCAGCCATAGCTTCCAAATACTGTCCTATTCAGTTGCATTATTTACACAGGATTTATTACGCTAGGGAGAGGGTGTGAATACGGTTCTTTATCACATCTGCTCTTGTTTGAGGTGTCAGACTGTAACAGGAGACTTCACGCACACTGCTTGGGGGCTGTGCTGTTATTGCCTCCTTCTGGGGTGGGGTCTTTGACTGTCTCAGTGGAGAATATATGACGTTACAACGCAAAACATTACAACGCATGCTTTTACATAAGTTTTTACAATGCAACTACCATTACAACTCATGATTTTACAACGTATACCATTACAACTCATTTTTTAAAACTACCATTACACTGTATTCCATTACAACGCATTCCATTACAGCGCATTCCATTTCTCCACATAATACTTTTAGGGCAACAGTAGGGTAAGTGTTGGATAGCGTAGGGGTACAAATTAGTATTTCCCCTCCAGTGAATGCAACAGTAAGGAAAGTGTTGGATAGCGTAAGGGTAAAAATGACTAATCTCGCTCCAGTGAGTGCAACAGAAGGGAAAGTGTTGGATAGTGTAGGGGTAATAATTACTATTCCCCCTCCAGTTAGTGCAACAGTAGGGAAATTGTTGGATAGAGTAGGGATAAAAATTACTATTCCCACTCCAGTGACTGCAACAGTAGGGAAAGTGTTGTTTAGCATAGGGGTAAAAAGTTCTATTCCCAACTACCCCAAACCTATACCCACCCTAAAACTTAAAATTCTCCAATACTAACCTTAAAATGCGTTGTGATGGCATGCGTTGTAATGGCATGCGGTGTAATGGCATGCTTTGGAATGACATGCTTTGGAATGACATGCTTTGGAATGACATATGTTGTAATGGCATGCGTTGTAATGGCATGGGATGTAAAGGCACTTGCGTTGTAAATGTTTTGTTGTATAGGCATTGCGATGTAATGCCTGCATTGTAACAGACGTTTCCCCTTGGCAGAGTTCAAGGCCTTTTCTTGCCTCGGTCTCTAGGTGCGCTCTGCTGCACATCTCGAATGGTTTGGGTGGAAATAGAGGGACTGGAAGGTGGCTTCGGTTTCCTCTTAGGAGGTTTGGAAGGAGGGGTTGAGCCATTTCCTAGGCCTCAAACATCCAGTTTATACTGCTAGGGGTTATCCTAAGAAATATTACAAAATCTGGGAGTGCTGGGCAGATTACCGGGGAATACAGTTGGAACCATGTAATCGGATGGGGAGTTCTCTGGAGGTTGAAATTTAAAAATCTTTAATACTGTTGGGGTGAGGGAGGGCGTGGGGGCAGAGGTGGATGTTACATGTCCCTTCCTTAACCTTTGCCCCAATCAGTGGTCAGAGATGCTGCTACCAGTAGATGCTGAGATGGAGTTTCTTTTTGTGTATTTTTTGTTTTTCTTTCTTTCTTTGACGTTAGTCGTCGCTATTGGCCGGTTTTCCCTGCTATTTTAGTCATTTTGTAACTGTGTCCAGTACTGGTTATTTATTTTTACTCTACTGCCCTTTCTTTAAAAAAATATTAAAAATGTCTTGGTAAAAAAAATATTATGTCAGGGATCCTTTTGCGACTCCCTGAAAATGGCTGTCAATGCAGACCTTGGTCCCTGCATTTGCATTAACTGAATTGTCTTTTATGTTCTTTTACGTACCAGTGGCTGCTATTAAAGTAAAAGTTGTTATTTAGTGAATGACATTGAGGTAGCCGACACTGGTCCCACAGACTGCTCCTCTCATTGCTATTCCCTGTACCCTCAGAGACAGCTTCTACTTTACAAATAAGATACCATCCGTTTTAGGCAGTCAGTGTCAGATCAATGGCTTGTGACTGCAGTGGTGGCCACAAATCATTGCTACATTCCATTCAATTCAAACGGAGGGGTGGGGTGCCCATTTTATGCCCCCTATTTTTACTGAACTGCAAACAGCCACAAAGAGCATTTTATGACTTGAAACAACATTTCCGACTCACATTGTGTCCTTCGATTTGTGAACTACATTTTTTGTGGTCAGACATCTTCTGATTCAGCAAATCACCGGCTCCCCTTCCAAAAATATGCTTAGTATATAAAACCCTAAATTAATAAACTCAAGAATTCTGAAAATAAATGTGTCCATGTACATACGTCAGAAGAATAATTAGTGATGGGTATTCATTCATATGCAAATATATCTCATGCCACATGACATTCAAATTCCAAAAGGAATCACATGTAGTTATCTGAGTGTTTTTGAACCCTATATTGAAAACTCGAAAAGTATTTCAATTCTAAAGTGGTCAAAATGTTGATGTTACTTGATGGCTCAGATACATTTTAAGTTGAAAGGTGATCAATTGAAGTATATTTCGAGTTATCAATAAATTAGTAAAAAAAATACTAACTGTAGGTTATAAGGGATATTTTTAAATACCAAATAGTATGAAACTACTGGATGTATAAAAAGTGGTTCAATATTGCTGACTTATTAAACCAGTATACAGGTTGGATGAGAGGCAATACGCTTGAATGGCAAGTAAACAGATGCAGCATGTAGAAGTTAGCAGACAAAAAACAAGCATTGGCAGAGAGTCTTTTTAGTGGCTTTATTTCAAGTGTTCTTTGTTTGTATTCATTTGGAACAGCCAACGTGTTTCGCCCAAACAAGGGCTTCTTCAGGGCGATAAGGATGCCGTCTAGCTTGCATCGTTGGTTGCACGGAAAGGAAAAGGCTGTTTAAAGAGCCTTAAAAAGTCGTCTGTATTGTCCAGTCCTTGTAATGATCGGTGCTCTGGGATGGTGTACGTTTGTATCGGTAGTCGCCATGGAATAAAGTTGGAGCCGTGTTCGGGATTCGTCCTAACGTCTGCGGGTAGATGACAGATTGCCATTCGATCGTATTGCCTCTCAACCAACCTGTATACATATTTATATTTATGATCAAGGGGCAGCTGATCATTTGAGGCGGGCAATAATACCATACAACGTGACTGATCCAGGTAGTGCAGTCTTCTACAACCCGGTTGCTTTTCTTCTTTGTGAACTTATTAAACCAGAATATGATTGCCATTCTCAGAGGTCGTCTATGAGGTTGTTTCATAAGTAAATGTCCCTGAAAACTAATCATGTGAAGTGTGATGTGCAGTACAAAACCGGAATGCACACAGAGATGATACACCCAAGAGTGATGCATTTAGGAAACCGGGAGAATAATGCTGTGGATTTTGTGAGAAGTTCTGGTATTGCGCTAACAAGCGATCTCTGTAGGGCTAAGGGGTAGCAAAGAGGCTTGGCATTACTGTTGCTAACCTTTATATCTCCTCTGCAGGGCACACATCCCAGCACCGTCCTGAAAAGGGCATCTTCTGCAAAAGGCACACTGAAGCGTGCACCGTCGGTGGTGGTTATCGAGAAGGGAAGGGTGCTACAGAAGCGGAAGGTAGGTATCCCCTCTTTAGCTTCATAACATTTCCATCTAAACTGGTCATGAAAAACATTAATGGCAGAGCAGGTAAATTATTAATACTTAAGTAGCACTCCGAGTGCCATTTATGTTAGTTTTGTAATCAAACAGCTTGTTGTTACCCTCACCAGCGATAAGAACAACATTTACACATTTCCAAGATTTATTCAATAATATTGGCTATTGTCTGTATGATGTTGCTTTATGAAATATAGTTATAACTACAATCTGCAGTAAAAAGCTAGGTAAATTCACCCCAAGCACCCCACCATTGAATATGAAGTGAATAGTCTAAGTGGTTGCCAGGGAAGCAGGAAGGGAATATGAAGCATGTGGTAGTGGGTATATTCTTCTGAGAAACCCTTTGGCTTCGCAGATACATAAGTCACCATCTGTTCATATCTGCCTGGTCATTAATCAGTCAGGACTGGTGGTGCGGGATAATTCAGCTGTGTTTTACTATATTTCCCTCTCCTCTGACCCAATTCATTAGAAAACTGATTGCAGTCCAGCAGGAGCCAAAGGGCATAAACGAAATGGGAGGAGCCTGTGTGTATAAAAATCTTTGATGTGATAAAAACACAACTTTACATTTTGCGAGGAACGTAGAAGAGATTTTTGGATTTAAGAGACCAATAAAATGCAATATTTGCAGCTGAGGCAGTGGTTGTCTCAGAAGGAGATGAAAACCGGTTAGTGTCATAAATTACCTTGTTTGAGAAAATGTGTAAGACATAGGTCTTAAAAAATGTTGATCTCAGAGTGTTACAGGATTCTCCAGTCACTGTCTACCAATCTCACCCATTGCTCTCATGCGGTTGAATGGATCCCTAGAACTCAAAATGAAACATTCTAATAAACATAGGGAATCCATTTGAATGAGCTTGCACTCGTCTTACACCTGTGTGCAGAACTGCCAAACCTATTGAAATGTGATGTGTGTCATTGTGAATAAGCAGTTCATAAAAATCTGTAATAAGATGGCATTGAGGCACCTTATATTGAACCTGCATATTTGAGATGGGATAATACCACATCAATCGAATAGAACAAATGTCATAACCTGACATGCTAGATCGAGACCTACATTTTTAGGAGTTATATTGAGGAAAAAGATAATCTTGTCAAACAGTATTTCTTTAAATAAACGGCGTCTCCACCCACTCGGGATGCAGGCTATGTGATTGATATGGAATTCCTCTCTGAAAAGGCCATATCAAATGTTTACCAATACCGTTGACTTGGCCAAATCATACAGCTATTTTTTTCTCTTAAATTATTGTAAACTGGTTAATATATTCACCCTCCTCTCTTCCGCCATATACAAATGGAACATCCCTAAGATTCTTGAACTATATTTCTCTGCTTACCAAAATACCCGCCCCACCTGGTTTCTGTTTTTATTCCTGATATTTTTTGTGCATTCCCTAAAACTTATCTTAGTGTATGCTACATAAAAAATTCACTCTGCGAATTAGGTCCTAAATTCCTGTGAAGCTTCTGTGTATCATTTAAATCAGAGCACAATACTTAAACCAATCACATGTTGCTCTTCAAGCTTGTAAACAGTTAATTTCCATTTTAAATTTATTTTGTGTTCTTTGTCATTTTGTAGAAATACATTTATCAATAAAAGTTCAGGGGATTCAGGTCTTGTTAATCATTTAATATTTCTCCAAGTCTTTTTCGCTTACACTCGTACTTCTTCAAGAGTCGATGAACAGTGAAAGTCTGAAATAAAAATTAAAGACATTATGTCCCTAATCCGCTTTTCCAAACATTCCTGCGTTTGGTAATTAAATCAATCCTATTCTCAGTACCTAAACTTGGCGGTACTAAGATGCATGTTCCAGTCAGCATTCATTATGAACTTCCCATGATGAGTATTTACACTAATTGAATCAAAATTACAAAAATACATGTTGCACTATAATAAACCACATCTGTTGTATAACCCCTCAATTCACAACATGAAAAGCCTTTCACTATGTGTCACTGCAGTAGTTTAATCTCTTTTCATGTGATTTTTACTTTAAAGAAAATATTCAGCATAGTACTGACTTTCAGTTGTTAGAATATGACATGAATGGTGTTAGTGTAAGATACATACAAGAATGATCTGGTTTACTTCCACAAACTGACCTACAGGATGACATTAATAGCTCGCCCAAAGGCTCATGAAAGCTAGTTTGGTTTTGATGATTCAGTAGTGGTTTGCGTCCTCATCTATAGGTTCTATTAACAAAAAAAGGAAAATTCCAGTAATGGCAAAGTAAATTTGAAAACAACTACTACAGACTGTGTACAGCCTCGTATTTACCTGTTTCTAATCGTGCTTGTGTCTCTACTAGTTTGTGGAAGGGAATCCTTTAGTATTAAGTACTACTAATTAAATTATTTCATGGAGACCTTCTCCTGGGGTTTCTTTTAACAGGGACACACAAGACTAACTGGCAAAAAATAAATTCTGGCCCCATGCTTTGGCGTTCAGCTTCATCCTCCCGTCCACCTTTAGGGATGCCGATTCAAAAAGGACCTTGAGGGCTTTAGGACTTCAGAACTACAGTCTGATATTTCATACTTTAGACCAATAACAGTGTGCTCTGGCAATCCATTGCTCTCTTCATCAGTATGAACCAGACAGGAAATATATCCATTGGATTAGATCATACATTCCCTTTTCATCTTACAAAATGATAAAGGGAAGTCTTCAGTCGCATAGACTCTCAGGAAAAGCCCTTACTCGTGGGCGCACTATCAAGACCCTCTTCTGGCATGGGGTTGCCGGCTGGTGCAGCTGATGCTCCAAAAAGGTTGATTGGCAGCATGCTGGCGTTGCATGAAATAGCTAAATGACCATTTTCTGTGGCCTGTCTAATAGATGTTTGAAAGGAACTCACTGGTAACTTGCTTTCTTTTCGACTGATTACAGAACGCATCCACCGCATACCTTTCCTGCCCGCCCCCCCCACTGATCGCTGATGTCATCTACGTGTTTGTGCAAAGCCAACCTTGCAGCATGATGCTGGTTGCCTCTTTGTGAGCCATCTGTTTGCTTTTCGGAAATGGAGTCCTTGGCCAAATATAAAAACATCTAGGCTCAGGGGAGGGGCATCCTCTCCCCTCAAGTCTCTATGCAGCTTACGGCGTGGTCATCTTAAAACCTTGGGGCATATTATCAAGGACGGGCGATACATTATCGCCGCTTTTATCGGCAGGAAACTGCCGATAAAGCGGCGATAATGGGCTTGATAATATGCTCTATGAATTCCTATCGAAGCCCATGTTAGATGTGAAGACATCTAACATGGGCTTCGATAGGAATTCATAGAGCATATTATCAAGCCCATTATCGCCGCTTTATCGGCAGTTTCCTGCCGATAAAAGCGGCGATAATGTATCGCCCGTCCTTGATAATATGCCCCATTGATTTCTGAAGAGAAGTCTTCTGACCACCTTAATCCATCATTAGTATTGAGGGAATGAGTTAGGTTCTCTCATAAACCAGATAGTTTACCTAACAGGGTTCATTACACTGCCTAATTGTGTTAGGCAGGGAGCATCAAAAAGAGGGAAACCACTGAGAACAATAACCATGATGGATCTTCATGCTAGGGATGGAGGCGAGCCAGACAAGTATAAAAACAATCCAAGTCAAAAACAAATTGAATTGTGACCAGAGATTGATCTCAAGAATGAGCACCTAAATGTAAACGCATGGAATCCATTAAATATAAACCAATTTGCATCCCTTAAATAAAGAGCCACATTAGCTGGGTAATAAGTTGCAAACACATTACAAAGTCTCTAGACGTACTGTGAATCAGAAATGCCTCTTACTGCTTATCTACTACGAGAACCTTCTAAAATGTCCGGTGTCAGTTCCACAGCGAGGACACATGCGTGGAAGATGGAAGGTGGCACTGTGACCAACAAAGACCACCTTACACACCGTGTTTCTCAATTGACATTATTAATACTGGTGTAACTCAATGTAATGTGGGCCTGAGCCTCACTGTCTGCTTGCACCGAAACATATCATAGCACATTGCAGACAAGACATCTCAGTACTGCAAAACATGCTACAGTTAGTCAAGAGGACCAGTTTAAAAATGCAGCCAAGTATATACATACATGTTCTTGAGTATATTCAGTAGAGGATGTAATGCCTCATCAGAAGGCAACAGTGAAAGGATATAAGTTGAAGTCATTTTTGGAATCATAGTTTGTATTGTTCTTGTTGCTGTGGAATACCATTCCATAACAAGCTTTGGCAAGGCTACTCTGTCTGGGGTCTACTGCCCACCTTTAAGCTTTGCCAGTTGCTGCTTTCTTTTGTTGGAGGTTTTTTTTTACATAAAAAAGCACACCTTATCACAGCAGTCCCGCGACTGAAGGGGACTTCTTTTTTTGTAGCTGTGCATCTTGTGCAAGGGCAGAATACTATCCCTCATACTGAAGTTATCCAATGGCTGAAGGGTGCAGGGCAATTAGGGGATGTTGTATGGTGTAGTGGGCAGAAGAAAAAAGGGAATGACACAACAAAAGACAAAAAACTAAGAGGGCTGACGGAAGGCCCCGGCAAGTGTGTGCTACATTTAATTCTGGTACAATCAAAAGGGCTTGTTTAATGCTACCTAAAAGATGCCTGTGTTTCAGTGGTTTATATTAACAACATGCAGGGTAACGGGATGCGGGGTCAAGAGGCATATTCTTATATGGTAAACAACCTTGACCTCGCATCCATCACCCCGCATGTTGTTACAATGCGGTCATTACAATGACCGCCTTGTAACAATGCATACCATTACCCCGCAAGTCGTAACAACTACTTGCGGAGGGGGGAGAAGGTGTTGGATTTTAAATCCAACACCTTCCCTATTGTCCGCACAGACTGGAATTGGAATAGTAAATTATACTATTCCAACATCCAGCGCCCCCCTCCGCAAGTCATTGTTACGACTTGCGGGGTAATGTTATGCGTTGTTACAACGCGGTCATTGTAACGACCACGTTGTAACAACACGCAGGGTAACGGGATGCGGGGTCAAGAGGCATATTCGTTTATATTGGTTCCAACTTGTGTCTGTTATTACTATATTTCTGTTACTTTGTGGCCCTCGTTTGCAGGGTTTAAAAAGCATTTGACCTATGACGCTGCACACTGGTATTGCCTTTCATCCATTGGTGTAACGCAAAATGATGGGGCCCCCTGCAGAAAGGGGTCAGTGGAGCACCTCCTAATGCCCCCCGTACACTGTAGGGGCCCGCTCGGTAAAACAGAGTGGCTTTCCCGAGCTTTTAACTATTTTTTATTCCATGCCATTGCATGCATTCTGCAAGGCATGCAATGGCATGGCTTTGAGGGTGAGGGGGGGCCACCTCCAAAACAAAAATCTTGGGGGCTCCTCCAAACCGGTGCGGCGGCGGGGGTCTCAGTTACACCCATGCTTTTAGGGAGCAAACAAAGACGTGGTTCCAGGAGCCTACTGCAGTGGCCATGTGCTCCCAGAGCACGGCAACCTGACACATTATGCAGGTTATGCTTTACTTTCAGTTGGTGATTAACATTATCCAGTTTGCCCTTTGTCTCATTCTCCTTTTTGTTTTTCAGGAATGGGAGATGAAGGCTTCTGCATAGTCTTCTCTGGTCATCATCTGAAGCCGTCAACTTCCAGGAGCAACGTTAACACTCCAGGCCTGTTTCATGAGGCATCATCTGCAAGTGAACCAGGCAGAAACCCATTTACAGTCCAATGTAACTTTGTACTGATCACCTGCTCTTCATCCGTCTTTGGAAAATCCCGGTGCCTGCAAACTGGGGTGCAGTTTCTGTAATACGATCCTTTTGTGGGTGCAGGCACACCCTATTAGTATGTGCCTTAAAGTGGCCACTAGTTTACTCTGGGCCTTGTGCAGGTGCTGGCACACTGTCTTATTGGCCATGTGGGCTTGTTGACAAATAATATGTTATGCTATGGACCACGAGCATTAGGCAGCGGATTTCTATTGCTGCCTCTGCATACTAGATGGTGCTTCTCCTTATTCGAAGGAGGTGATGAAGATGATAACATTTCACTATTGTCTGTGGTATCAACATTTAGTCTAATCCCTGACAACCATTCTAAGTTTAAAATTGAATGTCTGCCGTCTGGTGATCTCCACTGTTGAATTCAATAGAACATGCATGTTATGCTTTTTTGGCTCACTCAGTCCCACTGCAATATGTCTACTAGTGACTAAAAGAGATGCCAGTGCCAAGTTGTCAATCAGTGTTTTTTGGTTATTGGTGAAAAACAATATTTTTTCCTCTAGTGTGTAGCTGTTCATCAAGATGCTCCAGACATTCATTATGCATGTGTCACGCAGACTTTAGCTCTCCTTGTCGCATGCAAAAACATACACTGAAAAAACACAGACTCAAAACCATCCACTGCTAAAACATCTAACCATACATTAGTACTGTCCCCAAAATAGGTCAACCACTTTTAAATAACTAAATCCTGCAAACCTCACTTCCCACCTACCTATACATCCAGGGAAATGTATTAGACTGTGGCAGGTCTTAGCGCATTTGGAGGGGCAAGTGTGTGACTGTGTTTTTAGGTGCAGGAGATATGTATGGTAGATATTTTGGAAGTAGATGTTTTGGGGTTGTTTTTTCTTTTTCAATCAATTTTTCTTCAATCCATGTTTTTACATATTTACATTCTCCTAGCTAAAACAATGAGGCATCCTAGCCTGTCTATGCAGTGCTTACTACCTTCCAACAGGGAAGAGGCAGTCAAGTAACTGGCCAGAGTACATAACCCACTGCAAGGCCTTTTCTTTTGGTACTGTGGTAGTCAGTAGTTTGGGGCAGTATCCATGATGGGGATTTCCACTTACCACTGGTGTTCCAAGGCCACAAGCACTTGTGCACTCCAGTTTGAATAACCAAGTTAGCCCTTTTAGGCACTGACTCTTCAGAGCATCAAAGACAAACCATTAAAGCTTGTTCTGGGAGGTGGTAGTGGGTTAGAAACTCAGAAACAGCATGACCCTGTAAATAATACAGTGATTTCAGAGTCTCATCACAGGTATCACCTCTGAAGATTAGTGGGGTCATGTGCAGTATGATGGTTAGTCCATGAGGTTTGCATGCATTCCTGGCAGAGGAATGCCCAGCATAATTAAGATTCTTGCATCCACTCAGCAAAGTATTTTGTTTTTAAACAATAAACTTCCAAAGCACCAGTTTATTCTTTATAAAAAATCAACCTTTGCACATGAGGCAATTAGATGATTTCCTTGTCCATGACCACCGTATCTCACAGGATGGTCCTGGCCTGGGACATCTAGATATGGTCACCCATCCTATATAGGGCACACTATCTGTCTATCTGTCGCTGTAACCTGAAGGACCAGAATTTTCTGTTGGTGGAGCCACTGGAGAGTCCACCTTCACAAACTAAGACCCCTGACTCCAAATAGAGTGAGGGATTTACAGTTTTAGCAGGCAGAGCCAGCAGTAATACAGGGCAGCCCTCCCCATCATCAAACTCTAAATAAACCTTGCAGACACAAGCATGCTATACACAATAAGCAGAACACACCTGAACTTGGGGAGCGGAGATATGACTCCCATTGACTTCTATGACATTTATGCTCTAAGATTTATAACATGGTGACCTTGGGCCAGTGTCATCCTATCAAAAAATCTTTTGGAATTCCCATGTCCCTGGGTTCTCAACAATAGTTTACTTCCACACAGTCAATAAGGCAGAGGTTCTAGACATAAAGAAACAATGTTGAAGTGTACCTTTAAAGATAATTGCTGCTAATCAAAAAGGAGTGTGTGGTGAGATAAAGAAGCAACATTTATAGTTATGCCCTCTCCCTAGTTTTCAGGTTGCTCTGGGAACAGGATGGAACATTGTATGTGCCTGTGTGCAGGAGTGCAGCAGAAGTGGTGTCCCCAGCACCCAAGATAGTGAATGACCCACTGCTCCATAATTCTATCTGGCTTTTCCGATCCAACCATTGGGCCATGTTCTGTGCTTGCATTAGGGCCACAGCTTGTCTGATGAGTTCCGACAAACATATTCAAAACCAGCAATTACAAAAAGCCAACCACCCAGAGTGGAGCAGAGTTCCCACAAGGCCCCAGAAATAGCACAGGGTGCCGAAGGCAGGTTAAAAAATAGCCTCATTGTCCAGTTCCATGGGTCTACTGAGGATTCAGCAGCCAGGGGTTTCGCTGCTTTGGCATAGTCACACTCCAGCAAATATACAACTGACCCTATGTTTTTGGAGAGGGGGCTAGGTGCATCCAAAATAAATTCCCTTGGAAGTACCAGACTTCAAAGGTCTTTAATCTCTGTACTGGCCAGCCAAGACAAAGCATCTTTAATTGGCCGAAGTACCCTTTGGAATGGGACACCGAATGAACCCACAGACTGAACCAGTACACACTAGGAACACTGCAAATTTAAACATTGACATTTCTTGATCATTAGGCCTAGAAATGTCATTGTAGATGTTCTGGAAACAGCACATCTGTTAGCTTGGGATGAAGTTAAAAAATGTCTGTGTACTTCTGGGATATGGACACCTTACAGGCCTGGAAGGTGCGTCTTCATCTCCTTGACCTCTGAAGCTGCTAGCTCTATTTGGGGAGGTAACAGGCAATGAGGGTGCAAGACCCTCAGGGTTCCTAGGTGGTTCTTTCTCCTGAGATGTCTTCCACCAGGCTTCAGCCCGCTGGAACTTGCTGTCTGTCTTATTAGTGTGGGACCTGCTCCTCTCCTCCCTTAACTGTTTTGGGGGACATACACTCTAGATGCACCCCCAAACCATTACCGGCCCTACTGTTGGACTTCCAAGAGAATAAAAGGCTCACCTAGTGGACTCAGTATAGCAAGCAATTGAAATAAAACTGGGTAAGGTGGAACAGACTTAAATGCCTTGGTACAACTTCTGAGGAAAACAAAAAGTGATGGGCAAATGATTGAATTCAATCTCAACCACTGGTAACTACTGATAATGGCCGCATTTCAGTCCATTATGTTTTTTGTCAACTGTGTTACTCTCAACAAAGACCAACAAGTTGCAAATCAGCCTTTGCAGTGACCGAACAGGAACAGGACCCCAAACTCCCAGGCAGGTCCCCTCCAGAAGGGAACCCATGCAACCCCAGACTGGTCTTGTCCTGTTTAGATCAGTGGTATTGCTTGAGTCATGTGGTAGAATAAGTATGGTACTCACGATTCCGCTTAGCCATGGTAGCTAAGTTGACAACACGCTGAGGAAAACAAAACAAAAAGGTGATGGGTGAAATGCTTGAATTAATCTCAGCCACCAGTATTTCTCCAGCATTGAATCTTTCATTGATTCACATGCTTGAATCATTCCCTGTTGTTGAGCTGGCAGTCCCAACATTTCCATAGCAGTACAAATACATTTCCTTTAGAAACAATGTAGGTCACCTCATCTCCTAACTGCGACATCATTTTTTCAGAACAATGGCTGAGCCTGCTAAGAAGGCTGTCTTCAGAGCTTCTATCTTCTGTAGTAAAAAAATGTAGTTTGTGGATTATCCATGCTGAGGCTACATTTGCTGCTTGTACCCACAACACAAGCTGAAGAAGTGTAACATTTGATGACAATTTTCTGCCAACACTCTGAATGATCAGGAGGGCTGGCCACTTCAATGGCTTCAGAAGAAAAAGGCTTCTGATATGGCCTCATAAGACAAGGAGCATTTGCATAGTGCCCTACAGGAAGGCAAGAGACCATCTAAGCATCACACTGCAAAAGGATCTCCACCTCGCAAGGTATCTTCTGACAAGAGTCCTCCAGCTACGACCAGTAAGCCCGGTCAAAAGACACAAAAGAGTCTGACAGGAAGCCGGATAGGTGACCAAAGTCTTCTTCTGAGGTGCACAAAAAATAAAAACCAACCTCAGAACTGTAGCTGTGAAACTTTTTGACAATCCCTCTGCCAACAGGTACCTGCCTTCAGTCCAGCCTCATTCATGGTGCCATTGACACTACATTCCCCACCTACAGGTTTAAAACTATCGATTGCTCCCTCGTTGACGATGTGCCAGGCGACACACCCGTTGACACCTACATAACCTGTGGCACTTTCATCTTCAACAGCAAACCTTCTTTGACGGCACATACATGGTTGTCAGAAGAGTCAGTCGAGAACACCAAACGGAAAATAATCGATGGTTATGGCTCCTGAAAATACCATGCCATGCCATGTAACGTTCCACAGCACATGAGTCCACAATTTCTGGACTTGAAGGAGAGTCACAAGATGAAGATCCTTTCAGAACAGCTATTAGTTCAACACAGTAGCATTTAAAATGTCAAGAATATGATGAAGACGAGGAGCACTACGAACAGGAAGAGAGGAGAAAAAATCACATTGGGGGTACAATCACCCACATTAAAACAGTAATTATGATGAATACTATAGGCAATCTCATTACCAGGACCACCGATGCTTAGGGTACCAGTTACCCTGTTGGATGATCTTCATAATCGTTGTCTCCAACACCGACTCGCCAGGAAGGTGCACCGCAACCACCTCAAGGGAGAACTCCTAGAACATCTGCAACATGAAGATGGATGGGATTAATGTAAAGCATCCACTTTGGGGTCACCCACACCATCTCATGAAGACTCCCCACTGGAGGATATCATCCATTTTTATACATATGTGGAGAGAGCATCGAAGCTGTTTCATTTACCTCTACAAATCACGGAATCAAACTCTTTTCTCTAAGACATCAAGTAGGCAAGAAGGCACCCAGAAAGCCAGTTAAAACAATTCCCATGTTTGATCACATTTGGCAAGAAGAATGAAAAATTCTGCAAATGTCACCCTCCATCTCAGCTTTGGTATCTAGGCTTAAAAATTATAGAAAGCCATGACAACACACCTTTATGCCTCACAGGTCAACTGAAGGCAGACTCTGTAGTGATGTAAGCCACACAAGGCAAATCGAAAAACCCATCTTCCACATGTACAACTCTACCAAATAGGCAACCTAAGCAGATATTCAGCTTTCACAACAGAGTCTCCACCCTGACTGCAACCTCCAATAGAACTACCAATTTGCTGGCTTTAGAAGGCCACAATGACTGCCAAATGCGGACAGACAAGGGCCATACCTTGATTTTCTTCTGGAAGAGAAGAAAGGGGAAGCCCTTTTGTCCTATGTGAATGTGAGAAAGCATCAGCTGCTATGATTGATCCGACCACATTTGTGGCCAGTACCAGCTTTCGGCAGACAAGGTTGGCTGAACTCAACTTCCTTTAAGCAGGCAGTGCAGCATCACGTTCTACAAGCCTTTCAACAAGAACCTCTTCGGGAAGCATGTGGATGATGCTTTACAGTCAATCAAGACAGACACCGACATGTCTTGCTCTCTCGGAGTCCTGAAATGCAGATGGTATGTGCCATTTATTGGAACAATGGAAGAGGTTTTCCATACTACAGAAGCAGTTGCCAACCATATCACCCACTGCAGCAACAGGCTCACAAATGCGCCAAAGCGATGTTAGCTTGACCATATCCACCCACAACCACTCTGTTGAAGGCAGAGTACAAAATGTTTTCAAAGGGTGGCATTCTGTAACATCTCACAGATGAGTCTTTCATATCAGCCAACTGAGCTATGCCCTTCCATTCCTTTTCAATCCACCGCAGTGTCCACCCACATCAGAGCAGCTTTCAAGGGAGCTCTTATCAAGCTTATTTCCAAAGGGGCAATAGAGAGGGTTCCAGACTCGGACACAGAGGCAGAATGTTTCTCGCGCTATTTCCTCATGCCAAAGAAGGATGGAGTCCTTCATCCTATTCTCTATCTTCACTCGCTAAACACCTTCCTAAGGAAGGACAAATTCAAAATGCTCACACTGGTTCTGTCTGCCCTGGATCCAAGTGACTGGGTGGTAGCCGTAGACCTACAGGACATGTACTTTCTTGTGCCCATCCTGCAGTCTCACAGACGTTACCTGTGGTTTAAGGTTGTCCAGGACTGTTTTCGGTTTGCCATGCTTCCATAGAGCCTTAGCAGTGACCCTCAGGTGTTTCAGGTGTTCATAAAAGTTATGGGGATGGTTGCTACTCATCTCTGAAGGTAGTGGATACCTGTTTCCCCCTTCCTCAACAGCTGGCTGTTAAAAGAAGTATTGCCACAATCTGTCGAAGACCACCTTGAGATAATGGCAAACCTTTTGAGATTGTTGTGGTTCTTGATCAATTAACCATCTTTGATTGGGGAAGCCTACTCTCGCACTTTAGCGGAGAGTATAAAAAGGGAAAGGCATGACTCCGCGCAGCGGACGCGTACAGCGGACGCGCCGGACCTGTGCCGGATTCGTGCCAGAGTCCTGCCCGTCTGCGCCCGTCCGTGACCAGGCGTGGCCAAGGCAAGAGACCATGCTGCACCTTCCACTTATAGGTATGACAGAAAGACATTACTTAACCTCAGACCATCCCACTGTACCTTTGCGTATTCCCTTCTTCCCGATATAACAAATCCCACCTTCCCTTGTGTGCCTTGTAACTTCGATCAGGCAGATAGCATTCCTGTATCTCAATGCCCCCTCAGCCTGAATCCGAAGCGGCCTTCACCCACTAATAAAAATGTCAGGATTAAAGCGGGCCTCATTAATTGTCACTCGCTTGACATAGCGTTATCCCTATCAGACAATAACTGGGATATTCTTTTCTTGACGGAAACCTGGCTAGGGGAGGAAACCAACCCCGCCCTATCCCTGGCCATCCCCTTAGGATATAATATTCATTGTGTGAATCGACAAAGTCGCAATCACAGCGAAGGCATCGCTATAATCTATAGATCTGTATGGACTATTTCTTCTTTTCCTTATACTCAAATAGACTCCATTGAGGCACTTCCATTTTGCATCCATTTTCCAGCAAACATTACCCTCTCAGGCCTACTAGTCTACCGACCCCCTAAATCCAAGACCTCCTCCCTGTCGGACTTTTTAGATTATGTCCTTCAGGCCAGCTTGCGCTACGCACATTTCACCCTACTCGGAGACTTTAACCTCCATGTGGAGGACGCCTCTGATCCCATAAGCTCCAATTTCCTTTGCACGCTCTCTGACGGTGGCCTAAAGCAATGGATCCGTAGTCCCACTCACAAGGCCGGACATACTCTTGACCTGATATGCTCCAACTTACCTGACCTGGTTACTAGTGACCCCTATCCAGTGATTTGGTCTGACCACTTCTTTATTCCGTTTTCCATCTGTTTATCTCACCAAGATAGACCTTGTGTTCAGGCCAAAACTTTCGGGCGTAACTGGAGCAATATCTCCCCAGACAGTCTTGGAGCTCTCTTAGGCTCCACTGCCCCGAGGGATGCCATCGATCTCGACTCCAGGTTGAACAACTTTAATAGCTGGATTTCTTCTGCTATTGACTCAATCGCTCCCATCAGGCCAATTAAAACATTTCGTTCTGCCCCCTCCTCACCTTGGTTCTCAGAAGAACTACGCAAATGCAAGTCTGCCTGTAAACTCTTGGAAAGACGTTGGAGACTTTCATACTCCCCTGATAGTAAAATGGAATATAAATCTAAATCAGCCCTCAAAAGATATAGGAAAAAGATCATAGATCATAAAAGAATCTACTTAGAGGAAAAAATTAATAAAGCCCACGGCTCCGCAAGGGAGATTTTTAATACTGTGAGATCATTTACTGACCCGCTGGCCCTCAAACGCCAGTCCCCTGTCTCTCAATCCCTCTGCAATCGTCTATCTGATTTCTTTGAGGATAAAATTGCCACCATCTATGACTCCTTTCCTAAAAAAAATTGCTCTGACCTCACCCACAATTTTTTTGCGATTACATCTCCCGACCCAGAACCATCCCAGATCCTATCCAACTTTGAAGAAATTTCTCTTGATCTCTCTTTAGCAGAACTATCTAAATGTAAATCTGGCTCGCCGACTGACCCCTGGCCGGCTAAACAATATAAAGCCTTGGCCCCTCTTCTTAACCCTATCTTGAACAGCATCTGGAATGACTCTCTCCGGACCGGTACTTTTCCAGACTCGTGGAAGCACGCACGACTAGTTCCTATCCTTAAAAAGACTAACACTGACCCCAATGAGCCGGCTAACTATAGACCCATCTCCCTGTTACCGGCTCCAGCTAAGGTATTGGAAAAACTAGTGCAAAAACAACTTGCAAGCTTCTTGGAAACCCACGGGTCATTCCATGACTCTCAACATGGGTTTAGGCAAGGTTACAGTACGGAATCAGCCCTGATAGAGATGGCCGACCCTGTGCGTTTGGAAACTTGATAAAGGATCAAGGGCGGTGTTGGTGCTGCTGGACTTGTCGGAAGCATTCGACACCGTCTCTCACTCTGTCCTCCTTGATCGTTTCCACTCCAAGGGCATTCAAGGTCCGGCCTTGAAGTGGCTGTCCTCTTTTTTGTCCAACAGAACTCAGGCGGTCTTTACCCCCCGTACACTTCCAACAGCCGACCACTAAAGTGGGGAGTCCCTCAGGGCTCCTCTTTAAGCCCCCTTCTTTTTAACGTTTATTTCTCCCCGCTTGCTGAATTGATTGCTCAGTCTGGAATTAAAGCCACCTCATATGCAGACGATATCCAACTCCTGTTCTCGTATGATAGACTCTCTCAATCCACCTTTGATCCTTTAAAAGACTGTCTGCGTAAAATTGCATGCTGGGTGGACAACAACTGCCTCCGACTCAATGCTGGGAAAACCGAGGTCCTTTGGTGGCCACTCGATCTGAGCCCTCCCCCATCACCTAAAGAATCTGTAAAGAACCTTGGAGTCAGATGGGACTCCAACCTTTCCTTTCACAACCAAGTACAGACAGTGTCAGCGGCCTGCTTCTCCAAAATTAGGATGGTTAAAAAATGTATCAACTTTCTCCCTAATAACACCCGGAGAACCATAGTCCAAGCGCTGATTACATCTCACCTGGACTATGCCAATGGTCTGTATATTGGTTTGGCCGCAGGGCTTTGCCATCGACTACAGACAGTTCAAAACGCAGCAGTCCGACTAGTATGTGGCATCTCCCTCAGAGAGCACATCTCTCCACATCGGCGCTCGCTTCATTGGCTGCCAATACAGAAGAGGGCTGAATTTAAAGCCCTCACACTGGCTCACAGGGCAATTAAGGGAAAAGGCTCTGCTTACCTTTCCTCCTGTCTGCCCCCCTACAAAAATGTCATATCTCTTCGTTCCAGTTCCAAAAATCTTCTGACCACTCCTAGATTTAATAAAACACGTTCTGGAGGGAAAACCTTCCAGGCCTGTGCCGCTTCCCATTGGAACAAACTCCCTCTTGCCATCCGGATGATCCAGGATGAGCTTCCTTTTCGTAAGGCATTAAAAACCTTCCTCTTTTGCTGATTCCCTCAGGAGTAAGACTCATTTACACTCTCAGGAGCGCCGGGACACCCCGTTGGGGTAGCCGAGCGCTATATAAAATACACTAAATAAATAAATAAACCAAATTCGCACCTGATTCCTTTGCAGAGATTTCCTTTTGTACAAGATGTTTTGGACACAGTGCTGTTCAGGGCCTTTCATTATTTGACACATGAAGCAAGGACATTTCGGCCATGATCTCAATATTTTAGTCTCAGTCCTGGATCTTGTTGAAAGAGCTGCCCTGAGGCTTCTTGGCCTGTTGGCCTTATGCATCCTGCGTGTCCACTTCACAAGCTGGCATATGAGGGCATTGCACTGGTAACTGTGTTCTCAGTGCCAAGGTAACCTGTTGGATGTCATCCAGGTTGTGAAGGAGACTGCACAAGATCTGCAGAGGTGGCTACTTGACACAACCTGATCTTCCCTTTCCCACCCAGAGCTGACAGTAGCGGTGGATGCATTACTGCTGGGTTGGGGCGGTCATCTGGGAGAGGTGGAGAGCAGAGGGCTCTGGTCTCTGGCAGAAACCCAGCTCCACATCAGTCTGTTGGAGTTGCCGGCCTTTTGCTTAGTGCTGAAGAACTTCCTGCCATCCATCAAGGGAAGGCTTTTGAAGGTTCACACGGACAACACCACCTCCATATGGTACTGCAATAAGCAAGACTGAGCTGGGTCCTAGGACAAGAGGCACTGTGCCTCTGGTGTTGGTTGGAGCATCAGGTCTTCTCTCTGATCGTAAATTACCTAGCAGGGCATTTGCCTCATCCGCAGTGACTGGTGGACCACAAATAGTAATTGCACCTCAAGGTGGTGTTGGGCCTCTTCTGACAGCAGGGAGAATCCTGTCTAGACCTTTTCGTCACTGTCGAGCACATGCAGTGTCAAAAGTTCTGCTAGTTGAAGTTCCCAAGTAAGCCCTCTCAGGGAAATTCATTCTGACTTGAGTGGAGCATGGGACTCCTGCACACTTTCCCACCTCTGCCTCTTGTGCTTCGAGTTCTGAAGAAGATCAGGAATGACCCAGCCCAAGACTTCCTGTTGGCTCCGGATTGAGCCAGGAGAGCTTGGTACCTTGACCTTCTTGGGCTGGGCATCTGTCCTATGATCAGGTTACTGCTTCTGGAGGATCACGTATCGCAGCAGCAGGGCAGGGTTCTGCACTCAAACCTGCACATTCTACACCTCCGTACAAGGAAATTGAATAGCAGCAGTTGATTGTGTTTGATCTACCATTTTACATAGTCCATTTACGCTAGGCACTGGGACAAATCTATGTCCAGAGAGAGGACATTCTGAACTGCAGGTTATCGCCTTTGGAACTCATTCTCGTATCTTGGATTTGGTCGCACGAGTACTGACTTATTATAGCTCGTTATTAGACCTTTGACATCACTAGCAACCATAATTACAGTTCTTCAGACTATTCGCCTTGAAAAAGCCCTGGCTTACGGCCCACAGGGGGCGAAACACGTTGGCTGTGCTGCACAACATGATTGTTTTATTATGAGCACTAAACACTCCAAATAAAATTTGGAGAAACAACGAGTTCTCAACCTTATTACTTATCATTTTTCACAGTGATGATGCTTATTCCCAACAAATATGATTGAACATTGACAAAAAATAGGACTTGTCCAGGTCTCTTCACTTCGATTACTGCACAAATGGGTTACGGTTTTTCCCTATTTCCGTGGACAAGTGAAACTGGATTTTGCCTCATTCTCGAACAGGGGGTTAAATAACTGGTACTATTACCCCTATTACTACTCTCACTCCAGCAAAGAAAAGTAAAGCGGTGCAGAAAGTGCTTTGTCATGATGAATAGTCCTATGTATTAAGATATGCAATGCATTGGCCAAGAAACAAACTCCGAAAGGACTGATGGCTCCATTTATCAGGGCCAAGGCTGCTCAGTGTGTGACTTTGAAGAAAATACGTCAATTTTGGATGGCCGAGCTTGAGACTGTTTCACAGTGTAAAATGTATGCCTAATACATGGTATCTGTGCGACAAATGCAGAAGTAGAGTCAAGTGAATTACCTACAGCTTTCATGGAGGGTATTGCCCTGTTGTTTTTATGCGTTTTACTCGCAATGTTGAGTGTTTCTCCTCCAAAAATACTGAGGTGCCTTTGTGGTGAGGCACATGAAAGGACTGATCTGATGAGACAGGTACCACAGAATCCATGCTGATGCTTTGGCCCCAGCATCTCCTGTAAATATGAATGAAGAACATCAGATAATGCACTGTGGTTCATGCTTGATCTGCTTCTAGAGAAAGCAATTGTTAAGACCATCTCAATGATTGTGAACTTTGGCATGCAGATTTTCGCAGATTTCGTGCCTATTGCCTTTCTCTAAATATAATTGTACTAAACTATTAACATTGAAAAAAAGAATCCATCTTCTCACTATACCTCTGCTTAAGAAATAAAATAAAGTAATGTTTCTCCTTGCTTGTGCCCATAAGGTGAAAATGCACATTTGCAAAATATTCCCTCTAGTGTTGCCCAAGCCTGGTCTGGCCTATGGCTCTGTAATGCAGGGAATTAACAACCAATAACTACCTGTGCTAAACACTTCCTTTTCTGGTATTTCCTATGGACAAAGGTGCAGCTGGTATCACTAACAATATAAAAGCATGCCACATTTAGCTAATGTTTACATGATACATGCACACCGTGAACTGAATTATGTAGGATAGCCAGAGGTCCAGTCCCTAATTTGTACAAGTAATGGGGGCCTGATTACGTGTTCAAGTGTTATTTATCTCAAACGATAAATAACAATAACACAGGGTACGTTATTTATTGTGTGCAATAAATAATACCTATCATGAGTTTGTGGGAAATAACATAAGGATTTTGGTGTTTAACGCACTGAAATCCGCATGATACTAATGACAGCTGAGGTATTTAATGCATCCTATATTTATCGGATGTGCTAAATACAGCCAAACTCGTAATTTTGACTCATGCGTAAACATGGGTTTACGCACAGGTCGGAATTTGCTGGCCCACTCATAATCAGGCCTAAAGTATCTGACCCTCAAGGTTTTCCTCTGAAGCCCATCAGTGCTGCTGCCTAATGTCGGGGTTGCTGAATACCAGGTCTGTCTAGTCTTAATTCCACCTCATGCCTTTTTCATCCATCACCATACTCTCCCTTCTCCTTTATCTGAGTCTTTCAGGATTTTTCATCACATTTTTCTTCCTTTGTCATTGCTTTTCCATCTTTCTCTTCCTCCTTTTTTCAACCCTTTGCTACCTTTCTCTCTAGTTCTGGTTCAAAAACTGTTGAGGAAAAATCAGATCTGGTCCCAAAAGTGCTGCAGAGGTCACTGAAGGCTAGAAAATAGGCGAGGATTGGAGAGGCGTTAGGGCATGACAGAAAAAGATATATCAGGCTGTAACAGAGAAAAAGAAAGGCATTGGGCCTTTTAGTGAGAGGAAATATGCCTTAATAGAGATAAATAGGTGCCTGAAAAAGAGAAAAGAATCCAGGCCTTACAGAACTATAACAGAATTGGATAGCCCAGGGCCGATATTTATAAAGATAATTCTATTTCCCAGTGTCTTGATTCCTTTATGTGTCAAAAGTGTGGCTGAAAATCCTCAGGCCCATCATTGGCGACTGTCTACCATTTTCAGACGTACTCTTGAGTTTCGAATTTGATGGTCCTGTGCAACGGTAAGCAAATAAGAGCTTATAATGTAAAGCTTCATCAAAAAGCCCATCTTTGATGGTTTGCAGATCACAGTTGAGGCTACGCCCTGTCAGCATCTCATGTACCTGGCTCTGGAGGAAGATTGTCCCTTCTTGGTCTATTATTCATTCTCTTTCCAAGTGTGTCACTTTTTTATAATTTTAATAATATTTCAAAACCAAAGCAAAAACTTTGGGAGTTTATATTTAATATATTTTGTATGGTATTAATGTAAATATGCACTTGCTTTGGTTTTCTTTTTCTTTTTTGTTACAAAATGTTATGCTAATTAAACTTTTTTTAAATAAAAATATTTATGTTCTCCTTCCTAGCGCACTGTTTGCCTTGTAATATTTATCACCAGGTTGAACAAGATACCTTGCAGATTTCCATTTGCCAATAGTGCCTATTATGTGTCCTGGATATGCCTCTTCTCTGCGTCCTGTTCTTCACAGACCTCACTCCCAATTCATATTACTCAGTCTTTCCTCCTATTCTTGGCATCCAACATATTCTAAGCCCTTCTGGGGACATTGTAGCTCCTCTCACCTATTATTGCCTTCTCAGTCATAGAGCTCTCTCTCTTGCAGGGATGTAATTTAGAGGTGATCAGGAGTCGCAGATGCGACCCCAGGCTTGCCCCTTGCAACCCATGTCACTGCATTTGTGATCACTGACCTCAGCGCTTGCACAATCAGTGCCAGGAAGACATGGGTACCTCGTCCTTGGCTCAAATCTCCTTTTTTGTCATTTTTTTTATGACACTAATAAATTACATACTATTTACCATTAGAGTAATAAAAATGGAGTACAATTAGCAGGAATATGACCCTCACTAGCAACAGAGGTAAGTAAAAACGCTTTTAAATGTAGGCTGTGTGCAGGCGTGAAGGTGAGAGTGAGAATACATCAAAGAGAGTGCGTGTTTTTGTGTGTTATGGGCAAGCATGTGTGAGTGGGTGAATGTAAAGGTCAAATGACATTTGGTGTCACTTCCGCTACCCTTGCAAGTGTGGTGAATTGCCTCTCCCTAACTAGCTAGGAGCCTTTCAGCTTTCACTGCAGCAAACCTTTTGCATCTGTTACCCTTTCACAGTCATAGCCTTTTTCAAGCCCTTTGCATTGACCGAGGTTTAGCCTTCACCGTGGCTGAATTCTGCCTATCCCCTGGTCACAAACTCGCAGAAAAGTTTCAATTATCCCTCCTTCTTTTCCTTGGCCCTCAACCACAGGCCTCTCCCTTGCTTGTGAATTTGACAGTGAAAGATGAGTGGCTTGGCAGTTCGAGTTGGACGGTTCCAATAAGGAGCAGGGTCAAGACTGATTTGCATATGGTTGGGTCAAAAGTGAGGTGCCATGGTGAGCAACAGAACAATGCATTGGAGTGATACACAAGCTAATTCCAATGGTTAGACTTATTGCAAGCCGCTTCCTATCACCTTTTGTGTGTTTCATGTACTGCCCTAAGTGGCCTGGGTATGCATAGACGTGGGTCCCATGCTCACTGTGCCTCTGGAATCAAGCAATACCCAGCTGATAAGCCCATAATTAGAGCAAAACCAGTTCCGAGTTGCTTGTGTTCAAGTTCAAGGAGGACCTGGCTTGGGAGTTTGGCCTGGACTGTTCCCATAAGGAGCACGGTCAAGACTGATTTGCATATGGTTGGTCCAAACAGAGGTGGCATGGTGTGCATAAGAACAATAGGTTGAAGTGCTATCCTGAGCAATTGCCAGTGGTTAGACTTATTGTAAGCAGCCTCCCATCACCTTTTGTGTGTTTCACTTAAATAAATTAACCATTTTGTAAGTCAGCTGTAAGTGTGCATTAAAAAAATTAAACATAGCGATTGACCTCTATAAAGTGAAATTGTATGTCTGTTTACAACCAAACAGCTAACATGGGTTTAGGGCTACAGTTGTTCAAGTAGCATTATACAAGTTACATTTTTGTGTCAGACCTTGTTTGGGGGGAGGGGGCTAACAGGGCGATTAGGGGCTCCTTGGTCCCAGCCTGGATAGATGGAGCCATTTACCAGTGTCCCTTGTTCCGTCCTACTATGGCACCACAAACTAGGTTGAGTAGACCCCTACCGCAGGTGACGCAGGGCGTCAAGGGCGAGCAGTCTAAGGTGTTTCAGGGAGGTAGTGGGGTTTAGAGACACAGAACTAAAGCAATCATACATAAGGCCCAAAAAGTGAATGTCTAGCCCAGTGCTTTACTTTGAGGGAAAGATAAATACTTTTATCACACCAAAATGTAAGGCAATATTTAAATAAGAAGTATCAGTACTGGGATGAACTCTACTGGATCTAGAGGATTCACTACACACAGAGCAGAAACAGAAAGTCTTAGATTTAAAGCCCAAGTGCTGCCTCCCTCTTGCAAAAATCGTGCAACTTTCATGCAACTTGTGACCCACAGGTCTGTCTGTAATATTTGCTAGACAGTTCTGTTTGAGGGTTGTTTTTATCTTTTAATGTTACAGCAAAGATATGTTTTGCCAATTCAAAGTCAATGTCTTTCAGACTCTGGTGTTACCTGATAATGGGGTACACTTGGATCTTCTAAGCGCCGGTATGCAGCTGTTATCCGCATGGGGTGAACAGCCACACTCACGTTCACTGAGACCTGCCATCTTCTCTCCACATCAGCATCGAAAGCTGCAGCAGCTCGGTGAAGGCACTCTGGAAACTGAGCTAAAGCTGACATAGTGGGGAATCCCTTCCCTCTATTCTGGGACCTGAGGTGAGGCACCAATTATTGAAAGGCAGATTCAGGACAGGTCTTCTGTCCTCGTCTGTGGCAGTTGCAGAGCAGGAACACGGTGATTTGTTGCTGACAAACTTGGGGTCAAATTTATCAAATAGTTGTTGCGCCCTTGCACCATGCAATGGGTTGCAAGAGCAATGGAACACTTAAGTTAGATTTATCAAGGCAATCAAGGCCACCTATCGTGGCCTTGTGTGGCTTGAGAAATCTAGAGTAACTTAACACAGCGTAAATCACTGGGTTGCGTTACTCTGTCCCAGTGAGGCGTTCCATGGGAGAAGCGTGGGTGTTCTCATGAATGTATGACGTTACAACCATACATTCACAACGCATACCATTACAATGAAACTTTTACAGCGCAGGATCCGTTACAACGCATGCCATTACAACGCATGCCATTACAACGCAGATGCTATTACAACGCATGGCATTACAACGTAAGTATGGGTAAGTATTTTTTTTAATTTTAATTAATGGGAATGTAATAGTAGTGTAAATGTTGGATAGTGTAGGGGTTAAAATTACTATTCTAACTCCAGGGGGGTGTAATAGTAGGGTAAGTGTTGGATAGTCTAGGTGAGGCATAACGTGGAGAAATATCTTTATGTCTCCTCGTTACTTCCTCTTTCTAAGTGTGCTGCAGAATGCCTCAGAGGGTTGTTTTTGTGCAGGCAGGTGTCCCTTCCTGCACAATAACAATGCTGCTTACAACACATGCACCCTTGCACCATGGTGCAAGTGTGCCTGCATTAACGCTAGGCACGTCATTGTGCACCAGCGCAGAGAAAAGACAGGAATGCGCCGTATAATGTAAAATCTGGTGCATTCCTGCATTTCATCCGTTTTTGCTCATTATACCTAGATCGTGAAACTAAGCAAGCACCATGACCCCGACTCCCATGAGGCACGCAATATCTCGTTCTTAGCAAGCTTAACCCTCTGTTTTCCTCCAACCTATGATCTTAGACATCATGGACCCAACGTTTCTATTCCAGCATACATGCATTTGTCCTGACGCCCACACCGATGAGAGCGTAGACACCCACTTAATAGGAATGTCAAAAGTGGTGTTGAATTATTTACTCACTGGTCTGATTGTTACACCATGAATCTTGGAATGCATAGATGCACAAGCACATCTTAATGACACGGAGTGCGTAGACACCCACCACATAGTATGCATGAGTGGGAGTTTGTTTTTATTCCGTGGTAACATTGTCACTCTAATGATTGTATGAACTCTATTGCCTCATACATTGTGAGGCTCACACCGTGATGTGTATTTGAAACGTCCAGTACACACACGTTTGGGAGCTGAAGAAGCACTTCACAAACTAGAGACTAAATTTTAGCTACGTACTCTGTTTGCTTGTGATGTTATGTTTGTCTTTACAGATTTTCCCTTTCTAAGAATTGGACAAAAGGACATCTGACCGTGAGTACTCAGTTAGGTCACAGTGGTCAAGGGTAGGATACACCTTAGCGAGTGTATACCGCCCGGGCCACGTTCACTGATCCTGACGAAAACCTGGGACTATCAATTTCAGGTTGAAACATGTAGACCTTTTTATGCACCTTTTTTCACTTTAAAGATACCAATGGTCAATCTAACCAGGAACGGCATCTCACCTATATTTTTAATATTGTCCAGTTGCTCCAGAATAAAATATTTTTAGTGAGTTATATCTGGCCAATTTTTAAAACCACCTCTCACTCACTGGCACAAGAAAAATCAACCCGCTCCACTGTAATCAGGTGTCGTAGCACACCCGGATGGTATTCTAGGTTGGTGAGTGAGGGGTCTTCTTAGAAAAGGAAATTCTGTAGTAGGGGATCTCTGTGTATAGTCATAATCTAGTGAATAGTCCCGCCCATGTGCGTGGACCCCGGAGCAATCGAAATAGTCTCTTCAGTTGTCTTCTTCTGCAGTCCTGCATAGACACTTAAGAGGAAATAAAAGACAAATAATGCAGCCTAAAACTACAAGGCTACACTGGCCAGTACTTCATCTTGAAGTGACAAAGATAGCCAAATAATATTAAATTGTACACACTTTGTAAAGTTTCACACCTAGAGAAACTCTCCTTCACAAAAATCCTTTGTCATGATAGAGAGGAAGGGTTAGACAGACAAGCCCCATAGGCTGCCATTATGTGTCTGGAAAAGGGATAACGTGCCTTTAAGGAACTCTGCAGAGATCCTCTGTAGCCCTGGATGCACAACCAAAGGCCTTTTACTTTTAGTTCTTTTTGAAGGTGTATAAAGCTAGGCCTGTAGCATTCAGTACATTATCATTTCATCCACTGGGGAGGAGGGCGGGCGCTTATGACTATTTGATGCTTTCTAGCAGGGCTCCATGTTGGTTGTGAGTAAGTATGTTGTACTCAATGAGATCCATTTTGTATTCCTTCTGGATTTGACATGGCACAGGGTGGAGGTGTTGATAAAGTCTTCCCAGATAGTGGAAGTGTAATGCCTGCATTTCTGAGTATAACCTCAGACATTGAAGTTTATAGGGAAGAAAACAATGCTGCCCTTAGAAATTCTATGTGACCTAATTAGCAGGGTATTGCTGATTAGTCCTTCCTGAGCACTGCCATGTGGGTGGCGGTAGAGTAGTGGGGGCAAGTGGGCAATTGTTAGAGGGTGTGACATTTTGGTGGGGTTGGGCCTTTTGTCTGCCCTAGTGTGGCCCATCCAGGAATGCTGATGACACATTGTGCTTGTGTTATGGGTACACTTGCTTGTACAAAAACAAATGAAGGAGTACACCCACGAGACAACGCAGTGTCTCCGCAGTGTTGGGAGTGGTGTACAAGATAGGAAATGGAGTAGTTTCTAACCTGTAACTCCAGTTCTGTAGTAGGGGTATCTCTGTTATAGTAATAATCTAGTGAATAGTCCCGCCCATCTGCGTGGACCCCAGAGCAATCAAAATAGTCTCTTAAGTTATCTTCTTCTGCAGTCCTGCTTAGACACTTAAGAGAAAATAAAAGACAAATAATGCAGCCTAAAACTACAAGGCTACACTGGCCAGTACTTCATCCTGAAGTGACAAAGATAGCCAAATATTATTACATTTTACTCACTTTGTAAAGTTTCACACCTAGAGAAACTCCCCTTCACAACAATCCTTTGTCATGATAGAGAGGAAGGGTTGGACAGACAAGCCCCATAGGCTGCCATTATGTGTCTGGAAAAGGGATACCGTGCCTTTAAGGAACTCTCCAGAGATCCTCGCTATCTTAGGATGCACAGCCAAAGGCCTTTTACTTTCAGTTCTTTTTTCTGGCTCCTGCTAGCAGGACCCTGGAGCATTTAGCTCTACCTTTTTGGGTATATCTTCAAATTTTTGAACTTTTCCATATTTTGAGTGTTTCACTCGACGTCTGGGGTCTTCCTCTTCCAGTTGCTGTATTTTTTTACCAGTTTTGCCACCTCCATATTGTCAAAATGCCAGCTTTATTCAACAAGTGCCCTGAGTGTGGTAGGAAGAAGGCTAAATCTGACCCCCACAGAGTGTGCATACTCTGTCTCCCTTCTAGCCATGTCCCTGACTCCTGTGATATTTGTCACTCTTTCTCCAGGAGGACCCTGCGTGACAGGGAGAAGATTCATCTCCAAGGCCTGGAGCAGAGGAGACATCAAGAACCAGGTGGGACTTCTGGGCATGGAGGGACGCTATCTTCATCCTTTGCCCGTGCATCGCCCTCTGGTGGGCTCCCCAGTCAAGAGAAGGTCGAAAAAAGGCACCGGTCCTGGTCGACGTCGATGGCGTCGACGTTGGCGTCGAGAGGTATGACTACCATGTGCTCCCCGTCGACCAAGGGCTCTGGGTATAAGCGACGTCGCCGTCGAGGGGTAGGACTTCGAGACCTCGGACGAGGTCGACGTCGAGGAGTTCACCGGCGTCGACACACCATCGACGTCGTGAGGAGTCCCGAAGAGGCAGGCGCTCGCCGTCGAGGCGACATTGCCGTTTGCCTTCAACGCCGACGCGAAGATAAATGTCGAGGAGAGAAAGATCGCCGTCGAGGCGAAGACACTCGACGTTGGTGAGTTCGTCGAGGTCAGGAAAATCGACGTAGAGAAGAGAGACGTCAAAGGGATCGACGTCGAGGAGAGAAAAGTCGACGTCGAGGGGAGAAAAGTCGATATCTAAAAGGAAGTCGAGGCCCAGAACGGTGTCTAGGGCCTCTGTGGTGAGCGTCTCATCATCATTGGCGAGTCACCGGTCGCGGCGGCGCCGGCGCTCGCGCTCAGAGAGGTGGGCCTCCAGAGTGTCCTCCCCGAGGCCTGCTCGTAAGAAGAGACGAGTCCTTACCTCACCGGACTCTGACTACTCCTGGACCTACTCGCCCTCAAGGCCCAGGACGCCTACACCTCCTCCTCCTCTTCCACAACTTCCTCCTCCTCCACCTCCGCCACCACCCCCTCCTCTTCCACCACTGCCTCGGCTTCCACTACCGAACCCTGTGGTTCCAGCACAACCTTTTCCATTTCCACAGCCCCCGGGACCGGGGGCTCCTGCAAGGCCCACAAAGCCAAGGTCAAGATCCAGAGGGAGGCATCGCTCTCACAGTGAGCGTAGATCTTCAACGAGATCACGCCATCGTCGGCGGAGGGACAGGTCACGGTCCAGGTGGGGATATTCTCCCACTTTGTCGGACTCTCCTCCGACGAGAGTGTCCCCAGTGGATGACATTGTGACTTTCCAGGATGTGTTGCTGAGGGGGGCAGCGAAGTTGGGGATCACATTGACTGTGCCCACCCCTGCCACTTCTGTGATTTTTGAACTGGAAGAACCGGCCATGGAGCTGTTTCTGAAGCCGGCCTTGGTGAAGTCGGCGCCATCTAGTCTTCAAAAGAAGTACAGGCCTCCGGATTCGATCCTGTACCGGATTCTGTCATTGTGACAGCGGCCAAGAAACAACATTTCACTGCCCCGTCGTCTACAGTCCCTCCGGACAAGGAGAGCAGGCACAGGGATTCGGCAGGAAGGAAAGTCTGTAGTATGGCTGCCACATCTCTTAAGGCAGCTAGTGCATCAGCACTTTTGGGCAGATAGGATCGCTCGTTATGGGAGTCCCTGCAACAGTTCATTGAGCTCCTCCCGAGAGACAGGAGGGAAGACTTCCAGGAGATTCTGAATGAGGGCATGATGGTCTCAAATCAGGTCATCAGTTTTGCGGCGGATGCCTCTCTCCTGGCCGCGCATGGGTACTGCCATGGCATAAACTTGAGGCGACATTCCTGGTTGCGCCTTACCTCTCTTAAGCCTGAGGCGCAACAGTGGATTGCTAATTTGTCCTTTTTCAGGATCCACCCTCTTCGGGGCTCATGCGGACTAGGAGATGGCCCGCATGAAGGCAGAAGTGGAAACGCTGAAGGCTGTAGGATTGGAAAAACAGAAGGGCAAGCGGAAGTCGTACCGTCCATTCCAGAGGCGTTACTCTTCCCAGAGGTATCAACGAGGGCAAGGTCGCCAAGCTGGCCAACAGCAACAGCAACAACAGCAATACCAGCGACAACCTTTCCAGAAACGTCAGAGAGGCAGAGGCGGACAGCAGTCCTCCTCGGCGAATAAGGGCCCGCCGGGTCTAAGCCCTGAGGAGTTACTTCCCCCTCGTCCGTTACCCGCTCCGGTGGGAAAAGCATACAGAATTACTTGGCAGAGTGGAGAAAAATTACTCAGGACAAGTGGGTGCTGAATATTGTTTGCAATGGATACAGTCTTCGGTTTGTCAGCCCTCCTCCAGCTATTCCACCGGTTCCGTCGCACTACCAGCTGCACCAACTCTGCACCCAGACCCACCACAGCAGATACAACCAATCTGCTGGTGGAACTTTGGTTCTTGCTCCTCTACCACTTCATGACCAAAAGGGGTCCCACAGAAATGTACTGCAAGTATGTTTATGCAGTAAATGTTCTTTCTCCCATAGGAAGGCATTACCCATAAAAACGCACTCTTGGTGAACATTGCTAAAACTGTAAAAGTTTATTACGAAAAAGTACTTACCTGATTACGAAGTTCTTTGTTTCAAAATATGTATAAAAATACCTGTTATCTTTCTAAATTGGGGTGGCTATCCTTTTGAGTGTGCGCCTCAATTATTGACCCTGCATGTGCAACAAATGTGTAACACTCCTCGCTGATAAGCATTAGGCTACTCAGCCACACTCCCTAGATAGAGCATCTTGGGGTTTGGTAGAGAAAGCCTCTGTCCACTCATAAGGGATACCTGGACTCTTTACACAGAATATCTCTTTTTGGAATACTATATAAAGAGCCAGCTTCCTATGCCCACAGCTATTCCTTCTCGTGGGTAGCCTATTATATCCTATGGGATTTATATTTCAGCAGACTGATGTCCCGTCTGTAACAGAGTAACCGCTCGACCAAGATCTAAATCATGCCCTTAGTTTGTTTAGTGCAGGTCACCAACCCCAGCAAGCACATCTGAATCGTTGGCTGCAACTGTATCTCTGTGAGTTCCCCTAAAGCTTGAACCACCTCACCCCAGAAAGCTCCCATGCCTGGGCATGCCCACCACGTGTGTATATATGTCCCCGCTGCCATCCTGCACTTGGTGCACTGCTCCGGGTTGGAGGGGTCTAGCCTGTGTAGCCACTGCAGTGTATCATAATTCCTGTGGAAGCATTTATAGTGTATCAATTGCAGGCATGTATTGCATGGGGTTTTTCTACAGTTGCCAGACATGGATACCCAATCCCACTCCTTCAACTCCACACCTATATCACCCTCCCATTGTGTCTTCAGTGTTGCAATGCAGGTGGCTGTGCACGGTATCAATGATGCATGGCTTCGAGTAATGAGTTTACCTTGTCTTGCCATATCCGGGAGTTTCTGATTTAAGACGTGCATTTCCGGCTCTTGAGGGAACGCCTTGCAGACCGCCGCTGCCAGCCCAGCATATGCCAGGGAACATCCACCAGAAACTCCTTGGTCTAGCGCAGAAGGCCACATAGCCCACCATCCGGCCATCATCATGCAAGTCTTCCATGCTCTGTGGGATATCTCCCTCTTTTTTGCACCTTAGAAATAAAGGCAGCCTAGGACTAATCCCAGTGTGCCAAGGGACCAGCTGCTGCATGTATATATACTCCTCGCCTTTACTTGTAGATGCCTGCCCCCATATTTCCAATAGGGTCTTCACCTGTACTGGCAAGGCAGCTCTTTTCTTGCAGGGCACTAGGGGGTAACGCATGTATCACCCGCGGTCAGACCAGGCGCATCAGAATCCCCACTACAGGGTCAATGCCCCCCTCCCGGAACCACAGCACTGTTTGTTGTAAGTAGGCAACCCAATGATAGGTCCTGAAATTCGGTGCATGCAGTCCTCTGCTATCTCACTGGGTTTGAGGAGCTTTAGGCTGATCTATGCCCCCCATTCCCCCAGTAAAGCAACCAAGTAGCTCATCCAGTCCGCAGAATTAGGATTCCGGTATGCGCAACAGCATGTGTTTTAGTATATAAAGTACACTAGGCAGCATGATCATCTTAATTATAGTGATGCATCCCATGAGAAACGTCGGGGACTGCAACCATTTACGTACACTCCTTTCCAGGCCAACCAGCAAAGCACCCACGTTAGAGTCATAGGTTTCTTCAATTCTGAGCCGAAATACACCTCCAGGTATTGTATCGTATTTGTCTGGAGCTTTATATTTGGTAGGTCCGCTCCCTCGGACAGAGTCAACTGTATGGGAAAAAGCACCAACTTGTCGGTGTTCAGCTCGACTAGTGTGTTGTGCACTGTGCTCCATGCAGCCATGCAGCCATTGAGTTCCTTAGAGTTAGAAGTATGTAGTCGGCATCAAATGAATTAACTTACTGTTTGCCCCTCACTAGTATACCATGGTCTTCATGTCTAGTACGTATATTTCGAGCTAAAGGCTCAATAACTAAGGTGACTATCAGTGGAGAGAGAGGGTACACCTGGTTGTCCCCCTCTCTACCGGCCAGCTACATGACACTCTATTGCCCAATTTTACTCTCACCTTATTTGCAGTGTAAAGTAGCTTCACCTATCTCAAGTAGTCCACTCCAAGAGCATAATGCTGCAGCGTACGATGTATAAATATCCAGTTAACAGTGTTGTAAGCTTTGTGGGAATATGCTTTATGGCCCATCTGATGTCAGCTTCCTCTATCAGGGCATTCAAGAGAGCCCTTACGCCCCTATCCACCCTTGGTAGGTGTGCTTCAGCCAAAATGGAATCTATACCTGCCTCATCACTCCGACACTGTTGTGCGTATAGCGCCATGTAGAATTCAGCAAACCAGTCCAGGATATCCACCTGAGCCATCAGGGTCACTCCACTTCCAACTTTGGGCGATATAACAGCATTCCCTCCCATCTCCCTGGTAACTATACATGCCAATAATCGTGCAGGCAGATCTCCCTGCTCGTGTTGTGTTTCTGCGTACATTTTATAGTCGTCTCCCTAATGTGTCACAAACCTAATCCAATTCAACCTGTAGTCTGTGTCGTGTCTCTCAAGTCGCCTCAGCATGTGGAGCCTGCCTGGCTATATCCGTTATATGTTGTTTAAGTTTTGTGACTGTGTACCCCAGTGATCTCTGCACCCCATATAGCGTGGCCATACACCTCCCCCATATTGTCACCTTAAAGGCTTCCCATACCACTCCGCCAGAGGATACCGTCCCCGTATTCAAAGCAGAAAATTCCTGCACTGCCTCTCTAATTTCTTCTCTGAATGCTTGGTCATGTAGTGCCCGGGATTGGAATCGCCACTTCAGCGCTAGTGCTAAATAGGCATGTCCTTGCAGTTCCACCGCAAGGGGGCATGGTCCGACAGAGTCCGGTCAAAAACAGCGGCACCCCAAAGTATGCAACCTGTTCTGAATGAATAAGTATATAGTCTATTCTGAAGAAGGTCCCATGTGGCGGGGAATTTAAAAAATAGCCTCTCGTCTGACCGTGCTGTGTCCTTCATAACCATAGTAAGTTTAGAGTGTCCATGCTTTCTAGCAGCACCCTAGAAGACCTGCCCAGAGGCCAAGCAGGAGGCCTGCCCTTGAGCTATCCAGATTTCTATCCAGGATGCAGTTACAGCCACCCATCCAAATGATATCATAATGTGCATAGGGTGTCAAGAGGCGTACCACTCCCTCAAAAAAATCTGCTATGTCGCTGTTGGGTGCATATGTGATCAGTAGTATCTGGGTCTGCCACATATTTCTAGCACCACACCTATGTACCTGCCACCTTCAATGCTCATTATCAGATAATAATGTAAAATAAACACAGATTTCCCTAAACTTTAAACTTAACTAAAAAAGAAGATGTGACACTGTGCTGATACAAAAATGAACCTAGGCTGTGAGCTACTCTGAAGGTCACTGTGAGATACTACTAGCTCGCAATCGACCGGTTGGAGACACCTGGTTTAATCTGTACTATCAACTCTTGTGCTCAAGTCCTTTATGCGCTCCCTCATCTTGTCTATATCCTGGTGCAGTAGCAGCACTATGATGGCCACCCCATCAATCTTTTCTGTAATGGTCGTGTTACCCTCCAGTATCCAATTTTTAATATCCCGATTGGATGGAGGTGCAGTATCCCCCATGACTGGCGCCTCACCAGAAGCTGCACCCTGGGCCATCCTAGCCAGACTATCCTCGATTGGGTGGCCCATTTTTGGGGGGCATGCCCAGGCCCCCTTCAAATTTAGGTGGCATCTGTGCCCAGTAACGTGGCCCTATTAATATTGGGACCTAAGCACTCTATAGTCACCCCTTCGCAGTTCCTTGCAATAGATCAACCCGAGCCAGCCTCTGCAATGTTCACTTCAGATTCTTTTGGGGATACTTTATGGTTTGCTAAAGGAGAACGAATGAAGGGGGTGGCACCGCTGGGCCAGTCGTTGCCACCAGTCCAGGACCCTAGTGTCCAAGCGGGCAGCTCCTCTGCTCTTGTTCTGTAATGGAAAGGGTGAGAGATAGGAAGACCTCCATGGGTGTCTTTATGTGGGACCCTGTCCACCAGCCTTGCTCACTCCAAGTGAGTATTCGGGGCAACGCCCTTCAAGCAATCACAATAGGACAGCAGCCCCTAGACCCCCCTCTGTGGTGAGTCCTATCAAGAGCAGGTGGCAGCCCCAACGCAATGTCTGCTGCCATTAGTAGGGATGCTGTGGTAAAGGGAAGGGCCACATCACTCCCTCTTCCACAGTATTGTCACTATGCCTTCTGCCCACAGACCTCATTCTTACAGCGTATAGCAAGTCCCCAGGGCCTTCAAGCTGCATTTCCACCTCCAGCACTCAGTGGGACTGCCTCAGGTGGGCCCACTACTGCAGCGATAATTTTCCCTGCAGAGCAGTCACATTCCCCCAGCTTGTGAAAGGTCAGCGGGGGAATAAAGGGGAGGGTGTACAATCACCAGTCGTGGCTGCTCCTGTGAATCAGCAGTGGGGCAGGGAGGGTAGGAAGGGGGATAGGTGGGGAGAAATTGTTTTTTTTTTTTAAATCACTAACCTGCCGGCCGGTCAGCTGGCCGGTTGCCGCCTCTCTTCCTGGCTTCTGTTGGAAGAGGAAGCAGGAGAGGCTCCCCTAAGACAATCACAACGCTGCAATGCAGCCTTTTGATTGGTCTGAGCGATGTGGTTCGACGCTCAGATGGGGAATGGGAGCCTGGGCAAGTTCTCCACCCAGGCTGAATTGCAGCCTGGATGGAGGACATTCATGCGCACTTAGGAGGATGCCACCACTCCTCCCCCCTGCGCAGCCTAGCCCCACCCCACATAACTGCCCCAGCACAGAAAAATAAAATGGCTACTATGTAACCTTGACAGCTGCCAACTAAGTGCGAACACACTGTTCAGAGTAAGGCGTGTACAGGGTTGTGATAACTCAATTGCCTATGCTCTCTCTTGATTTCAGGAGTCCAGGTTTCAGCAGCTGGCACTGCAGGCGGACCGGGAGATGACATCATTCCCGAAGGTACCGTACCAGAGAATTTCAAAGGTCAGTTGGTGGTCAGTTACTAGTTTCCCTTCAGAAACCATTTAATGCAGTCTCCTCAGCCACCCTAATGAGATGGGTAAAATGGCCTTTGAGGGAAGCGGAAATTGATGCATCCAAATTTGGGGCTCATTCTGTCAGAAGGGCCATGTCCTCAAAGTCATTTCTTCTGATCTCTCAATTACAGGTCTTCAAAGTCTACATTTAAAATATTTTACTTTAAACCGATTTTGGATGTTGCTTCAGTTGTATTAAACCAGCTTTAAACAAGCATAATTCAAAGCCTCCGGTCCTGACATAGAATGAGAATTTTTCTAGTTAACTTCGTCTAGAATTTTCAATTCTATTAAGGACTTAAAGGCAAGGATTATCTCACCCTGTTCTCATTGTTGATGAAGTAGAATTAATGTTCATGATGTTTTACCCACCCAATATTAATCACTAATGTTATTTCAATGGTCTATTTATTATTTAAAGTGACTGTACGTAAATCTCAATTGTTGATATTATCAGTTGTAGATCAGCAATTACGCATATTCTCTTTTGCAGGCTCAGAACAGGAGAATGATTGAGCAAGATCCAGCAGGCTGACCCTGTTTCCTGTTACACTTCCAGATGTTCCTGAAAATATCCATCTTGACCAGTGCTTTAAATGGGCCGGTACTCACCGGTACTAGGAAACAGCCACTACAACGTGGACTTTTCCATGCATAACCTTAACCACGCATGCATTACAATGCATGCGTGGTTATCACGCATAGCCTTAACCACGCATTTATTTACTACAAGATACGTAGTAAAGGCATGTGTGTTAAAGGTAGAATTAACTAAGGGGGCTTGAGGGGAGTCTACGACCCCCCCCAAAAAAAGTGTGTGTTATAAAAAGGGGGCTTGGGGGGTCTCCCCCTCCCAAAAAAGCACCTGTTTCCGTCGTTTTCTGTTTCTGTTGTTGAAAGATGTGGAGGCAATCAGCGTTGTTAGAGAAAACGGAAAGACACTTCCGTTTCCTCTTTACGACGTGCAACGCACATCGGAAGAGCTTGAAGAGGAGAGGACATGGAGAGGTAAGGGAGATTTTAGGTAAAAAATAAATAAAGAAATGAGGGGGTGGTATTGCGCAGGGGTACATTTTTAGGGATCAGGTGAGGGGTATTTGATAGAAGGGTTTGTGAGTGGGGGAATCACGCAGGGCAAGATTTTTAGTGTTCCGGGCAGGGGTATTTCTTAGCAGAAATGGGGGCGGAGGGTCGCACAAGGGTACAGGGAAGCAGTATTATTAAAAAAAAAAAGAAAGCTGGAGGGGGGAGGGGGAAGGGCGCAGGGGAGCAGTGAAAGGAATTGGGGCAGGGATCGGCGATAACTTTTACCATGAAAATGCATTATCATGCATGGTTTTACAACGAAAATCGCTGTAAAGGTATGCATGGTAAAGGCATTTTTGTGGTAAAGGTTATGCGTGGTAATGGCATTCGTTGAAACGGAATGCGTTGTAACATCATACAACCACGGGTACTGAGTACCCGCACTTCTTAGTTTTATCACTCTCTGAGTGCAGGCATTCTGTACTGCTGAGGAGAATACTGGTACTCATAAAAGGGTAGGCTCATTGGCTGTGAGTGCACATGAGCACAAGTGGAAACTATCTGTGGCAGCCAAGGCACTGCTTCTGTAGCCCTGATCTGAGCCCTAGCTGAGCTATTCGGCGGTGCTCATTTGTATAATGCCCGGGTGCTCACCATCATGCTGTTTGGAAGAGCAGGGTCTATTCAGGCCCTGTGCTGTCAATCAAATTCACACACTATTGGGTGCATTTGTGCAAACATAGGAATGAAGGCAGTCTACTGACAGCACCAATTAAGAAAGCCAAGGGAGGTAAAGAGTTTAAAATGGCTTTAATCATACTTGAGTATTTTCTGTCTCTGCATAGGTCTGTGTGTTTGCTTCCATGTGTGTGCCTGTTTTTTGTGAGAGAATAGCGATCGAGACACTCTCAGGAGGTATTTTAAAGAAAATGCTTGGTTCTTTGTGTGTGCATATCTGTTAGGCAACAAAGGTTCTAAAATAATGTAAAATGAAAGGTTGGAGGGTGAGTGAAAGGATTGATGGGTGTGCAAGTGAAAGGCTGGATGGATGGGTGAGTGAAAGGGTAGATCTATAGATGGATGGATGAATTAATGAAAGGATGGATGAGTGAAAGAATAGATGGATGAGTGAAAGAGAGGATAGATGGATGGATGAATGGATGGATGGATGAGCGGATAAGTGAAAGAAAGGATGGATGAATAAGAGGGAGGAGGATAAAAGGGTGAATGGATGGATGAGTGAAAGGGAGGACTGAGTGAAAGGGTGGATGGAATGAAGGAGTAAAAGGGTTGATGGATGGATGAGCGAAAGGATTGATGGTTGAGTGAAAGGGTGGATAAAGGGGTGGATAAATGAAAGGAAGGATGGATAGGTTTGGAGATGGATGAATACGTTTGGATATGGAAGGGTGGGCAAACAGAATGGTGAGAAACTGAATGATGGATGAAAGACTGAATAGATGACAAAATGTAAAGGTTAAATGGTGGACATCAGCAGGTAAATGGCAGGTTGAAAGGATGAATAGACAGATGGATGGAAGAGACAAGAGATCTTTTCTGGTGAGGGTTGTGCTGAGTTTTTTTATTTGCTCGGTGCCATAAGAGATTTAGTTCGAAGTGGGGGTATTTTCATTTTCTGACTACTGTTGTGATCAAAAATATATAGCATTGTGCCAAACAACAGCAATTAACAGTATGGCATTACGAAGGTGCAACTATTACAATGTTAACTTAGGAAGAGCCTGTAGCCTTACAGTTAGAGCTGTCAACCTCAAAGCTGGGGAACCGGGTTCAAGTCTCGGCAGGGACGCTCAACATCCTGTGATTCTGGGCAAGTCACTTAATCTCCCCACGCCTAAAAAAATTAATGTGTCCCTCTGTAACGAAACTGGTGCTCATGTAAAGAACTCCGATACCTTCGGGTCAAGTTCGAGCTATTTAAAACTCTAAAAAAATCATCCATCACGTTTGCCTTTTATTTTGTGTAATTAGTTAATCTGTTTTGTTTATATAAACACATTTCTCATGTGTTTTGGTATGTGGGGCAACTATTATAAAAGTCATTAAGTATCATTATGTGTTGCCCTTAGCTCCGCCCTCTCGCCACACATCTTGCTCATTTTAATGAGTACCTGCATTTATTTTTTCCCCTTTAAAGCACTGGTCTAGGTTCTTCTCAAATGGGCGGTGGGTTTCATTGTTCTGAAGTTACAAAGGGACATGGTTATGAACTGTACGCCATCTTTGGCAAAGAGAGAGGAACGAAATTGGTGCTCAAAGGTCTTATAGGCATACTCAGAGGCTGATTGGTGTATTACTGATGATGTTGCATAAAGAGAATGTTGGGAGATGTAGTTTTTAGGTCTTGCGCCTAGAGTTACACTGCACAGCAGTGTTCGCGCAGCGAGAGTCCTTTTGTCCGGGTTTCAGAAATGGACCCTGGAAATGAACACGCTTGTGCGTGTGTTTTTCCTAAGGTCTTTTCTGATTGGGCTTGGAGTGCGTGTTGCTTTGTAACAGAACACACAATAGGCCATTGGCGGTTGTGTTGCTCCGCCCATGGCCTATTGGTGTCTGTTACGCCCACCACAGCCCATATGTTTTCAACTATCGTGCCCAGACACGGGCGCGATAATTGAAAACATATGCCTCGCAGTGGCGCGCACGCACGCACCACTCGCAGGTGTGGTTTTTTTTTACTTTTGGTATAAGCGCGGCAGCCACGCTTTACTTTTAATGTTATAAGTAAAGCGCGGGTGCCGCGATTATACCAAAGGTAAGGAAGTCCTGCCAGTGAATTTCAATGGGAAGCTACCCCAACCCTCCCCCTTACAGACCAGTCCTGTCAAGTGCATCTCAACGGGGAGCTGCCCCCACCCCTCTACAGACCTGTCCCACAGACCGGTCCTACTCCATTCATTTCAGTGCGGGCTGTAACTCGCCCCTTTTACAGACCCGGTGTGCATTTCAATGGGGAGCTGACGACTCCAACTTACAGACTTGTTTTGCTCCATTCATGTCAAAGGGAAGCTGCAGTCGACCCTCCAGTCTTACAGACCCACCCTGATAAATTCATTTAAACAGGGAGCTTGATCCGCCCTGCTCACAGACCCGTCCTGCTCACAGACTGTCATGTTGCCTTCATTTCAAACGGGACCCTGAGACTGCCCCTCTTACAGACCACGGCGTGTCAAGCATGTAAGATGTGCCCCCTGTTAGAAAGTGAAAAGCATCCGTAATTGAGGTGCAGAGGCCCCTCGCAGCCTGGGCCCTGGTGCCACTGCACCTGCTGCACCACTGAGAGCCAGGTCACTGCTTACAGACCTGTCCTGTTCCTTTCTCTTCAGTGGAAGCCTGGAAGCTTTTTGATGTTCGGACGGAGACACGCCCGGCTTAAACTTCCCTTGCCCCTCTGAGCAGCGCCTGTGCCAGTGTGCGCCCTCTCTTCCACTCCCATGCAATATATGGAGCGCACTGCTTCCCACACACCAGGCTGCACAAGGGCTATCAATACACGGGTGGTGATTTGCACCTGGCTCCGCTGAAGCCTCCCTGCTCCTGTGAACCAACCCGTGGGCGGAGCTGTCGAGGTCCCAGGGATAGGGGCGACTGGACTACTGTGAGATAGGGTACACTGGCTATCAGCCAATCGGTGAAGCTGACGAGGAACCCAGGGACGGAGTGACTGGGCCACTGTGACATAGTGTACACTGGGTTCCCAGCCAATGGATGGGGATGACGCTGGCCTGAAGTGCTGGAGCGTGACCATGAAATGGAAAGAGCCCCACTCGCAGCTCTGCCAGACACCAAGGTACCTTTACTACGGTTCAAGGTAAGAGATCTCTCTAAACATCTGAACACATTCAAGGTGAGAGTAATCGGGAAAGTGCCGAGGGGCCAGGGACTGCCAGCCTTGCATAGTTCCTGAGTGGACTGTACCAGTACTGTATTGCTTGCTAGGAAACATTCTGATTTGCTGTCCAACGAATTTCATTGTGTGCACTGCATTGCATTTAGGGATACAGTGCACACAACGAAATTCGTTTAATTTATTTATATGTTTACTTACCTTTAAACGTCCATTATCCATAGATTACTACCCCCACCCTGCCCCTCCCCCTCCCCACGTCACCGCCCCGGCAGGTACTCCCCTACCGACCGACCGTGGCTGCACACCACCACATGCACACACACAACCACACACACACAACCACAACACACACAACCACAACACACACAACCACGCACACAACCACACACACAAACCACAACCAAACACACACACAACCACACACCCACAACCATACACACGCAACCACACACACACAACCACACACACACAACCACACATACGACCACACACACACAACCATATTGTCAGTGCACACTTCCACCAGGCACACACACCACCAGCCATCAGTGCACACATCAATAGTTAATGCATCCACAATTAACTATTGTAGCAATCGCAGTATGGCGCACTTTACTTTTAAACATATTCATCTAAAGCGCAGCATGCCACCATTGCTACAAAAAAAATACACTTCTTTTGGCCTACAATTTATAGACATTTGCTGCAATTGGTGTTAATAGCTCAAACTTAATTACTGCAAGACCTATGGCATTGCAAATGCTTGTTTGTTTTTTATTGGCTGCTGTGAAATTTTATTAATAAGTAGCGATGAAAGAATAAAGCATAATCCTCGCTTCTGATTCCTTAATAGAATTGAAAATTCTAGACGCGTTAGCTAAAACATTTTTCAGTCTCTGCATGCAAAGCTGCTCCTGCTAAATGAAAAGGAAAGGTTAGCCATCCTGGAAAGCACCACAGGGCAAATGTCTAATCCAGTGCGTTTGCACTATACACGAGTGAAAAAATATAAAAAATATACATTAATTAAAAAAGGAAAAGTAATATTAATTTATCCAATCCAAGCAAGTTAATTGGGAAATACAATTCCTACAACGTTTTGCTATACATTCCTTGAATTCTCAGTGTCAATTCTATCATAATAATTCTAACATAATAAAATAATTGTATTTTGTTTGATCACAATTGCCACGTTTACCTCAAGTAACTTAACGTTTGCTTTTGTAATTTGTTCACTTGTAATTTTCTCCTCATGTATCATTAACGTTCCTATTGTGAAGCGCTCTGACACCTTCGAGTAAAGTCCGCGCTAGATGAAAACGCATTAAATAAATAAATAAAAACGTCACATGCCTCGCCCCTTCTCGGGCAGGTACGGGCTTGCCCTGCACTCGGTCTCCGAAAGGAAGCCACGTCTTTGGTTTCCGTAATTACAGTCCTTTCTTTCCCCGTGTGTCGGTCTTTCACAACTACAGGCCTTTCATATCCGATTACTGCGGTCACTTCGCTCTGCTCTTTGCCGTAGCGCTCACACTCACAGGCTGTCTCTGACTCCGAGTGCGGGCACTCGTCTCCGCCGCGCTCGGTCTCCGCCGCCCCTGTCCCTCCGGTGCTCAACAGTTCCCCGTCCTTGGCCGTCTCTCACCCCGGATCTCCCAGGGGGCGGGCTAGGGAGGGCGGGCCGAAGTCGCACGGGAAGAGGAAGAAGCCGAGGCTGGGTAGGGAGAGGGAGCCGCTCGGGGTGAGCGTCCTGCCGGGCACCGGGGAGGCCTCGGGGGCGCATAGAGCCATGTTCAGCCGCCTGAGTGCGCTGCTGCAGCAGGCAGTGGAGACGGTGAGTGCCGGGAAGGAGAGCCAGACTAGGCAGAGGCGCGGGCAGCCCAAGAGAGGAGGGGAAGCCGGCAGGGGGAGGCCCTAGCCGGCCCCAGCTCAAGCATATAGTTATAGGGGAGATAAACCACTGCAGGCCGGGGATTGGGCCTCTGCACTCTATGGGAGAAGCACGCCTGTAGCAGAACTGCGCCATGCCTTGTAGCTCCAGAGAAAATAAATGACACGTACAAGTCGAGAATATTGGCCCGATCTTTCCGGGTGTACAAAGCTGCCTTGTCTTATACGAGAAAGTAAACATACTTTCCAAGTCTCACTCGACAGGGTAAAAACACATTTGCACCTTCGAGTCTTGAGATTTTTTTTTATCCGAACCTCAGTGGTGGGAATTTGTTTCTCTTCGTATTTGACATTTTAGGAGGTCAATCGTTTGTAGACTACAACGCAGGGGCAAGTACTGTTTTGACCCCGACGCGAGAGTTCTCAAGTACCCAAGACTATGCATAGCTCAGTTGAGACCAGGTTTTTTTTTTCCATTATGGAACTTATATATAGTTCTGTTTATTCCAAATAATATCAGGGCTTTATCAGTCCCAGAGTGCAGACCAAAACCAGGTCTGGTTGAGCTATTCATGCATGGACCTGGGAAACTTGAGAGAAAGCATCCCTTTTCCTCTTGGTCAGGGTTTTCTAGCAGGTCCTTGCATTCCTAATTTTCCCATGGGCTGTAGAACATCTCTGCAATTTTCGAATTTTTTGTCAAACCACACTATGCTCTCTTTGGGTCCCATGGCTGTCTTTTTAATTTTACTGGCGGTACTTGAGATGAGTAGTTGAAGTGATGTTACTAGGTTTTCCTAATTAGCCTGCCAATGTTTTGTTAGGTGTCTGGGGTTTTCCAATATGGCTTTGACTAGGTTCTTGGTTTCTTTGTTTGATAACCCTGTTTCAATCCATTCCTCAATGGTATGGTAACATCTCACCCTAAATTGGCCACCTAGATTCCAGAAGCTCTCAAGATCTTGTACAGATTTAGACTCACTTGATATATTTCTGAAGATGTCCAGCAGTAGGGCCTTGTGGCCGCTTTCCTGCCTTTGAAGGATCCTCAGGTTTTTAAAGCAGTGTGAGTACTCCCGTTTGAGGAACATGTAGTCTATTACAGTCTGTGTCCTTTAAGCATTGTAGGTTGGGAGTTCAGCAAATCCATTCTCGCTCAAGTTGCGTCCTGAAATCAATCCCTCCTTTGTACAGGATTGTTGGAGTTGGTGACCACCTGTGTCCGATTTTTGCAAAGTTGTACTGAACCATGGCATGTATAGTGAAGTTTGTAGTTTGTTCATTTCTTCCAATGTGTGGCCCCATCTTGCAGTTGAGATCTCTGCAGATGACCAATAAGGGTGTGGCAGGTTTGTTTATTGCAGATTTAATTAAGACCAGTAGGTTGACAAAGCTTTCAAACTTTTTTTGATAGGCACTTATTATTTGTAAGAGTGACTTGCTTAGGAGAGTAAAGTTGCACAACCAGATGTTTTGTGGATGTTTTCCCAGACTTTGATTTTGAGTCACTTGTCTAGTCTGCAGGCTGTACATAACCCATCCCTGCTCCAAGTGGCCAGTTTTGGGATGGCATATTTGTTGTGATTTATGTTATTCCTAGATGACCAAGGGGAATGCCACCCATGTTTCCTGCAGAACAAACATTTCTTCTTTTAGAAAGTTCATGAGGTAATTGATCCCTATCTTCTGTGGAATGCCAGTCATCTTGCATAACCGGATTGACGTTTCTATTCTCTGGTCAGAGAGAATATCATTCTTTTCTTTTGAGGTTCTGATTAGTCAATCCGTTTTTTACAATTTTAGGATTTTGTTGGCTTGGTTTTATTTGTGATGGGGTGGCAGGATCCATCTTTTGTTTTGAAGTAGCGCATTTGTACCTTTTGGAGTATCAGGTTTTTAATTTTTGCTGTTGTCCATTGTCTTGCTCAAATTGTCTGTACAGTCCTTTAATTATAATGAATTTGAAATTGTCAAGGGTTGAGGTTAACGTTACTGTATGAGTTGTTTCTTTTTGGTTGGAGATGCTTGAAATATTATCTTTTAACACTGTTGTTGTTGATCTTGGTGTGGGTCCTAATATTAGTTGCCCGTCTGAGAAGGGGTTTATCAGGGGTTCAGATTTATAAATATATTGTATCAAGTTAGACGTACCTGTGCCAACTAAAATTGAATTATTAATTCTTCTGGGGTAGAAGTGTGCCTCTTAATGTAGTAAAGGTATTTTATCTCTACTGTCCCTTATTCAAGTTTGCCCGTTAGACATTCGTAGACTGTTTTTTAAAGAAAATCTTCCCTCTTTACTGCTGGTCCTAGGCACTGTGTGCATGATCAAATTTCTTGCATCGGTGAGCGATTTATTTTATGAGTCGGGGTCTAAATCTTTTGAAGTTAGGGAGTTGCAGCAGTCTCCGATTCTGTTTTAAACCGGTTCTTGTTACATGACCGGTCAGTGTTTCCAGTTCAGTCTTTTAAGTAGTAGACTTGGAGAATACTGTTGTTTGTTTGAGTAATATCTTCCGGAATTGTTATTTGACTGCTCCTTTAGTTTCCAGGGCTTTAATATTGGTGATTCCATGATGTTTGGGGTAACCTCTTCAGACAGAGTCCCGTTTTTCCTTGAGTTATCCTTCCGTTTTATTTGGTTAGGTTTATCCTATAGAAAGGTTTTCTCAATCGATTGAAGATCTGCCACTTCTGGGCGTATAAGTTTAATTTCGTGGTGGTGGTTATTTTGTATTTTTGCTAAATTTAAGCACACACATATTTGTTTATTTTCTTTCATCTGGGAAGGAAAGAGCTTTATTGCATGCATTTTCACAATTGGGCATTGACGTTTAATTTAATCTCTAGTGTTTTTCTGTTAGGATTAGAGTTCTTAGAAAACCATCCCCATTGAAAATTCCACCTGAATGAATCGTTATCTCATCATCCTTTACTGTAGTTTCCATTGCAGCTATTTTCAAAGGTGGTGTAATATTTGTGATGGTTTCTTGTATCGTGTCCTCTATCTTTTCCGAGAGTCTCTCTTTCTTGATGGAGTAAATCCTGTATTAATCTCTTAGTAGTTGAGAGGGAGTTTAAGACCAGTTGGCGTTGTGCAGCATTAACTGTATTGTTGTCCGAGAGTGTTGAGTTTTCCCTGGGCGAGAAGTCTTATTCTCTGGGTCTGGTCGAGGTGCGATGGGATTTTATGTTGGTTTTATTCTTTCCTTTCTCCGCTCACTGCCAGATCTCTTCTCAGTACTTCATTTTTAGAGTTTGGGTTGGAGCCAAGTCAGCTCTTGACATCTGTGAACATTTCTCGTCAATGTCTTGGGATTTGGGGACATTACAAGCATATGAAGCTTTTGATAGATGTAGTGTTATTTTTGTGTGTGTAGATTTCTAGGTGACACTTTTTTTACGTTGGTGCTGTGTTTGCAAATAAGTTTATTGTACTGCCTTCCTTCGAGTAAGGTTGTGTTTTGTTGTGCACCTTCTAGTCATCTTTTATATTGAAGTGTAACTTCATTGCTCTGTTGATGAACTCCATTATCCGATTGTGGCTATTGTTCTTAAAGCTGAATTTGCCAAGAGGAATGTCATTCAGTAGTTTGTGTTTCCAAGGAGGGGAGCCTCCTCAAAGTTTTTAGGTCTCGGCTAGCGTAGGCTGCGCACATGCGCAGTCTCGCTGGCGAGATTTTATGTTTTAGAGTACCTTTCACTAGTGGGGTTTAAGCCCCGCCCTTCTTTTCCATTGGCTGGCGTCACCGTTCATGCTAAACGGTGGCCAGCCAGTGGAAAAGAGTTTACAGTAATTACTGTTTTCTCTTTTAGAGCCGTCCCACATGGACTGGCTGCCCCGACTTACTGCTGGCATATAAGTTTCTTATCTTCTTTATGGGTCCAAACAGATGGCCCCATAAAGAAGATAATAACCCTTTTACGCCAGCAGGAAGTCCGGCCGAGCCCGTCCAAGTGGGACTGAAGGATTTAAATTAAATACTAATGGACTATACTTACCAATAGCCCATATACCAATATTAGTAATAAATAATTCAGTCGGCAATGTAGAAGGTTCAATCGTTTATTCATCAAATCAAGCCCTGACAGGGGAGCCTCAGTCTACACGACCCTCGGAGGTGCGCAGAGGAGACGGACTACATACAGACGATACAAGGCATATATACATTTCGTCCACATCACAAAGTCGCCTTACTAGGAAAGATACAACTTGTCAGTGAGCCAACAGGAATACCCATATAAGGCACAATTGATTGCAAATAGCCTAGGCCTTAGCTATTCCAGGGGCAGGTCAGTAAGGTGCCTCCCTGTCTATCTGTAGCCCGGGAGTACAGGACCGGCCTCTGCCAGAATGTGTGCATCCCACAAGAAGGGCAGGTGTGACCTTGGGTTTCCCTGAGCTTCAAACTAACAAGTGGAGTAGATGGCTAAGTCGGCCATTACGGGTTCATGCGAAAAGCGTAATCACGTGGTTTCAGGGAAACAGTACTTGCACACAGGGAAACGAAACAAAATGGTTCCGAACATATCAATAGGTGCAGGCGAACTAAAAGTGAATCATTAGGTATTGTGTGACTACAATGTACTCTAAACATATTTTCATATGATTATAAGGTTATATTGTATATATTAGGTCAATAATATGTATTTATCGAATTTGGATCCCATCAGACGGCCCTTTTGGCCTACTATAGTCAATATAACAATTTTTATTCTACGAAAACTCCCTCATCGATCTGCATAAGATCTGAAACCTCCTTCTGAATCATTTGTTTTTCGACTTTGGCCTGACGAGAAAAGTTTAAGGCAGATGTTATTCTTGTTGCACTGAAAGAGCAGCAAGCCGGGCCACATTGGAGACAGAGACAGCAAGTAAATATGACTCCAAAAGCTCCAGCAAGCACCATAAATATTTTCCAACCCCCCGTAGCTAAGAGACCCCAAAACCAACCACTAAGAGACCAGGTACCGTTTTCCACATGTGCTTTGCTGGCCAATCGGTGTAGCTTCTGGATTGCAAGGTGAATTGTAGGGGCCGAATCAGGAATAAACACACAGCAAGAGCTGCCGATCACGCCGTAAGATCCACCCCTATCTGCGAGGATGACGTCAAGAACCATCCGGTTCTGAAGTGACACAAGCCTCGTCGCCTGAAGCTCCACAGTAATGTTTGTTAGGATCCCAGTTGTGGTCTGAACCACGCTCTCCACTATTCTAGACAAACGTCTTATACTACGGCTGTTGAAGATAGGTCCCCAGAAAGGAGTGAGTCCTTTAGCAAAATCCTCAAATTGCTGCAGGGAGGTATCTGTCTGGTCCGTACTGTCCGTATCAAAACTCCTAATGTTTCGGTTAACCACTACCTCCCTACGAACCAACTGATGTGTTCTGTGGTAATCAGGTGGGGCGATATAAACTGGAGGATAGAGGAATGAGAGATAACAACGCCCTGCCCATCCTCTTGGGAGCCAAGTGTACGCGTTCTCACCACACACAAAATATACATCGGGAGAGGTAATCATAGGTGGAGTACTGTATACCTGCAGGGTGTAAGTGTAATTACATTTACTTTTCCCTACCTTAACATGACCCCGTCCTTGTATGCAAAAAGGGGAGGTGGTATTAATGATAGGGATTGGCAAAGCTTTATCATTCGTGACATTTCGTTCTTTAAAATGCTGAAAATACATAGTATAATTGAAAAGTTCAAAATCCTGCATTTCTTCTTGTAACCAAGTCATATTTTTGTAATCTGTATATACATTCATGCAAGCATTTGGATCCAAAGATCCCTCTCCTCCATTTCCCTCGGCATCAAATCCTTGATGCTGTTCAATATACTTCAAAATGGCCTCATAATCTCTTTCAGTATATATCTTAGGTTCAGCTACATAATGAGAATACATCAACGATAACAATTGGAACCAGGCTTCACAGCTAGCTAAGTAAGATAACGGTAGGGAAATGAATAATTCATGCTGATGCATTACTGAGGGAAGTAAACCACAGACCCAACAATTTGTCTTGATTGTGGTACTGTGGGTTTGATGCAACATTTCAATAAAAGCATTTTTCAAATAAGTTTCTCTATGTCTCGCCTTATGAGGGGGCAAGGAATAAAAGAGGTGTTCCTCCGGGGCAACAGTAGTTCCCAACAGTTTCTGTACAGGATGCTGAAATTCTAAATATACGAATACACACATCAAAATCACTGTGATTATAGCAATGAAAGCAACGAATGCCACCTTCACTCTAGTGGACCATCCGGAAAACAAATGCATATTATCAACATATCGTCGAGGAGCCAGAGGTCTTTCATCCTCCATTGCGAATCGAGCAAAAAGAAACATGCTCTCTATAAGTCCAAATCTAACTCGGTCCCTCTCTATAAGTCCAAAAGCTATCTTTGTATCCACAAAGCACGCACGCCACCAGAGGGGTTCTTCTTCCCACAGAGGGATCTTCTTTCCTGTGTCTGTTTAGAGCCTCACAGGTAGACTCCTATCATTCATCAAAGGGAAACAACCTTCCTTTTCCTGTGGAACAACCGCAGCCCTTAGCTCAGTCTTTCTTTCTGAACAGAGCCACTTAGCACAGTGTTCCAGGCGCTCAACGTGTTCAGTCCAGTGTCTCGCTCAGTACCCCAGTAAATCTATCTGATGTTCAACTCAAGTCTTTCCCTAACTCTTATTATGAAAATCTGGGGTACCACGCTGTTTTTGATGCCGCAGGTCATATTTACAGCAACCAGGTTGCTCCTGGTCATGAAACAACTCTGTTGCAAGGGCATCAGATGCATTCGGACCCTGTGATGTACCAGAAACAACAGCCTCCGCTGGTCGGGCCGCCGCCCTTTCACCTGAGGGCAACACTTCACTCGGCTGCCCCTTTTCTTGGGCGTCTGAAAAGGGCACAAAGCTTTGCAGCAATTCACCTTCTTGGCTTGAGATTCCTTCGCGGTTTTGCAAATCAAAGGGCCAAGGTAGCGGCAGGCGTTTCAGGTGACTGATGTGGATCCAGTGCTTGCGTCCATGCACCTTCACCGCCGATCTCGTTGCAAGGATTATTTGATAGGGGTCGGACCACTTCGGTTCCAAACTTGACTTCCGTTGATAATTCTTCACCAGGACCCACTGACCTGTTTCTAGCCGATGTCCAGGACCCTCTGGTAGCGGCCGCAATGTCTCGGATACCTGTTGATGAATAGAACGCAGATCTTTAGTCAAGGCATACAAATAGTCTGTCATCAAAGGATAATCAATATCTCTAAAGGACCTGGGCCTAGGGACTCCCCACCCATTGGCAGGACGACCAAAAATTACTTCGTAAGGTGATAACCTAGTTCTCGTGTGGGGGGTTGTTCTCAGAGATAATAACGCTACAGGGAGAGCATCGGGCCATTTTAATCCAGTACTTGCACAAATCTTGGCCATCTTTAATTTCAAAGTGCCATTATATTTCTCAACCAGACCAGCTGACTGGGGGTGTCTGGCTGCATGAAATTTTTGCTTAATCTGCAAACCATCACAAACACTTTGAACCAACAAGGAGTTAAAATGTGTCCCGTTATCGGACCAGATAATTCGGGGCAAGCAATATCGTGGGAAATATTCCTTAACCAGGGCTTTGGCAGTTGCAACTGCAGTGGCTTCCTTGGTGGGGTAGGCTTCGGCCCATTTACTGAAAGCACAAACCACCACCAGTACATATTTCAAATTGTTCACTCGTTCCATTTGTATATAATCAATTTGTATAACTTCAAAGGGCAGGGATGGTGGTGCAAAATTTCCGCTCAGGACAGATTCTCTACCCCCAGGGTTGTAGCGTAAACGCACATGGCAATATTTAACTACATGTGTCGCAGTCTTAGGAATATTTGGATTATTCCAGACTGGGTCCAGTACGGCACATATACCCTTTGCTCCTATATGGGCTGGACCATGAGCCATGGTCACCACGGCATATACCAATGCATTAGGGAGTAACCATCGCTGTTTCTCAGTTCGATCTAACCAACATTCATTTTTATCTAATCTCCCTACTTCCTGTTCCCATCTCTGCGTCTCGTCTATTGTAGCTTCTTTTTGCAATTCCTTTACACTTTCAATGGTATTATCGAACACACATGTTTCCGCCACCCACCGAGCTGAAGCACTAGGAAACATGGGAGTCATTTTAGTTTGTGCTGTTTCTTTAGCTATTGAGTCAGCAAAAGCATTTCCCTTCCCAGTAGAGTCAATGACTTTCTTATGAGCCCTGCATTTAATGATGGCTACTTTTTCTGGTAGTGTCAAAGCAAACAACAATCGATCAATTAAAGGACCATGTTGAATTTTCAGGCCATGGGTAGTAAAGAAACCCCTCTCCCTCCACAACCTCCCGAAGCTATGGGCGACGCCAAAGGCGTACTGGCTGTCTGTGAAAATATTTACCCTTAATCCTTCACTCAGTTCACATGCTCGTAACAAGGCTATTAGTTCAGCTGCTTGAGCTGAGTGATGGGAAATCCTAGCAGTTTATACCACCGTTTTCAACGTTGTAATAGCATATGCAGCTGTTGCAGTACCATCTGGCAACTTAAAACAAGAACCATCTACGTATAACTCTCCTTGGGGTTCTGCTAAAGGGGTGTTTGTAAGATCTTCACGCCCTTTAGTTTCTTCTTCAGTTCTAAATATACAATCATGGTTGTCATCCTGTTTCTCATTGGAAGGGAGAGGCAGTAATGTTGCTGGATTCAATGTAGCACATCTTTTAATCGTAATATGTGGTGCAAACAATGTTAACGCGTATCCTGTCAAACAAGCACTTGTAAGGTGCTGGGTCTTGGTTCTATTTAACAGAATATCCACAGCATGTGGTACCATGACCGTGAGATCTGTGTTCAAGACTATACCCTCAGATTGTCGGATAGCCACCGCTACTGCCGCAGTGGCCCTCAGACAACTTGGTAGGGCTTGTGCAACGGTATCCAGGATCGATGAAAAGAATGCACAGGGTCTCTGTTTTCCACCGAAACCCTGGGTCAACACTCAGAGCGAACAACCGTTCACCTCGTGCACATAAAGTGAAAAAGGCTTCCGGTAATCCGGGGTACCCAAGACAGGTGCAGAACATAAAGCAGATTTCAAAGAATCAAAGGCTTCCTGACACTCATCCGTCCAGGGTAGGGTTCATGCACATCTTTGGTCGTCAGATACAACAAGGGTTTAGAGAGGAGTGAATAATTAGGAATCCACTGGCGACAGTAAGAGGTTATGCCAAGAAAAGCACGAACAACACGTTGGGTACGGGGTACAGACATATTAGTAATTACAGATATTCTCTCTGGAGTCAATCGTCTCCCCGCTTTCGACAGTAAGTGGCCAAGGTAGGTCACTTCCTGTCGACAATATTGAAATTTGGAGAGGGAGACTTTATTTCCTTTATTAGCCAAATGATTCAATAACATCACCGTTGTTTTTTACAGCCATCCTCTGTATCGGAGGCCACCAAAATGTCATCCACATACTGGATGATTGAATTTCCTGCTGGCAAAATTAACTCATCAAGTACTGCCTTCAAGGCCTGACTATATATGCTAGGGCTTTCTGTATAGCCTTGGGGTGCACGCGTAAATCTAAAGCTTCGGCCACCTAATGAGAATCCGAAGATATGCCTGCTATCAGGATGAATCGGAATGCTGAAGAAAGCATTCTTTAGGTCAATTACTGAAAAATATTTAGCCGTGGGAGGAATCATTGTAAGAATCGCCGTAATATCTGGTACTACTGGATACTGTGGGACCACTATTTTGTTGACCTCTCAAAGGTCAATTACAAAACGATATGCAGTCTTATAATCTGGGGCACCATCAATCGGCGTCTTTTTCAGGATCGGCAAAATGGGGCTGTTACAGACATTAGCCTCTGTCTCTTCCACCACCCCTCTTTCAACGAGCTCACGAATAATGTGCATTAAGGCCTGCTCACCTTCTGGTGAAATATTGTACTGAGGAATGCGGGGCAGCTGGGCATTTGGTTTCAAAGTTATTGACACAGGGGCTATTCTTAACAGACCAACATCAGTGTCCCCTGTAGCCCACAGTGTCCGAGGGATCGTAGAAAATTCAGGGGGTAGGGTTTTAGTTTTGGCAAAGTATTGAGCTACTTTCACAGGTGGTTTCTGCATAGTCAGGAAAACACCATCGGGGGAACAATAAATGCGTGCATGTAATTTCTTCAAAATATCTAAACCCAAAAGGTTTTCACCACAATTAAAGGTCAAGAGAAAAGGCATATGCATAGAAATGGGGCCTATGGTAAAGGGCAGAGTTTTCGAAACTGGGCTTACCACCAGTATTCCAGAGAATCCTACTGATACATTATTTTGGCCAGACAGAGCAGCCCCCGGGACCAGTGTATGGGCGACTGAACTATTCATCGCTCCAGTATCCACTAAAAACTTTCCCGATGTACCCAACAATTCCCCTTCTACATAAGGTCCTTCTTGGTCACCTGGTACTGTAATATGGCCCCCGCTCTGTCCATGGCTGTCTCATGCATAATCCTGTCCGTCATACCTATCATCCTGATAAGTCTCATTGTAGTACTGTCTGTTCTGGGGGTCATCAAAATAATATTCCGTGAACCCTCATATTGCGAGTGCTCTCGTCGCATACTATTTCGGTATATGTTCCCTCGACCCCTACCTCGTCCTCTACTGGATCCATTCCTTACCAACAACAGAGTGCAATCCGCCCTCCAATGACCTTCCTGTTTACAATAAGAACATTAATTTATCCCAATATTCGGAGGACCTCCTCTACCTCTACCCGGCATTGTACCTCTCTGAAACGAACCTCGCACCCATCGTCCAAAATTTTGCCCTCTGCTTACTTGCTGCAGTAGCACTCTAGTTTTTAGATCCTTAGTCTTTTTCTCTGACTTTTCCTTGCTCTCATTTTCACGATGCTCATAATATTGGGCCATGCTGAGGATGACGGACAGGGCAGCTGTAGTCCATGTACTCTCAGCAGATTGAAGGCGGGACATAACCTCCGGAAGCAAATTTGTAACAAATCTATTCACAAATAATCGTTCTCCTCCCTCTGTAGAAAGGTCCTGGCCGCTGAAATCTATGAAAACCTTTTCGAACCTAGTAAAGAAATCCAACGCACTTTCATCCTTTTTCTGTTTACATGCTGTTAGTTTATCCCAGTCTACTTTCCTAGGAGGGAGAAGAGTCTGCATATATGTAACAATTTTTCCCGGTACCGCTAATACTTCATCCCTGGGTTTCTCACCGGGCTTCCGTTCCTTATCCCAATTCTTTAATTGATCCCACGTTCCTCCTAATTCGGGGGCATGGTCTGTATCATGTATCTGTCTCCAAATATCCACTGGAATCAAAAGACCAAAAAATAGCTCAATGTCAGCTATAGTCATGATGGCGGAGTTGGCAGCTTAGGTCAATTCCTTATAATAAGCTGTAGGATTTTTACGGGGGTCAGGGAGCTGGGCATTCAACATAAGGACCTCACTTCGTTTCCAAGCGGTGTAGACCCATTGTTCCTGAAGCCGAGCGTCCACTCGTGCCCTAGTGACATTGCCCCCATTATCCCTTATTTCAGGTAATTCCGGGAAAAAGAGAGGATGCACCTCTCTCATGGGGTGCTGCGCTCCCCACTCGGCACTCTTTCGGTGCATCCGTTCCCGATAATTCAAAAGCGTTGTCACATTCTGATATACTTCCTCAGTTTGGAGATGAAATTTATGAGCGTGATCCCTGACATCACGCAGTATTTGAGGAGGAAATCCTTCCTCAAAGCACTGTTCCCATAGTGAAATCAATCGAATCGCCATGCTCTCTAGAGCCAGCTGTTGTGCAACTGGTTTGAAATCTTTCATAGTTCTCCAAATATCCTCCAAAGTATAAATAGGATTTCGCATCCACTGGGATGCCTGAATTATAATGGCTCTCCTCTCCTCCAGTCCCAACAGCGACCGAGTGTAAGCTCGTTGATCACTCAAGTCAGACAACGGTCGCTTGGGCGTGGCACCCGGACCAACTGTATTTCGGAGATCTAAAGTAGTCTGAGTCGGAGGGGAGAGAAACACAGGGTGCAAGGGAAAAGGGACAGCCGCATCCGGCTGAAGGGATATTAAGGGTAAGGTAGTTTGTCGAAGAGAAGGAGGGGAAAGCGGAACATCATGACCCGATCCGCCAGTGGGGCCGTGGCGACCGCCCCTATCTGGGCTTTGACGGCCGATGCAGCACACAACTGGTCAGTCCGTAACTTGGGTACGGCTGGGTACAAGCCCTGTGGCGCATAAGGGGGAGGTGGTCGGGCTTCCAGTACATCTTCTAACTCATCTCCTGTCTCTGGTCTAGCCACATAACCGATTTCAACCTTCCCAACTTCTCTTCTCTGATTAGTCATCTTTTTGCTTCCTTCAACCACAAGTTCAAGGAATCAAACATAGACTGACGGCTTTTCTTCATAAATAATTTATTCTGTATATAATGAATCTTTTTCTCATCAAAAGACCCCGTAAGAGGCCATTGTAATTCCAAATTATCTTTGGTGTACTTATTCCAAAGGGTATTGAATAGAATGGGCTGTAGACCATGTTTAACATACAAATCGAAACTGGGACTGCCCTCAGGAGGGGCAGGCTGTCTTTCTTCAAGCCGTGTACCTCTCCGACAACAGTACCCAAAACATATTTTGCTAAAACAAGGCATTATGGTAATACTTAAACGATTTTCGTTCACAGAATCTCAAAATACACGCACACTTGGACGCGTCCTTTTCATCATCCACTCATACTCTTTTTATCCAATCATCACAGTAAAGTGCTGTAAAACAGTGCAACGCAAATATTCTTCTATTTTATGCAAATGACGTCTTCAAATACGAACAGAGCCCGTCGACTCCTGTTCGGGGAATCGATTCAAAAGAATTCCAGACCAACAAAATCTCGCTAAAGGGAACAGTCGTCAGACTGTTCTGAGAGCACCTGATAGGCGAACCACAAACCCTCTCACAGGCCATCCCATGGTCCTGTGCTGGTTGGGCCGGGCGTCTGGGAGCGTAGCTCCAGAACCCTAGCTTACCCAGTTGCTCCCAGGGCTTTCCCGGAGAGTATTCGGCCGAGCAAGTAACGCCGTACTCCGCTAAGGCATCAGGTGTAGTCTCAAATGTTCACCAAACAAGTCCGTGAGGTACCCACCCGTGCAGCCCCTTCGCCGCAACGGCAGATCCTCAGATTCCCTCGTGGTCCGGCTTCCCCGGCCACCTTCAAACAAAAACAGTAACTGTCGTCAAAAAGAAACACCTCCTCTGAGTGATTCTTATCCAATCTAATCACAAATGTCACTCACCTGGTGCACTCAGGTCGATTGCGAATTCTCCACTGCCGACACCTAGACAGACAAACACAGTCTGTTCTTCTCTCGGGTTAAGCCCGTAGGACTCCGGCGTAGGGTCTTCAATAGCTGGGAGGGATACTGGGCTAGAGAGTGGAACGGCTTGTTTTCATACCCCATACGGGTGTTTCAAATCGGGATCCTCTTTCTGTCCACCCACTCGGCCAGAACTCCTCCCTGTCCCGTCACCCCTGTTTACAGGAGGGGACCACCCTATCGCGGAGTCGCCAACTGAAGGATTTAAATTAAATACTAATGGACTATACTTACCAATAGCCCATATACCAATATTAGTAATAAATAATTCAGTCGGCAATGGAGAAGGTTCAATCGTTTATTCATCAAATACAAGCCCTGAAAGGGGAGCCTCAGTCTACACGACCCTCGGAGGTGCGCAGAGGAGACTGACTACATACAGACGATACAAGGCATATATACATTTCGCCTACACCACAAAGTCGACTTACTAGGAAAGATACAACTTGTCAGTGAGCCAACAGGAATACCCATATAAGGCACAATTGATTGCAAATAGCCTAGGCCTTAGCTATTCCGGGGGCAGGTCAGTAAGGTGCCTCCCTGTCTATCTGTAGCCCGGGAGTACAGGAACGACCTCTGCTAGAATGTGCGCATCCCACAAGAAGGGCAGGTGTGACCTTGGGGTTCCCTGAGCTTCAAACTAACAAGTGGAGTAGATGGCTAAGTCGGCCATCACGGGTTCATGCGAAAAGCGTAATCACATGGTTTCAGGGAAACAGTACTTTCACACAGGGAAACGAAACAAAATGGCTCCGAACATATCAATAGGTGCAGGCGAACTAAAAGTGAATCATTAGTTATTGTGTGACTACAATGTACTCTAAACATATTATCATATGATTATAAGGTTATATTGTATATATTAGGCCAATAATATGTATTTATCGAATTTGGATCCCATCAGGGACGGCTCTAAAAGAGAAATGTGTACGGCGTCACGATTATACCAAAATTAAAGAAATAGATGTTTTTTCTATTTCTTTCATTTTGATATAATCACGGCACCCATGCTTTACTTATAACATTTTAAAAGTAAAGCGCGGGTGCGGCGATTTATACCACAATGAAAGAAATATAAAAAACATCTATTTTTCATTTTAGTATAATCGCGGCACCTGCGCTTTACTTTTAAAATGTTATAGGTAAAGCACGGGTGCCGCGATTATGCCATAATGAAAGAAATAGAAAAAACATAAATTTCTTTCATTTTAGTATAATCGCGGCACCCGCGCTTTACTTATAACATTTTAAAAGTAAAGCGCAGGTGCCGGGGGCTCCAAGAAGGGTTTTTCGGACGTGGGAGACGTAAGAAATGTCAAGATGACCCTCTAGTAAGAAATGGCAGGGCCCCTCGGTTCAGTCTGAGCTCACTTGGGAGAGACCGTGGTGGCCTCAGGAGAGCCCCTCCTCCATTTGCAAATAACAGCACTCCAAATGTGTAGCACTGACGGAAGTGGGTTTGATTTAAATTGGAAGGAAGATATAGCGTTGGGGAAGCACTTTCACAGCAACCAGGCGCTCTAAGCGCTGTTGCAGAGGTAACAGGGGCTGGGGGTTTAAAATCACCCTGTGACGCAGCATACTAGTACCAGGGGGTACGTGAGAGTGGGTAACTCTGTAGCACCCTCGGGTGCAAGCTTCTGTGAGGGCGCCCTGGCTCAGAAGACGAGCGCCGGCGCTGGTAGTGTCTGGGTGCATAGGGTTCGGTGTGTTGCAGCTGGCACACACTTTACAGCGCCAAACCTGCGCTTGTCGCGCAGTGCGTGAATGCTCAGCTTCAACTGGTCTTTGAGGAGCACGACAGCTTGCAGCGCACTCGGACCGGTGGTGAGAAATGGAAGCGCTATAATCATTGCACCCCCACCTCGCCGGTTTGCACCGTGTGAGATGTAAAGATGATTGAAGTGCATGAACCAAGGGCAAGCGGCGTGCAGTGGCTTTGGGTCACTGTGCGTCGACAGTTCTGCAAGGATCTGTTTGCAGCGTCTTCAGGCTTGTGATGGCGGCGCTATAAAAGGGCAGAACTACCTCCTAGGCTTAAAGTGTGGGAGATGTAAAGATGCTAGAAGTGCGTCTACCTGCGGCCTCAGAAGGGTGTAGAGGACTGGTGTCAGTGCAAGAGAAAAAGATCTTCTCAGCCAGGATTCATTACTATCAGCGGGAGGCTACATGCACTTTTCAGCAGAGATTGATTACTGTCACTGGAAGTTTACAAGCACTTCTCAGCAGTGGGAGGATACCAGCACTTCTCAGCCAGGATTAATTACTACCAGTGGGAGGCTACCAGCACTTCTCAGCAGAGATGCATTTCTATCAATGGGAGGCTTCAGGCACTTCTCAGCAGAGATTCATTACTTTTAAGTGAATTTTACCAGCACTTTTCAGCAGTGGGAGGATGCGACCACTTCTCAGACAGGATTCATTGCTACCAGGGGGAGGGGACCAGAACGTCTCAGCAGGGATGTGTTACTCAGCACTTCTCAGACAGGATTCATTGCTACCAGGGGGAGGGGACCAGAACGTCTCAGCAGGGATGTGTTACTCAGCACTCAAAAGGCGATTGGAGGAATGCTTGCACTAAGCCTACCCACTGGCAATTGGTCGGGGTAACAATCCAAACCATCCTTTTTAGCCCACAGTTTTATTAAGTTAAAGCCATTTGCTTTGCTATGCAATACCATTAGCAAAGCAAATGGCTTAAACCTAATCAAAGGCGAGACCTGTTGCATTTTTAATGCTTGTTTAAGACTGGTCAGCCATTGAGTTCTCTGTAAGCATAAGTAATGCTTTTTGTGTTGGAGTAGAGTTATCCGGATTTATCAGGACAGCGAGGTCCAAGGGGTTTTCAGTGGTGGCATACCGGAATGTCTGTTGAAAGTGACTGAGCGGAGGAGGTATTTTCCTGTAGGTTGGCCAATAGTAGAGGTGTTTTATCATTCTGAGCATTATGGACTTCAGCTGTGACTTCTATAGTGCGGCATACATCTTGGAGTTACTTTGGTCTCATATCAGGGGTTACTGCAGAGGTTAGCCCAAGTAGTGTCCGGTTATCTATCCCTTGACCGTGGTGTTGATTTAGGCCTTGGTGTTCTTCTGATTGTGGTACTATTGAGCCATCCACATCCATTCTTTGATTTAACGGGTTTGCTCTAGATCAGTGTCCATGTGGGCTCTTCTGTTTATCACTTTTGTTTGGTTTATTTTTGTTTCCCCCTTCTGAGGCATCCTTATGTTGTTTTGCACCCATGGATCTGTGGCCGCTGGTGCTTGCAGGTGATATGTTGGATATGGTTTTAGTAACCCCACCTGATGCTGACCTGTGGCAACATAACTTGCCAGGAATATCATTGCCCTTTTTAAAGGCCTTGGGTAGCTTCGATTGGGTCAGTGGTCCCGGGACTAGGAGTGGGTTGGATGTTTTTGGAAGCCCTGGGCGAGCTTTAGCATCCGCGGGAACATGTTGGTGCTCCATAAAAGAGGGTGCTGCAGTATTACTTTTAGATGGTATTTTACTGAGTACAATTATCTTCAAGGTTGGCTTAAGTCGTTATATACCTTTTAGACCTCTGGCTTAAATGCATGACTTTTCTTATTGTACTTTGTCTTTTAAATTATTGTGAGAGCTTAAACCCAGCTCATAACCTTAAGGGCCCTCACTGTACTGGTATATGCCCCGTTCCTATATATTGACCCTACCCACCTGTCGCCCTCGTCAGAGACCCGAGAGTGTCTAAACCATTGAAGTAATTGAATGTGTTGCTGTAGCTCTTCTAATCTTTAAGGGGTTGCGGAACAAACAGCATTGACCGAAAAACCACTCTGATGTGAATGATTAGTCAGGAGCAGCACTGTCTCTCACTTCAACCCATCTCCATTGTTGATAAGCATGGTGTTTGCATATCCCTTCAGCCCCTCACCCACACATAGTACACTCCCACTCGATACTTGGCACATTCGTGCGCCCAGCATGACCAAAGCCAGCACTTGCATGAGCGTATCCATACCTGAACAACTTCACCCAAAATGAGCATTTTATCACACTCGGTAGTCAACCTCAACGGCCACACTGATCACTACACACACTTTCCATCAGTAGGCTGACTACAGTTGCACACAGTACACCAGCAAACTAAATAAACATACACCCAACCTACTCTCGCACCACCAGCACATTCACACCCAAGATGGCTCTTGTTAGAGCTCTCTGTCTCATTATCTCTCTTACACAATTCTTTCGCACATGAACACTCTAAAATCTGCAGCAATCACATTCTCACCAAAGAAAGACCAAAGACACTTTTCAAGGTAGTCAGGAATTTAGCTAATCTGGACTGTTTAAGTATTGCAACCCCTGACTTCAGTGAGTTCTGTGAGAGGATTTAATCATTTTTCAGAAGGAAAGTGGATGATATATATGAAGATATTGAGGAAGGCGGGAACTCGTTGAACTTACAAGATGTGAATGTGTTAGGAGAAGATAATGTGGATGTAGCTTCAGTTAGCAATCTCCCTCAGGTTTCTGAGTCAAAAGTTGAAAAGCTGTATCAATTAAAGTAATGGTCCACTCTTAATCACTTAAAGATTTAAAAAAAAAACTCACTGAAGTGTTGGTGTTGCCTATTTCTACCCTATTAAACCTTTCATTCACAGAGGGAATATTCCCAAAGAAATTGAAAACGTTAGTTGTGAAAACTGTTAATGAAATCCAACTTAGATCTCATGGAGGTCAGTATTTATCATGTAATCTTGCTCCTACCGGTGATTACGAAGCTGGGTGAGAAGTGTGTAGCTCACTAGCTCTACTTTTTTGGAAGAGAAACAACTATTTGATGAGGTCTAAATGGGATTCAGACCGGGTCGTGGAAGAGAAACGGGCTTGGTAGTGGATAGCAATATGATAGAAATAGATATCTGCAAAGACAGCCTTTCAGACACTTTTGACACTGTCGCTCATGCCAGTATGCCCAAGCAGAGTGAGAGGTTCGGCATCAAAGGGTCTGCACTCACTTGGTTTAAGTCATTTCTGGAGTATAGAACATTTGTGGTGAAAATACTGTGGTTTGAATAAACTGTTCAGGTTAAAAGTTGCGTGGTCCCACAGGGATCTGCACTCTTGCTTATTCTGTTGAACATAATATATGAGACTTTTGACACAAGTAATAAAAAGTTTGGCTTCAAAATCATCTCATTTGCTGATGATTCACAGACCTCGTTTTCATGCTTCAAGTGAAGTGATGACCTGAAAACTCAGTTCACCAACTGTCTTTTAGCTGTGCAACTTTGGATGGACCGAATCGACCCAGACTTTTAAACAGAAGAGGTTGCTTTGGCAAAAGCAATATATGGTCTTCCTTTCTCTGGCCCACTAGTTTGGACCGTTCTCCAGCGGCATCAAAGAAAAGTAAAAGCCTGGGATTAATTTTGGATAAAGAGCTTAACTGTAAACCCCAGCTAAATTCTGTGTTTTGTGATGCTTACTCCAACTGAGGCTAATGTTTATTCCTAATAAATCAAAAGCATTAGTTGCCACTGCTGCTTTTAATTCACAAATGGATTATGCGAGCCCATGTTACTTGGGGCTTCCAGGAAAGGCATTAGTAAACTCCAAAGAATAAAAAATGCGGCAGTTAGACCAGTTTTTAAAGGACACAAGTAAGACTCCATCTTTGAATTCTGAAAATCTATGCTCTGGCTTCTGGTGGAGACTAAAGTTTACGCATTATGTTAATGCCACAAGAGTCTATGGAATAGATCATCCTTTCATTCAAATTCTGCTACAAAGAAACAGGGAAGACTGAGATATGATAATCATCTTCTGATATAAGGGTGAAGCACACTGGAACTGGTGGGGACACGGCTATGCAATACGCTATATTATACTGTAAGAGCTCAAAGTTATCGGATGTAGTTCAGAAAATATTGAAAACATTTCTATTTTGCTAATTCTAGATCCCGAAGATAAGTAACAATCTCTTATTACTCTTTTTGTTGTGTGTTCCAGCATCAACAAATCTTTGTGCCATTTAAATTAGTAACTCATTCGTGTACTGTGGCATGAACTGTTTTCTGGCAATGCAGCACACCCAACCTAATATATCCTTGGTTGAAAAGCACTGCTGCTGGGTTAACGATAGATTGTTTATGGGTGGCAGCTGCAGCTGCTACTCTTGGTGTGGCAACCCTTAATTCACATCCAGGCTGTATTGTCCCAGAAGGAGGTGGACCGTCAATGGGATGATCGTGTTGTTACTACAAAACTCGTGGCAGTCTGCTGCAAATGTGTGCACCTAGGCTTGCAGACTTTGCAAGTTTAGCAGCCATGCCTGGCCCTTTTCATCAAGAACAGTTTTGGACAGAACTCGAATTAGTAAAGTATCCCAGTACACATAAATATGTGCTGTTAATGTCTACCAGCAGCCAACTGGCGCAAATTAAGTAGAATTCTGCAATGGATCGCACTCCGCTAGCCCCTCCTCCGGGTCGCCCCTAAGCACTCTGGTATTTGAAGTGCGTGTAGTTCGAAGAATAGAAGTCAAGTTCATAAGTGGTTCACCAAAGTTGGTGCGAGTAGGTACTCGTTGTTCCCAAAATCTCTAGACCCAAGACATGGCTCGGGTTTCGGGATAGTTTCCCTCATCAGTAGAGAACAAGTTTGGGGTGGATGAGAAGGCCGCCAAGTAACCGTCACAGGCCTCGATGCCTCTCTGGCTCGCAGGGCGTCTCCAGAAGCTCGTCAGCTTGGCGCTCAAGGGAGCGATAAGTAGAATTCTGCAATGGATCGTACTCCGCTAGCCCCTCCTCCGGGTCGCCCCTAAGCACTCTGGTATTTGAAGTGCGTGTAGTTCGAAGAATAGAAGTCAAGTTCATAAGTGGTTCACCAAAGTTGGTGCGAGTAGGTACTCGTTGTTCCCAAAATCGCTAGACCCAAGACATGGCTCGGGTTTCGGGATAGTTTCCCTCATCAGTAGAGAACAAGTTTGGGGTGGATGAGAAGGCCGCCAAGTAACCGTCACAGGCCTCGATGCCTCTCTGGCTCGCAGGGCGTCTCCAGAAGCTCGTCAGCTTGGCGCTCAAGGGAGCGATAAGTAGAATTCTGCAATGGATCGCACTCCGCTAGCCCCTCCTCCGGGTCGCCCCTAAGCACTCTGGTATTTGAAGTGCGTGTAGTTCGAAGAATAGAAGTCAAGTTCATAAGTGGTTCACCAAAGTTGGTGCGAGTAGGTACTCGTTGTTCCCAAAATCTCTAGACCCAAGACATGGCTCGGGTTTCGGGATAGTTTCCCTCATCAGTAGAGAACAAGTTTGGGGTGGATGAGAAGGCCGCCAAGTAACCGTCACAGGCCTCGATGCCTCTCTGGCTCGCAGAGCGTCTCCAGAAGCTCGTCAGCTTGGCGCTCAAGGGAGCGATAAGTAGAATTCTGCAATGGATCGCACTCCGCTAGCCCCTCCTCCGGGTCGCCCCTAAGCACTCTGGTATTTGAAGTGCGTGTAGTTCGAAGATTAGAAGTCAAGTTCATAAGTGGTTCACCAAAGTTGGTGCGAGTAGGTACTCGTTGTTCCCAAAATCTCTAGACCCAAGACATGGCTCGGGTTTCGGGATAGTTTCCCTCATCAGTAGAGAACAAGTTTGGGGTGGATGAGAAGGCCGCCAAGTAACCGTCACAGGCCTTGATGCCTCTCTGGCTCGCAGGGCATCTCCAGAAGCTCGTCAGCTTGGCGCTCAAGGGAGCGATAAGTAGAATTCTGCAATGGATCGCACTCCGCTAGCCCCTCCTCCGGGTCGCCCCTAAGCACTCTGGTATTTGAAGTGCGTGTAGTTCGAAGAATAGAAGTCAAGTTCATAAGTGGTTCACCAAAGTTGGTGCGAGTAGGTACTCGTTGTTCCCAAAATCTCTAGACCCAAGACATGGCTCGGGTTTCGGGATAGTTTCCCTCATCAGTAGAGAACAAGTTTGGGGTGGATGAGAAGGCCGCCAAGTAACCGTCACAGGCCTCGATGCCTCTCTGGCTCGCAGGGCGTCTCCAGAAGCTCGTCAGCTTGGCGCTCAAGGGAGCGATAAGTAGAATTCTGCAATGGATTGCACTCCGCTAGCCCCTCCTCCGGGTCGCCCCTAAGCACTCTGGTATTTGAAGTGCGTGTAGTTCGAAGAATAGAAGTCAAGTTCATAAGTGGTTCACCAAAGTTGGTGCGAGTAGGTACTCGTTGTTCCCAAAATCTCTAGACCCAAGACATGGCTCGGGTTTCGGGATAGTTTCCCTCATCAGTAGAGAACAAGTTTGGGGTGGATGAGAAGGCCGCCAAGTAACCGTCACAGGCCTCAATGCCTCTCTGGCTCGCAGGGCGTCTCCAGAAGCTCGTCAGCTTGGCGCTCAAGGGAGCGATAAGTAGAATTCTGCAATGGATCGCACTCCGCTAGCCCCTCCTCCGGGTCGCCCCTAAGCACTCTGGTATTTGAAGTGCGTGTAGTTCGAAGAATAGAAGTCAAGTTCATAAGTGGTTCACCAAAGTTGGTGCGAGTAGGTACTCGTTGTTCCCAAAATCTCTAGACCCAAGACATGGCTCGGGTTTCGGGATTGTTTCCCTCATCAGTAGAGAACAAGTTTGGGGTGGATGAGAAGGCCGCCAAGTAACCGTCACAGGCCTCGATGCCTCTCTGGCTCGCAGGGCGTCTCCAGAAGCTCGTCAGCTTGGCGCTCAAGGGAGCGATAAGTAGAATTCTGCAATGGATCGCACTCCGCTAGCCCCTCCTCCGGGTCGCCCCTAAGCACTCTGGTATTTGAAGTGCGTGTAGTTCGAAGAATAGAAGTCAAGTTCATAAGTGGTTCACCAAAGTTGGTGCGAGTAGGTACTCGTTGTTCCCAAAATCTCTAGACCCAAGACATGGCTCGGGTTTCGGGATAGTTTCCCTCATCAGTAGAGAACAAGTTTGGGGTGGATGAGAAGGCCGCCAAGTAACCGTCACAGGCCTCGATGCCTCTCTGGCTCGCAGGGCGTCTCCAGAAGCTCGTCAGCTTGGCGCTCAAGGGAGCGATAAGTAGAATTCTGCAATGGATCGCACTCCGCTAGCCCCTCCTCCGGGTCGCCCCTAAGCACTCTGGTATTTGAAGTGCGTGTAGTTCGAAGAATAGAAGTCAAGTTCATAAGTGGTTCACCAAAGTTGGTGCGAGTAGGTACTCGTTGTTCCCAAAATCTCTAGACCCAAGACATGGCTCGGGTTTCGGGATAGTTTCCCTCATCAGTAGAGAACAAGTTTGGGGTGGATGAGAAGGCCGCCAAGTAACCGTCACAGGCCTCGATGCCTCTCTGGCTCGCAGGGCGTCTCCAGAAGCTCGTCAGCTTGGCGCTCAAGGGAGCGATAAGTAGAATTCTGCAATGGATCGCACTCCGCTAGCCCCTCCTCCGGGTCGCCCCTAAGCACTCTGGTATTTGAAGTGCGTGTAGTTCGAAGAATAGAAGTCAAGTTCATAAGTGGTTCACCAAAGTTGGTGCGAGTAGGTACTCGTTGTTCCCAAAATCTCTAGACCCAAGACATGGCTCGGGTTTCGGGATAGTTTCCCTCATCAGTAGAGAACAAGTTTGGGGTGGATGAGAAGGCCGCCAAGTAACCGTCACAGGCCTCGATGCCTCTCTGGCTCGCAGGGCGTCTCCAGAAGCTCGTCAGCTTGGCGCTCAAGGGAGCGATAAGTAGAATTCTGCAATGGATCGCACTCCGCTAGCCCCTCCTCCGGGTCGCCCCTAAGCACTCTGGTATTTGAAGTGCGTGTAGTTCGAAGAATAGAAGTCAAGTTCATAAGTGGTTCACCAAAGTTGGTGCGAGTAGGTACTCGTTGTTCCCAAAATCTCTAGACCCAAGACATGGCTCGGGTTTAGAGATTCATCAGTCCAACAAGTACCGACTTGCACCCACCTGGGTGATCCACTACTGAACTACAAGTACCAGAATCCCGAGGGGCGATCCGGAGCAGGGGCTAGCGGTGTGCGCTCCATTGCGGTGGTTTTTACTGGCGCAAATTAAGGGCAGCATATTTTGATAGAAAATACCTTAAAAACCGGCTGCTGCACATATTCCCGCATTGACTGCAGACCCATTTGAATTAATTTTATTAAGTCATAAGAAAATACATTTAAATTAGTCCACCGTGAATGCCTGAGGACACATGAGCAGCCATCTTGGAACTGTTAAAAACAGTTTTTAAAGATGGTTGAGCTGCCAATATATTGGCTGGTGATGCTCAGAGCACAAGGAGGGTGGAGAGGGGTTGCTTATAATATGGATGGAGAGGTGTGGATGAGAAGTGAGAACAGAGGGAAAGAGAATTATTTTCCCAAGTCCATAACTGTTTGCTTTGCCATTGCTTGTTGTACTTTTTGGCACGATAGCATTGTTGGATTTACAGACTTTTTTGTTCACAAAGTATGTACAATAATTAAAATCCTGGCCCTTTCATCAAAGGTCTAAACTATGCAATATTCTGCTGTGTAGGTAGTAGAAAATTGCTCTGACTCTTTTTTTTCAACACTCTTCTTAACGGGGCAGCTGAACTGCAAAGTCTGTTGCGGAAGGGGTCCTCTGAGCTTCAATTTTGTAACCAAGTTACTTTATTAGGGGAGTTTCTTTCCTGAACAGCCTGGGCCAGTGCACACAAAATCATCCAGCTATTACCAAACGCCCCATAAAATGCCAGACCTATTGCTTTACCAATGCATGTTCCCTTTTGATCACACACTTGCGATCTGCTTGAAAGCTGATGGATAGGTGCATGTGCAAAGCACAATAAAATGTATATTGTGCTCAGATTTCAATGAGTGGTGGTGCTAAAACAAGCAAAAAGAGTAGTTGCTTCTGTTTAAGCATTACCTTCCAGGTCTCAATGATTCCATTGGTCTCCAGGTTAATGGAGTCTTAGGCTGCAATTAGTGTCCTTCAGCAGGATATTTTGTTCTCAACCCTATTAAGGTTGAATCTGACAAACAGCGCAAGCTGTCTTGTTGCAAAACACATATTGTGGGTTTACCAAAAACATATAGGGGCTTGGAACAATTGCTTACCATTGGTTGGTTCGCCTGTCACTCATTTGGATGCTTCTTATTTGAGGATGTATTTGTCAAACTTTTTTGTCCCTTCCATGGAATATATTACCGTCTCTTTTATTAGCTGGCTACTAGTCTTCGTCTGCCTGCCTTTAGGGAACCGCTTTCCTTCATTTACTTTAAGCGCTCTGTGAGAATGCATGTGTTATCCAACTGCTTTCCCTCGTGTGTTTTTTCTCCCACCTCACTCCCTGCATATGTGCTTCTCTCCCCACTTGCACTCGCGTTACTCTCTTTCACCTGTGTTCTCTCCATCCTGTTGGTTCTCCCCATTTACCCACTGTGTTCTTTCTCCCCCCACCTGTTGTGTTGTTTTACCCCCCCCTCCCCCTCTCCCCCCACGTCCCCCCAAATCTTGCTCACCACAAGCTACTTTTGCTTTTGTACCCATCCATCACGGATCGGAAAGTTTAGGCGCATGGCTTTTGTAGTAGCATGCATATGTGTTGAAAGCATTTGAATGCCTACAAAATGAAGCGCCGACTGCATCATTGCGGTTTTTGTTGTTTTTTTAGCCAAGCTGCTCAGCAGGTGTGACTTTACAACATGGCTAAACAAGGATTTGCAATACAATAGGTCTCGCATTTGCAAGAGTTTAAGCTGTTGGCATGGTAAGTGAAAATGCCTTTTATTTATCTGTTTTGCTAATTAACACTTAAATAAAAGGAATTATTAGTTACAATGCTAATAGTTAAAACTCTTGTAAATGAGAGACCTATTCAAAGAAGCGACCGCCATTGTCCCCGCTGCTCGGAAAGTGAAAGCTCGCAGGGCTCGCTGAATGTTGCAGGAAAGCATGTCGTGCCTGAAGTACAAGAAACTCATTAAAGAAAATAGTGCTTACAGACAAAAAAAGACGTACTGTGTAACAACCTAAATAAAAGGGTCAGTCGTCATGGGTTGTTACAAATGAACACAAGGTGGTACGAAGGAAGGACTAACAAGCATATTAAGGAATCAGAAGCCAGCATTTCCGAAGGACAATGACACACACAAGCCAATGACAAATATGGGCGGAGAGTGGGTAGGGATTCTATTCCATACTCCGATACAGCATGCCGCAGAGCAGTGCATGCGCTGCCCAGGCTCGACCTAAAAAACATTAGAAACAACAATAGTCTCATAGGCGAGATCTGTTGGCTTTGACAGCTTTTTACGCGTGTCCTCAACCATCACTCGCCCGCCTAATAGCTTGTTCCAAATTGGGTGTCATTGGCATCAGTTAGGTAAGCTTATAAAAATGCCAGCAAGAATGAAAGTGATATTGCAAGCTCTTTGACATCCACAGGAGATACATGTAGCACTGCTACAATAAATCCATCTGAATAAGCGAGAATGGATAGCTTCACATAAATGCTGGTGTGGCCAAATGATATTAACTGAATATTCAGCCTTTGCAAGAGGGATTCTCATCTGGGTGAAACCTAGGGTACCCTTCCAGATCATAAATGAGAACATTTCCAAAATGGGCGATAAACCATACTCAATGGCCACTTAAAGGACTGAGATTTAACGATAAGGAACATATACACAACCAATACTAACCAGGGTACATTCCTATCAAGATCTCACAAACAATCGTAGCCTCTTTGCCCCACTCAGTCATCATAGGGGAAGACGGTAATTGTGTGGCACTCTACTGGACTGATTTCCCCACCACTCAACTGGTGAGGAAGGTCTGCGCCTGGCAAGATCATTGATGCCTGAAGGGTGACTCACCTGAGGGACTGAGATTATTCTTACTTCTCTGCACTACATGAGCTACATGTTGGATTAGACGCATTCCTATGTACATCCTATGTCTGTGAATCCGTGATAGACTCTGAATACCCGAACTATTTCAGACAATAACCCAATACCCCTATAGCCCTGACCCTGGCCAGGGACTAGACATGTACATCAATCCTGAGCTGGAGCCTGAAAAAAGACCGCTTGGAGGACCCCGTCTTTCATTTTAACATAGGGGAGGGAGTTCGGAATTACTTTTCGTAAAATGAAGGCACTGCCCCTTCAGTGCTTCTGAAGATTTTAAGGTTGTAATAAGAGGCCAGTGTATATCGAATCCAGTGGGGGGTTGCCGGATGTCGATAACTGAAATAGATGCATGGGAGGCAACCCTGAGAACCACTGAGCAAGAGGGACCCTGGAAACCAGAGCTGCAGCAAAAGCTGGTAGACACGAAAGAGATATTGGCGGAGCATATTGAACTCTTGTGCTGCTTCTGCTACAAGGCATACATGAAGAGGGCGAATACATGGCAGGACAAGTTTGGGATTCTCTTAGCGTGGTTGGCTAACCTTAGTGAGAGAGGCTCACAAATTCTGGAAATCCAAACTGTACAGGGACACAGGGTTTATTAGCAGGGAGACATACAATAAGCTTTAAAAAGACACAAAGCTAAGCTCTATTCTGGTGCCAGGAGGAAGGTGGTAGGCCCCTCGCAACTATTCCTGATCAAGTTGCCTCTGAACAGAATCACAGCAGACGAGGTGGAAGATTTTGGAGCTAAAATTATGGTGGAGGTCAAGAGAATGGACCTTGAAAATGGTGCCAGGAACCAATGGTCTCCCAGTGAAATTTTATGCGGCCTATATTGAGACACTTGCCCCTGACTTGTAGCTCTTTACCCAGCAGCACATGAAAGTCACTCCCTCCTGAATCGACAAGAGAAGCAATGGTTGTTTCTTTTTAACTTTATGTATCATTTTCACATGAAAAAAAACCCAGAATGCCCATAAGCACGAGGATTTAAAATAAACAGTGATGGAAGTTAGTATACAAAAGAATACAATAAAGAAACTATGTTTCAATAATAGTTGTAATGGGGATGGGGCGGTACATTATCACACAGCATTCATAGTAAGACCACCAGCATGGGGGTGTGAGGAGATGCCGAATCAATCCGAGCCAGCAGAGTAAAAAATTAACAAGTAGTTTTGTAATGGTTGCCATTTATTTTTTAGTTTAGAGTGTACAGTGACACAAGCCAATGAAAAATGTGTATGGAGAGTGGGTGGAGCTTCAAATCCCAACCTCAATACAGCATGCCTTAGACACCAAGAAAGCTTTTTTGCGTAGACTGGGAATACCTCTTCATTGTGATGGCTCACATAGGTTTGGGGCCAGGATTCATTGGATGGACAAGACTACTATAGTCCGCACCAACTGCAAGAGCTAGGATGGGCTGAGTGATCTCTGAACAGTTTCAGGTAAACAGGTGTACAATCCAGGATTGTTCACTCTCCCTACTGTTGTTTTGTCATAGCCGTCACACCTCTGGTGAGCAGGGCTCACCTGGGGTCACATTTCACAGGCATACATAACCATAGCAACATAAATTATGTCTTACTATACATCGATGATATGCTTCCTTTTCTCAGTGATAAGAGAACAGACCACAGAAAGCGGTGTAATTACTGAGTACATTTGGGGATATCTCGGGCTGTGCATAAATTGGCCAAAAAATAGTATGTTCACTATCAGGGCCTTCCCTGGTGTTGTCCTCGAGACACAAGAGAATGGTATGGGAACTGACATCAATAAATAGTTTGGGGTTCATGTTCATAGAGAGCGTTTTAACATCCTAGAGGGGACTATAGGAGCAGCCTTCAAAATCTTAAGATCCAATTTGGCCTTTTGGAAGACTCTCCCAATATCAGATGCAGGATGAATAGCATTCACTAAAATGGTTGCCCTATTGCGATTACTATATTATTTCTCGACACCACCAGTGGTTATCTCCAGAAGCAAATTTTGGGAACTGGATTCGACCTTAGCGGATCTGATTTGGGTCAGGTGTAGGCGTAGGGTGGTATTGTCCAAAATACTCTGCTTGTTGAGGGGTGGGGGGCCATGGAATTTCAAGACCAAATTTGACAGCCCAGCTGCAATGGTTCATGCGATGGCTACAAGATGGGATGACCGCGAGGGCAATGACTACTTCTGACACCCCACCTTAAGGTCTGCTGATAATGCCCCTTTTAGATCGGAAACGGGTCAATGCAGAAGGCCGGGTTGACCTGAAAGCTATCGAACACTTTTTGGGTTAGGTGCCTACAAAAAACATGCACAACCACTCCATACTGGCTAGCAATTTCCTTGCAGTTTCTAACTGCACTGTATAAGGTCAATTGGAGGGGGCTACAGGGATGGACAGGCAAGGGGTTGAGACTATAGGTACCCTGTTTGGGGCTGGTGAACCCCTACCCTTTGGGGAGTTGATGGAGGCTTACAAAATATGGCCTGGACTTGATGGTGGCCTTCAGAAAATACTGGAGGGGGGGGGGAGTACTGAACCTCCAATACATCAGGGCTGCCATTGTTTCTGCTCATTGGCGGGCATGCATAAACCTGTATCTGGGCATGTACAAAGATATATCTGGGCTGTACCAACAATTGAGAGTGTATATGAACTGCCTGCTCAATTCTATTAAAGACACATGGGAAGTGGATGTGCTGGCTCCCATCTCAGATGGGGATTGGGCAAAAGTACTAGAGGCGGTCCCAGAGGTATCCAGAAATGTATGGTTTAAATTGATCAACTATTATATTATACAACAGACTAACCTCCTGCCCGTTAGACTTTATACATTTTCCCACATGCCCAACACACTTGCCCCAGAATTGGCCTCATAGGAACGGAGATGTTGCAAATGGTGTGGGGATGCTTCCTCCTGACTCCCTACTGGACAGAGGTACTTCACTACCTCAATGACATCACTGATCGTAACATAGGCGTATTCTCTTTGAAGTGCATGCTGATCTTCCAAACCCGCCCGTCTAAGAACAACCGTAAGTCCGATTTCTTGACTTTGTGCTGATTTTTACAAAACGGCAAATTACGATTCAGTGGAAAACAACCACAGGTCTCTGAGTGGAGAGGTGGAAAGCTGATCTACTTTGCTGGGCGGAGTATGAAATCAGTGCCCTATTCAGAAATGCCAAAAAGGGCAGAGAGCCTCTGGATTTTGCTACGGCATTGGAGGGCCTGATGGATTCAAAGGAGGAGGATACCCCATCTGAGCCTGACACCTCCCGTGAGCACTTGTTTCCCACCAGACCGGTGGATCCCTGGTCCACCAACTTATGTCTCTTGTTTCCCTGATTCCAGTTGACAAGTACAGGCCTGGTGTCGGCCACTGGGAGCAACACCATTCCTTCCTAGCCACTCAGAAATCGATTATCCCAACATACTCAAACCCGCTTTGATTCTTACATCACTACCCTTCAATATGGCGCTTGACACGACATAGAGCCGGGGGAGGGAGAGGGGAAGGAACAGGGACAGTTGATGACTAGATTTTGTTGTTTTAGTTTCGTTTGACAAAAAACAAACCTGTATGAGTGACTTCTCTGTACAGTACTGTACTACCCCAATGATTGTATGATAAACGAATGGGATGTCGCTGTTTAGTGCTGACGACTATGGCTGCAGGCACAAATAGCAGCCCTGATGTTAGACTGTACATTACCCATTGTCAACAGAGCTGATCTATTGTACACATACTGTACTTATATGAAACATAATAAAATATGTTTATAAAAAAACAAACAGACGACTCAGCCAATATGGTTAATCAACTATCATGAAATGTATAAGCAGTTTGTTAAAAGAACACCCAAATACTTTTGTGTTTCACTGCTGATTTGTGTTTTTATGTTCTGTTCACATTTGGCACACTGTACTATTGTATACATTTTATGTCAATTCTTGGTAGATGTCAATTGTGGACAAACCTTTTATATAACTAAGCAAGTGTATGACCGCTAATTGGGTGTGGCATGGGGAGCAAAAGAACAATGGATTTAACCCTGATCTCTTGACTGGGGGTTGCATGTTTGATTTGGGTATGTCCAGACGTGGGCCCTGGGCTCACTGTGTCATTGGATTTAAGCTAGCCTAGCTGATGACTGGTGTTAACCCGAAACCAGTCCCAGGATGCTTGTTTCAGATCCAAGGAGGACCTGGCTTGGCATTTCGGGCTGGACTGTTCCCATGAGGAGCAGGGTCAAAACTGATTTGCATCTAGTTGAGTCTAAACTGGGGTGGCATGATGAGCAAATTAACAATAGATTTAACTCAGATCTCTTGACTGGGGGTGAATGTTTGATTTGTTCCACATTCCGTCCTTCCTTTGTGTGTCTTTTGCTAATATTTTATTTGGCATTTTATTTATTGCATGACGTGATTTCTCCTCTAAAAAAAATATATATATATATTTATTTATTTATTTATTTTAAATGGTACTAATGAGAGCCATTGTTATAGCATTTTCACATACCCAGGTTACATGGGTTTAAGGGTAGCTCTTGTAGCTTAAAAAACTTTCCACACTACGTGTAATGCAGGAAATGAGAGATAAACCACCCTTAAAGTCTGCTCTTCAGCCATAACTCTGCAACCTGGTAGCGGGTAGGGGGAAGCAACATAGTGTGGGGGGACTTGTATTTGAGTGACCATAAAACTAACCAGAGGTAAGCAATTGGTGGAATATGATGAGCCCACTTAAATTTCACTAAAGGTCTTTCTCAACCAGGCAGCTGTATGGTAGCTAACACCTAAAAAAGCGAAGGTCAGAGACAGTTTCACAAAACTACAGTGCATTTTTTAAATTCTATTCTCTAAAGCATAATTTATTTAAATGTGTTTGATGGATGCAAATAGTAATAGAGAAAATGAATATGGGCAATGTAAACCCAACCTGCGCCACTTTCTCAAAGTCACAAAAGTGCACCCGTAGGCCTATGATTTTGCATTTATGCAGATTTTCGACTTTCAGGAACTCACACGAGTTTACAGAAGCAGCTCTTGAAACTTGGCACAGTTCCAGCTTTCCAGGAATAGTCCTAACAAGTGTTTATGAAATTTCCATAAGTAAATATACCTACATATATTTGCTCTTGCTCAATTCTGCTGATCAAGTGCAAATTAATTCGTTAAAACTTAGCTCTTTTTCTCTGGAGGTTAAAATTTGTCCCCGACCTGGAATTTTCTTTTACTCCTACCCTTGTCAGTGGCATGTACTATCTTCAATTCATTTACCTTAGGATATAAAAAAGATCTCAGGGTAAATAAACCAATCAATCTTGGGGGGATAAAACTACCTGAGTAGATAATAAATAAATTGGGGTAATTAATATAGTTGAGGGTAAGGAAGAGGAGGGCACAGGGTCGTTTAAAATATTTTTTTTAAATAGGGGCCTGAGGACTTTGTAGGTCTTGTCTGTAAAATGAACAATCATTTACAATGTAATAGGTCTCGAATTTAGGAGAGTTTGAGCTATTGGCATTGTAAATGGCAATACCATCTATTTATGTGTTGTTAACAGATAAATAAAAAGCATTGTCATTTACAATGCAAACGCAGGGAGATGATGGACGGAGCGCAACACTCAACCCCAGTCAAAGATCTGGGTTGAATCCATCATCGTTCATTAGCTTACTTAGCCACCTCAGTTCAGTCCCAGCTATAGGCAAATTAGTCTTTGCAATGCCAATAGCTTAAACTCTCACAAATGCGATACCTTTTGCATTGCAAATGTGTGCTATAGAAATAAAACAAAGTGTTAGGAGAGAGGTGTCCTGTCTACAATAGCAGGCACGACAACGCTATTAGAGAAAATAGTGCTCTGGGGATGTCATTAAAGCCTACCGAGCAACAACATATGTAACAGGTGGTGTTACCATGGTAGGTTACAAAATGAGACAAGGAGGAACTACTAAGCCTTTTGACCAGTGAACAGCCACAGTTTAGAGTGTACAGTGACACAAGCCAATGAAAAATGTGTACGGAGAGTGGGTGGAGCTTCAAATCCCAACCTCAATACAGCATGCCTCGCAGAGCAGAGCATGCGCTGCCCAGGCTCGACCTAAAAAGCTGCAAAGTGAAAAGTCGTAAAAAACTAAATTTCGTAAATGACATGGTGATTGGTAATCCATGCAAACTACAACCACAAAACGCAAAATTATTCATGAACCAGGCCGAAACAACAGGCCTGTGAAATATTTCGTACAAAGGGAAATTTTCGTGCAACTCTCAGCAAATCTGTTCCATATGTGAAAGTCCTTTGACAGGGGTTTGGGCAGGGTCTTGTGCTCAGTACAGATGTTAACCCGCGAATCATATCAAAATTATGAAAAATAATAATAAAGAAGGCTTTGGGGCGCTTGGGAATAACCCGCCTTCAGTAAAGCACTTCCGGGTTCAGGGTGGGCCCTTGCTGGTACAAAGGGCTTGCTTTACAAACGTCAAAAACACAATGAGTTTCTCTTGTCTTTGCATTGGCATGCACCAATAAACACATGATGGAATTTACAAAAACGTGTAAACTTTTTTGTATTAGATTTCCTGTTACTATGGGCTAAGCACGGAGAAACAAGATCAAAATAAAATGCATCTCTACTGAAGGCTCCGAAATTAGCTTTGGAGCGGAGTCCAGATTACTTCAGAGCAAGGCAGTGGTCTTCAATTTTTTTAATGCTGCACCATCCCCAGTGCAAAAAATATATATATATCTGGCTCCCCTTCAAAAAATTTTACAATCTGCTATTAAACTGGCAATGTTTAAATATGCCTTGACTTATTTAAACATTTCAGGTAAGTCCTGTTACAGTTTACAAATGCAGCCAAATGCATGATTGCCAAACATACTATTCTGGTCAGGCAGGCCTCACTAACGTGTAAACGAATCCACAGTGTGATCAATAGAAATGGGGGTGGGGGTTTGAAGAATATTTGGAGTCCCTTCCCTTTTGACACCTTTCCCCATATAATAAATGATAGAAGATGTTAGTGATTGACCATTACAGAGCGTCTTACTTCCGCTCATTTTATTCATCTGAGAACAAAACGCTATCAGCATAATGCTTATTTTGGCTAGACCCTGGCACTCCCCCCCCCCCCCCTCCCCTCATTCCCCTACCCCTCCTCCTCCCCCATCACTTGAGGCCCCCTAGGCCCTATCCAAGTTTGAAGACCCCTGAGTAAGATAAACTGGAGCTGTGACCTTTTGAAGGCACCTTCCCAAGAGACCAAGCCGCTGAAGTAACTTCTGAGCGCTAGCCTGGACTGGCCAAACCAGCGTGGGTGTGGGAATTTGTGCCCGTGGAATCTTTGCTCCGAAATCTTGTTTTGGGTAAGATTAGAAAAAGGAAAAAAAGACTATGTTTTATAATAATGCACTGAAAGGCAATTGATTATTTCCTCTCTTTCCTGTTTTCCGGCAAAAAAAAAAAAGAATATGAAAATTGACTTTCTCTTCAAAGTCAAATCGGCCATAGGAAGCATGATTGATTGGCAGCTAGTGCTTCGAGGTGGAGGGGTAAGGGGAGGTCCCCAGACTTTGAGGGAAGGAGGTAAAACCCAGACACTGGGGGCAGGTGAGGAGCTTAAAGTCCACAGACGGTAGTTTCTAAAGCACGGAGCGCACAAAGGCCCGCTTCACCGCGCTTTTTCAATTCACACAAAGGGCTTGACCGTATAGAGAAGCAGAAACTGTGCTGAAAGAGCGCTATTCACAAAAGGCAATAAAAGTCCCCGAAGTGCATGCACGAGCACCAGCATGTGATGAAAACCCCGCCCACCTGAGTCGGGTAGTAAGGCAGCGCTTCAGGACTTCGCTCAGGTAGCATTATAAACGATTCATTCATGTTACAGTTATTGGTCTCGAAATTTTCGTAATTCGCTTTCGTGTAATCACATACAAGTTTGGCAAAAAAAAAATTTGAAATGCAAATCTTTCTTTTGCGCTATATTTGAGTGCAAAATGCGTCTTCACATCAATTTTTGGCATGAGGACACACAAGGGAAAAGCGCAACAGAAAACAACCACTTTTGTTCTCTTGTTCAGGGTAAAATTTGTAATCGCAAATAACGGATATTTTTCCAAATTGGTGAAATGATGTAATTTCGGGACATTCCCGCATCTAGTGTTACACAAAATTAACAAAATGATGCTGGCCTATTTTAAATTTCATCAATGCCTAGTTATTATATTTTATATATAAACAATATACATGCTATCATTATAAGTCAGCTAAGTTAATCACTTCAAAAGGACATCTGCAACACAAGAGCTTTATTTAACCTTGGCCCGCCATCAAAGGACTCTATCAAGCAAAGCCAACATTAGGAAACAGATAAAAGGACATTTTATAAACCAGTGATGTGCGCGCACCAAAGAGGAGCGGGCCGGGAATCGAAACCAGCGGTGCGTGCGCACCACAGAGGAGCAGGGGCGAGGGAACCCGGCAGCGAGGTGAACGCACGCTGCTGCGCTTAATAGACAACAATGGGACTGGGCGGAGCAAAGGCCGGACATTTGCCCTCCTTTGCCCAATTGCGTGCCAATGGGCAATTGCATGCCGGCGAAAGCAAAACCACACGCACGAGCGTGTGGTCAGCTTTCAGAACCCCATACAAGAGGTCTCGTACTGCAACGCTAGGCGCAAGACCTAAAAACAAGTATTTATAGTGTGGTCGATTCTGCATTTGCAAGAGTGTGAGCTATTGGCATTGTAAATGACGATGCCTTTTATTTATGTGTTTTGAAAACCTGCAAGCTGCGCGTAAGCACGCAATTTGTACTTCTAGTCGTGACTTACGAGAAGCAAGGCTGGCAGTAATAGAAGTGTAGTTACTGCCAGCCTTGCTTCTCACGCTGCCTAGGTGCGACCTAAAAACTGAAAGGAGGGCTTGTGTTAGTCTCCCCATCCAATAAAAAAAAAATAGATAAAGCATTCAAAAATAATTAAAGTAAAATCAATTATAGATAGTACAACGCTGTTATCAACAGACAAAAATTAAATTAACTTCAGACAAGGATGAGCTATTTCGTCCACTATAATATAAAAAACAAATAGGAATAATCAGTTACTGCAAGATTGTTCTCTCAAGATTAATCTCGAAGTAATTACTTTCTCCAAAATAAATACATGGTGCCCATTTGGCAGGAGTACATTTCCAGCCTTTTCTAAGAAGGGAAGGGGTTGCAGAGAAGTTGGTGAGCACCCTTAAAAGGATAAGTATGTTAGTGTGCTTACACTCGCAGAACATTCCAGCCCTGGAAGGACCACGCCTTGCTTATTTGCAGTCCCAGTGAGTAGATTTGCTCACATGAAAATCTTTGTGTGCTTGAGTGAAAAATCGCCTTTTGCTTGTCTAAACCAACCCTACATGCGTAGGTAGCCCATAAGATTTTGATTAACAAGACTTTGTAGAGTTTGTAATGCGAGTCGAGTTTCCGCAGCATCTTGAGTCAGCGGTAGCTATCGCTGTAGAAATTTGACCCAATTTAAAATCTGGATCTTCACTAATGACCTTTACAACAGACAAATCCATTGAACAGTCCCCCATTAATTTTTCCCTTTAAAGAAAGTCCAGGTTTGGTCTGAAATGCATTAGGTAGTGGGGTATTGATGAACCAGAAATAGTTAAAATGGAAAGCTGTTTGGAAATGGACTAAAGCATATGATTTATAAACAAATTTACGTTTGGAAAATCAAACAATGGGTGGACGAATTTATTGCACAGCTATGTCGATGTGAACAATTGGTGAATGACCACATTCAGAAAAGAAAATGTTTAAAGAGTGAAATTGGATGATGAGGTATAGAATCTAAATACAGTATGAATAGTAAAAGCTGAAAAACATTCTGTGCACTAAGCATGCATGGGAGGACTTTCTTCAATTCGGAAGAGAGCAGGTTTTGATAATCTAAATGCCTGCATAATGAAAGACTGATCAGAAAGCTATCCCAAATGTAGCCCATTCATAAACCGAGCCTCTGCATTTGCTAAGCCTGTGAGTATTTAAAGATATTAGATAAATAGGGCCCTGGTATATACAGAGTCCAATATATTCATAAAGACGTATGATCAGAGCCCTACTAGAATCCAAACACTGATCTAATATGAGCCATGGTATAATCGGAAAGGAAATAAAGATTTGATCCAATAACAATGCTGCCATACGTTTTCAGTTCATTACATGACACTATATGGGTCAAGTTGATTTTTTTCCAAGACGCACAGATTTCTGAAACATCTAGTTCTTTAGGCTTATAGTTATTTTATAATATCCCACATCCATGTGAGAGTTGCTAGTGGTAGGTAACAGGTCAGCCAGCAAAGCAGGGTGCTGGTTGTGACAGATTGTAAATAATGCCGCTTATTGTAAAGATGGTGCGGGCTGGAAACGGTAGCCAATGGAGTTCCTTCAAGGGGAATGAACGGATTGTGATCATCTCTCCTCAACCCTTCATGAGACATGTTGTGGTGTGGAGAACACCTAAAGGGTGACCAGTGTGGAAACTGAAAGGCCATGCAACAGGGTGTTGCCAGCGTCCAGATGCAAGAGTACAAGGGCCTGAACAGCAGTTCTGCAGTTGCTTTCAGGGATGAAAGATTTCACTTTTTTCAATAGAGCTGCTCCGACGTGGCCTTGATTTTTTTGGAGATAGGTTCACGAGAATGTGTCCAGGGCATATTCAGGTGAATTTGCATTGGGTTAAAGTTGAGGTTTGAATATTGGCAGGTTCATGTCCTCGAGCCTAGTTTGGACTAGTTGTTGCTTGTTCTTGGCGAACAGTACAAACTCTGTTGTGGTGGCATTGAGCTTCACAACATCAGTATAGTCCTCCTTCTCGTATTAGTTCACTTTTGTGATAATTAGATAGTTATAAAGCTATGCAGATGACTTTCAACTTGTCCTAAAACTATGTTCAACTCTACAGGGCTAATGCAAAATTTTAAATCAAAGGGAAATCCCTGGGGAACACTCGTTATGCTGTCATACCAATTCGGGCACACACAACTTTAGTCTCATTGGCCAAATGGCCGTGCTCTAGAAAATATAGCAATTTCCACAATCAAATTGAGTCGTTTACAATCTAATTTTTAATAAAAACCATGTACAAGGCAAATATAGGTGCCAAAGTGCCCTATTTAAAACATTTCTTTCATGGAAACAATCGATAAAAACAAAATAAATCACAATAGTAACATCACAACGTAAAACTCAAAATTAAAATTGAAATCAAAATTGGAAAATAATATACAACAAAACACATAAAAGCATTTCAGCATTTCAACAACTCATATACACAAATAGTAAAAAATGAACCTAATGATCTAAACCCCCTAGTTTTCGTGTGGCCACTTGATCTATTTGCCACTACTTTTCACTGGATCCAAAAGGCTTACAAAGCTTATGCATCAGTTCAAACAACAGTAACAATATCTCATGTACATCCGTTGTTTACTAGGCCCTGGTTGGATTCTCTGTATTAACAAAAAATGCGTCGACGCGTTTCGGTGCAGGACAGCTGATATGTTAGCACCTTCTTCAGGACTTCTTTGATCGGGGTTTCTCACTTGAATAAATGGTGACTGGCACCCTCTCCTATCTGTGTTGAGGGTGATGAGACAAACAACCATCCAAGAAGTTTTAGTTGACTTCCTCCCTGTCACATCTCCGGGGTCCCATATGGTATATCTCTATTTTTTGAGCAGGAATCCTTGTATTAGGTTAGCTTTTCCTGTTATTCCTCTTTATTAGAAGATTGGGTTCAGTATCTTAAAAACTTTTAAAACCCTCCTTGAACGGGCATAGCGTTTATGCGCTCCTTCTGAAAACTGGATATGTTCTCTTATCTGGTGGGGCCGCGTCTCTGCCTCGTTCAAAAACAATCTGCTATGCCCGTTCAAGGAGGGTTTTAAAAGTTTTTAAGATAGCCCAAATAGATCAAATGATGCAAAAAATGCAGCAACGTGTTGCGGCACAGTGGAAGACCCTTTGCAAAGGTTGACTGGTCACATTTCTATTGCTTATTGTCATCCTACACCCCAGTTAGATCAGTGCAGTCTGAGAGTAAGTACCTTAAGGTGACACCCAGACTTAGGAGGACAAGCTTTCTTAGTTTAAGAGACTTCCGCTTCGAGTAGTTTACCTCGAAGATTAGCGTAGTTGCAGATCATGCCGCTCTTCGTTAAAAAAAGAAAAATGGCTGTATCAGGTGAAGATGAAGTGCAATTTACTGTGTACTTTCGCCAGCTGAGTGTATGCTTCAATAAGCTCCTCAGCCCCAAGAAGTCCCAGTTAAGGTAATAATTGCGGGTTATACGCTTTATAACCCAGCGGAAGTGCTTAAATGTCCCCTAATTCTTCTACTACACATTTTTGCCACCAACCACGCAGCTATAATGGAGCCCCTCAGTCAGAAAAATATGCCTATCATTAGTGCAGCAGGTGCAGTGGCACTGCGGAAGAGGACTATCGAGGGTCTACTGTACACCATTTATATGTGTCTTTTACCTCTTTGGGTTGAATGTTGATACTCGTGAAGGGAAGTACCAAATCCTAATTCAATGTGTATCTTACAATAGTGATTCCTGACAGCCTTCCAACGGTGTTAACCCATGAGCCGAAAAATGTCCACATTTTTTATTTTTCAAATTATCGAGAAATCACTGCATCTTGATTTTGTTTTCAGATCTAATTCCTGGATCCATGTTCTGAGTGTGGATAGGATAATTTACACAAAACTTTGCTTAAGCCTAAAGTATGGCATGCACTGATAGCAGCACAGTCTCTGAAGTCCATGACCAACTGCTATGTGAAATCAGAAGCTTGGCTATCATCTATAGTCACTTCAGGCCACCACTTTTGGTCATCTAATTGTATGTAGCTGTCAGCCATTGTCACTGAACTCCATCATCTTCCACTGTGCAAGGTTATATGTGCAGCCAGCAGTCGCATTGGAGATCTTCTCTTTCAGTAGTTCATGGTGATGTGTGTACTTTTCAGCCATATTGGAGTCCACCTCCTTCCACTGTCCAAGGTGACATATGCCGCGGCCTGCTACTCCAGGGACCGGAGTCCTCTCTTTCCGCGATATAAGGTTACATTTGCAGCCAGCAGCTACACTGGAGCCCCTCCCATTCCACAACCCACATAGTTTTCCAGCTACTTCTGCCATCCAAGGTTACAGGAGCTGTTTCCAGCTACACTAGAGCTGGAGCCCATCTGCTTCCACTGCCCGTGGTTACCTGTGCAGCCCGCAGTCTCACTGGAGTCCATATCCTTCCACGAAGATAGTGGTTACGCTTCAGTCTAGTTCCAGTAATAGTGTAAGACGAACCATACTGATCCGCCAATAGGTTATAAATTCATATACCGTATTTTCCGGCGTATAAGACGACTTTTTAACCCCTTAAAACGTTCTGGAAAGTCGGGGGTCGTCTTATACGCCGGGTGCCAAATTTGAGGGTATGTTTTCATGCGTTTCTTACATAGCGCGGACTACACCCAAAGGTGTCAGACTGCTTCTGCATTATAAAACACTGCGCGAGCACGCAATCAGAGCACGTGTTTTTTTGGCAGAAATACAGAAATCCTCCTGTAACATAAATTGCTCAAGCAGTGAAAATACTACCGGTAAGGCGTATTGGCCGCACTGGCTGGCGAGGGGCTGATCTTGTGTTCGTCTTGTGTTTGAGTTCCCTAAGCTGCACCCTTTCCCGCCCACGCTTCGGACCCAGCCAGGGGCTCTAATCCGCCGTCCATGCCCAGTGCCGGAGCTCCCCCTCCCCTCGCAGCGCGGGGGCTGTGGGGAATATTGGTACGTCACTAGTGCAGGCGTCAATCATGCACTTAAAGGTTTATGCGATTGTATATAGCGCGGACTTTACCCGAAGGTGTCGGAGCGCTTTACAGTAGGAACAGTATTGATACAAGAGGAACAATTACAAATGAACAAATTACAAAAGCAAACGTTAAGTTACATGGATCAAAAGGGACAATAGTGAGCAACCAAAATACATGAGGTAGCAATCGGTACATTCCTGGAGAAAAAAGTGACAAGTGTGCAGGTTACAAAAGCGTACAAAGTACGAGCCAAAATAAAATAAAATAAATTCTCAAAATGGCTATGCAGGACTGCGTTGGACTGCGCTGGAAGTGGGGGTAGTCTTATACGGCGAGTATAGCACGAAACCTACATTTTATCAAGCAAAGTAGGGGGTCGTCTTATACGCCGGGTCGTCTTATAAGCCGGAAAATACAGTAATTCTTAGTGATATAGAAGTAGAAACAGTTTGTCACTTGACCACCTTTAAATGACCGTAGAGATGACATACTGATTTTTAAACTTTCAAATCATTTTTATTGAGTTTTCAAGGAAAAGAACATTATAAATGATAATAACAATAATGATAATAACAATAATACTGACAAATAAAACAAAATGGTATGCAAGGAAGAATTACAAAAGAAGAAGAAAATGCCAGGAGGTTACCCATTACTTGGCAGTTGGAGTTACAGTTATGTTAGAGAGATACAGGTGGTATATATATATATATATATATCAATGCTCGAAGGTGTCCACCTTTGAGTAGCACGTGAACAGCAGCTTGGTTTATGTATAGGTGAGGACGGGGATCCACTCGTAGACGCCGCTCCGTACGGGATCTGCCCGACGCGTTTCGAAGCTCCATATGCTTCTCTTCAGGGGCTTTAACGGAAGCGGTGTGCGCAACCTCCGACCCACTTCCCCATTATATATATAACACACCCACCGATGGAAGGCTCAAATGAGACTGTGCATTCTGGGAAGTGTGGTCCGGGAAGCACACAATCAAGTCCTGTATGCACTCCACAAGTGGGCCCGTCCTCGATTCCAAGTACGACTGCTGCTTCACTTTCGTGACCCCCAGGGTACCTGGGTGGTGCATACTCCGCGGCTGGACGGCCGCGTATCAATCAATGCTCGAAGGTGTCCACCTTTGAGAAGCACGCGAACAGCAGCTTGATTTATGTATAGGTGAGGACGGGGATCCACTCGTAGACGCCGCTCCGTACAGGATCTGCCCGACGCGTTTCGAAGCTCCATATGCTTCTCTTCAGGGGCTTTAACGGAAGCGGTGTACGCTACCTCCGACCCGCTTCCCCATTATATATATAACACACCCACCGATGGGAGGCTCAAATGAGACTGTGCATTCTGGGAAGTGTGGTCCGGGAAGCACACAATCAAGTCCTGTATGGACTCCACAAGTGGGCCCGTCCTCGATTCCAAGTACGACTGCTGCTTCACTTTCGTGTCCCCCAGGGTACCGGGGTGGTGCATACTCCGCGGCTGGACGGCTGCGTATAAATCAATGCTCGAAGGTGTCCACCTTTGAGTAGCACGCGAACAGCAGCTTGGTTTATGTATAGGTGAGGACGGGGATCCACTCGTAGACGCCGCTCCGTACGGGATCTGCCCGTTGCGTTTCGAAGCTCCATATGCTTCTCTTCAGGGGCTTTAACGGAAGCGGTGTGCGCAACCTCCGACCCACTTCCCCATTATATACATAACACACCCACCGATGGGAGGCAGTCTCATTTGAGCCTCCCATCGGTGGGTGTGTTATATATAAAATGGGGAAGTCGTTCTATTATAACGTTACGTTGCAGGCGTACAATAGAGGACATAACAGTTTATATATGATATATAATATACACAATATCGCACTGGCCCATTGATGAGGTTCATTTTAATGACATACTGTTTTTACTGTATTTTCCACAGACATGTTTTTTTTTGTGTAATTTATTTGTCGCTTCATTTTTGTTTTATCAGTACGATTCGAAAAACATTTATTTTGTCTTTTCGTGCTTAAGGGGTATCCTTCACCATAGTGTCACAAGCACCAGATGTATTGTCGCTGTTAAACACATTAATAGAAAGAATTGCATTGATTAATATTTTTAAATATTTATATACATTGGCTATGATCTTCATAATTTTCAGTAAAGTCAGGAAGAATTTTAATTTTTCGATGTTAAAGTGTCCTGTTCCTTATGCTGTATAATTTGTGCATTCTCTGTAGCAGCCTCCACAGTCTAATGACCAACCATAGCATAAAGTCGCAAGCAGAGCTTCCATTCATAGTCACTTTAGTCCATCGCATTCCAGACCCCAATTATATGTGGTCATCCGAGATGGTGGGCTTGGGGATCCCCAGCTTGGTTCATTACTACGCTGCAATACACCTATGCTACCTCATCCACTGGACAAGGAGAGAAACAGGGGAGTGGTGCATAATAGGCCATACTATACAGTTGGACCCCTGTGGGAAGTCCCCGGCCAACCTAGAGGAGACCAGACGAGAACGCTATATATATATTTCACATTACGAGGGTGACGTTGGATTTGATTGACACTCGCATATACATATTCAGTGTTTTACACCACCTCCCCCCCCTCCCTAACCAGCCATTTGACATATGGGGTTCTGGTCAGTCCAGGCACAAATTTGTGTTTGCCCCAGTGGAGTGTAAACGCAGAGGAAAAGTAGTGAGGCCCCACGTGAACCCCCATCATGTCCCACACCTCCAATGTCCCTCTCGTAATGGGAGATATATATATATATCTGCATGCATATGGTTTTTGCCATTGTATTAGCATGCTCTTTAGCCCCCAGTCCTCTTTTTACAATTCTCTAAGTGTATGCCTCAACCGCAGTGAGGTAGCCAGTCTTAATTTTTTTTATCAAATCTGTTTATTAGCATTTTGAAAAGGTATCACAGTACATTAGACGTTTCAACATTGATAGCCTAGTAATTGGGCACGTCAGTCATGCATTTAAAGGCGTGTTATCATATGATTAAGGAGTACAAGACTACATATGAATTAAGAAGGAAGGATATCCGCCCCATACTGGCGAAACACATGTTGTCGGGGCAGCCGCCCCAAAGTAGGTCCATGACTGTCCGCACGTTGAGTCTTTGTGCATGAGTATAGTTGGGGGTGGATCTTCCCAGCTCCTGGTTTGTGCACAGAGATGACTTTTATACAACAACTGTGATTGAACAATAAACGGAAGAGCATAAGAAAACAATAGCGGCAAAACCCATAACGCTGGTACCTATTAATTCTCTCCCCCCTTCCCCTTAGGCTACGCCTCCCCCCCTCCCCACACACACGCATGCGCCTAAGTCTCAACTGGACTTGCACCTGAATCCTATGTGACCCCAGGAGTCAATGACGGTGTCAAGCCATCTTATTTGGCAGGAAAGTAACCCGCGGTGCACCCCAATCCCAAAGGGCGACCTTTAGTCCTCCACAACACCTACGCCCCCAGCTCCACCCGTCGGCTGCCAGGCTTTAAGCATACGCTCCCAGTGCTCCGCCATTGGTTCTTTTCGAAGCCCCACCATCTCCTCCCTGCGTATGGCCGTCCACTCTGCCCGGGCCCATCCCTGAAAGGAGGAGGTCCACGCCTGTGCGCTTGGTGGATCACTTGCCTTCCAGCGCCTTGCAAGGAGGCGCGTAGCCACCACCATCCCCAAATCTAAAAGGCTGGACAACACCTTGTGTTTAGGCGGCCTCCTGAACTGATGCAAAATGTATTCCGGCCAGTCAAGGGGTATTGTGCGCCCAGTGCATCTGCTGAGCAGCCGCCGATTACACTCCAGTAGGAGCTCAGCCTAGGGCAGCTCCATAAGAGAAGGATCCCCGCGTCTAACTCTCCGCATCTGGGGCAGGAAGTATCTGCGCGGTGGAAATACTTATTGATGAGCGCGGGCGTGAGGTAGGCCCTATGAACTACATAAAGCTATATCTGGCAGATTTGCAAGTTTCTCGGGACGCGCACCGGGCTTTTAAGGATTCTTTCCCTCTCCTTGTGAGGTAGCCAGTCTTAATGTCTGTCCCAGCACCAAAACATCTCTGCCTTTTCAGAGCCCGGGCACTGTTGCTCAAAAGTAAATGCGCATGGTTAAGACTGATGATTGTATTTTAAACATACCATGTGTTTAGGCATGCCTCAGCCTTAAAACTTGTCTTATTCTCTGGCAGCGAGAGCCCAACATTGACCTGCTGGAGGCCTTCACGGAGCACTGGAAGGGCATCACGTCGTACTACATTGAAACCACAGGTAAGAGCTGCTTAACGTAGAGGGACACTCACACTCTACAAAGTGCTTCCTAATGTCATCAGAACTAGCAAAACTGCTTCCATTCCAACCTAACACACATGTAGATCTGTACTTCTGGCCGCCATTACTAAGTGATGTGCTAGGTTCTGCTGTTCTAAACGTCCTAGGACTGGGCATTATCTGACATTGGAGCATTTGGAAGAACAGGGTTGCTCTTAAAGCAGAAAACGTGATCTTTTTTAGCGCTCCAAAGCTTCATTATTCCTCAGAAGAGTCCTGAAAGTTGGGAGGCTACTTTAGAAGGCAAAAACTGCAAATTGTTGCATATTTTTCATTTTATGTCATCTAAATGTTACAGTTGAGGTTCTGTGTACCGGTTTAGCGAAACATGATATAACTATAGTGCATCTGAAGAAAGCATCAAATTCATACCTCAATTAGGTTTATAAAATCATTGATTTAGAACCTTTTGCAGGATCATGTCTTAACTGGCAGGCTCTCAATGGAACATGTTCGAGCCTTATTAAGACATTGATTGTTTCTTTCTTTAATAGAATATGTCAAAATATGCCAATTTTTTATTTGAAATGTGAGTCGGATTTCTTTTTATAGCGCATATTGTCACATAAGGCATATATTTGTTATACGAGAAAGGGGCTGAATTGAGACAACTTGAATGGAGTTTTTTCTTTAATGGCATGTAATGCAGTTTTGATTTAATTCAGTAAGCTATTCACTTCAACTTTGAATATTAAGAGCAATAAGTACAGACCGAAAGCTGTTAGGATTTTAAAAATGTCTGACCGAATATTAGTGCTAATTTTCCTGCATATATTGTACAGCAACTCTTTAATGTCTTTGCACTAAACTGTAGTTTACATGCAATAAGACAACCATTCAACAGGGGATTTTGGTTCTTAACGCACACCTTTGACTGACCTAGCACACCTGTTCAATATGTCTTCAAATGGTCTGTTTGCCATCTTGCTTCAAAACTGTCAGTAACATCCCATTCACTCAGAAATATTGAGCTGGTCTGATTGGGAGGGAAGACACAGACATAATAGGTCTAATTAATTTAGACAGATCATTAACAAACTGAATTGAGTATGTAAGAAAGAATTCGAATTTTGACTACAACAGGCGACGGAGAGAGATTTTTCTGTTCTTCATTGGACATAGGCTAATTTATCAGCAAAGGTTAAAAATATAACTCAATTTGTATTTAACACGAATATCAATGTATGGTAGGAACCCTTCTGGTAGAAGAAATACTTTCTGTAGTTTGTAAGCAGCATCTTACACCAACAATTCAGTGCAGGATAACAAAAAATATTTTGAAGCTCACCCCTAAGGCATGCAAGGAACCATTAATACAATTTTAGTATTACTCTTAGGGCCAGGTTACGTGTATCCTAAAAACGTGATCTCTGCGCAACCACCTGCTTGTGCAAAGATCACAATTATCAGTGGTGTGATGTTTATCGCACTCTGTAGTTAAAGGTACGATAAAGTTCACACTCTCATTAAATTTCAGCAGCTGAAAACAGCTGGAGTTTACTGGAGCGGAAATGGCATAATTCCTAAGACATGCATATTTTTTTGTGGTAAGCACTAACATCTGCATATTATCGCATAACCGACAAAACACTCTAAACAAATCCTGCCATATATCACACCTGATAAATTCCAACCAGGAATTCATCAGGTGCAATACAATTTCGACTATTTGAGTCACTTATAATCCTATCCTTAATCTAGTTGAGGGAGAGTGATTTTAAGATTTAACCACAAAAACCCAGATTGTAATTATTTGAAAGACGTTGCGAATGAGATGAAGGTAAATGAGATTAAGTCATGCCCTTTATTTAAATCTGGAAAAAACAAAAGTTTGTTAAAGAGTGCTTTTGTGTGATCTATTTGTATTTACTGCATATGTAAGAAAAAAGATTAACTATATCAAACAATAAATATGTAGAAAAAGAGTTTTAATGAGTAGAAAAACTGTTTTACATTAATAGAAAAACTAACTTCATCAGACTAAGGAAAAAAGTGTCCCCTTCTATCATACTTGCCGACTGATGTTTTGTGCTCTGCATACTGACTGACTCCAGACAGAGCTTATTACTATTGCAAGTTTGACATCAATAGTCCACCCTCCATATAGCGAAGAAACTAAGTATAATAATTTTAATAACAAACGTCTACACTGTAATCTTTAGTGGGGATTTTTGGTGATTTCACATCTACTGTTTTTGTTAAATTGTCTCCTAATTAGCTTTTATTAATTTTATTTCTGTCCCATGCTTGTTTGACCACTATTTCTTCTTTCTGGCACTACTGGAGCAGATGAGAACCGCCCGGCCCAGAAGACCGACATCCCCTGGCGCCTGAAGCAGATGCTGGACATCCTGGTGTATGAGGAGAAGCAACCCCAGCTGGATGGCGAGGCGGGCCCTTGCATGGAATACCTGCTGCAGCACAAGATCCTGGAGACGCTCGGAACTCTGGGGAAGGCTGAGGTACAAGCTAAGCCGCGGACGTCACAAATTGAGTGACTCTGTGGCCATGGGTTGAGAAACGTTGGCTCTGTTACGTGTATTTAAGTCTCCCAGAGATTGGTGGTAGTTAAGTTCTTCATCTGTAAAACACTAATTCACCTAATAAGTCTTTGTTGGTGCTGACTATAGAAAACTAGACTTGCCATTCTCAATTGGTCTTCATTCATAGAGCTAAGAGAACAACCATTTATTTTGCTTCTTTCTGGAGTTGAAGTGGTTCATGATCCAGCGCAGATCTACAATGTGTTCCAACACATTGTCTTTTTTTATTTGTTCTTTTTTGTTTGCTGAGAAACAATATAGCACACAAACGAGAGGACTTGAGTCATAGCCCCACAAGTTCTTAATAGTTCAACAAATTAAATTAAATTGACCCCTATCTGTGCCCAGCGTAGTGTAAATTTACTAATTTCCTTCCAACTATTGTGCAATAAAAAAACTCATCAAGGATCCACTTATCCACTTTATAGCAAAAAAAATAGCCGGCAAGCAATAGCATGTTAATTGAACCTTTGTTTTTCTCTGTGACTGTGTGTGTGTGTGTGTGTGTGTGTGTATGTGTATATATATATATATATATATATATATATATATATATATATATATATATATATATATATATATATACATATATACATATACATACACACACATCACTAGGTCTTGTTTTAACACGAAAATAGATATGAGGTTTTACCCCATACTCTGTTGCAGAAGTAGGATTTCTCCAATTTGCTAAAATCACTGATACCATTAGCATTTTTTTAAAGAAACCTTTTGATGTTGGTAAACAGATGCCACAGGCCAGCCCCCCACTCTGAATAGTGTTCCAACTCCAGACTCCGGTACAGTTCACCATCTGCCACTTTTATGGGCAGATCAATATCTTGGCCGCAGTCTGATAAAGACATATCGAAGGGTGTGGTCAAAGTTGTGGCATTTTCAAACAATTGCTATTAGAGAGGAATACAAAAAAATGTAAAGAGTATGTTCATTTATTTCGTTATTCATAGCATTTTTAAACAGGTCTACTATTACATTAAAAAACGGACCCTGCCTCATGTCCGTTAAATCTAGGTGGGTTATGAAAGTTTGTTGTTCTAAAAACTGGGTCCTGGTTCTAAAAAGTTTGGCGAGCGCGACTCTAGGTACTTTGAGAGCTGTCAGCTGCATTCCTCTTCCAGCAGTTCTGCAGCCTCTGATAGTTGGGAGGTGGGCTAGATTTGGACAGATCCCCTGGAATCAAACCACGGTAACTAGTACAAATTTAAAAGCTTCCTGGACCAATTCATTTGGAAGAGGCAGGTTTAGTGTGGAAAGCAGAACTGGAATGACGAGGTCAAAATTAGGATAGAGGACTTATCTTTTTGCAAGAAGTCCTACTTTCATTCAGATATGGATATTCAAGTAGTTTGTTTCTGTGAGAGTGAAGGTAGAGAAATAGGAAGCAACCTTACCCTTGTCTGCCTCTGCCAACTGGAAACTAATGCTCTAATTTTAACTTTAGTGTGGTGACCTTGGTCTTAAAGACCACAAACAGCTGATGGGAGAAGATTCAGGTGTGAAAACTGCCATATTACCTGCTGATGGAAAAGAGTTGGTCTGAGATTTCGTACAGGGTATACACTGTGAACTGAAGCAACTCTGAGAGCTTGGCAGTGTGACTTCTGGCCTCCACAGCAGCACCTGAATCCAACACTGTCAGATGATGCTCATCAAACCTGCTTAGGAACATAGAGGGCAGTTCTCACTCTTGCTGTCTAGTCTGCCTGCAGGCGTGCTAATTATAATGGTGGTCTTAAAGAAAACGAAAAAAGACTGAAGGTCATTTTTCGGTCCTGGGTGAACGGAGCTGACCGCCTCACACCAGGGCTGCGCTTTTTATGTCAGATTGTTTCTCAGCTATACTATGGTCGCGTGGTAAACTTATTTGGGAACAAGTGGAGTTTGGAACCGCACACTTGATGATTGGACACATTCAAAAACTTCCCAGTGGAGGATTTTTAGGGCCAATAGGAAGGCCTCAATTAGCAAAGTATTGTTGCCGCCAACTCTGTAAGGGAATTTTTCACAGTAGTTAGCAACTTTCTTAACCCCTCTTGTATTTTCTTGAGAGTAATGTACTCCGATGAAGTATGCAAAACGATTACCTTTGAATTGGCAGAGACCATCTCCAACATCTACTCCTCATTTCAATCCTACTCCTTGAGTAGCAACACTTCTGTTTCCACCTTCTTCAACACACCTACTATCACTCAAATGCATCTAGTCTGATAAGTTTCTTCTCAACTCACTTAATTGAAATGAGATTCTCCTAATGATTGCTCTGCCATTCTCATTTTCAAAGATTCTACATTGTGTGTTCCCTGTAATTAACCACCATTCCCAGTTCCACCTTGAGCTCAGGCTGTCCAGTTCGCTGATTTGTTCTCAGTTATATCACAAACAAGTTTGGTGGTGAAACAGTGCAAAACGAGTGTGAGCACCATTAATGCTTCTCTCGTAATCCGCATAGTGCTAAAAAAAGCATAAAGCATGTTTTCGTCCATTTTAAACAGTGTACTGACCTCTACGTTAGGCTGAATTGTTCAGTGCCGAATGTCATACATGAAAGCTGAGCCCAAAGGCAGAATGAATACAGGGGAACTCGTGAGACTTCGCAGTAGTCTTTAGGCATCGAAAGGCTGGTAGGTCTAAAGTGGAGTCAGGTAAGCCTTAAAAAGGCTCACAGGATCTAACCAGAGTTAGTCATGTCTAGGTGACTCCTCGGCAGGTGACTTTGTCTCCTTTGTGAATTGTCAGCCTGTTAGAAATACCAGCTTGGGGGAGATATCCCAATTTCTCTTGTTTTGGGCACTTCTGCCCACTGAGCCCTTGTGTTTACCAGCGGGACAGTGGACATGCTTTCACAAACCCGTTGCCAGGTTGCATTCGTGAGCCAAACCCTAGTGTGGGCAGACAGAACATATGACCATAAGGTTGTCCAAATCTCTCTCAGTATAAAATGACTTCAAATGGCTAGAAGCCAACATTTAACTGCCCCGCCTACCCCTCACCCTCAGCTGTTAGTAAATGACAGGACCACCTTAGTGGGTGAACTACTGAACTGCCTCACAGTGAGCTACAATTAAGGACCCAATTCAGATCATGGTAGGACAGGCTCCTTTTAAAGTGGCCATACCATTGACCACTTCTCATAGTCATGGCCCAGTTTTGTTCCGTAGTGTTCTTCTGTTCAACATTGGAATAGTCTGCAATATGGAATCCAGGCCAATGTATAAATTCTTGTATGTTCCTGTAATAACCCCTGCTTCTAGGCCTGCCAGTCGGGTATTATTTTCATTGTTGCTTCCTTCCAGTACCCTCCAGGAATGAAACAGCAGGTCCTCCTCTTCTTCAGCCGCGTCCTGGAACAGGTGCAGCGTCCCCTCTTACACTACATCAATGTGCACCGTCCTGTGCAGGTTAGTATCTGGTTTGCATACAGATTTCTGAAGATAAAGTGTGGCAGGTGACCACAGGTTGGGTGTGTTGACTATCTATGCTAAGCAGTCAGCTGGTCCCATGTCATGTGGCTAACTCTTAGACAGTTCTTCTTGTTACAGCTAGATCACTAAGCATGCATAGACTTGTAGTTAAAATGATCTTTTTTTTAACGTAATGGCCTACAATCCCAGGATGCTTCGTGCTTTTAGCTGAGAAATTAAGACTGGTTAAATGTTTGCTTTTCTTAAATGGCTTGTTTTACACGTTATTCCTTCCATGGAATTGAAAACCAATGAAAATATTCTAAGAAAAGCATGGATAAATGTTACTCTCAGGACATCAGGCCACTTCACTGCTATTTCTTCACGTCCGCAAAGCACAAGCGATCTCACTGTTAAATTAGTCATTTCGAATTTGAACCTTTGACTTTCAAGTTGCACACAATTATCTCTCCCTTAATAGCATTAACCGAGCGAATAATTTCATTGGATTCCATGGCGTGCATATTTGTCAATACTTCTGCCTATGCACAGGTGTCTCTGGGGTGAGATGTCAGTGAGTTTGTATCCATGCTCTTCATGGGTGTGGCAGTTTGCATAGACAGTGTTGCTGCTGGTCACCAGTATTTGTGTGATTTCATCCCTGAAGGACATTGGTGTTTTGTGTGTGTTTGATGTCACTTATGCCTTGTGATTCTCTCCATACTTCCAGAAGCTTATCCGCCTGGATGGAGATTCCTTGGGCCCGTCTGCTGAGAAGGAAGAGTCCCAGTTCCTCTCTGCTGTCTGCACCAAGATCAAGCATGACCCCTCACTGCTCACACACATCCTTGAGGTAAGGACGTTCCTAGCTTTCAGTACAGATAACAATCACCCCGATTGGAACTGTCTTGTCGCGTGGGCAGCACAGACATTGAATAATGAGGGAGGACCTTCTGTCTTATTTTTTAAAAATATTTTTTAGTAGACATTTTTGCAAGGAAGGAGCGAATTAACTATCAACAAATAGGCACAAGCTGTTTCCTTCTAGGTATTAATTAACAGTGATACTTAACTTCCGGTTGTTTCGTCCATCAAGCACACACGGCAATGAGGTTGCAGAGAAATGGGGAAACATCGTTTAGAACGCGGTGTTTACACCGCAGTGTCTTTATAACGCTGCCATTACCACGCGCTGGATGGCGCTGTTGGGCAAGGAATGTTGTAATTCTATATTCCAACACCTTCCCTACTGTTACGTGGACTGGTGTTGGAATATAAAATTATAAGATTCCAAAATCCGCGCCCTCCAACGCAAGTCGTTGTAACGACTTGCGTTGTAATGCACGCGTTGTCAAGTACCACGATCTTTTAGATCGCGTTGTACTGACATACATCCGAGAAATGCTACACCACATAACTACTGTCAGCTGAGGACCGCTTGTCTCCATCCGTTTGGAGCTCTCCCTCGTCACAATCACCACAGTTTCAAGGGGTGAAAGCTCAGGGAACAAGGTTCTCACCCTTTTTTTTAGATTTTGTTTTTGTTACAGTCGTTGCAACTCTATCAATTAAAAATTACCTTTCATTGACTGCTTGTGGCTCTTCCTTGAAATGCTTACATCGGCTACTAATCACAAACCAAAGACACTTTAAGATCAGATTCATCAGCGTCAAACCACCTGTGCCCTCATTCATCTAAAAAGGAACGTATAAATGCATAATTCTGATAATCTGAGCTCAGGTTTAGGTGATGCAGTTTCTTAAAAACATTTATTTCAAATCTAGAGATTAAAGATCTTCCCTCTGCATTTCATCTTACGCTGTATTGTCTTCCACTAGCCCAGATATTTTACTTGGAAGACTAGTAAAATGTCTCTTTTTGTAAAAGCCTTTCGATAGTGTAACTCCGCTTGGTCTCTAAATGAACTTCCCTTGTGATTTCTTATCCTTCAGCGAGATGTCTGGTCTTATGTTGCAAACATGAGGCACTTTATAATTCTTAGTGTGTGCTTTTCCTTTTATAAAGAGCCTGGCCTCATACAATCCCTGGAATCCATTGACATCTTGTACAGTCTGCTTGTTTGTAAGGGACCCTTGCATTTTTTTCTTCCTTGAAACATGCTGAGGAACTTCCATTGCTCCCTTGAGCTTGGAATTGCTTTACCATACCTGTGGAAATTATTGGTGATACAATTTTCTGTGAAAGCTGACACTCTGGAGCAAGCTTGCCTTTCTAGGCATTGAATGAGAGCTAAAGAAAGTAAAGTATGTCAAAGAACCTCTTTTTTTCTAAATTACTGTGAGGGTCTATATATTAACCATAAATTAAGCACCACCCATAAGGGAGGCCTTTCTTTAGGTCCTGGGGCAGTCCAGTATCTGTTAAACAAAGGGATCCACCCTTATAAACTTGGGAACAATTGAAAGAGTGTTCCTCCAGAATTTGTGTGTCTCCTACGTTCAGGAAAAGCACACAGCTTTGTTCAAATACCCCTCACCCAGCAAAAGGACCCTTGGTGGAATGCTTCATCATCGGGGTCTTCCCGCCCCGCTGCGGGAAGGGGGGGTGCTCCGACCTACGACTACGCGGGAGCACTGATTACAATACTATGTGTGATATAGGAGTGTGAGTGGAAGGGTCAGAAGTGAGTGAAAGTGATGAATAATTAAAAATACCTGGCTCAGCGGAAAAATAAACTTTAATGTTCCTGTAAGCTGGCATTATTAAAAGTGGGGAAAGAGAAGTTGGTACTATGCTTTAATGGGCCGTACTTCCTTTGCCTACGGCCCATTAAGCATAGTACCAGTACCTCCATCTCTTTCCCCACTTTTATTAATACCAACTTACAGGAACATTAAAATGTATTTTTCCGTTGAGCCAGGTATGTAAATGTTGATGAGCGTGGGGTGAGCCATGATCCTTGGGGTACTCCGCAGAAGGTATCGGTGGGTTCGGAGAGGAAGGGAGGGAGTCTGATCCTCTGGGTTCTGCCAGAGAGAAAGGATTGGATCCAGTGTAGGGCAGCTCCTTGTATCCCTGCGTAATGAAGTCTGGTTGCTAGAGTGCGATGTGAGACGGTGGCGAAGGCTGCGGAGAGGTCTAGAAGGATGAGGGCCGCGGTATGTCCCTGGTCGAGTAGCCCACGGATGTCGTCTGTGGCGGCAAGGGGGGGCGGTCTCCGTGCTGTGGTTGCGGCAGAATCCGGACTTGAAGATGTCTAGGATGGAGTTCTCTTCGATGAAGGTGGTCAGCTGGGCGTTTTAGAGTCTCTCGGTGACTTTGGCCGCAAAGGGGAGGAAAGAAATGGGCCGGTAGTTCCTCAAGTCTGTTAAGTCGGCTGTTGGTTTCTTGAGGATGGGTTTAACCTCCGCCCATTTCCAGTCGTCTGGGAAGGTGCCGGACATGAAGGAGGTGCAAGTATTATTTGAATTCCAAACACTCCTCAGGGGCATGGCCGAGCCAGCGACCAAGATGGCCGATTGACTCCTTAGCTCCGGAGCCATCACTCGTCTTTTGTTCATTCGCCAGCCTGCATAATAATGCAGAAGACCTGACATCCGCACTGCAGTCTGTGTTGTGAGGGCTCCGGCTGCCGAACGATCTGTCTGCGACCCCTGGCTGTGCCCGCTATGACGGGAATCGGCGCACTGCGCTCCCGGACCCGACACGGGCCTCGGAGGCCCCGAGACAACAGGGGTCTTGGGCGACCCTGAGGGCAGGGTCCAGTGAGCGTGTGGCGGGCCGAGACTCAGTGCCTGCTTGGAGACCTCGGGACGCTGGCGGCTTTTCCCTGCAACACTGCGGGCATCGTTGAGCCCTCCTGACCTGGGCACAGACGGCGGAGGTTGCAAATGGGAGCACCCGAGACGAGAGGTAGGAGAGGCCTTGTTGGCTGAGCTGCCCCCCTTGTTTGGGTGACTTCCGTTGCCTTTGTGCCTGCATCACTGACTCTGGACCACTCCATGTGACCTTCCTGGGGCCCAGCTGTGGGTGGATGGAGATGTTGGAGCTATATTAGACTCACCACCATAGATGTGCTGTCACTGGGTCTCTAATACTGCCTGACCACCGACACCCTGTTGTTGACTTGTTGCTGAGCCAACAACAGCGGCTAAGCGAAGGCGCCCCTCTCTACTGACATGGCATTTCCACCGCTTGCTGCAATCTCTTGAAATACTGTAGTCTATATTCAGAGCACTTGGGATGGATTGGCTCCACGCTCCGGAGAGTTAAATCTCATCACATCACATCCCATCCCAGAGGCATAGCATATCTTTCTTTCTGTGCTTAATGGGCTGCAACAATCCATAACAACGTCAGCTCGACTTTGAATTTGGGGAGACCCCAAAGCGAGAAGAAGCTGAGGGCCCTAATGATCCAGAATCTAGCCAACTAGAGGAATCCACCACCATAATGGCTGAGTTACGGGCTAGCTTTCAGGCCATCAACGCCCACCTAGACACGCTCACCACCCGACTAGATGAAATACACAGCCGGCTTTAGGCCCAGGACACTCGCATGGGCAATGCTGAGGAGCGGATTTCCGATCTAGAAGATCACAACGGACTATTCAAAGAATATTGGAATGAGCGGAGGGCCTAAAACAGCTTGCTACTAAGGCTGAAGATTTGGAAGCGCAATTGGGCCGCAAAAAAGTCCACATTGCAGATATCGCTGAATCCACGGACACAGGCCCCATAGCCAAATTAGTTGAGACTGCCCTATCGGAGGCTTTTGGAAGGGAGGCTGTCTCTGCTACATTCGCAGTGCAGCGCGCTCACCACACATTGGGACCCCATCCGGTGCCTGGAGCAACCCCGAGAATGATTATTGCTAAGCTCCTGAATTACCAGGACCGGGATGTCGCACTCCGACTATCTAGGGAGCGAGGTTCGCTCGCTTACCAGGGATCAAACATTGCAATTTCCCCGGACTTTACACCAATGGTGTAAGAGGTTTGCAGAAAATATATGGACATTAAACGCTCCCTACAAAGGGCGAATGTTAAAAATGCCATGCTGTATCCAGCTCGACTCAGAATTCAGATTGCAGGAAAGGTGCACTTTTTTGACACTCCCGACAAAGCGGCGAAATTCTGGAAGAAACAACAAAATGGGGGCGAATTGCAGGGACGGAGTGGTGGCCATGATCCGGCTCTTGATGATCAGTGGTAGACTTATGCATAACAGTATGCTGTGAACGTTCTTTAGCTCCGACATGGAACATTGGACGTGGCTATTTTATATTTGAGGCTTTGTGAGAACACTGTTACAGATTCAGGTATTTAAGAATGACTGCTGAGTTGTGATTACATATTGGGCAGACACAACTCTAGCTTTATACGCTTTACTATGAGACGGCTCCACTGGAGCGTAGCCTTCCCCCCCCCAGGATGTTATCCTGCTCTCCTTCCCCCTTCTCTCCTTTTTTTCTTCCCTGTCCCCTCTATCTGTTACTATTTGATTGGGATTCACCAGGTGCCTTGTTTTTGTGTATCCCATGGGGGTGGGAGGTGCAAGTGGAGTTGGGATTTCTATATGGTTGTTTATTGTTCTGATTTGTATTGGTACTGAGCAAAATGTACTTCTACTACACACTGTGTAACACTTCTGCAACTTGCAATGATCTACTTAGTGGTGCTTAGATGACCCTCAGGGAAGAGCGTGGTCACTGCTTGCGCCTTAGGTGTCTATCCTGGAATGTGCGAGGACTGTCTAATACCAAGAAGGGGTGTCAGGTCTGGGCATATTTGGCCAGACATTCTTTTCAGATAGCCTTCCTCCAGGAGACACATTACGCACACCTCCCCACGCACGGCTTTGCAGCATCATGGGGTGGCCATCGTTTTTTTGCCAATTACAGTTCGTATTCCCCTGGGGTGTGTGTTTTGGTTCATCGCTCTCTTCCTTTTCAGGTCTCACAGGTGGTAGCTGATGATGAGGGCAGAGCTATTATCGTGTTGGGATTGTTGGGAGGAGTGTCGATTCTCTTAGTTAACGTATATGCACCAAATGTAGGCACTGCAGATTTTTTTCCCCAAGGTCGCTACACATATTGACCGCCTAAGGGCGGACAATCTATTTATGGGTGGAGATTTCAATCTCACATTAGATCCCACTGTCGACACTACAGGGCCCGGCCACATCATGAATTCCAAACACTGCTCCTCTCGAGAGGATTTATGTTTCCAGATTTGTTTGTAGATTTGTACAAGAATCATTGGTTGATACCCAATGGCTTTGCAACACAGGAAAGGGTAGTTTTGTGTACACTGAAAGGATATTAGTTGGCATAGCGGCAGATTACATTCTTGCTCACCTTACAAGACAACTACAGTATGGTGGCATGGGCCCAGGGAATACAGGTTGTCATGTCCACACCACGGAGAATGTAGTCAAAACCCGCCATCTTGTGCAGATCCACAAACTGTGCCCTTTCACCTTACACACTGTTTCCATGTCTCCCACACACCAAACAAACGTGTTACTGCTCACAACATCCTTCACAAGAAGGTAAGGACTGCTGTAATAAGAACTGTTAGGATTTTACATGGGGATGGCTAGTAGGCTGTCTCCGTTCCAGTTGAGCAGTTAAAGAATCCATTCCTTATAATTAAACGGCTACCAACATTTATAGTTTAAAAGTGTTTACAGTGAATGAGGCTGCGAGTTGTGAATTTTGCAATGCTCTCTGCTGTATAATATAGATTGTGTTGCATATTAAAATGTATTAGTTTGTGTCTAATTCTGCGGCATATCTTTAAACTGCCCACAAAAGTATCTCCAATTTTTGTCCTGTAACGATCTACTCAGCTCCATTTCCTAAGACCATCTGGCAGCCAGTGGGGGCAGCACCATAAAATTCAGAAAATGCCTATTGTAGCAATGATATAGTTTTAAAAAAAAACATATTTTATTGAGTTTTTGCAAAGAATAGGATATAGTTAGTCACTGACAATCCGTTTATACATGTCGATACACAGTGTTACAGAGCACAATGTGTATATCTCCCGGGGACAATAATACTTGTGTTTCCAAGCGCAGGCTATACACTTTTCCCTACGATATTGCTTGGATCTGTCGTGTTTTCCAATTAAATACATAAACAACCGAAAGTTTTCCCAACGTCCCCGCCACCCCACAAACCCCAGTCTCTACCTGTTTATTGCATATATATACATATTGGCCAGTCCCGCCAGCACATTAACATAATCAGCGCATACAGAGGTACAAAATTACATGTGACCTGCAACATTCTCGTGGCATGGGCTTCTGCTCTGTGAAGTGTACAATATTTTAATCTTCTTAATCTGTGCTATGTGACCTTATCCCTTCTATAATATCAAAAAGGGGGAACACTGTTCCTACAAAGCGGGGTGCAAACAGTCACTCACGCCTTAGGGTGCTAATAGTCACCCGTGCACACAAGATAGAAAAGTGAGATAGAAAGAAGAATGTCCCAGGTAAGTGTGACCCACTAGTAAGGTGGGACAAGCATTTATTGTCCTGTGTTGCCCTCACACACCCCGAAAGGTGTCATGCTTCATCATCGGGCAGTTGCTCCTCGTAGGGCCGGCGCTGCAATCCCCTACGGGTCCCCCAAAGGGTCTCTTTATCGGAGATCTTTTCAGGACTGCCGGATGGTGCATGAGGGTGTGTGGGGCGTGGGTCCAGTGAGGGTACTGAAAGGTGCGTGCAAGTGTAGTGATGAAATTTAATAAAGGGTAAATATGCAGCGAATATCTATATTGTATAAACCCTTTGCAAATAATTGCTAAAATAAAATATTGCCCCAAAAGCATACTATGCTTGGGTGTCTTGAAGTTATAGGTCAACATGTTTCGCGCCTGCGTCGCCATAAGGGTCATTGGCGCTTCGTCAGGACCGGAGCTATAATTAAAATAGGTGCACGTGAAAAATAAAATTGGACCCTCTAAACCAAACAGGGCGGAACGGTAACCACTATACCTATAATGAGGTTACAGCTGCATGGTGAAACAATGCTCCTGATGGGAACCTGGGAACCAAAAACAAAATAAACAACATTAAAAAACATCAGTGACAACTTGATGCCTTTATGATGTGTCCCATCCGGGTATACATCTATTCACTCAACCGATGTGAATACGAGAAATAAATAAATAAAGGGAGCAGGGCTCAGGAGACATAAAAATGTATTCAATTAGGTCCTGACCCGTTAAGTTCATGTCCACGCACCATCTCGCTAAGTCACATCCCCACTGGCACTCTTGACTCTCAATGTAATTTAATGTGGGAGTATTTTCCAGATTCTGCCGGTAATCTGATCAAAATATGTATGTGAATCTATGTGTTCCTGCAGCCTCCGTTAGACCCCAATAGCAAACGAGGTATAGAAAGTGCTTACCTCGCCACAGTTTGGAAAAGCCTCTCCAGCGAGACAGCATGGAACACTAGCACAATACCAGGCTATACAGGGCGATAAATAGGGAAGTATTATTGGGAACGGTGCATGGCATAGACGGTGGCAAGCAAGTCGCTCGTCGCTACACAATCAAATGCCGAGAACCGTGACTTACGTTTTCGCCGGGATGATGCCTGCTTGACACCTACCCCTTCCTCGCGTCTGCTGGTAATCAAACGTAATGGCAAGACCCGTGTTTTAAAAGAGGAAACGGGGTCTGGTGTGGGCGGTAACCATTTCCGGGTTATCCTCACGGAAAACAAAGCGGCGTGCATATGTGGTAATGGGAGAAGACAGCGCATGCGTGATACGGTGAAAGCAAACTGCCCCGTTCGTGCGCTATGTTGGAAGAGTTTACGGCTTGCTCAAGTGGGTAATCTTATTACGATATTCTTAGTCTTCATAGAAGAGTGGAGATACCACAAGAAACAAATTTTTAGCCATCCCTCGTGAAGTTTGCTCCCGCTAGATGTCTACCGCAATGAATACATACTCCCACTAAATAGTTCTACATGCCAGAGTGCTCAGGGGGAGGGTACTAGGACTAGGTACACACCAATTGAGGGACCTCAATCAAATCAAAGTGTCTCGTGAGCCCATGCAAAAACCAAAAAGGAGGAAAGTGATAGTAATGGCCCTCGGCAAAACTGCCGTGCATAATTGTTTACAAAAAGGGGGAGAAAAGGGCCAAGGAGCTAATCAAGGTCCAGTGTCCATGCTCCTAATATCTGACATAATATCAAAAAGGGGGAACACTGTTCCTACAAAGCGGGATGCAAACAGTCACTCACGCCTTAGGGTGCTAATAGTCACCCGTGCACACAAGATAGAAAAGTGAGATAGAAAGAAGAATGTCCCAGGTAAGTGTGACCCACTAGTAAGGTGGGACAAGCATTTATTGTCCTGTGTTGCCCTCACACACCCCGAAAGGTGTCATGCTTCATCATCGGGCAGTTGCTCCTCGTAGGGCCGGCGCTGCAATCCCCTACGGGTCCCCCAAAGGGTCTCTTTATCGGAGATCTTTTCAGGACTGCCGGATGGTGCATGAGGGTGTGTGGGGCGTGGGTCCAGTGAGGGTACTGAAAGGTGCGTGCAAGTGTAGTGATGAAATTTAATAAAGGGTAAATATGCAGCGAATATCTATATTGTATAAACCCTTTGCAAATAATTGCTAAAATAAAATATTGCCCCAAAAGCATACTATGCTTGGGTGTCTTGAAGTTATAGGTCAACATGTTTCGCGCCTGCGTCGCCATAAGGGTCATTGGCGCTTCGTCAGGACCGGAGCTATAATTAAAATAGGTGCACGTGAAAAATAAAATTGGACCCTCTAAACCAAACAGGGCGGAACGGTAACCACTATACCTATAATGAGGTTACAGCTGCATGGTGAAACAATGCTCCTGATGGGAACCTGGGAACCAAAAACAAAATAAACAACATTAAAAAACATCAGTGACAACTTGATGCCTTTATGATGTGTCCCATCCGGGTATACATCTATTCACTCAACCGATGTGAATACGAGAAATAAATAAATAAAGGGAGCAGGGCTCAGGAGACATAAAAATGTATTCAATTAGGTCCTGACCCGTTAAGTTCATGTCCACGCACCATCTCGCTAAGTCACATCCCCACTGGCACTCTTGACTCTCAATGTAATTTAATGTGGGAGTATTTTCCAGATTCTGCCGGTAATCTGATCAAAATATGTATGTGAATCTATGTGTTCCTGCAGCCTCCGTTAGACCCCAATAGCAAACGAGGTATAGAAAGTGCTTACCTCGCCACAGTTTGGAAAAGCCTCTCCAGCGAGACAGCATGGAACACTAGCACAATACCGGGCTATACAGGGCGATAAATAGGGAAGTATTATTGGGAACGGTGCATGGCATAGACGGTGGCAAGCAAGTCGCTCGTCGCTACACAATCAAATGCCGAGAACCGTGACTTACGTTTTCGCCGGGATGATGCCTGCTTGACACCTACCCCTTCCTCGCGTCTGCTGGTAATCAAACGTAATGGCAAGACCCGTGTTTTAAAAGAGGAAACGGGGTCAGGTGTGGGCGGTAACCATTTCCGGGTTATCCTCACGGAAAACAAAGCGGCGTGCATATGTGGTAATGGGAGAAGACAGCGCATGCGTGATACGGTGAAAGCAAACTGCCCCGTTCGTGCGCTATGTTGGAAGAGTTTACGGCTTGCTCAAGTGGGTAATCTTATTACGATATTCTTAGTCTTCATAGAAGAGTGGAGATACCACAAGAAACAAATTTTTAGCCATCCCTCGTGAAGTTTGCTCCCGCTAGATGTCTACCGCAATGAATACATACTCCCACTAAATAGTTCTACATGCCAGAGTGCTCAGGGGGAGGGTACTAGGACTAGGTACACACCAATTGAGGGACCTCAATCAAATCAAAGTGTCTCGTGAGCCCATGCAAAAACCAAAAAGGAGGAAAGTGATAGTAATGGCCCTCGGCAAAACTGCCGTGCATAATTGTTTACAAAAAGGGGGAGAAAAGGGCCAAGGAGCTAATCAAGGTCCAGTGTCCATGCTCCTAATATCTGACATAATATCAAAAAGGGGGAACACTGTTCCTACAAAGCGGGGTGCAAACAGTCACTCACGCCTTAGGGTGCTAATAGTCACCCGTGCACACAAGATAGAAAAGTGAGATAGAAAGAAGAATGTCCCAGGTAAGTGTGACCCACTAGTAAGGTGGGACAAGCATTTATTGTCCTGTGTTGCCCTCACACACCCCGAAAGGTGTCATGCTTCATCATCGGGCAGTTGCTCCTCGTAGGGCCGGCGCTGCAATCCCCTACGGGTCCCCCAAAGGGTCTCTTTATCGGAGATCTTTTCAGGACTGCCGGATGGTGCATGAGGGTGTGTGGGGCGTGGGTCCAGTGAGGGTACTGAAAGGTGCGTGCAAGTGTAGTGATGAAATTTAATAAAGGGTAAGTATGCAGCGAATATCTATATTGTATAAACCCTTTGCAAATAATTGCTAAAATAAAATATTGCCCCAAAAGCATACTATGCTTGGGTGTCTTGAAGTTATAGGTCAACATGTTTCGCGCCTGCGTCGCCATAAGGGTCATTGGCGCTTCGTCAGGACCGGAGCTATAATTAAAATAGGTGCACGTGAAAAATAAAATTGGACCCTCTAAACCAAACAGGGCGGAACGGTAACCACTATACCTATAATGAGGTTACAGCTGCATGGTGAAACAATGCTCCTGATGGGAACCTGGGAACCAAAAACAAAATAAACAACATTAAAAAACATCAGTGACAACTTGATGCCTTTATGATGTGTCCCATCCGGGTATACATCTATTCACTCAACCGATGTGAATACGAGAAATAAATAAATAAAGGGAGCAGGGCTCAGGAGACATAAAAATGTATTCAATTAGGTCCTGACCCGTTAAGTTCATGTCCACGCACCATCTCGCTAAGTCACATCCCCACTGGCACTCTTGACTCTCAATGTAATTTAATGTGGGAGTATTTTCCAGATTCTGCCGGTAATCTGATCAAAATATGTATGTGAATCTATGTGTTCCTGCAGCCTCCGTTAGACCCCAATAGCAAACGAGGTATAGAAAGTGCTTACCTCGCCACAGTTTGGAAAAGCCTCTCCAGCGAGACAGCATGGAACACTAGCACAATACCGGGCTATACAGGGCGATAAATAGGGAAGTATTATTGGGAACGGTGCATGGCATAGACGGTGGCAAGCAAGTCGCTCGTCGCTACACAATCAAATGCCGAGAACCGTGACTTACGTTTTCGCCGGGATGATGCCTGCTTGACACCTACCCCTTCCTCGCGTCTGCTGGTAATCAAACGTAATGGCAAGACCCGTGTTTTAAAAGAGGAAACGGGGTCAGGTGTGGGCGGTAACCATTTCCGGGTTATCCTCACGGAAAACAAAGCGGCGTGCATATGTGGTAATGGGAGAAGACAGCGCATGCGTGATACGGTGAAAGCAAACTGCCCCGTTCGTGCGCTATGTTGGAAGAGTTTACGGCTTGCTCAAGTGGGTAATCTTATTACGATATTCTTAGTCTTCATAGAAGAGTGGAGATACCACAAGAAACAAATTTTTAGCCATCCCTCGTGAAGTTTGCTCCCGCTAGATGTCTACCGCAATGAATACATACTCCCACTAAATAGTTCTACATGCCAGAGTGCTCAGGGGGAGGGTACTAGGACTAGGTACACACCAATTGAGGGACCTCAATCAAATCAAAGTGTCTCGTGAGCCCATGCAAAAACCAAAAAGGAGGAAAGTGATAGTAATGGCCCTCGGCAAAACTGCCGTGCATAATTGTTTACAAAAAGGGGGAGAAAAGGGCCAAGGAGCTAATCAAGGTCCAGTGTCCATGCTCCTAATATCTGACATAATATCAAAAAGGGGGAACACTGTTCCTACAAAGCGGGGTGCAAACAGTCACTCACGCCTTAGGGTGCTAATAGTCACCCGTGCACACAAGATAGAAAAGTGAGATAGAAAGAAGAATGTCCCAGGTAAGTGTGACCCACTAGTAAGGTGGGACAAGCATTTATTGTCCTGTGTTGCCCTCACACACCCCGAAAGGTGTCATGCTTCATCATCGGGCAGTTGCTCCTCGTAGGGCCGGCGCTGCAATCCCCTACGGGTCCCCCAAAGGGTCTCTTTATCGGAGATCTTTTCAGGACTGCCGGATGGTGCATGAGGGTGTGTGGGGCGTGGGTCCAGTGAGGGTACTGAAAGGTGCGTGCAAGTGTAGTGATGAAATTTAATAAAGGGTAAATATGCAGCGAATATCTATATTGTATAAACCCTTTGCAAATAATTGCTAAAATAAAATATTGCCCCAAAAGCATACTATGCTTGGGTGTCTTGAAGTTATAGGTCAACATGTTTCGCGCCTGCGTCGCCATAAGGGTCATTGGCGCTTCGTCAGGACCGGAGCTATAATTAAAATAGGTGCACGTGAAAAATAAAATTGGACCCTCTAAACCAAACAGGGCGGAACGGTAACCACTATACCTATAATGAGGTTACAGCTGCATGGTGAAACAATGCTCCTGATGGGAACCTGGGAACCAAAAACAAAATAAACAACATTAAAAAACATCAGTGACAACTTGATGCCTTTATGATGTGTCCCATCCGGGTATACATCTATTCACTCAACCGATGTGAATACGAGAAATAAATAAATAAAGGGAGCAGGGCTCAGGAGACATAAAAATGTATTCAATTAGATACATTTTTATGTCTCCTGAGCCCTGCTCCCTTTATTTATTTATTTCTCGTATTCACATCGGTTGAGTGAATAGATGTATACCCGGATGGGACACATCATAAAGGCATCAAGTTGTCACTGATGTTTTTTAATGTTGTTTATTTTGTTTTTGGTTCCCAGGTTCCCATCAGGAGCATTGTTTCACCATGCAGCTGTAACCTCATTATAGGTATAGTGGTTACCGTTCCGCCCTGTTTGGTTTAGAGGGTCCAATTTTATTTTTCACGTGCACCTATTTTAATTATAGCTCCGGTCCTGACGAAGCGCCAATGACCCTTATGGCGACGCAGGCGCGAAACATGTTGACCTATAACTTCAAGACACCCAAGCATAGTATGCTTTTGGGGCAATATTTTATTTTAGCAATTATTTGCAAAGGGTTTATACAATATAGATATTCGCTGCATATTTACCCTTTATTGAATTTCATCACTACACTTGCACGCACCTTTCAGTACCCTCACTGGACCCACGCCCCACACACCCTCATGCACCATCCGGCAGTCCTGAAAAGATCTCCGATAAAGAGACCCTTTGGGGGACCCGTAGGGGATTGCAGCGCCGGCCCTACGAGGAGCAACTGCCCGATGATGAAGCATGACACCTTTCGGGGTGTGTGAGGGCAACACAGGACAATAAATGCTTGTCCCACCTTACTAGTGGGTCACACTTACCTGGGACATTCTTCTTTCTATCTCACTTTTCTATCTTGTGTGCACGGGTGACTATTAGCACCCTAAGGCGTGAGTGACTGTTTGCACCCCGCTTTGTAGGAACAGTGTTCCCCCTTTTTGATATTATGTCAGATATTAGGAGCATGGACACTGGACCTTGATTAGCTCCTTGGCCCTTTTCTCCCCCTTTTTGTAAACAATTATGCACGGCAGTTTTGCCGAGGGCCATTACTATCACTTTCCTCCTTTTTGGTTTTTGCATGGGCTCACGAGACACTTTGATTTGATTGAGGTCCCTCAATTGGTGTGTACCTAGTCCTAGTACCCTCCCCCTGAGCACTCTGGCATGTAGAACTATTTAGTGGGAGTATGTATTCATTGCGGTAGACATCTAGCGGGAGCAAACTTCACGAGGGATGGCTAAAAATTTGTTTCTTGTGGTATCTCCACTCTTCTATGAAGACTAAGAATATCGTAATAAGATTACCCACTTGAGCAAGCCGTAAACTCTTCCAACATAGCGCACGAACGGGGCAGTTTGCTTTCACCGTATCACGCATGCGCTGTCTTCTCCCATTACCACATATGCACGCCGCTTTGTTTTCCGTGAGGATAACCCGGAAATGGTTACCGCCCACACCTGACCCCGTTTCCTCTTTTAAAACACGGGTCTTGCCATTACGTTTGATTACCAGCAGACGCGAGGAAGGGGTAGGTGTCAAGCAGGCATCATCCCGGCGAAAACGTAAGTCACGGTTCTCGGCATTTGATTGTGTAGCGACGAGCGACTTGCTTGCCACCGTCTATGCCATGCACCGTTCCCAATAATACTTCCCTATTTATCGCCCTGTATAGCCCGGTATTGTGCTAGTGTTCCATGCTGTCTCGCTGGAGAGGCTTTTCCAAACTGTGGCGAGGTAAGCACTTTCTATACCTCGTTTGCTATTGGGGTCTAACGGAGGCTGCAGGAACACATAGATTCACATACATATTTTGATCAGATTACCGGCAGAATCTGGAAAATACTCCCACATTAAATTACATTGAGAGTCAAGAGTGCCAGTGGGGATGTGACTTAGCGAGATGGTGCGTGGACATGAACTTAACGGGTCAGGACCTAATTGAATACATTTTTATGTCTCCTGAGCCCTGCTCCCTTTATTTATTTATTTCTCGTATTCACATCGGTTGAGTGAATAGATGTATACCCGGATGGGACACATCTTAAAGGCATCAAGTTGTCACTGATGTTTTTTAATGTTGTTTATTTTGTTTTTGGTTCCCAGGTTCCCATCAGGAGCATTGTTTCACCATGCAGCTGTAACCTCATTATAGGTATAGTGGTTACCGTTCCGCCCTGTTTGGTTTAGAGGGTCCAATTTTATTTTTCACGTGCACCTATTTTAATTATGGCTCCGGTCCTGACGAAGCGCCAATGACCCTTATGGCGACGCAGGCGCGAAACATGTTGACCTATAACTTCAAGACACCCAAGCATAGTATGCTTTTGGGGCAATATTTTATTTTAGCAATTATTTGCAAAGGGTTTATACAATATAGATATTCGCTGCATATTTACCCTTTATTAAATTTCATCACTACACTTGCACGCACCTTTCAGTACCCTCACTGGACCCACGCCCCACACACCCTCATGCACCATCCGGCAGTCCTGAAAAGATCTCCGATAAAGAGACCCTTTGGGGGACCCGTAGGGGATTGCAGCGCCGGCCCTACGAGGAGCAACTGCCCGATGATGAAGCATGACACCTTTCGGGGTGTGTGAGGGCAACACAGGACAATAAATGCTTGTCCCACCTTACTAGTGGGTCACACTTACCTGGGACATTCTTCTTTCTATCTCACTTTTCTATCTTGTGTGCACGGGTGACTATTAGCACCCTAAGGCGTGAGTGACTGTTTGCACCCCGCTTTGTAGGAACAGTGTTCCCCCTTTTTGATATTTTGTCAGATATTAGGAGCATGGACACTGGACCTTGATTAGCTCCTTGGCCCTTTTCTCCCCCTTTTTGTAAACAATTATGCACGGCAGTTTTGCCGAGGGCCATTACTATCACTTTCCTCCTTTTTGGTTTTTGCATGGGCTCACGAGACACTTTGATTTGATTGAGGTCCCTCAATTGGTGTGTACCTAGTCTTAGTACCCTCCCCCTGAGCACTCTGGCATGTAGAACTATTTAGTGGGAGTATGTATTCATTGCGGTAGACATCTAGCGGGAGCAAACTTCACGAGGGATGGCTAAAAATTTGTTTCTTGTGGTATCTCCACTCTTCTATGAAGACTAAGAATATCGTAATAAGATTACCCACTTGAGCAAGCCGTAAACTCTTCCAACATAGCGCACGAACGGGGCAGTTTGCTTTCACCGTATCACGCATGCGCTGTCTTCTCCCATTACCACATATGCACGCCGCTTTGTTTTCCGTGAGGATAACCCGGAAATGGTTACCGCCCACACCTGACCCCGTTTCCTCTTTTAAAACACGGGTCTTGCCATTACGTTTGATTACCAGCAGACGCGAGGAAGGGGTAGGTGTCAAGCAGGCATCATCCCGGCGAAAACGTAAGTCACGGTTCTCGGCATTTGATTGTGTAGCGACGAGCGACTTGCTTGCCACCGTCTATGCCATGCACCGTTCCCAATAATACTTCCCTATTTATCGCCCTGTATAGCCCGGTATTGTGCTAGTGTTCCATGCTGTCTCGCTGGAGAGGCTTTTCCAAACTGTGGCGAGGTAAGCACTTTCTATACCTCGTTTGCTATTGGGGTCTAACGGAGGCTGCAGGAACACATAGATTCACATACATATTTTGATCAGATTACCGGCAGAATCTGGAAAATACTCCCACATTAAATTACATTGAGAGTCAAGAGTGCCAGTGGGGATGTGACTTAGCGAGATGGTGCGTGGACATGAACTTAACGGGTCAGGACCTAATTGAATACATTTTTATGTCTCCTGAGCCCTGCTCCCTTTATTTATTTATTTCTCGTATTCACATCGGTTGAGTGAATAGATGTATACCCGGATGGGACACATCATAAAGGCATCAAGTTGTCACTGATGTTTTTTAATGTTGTTTATTTTGTTTTTGGTTCCCAGGTTCCCATCAGGAGCATTGTTTCACCATGCAGCTGTAACCTCATTATAGGTATAGTGGTTACCGTTCCGCCCTGTTTGGTTTAGAGGGTCCAATTTTATTTTTCACGTGCACCTATTTTAATTATAGCTCCGGTCCTGACGAAGCGCCAATGACCCTTATGGCGACGCAGGCGCGAAACATGTTGACCTATAACTTCAAGACACCCAAGCATAGTATGCTTTTGGGGCAATATTTTATTTTAGCAATTATTTGCAAAGGGTTTATACAATATAGATATTCGCTGCATATTTACCCTTTATTAAATTTCATCACTACACTTGCACGCACCTTTCAGTACCCTCACTGGACCCACGCCCCACACACCCTCATGCACCATCCGGCAGTCCTGAAAAGATCTCCGATAAAGAGACCCTTTGGGGGACCCGTAGGGGATTGCAGCGCCGGCCCTACGAGGAGCAACTGCCCGATGATGAAGCATGACACCTTTCGGGGTGTGTGAGGGCAACACAGGACAATAAATGCTTGTCCCACCTTACTAGTGGGTCACACCTACCTGGGACATTCTTCTTTCTATCTCACTTTTCTATCTTGTGTGCACGGGTGACTATTAGCACCCTAAGGCGTGAGTGACTGTTTGCACCCCGCTTTGTAGGAACAGTGTTCCCCCTTTTTGATATTATGTCAGATATTAGGAGCATGGACACTGGACCTTGATTAGCTCCTTGGCCCTTTTCTCCCCCTTTTTGTAAACAATTATGCACGGCAGTTTTGCCGAGGGCCATTACTATCACTTTCCTCCTTTTTGGTTTTTGCATGGGCTCACGAGACACTTTGATTTGATTGAGGTCCCTCAATTGGTGTGTACCTAGTCCTAGTACCCTCCCCCTGAGCACTCTGGCATGTAGAACTATTTAGTGGGAGTATGTATTCATTGCGGTAGACATCTAGCGGGAGCAAACTTCACGAGGGATGGCTAAAAATTTGTTTCTTGTGGTATCTCCACTCTTCTATGAAGACTAAGAATATCGTAATAAGATTACCCACTTGAGCAAGCCGTAAACTCTTCCAACATAGCGCACGAACGGGGCAGTTTGCTTTCACCGTATCACGCATGCGCTGTCTTCTCCCATTACCACATATGCACGCCGCTTTGTTTTCCGTGAGGATAACCCGGAAATGGTTACCGCCCACACCTGACCCCGTTTCCTCTTTTAAAACACGGGTCTTGCCATTACGTTTGATTACCAGCAGACGCGAGGAAGGGGTAGGTGTCAAGCAGGCATCATCCCGGCGAAAACGTAAGTCACGGTTCTCGGCATTTGATTGTGTAGCGACGAGCGACTTGCTTGCCACCGTCTATGCCATGCACCGTTCCCAATAATACTTCCCTATTTATCGCCCTGTATAGCCCGGTATTGTGCTAGTGTTCCATGCTGTCTCGCTGGAGAGGCTTTTCCAAACTGTGGCGAGGTAAGCACTTTCTATACCTCGTTTGCTATTGGGGTCTAACGGAGGCTGCAGGAACACATAGATTCACATACATATTTTGATCAGATTACCGGCAGAATCTGGAAAATACTCCCACATTAAATTACATTGAGAGTCAAGAGTGCCAGTGGGGATGTGACTTAGCGAGATGGTGCGTGGACATGAACTTAACGGGTCAGGACCTAATTGAATACATTTTTATGTCTCCTGAGCCCTGCTCCCTTTATTTATTTATTTCTCGTATTCACATCGGTTGAGTGAATAGATGTATACCCGGATGGGACACATCATAAAGGCATCAAGTTGTCACTGATGTTTTTTAATGTTGTTTATTTAGTTTTTGGTTCCCAGGTTCCCATCAGGAGCATTGTTTCACCATGCAGCTGTAACCTCATTATAGGTATAGTGGTTACCGTTCCGCCCTGTTTGGTTTAGAGGGTCCAATTTTATTTTTCACGTGCACCTATTTTAATTATAGCTCCGGTCCTGACGAAGCGCCAATGACCCTTATGGCGACGCAGGCGCGAAACATGTTGACCTATAACTTCAAGACACCCAAGCATAGTATGCTTTTGGGGCAATATTTTATTTTAGCAATTATTTGCAAAGGGTTTATACAATATAGATATTCGCTGCATATTTACCCTTTATTAAATTTCATCACTACACTTGCACGCACCTTTCAGTACCCTCACTGGACCCACGCCCCACACACCCTCATGCACCATCCGCCAGTCCTGAAAAGATCTCCGATAAAGAGACCCTTTGGGGGACCCGTAGGGGATTGCAGCGCCGGCCCTACGAGGAGCAACTGCCCGATGATGAAGCATGACACCTTTCGGGGTGTGTGAGGGCAACACAGGACAATAAATGCTTGTCCCACCTTACTAGTGGGTCACACTTACCTGGGACATTCTTCTTTCTATCTCACTTTTCTATCTTGTGTGCACGGGTGACTATTAGCACCCTAAGGCGTGAGTGACTGTTTGCACCCCGCTTTGTAGGAACAGTGTTCCCCCTTTTTGATATTATGTCAGATATTAGGAGCATGGACACTGGACCTTGATTAGCTCCTTGGCCCTTTTCTCCCCCTTTTTGTAAACCTTATCCCTTCTAACATAACTTCCCATTCGAGAGAAATTGGCGTTTTACGTAGCCCTCTAATCTCTTCTCTGTGCAACGCAGCACCCTTTGCGCCACCCCAACGCAGTATTTCTGTATACCAAGCATGCACTTCAGGGGGTTTACGTGATTTCCATCTCATGGTGATGGTCCTGATAGCCAGTATTAGTGCAAGATCTATGAACCGGTATTGTACCTTGTGTTTGGATATATGAACATGGAGACCTAAAATGCATTCCTCTATTGTGTCAGCGATGACAAGATGTGTGGCCGCCCCAGTCATTCTTCCAATCGCATCCCAGTATCCCCTTATCTTCGAGCATTCCCGTAACATGTGCAATAATCCTGCCCCTTTTAGCATACACCTCGGGCATGAGTGTTGTGTCTGGGACAACATCGTATCCCGCCTGGTCAGCGTTAGGTACACACGATGTAGGACCATTGTCTGGATAAATTTGAACTTGGCGTTCCTTGAGACTTTCCGAGGGTGCTCAAGTACTATTGACCATTCTTTGTCCGTCAGGTCTTTGCCTATGTCTACCTCCCAAATAGCCTTCAGCGCATTTAAGGATGCTCTTGTGTGGGAGCTAATACCAGCGTATAACCATCTAATCAGGTGTCGCCCTCTTCCCATGTAGTATACCATTTTGACCAATTCGTTATCGGGGGGTGCCCTCCTCTGCAGGGCCAAGTGCGTTTTTATGTACCGACTCAATGCTGCGTGTGTTAGATATAGTTGTGCCGGGGCACCGGTCTCATTTATGAAAGTATCATGATCCAGCAGCGACTCCTCTCCAAATAAGGCTGCCACTGTACTAATACCCACCTCCAACCAGGGTGTCAGTTTACGTTTAGTGAGCCTACCGCTGGCCAATGGGATACCTAATAACGGTATGTTGCCTGCGTACGCATGTTGTGTGTTTGTGTACTGTAGCGTCGCTTTACAGCATCTCAATGCAGTCTGCAATAAGGGGGGGAGGTCAGTCGGGGATCCATTGCCCGGCAGGAGCAAGGCATGCAATGCTCCATTGTCAATATCCGTGTCCGTGTAGTCTATTTCCTGCAAATTACGTCCCGCCGTCCAGTACGACAACCATTGTAATTGACAGGCGTAATAGTAAGCTTGAAAGTCCAGTACTCCCAGGCCTCCCGTCCGGGTACCCACTTGTAACTTTTTAAGACTGATGCGTCTTCTGCCCTTTCCCCAAATAAGGTCTGTGACCAGAGTGTTCAGTAATTTAAAAGTAGCCTGTGGCACTACCAGCAGCAAATTCGTAAAATAATATAGTAGTCTTGGTAAGACAACCATTATTGCAATCACTGCTCTCCCTGTGATAGATAGTGGCAGTGCTGTCCAAAAAGTGACACTAGACCCTAAAGCTCTAATTGCTCTATTAAGTTGCCTTCTAGCATATCCTCATGCGTTCTGTATATTTGGATGCCCAAATACCTAAACGTGGACTGTGTGACTTGAATTCTGGTACTCCCGACTTCTATGTCAGTAATGCCCCCCTGGTCCGTGAAGAAAAAAGCATGCGTTTTGGTAGTGTTTAGAGCCAGGCCCGATAGGAGTGCGAAATGTTGATATGTCTTGAATAATGGGGTCAGTGGCCTGCGGAGATCACATATGTACATAAGAATGTCGTCAGCATATGCCGAAAATAAGTGGGTCGTATTCCCTATCCGTATCCCCCAGTCTAGAAAGTCCTGTCTTAGCTTTATGGCTAACGGCTCTAGCGCCAGAATAAAAATGAGGGGCGATAAAGGGCATCCCTGCCTGGTCCCTTTATGTATGGTGTATTCCTCCGAAATGTGTCCCCCTGTTCTAGTGCGTGCCGTTGGGGCATTATATAGCAATCGTAGCCATGTTATGTACTCTTCCGGTAGCCCGAATTTTGATAGTGCCTTAAACATGTATCCCCAGTTAATTAAGTCGAATGCTTGCCGGAGGTCCAGCGAGACACAGCCCGCATGTCGGTAGCGTTTCGGAGCCTCTGTCATCAGGTAGTGTAGTTTCCTAATGTTGAGTGAGGTACTGCGTGCCGGTAGGAATCCGGTTTGATCTATATGAACCAATTTCGATAAATGTGGAAGTAGTCTGTTAGCCAACACTTTACTCAATATTTTGTATTCAGTGGGTAACAGCGATAGTGGCTCGTAGTTAGCCATGTCAGTATGGTCTTTTTCCGGCTTTGGCAGCGATATGACCAGGGCTTGTGCTGTTGTGATGGGTAGAGAGCCCTTCTCCCATATTGTTTTGTATAGCTCCACTAGTTGGGGCACTAGAGCCTCGGCATACGTGTCGTAAAATTCAATGGGGAGTCCATCCATGCCAGGGGTTTTATTGCACGGTAGTCTCCTCATAGCAACCTTAATCTCATGTGGTGTGATGTGTCCTGTAAGGCCTTTCCGAACCGATGTTGGTATTTCTGGGAATGTTAAGGTGGACAGGAAAGCTTCCGTTTGTTCCCTAGTGGCAAAGTCAGACGCCCCGTATAATGCGGCGTAGTAGTCTCTAAATGCAGCATTACTATCTCCTTGGCTAGACACTATATCCCCATTCCCTTTAACAATCTGGGGTATAACCACTGGTGGGGGTGTGTCGCGAATTATAGGAGCAAGTAGTGCTCCCGCTTTGTCTGCCTCACTATGCGCACGTTGCGTATATGCCGCGTAGTCTATGACCCTTAGCCACTCTAATAATTCAGCGTGTCGAAGTCGTGCCTCCTGTAGCGGGCCCTTTTGCTCTGCATTATTTCCCGCTTCTTGCTCCAGCCTACCCATTCTCTCTTCAACATCCAATAGAGACTTATGTAGTTCCTGTCGTGCCCCCACTGTCCTACTAATTGCTTTCCCCCTTATTACTGCCTTAAAGGCGTCCCATTCCACCAATCTACTTGTGGCTGTGTTGCTGTTTTCTTTAAAATAATGTACGATAGTGTCAGAGAGGGCACCACGAAATACCTGGTCTTCAAGGAGCTGCGGCCAGAGGCGCCATGTTGGGACCGGTGTGGGCACCCTGCCCCATGTGGTGATTATCTCTAGTGGATTGTGATCCGAGAAAGTCTTGGGCAGATATGTGGACTGGAGCACCTGCATGGCTATCCTGTCAGAGCAGAACACTCTGTCTATTCTAGTGTGAAGATCGTGCACCGCAGAGTATTTCCTATGCGTTGGATCTTAGGCGCCACATGTCACGCAACCCCCCCCATCCGTCAGCCCATCTTCCTAGTGCTTCGGCCTGTTTGAGTACACCGACGCCATGTAAGGGTGGGTGGGATCTGTCCAAGGACACATCCAGCACTATGTTGTAGTCTCCCCCCACTATCCATGGGTGTGCCTCCCAACCTGCCAATGCCCCACTCACTACATCCCAGTATTTATCCTGATCATAGTTAGGGGCATATATATTGCCCAGTAGCACCAATTGACCATCTAATGTCCCTTTTACTAATACATATCTGCCTAGTTTATCAATTCTCTATTCCTGTGCCACAAAAGGTTCTCCATGTTGTATCCAGATTGTGGCCCCACTCGCATAGTTAGAGTAAAGGGTGGAGAAGACCTGTCCCCTCCATTGCTTTCAGAGTTTTACAACTTCACTTTCCAACATGTGCGATTCCTGTAGATACACTATCTGCACCTTACGGCGCTGTAGGTGTGCATGCATCCTGTAGCGTTTTTGTATTGTGCCCATACCCCGTATGTTCCAAGTTATGACTGTGTATTTTCCCAATGTATGCATCGCGATGCGAACCATTTTAAACTAAGCAGTGTGTCACACGGGCTGGCTAGCAAAACAATAACAGCAGACAATTTGAGACAGTCCCCCCTCCCCACCCTTCCAATACTCGGTCCGGTCACTGAACTATACCGGACCACAATAAATGCTAACATAACCAATAAAAACATAATAATCATAAAAAGAGCCTTGGCCTTGTGGAGGACCGCGCTAGCGCTTTGCATGTGGGTGGTACGAGTTACTTCTATAACGTTAAAGCTACAACTGCATCCTGGGCCATAATGCCATTATGCCTACCACTTTGCAGTTATTAATGCCTTCAATGAATCAAACATTAGTTACGCATTACAATTATAAGGAAGAAGAAAGATACTTGCACGAGTCCATTTAGCCAAATAAATCGTGAATCATTTGTGGGGTGGCCGAAGGGAATAGAGCCACACTGCCTCCAGAGTTCGACTCTCGTGGTGTCATCTTCCGAGGAGGATTTAACGTCCAACCTAGGAGTGTTCGTGAAGGTGGCCGTAGCGACGATCGCTTGGGATTTGTTTTGTCGTATCTGTTGTGGTGTGACAAATTTCCGCGCCGGAGTACAACGCGGTCTCCTCCCCCCACAATCCGCTGTAGTGCCAAAAGTAGACCAGGTCCTGTCTTTGGCCTGTGTGGGAGTCGCTGCAGCATTGGTCAGTTCCATTACCTCTAGCCAGTCCTCGACGTCTCCGGGACTTTCGAAGAAGTAGGTTTTCTGCTCCGAAAAATCATTTTTAAACGTGCAGGAATAAGTAAGGCATATTTCAGTTCCAAAACCCGCAGTCTTCGTTTTACAGCCATAAAGGAGGACCGCCGTCGCTGTACTAGCATTGTGTAATCCTAGTATAACGAGATTCGCGCATTCTCAAAGCTTATTGGGGCCAGTTCCCTGGCTTTCTGTAGGAGAATGTCTCTATCCCGAAAGTTCAACAGTTTGAGGATAAGTTGCCACGGCGGGGCCCCCGGCTTCGGGCGTCCCATTGGTATCCGGTGCGTGTGCTCTATACAATATTGCTCAGAGAGGCCCTCCGTCGTGATGTGTTCTCGAAGCCATTGCTCCATATAGCGTGGTGCATCAGTTCCTTCGCTTTTCTCTGGCATACCAATCACGAGTATGTTATTTCTTCGCACCCGGCCCTCCGCATCCCCTACACGGTCAAGCGAAGTGGCCACTTGCATTTGCAATTGTTTCACGTCAGTTTCGATCTGTTTCTGCTTCGGCACCACTTCGGCTAGCGTCGTCGTATGGTCCTTCACCCTGTCCGATGTCTTAGCATGGTCTGCCGGGAGCAGGTCTAGGCCGGTAGTGAGGGCTCCAATCTGGAGCTCTGTCGCCTTCCTGGAATCACGTACCTCTTGCAGGATAAGGTCGAGTTTGTCTACTGGTGCCGCAACAGCTGTAGGCGGGATGCAGCTATGTGCAAGTGCGCTGTCCGCATGATCTGCTTTTTCCGGCGTGGAGTGTGTGCCACTGTGGGACTGTTGCTTCGCCTTATTGCGCCCCATTGTCTGTGGTTTGGGAAGTGTCGGGTAAGGAGCTCACCGTCCTCCCAGGTGTATACAGCCCCGGCGCCTCGAAGAACTCAGCTCTAGCTATTGCGTGTGCAGCAGGTACCCTTGTCGTTCGTTCAACTTTAGGTGCCGGGGAGTGGCCTCGGGCAGATCATGTAGTCTACCACAGTGCTGCGTCACAGTTCGGAAATGGTGCCTCCCTCCCCAGCTGGTATCTTTTAATAGCTTCCTGAGATCAGAACCCCCCACTGCTTAGGTCCGTTATTGAGCTGCCTCCACAGATCCAAGTGGTATAGCAAGGGATCAAAGATCCTGGCCCTGCATTTTTGTTCAGTTCAGGTTACAGGCCACAGGCATGTCAGGGCTAGTCAGTAGCCACCTCAATGGCTCCAGCCCCCTTGCATTCGGAGCTCGTGTTGCCCAAGAAATCTTATGGGGTTCTCTCACCTCGTGTGCGCCTCGCAGAGGTAGGGCCGTGTTCAGAGCCGGCGCCGCGGGAATGCCAGGTTCCAGGCCCAGCATTGGGGGTCCGCCCCCACTGCTGCTAGCGTCTTCTCGTCCCCAGGGCAATCAGGAGTGCTTGGCGGTGTCTCGTCGCCCCAGCCAGGGGTGGGGGGGAACCAATAAAGTTGTGAATTGTAGGGCGTAGGCACACCACCGCACAGAGCTCATCCGCCTCCACGGGCTTCACGAGGACATCGGCGCCGGCAAACCAGTCCGAGGTCGGGAGGGGGCCCCGGAGCTGGAGGTGCTCCTCGGCTGCTCCTCCGCTGGTCCCAAACAGATGGATCAGGGGCAGACCGTCTCCGCATATACGCTTCCGCGTCCCGGGACCCCGGCATGCCACAACAGAGGGTGGGGGGCGGGATACTGAGGCCTCACCACCGCTCCGGTCTCACCTCCCTCGCCGGTCGTCGCGTAGGGTCCCTCCTTCGCATCGGCGACACTTGCGGGTCGATATCTGCTCATCCGCCACGGCACTGTGATCGAGCGTATGTCAGCTTGTAGATCGCAGCCGCGGCTCCGCAGCGTGTACCAGCTCGCCTCTACGCACTTTTGTGCTGCAGGAAAATGGCGTGTCCCGGAGGCGACGGCTCCGGGCCCTCACCCCTGAGCTCCGACCCTCGGCAGCGTACCGTGTCTTCAGTGGTATTCCCGGGTCCCGCTACCTCCCTGGTGGTCTGGGAGTCGAGTACGACCTTAGATATGTGGTTTAGGCAGGATTATTGCAGGAGAATGGAGGCCCAGGTCCGGAGCTCATCGATCAGACGACCACCATGTTCAGCGCGTAGCCACGCCCCCGAAGCAATGATATAGTTTTACCACTCTCCAGATCAACTTGGTCAACATTGCCAATTCTGGCTGGCCTTAGAAAGGCAAATGAAAGTTGACCTATCTTGGAATGGTAAGTAAAACAAATAAGATGGCGGCCGCATCATGCTGTATGCACACATGCATGTATGAGTCATTGTCTTCTCGCTGGGGCGCTGTGGTGCCATGAAGCATACACGTGTTTGCATGATAATGTGCATATACAAACTTTTGGGCTTTTTGTTGCCAATTCTGACAACATCGGCAAAAAGCACTGGCAAAGCCAATAGTTCTGCAATGTTAGCCAATATGCGAGACCCATTGGCTTTGTTAGTGTTCCTTTCTTTTTTTTATTTTTAACTGCCAGGATCAGTATTTTTCCCAGACACCAGATGGCAGGGTAATACATGTGAATCAAAAACAAACATGAAGTGCAAAACTGTAACAAATAAGTAATGTTACCCTGGCTTGTGATCCAAGTACACTCTTTGTCCCTCTTGTACTTTACTCTGTTGTAATTTCTTACTGAACACGCCCTGTATTGTTCAAACACAGTGAAAAGAGACCTTCTGCTCATTATAAGTCTGTTTGAGAGCGGGGGTGGTTCAAAGCCCCTTTTGTGTTTATTACTGTTAGAATTAGCGCTTTGTACTGGGTCTGATATGATATTTTAATGGTAATAGCCTTGCAATTTTTAAATGAAGTGGCCTACGTAAACTTTTCATTGTTGCCGCAGTGCTACAGAAAGGAAACATATCTATTAACTGTTATCTGATCCTTATTTGTGCTACAATGTGACTTGTGGCATTTTGATAGGGCTGCTGCTTTCCCTAGTTGTACCTCCCTTCTTGTTGTCAGGATGTGTTTGAGTGATTTTTCCCCAAATCCAATTTTTGCTTTTTGTCTGCAGGGTACGAAGCTCTTGACCTCCAATAAGAATGCGAGACAAGCACGACATAACAGCCTGGAGGAGACGCAGAAGGAGGATTTGCACTCTTCTTATGCCTCTGGCTTTGTCAGTGCAGGGGACTCTGCACCCTGTACAGAATTACCAGACTCGGACTGTAGCGGCTCGTCAACCAGAACTGAGAAGAACTTGATCAGTGCCCTCCTGAGATTGTGTTTTAGCAAGGTACCAACAGTTATCACAGATTGGAGAAAGAAGCGCACACACTGGGAGTGGTAAAGGCTACTAGGACGAGATAGGGGAGGAGAATGAAATTGCACATTCTTCAACTGCAGTGCATAGCTTGAAAGTAAAACAGCTGAACCAAACAGCATTTTCCAGGAGATTAGAATGTAGAAGCAGACCTTGAGTAGGGAGCATATATGCATATTGTAGAAAATTCCAGGAGGCAAGAGTTCCCCAGCAAGTAGCAGAACAGTTTTGGATCTGGAGGGATGTATGCTAGCTGGAATCAGAGCAGGAGAACATAACATCATCTCACAGGAAAGAGGGTGGTATCAGAAAGTGGGCAGAATCAGGGGTTTCTTACTGTGGACAGAAAAATTGAGTAAAAGGAGGGTGGAAATAGACTCTCTTCAACATCGTTCAAAACACATAAGCAGTTCTGCCCTTGTGAGACATCTGCGTGGGAGAGAATCGCTTAACTTGCGTGTAGGCAGGCTCTCTTCCAGAGATGTGAGTGTAAACGCGTTTGCAGCAGAGAGACTCCCTACTCACTCTGGTGGCATCCATGTGTAGCTTTTTCCTAGTTTGATTAATCCGGAATTGGATATCCACGATCTCTGTCCAGAAGGTGTGGAACCTGACAAATGTGTCACTTGACATCTTTGCTTTATGAATGTCTAGTGGAATATTCTCTAACCTCTTCCTTTTAACGTTCTCTGGTGGGTAAAATAACCACAGATGTATGCATATTTAGTCCATAAAATGTTTAATTAACAGAAACTGTGAAAACATTCCCTAACGTTTTGGCCTCCCTAATGCCGAAGGTCCATTGGTGGATAAAAAGCACTCTAACCTGGGTGGCGAGCACGACCCTCTTGCTTTCTGTCAGGAGGAACTCTTTCCACGTAATGTCGTGGGCTGTCCGAGACAGTACTAGAAGCGATCACACTTCTTTCAATTCCCACTCCACAAACTCCAGCTCCCCTTAGTTCTACGCAAGGAAATCTGGTACCTAAATGAATGATTGTTTGGGAGAGGGTGAGGAGCTTCCACTGTCTTGCCAGCATGGACATTGAAGGGTCTTGCTGGGCATTCAATTTTCAGTCCTTTTTCTGTTTCCTACGGCAGTGGTGAGAAAAGCCACCATAAGGCAAGGGGTAAATAGTTCTGCTATCTCCTCATTGGTCATAGCCGTGGTGAAGAATTTGGCAATGGGCCTCGTCACAAGAAAGTTCAGGCTACAGAGGCTATTGATGACGTCTTTCTCTCTCCTGTTGCAGAAAATCAGGTTGGCGCTGAAAGCACGCGAGAACCTGCTGCTTTTAGTCATTGTAGCCCAGCAGAGAGAAGCGATTCAGCTCGTGGAGGCCAGCAGACTCAGCCACTCAGTGACCGAGAAGCTGTGCGAGCTGTACAGTGCTGTGCCTGACTCCGCGCATCCCACAGACATCAGCACGGTGGAGAGAGTCGGCTGGAGGTATGGGTGCATACTACCTAGTGTATGACACTGAATTGCACATTACATTTCTTTGCTCATTGTTCATCCTGGGTTGAAGCAGCGGTCTGTGAGTTTTAAGTTTAGGGTTGGAAATAGCGAGTAGATTGCCATTTAGGTTTTTGGAAGCGATTAATGTACTGAAGACGGTTGCAGTTTGATTCAGTGACCGTATGAAAATATATCTGACTAAAAACTAATTTATGGCCTGGCAAAACACGCATGTGTGCCAGAAGCAGAGGGATAGCTTTGACTTGACTACGTTGTGGAAACACCTTCACCGTAAGCTTGGCATTATGATCTATTATTTAGGATGAACTGGTGTGTGCACCATGTATGAAGGCCTTTTGGTATGTTACCCCAAGCAAAGAAAGATGTTTTGTATGCTAGGCAATCAAAACCATTATACCTTTTATGCTTCTTAGTCCCTCATTTAAATATTTGACTGTATTTTGTCAATAAATTCCTCTTTGCAGAGTATCATAGAAAGTCCATGTAGAATTGTTGTGTTTGCAGTGTGTGCTACTGTTGATCATTTGCTCTCGTGTTGGGCGTGAATGTTACAAATTGTTTTTGTTTAAAGTAGAAGTTTCGGTTTCAGGGTGACTCATGATGCCTCCCCCAAAACCCACAATGCACCATGACATATACTTAACCTGAGATTGTGTTTTCCATAAAAGTGAGAGTAAGTAGGCCTAGAGACGTAAAGCAAGAAAGTCTGTGTGTACTCATTTGTGAAAATGTATTTAAACATTAGTTACTGTTCAAAATCTCTCACCATGTTCTTGCATCTAGGCAAGTGGGAGGGCACATGTAATCCTACTGCTGCAGAGATATTCTTTTAGAAATGGGGTTACTGGTTGACTGTGGTGTGAGCCCTGGTCAAGCAGCAACCACAATCTGAGCCATGGTAAAGCAAAAGCGAAACCCCAAATTAACTGGTGCTCAACCCCATGGTAGCTTGGTACAAAGCAGACAGGCTTAAATTAAAGGCAATGCATAAAGTATTTATGCAACACTTCAAAAAGTAAAACAGCAAAAACACCACACACAAAAATCCCACACCATGTTAGAAAAGTAGAGCTTCATTTAATAAATAAAACAAGACCAAATCGAATAAATCAAATCAGTAAAATCGGAGTTTTGACATTTTAAAGAATAAACTGTAATATAGTGCCTAAACGCATAAATCGCCAACTGCAGCTATCTGGTCTGCTGGGCCGGGTCAAAGTCAAAAGTTCAGGCCGACCACGATGGAGCCCGGCTCGAATACACTCCCAGATTAGTCCCACTGAAGGTTTACTGTATCAAGTTTTGTGCCAAGAGCCCCATTCATGTGGAAGAAGATCACTTGGAGCAAGGAGAGCATCATTGGCTGTGGTCAGCGAGGAGCTGGCTGATTGTTGCGCTGGCGGTCCACGCGAACGATTGATGCATGCTGTGTGAATAGACAGACTTGTGACGGCTTGAGCTGATTTTCCATGCAAGCAGCACAGTTCCGGTGCGAACGGGCCTGTTCACTGTCGGGAAGATCCTAAAGGCTTGAATTTAAGAGCTCAAGAGCCACACCAACGGTCAGGGCCTGAAAGACGCCTTTTTTGGGGTCAGGAATGTGCTGAAGACCGGTCCATCATCTGTGAGGAAGCCTGTTATATCCCTAAGGCTCAGATCAGGGGGCCAGTGGACTACACCTTTGTGTCACTGTGGGATCCTAGGTTCAAGATGGAGTTGCAGGGCCAGTTCTTCTTCCGCAGGCAAGATGACAGCAGGTCATCACAACAGGACAGCAGCTCCTTCAGAGTGCCAGTCCAGGTGTGTGGCACTCCTTGTAGCCACACAACCAGTCCATCTTTTATACCCTGGTGTCCCGGTTCTGGAAGTGGGAGAAGCTTTTAGTCAGTGTATTTGAAGTGCATGGACTTCTCTACCTCCCCCGCCCTGGCTCCAAGCTAGCTGAAGTGACAATGCAGGGTCGTTAGGGCCTTTGTGTGGAGGCAGAGCTTAGAGCCCCCGATTCTGCCAGCAGATGGCCCATTCAGGCACTTCTATTCTCTCTATTGTGTGACTGTCTGAGAGGAATTCACAAAGTCTAACTGTCAGCAACACACAGTCATGTTACCCAAAACAGGCTACAGGCACAAAAGGGCTAAAGGCATCTAATCCGTGCCGCCGGTCGCAGCTGCCCTCGCAGCAGGACCCTCCAGCCATAGACTACGGTTGGTATTGCATCCATCAGCTGGACCTCACCATACCACCTATATCAACTTCAGACGTGCCTTTACATTAACTGTACTGACTGCGGTTTTATCCTGATCCTTGAGCACCCGAGGCAGTTCCTTACCTCTTGTACAGACATCTTCTCTCTCAGGCATATATTTCAAGTCCTGATGATGATCCCCATATTTCAATGAGGGATCGAAACGTCGTCGGCTAATGAGAACCAGGACTATTCTAAATGTGATTTATTGATATATGAATAGCATGGTTACTAAAAATGTGGCGCTAATCCAATATTTGTGAAACCATATTGTAAATGTCTTGAGTTTTAGTTTGTTTATCTAATTTGTTCATTTTTTCCTGTCCTTCCTTCTAGCCGTAATGGCTATGTTCGTGGTCCTATATATGTATTAACCCCTCCGCTGCGCTGAACGTTCCGCGCTGGTGTGGATTGTTCTATTGCACGGGCGGGGCCGCAACGTTCAGCGGACGTGTGCAGCACTACCGAGGTAGTGCACGCGACGTCCGCTGAACATGCGCCGTACTTAACGGGTTAAAATGTAAGTACATGTCCCTATTTTATGCTGCTACAGAAATTATTTATTTTCTATATGTAATGATATAAAAATTTCTTAGGAAGGGCCTTTTGTTCCTCAATAAATTAATCCCTAACCCAGCACCCATGCTAACCCTGTTTTTAGTTTCTGTCAGATTAGGATGTTAGGATAGTTTAATGTGTAATGTATTTGTAATGATGTTTATTAGCATATGCAATAAAGTCTGACCTAAAAGTTACCGTAGTTCTGTTTGACACCCCTATGCCTGATATATATTAACACCAGAACTTCAATTTGCAGGTCTCCACCTCCCCCCGATGATGAAGAAGTGTTTCCAGGGAAAGAGGCTTTGGATACTTTTATGCTCTGGGTTGATTTCTGTGATCATCTTGTCAAAGAGGCACACCCGGTAAGACTTAGAGGATGGTAAGCAGTGGATATTTACCTCTTGCCCTTCTAAGGCTGAATGGCTGAACTCAGTCGCGTATGTATGCAAGATGGACACGAGTCGTGCTCATACAAAAAGAACTAAACTGTGGGCCCCTTTGGTAACATACCTAGGAGGAGAGAGTGGGGGGAGAAGCCCAATGGCAAGATAGATGGCTGCGTGTGAAACTCCCCCCACCCCAATGATTAGGCCAAATGGGGTTATCAGACAAAGCCTAGCCCATAAAAGTCGAAACCCTCTTCCTTTACTGAGAAACCCAGCTCTGTTCGGTGGTAAGGCAGATGGCTAAATGGAAAACTAGACAGTCAGTCACAAGTGAGTGTGGCACATGAGGACAATAAAAAAAAAAGAAAAGACTCAGATGATGGTGTTTGGGTGCAGGAACACATTGAACTCAGTTTGTATTTTGATTCAGGAGCATATTTCAAGGGGTTCAGGTTGGCCTGTACTGAGCAGCCAGGCCTGCTCGCTCTGCAGTCAACTCTTGTTAGTGTTGGAATTCAGGAGCATGTTTCGTGGAGGGGTCCAGGCTCCGCCACGCCGTTTAGCTAACTCTGCTCTCCTTACAGCAGTCTATTGGCTGTGTTTGGAAGTGATCACACAAAGGGTGATGGGAGGAAGGCTTGTAAAAAGTCTAAACCACTGACAATCGCTCTGGGTAGCATTCCACCCCATCTGTTTTCACCCACTCTGCCACTCTAACGAGAGGTCCTGTCTTATGCAGTTCAGCACTGACCCTGCTCCTCATGGGGAAAGTTGATTTGAACTACCTTCTTGAAGGGGCCTCGCCTGGCAGTTTAGGGTGGACTGTCCCATCAGGACTAGGTTTTATACTGTTTTGCGATAGGCAGGCCTCTTTATAGAGTGGCACAGTGGATGAAAAACGGTGGGTTCGAATGCTACCCAGAGTAAATGCCAGTGGTTTAGACTATTTGCAATTATCGCTTCCATCACCATTTGTGTGCTTGATGTAACTCTCCAAGTGGCCAAGAGTGTGCCCAGACATATGTCCCTTACTGAGTCTGCTACAGGATTCAAGCTGTACCTCATTGACAAGGCCTAAAAAAGCTGTAACTGGTGTGGGGTTGTTGTGTGTTCCCTTCTGGAGGGGGCTTCAATTGGCACTTTGGGACTGGCTGTGCCACAAGGAGCAGGGTCAGTACTGATTTGCATAAGGCAGTCCTCTGTCTAGTGTGGCACAGTGGGCAAAAAAGGTTGGGCTGGAATCCTACCCATAGGAATTGCCAGTGGTTTAGGCCATTTGCAAGCATCTCTTCCATCACATTTTGTGCGTTTTTGTTTAACTTTATCATTTTACTACAGCATACCAAAGCAATCACAGTTGTTCACTGTCTTTGACATTACAATTGGACGAGATGATTCATAATGTATCAATACAGTAGTTGTCACGGAATGTATCAATAAGATGAGAAGAAGCAGCCAAGCTTTAAAATACATTCCCAAAGGCCCATTCCCATCCCTGAGCACAACCACCCACCGTCCAGCAGCAGGTGAACAAGCCCATCCAAACCCAACAGTTACAGGGGTGGCCATATAGTCAAAGAGATGCGGTACCTTCAGGGAACAGCATAGCAATGCATAGCGAACAATTGGAAATAACAAAACAGGTTACCCCACCCCGGCAGGGACTATGCCCTGTTCTAGTTGCGAGTCGACGGCTTGTCGAATGGTTTCCACATAGGACCTGTATGGTCCCCAAAAATCCTTGGGACGGGAGGAGCTAGGCAGTGTGCTGGAATATACTTCGCTACTGGTGTTATAGTAAGCCAGGCTTTTTAGCCAACTCTGCAAAGTGGGAACTGTCCTACGGCCCCAGTGTATAGTGATTTCACTCTTGGCCAGCAGCAAACAAAGGGATACAAATTTCCTAACGCTTTTGGGGAAGTTAACCACATAACCCATGAGTGCCACTTCAGGCGTGGGGATGAGGGACAGCTCGGTTATGTCACCTAGTGTTTTGTGCACCTTCTCCCAATATGGCTGTAGTTTTGGGCAGGTCCAGGTAAGGTGTGCAAAATCAGTGTGTGGGGCGTCGCATCTACGGCAGGAGTGGGGTCTAGACGGATCTAGTCTATGGGCTCTGGCAGGAGTGATGTATATTCTACGCAAGAATTTAAAATGTTGTAGTTATGCCTGCTGTTTAGTGAAATTTCCTTCGTTACTGCACAACATTTGGCCCATTGATCGTCCTTAATGGGGCGGCCCAAGTCACCCTCCCATTCCCTGCATATTCTGCCATCGTCAACCGGTATCATCCCCAAGCATGCCCTATAGAGTTTAGATATAAGGTGAACCCCGCTTTTTCTCTCAATGATGAGCGAGAGTGGAGTGAACGAGTGAGGTTCGATGTGAAACATTAGGCAGCGCGGCGCGTAAAGCCGAACAATGCCGCCCCAAAACAAAGCTATCCATAAATGAGGTGTTGTGAAAACTGACACATTTTGTGCCTTTGATGTTTTGGGGAATGAGCCTCATTCTTTAGGAGCATGTCCTCAAAATTAATTAACAGCTTGAATGAGGTCTGGAGCACATTCTTGATGGGTGTCGAGCAGCTCTGGATGGTCCAGTATGATCACCTTACACAGAGAAGTTTGCTCTCGGGGATAGCTTCTCACCAAGAGTTTTAGGCAGCCCTGTCCTACACACAGGCATATTCTACTCAGTGAGAAGTTAGATGATCCTGGAATTTAGGAACACATTCTCTAATGGGCCTGGCATGATCGGTGCTGTGTAGTCAGCATACTGATGTCTTTTTTTCCATACTTTTGGGGACAATCCTACCTTCCTAGAATTTGCACAGGCTTGTGCTTTAGTCCCTATTAACGTAGTGCCTATGAATTCTTTTTTCAAAGCTGTAAGATATTTCTTGAACTCTCCTTCTGGGTTAGTTTGAGATTCCGATCAAAAAACGTGAAGATTCATCAGCGTCACAGGGCTGTCACCCGTAGTGTATAAGGTAGAGTGGGAAATCCGTATTCATAGTATAGACTGGAATGGCATCATTGTGTGCTTGTTAAAACCCGTTTTTCTGGCTACATTGCTTATTTGTCCTCCTCCGCTCTTTCTTTTGTTAGCTCTTGGCATCTGTGCTGTCAAAGTCCATATCTGACCGGCTCTTTTACGGGTTGTTGCAGCCACAGCTCCTGCAGATGTAAGTATGCAAGACATGCTTCGCTGTGACTCTGAAGGTGCTTGTGAGTTTGTTTCTGTTGTAAGCTGTGTGTGAGAAATGGGTGCACTGGAAGTGGCTGGACTGAGTGCACTGACAGAGCTTCTTTGTATTTCAGAGCAAAATAGGAGATGATGATGATGCAGGTCAGGATGGATGTACAGATTGAGAGTTGTATATGGATCCCAGTACTGGTATTGTAGATCAGGATTGTAGTACAGCTGTGTGTGGGCTCCGTTACTGGAATTGTGAGGGGTGCTGCCAAACAGGACTGTGGAGAAGCCCGCGTGTTGGTTCCAGTACCAGAATAGCTTGTGGTGGTGTCAGGTCAAGCCTGAGGTGCACTGGGAGAGTTATATGTGTGTTCCATTACCAGAATAGCAGAAGGTGCTGAAGGCCATGACTGATGTGAATTGACTGAGTTGTGTGTGGCTTGCAGTACTGGAACATTTGCAACCAGTGCAGGGCCTGACTGGGTTGCATTGGTAGAAGGTCTGCGTCTCAGTAACACAATAGGGTAGTAGGGTAGATGCAACGACTGGCATTGAGGCGCCCTGTCATTTATGCACGTGAGTTTGAATAACAAAATGGCGGAGCAGCTGCAGGTCCAGATTGAGGTGGAGATTCATCAGAATTTGATGAGGTCCTCAGTATTTATGTTACTGGTACAAAGTTACAGACTCGCTGTGTCCTTCCCTCCTGTATCGCAGGTCTGAGTATGGCATACTGACCTCCACCGCAGTCATTACGGCTGTTGTCCGGCAGATTACAGCCCCGGCGCTCTTGGAGGAGGTGGTCTTCTTTCTGCTGGGCAGTGAGAGGCGTCGCGAGGCTCACACAGACTCGCACCACCGGCATCCGTTGCGCGGCCAGCTGATCGAGCACTGCAATCACTTGTCTGACGAGGTATGTGCTGCTCTAAGGAATGGGGTTACAAAGAACCTTACGAACTGAAATTATGTCTTTGGATTACTTACCCGGGCTCACATTGCTGGCACCTGGGTTTGACCTGAGCCACTAACGTATGCAATTACCAATTATTCCCAAAAAATATTGTATGTTGCAAAAAGAAAGTAAATATTTCTTAATATGCCCCTAATGTACACACTGATGTATAAAAGCATGTAATTGTCAAATACACTATAAATTACTTTCACACAAATGCACAATCAGCACCTGTAATTTCACAAATGTTTTTTTTTAACATCGAACATGACATGTTCTTGCGATTAGAATACTACTGCTAAGCAGGTGGAGCAGTTCGACTCTACGCGGCTTCTCATCCGAGTTACCACTTCCTTCTCGCAGATTAGGTTCACTCCACTCTTAAAACGGTACCTGTCCCAAGGGTCTACCTAGGGAAAAAACATTTTACTGGGATTTTCTTGGGAAGAGAATTGTGGAGTAATCAAATGAGAAATCCCCCCCTCCCTCAGGGTATCTACCCAGCCTTGGTATAGACATTCTGTCTTGGAAAAGGATCAGCATTACCTCCGTAATAATTACCAGTCTTAACCTAATTTCTCCAGTTGTTTGCCAATTCTAAATCTAGCCCTTTGATTCCAGTCCAGACCTCCTGTCCGCCACTGTTACTCCTTTTCTACACATTTCTTTTCCTCGTTCTTTCTCTATATATCTTAATGTTTCATTTTCCTCCACACTAAGGCCTCCCCGCAACCCCCTGTCTCTTTTCTGTCCACCTTTCCTCATTTTTTCATTCTCCCAGTCTTGTTATCACATGACTCTTGTCTCTCACTCCTGTCACTCCTTCTCTCTTCTCTTTCATTCTATTTTGCTCAGTTGTCTCTCCATCCCTGTGCCTTTTGTTTCTCACCTCCATACGTCCATTACTCCTTTTTTATGCCTTTCCATCCTTTCTATTGATCCCTCTTCTCCTTTCTCCAATCATATCACCTGCCATATGCTCCCTGTATGGAGCTGTCTCTTTATATAGTGGACAAAACAGAGGTACACTGTGCAGAGTCCAGGCAGCCCTTATTGGTTTACAGAGGCAAACATTACAACACTAAACCCTCTGCTTTGTGGTAGTGTGGGTGAGCAGTTAAGGCTTATCAGAGGGTAGTGCTAAGCATGTGTTGTACTCACAGAGGCAATAAATGAGACACACACACTCAAGAATAAATCTGAGACCAATTTTGAAAAAAAGTCATATTTTTATGCACATTTTGATACCAAGAACTTCGTTATCAAGGAAGTACTTTTTTAAATATCGATTTTTATTGGTCAGTAAAATGTTCACATAAATGCGTCTTTACGCAGCATTGCTTTACTATGGGAAAAAAGCCTATGTTGTACGCAGTTATTGACGGTCGGTTTCTGGGGGTCAAAAATCAGGACAGCTGGACCACTCTGGAAGTGGGTCTCTGCGGTGCTGATGTCCCTCGACGGCTGCTCGGTCTCGGTGCTGTTAGAGTCCCAACTGGACTTAAATAGGCCTTGGTTGCTGCCAGGGGTCAGATATCCCGGGTATTGGTGCTGTGCGGCTCTGGTCAGTCCTGCTGTCCTCTCACTCAGTGGGGGACATATCTGAGACCTTCAGGAGCACAGGTACCTCCTCCTGCGTTGCTGCCTCATCAGGATGGCCGGGGAGTGGCAACACAGTAAACCAGACCCTGCTTCTTCGGTGCCTGTGGACTGCAAGTAGCTCCTCTACTCCAAGGGAGATTTGCTGGCAATTTGCAAAGGGCTGGTAGTCTTCCTGGGTTCTTGGTAGTTGCTCATCTGCAGGACGAGTCACTCTGTCACAATTGTCCTGCCTGGTGCAGGCAGTCAAGGTTTGACTCCAAAAGTCCACAGCAAGTCTTCAGTTCTCATTCTCTCATGGCTCTTCTATATCCCCTTCTTCTGGATCCGTCGAAATCTTAAGTTGCTGGCATCAGGGGTGCTCCTAAATACTCAACTTAGGGGGCGTTTAGGGGAGTTACAGGAAGTAGCCAATGGACTACTTATCTGTAGGGTAACTTCACCCTCGGTATGACCACTTACTCTAGGAAGTGGGCATAACCCTGACCCAGTGACCCTAATTCCACCAAAAACCAAGATGGAATTCTCGTTCATATCAGGTAGCCCATCTTAGGGGTGGTACTAGCCTGATGGGAAACACGCCTCCTGACTACCTGCCAGTTGTTTACTATAACTCACCGCTTCCTTTCTTACGCTCCTGCCGGTCTCACCCCTTCTCCTTTTACTTGCAATTCTCACTTTCTTTTCTAATTTCCTATCCTTTGTCTCTCATGTTTCCCTTTGCTCTCCGTCTACCATGGTTCTCATTCTTCCTTTCTCCCTTTTTTCCTTGCCACCGTCCCTTCTGTATTGTTTTCCTTATCTCCACCCTCCCATTCTACTTTTCTAACCATACATTCTCTTTGTCTCCCTTCTCGTTTGTCCCATTACATATTTGTCTTCCTTCTGTTTACTCTTAAAGACACAAGCAAATAATGATAGAACTGAGATACTTGAGTGACAGTGGGTAAAACTGGGGAATGGTCTGAAAGTAGTGAGAAGGCTTAAAACGGTCACACTCAATTGCCCTAAAACGCAAGAGACAAATATGAAGATTGCATATGGTCAGTGACTAATGAATGGATAGAAAATAACTGAACTGGGGAGCTGGCAGTCCACATCTGCTGCCATTCTTCTGTGGCGCACAATGCAATATCTCAGTCAGTTAAACCTAGCCATCCCACATGTGAAGCAATGTCTTCTGTATCAAGCTTCACAAAGTCTTTTCTTGCAATTTGATCTAGGTCACATGACACATGAGGTAATGTTCTGCAAAGTGGTGTTTAGGCTACATGTTGTGATGTCATTTCCTGTGATGTCATCATTATATAATTCCGCATGTTTGAAACTTGAAAAATCCTACCTTTTTATGGCCATAGAATGTTGGCAAGTAAGAGAATCGGTAACAAGCAGTACTACAAGTTACATGACCAGCATATACCCAGCCATGGTATGTAGGGCTCACAGTCTTATGACGCTGACAAGAGATGATCAAAATCCACCTCCACCACAAGTCCCATAGTGCCTGAACATATTAGGCAACGCCTGGATTTGACCTTCACATGCATCTCTCAAACGTTGTGCCTACACTGCTCTCTCAGTGAACATGATCCCTACTCCATCAGATGAAAAACATGTTGAAGGTTATGGAATAAGCTGTCCTCTGTGTGTTCTTGATCAGTCTCCAAGTCTTGTTATGATTTGTATTTCCTTCATCATACCAAGCACATTGGTAAATATACTCAGTGCCCGTTTCAGAAGGGACTGCCTTGAACATATGCCCAACACTGACAAGGTGATATTTCGATTTCTGGGGTTTTGGTCTATGGCACAGAAAGATATTTACTTGCAAAATGTTGTACATGTGGATATCTTTTAACTGAAAGTTTTTTTTTACATCAGTGGTGTTTAGTTTAGTGAGTTTGGGAGCATTTAAGAGGTTGGGGTTGTTTGAAAACATATAAAACAATTGACATTACTCTGTATTCTTTCGGTGTTTCAGTTGAGAACATAAAAATACTTAAACCTAAAAATGTTCTCCATGGGAGTTCTTAGGCCAGACTGTGCGTGTGACACTGTGCCGTTTTGTTTTACATTCGATCCTTTTTCGTTGGCTGTCTTTATATTGCATCAATTTCCTCTTTAGATCAGTATTGCCACACTGCGCCTTTTTGAGGTTCTTCTGCGGAAACCACACGAGCAAATTGTCTACAACCTCGTCCTGAGAAACCTGGAAGGGCGGACCTACATGGCACGTGGTATCCATGGACCGGAGGAGAGGAGCCCTGTGGACTGTGATCAGTTTGAGAGCACAGAGTAAGTGATGGATATTTCGCTGAAGGACCTCTGCCACAAGCAAATCTAGTTTTGAGTCAAAGCCTTTCTTGAGAGGGTATTTGTCTGTAGAAAACCCACCCAGAACATTTATGGGTGGCAAAGACTTGTGGAGTTCAGGTCAGATTTAAAGTTCTTCCTGATTTAACCCATTCCGTGCTGCAGTCGGCCGTTGGCCAACGGGAGCACTACCTCCCCAGTGTTGCCGTCAGCCGCGCCCCGCCCACCCTTTAGAACGCCCGCACCGCGGCGGAAAAACCGCTGCGGTTAAGGCGCTAAGGATTTGTCTGTGAAACAAACCAGTCCGGTAACTGTGGACTAGCAGCTAGAGATGGCTTCTTGTATAATATTTTTTTAAAAAATCATTCACACCCAGCCCTGCAGCCGCTGATTGGAAAAAGCATCTCTTATATCCATTCCCACTAAGCATATGTGGTCCACTGCAGACCTGTGCTAGTGACTGGAAGGTGGAACCCCTTCGAATTTCATAATTCCTGCTCAGTAATATCTGATTCTGCATATAACCACCACCTATAACAATTTTCACTATTGGTCCTCATTAATGATGGTTCTGGGGTGAACGTAATTTTTTTTAACATTTTCTGCTTGGCAGTTGTGGTCCCATTTCTGTATGTTTTGTCATAGTGGATAATTCTCAACAATTTGGCGAATAATGAAGCTGATGTGCAGTATGCAAAATGCTACCATAAATAAGCAGCTGGTAAATTGGATATGTGGGCGGGTACTCCCTGCAGAAATTATTTGGCAGGTGACAGATCTTTTAACTTGGGGGTTCCTGGGCATGTGGGTGGAAATCTTTAAAACAGGTAAGGAATTCCTGGAAACGGCAACCAATACCTCAGTAGGGAGGTGGAATTGTTCCTCAGCATTTGTGGCCTCAAACGTTGCCTGTTTTTGGTCAGTTTGAAAACCTTGTGACTGGTATAATTTTCCTCGTAGACCAGTTGTTTTTAACCTGTGGTTCGAAGGCACCTGGAGGCCTGCGACGCCTACTAAGGGAGTTCGCTACTGCTTAGAAAATTAAATAATATCAACAAATTAATAAAGTGTGTATAAATAAAGAAGGCAAAATGTAAAAATGGAAATGTTTAAGCGTTTTGTAAAGTTTTAATAATTTGAATTTAGAGGTTAAAAATTAAGTTAGTATCCTCAGATTGATTTGTGGAAGCAGTGCAGGTGCATCTAACAGAAGATAGTATGGACGAAAAGTGGCCTTAAGAAATTTAGAAAAGCTCCAATCTCACCATTAAAATGAAAATTTTAGGTTTTTTAAATATTTGTGATTAAATAACATATTTCATCATTGGTGTATTTGTTTGATGAGTGTTTGTTTCTGTATTTTTTATGTATTGTTCAAATCATTGAAGATGCTTAGGCCTGAGCGCTTGACTTCCAGTTGTAGGAAAGTGCCCCTTTTTGACATGTTCATCCCTAATTTTTGGCTGGTACTTGTGATTTTGACTGAAAGTGCACTGGGTCCACTGTGTCAGATCACTTTCTCAAAACTGTACATTTGTTTTCCAAATTGGCAAAACCTTTCCCACTCCTTGTAAGTCCCTAATAAATTGTACCCTTGGTACCTAGGGCAAGGAGGCTAAAGAGAGTCTTTGAGGGCAGCAGCACGAATTGTGCAACTCTGATGGACTCCTCACCAAACACATGCAGACTGCCATTGATTTGATTTGATTTATCTATTTGTATAGCGCGCGATTGCCCGAGGGCGTCTTGGCGCTGAGATGTGCCACTGGGTCTGAAGGTGTTGACTAGAGCTGTGTGGAGAAGAGCCATGTTTTAACTTCCTTTCTGAAGGATTTCAGGGATGGACTGGTTTTTATGTCTAGTGGTAGTTGGTTCCACATTCTTGCTGCGTGTACCAGGAAGCTTCTTCCGCCCCAGTTAGTTTTCCTGAATTTAGGGACCCTGATGAGTTTCAAACTGCTGGATCTGAGCAGTCTGTTTGGCTCATATGGTTGCAGATGTGATTTCAGAAATTGTGATCCGGTTCCGTTTAGTGCTTTGTATGTCAAGCATAGTGATTTAAAATGTATCCTACTTACAATTGGTAGCCAGTGCAGGCTTTTTAGTTTGTGGCTTACTTTTTCGAACTTTGGTATTCCTAGTATTAGCCTAGCTGCCGCATTCTGCAGGCGTTGTATCTTAAGTAGGATTTTCTTCCTAGCTCCGGCATATAAGCCGTTCCCGTAGTCCAGTCTGGACAAGGCTAGTGCTGTCACCACTGTCTTGCGTGAATCATACGGTAAGTATGGTAGAATTTTTTTAGTCATTTTTAGGATGTACCATAGTGATGAAGCCAGTTTGCTTGCTTGAGCGTCAAAGGAAAGGTTGGTGTCTAACATGATCCCTAGATTTTTCACCTTTTCTGACGAATCTGGGCATCTTCCCATATCTTTAGGCCACCATAAGGGAGACCATATGTTTGTATCTCCTCCTAGTATCATGACCTCACTCTTGTCTCCGTTCAATTTCAGGCAGTTCATTCTCATCCATTGACTGATTTTTGCCATGCAGAGTTGGAATTTTTCTGCTGTGTCATGTACCTCCTTACTTATTGACACCACAATTTGGGTGTCGTCGGCGTAGGATACAGGATACAGGATAGCAGACCATTGCAGGCTGCGTTCCCTGGTGCAGACAAAAGTGAAAACGCAGCATGGAACACATTCCTGTGTGCCCTGCCCACAGACACTGCATGAAGTATAGGTAAGTCACCCCTACAGCAGGCCTTAAAGCTCTTAGGCAGGGTGCACTATATGACATGTGGAAATATATGCATGAACAGATATGCCCCTGTGTTGGTCAGTTCCATTGCTGCCAGTACAAGTGATCATGGAAACCATTTTAAGTACTTGTGCTGGACATTGGTGAAAACAACGTCCCCAGCTGCATGATGGCTTAATTGAAAACAGAGATGTTTGGTATCAAGCATCTTGTATTAATCAGCCCATACTGATTCCAGTGATGACTTTATTAATTCATGCCCCTGAAATCCTACCAACTACTAGTGTGCTAGCTGACTGTTCTTAGCCAGCCTGCCACCAAAGATGCATTTCTGACCCCCGGGGGAGGGCCTTTGCTCGCAGGAGGTCGGAAACCAAGCCTGCTCAGGCAGAGGATGTTTACACCCCCTCCCACAGGATGACCTGCAAATTATCATTCCAAGGCAAAGACCTTCAAAGAGCCCACTGCCTTTGGTATGTGAATCTGGCTTCCCTCTCAGGAGAGGATGCCAACCTCTCTTGACCAGGGCTCATTTGGTGCCTGGACAAAACTGGGAAATTCGTAGTCAGATAGTCATGTTTGCCTTCAGTCTAGTTCCACCCCTATGGTGGGCTACCTGAGGTGAAGGCAAAATGTCAGAGTCTGCCATCTTGGTGATGGCAAACTTAGGAACTCTGGGACATGGTTATGGTCACTTCCCACAGGAAGTGGTCATATAGGGGATGTAGTGACCCCGGGGGTAGGATAGCCCATTGGCACAGTATACCTCATTTTTTGGTATATCATATAAAGAGGCAGCTTCCTACATTGGCGGTGCAGCGGTGGGATACAAGGCTTGACATCTGCTGTACCACATGGTTAATAAGTGATTCCACTAAGAAATCCAAAATTATCATTAGTTAAAATATTTTTTGCTGATTTCAATTTATTTCTAAATTCTTTTAACCTAGCTGTTAGGGCCTTGTGTTAAGTCCCACAGTGAAATTTTTTTTGAATTTTTAATAAGCATTTGTAGTTAGTTAGGCCCTTTAGAAAAGCTTGTTTAGGATTTTTGGTAAATTCCTAAAAAGGTCCCAACTACTTTAAAACCATGACTGAGGTAGCAGGTCCTACCCAGGACCTCAAAAGTGGTGCCCTACATGAAACTTAAGTTGGACAAACTTAAGTCCCTCCGCCAAGCATTGAACCTCACCATGGCATCTAGACCCACTAAGGCACATCTGCAAAGGTTGTTGGCAGAAAATGCTAGATCCCTGGCAGAGGATGCTGAAGTGGATGAAGTAGATGATGATTCCATCTGTAATACTACTGATAGTAGTGCTGAAGTAGAGACTGAAGATGCAGATCTTCAGAAACTAGCCAACAGGATAGAATTAGAGGCTAAATTGTTGGCTATAGAAAAGGAAAAAGCTGAGATTTGCCTAGGACCTTCTCTGATGGCAGCAACGTTTTCAATAGGGAGAAAGATTAAGCTTTTGACCCTAAAATCCCCAAAGGGATTGTCCCTAAATATACAGAGGGCAATGGTTTCCCCAAATGGTTTACAGCCTTTGAAAGGGGCTGTAAAATTAGAAAAGTGAGCCAAAAGTATTGGGACTCTCTTCTCTGAGAGCTGTTCTCAGGAAAGTGTAGGGATAGGCACCTGACATTGAAAATGGCAGCTGCTGAGTCCTAGGACCTCATGAAGGATACCCTGATTGAGGAATTTGAATTCCTCACTGAGGAATACAGATCAGGTTCAGGTAGACTCTATAAACCCAGAGTCAGACTTGATAGACTTCTCAATGAAAAACTAGGTGTTTGGATGAAAGGTAATAAGGTGCAAGACTTTGATGGGCTTAATAATCTTATTATGAAAGAGCATCTATTGAGTAACTGTGCTCCTGAAAATTACATCAGTACCTGGTAGACCTAGGTCCACTTTCCCCTCAAGGACTGGGGAAGAAGGCAGACCACTGGGTCAAGACAAGGATAACCAAGACAACTTGTGGGGGCGACCTCAAGAAAGGGGTTGCTAAGCCCCCCACCCAATCCCTCCACCCCCCCACCGCCCAGGGAAAGATGGTGACCATTCTAAAGATAAAAACAAAGAGTCTTCTCAAGGCTCCCAAAACTTGTTCAGTAGGGTGGGCCCGAGCCAATACACAGTCTAAGAGTGGGTACCAGAGTAAGAACTGGGATCCTAACAAGGTTTGGTGCTTTAATTGTAAGGTCAATGGACCCCAAACTGGAGACCCTAGCTGTACCAAAAAGGTTCCCCCTAATGCACCTGCAATACCTGCAGCAGTAAGCCTGCAGATGGGATCCTAGGGGAGCCCTGACCATGTCAGAGAGTTCACTGAAGCAACTTTAGTCTCAGAGGGTGTGGTGGATGTAGCTGCCCTGGCTGTCTGGCCCGGTAACCTGGAAAAATACAGACAACAGCCTCATATAAATGGTAGTTGAAGCACAGATGAAGTCAGGTGCAAGTGCCACCATGGTGACTGAAAAACTGATATCTCCAAAACAGTATCTGACTGGTGAGACTTTTCCAGTCATCAATGCTGACAATCACACTAAAGTCCATCCCATGGCAATGGTGACATTAGAATGGGGAGGGTTACTCGCCAAAAGAAGGTGGTGGTATCCACTACAATACCTGTAGCCTCTTTACAAGGAAATTATCTGGAGTCCTCAGTATGGGCTGAGATAGAAAGAAAGACCCATGCAACCTTGCTAGGTATGACTGAATGGGTGTGTGTAAAACTGAGAGCACAATGCACAGCCCTGGGTGAAAAAGCGGATTTGCAGCCTGGAGTGATGGCCCAACCCTCCAAGAGAACAGGCAAGAAGTCTGGGAAACCTTCTTCACAACAGACACAAGTTCAGGTTCCTTCTCCTCAGCGAAAAGACCTGTCAGCCCCAGTGGGAACTGAGCCCTAGAAACTTGGGCCTTACACAGCAGAGCTCCTAGGCCCAGGGGGGGGGGGGGCTCTAGGGAAGATTAGTGCCAGAGGACCCGTCCCACTCTTGAAAGCCTGAAACAGCAAGCTCCTGATCAGGAACAGGGAGATGTCAGTGGCTCCCACAGAACCTATTTGGAGGAGGGACTCTTATACACTGAGGCCAGATATCCCAAACATGGTGCCATTAGGAGAGTGGTGGTGCCTCAGTTGTATAGACAGTTCATACTCACTGTGGCTCATGACACCCACTTAGCTGGACATCTAGGCCAGGCCAAAACTTGCAGTAGGTTTGTCACCCACTTCTACCGGCCAGGTATATCCCAGAAGGTGAAGAAGTTTGGCAACTTCTCTACCACCTGCCAAGCCTACAGAGAAGTACCACAGAAAGAAGTAGGTTGTTCCGCCTTTGAACTTCTGTTTGGTCATCCTGTAAGGGAACCAGTGTGTCTAGTGTATGAAGCTGGGAGAGAGACCTCTCAAAGAGCCTAAACTTGTCACAGTGGACTATATACTTGGCCCACGTTCCAAGATGGCTGAATACATTAAAAAGCATCCAAAATCCTTGAGGCCAGCCAAGAGCTCCAGTAGCTCTGGTATGACCAAAAGGCCTGGAGACTCAACCAGGGCATAACCTGTGGCTCCTAAGGCCTTCCAAGACAAATGGAGTCGATCAGGGAGAGATCAGGGAAAATGGGGCCCAAGTCATGTTAATAACTCCGGATTGGGCAAGCAGAGCGTGGTTCCCGGAACTTCTGGGCATGAACAGAGGCAGGGTTGGGTCTTGGACTCCGACCTCCTCAGTCTGCACCTCCGCTCCTGGAGATTGAGTGGTGACAGCTGGCTAACTTTGATTTTCTTTCTGAAGTTGTTGATCTTAGTAGCCAGGTGCCCTTCCTCAAAATCATTGTACGTCAGGTGCTGGGATTAGTTTGTGGCTTGGTGAGGCACTCGCCAGACAAACTGGTTGCAAGCCAAACTGTCTGATGTCTTGTTTGTTTCATCTTTGGCCTTGCAGGAACTTGCACTGGGCACTGTTAAAGTTAACTTGTCGGCCCTTTCAGCCTTTTTTTCGTTTGCCAGAGCAGCGATCCTTGTTAACATTACATTTTTGTGATGAGATTTCTTAAAGGGTTGTAATATATGTTTTCGCCTAAAACCTTTTTGATGCCACAGTGGGACTTAAGTTTGGTTCTCACTTTCCCAGTCTGTACCCCTTCCCAGCCAATACATAGTTGCCCATTACGCTTCCTGTCTTTCTGGTCGCGATAGCATTAGCGTGTCGCATTAATAAACTTCAGGCCCTCTCGATCCTTATGCCTTATACCACCTTTTTTTCTGGACAAACTAGTGTTAAGAACTTGAATGCATTGCTGCCGTAGGTAATCACATCTTTTCATGTTGGACAAGCTTCCACTCTTCCAAAACTCTTTGCTCCGACTCCGACTCATCCCTCGAAAGGGAACAGAGACTCCATTGCTTGGACCCCTTTGATCGTTCCAAGGACCACCAGCTTTCTATAGGGGTTCTCTAAAATAAAGAAAAGCACAGTGAGGCTGAAATAGATCATATTACGGTGGATATCCCTTGATGTTTAGATCTGTTATGCATTGACTAAGAAGCACCAACAGAAGGTCTGTGGGCTCATCCTACCAGAGCCAAGGTTGGTACTAGTGCATCCCACGTAGAGTGCAACCTGTCAGGCTACTATATGGGCATCAGTGCACACATTCACAAAGCATTATTGCCTGTGCACTCAGGCCCGTGGAGTTGACGTTTTTACCTATTCTGTCCCGCAGGACATTTTGATGTGAGCCTTTCCACAGACCCACCAGCTTGGGAGGTACTGCTTTGGTATCTATTCACAAAGTGAAAAATCTCCAGTTAGAAGTATCCATCAGAAGAAGTTACTTACCTTCAATTAGGCAACATATTGTTGTTTATGGGACTGAATCGCATCATAATAAACATTTCATAGACAGAAATGCACATGCTAAAATATTTGATGGTTCTGTAACAAAAATCTAGAGAAGAAAGATGCACCTTGAGGCGCACTGAAAGTCCATCACATATGGTTTAAATCACATGCAAGTGATATATGCTCACTTATACAGAAGTGTTGCCCAGTCCTCTAATGCAGGTTCACTTGTGCACAAGCTAGTTGCCCACTAAGGCATTCCTTGCTTTATTGTTTTACTGAATTACACTGATACCTACGCAGACTAGATTTCTTAACTGTTACACGCTCACTTGTGTGCATACACTGCTGTGTACTTAGCGTACAAACACTTACTAAGATATAGAGGTGCGAGAAATGTGAGTTATTTCCTTTTGCGTAATTACCTGAATGTTTTCCAAATTCACACAAAATTAGGCGTAGTACAAAATTGGCATTTAGCGCTATATATGAAAATGAAAAACATAAATCCCACGAACCACAGCTGCTTGCTTCTGATTATTTGCTTTGTTCCCTTGTTCCCACCCTAAAATTTTGCGTTGCCTGGGGCAGAAAGGGGCTGGGGGCAGTACACCCGCTCCCGCCCCGATCCCCTCCCGCACCGACTCCCTCCCAGCCCGACATATGCTTCAGTTAATGGCTTTGGGGTCCTCGATGTCTGTGAACAGCCAGTAAGAAATGCAGAAAAAAACACAATGGAATTCACACAAATAAGAAATACATATTTGCTTTCATTCAATATTTATTTGAAAAACAAATAAATATTCTTTAAGTTTGAGAAGTTACTGTTAGCTTGACCAAGACGGCTATCCTATTTTCCATCTTCGGCAGAGCTTTTTGATAACCAGGCCCTCGGTGGACGAACACGTGCTCCAAAGACAGAAGCCTCGCGCCGGTTGCACCTGTGCCACTTTGTATATGTCAGAGGAGGAGGGCTGCAGTTGAAATGTGTTTTTCAATAAGGTGCAAGGTGATGGCTGGTTTCCCTTTCTTCCCACACAAACATGTTGTTCACTTCTTCCTGAGACCTCAAAAAAAAGGGGACCTGGCGCCAAAGCCTATTTCCCGAGCGTATACCTTTCCAAGTTCAACAGGGACACCAATTTATATATTTTTATTTTTTACAGCGACCGATGTCGGCCTCGGCATCCTTCCTCTGACCAGTCCTCGCCCTCTGAAAGGCATTAAGCCTTGGCACCGACCTTGGCGTTTACCACTTAAGCTGGAGTAAGTCCACGGACAGAAGGCTCTGTCAACATATCTGAGTGGGAAGAAGGCAGGATTAGTCCTGAAAACCTATTTCAGATCTCAGATAATAAAATGTCTTCCCAAATCCTAATTGCAACTTTCCTCGTGCCCTGGCCCTCGCCTGCAGCCGATGTGCCGGGGCAGATCAAGTGTTTAGTTTGATAAATGCAGCTTACTTGGAGGCGGGTACTCCTGCCTGCCAGGGTGGCTGGACATCTCCGGCCTCCCAAAGGTGATTATCTGTCTAAAGAAGGGGGAAGACGCGCGCAGGATATCTTGTTTGTCATTGCCCAGACTAACTCGCGCCCCCCTCCCGCCCCGACATTTTCATTCACTGCTGCCTCCTTACCTGTGCCGCCTCCTCACTGCACAGCCGCTCGTCACTGCACCGCCCTCCTCCTTGTCGTCATCACGCACGTCACGTCGTGCCCAGCGCTAGGTCCCGGCCGGCGCTACTTTCAGGGGACTACTTTGTTTACAAACGTAATTTTTTTATTTACTTTTTTTTTAAAATTTATATAGCCTATGTCCATCTACACACCCTGACATTTTCATAGATGTATCGGGTGTGTAGATTGTCGCTGTGGTTCCCGAGTTTACCTGGCCAAAAGGTGCAAGTTCTCTCTTTATAATAGTAGTATAGATGCCATTGTAATGGAAGTTTCACCTGCACCTACTTATATTAATACTTGCTGTATTTTTCTTGCTGCTGTTTGTAACTCTCCATACATGTCTTTTGCTCTACAGGGAGTTTGAAGAAGATCCCTATTTCATTGACGGATTCCCAGAGCTCAGATTCGCTGTTCCAAAAATGAGTCCGCAGTTACCTGCACAAGCAAAATCAAGTGGAAAGGTGGAAGCAAATCAGATTGTCAACAGGTAACTGTACAATTGTTCTGCTCTCCATATGAGATGCCATGTCTCTGCTCTCCCAGTGCAATATTCAGACTTGCTTTCCAGTGCAGTCAGTCTTATGTCTTTGTTCTAGCATTGCAGTGATAAATCTTGTTTTTACCTGTTTAGTCTACTATCTTCCTTTGGCCAGTACATGTTTCATGGTTATCATTGTAAAAGATCCATACTTCTCAATGCTAAGTTCTGTCGTGCTTCTTCCAGTGCAATGTCTTGTCTTTTACAGGCATAATATTCAGTCCTGATCACTAGCTCTTCTTGTTTCTCGATTGTTATAATCTGTCTGCACCTCCTGGTCCCCTGTGCTATCTAGATTCTTCTGGTGCATTGTCTTGGACTTCTCCTTCTGGTGTGATGATTTGTCTTCTTTATCCCAGTGATGATGGTTTTTCTTGCTTCTGCCAATATTGTACTTGCTTCTTCAAGTTAACTGCCCTGGCTTGAGTCTCTTGGTGTAATGTTGTGGTTTGTTTCTCCTTAAATCATGTTCTGTTTAGGTTCTGCATGTAGTCATGTGTATTACATCATGTTTTTTTCCCATTCTTTAGTGCGGTACGACACTGGAAGAATGAAGTGCGTGTTTTAGTTTTGTGTATGTCTCTGCTCATGGTGGGGCTTTTCCTACTTGAAATGTACATGAGTAGAGGAGCTACTGTACAGTCCTGTACACTCCTGCATATTTTGTGACTGTGCAGATATACTGAGTTCCACGCAACAAAAAGGCTCTCCTAACTCTCCATCCTATCTCCTCCCACTCTCTCTCCTGCACACACTTACAATTTACATAAGTAATACTGGCAGGGAAAACAGTGTATAGATTTCGGCCAAATGTGTTTGTGTATCCATGTCTGCAAACGAACAGCTTTCTTCCATGGACCTAAAGAATTCCCTATTTTTGCTTCTCTTTGTGTCTTCCATATTGCCTGTCCTTCCTGCTCATTTCTTCTGCTGTCCTCTATCCTTACAAGCTCCCTGACACCATGCCAAAGCTCATAATGGCTGCTTAACCTCTCCGACTCTTCTTTTGTCTTGTTTCAGTTTTCTTTGTCTTGTCCCTGATGAAGCAAAAACATCCCAGCACCTACCAGAAGCCGGATATGACACTTACGTACATGACGCCCTGGAACTGGTAGGAACAGCTAATTCCTCTGTCTGTCATTGCTATGTGCTTGACAGAGCATAGGTCACAGACAAAACCAAGAGGAGCAGTGGTCTGGGTAGGCCATACCAGTGGGTAGCATTGATTGCTTAGGTGATACCAAGATGGGTGTTGTTCTTTGCGGTCCATGATACCAGGGGTTGTGTGTCTGTGCCAGACAAAAGTGTGGAGTTAGAAGCCAATGTTCTTCTTAATGAACACGGAATACCTGGACTCTACCCTGCAGTAATACAAAAGGAATCCCAAACATCCTTTTTTTGGCCCAAACGTTTACAGGAGATTTGCAGCGTGCAGTCTGAGATTGAGCGGGTTCAGAGATCGAGAAAGTTGTTGAAGTTAGCGCATATGTACACTCTTGTATGGTGCACTCACTGAACATTTCTTTACACTGAGGATGCAGAAGTTCATGGTACCAGTTTTGATTCCCTGTTCCCTGCAGCTGAGTCATTACCTCCCTGCTGACTGTGTTCCATCTGTTTTTTTTTTGTTGTTTTTTGTGTTCCATCTCTGCCACAACAAGCCTTGTACCATAGCATTTTGTACCGATCCTTACACGAGGACCAGCTTAAAGCCCTATACTTCTGACTTTCGCAAAGCTTTGAGGCTTGAAACCTAAAGTCTGTTCATGATAAAGGATTGAGAACCAGAAGCATCATAGAGCTGAGGTAGACCTTCATGGTGGCTTGGTCCAATTGTCGACAAAACACTAAGCTGGACCCTAACAGTCTATGAACCATTATAATCATATTGCTGGGAATGTCTATGGTTTTGGCTAGGAACAGAAATGGTGTCCTCAGAAACTTACCTGGGCCATGTTGTTGGCTAGCAAACTGTACAGAGGGCCATGCCATACCTGATTTACCTTAAGTTGTAGATCCCAACGAAGATCTACATTTAGTTTTTAAGGTAGAACTTAAAATGGGAGTTTGGTGGGTGGTTGTGTCAACTCTTTCTCCATATTCTTTGATCTTGCAGTTTCAGGAGTGCTGCAGTAACGTGGGTTCCTGGGGCTGGCCTCAGACCCCACAGCCTTTGGACACCTGCATCCCAGAAGCAGAATTCTATGAAGGTCACTTCCTCAATGTGCTATTTGACAGAATGGCAGGAATTTTGGATCAGGTATGTAAGAGAAAGTAAAATTTATATGTTTGGTGGTCCCTAACTTTCTAACTGCTCTAAACGGACCGTTATCGTGTGCGAAGGGTAAACACCTTTGACAGACAGATTATTTGGGACTGTTTACCGCATGGTGGTTATTGCAATATCTTCCATATATGCACATGAGGGAGTTTGAGGTTAATGGTAGAAATATGTGTTTATGGCATATAAGCTGTAGATCGTATACTTAAGCATAGATCGCCATCTGGTTTTGGGCTCGGATGTTTGTGAAATATGTGTTCGAGGCATGTGGGCTGCTGAATTCACATCTTGTGCATAGATCGCCGCCTAGTGTTGGGTCCGAATGATTGCACATTGTTGTCCTGGAAGAGTCTTCGAAGTATCACGAGATAGGTGGCACCTCCCCTGGACTACAGTGCGCATGGGCATCCTCTCCATCCTCAGATTGTTTTTTTCCGCCATTGGGTTCGGATGTACTTTTCTTTACTCAAGTTCGGAAACTTTTCTACAAGGCCAAAAGGCCTTCGGGGTCGTCGGTATTGTTCTTTCGATCGGTGCCGAGTTCTTGTTCCAGTTTCTTTCGAAGCAGGACGTCGAAAAGAGCCGCGTGGCCTTTTCGACACCAGAGGCCCGATCGTCGATGGAACGGAGCCCGTTCAAACGATGCACCCTTTGTAACTCAAAATACCTGCACATCGATGTCACCCGGTGTGCAACAAGTGCTTATCACCAGACCACAACGAAGACAGCTGTCTAGCTTGTGCTCGTTCCGGTCGAAGAAGACGCTTAGGCTCCGACGTGCAGCGAGACAAACAATGACGAAGCCAGCGCCAGACCCAGTGAATATCTTCGACGAAGACGACGATGAGGTCGTCGAGACTGAGGATCCAGAACAGCCGTCGGATCCAGGTTCGGAGCACAACTCCAACTACTATGAAGACGACGAAGAACACGTCGATGAAGATGAGAACGTCGACGAGGTAAGGGACGACGTGTCCCCCATCGGAGCCGTCGATGACGACTCGAGTGATGAACCAGGGCCAGCAGTGGGTACTGGGCCCAAACAAGACACTCAAAAAATTTCAAAGGCTCGGGTTGAGGCGTCGCCAAAAGGCCTTAGCCAAATTCACGATAAACATTCTCTAGCCCCGCGTCTCGGCCCGGCTAAGAATATCTCACACGAGCCATCGGTCGCCCTACAGAAAGCGAAACCGAAAGCTATCGTGGCTAAAACGAAACCGAAACTGCTGAAGACAGCCTTCGGATCTAAGAGTGCAAACACCTCGGCATCGACGTCGAAGAAACGTGTCGACGACCCTGCGAGGTCCTCCACACAGGGTGTCGAGCCGAAGATTGGTGCGCTAAAGCACGTCGAATCGACGAGGTCGGCGTCGACGGACAGCGACACAAACAAGGGACTCGTGTCTCGAAAGTACCTCGAACCGAGGCACCGAGTCGACAAACAACAGCTCGTTAAGGCCCTCGAGCCAACCTCCAAAGGCACCTCGACGGAGCAGGTCGAATCGAAGAAACGGAGCGCACCTCCGACGCAAGCACCAAAGTCGACGCACGGTCAGAAGCACGACGACAGGACGAAGTCTGTCGGTCCAATATCAACGCCGGCCCCGAAGCCGCTGATAAAATTCGGACTGCCCCCAACGGCACGGCCTAAAGCCATCGATCCGAAAATTGGGATCGAACAACCCAAAACTGTATCACTTGGGAAACGGAGTCATCCTCTACAATCGGACGTTCCGTACCAGGAGCCCCCCTATGATAATCAGTCGAAGCTCCACATCGACGCCGACACCGGAACACTTACTATTTATCAAAGGAAAATAAGGTCGGAAAATCCTCTGGAATCATATAAAATTCCACTAAAAAAGAAAAGGGATTCTTCCACATCGCCTGTCCTTTTTGAAAGTGTTCAGTACCATGGCCAGGACACTTCTTACTCACCCATACGCTCTGAGGAGATGGGGTATGACTATGATGAACAATATGGTTACCCTGCGGACAATGATCAGGATGACAAGGCTCAAGCCTGGACAGACCCTATGAACCAGGGGGAGTCACAACCTATCCCTGATACTCCTTCCTACCCTGTTAAAACTTCGCCTACAGAGGATACGGCGGCTTTTAACACATTAATTGAGAGGGCAGCACATAATCATGATGTGGACATGCATGCTGACCCTATTGAGGAGGATTTTTTGTTTGACACTTTCTCCACTTCAGACAAATCAGTTAAAACATTACCAATGTTAAAGGGTGTCCTCAAACATGCAGGAGAGATTTTTAAGGAGACCACAAGAGCAAGGGTTGTTAACCCCCGAATTGAAAGGAAATACAGACCGGCACCTGTGGACCCTACATACATTAAGGGACAGTTGCCATTGGACTCTTTGGTGGTATCCAATGCTCGTAAACGTGCCAACTCCCAAACTACTGGTGATGCTCCTCCTCCAGACAAAGAGTCTAAAGTGTTAGAGGCTTCTGGGAAAAGGTGGCTGCACAAGCAGCTAACGTCTGGAGAATTTCCAACACACAGGCCCTACTAGCCAGATAAGATAGGGCACACTATGACACATTAGAGCAACTGCTACAACATTTGCCTGATGCCTACAAGGAAGGAGCAGAAACACTCATACAGGAAGGGAAACTAATCTCCAACGCATCCATTAAATGTGCGCTGGACTTAGCAGACACTGCAACCAGAGCCATCAACACTAGTGTCATGCTCAGAAGGCATGCTTGGTTGCGCATCTCGGGGTTCAAGCCAGAGATTAAGACCACATTATTAAATCAGCCGGTAAACCCTGATTTTTTTATTTGGCCCTGATGTGGACACAATCTTAGAAAAGATCAAAAAAGACACAGAGACAGCCAAATCTATGGGGGCCTTGCAGTCCCAACAATTCAGAGGAGGTTCCTTTCGTCGCTCCAATAACAGAGGAGCTACAAGAGGCCAGGCGTCCCAGCAGACTCAATATAATAAAGGGAACACGCAAACCACCTATAATAAAACAAACAGAGGTGGATACCGTGGCAACAGCAGTAAAGGCAGAGGACGGGGGAATAACAACACCAGATCCTCCACCAATACTAAGCAGTGACGCCTTGTCGCTGCCCCCAGACCATATAACAACGGTCGGGGGCAGATTACAACAGTTCCTGCCAGTCTGGGAAAGCATTACCACGGACAGGTGGGTGAGACAACTTATTCAGTACGGCTATTGTCTAGAACTAACATCCACTCCACCCAACATACCCCCAAAACACCGTCCTATGTCCGCAGAGCACATAGACTTATTGCAGCAGGAAGGTATCAGCATACTGCAAAAAGGGGCCATAGAACTCGTCCCTATACAGGAACAGGGTACAGGGGTATACTCTCTGTACTTCTTAATCCCCAAAAAGGACAGGTCTCTCAGGCCAATACTAGACCTCAGGCCCCTAAACCAATACATCTTGTCAGAACACTTTCACATGCTCACTTTACAGCAAGTTCTACCATTACTCAGTCAGGGAGACTTCCTCGCAACACTAGACCTAAAGGATGCGTATTTCCACATACCAATACATCCAGCACACAGGAAGTATCTCAGGTTTACCATCCAAAATCAGCACTACCAGTTCAAGGTACTGCCTTTCGGGGTGACAACAGCCCCCAGGGTGTTTACCAAGTGCCTAGCGACTGTAGCTGCGCACCTACGGAGGAACCATATTCACGTCTACCCCTATCTGGACGACTGGCTTATCCAAGCAAAGTCAGCCCAGCAATGTGCCAGCCACCTGTCCCGCACTATTCACCTCCTCCACAGCCTCGGATTCTCATTAAACTACCCAAAGTTTCATCTTCAGCCCGCCCACGTATAACAGTACCTGGGAGCAACAATAGACACGCTGGCAGCAAAGACGCAGCCAAACTCAGCAAGAATCAACAGCATTCAATTACTGATTCAGAAATTCAGACCCCAACACTCGCTCACAGCAAGGGTGTTTATGCAGTTGATAGGCATGATGGCCTCCTGCATCTTCATAGTCCCTCACGCGAGACTACACATGCGTCCGCTTCAGGAGTGCCTAGCACGGCAGTGGAACAAGTCTCAAGGACAATTAAAAGACCTAGTGTTGGTGACCGGTCGCGCATACAACTCTCTGCATTGGTGGAACCCACAAAACCTTTGCAGGGGACGACCGTTCCAAGAGCCTGTGCCACAAATAGTGCTAACGACGGACGCATCTCTCCTGGGATGGGGAGCGCATGTCCTCCACTACACAGTGCAGGGACTATGGACGACACAGCAAAAGAGGATGCACATCAACCTGCTGAAACTGATGGCAATCTTTATGGCAATGAAGGCGTTCAAAGTACATTTGTGCAACAGAGTTGTGTTGATCCGGAGGGACAACATGACTGCCATGTACTACATACAGAAGCAGGGAGGGGCACACTCTCCACAGTTGTCACATCTAGCGCAAAGCATGTGGAAGTGGGCCATTCAGAGGAACATATTCCTCATGGCGGAACACCTCCCAGGCAGGGACAACCAGATGGCGGACCTGCTCAGCAGACACAGCCACCAAATGCACGAGTGGGAGATACATCCCTCAGTGCTACACCCGTACTTCCAGCGGTGGGGTCACCCAGAAATAGACCTGTTCGCCACAAAAGAAAACGCAAAATGCCAAAGCTTCGCCGCCAGGTTTCCACATCTGCAGTCTCAGGGCAATGCGATATGGATGAACTGGTCAGGCAAGTTTGCATACGCTTTTCCACCAGCCCCGCTCATAACACTAGTGGCACGCAAACTGCGACAACACTCACTGACACTAATCCTGGTTGCTCCAACATGGGCACGGCAACCATGGTACACCACGTTCCTAGAACTTTCCGTGGTTCCTCATCAAAGGCTGCGATTAACACCCAGTCTTTTAACGCAGAGCCATGGCGACATTCAACACCCGGATCCGCAACAGTTGAACCTTGCGATCTAGCTCCTGAGGTCATAGAGTTTGGTTACCTAAACTTGCCTCCCGACTGTATGAATATTATCAAAGAGGCAAGGAGTCCTACTACCAGAGCATGCTATGCGGCGAAGTGGAAACGATTTGTCATCTATTGTACCAATAATGACATAAATCCGCTGGATGCATCTACTCAAAACAGCATATGTTACCTCTTACATTTACACAGATACAATCTGGCTTACAGTTCCATCCGTATACATTTAGCTGCGGTGGCAGCTTATCTTCAGAACAGGCAGCACCTTTCACTCTTCAGAGTACCTGCTATTAAAGCTTTCCTAGAGGGACTCAAACGCATCATTCCTCCAAGACACCCACCTTCACCTGTCTGGAACCTCAATGTGGTTCTACCCAGACTAATGGGACCACCATTTGAACCTCTACACTCCTGTGAGATACAGTTCCTAACGTGGAAAGTGGCTTTTCTAGTGGCGATCACGTCACTCAGAAGAGTTAGTGAGCTGCAAGCCCTAACTATTCAGGAGCCATTCATACAGATTCACGCAAATAGGGTGGTGCTGCGAACTAACCCTAAATTTATGCCGAAGGTGGTGTCCCAGTTTCACATCAATCAAGCTATAGAACTGCCAGTATTCTTCCCTAATCCTGATTCCGTGGCAGAAAGAGCTCTACATACCCTAGACGTTAAAAGAGCTCTCCTGTACTATAAAACTTTTCAGAAAGACTAAGCAGCTGTTTGTTGCCTTTTCACCACAGCACAAAGGCAACCCCATTTCCAAATCAGGTATAGCCAGATGGATTGTTAAGTGCAAACAAATCTGTTATCAAAAAGCTAAACGCACATTAACAGTTCCCCAAAGAGCGCATTCAACACGCAAGCTAGGGGCATCCATGGCTTTCCTAGGAAACATTCCTCTAGAAGACATATGTAAGGCAGCCACATGGACTACCATACATATATTTACCAAACACTACTGCGTATATGTACACTCCAAACAGCAGGCAGCTGTAGGGCAGGCTGTACTCAAAACTCTTTTTCAAACTGCTGCAGCTGGCACGGGCAACCACCGCTAGGAGGAGACTGCTATACATTCTATGCACAAGATGTGAATTCAGCAGCCCACATGCCTCAAACGGAATATGCTACTTACCAGTATGCATCTGTTCTTGGCATGTAGGGCTGCTGATAGTCACATCGCCCTCCCTCCTCCCCGGTGCCCGTCGCAGCTGTTGCATTCAGAATTACTCTCTGGCATGGACATCACTTACTGTATCATACTCCAACCCCGCCACAATGGCGAAAAACAATCTGAGGGTGGAGAGGATGCCCATGCGCACTGTAGTCCAGGGGAGGAGCCACCTATCTCGTGATACTTCGAAGACTCTTCCAGGACAACAATGTGCAATCATCCGGACCCAACACTAGGCGGCGATCTATGCACAAGATGTGAATATCAGCAGCCCTACATGCCAAGAACAGATGCATACTGTTAAGTAGCATATTCCTTATCCATGATAAAGCTCACTTGGATGGAAGAAACGTATTGGCTGGGCTGGATTTTTGTGTATGAAGAATAAAAGTCTTTTGAAGAGTTAACATTATGGCTCTCATGTATCTATGAATTGAATGAACAACTTTCCATCTTGACAGACTGAATGATTAATTTAATGATCGTATAATTGAAGCACTCAAGTGCTCAATTGATATTTTGTAGCGCTCCCTGCATTATTCAGAATTGCTTCATAGAATGATTCATGATATGTAGCAAAATGAAAGGTATCGAATGTCCTTGGATTTCTGAAAAAGGAGTTAAGAAATGTCAAATATTCTCCTACATTGGATTTTGATAGATTCTCCTGCGTGATTCAATTCCCATTCCCTCTGTAACATTAAAGTAGTAGAATGGGTAGAACATGCCTGAAAGGCCTTAAAACTGTGCTGCTTTCTTAGTTCATGTAAGTTCTACAAAGCTGCCCAATTACCCTGTGATAACTGAGTTGATCATCAAAAAAGCAAAAACACTTTTTTGAGGATTGCGACTTATAGAATGTTAAACTCAATTATGGAATTACTAAGGTATTAACAACAACAACAAAATCTCAAAGTGTATTTAATCTTCACTATCATGTTCATTCACAAATTGTGCGGATTTATGTAGTGGTAAGGTAGGAATTATACATTAAAACTTAAACATGATTATAATAAACGTGTTCTCATTTATTAGAAAATTAAATTAAACCTTCAATCCAGATTCATCAGACATTGTGAACAGGTACACCTGAAAACACCAAGACCCAAATCACACAAATGTTGTAAAAACTGTGCATTGGCAGTGATATTGGTGCTGTTTCATTTGTCCGACCGATTGCCAGCTGAATGTGTCCCTAGTTCCATCTACTGCACCTAATATAGAGCCATGTCCTTTATGTGCACACATCTCCTCTGCAGGAGAGATGGTGAGATGGATTGTCCAGGTTCAGGTTCTGCCCGTCTCTCATCCTGCCTTCAATTCTTATTGAGCTCTCCTGCCTGTGCTATGCATCCCTTTTTTTCCTGCACTTATCATCCATCCTTTGCGTGTCCATCCTTTCTTCCTGTCCTCTGCTAGTCATCTCTCTTGGAGGTGTTGGGGATGCCTGCTCTCACTAATCAGTATTTCTTGTCCACAAATGTTGGTTTATGTCACTTCATGTGTGTGAAGTGCGGATATTTCTCTGCTTTGTCCCAGACTTTTAGTAGCACTGCCAGGAGCCGCCATTTCAATTCTTTAATACTGTTATATTTTTGCAGCCTTACGAGCTGAACCTACAAGTGACGTCTGTCCTGTCTAAGCTGGCACTCTTTCCCCATCCTCACATGCATGAGTACCTGCTGGACCCCTATACCAACCTGGCTCCTGGCTGCAGGTCTCTCTTCTCCGTGTTGGTCAGGGTAAGTGGCATGATGTCCCACACTCATCTCTGTATCCGTACCGACTGGCTAGCTTAAAAATCTTATTACATTAAAAATGTTACAGGTTGGCTAATGTCTAGAACAATTGAGAGGTTTACTATGTTATTAATGCATTAGAAAGACTTGTGGCTGACTCTACCCCACAACGTTGGCCTTTCAGGGGCATGCCCTGTGAAACAAATCTCCTGTAATTATTATTATAATTATTTTTAGGTTGTGAACTCTTTTACTTGACTAATCTAGAAACATAATTCCTCAAAGTACAGTTCGTGAGCTTTCGGGATCACATAGCCCTAACTCGGATGGCAGTGATAGATTGCTCAGGAGGTTACAAATCTACTATGTTCCATTTTCTTGCACACAGACAAATGTAACATCTTTGCATGTTGGATTGCCAGATTAAAATCAAATTTGAGAAGCTGAATTTGAATGACACATGACTTTGTAGTTGAGTTATTAGACCACTGTAAACGTAGGTGCAAACATTGCTCATTTTATGGTGGGCAAATGCGAAAAACAGTTCTTTTACTGAAAATGCACTATTACAAAACTTTAATAGAAGGGATGGACTTGTATTCATCCACAATTGCAATCTTGATGACAGCAAATTATGTACATCATTGTGCAAACACTGAAAACAAATGTACTTGATCACCCAACATTCATAAAACTTACCAACGAAAATAGCTTGTGTTCTTAAAATGTTTGTATTAAGTAATAATCTCGCCATATATCATAGGGTCCAAGTCACATACAAATCAGCTGAATTGAAATCGAGTGTATAACAATATTCCTAATATATGTAAGATTTGTATATGGCGTACTTACTCTTGCTGCCTCAAAAAATCTCTTGGGATTTTATTGTCAAGAAGAAAACAGCCCAATTTTATTTCACAATGATTAAACGATAACAACAAGGATCATCTCATAATTGCCACCACCCCAAAAAAATCATAAAACCTTTTGGAGCACACTCAGTAATTGTAACATCTGATCTTAACTTCAGTATCAACATTAATGCCACTGATAGGGTCAAGCAGTTTTTGAACCATATATGGTGCATCTGAGCATAATTTAATGCCTGATGATTTTTTTTATAAATTTGTCTACCCTGCATCCGAAATTAGTATTCTACATTGACGAAGTGGAAGATGGCATCGCCAAAAGCACAACTCCAAATCCCCAGGGCCGCATGAGGTACCTTTTAGATCTGGTTAAATGTAACACAGAACTCTGGGCACCACTTTTGACTACTGTATTCAATAATCTGTCGGCCAATAACCTTTCGAGTTCCTGGTCTTTCTCAACGATTGTGCCTCATTTTTAAGTAGAAAAATAGAACCAATCTAAGTGCTCCCGTCCCATTTCTCTGATTGTCACCTCAGTAAAGATTTTTGTTAGGATCATCTTTAATAGGATCCAATAATGGTCTGGTGAGAACTAAATACTGCAACCTAGCCAAATATGGCTTTACAGGGCTTCTTTGTACAGTAAAGCAGTGCCTTAATTTTCACCTCATTTTTGAGAATTATACTGTTAGGTGCACTGAACCTAGCCTTTATGGACCTATTAACAGCATTCAATTGAGTGAACCGTAGAAAGCTATGGAGGGTGCTGTTGTATATGGGGCTGGATGTTGCCCTAGTTATTTTTTTGCATTCATTACATGAGCATCTGAGGGTTAGGGCGGGTTTGGCCAAGATAAGGAACTCTGAGTCTTGCACATAGAGCGCGGCAGGGCTGTGTGATGGCACCATTGCTGTTTATTTTACATATCAATAATCTGACTCCATTTCTCTTGTATGCTATTATGTGCCGAAAATAGGCTGTGCAACCTTGCCCGCATTAATTACGCTGATGATGTGGTTCTCACGGCTCGCATTCTCATTTCACTTCAGAGGCTGGTGGATTCATTCATTGAATTTATGATCAACCTGAATTTGACCACACATTTGAGTAAATCTCGCATTATGGCATATGGTCTTAAACACACAATGTGCCCTCTGTAGTTTGTGATGGAAAGCAACTAGTGTGCATACTTTCCCTCATCTGGGTGTTATGTTCGACTGTTCAGGTGAATAGGGTGCTCACATTACTGCCTGTAATCTGAAGCTATCGAGGGCAGCTGGGGCCCTCCTGAATTTCCCATGGACAGTAGGTCGTACGGCTGTGTCCCCCCTTAATACCATTTAAAATTCTCAGTGTGTTCCTATCGCTTGTTAAGGCAGTGTGTTCCTATCGTTTGGAGCCTGGGCTATTCCACCTGTCATCCCTTACAGGTTGAGGAGACGCCTATATGTAGGCAATTCTGTGCCAGACCTCCGCTAGTGAACTTGGTCTGCCCTTCTTGAGGGTCGCATTAAATTGGCCCCTGTTCTATTGTGGCTATCAGTTTGGGCAAACCCTGCTGCTGGCCTGAATTATCATCGACTGTCTTCAAGAGGATAGAGGCAACACAATACCCTGGTTGGCCTACGTCTGCGATTTTCAGAAAGATCAAAGCATCCAGAGCTGTTTTATTTCCCTGCTTTGTTATCCTCCTCAGATAAAAAGGTTGTAAAATCACTTTTTGAGGGAAAAAGACTCCTATAGACGGAGGGGTTCGAATACCGCAAGGTCAAAGTTTCCAACTTTTGTGCCCTGAAGGAGATTGTGTGTATGGCGCCGTATCGGACCAAGAAACTGGGGAGATGGGAAAGGCCACTTCTCTTCCATTTTAGGGCCGGTATGGTTCACCATCTATTCCAGCTCCTCTTAGGATATTCTAATGATACTTTGAGGGGGCTTCTACCTCGTGACGGTGCCCAAGAGTAAACCCTTCTTCGCTTTATTGGGTGGATTTGTCCTGCCTCATTTTTTTAAACCTTTTTTCATAATAATTGTTTTGTTCAATGTAGGGTGGCCTTGAGATATTTACAATTATTAGGCAGAGAAGGTTACGCACCTGCGTGCCACAAGCGGTACCGGACCTGAGAATATTTTTTGGCAGCCTATGCAGCACCCCTACATATATGCCTATTCCCTGCTGACGAGAGGTAACAACCTCGAAACACGTGTCCAGGGATGGCCAACGCGACAGTGATTTTTGCTCAAGACTCTGGCAGAGGTGCACCCGCTGATGCTTACTTCATGGACCACAATGCTTTGGGGCAACACGCTGGTAGGACAAGCAGTGTGCGACCAATTGGACTTTCTTTTATATTCAAGCTCCTTTGAGTTTGGTGGGGCTGACGAGCCCGGGTTACGCACCTGCGTGCCACGAGCGGTACCGGACCTGAGAATATTTTTTGGCAGCCTACGCAGCACCCCTACATATATGCCTATTCCCTGCTGACGAGAGGTAACAACCTCGAAACACGTGTCCAGGGATGGCCAACGCGACAGTGATTTTTGCTCAAGACTCTGGCAGAGGTGCACCCGCTGATGCTTACTTCATGGACCACAATGCTTTGGGGCAACATGCTGGTAGGACAAGCAGTGTGTGACCAATTGGACTTTCTTTTATATTCAAGCTCCCTTGAGTTTGGTGGGGCTGACGAGCCCGGGTTACGCACCTGCGTGCCACGAGCGGTACCGGACCGGAGAATATTTTTTGGCAGCCTACGCAGCACCCCTACATATATGCCTATTCCCTGCTGATGAGAGGTAACAACCTCGAAACACGTGTCCAGGGATGGCCAACGCGACAGTGATTTTTGCTCAAGACTCTGGCAGAGGTGCACCCGCTGATGCTTAGTTCATGGACCACAATGCTTTGGGGCAACACGCTGGTAGGACAAGCAGTGTGCGACCAATTGGACTTTCTTTTATATTCAAGCTCCCTTGAGTTTGGTGGGGCTGACGAGCCCGGGTTACGCACCTGCGTGCCACGAGCGGTACCGGACCTGAGAATATTTTTTGGCAGCCTACGCAGCACCCCTACATATATGCCTATTCCCTGCTGACGAGAGGTAACAACCTCGAAACACGTGTCCAGGGATGGCCAACGCGGCAGTGATTTTTGCTCAAGACTCTGGCAGAGGTGCACCCGCTGATGCTTACTTCATGGACCACAATGCTTTGGGGCAACACGCTGGTAGGACAAGCAGTGTGCGACCAATTGGACTTTCTTTTATATTCAAGCTCCCTTGAGTTTGGTGGGGCTGACGAGCCCGGGTTACGCACCTGCGTGCCACGAGCGGTACCGGACCTGAGAATATTTTTTGGCAGCCTACGCAGCACCCCTACATATATGCCTATTCACTGCTGACGAGAGGTAACAACCTCGAAACACGTGTCCAGGGATGGCCAACGCGACAGTGATTTTTGCTCAAGACTCTGGCAGAGGTGCACCCGCTGATGCTTACTTCATGGACCACAATGCTTTGGGGCAACACGCTGGTAGGACAAGCAGTGTGCGACCAATTGGACTTTCTTTTATATTCAAGCTCCCTTGAGTTTGGTGGGGCTGACGAGCCCGGGTTACGCACCTGCGAGCCACGAGCGGTACCGGACCTGAGAATATTTTTTGGCAGCCTACGCAGCACCCCTACATATATGCCTATTGCCTGCTGACGAGAGGTAACAACCTCGAAACACGTGTCCAGGGATGGCCAACGCGACAGTGATTTTTGCTCAAGACTCTGGCAGAGGTGCACCCGCTGATGCTTACTTCATGGACCACAATACTTTGGGGCAACACGCTGGTAGGACAAGCAGTGTGCGACCAATTGGACTTTCTTTTAAGGTTTGCTATTGAGTTGGATTATTTCTGAAGTAAGCCATTTATTCAAAGTATGTCATAATGTATTAACAAATTTTCCTGAATGAATTTTTGTATGTACCGTACATAATCAACGTTTTTTAGGTCTCGGCTAGTAACGCGCTGAAAGCACGTTCTCGCCAGAGAACTATTGTCGGCGTCTCAGCAGTCTGAGAACACCGAAGTGAGACAAGACCTGGCCACGCGCAGCGTTTCCCCATAGGATAACGTTGTGCGCGCGGCCAGGTCTGGTCTCCACAGTGCTAATGCAGCCCGGATCGCGACGCGCGCCTGCTGGAATGCAGGGGGAGTCTGCATACCAGCGCGCGGCGCTGCTAAAGAGGAGACTGAGTGCGGGAGAGGCGGAGGCAGGCTTACAGACGAGGATTGGCTATCGTTTCAAGAGCTGTAACGTGTTTTTACAACCTTTCACAGGCAAAAAGGAAGTTCTACAATGGAACCCATTTCCTGTTTTTATATGTTAGTAACACGATCTGATCTTCCTTACACACGCACAAGAGCTTTTACGAACTTGTATTTGCCTATTGTAAAATGCAATGACAAAGGGAGACGAACGTGCAGTGATGTGAAACGCCGTTCGCGTTCTGCACATCTCTGGGTGGGGTGCGGTCTGGAGCCCTCGGCTTGGCGGTACTGATGCAGCGAGATGTCAGCGGCGATGGAGGAGTCTGCGGCATTGTGTTTCTTCACTCTCCGCCAGTGCCCCGCTCCAGCACAAAGGATGCTGCGCCCCTCCCCTCAAAGTGACTCGAAGAGATGTCTCTCCACTCACCCCTCCACCCAACGCACACAGATTCCTGCTTCTCCATCACTGCGCAGTGGCACGCGAGAGACGTCTGCATAGCGAGCAAGAGACCTCCAACGGGCTAACTAATGTGGGACCGACGAGATGCCTTCACCAGCCTTAGAGACAGCACCGCCTTTGCCCCCACCTCCCGAACACTCTCTGCTCTGCCTCTTCATTACTGTGCGCTGCGCCTGGAGGCTGGCGCACGAGGGTTGAGTGAAAGTAATTCACAACGAAGTGCAAGCCCCAGGAGAGATGCCTTCACTAACCTCGGGGTCAGCCCTTTCTAACGCCCCCTGTTCCGGTGACAAACGTGTACAGAGAGTGCAAGTGACCACATCGATCTGACAAGTTACTGAAGAAGTGTCTTCATCATCCTCGGTGACAGCCCTTTCCTAGTCCCCCATTCCCCATGCACACCCCGACATCACTGCGCAGTATGTGTGCCACGGCGAGCCGCGGGTTATACAGAGTGAAAGTGAGCAGCCTCGGTGACGCCGCTTCCTATTCCTCACTCCATTTTGCACACACACTAAGTGAGCCAGCCATGCCTACCGTATACTCCCTGTACATCCTCCAGTACACATTCCTATTTTTAGACAGCAGCACAGACATCAGACATGGAAGATGCGTGATTCAGGGAAAACCCCCAGTACAAATAGGTACTTCAGGCAATATACCATAATACCGATTGCCTGTGCCTGACTGCATTGGCGTTTTTCATGCAAAAATTGATTTACTCTGCTACTTGTGTCACAAGATCTCTTGCACAAACCTTTAGTAAATGTGGGCCTTGCTGTATCTATAAAAGTATCTATTGACCCGTCCCTGTCATGAGCAATGCCAATAGCTCTAAGTTTAACAATGCCGAGACCATTGCATTGTAAATGCTTGTTTAGCTAAGCAATGATATAACTGGGTTTTTTTCTTTTGCTCTTATGAGGAGGAGGGTTGCTTTCACCTCGGACCTTCTCTAAAGCTAGTTGTTTATTTAAGGGAAATGAAGGAATTGGTGCACATAGTTCTTTAACTGTGTTTAGGTCTCGCCTGTCGATGCGCATGCGCATCGAGCAAGGCGAGAGTATTGCGAGTTATCCACTCTTTATCCACACTGCAAGGAATCGTGGCGATTCCTTGCAGTGCCCGTGACTTTTAAGGTCAATGCGCATGCGCATTAAGCTTATGCGCATGCGCATTGACCTTAAAAGTCACGGGCGCGTGCATGTCCGTCTTTGTTTACCCGCTCCGCCCCCTCCCGCCGTGTCGCCTTGCCTACTCTCTTCCACAGCCTCCCCCAGCTCCGCCCCCTCACTACTTGATTGCACGGCCGCTAGGCCGTGCCTCCCCTACTCTCCTCCCCCCTCCTCCCCTGCCTGCCTGCCGCTAGCTGAGTCCTAGCGTTGGCTGAACATCCCGTGATTTTGGACAAATCCCTTAATCTTGCTGTGACCTTGTTTCTACTTTCAGCGCGGAGGCTTATTTCTAAACATGTTCACACTCTCGACGTCTGAAACGGGTGAAACAGGACTATGAGATTGCAAGATTTCTGCGAAAATTGGTAGTCTTAAAGAGCTCTGCCGCCCACTTTAAAACACATTCAAGACCTCACTAAGTGAGAGGAGACCCCACTGTTCCTCTACCACGAGGCATCAGACCTTTAAGACCGCAGCGTTCTTTCTGTTCGAGTGAACGCAGACCCTGTACAATACCACTCGTACGAGTCACAACCCAGCCTACTATAATCGCGCATCTTTGTGTGACACGTTCCGTGAATTCCATTCCCCGAATCTGTTGCGAAATACTACAGCCCACACTTTACCCGTGTTGTGACTGACTAGTTTTAATTTATTGCGGTGCCCATTTCATTTACACTATTTTTGTTCTGAAGTGTCTGCCATTTATTGCAGTATTGTACCTCTACCTGCACTTTGTACGCTTCTGAAACCTGCACACATATCACTTTTCCTCCTATAATGTACCGATTGCTACTTCATGTATTTTTGCTGCTCACCATTGTCACTATTCATTCACGCAACTCAACGTTGCCTTCCTTCACCTATAATTTTCTCCTCACGCATCCTTAATGCTCCCATCGAGACGCGCCCCGCCAACCCACTGCAAAGTCCGCGCTACCAAAACCAACAAACAAACTATCACCCCCGCATCGCTCTCCGTACTCTGGCCTCAGCAACCCCCTTCTCCACCCCCACCAGTCCCCTCGGCTAACTTGGTAGAGATGCGGCCCCGCCCGGGCTCCCCCCTCCCAGGACTTCCTCCTCGCATCCCTGCCCCCTCGCGCTGCTTCAACCCCTCCCCTGGCCACGGCACTTTATTAGGGGCCTAACCCGACCATTTGACTGTCATTGTAAGTCTCTTGCTGGAGCTACAGTCCCAACAAAAAATAAGCCTTTCGGCAGTCCGATGTCCCAGCTGCGTCTAGCTTGCTTTCTGTGACCAGACACACGTTTTTTGGCTTTTAGTGAGTTATCCCCTCTGCTCTTGAACATTGTAAATCGCACCCTCTCTTCTATGGGTGCTAAGTGCTATATCCTGTATTTTTCTTCTTCATATATGACTTTGTTTCTATCACTGTGCTGCTCTCTGCAAATTTATAAAGCGCTCTGATACCCGTCAAGTTTGCGCTATAAAAAACGATCAATTAAATAAATACTTGCATGAAGTCCGTGTTTTAAATCTAGCGACTGAGATGTATTTTCTATTTTGTTTAGTTCATTTCGTGACAAAAACGTTACGAGTCATTGCCTGTGCGACTTCTTTTAATCTTGCAGAAGCAAGGCTGCACCACGCCACATCTTGTTCCTCTTTTACCCACTCTGACACTGTCCCGGGACCGTCAAAACCAGTTTGCCCAGTTTGGAAAGCTTCACTTCAGTGCTTCTCTCCTCTACCTGCATATCAACACGGTGGTGTGAGGGGGTGTGGTGTCGGGAGAGGTAGGCTGGGGGGAGGAGAGGTGTGTTTGTGACAACTCCCAGGGCTGTGCACAAACGCCTTTCATTTGCTCGGTTACCAACAATCTCATAGCCAGCTACTTAAGTGTCCAGGGAAGGCAACACGCAGGGCCGAAAGCTGCCGTTATTATCCGTAACGACCTCAGAGGGGACCTCTCAACATTACTCACAGAAAACAACTCAGAAGGTGGAGTCATTATACTAAAAGGAAACCGCACAGGCTTTCTGTATACTGTGACTGTGGGAGAATTAGTTAATGTTCCTGCGTTTGAGTTAGAGCTTTTAGATTTGTTTATGGCTTTTTTTCTTTGTAATTCTTTAGCATTGCCTACAGGAAACAAAAATGCTAACGATTTAAAAAAAAAAACCATAAACAATTCTAAAAGCACTAACTCTAATGCTGCGAGACCTATTGCATTTCCAATGCTTGTTTTAATATGCTTTTATGTATACCACTAGCATGCAAATAAAGATTAAATGATGGTGATTTGAATTGAAATTAATATATTAGTTGCATCAGCTCTCATAGTGAAGAGTGAAAATGTTTATATTCACCATGACAAAAAAGGGTAACATTTCGAACTTTGTTAGACGTGCCATTAAAGAAATATCAACCAGGAAGGTCCACAATATGAATGCATTTACTAGGAGATTTACTTTTTTTCCTAATTGAGGCAATATACCTTTTGGTTAACATCTTGTAAGGTATACAAAGATCAATGACTGGTCTTGCACAAAGAATAGACTTCTTCTTCAAACTGTCCACTTCTTCAGTCAAACAAGTGCCCTGATTGTCACAATCTCTGAAATCCCTTGTCTCTAAAATGTCCATATCTTAAACAGTTTACTGGTGGTATTTTCTTTTACGTGTTTTTCTCATAGTTTATAGTATGCCAGTTTCTTGGCCTCAGGGTGCTGAGGTTCTTATGGGCAGATTAGTGGGTTTACACAATAGAGTTTCTTGGGGGGGGGGGGGTAACAATTGATCTCTATTCTGTCAGTGGTCTTTGTTCCTTTCCACTTGACCTGATGTGTGCTTACTAATGTCTTCATAGACAGTTGTTGTGACTGCTCGGTCTCTTGTCGGGGTTGTATTGATTCTGAATGTTCAGATTGCACTCGTTTTTAATTTCCCTATGTCTCTTTTCACCTGTGTTTGCTATTACTCACCCCTATGTTACTCTGCTTTTGGAGCTCTCTCTCAGTCCTCTGTACCTATGTGTCACACTCCCTGTGTATCCTACTTCCCATGTCCCACCAAAGTTATCTCCCAGGTTTTCTTTCCACAGAACTATCTGTCCCAGGGCTCCCAGTGACGGATGGGTGGATGGATTTTAGCCAATAAATTGATGGAGGGATTGATAAATTAGGTATGATAGCTATGATAGATCGATCAGTGAAGCAAAGCATAATTTTGCAGCCTGTGGAAATGAGGAACTGCTCTGCTGGCTGCACTGAGCAAGAATTTAATTAGATAGTTCTGCAGCACAAGCCTGTAGGAAACTGGCTCTTTATATAGTGGACCAAAAGGAGGTACACTGTGTAAAGAGTCCAGGCAAACCCCAATTGGTTTATAGAGGCACCGGTAATTTCCCAAATGCTCTCTTTTGTGGTAGTCTGGGCGAGCAGTTAGGCGTATCAGAGGGTAGTGCTAAGCAGTTCCTGTACTCCCAGAGGCAATCAATAAGACACACACTCAAGAACAAATCCGAGACCAATTTGAAAAAGAAGTCGTATTTTTATATACATTTTGATACCAAGAACTTCGATAGCAAGTAAGTACTTTTTTAAATATTGAATTTTGCAGGTAAGTAAAACAGTTACTTAAATGCACCTTTACACACAATGCTTTCCTATGGGAGAAAAGGCATAGATACCATACAAGTATTTAGGGTCGACTTCTGGGGGGTCTCCTTTGGTTCTTAAGGTCTTTAGGGAGCCAAGGTGCAAAGTACTACCAGCAGTTACTCCTTACCTGTCCTGGGGCGTCCAGGTGCAGTGGTGCTCGTAACGTTGGTAGCTGTGCACGGTACACCAGTAAAGAGAAGGGGAGGCCACATAGAAACAGTCTGCAGAAGGGAACTTGGGGACAAGCCTGAAAGCTCCCAACAGAGCTCTGGTCTCATGGGGCCGGGGGGTCAAGGGAGCACAGTGAGTTTGTTGGTAACCAGACTGGAGGGCTTGGGTGCAGAGCAAAGAGGTCAGCTAGGCTCTCTGCTTCCTGGGGCCTTCCGGTCATCAGTCTCGCCATTTGAGGGTGCAAAATCAGGACAGCTGGGCCACTCTTGATGTGGGTCTCTGAGGTGCTGACGTTCCTCGATGGCCGCTTGGTCTCTGTGTTGTTGGAGTCCGGATTGGACTCTCACAGTCTTTGTTTGCTGCAAGGGGTCCCGTATCCTGGGTATTGGTCCTGTGCGGCTCAGATTTGTCTTGGTGTCCTCTCACTTGGTGGGGTACAGGTCTGACTTTCAGGAACACAGGTACGTCTTCCTGATGGGCTGCAGTGTCAGGGTGGCCAGTGAGCTGCAACTTAGTGAACCGGACCTTGCTTCCCAGTGCCTGCGGACTGCAGGGAAGTACTTCCTCTATCCCAAGGGAGATTTTTGATAACTTGCAAAGGGCTGGCAGTCTCCCGGGGTTCTTGGGAGCTGGTCAGCTGTAGGAGAAGTCGCAGGTCGTGATTATCGAGACATGGTGCAGGCAAGCCGGGTTTGACACAAAAAAGTCCACAGTCAGTGTTGGGTTCCCGATTTTCTTGTGGGTGTTTGTTGTTCTCTCTTTTTCAATCCATTATAGCTGAGTTTCTGGTGTCAGGAGTGCCACCTAAATACTCAATTTAGGGGTGTTACATGGAGTGACAGGTAGCAGCCAATGGGCTACCCTTTAAGGTGTCTGCACCTCTGTATGACCACTCCCTGTGGGATGTGGGCATACCCCTGACCCAGAGATCCTAATTCTGCCAAAACAAAGTTGTGGAATCTAAAAGTCGTGTTCACTTCAGGTAGCCCGCCTTAGGGTTGGTACTACCATGACAGGGGACTGGCCTTCTGACTAGTTCATTTTCCCGCTTGTACTGGACCCGTGGTAGGGGGTGGCATTTCCCATGTCTGGAGAAGCTTTTGAAGCCTCCTGCCTTGATATGCTGATCACTTAGCCGTCCTGCTTCAAGGAGGTGACAACACCTCAGGGCGGAGCAGGCATTGTTTCTGCCCTTAGAGAGTGCAGGCTGGAACCTGCAAGGGGTCAGAAACCGATCTGTGGTGGCAGGCTGGTACACACCAGTCATCCAGCACACTAGTAGTCAGTAGGTTTTCAGGTGGCATCTCTAGGGTGCTCTCTGGGTGCATGTATTAATACACCCATCACTGAAATCAGTGTGGGTTTATTAATACAAGATGTTTAATACCAAACATCTCTCGTTTCAGTGAAGCCATCATGTATCTGGGAAGTGTCAAGCGCATGCTTTTAAAATGGCTTCCCTGTTCACTTATAATCTCCAAGAATCGCCTTGGATATCACAGGGGCATACCTGCTCATGCAGATATGTCCACGTAGTATAGTGCACCCTAGATTAGGACTGAAAGGCCTGCTGTGGGGGTGACTTGCCTATACTACATGCAGCGTCTGCAGTCATGACACACAGGAAGTATGCCATGTTGTGTCTTCACCTTTCTCTGCACCATGGCATGCAGCCTGCAATGGAAGTTTCCATGTTGGTTCTGAGGGGTCCCTCAGGGTGTCACAATACATGCTGTAACCCTTGGGGATTCTGTTTAGCCTCCTTTTACTAGATACCAGGGGTTCCATGTACTAGGGACTTACAAGGGGTGCTAAGGGTATTGCCAATTAAGGAAACAATTGTAGTTTTAGGGAAAGAGATCTGGTACTGCAGACCTAAATAGCAGGAACCCAGTGCACTTCTGTCAAAATTGCATCAGATCTCATGCAAAAAGTGGGGTGACCATTTCAACAAGCATTTGCAATGCAATAGGTCTCCCATTAGGAATGTTTGAGCTATTGGTATTGTAAATGACAAATATTTTATTTATGTGTTGGTTTTGAAAATAGCGAAATTAATAGCTTTGTCATTTACAATGCCAATAGTTTTAACTTTTGCAAACGTGACACCTATAGCATTTGAAATGCAATAGGTGTTGTATTTACATGACTTAGATGTATTAACATTACAAATAACAATGGCTTTTATTTTTTTAAATAATTAATACTTAATTAAAACTTATTGTAATTTATAATGGCAATAGCTTAAACTTTTGTAAATAACTTTTGGGAAGATTATGTTCAGTGCATTTTATTGTGATGAAAATCCAACAACAGAAGTGAAATATTAACATCTTTTTGTGACATTTGTAATAAAGCTTGAAACATTGAGAGAACATATTAGAACCAGTTATTGTTGAATGGTTGCACAGAGTGATGCTGTGGCGTTCAGTGGTGCTGAGTACTGCTGAGTGATGCTGTGCCCTTCAGTGGTGCTGAGTGATGCTGTGGCCTTCAGTGGTGCTGAGTGATGCTGTGGCATTGAGTTGTGCTGAATGATGCTGTGGCGTTGAGTGGTGCTGTGGCGTTGAGTGGTACTGCGTGATGCTGTGGTGTTGAGTGGTGCTGTAGCGTTGAGTGGTGCTGTGGCATTGAGTGATGCTGTGGCATTGAGTGATGCTGTGGCATTGAGTGATGCTGTGGCATTGTGTTGCTGTGGCATTGAGTGATGCTGTGGCATTAAGTGATGCTGTGGCGTTGAGTGTTGCTGTGGCGTTGAGTGATGCTGTGGCGTTGAGGGATGCTGTGGCGTTGAGGGATGCTGTGGCGTTGAGGGATGCTGTGGCGTTGAGGGATGCTGTGGCGTTGAGGGATGCTGTGGCATTGAGGGATGCTGTGGCGTTGAGGGATGCTGTGGCGTTGAGTGATGCTGTGGCGTTGAGTTATGCTGTGGCGTTGAGTGATGCTGTGGCCGTTAAATGATGCTGTGGCATAGAGTGATGCTGTGGCATAGAGTGATGCTGTGGTGCTGTGGCATAGAGTGGTGCTGTGGCATAGAGTGGTGCTGTGGCATAGAGCGGTGCTGTGGCATAGAGTGGTGCTGTGGCATAGAGGGGTGCTGTGGCATAGAGGGGTGCTGTGGCGTTGAGGGGTGCTGTGGCATTGAGGGGTGCTGTGGGGTTGAGGGGTGCTGTGGCGTTCAGTGGCATTGAGTGGTTCTGTGGCGTTGAGCGATGCTGTGGCGTTGAGCGATGCTGTGGCATTGAGTGATGCTGTGGCGTTGAGGGGTGCTGTGGCGTTGAGTGATGCTGTGGCATAGAGTGATGCTGTGCACTGAGTGGTGCTGTGGCATAGAGTGGTGCTGTGGCATAGAGTGGTGCTGTGGCATAGAGTGGTGCTGTGGAGTTAAGAGGTGATGTGGCATTCAGTTGTGCTGAGTGATGCTGTTGCGCTAAGTGATGCTGTGGCGCTAAGTGATGCTGTGGCGTTGAATGATGCTGTGGCATTCAGTGGTGCTGAGTGATGCTGTGGCATTCAGTGGTGCTGTGGCATTGAGTTGTGCTGAGTGGTGCTGTGGCGTTGAGTGGTGCTGTGGCGTTGAGTGGTACTGAGTGATGCTGTGGCGTTGAGTGGTGCTGTAGCGTTGAGTGGTGCTGTTGCGTTGGGGGGGGGGGTGGCGGGGCGATTCTTGCCGGTATTCGAATTCATGATTTGCACATCAATGCGTTTGTTTTCGGCAGTCGTTCAACTCACTGAGCCATTAGGCCTAGTCAACTACTCAAATTCTTGTACACAAACTGAATATTGGGTCTTTCGTAGAATACAGGGGCAATGTCGAAAGTGTAAAAATAAGACTGGCTTGCTCTTTTCCAACTCTATTGGTTGGATGTGGTGCACTGTCAGACTGCGCGCACGTTGTCGGAATGGCACAGGTGGAACCAACTGCACGTGCATTGTCAGTATAGCACAGAGTGAAAGTGACTGCATGTGCATTGTCGGAATGGCAAAGGTGGAACCAACTGCACGTGCATTGTGAGTATGGCACAGAGTGCAACTGACTGTGCATGCATTGTCAATATGGCATTGTGTGCAACTAACTGCATGTGCATTGTAATAATAGCCCCGGGATTGAACTAGCTGCACCTCGATTGTCAGGATGGCACAGGGTGGAAGAAACCGACTGCATGCGCATTGTTAGTATAGCACTGGGATGGAACAGATGTCACGTGGATTGTCAGGATGGCACAGGGTGGAACCACCCGCATGTGCATTGTCAGTATGGCACAGAGCGAAACTGACTGCACGTGCATTGTTAGTTTGGCACCGGGGGTGCAACTGACCGCACGAACATTGTCAGGATGGAATCAACTGCACGTGCATTGTCAGAATGGCTTGGAGTGAAACTGGCTGCATGTGCATTGTCAGGATGGCACAGAGTGTAACCAACTGCACATAGAGCATCAAGATGGCACGGGGAGGGGGAGTGGGGGGGAAATTGCCTGCACATATGTTGTCATGCTAGCAGCGTGGTGCAATTGCCTGCACGTATGTTCTCATGCTGGCAGCATGGTGCAATCGACGGCAAATATACTGACATAAAATGTAGTGCAAACAAAATAATACAAACACTCCTTTACGTTGTGTATGACTATCAAAGTATTTTAGAAAAAAATATATACTTACATCGGCTTAAACCCCCAACATAATGCTAATAGGGTTAAATACTGAGATGAACATAGTGACGTTTCAATTTTACCCCACAAACTTTACTGTTTTGAGTAGTATTTATTAATAATTTGAAAAAAGTACAACCTTTTGTAGGTTTGGAGTTGAGCGTAAAATTACTCTGTTCCCAGGGAAAACAACACTTAAGGAGAATGTCTCCGTGTGGCTTGGCCTCTGCTGGCGCCTCGGGCATGTTTACTGCTATCCCGTGCAAATGCAAAGCCATTAATCAAGCAGGGAGGGGGTTGATTGGGGGACGGGGAGAAACCAGCTGCTGAGCGTGTTCGGGAAGGCAGAGGGAGACTTTTGTTTGCTTTTTGTTTGCTTTTTGACTAGCTTATATCTTTGAGGGAGAAATAGTTTATAAAGCGCCAACAGGAGTAACTTCGCATGAGGCGCATAAAGTGAAATGACTGTGCACAGTACAGACACACGCAATACACGGAAATAATTTATCCCTATGAGAAAAAAAACGAGAAATAGAGGGTGGGGTGGGGTGATGGAAGGAGCAAAGGAGATAAAGTGAATACAGTGGCAGGAATGGAAGAGGAACAATGGGCAATAAAGGGAAAAGATCGACTAGCCAATAAAAATAGGAAAGGGTTACAAACAGAATAGAATGACAAGAGGGCGAAGAGAACGAGAAACTAGAGGGAGGCTGGATTTAAGGCAGAGAAAGATGAAAAAGAGTGGATGAATCCATGATACAGGAGAGAGGGGAGAGGGGGGTCGAGAGTTGCAATGAAAGGGAGTGGTAGAGAGAGCAAATTCAGATACATAGGGACAATGTTGGCAGATGTGAGGAGGGAATAATGCGATGGATGGAAAATAGAGGAAATCTAGATGACGAATAAAAGATACAGGAACGTTAGAGATAGAGGGGGGGCGGGGTGGCGAGGGCAAAATAAGGAACTGCAAGGGAAAAGAAAGATGAAAGAAAGAGGAGGAGAGGAGCATAATAAGAAATGAGAAAGATGATAAGGAGGGAGGAAACAGACAAGAAAGTGGAAACGAACGAGAGGGGTGGGGGGGAGGCCAAAGCAAGCTACGGGGGACATTGGGGGCAAAGTTAAGAGACGGGAATAGGACAGTGAGAACGAGAGGGATAAGCGAAGTGAGAAGCAAATGAAAGTGAGAGAGAGAGCACCGTGAAAGAAAAAAAATAATACGGAAAGGGAGGGGCCGCTGAGTGGGAGAACGAGAGAGGAACACGGGGCTGGCCCAAGGCAGAAAACAAGAAAGGCAGGGAGAAACATTCTTCAAAAGAAAGGTGGAGATTTCGAGAAGGAGGGAGAGAGCTAAAAGTAGATGCAGAATGACAGTCAAAAAGAGGAACAGAGGAAAGAGTGGAGAGAAAGGAGGGCAATTAACATAGCAAGGAGAGGTAAAGAAATTAGCAGCTTGGCTTGCGGTGAGAGGTGCTCTTATCATGTCAAATAAGGCTATCTACCAGCATGGCGAGGCACCCCAGCTAAAAAAATAAGGGGGAAGCTGTGCACATTTAACACGGATTCAACAAGCTCTGACTGCAGGCAGAAAATGCTTGACGGCCGGCGGCGATGGAGGGCAGGAAAGTTAGAGAAAGAGGGGTGAGGGGTGGCGAGGGCAAAATAAGGAACTGAGGCGCCCCAGCTAAAACAAGTACTTACTTAAAGCTCGGACAACAGAAGAGGCACGATGTAAGCAGGAACAGAGAAGGGGTAGAGAAAAGGAGATGAGAGAAAGGATAGAGAAAGGGAGAGAAGGGAGAACGAAGACATGGAGTGAAAAGGGTGAAGGCAAGAGAAGTTGAGAGGAAGAAAGAGGGTGCGAGAAAAGATGGAAAGAAAGAAAGAGAAGTGGAAACGCGAGACACGGCCTGGCAGCCGTGAAAGTGAAAGTACGGCCGCCCGGCCGTGGGCAGTGAATAAATTAGGGGAGGAGAAATGCCGGAGGCAGAGCGCACGCTGGGGGAAGCTTGTGGGAGGGAGGCTGGTGGCTTTGATGTGCATTGTGCACGCGCTTTTTTCACGGGCACAGCATCAAATCGCCGCCGATGGTTAAGCTCTGGTTAAGCCCCAATATCTCTCGCAAGCTCAATGCGCAAGCGCATTGACAGGCTCGACCTAAAAAGGGGCACTTTCCTACACAGCCTAGTCTAGATTCACATGCTAGGGGTTATTCTGCCATCTAGCTGTTGAGCTTGGGAAAAGCATCCAAGTAAGTGGCTTTCTAATGGAGATTACGATCCTCAGATTCCTCAAATTTTAAATATTCGTCAGTTATCAGACTAGATCTGAAAACCTTTTTTCTGCATTACCTTTGCAAACTGTTAGGTGGTGACGTACGTCTCCACATTGACACTGGTTCGCTCAAGAAATGACATACTTACTTATACAGACTACCCCTCGTGAGGCATGGGCCATCAACCAGGACTCTCCAGCCATCTCTGCCCTGGGCTTTTCTTTCAGTCTGACTCTAGGTGTAACCCATCTCCTTGCAGTCAGCCAGGATGCCTCAGTGCCATGTGTTTGTTAGCTTTCCTCTTTTCCTTTTCCCTTGAGGGTTCTGGGTCAGGGCTTGCCTGGTGGTGTTTGATACTGGTTTGTGGAGGATGTAACCTATCTAGCCCAAGTGTCTTTTCATGATTTCTTCATGAGCAGGGAGTTGGAAAGAGCAGCTACTATAGGTCAATGTTGCTGATGGCGTTTGGCCAGTGGATTTCGAGGATTTGTTTTAGAAAGGTGTTGATGCAGCTGGTTAAAAGCCTGATTTTGGTTTGCAGCGTTAGGCCCTCTGAACTCTAGATCTTCCTTAGCTAAATCAAGGCAGCCCTTGCTTTGCGAGTTCTTGCCTTGACATCACCATCATGAAATGCAGAGCCTATAGAGGTGCCAATCTTGTATGCTGACATCACTTCTTTCTTTCTGTGCCACCAGGCGCAGATCCGGAGCTACCTCTCATCTCTTTGAGGCACTTTACAGCAAAAAAATTCTGTGTGCAAGCGAAATGTCACCTCCTAAAACAAGAGGTTTTGAGACCTATAAGGACTGTCCCAAACAAATGTCTGTGGCAGATCCTCATCAGGTTTGCTTGTGGTGTCTGGGATCGAGCTACAACTCATAAAGCCTGCAGTGACTGCCCCTCGTTGAACCTGAAGGCCATACAAGACTCCAAGGCGAAACTCTATTAAGCCAAGCACTGGAAGACTCTGCAATTATATCAGTACAAGTTGAAAGGTCAATCCCGGTCCTAATACCATCCACAAGTCGCAAGAGTCATTACGAGGTCAGTCGTCATTGCACTCCCAAGTCTTCAGGTAGGCCTTCAGCGCCACTTGGACTCTCAAAATCCACCAGTGGGCCCCCAGCACTGCCTCCTCCTCTGGTGCCATGCTCCATGCAGGATCCTGGAGCCTCGAAGTTTGATCTCCTGTTTCCCATCTAGGAGGTCAAAACCAATGTTTAGATGGAAGTGCTCCAGCCAGGGCAAACATCTACTGAGCCTTCTTCCCCTTCAATGAGGCACTTAAAGATACTCTCTTAGGGTCCTGGGCCAAACCATTCTCTGGCCTCCTCAGTCATGCGCCAAATTAACAATACGCAACCACCCTACCTTGGACGGCCCTGCATTTTTGTCTTTTCACCCCTCCCTGAAAGCTTGCTGGTGCAAAAGTCTACTTGTTAGACAAACCGAAATGCCTTTCCGACTACTCCCTCAGGTTGTGAGTCCAAAGGAGTGGAGAACTTTGAGAAGAGGGTATTTTCTTCTACCCACTTGACCCTTCGGTCCATGAATGCCATTTGCCTGCTGGGCCACTATTCCAACACTTTTTGTGATTCAGTGGCTGAAATCCTCCCTGGTGTCCTAGAGGGTCTCTGACCTCTCCTAACACAAGCCGTACAGGAAGATCATGATGCGGCCAAGTTTACTATTCGTTTTGGATTAGACACCACCAATTCCACCATGCGAGTCGTTGATATCAGCGTAATGATTCCCCGCCACACCGGTCTGTGGTCACTTTGATTTTCAGGCCATTTCCATTCATCCATCATGGACATGTCCTTTGTCTGGCATGTTTGGGGACAAGGCAGATTGGAAGAGGTTTAAATAGAGTACAGCCACAGCATGCTTTCAGGGATTATATCTCCGACTCGCCAGCTGCATCAGCTCTACTGCTCCTTTCACAGCTCTGACAGAGGTTCCCGCACTTGAAGGAAATTCAGCCTCAGGAATGTGCCCAGCAGTTGTGAAGCTGAGGCGTCAGCGCCTACAGCCCCCGCAGTCAGGTCCAACAAGCCACTCAGTTCGCTGCCCCCTCGGTGCACCTTCCAAACACCTTTAGTGTGCCCTTTGTGGAGTATAGCAACCCGGTTGGAGGCAGGATTCAACTATTCTTGCTGGGTTGGCAGACAATATTTTCGGTGTGCCTGCAGATAGCCCAAAAGGGGTACACCTTGCTCTTCATTGCCTCTCTGCCGCACCGCCCATTGTCCTCAGAATGACTGACAAAGAGCCATCTGTCCATTTTACAGCAAGAAGTGCAAGCTCTTTTGGCCAAAAGTGGTACGGAGATGATGCCTGCTTCAGAAGTAGGGTTTGGTTGTTATTCCTGCTACTTCCTGGCGCCAATGAAGGATGGAAGCATTTGTCCTATTTTAGACCTGTGATCTCTCAAAGCCTTCCTCTAGAAGGAAAACTTCAAGATGTTCAAGTTGGCCCAGGTCTTGTCTGCCCTCGACACTGGAGACTGGATGGTGGAGTTCGACTTTCAGGATGCCTATTTCCATATACCCGTCTTGCAGGCCCTTTTGCACTTCCTGCGGTCGTGGTGGGACAGGGACATTTTCAGTTCGTTGCCCCCCCTTTGGTCTCACCAGTGCACCTCGGGTGTTCACAAAAGTGCTGGCATGTTCACAACACACTTTCTAACTTCAGGGATCCCAGTCTTCCCCTACTTCGGTGACTGGCTGTTTAAGGACGAACTTGCGCCAAGCAGTCGTTCGCCACCTCAGACCATGGCGAACCTCCTGTCATCTTTGGGGTTCACTGTCAATGCCCCGAAGTCACACCTTTGCAGACGCTCTCCTTCATACGAGCCATTCTGGACATGGTTCAGTCTTCTGCCTTCAGGGCATTTTTTCTATGGTTTGGATCTTTCAGCCTTTGTTCTGGGTCTCAGTGAGTTCGACTCTGAGGCTGCTAAGACTGATGACCTCCTACATCCTGCTGGTCAAACACACCAGGTGGCATGTGCGGGTCTGCAGTGGGATCTGAAGTCTCAGTGGGTCAGACATCAAGGGGACGTCTCCGGCCATGTACAGATTTTGAAGGAGATTGCAAAAGCTCTGCAATGGTTGTTATTGGACCACGATTGGGTCAACAGCAGACCCCTCTCTCTGTCCCATCGAGAGCTGAAAGTTTTGACCAATTGGTCACTTCTGGTTTGGGAGGACACCAGGAAGGGGTGGAGATAGCAGGTCACTTGTCTCTGGCGTAGCTCTGGATCCATATCAACCTCCTGGAGCTCCGTGCCATCCTCAGTGTTGTAAGCCTTCTTCAGTTTATCGAGGGAAGACTTGTACATGTGCACGCGGACAACACCACCGCCATGTGATATTGTAACAAACAGGGTAGAGTGGGGTCCTGGGCCTTGGAAATTGCTGGACCATCAAGGGCTTTTCCTAGTGGTGAACTATCTGACATGATCTTTGAATAACACAACGGCAAACTCAGGCGGTGATGTTGAGCAAATCACAAGTGGCAGTTACACCTGAAGGTGGTGCAGGTTCTCTTCCACAAATGGGGATATACTTGGTTGGCTCAATCTATTTACCACTGCAAAGAACGCACAATGTCAACAGTTCTCCGCATTCGAGTTTCCAAGGCGTCCGTCACCAGGAGACACGTCTGCGTAGAGTGGTATGCCTTCCGACCGATTGCTCTTCTGCCACAAGCTTTGAAGAAGATCAGGACTAACTGGGCGCAAGGCATGCTATTGGCTCCAAATTGGGCATGGAGAGTATGGTATTCTGGGCTTGAGCATCTGTCCTACTGCTCTGGGAGGACGTGCTGTCGCAGTAACAAGACAGGGTTTTGCACCCTGGCCATGGCACTCTACACCTTCATGCATGGATATTGACTTTCCTCCGGAGGGGGTTGATGTAATGCTGGCAGAGAGGCTTCCCTCGACAAAATCTTGATACGCCTGTCGTAGGGACAAATTTGTAGTTTGCAAATGCCAGATAAACCCGTTTAAGGTGAAGTATTCCAAAGTTCTGTTGTTTGTTTTTGCCTCTCACCCGTCATGGATTTGCTTTGGCACAGTTAAAGCGTACCTTTTGGCTCTTTGGCCGTTTTACAGTTGCCAGCCCATCCCTCATTGTTTATATCATCAGTTGTTATGTGTCTTTTGAAAGGCTTGCAACAGGTGTTTCCTCCCTCTCCGTTCCTCATGACACAGTGGGACCTTAACTTGGTGCTCATATATTTGATCCGCTTTACAGCTGTTCACCATCAAGACAGTGCTCTTTGTCTCCATCACTTCAGCACAGTGAGTGAGCTTCAAGCTCTTTTTTTTTTAAACGGCGTACACCACCTTTTTCCCAGACAAGCTGGTTCCGAGGACGGGAGCATCCTTCAAGCTTAAAGTTGTGACACCGTTCCAGGTCTACGAAACTATCACCCTGCCGTTGTTCTGTGCTCTGCCTCGCCCTTCTAAGGAGGAAGAGTGCTGAGCTTTTACTTGAAACATACCAAACAACAAAGGACGGACAATCAGCTTTTTGTGGGGTTTGCTGGCGCAAAAAAAGACGCAGCAGTGCAGAAACAGACCATCTCCTGCTGAGTCGTGCTTTGCATAAAGATCTTCTATACATTGGCCAAGAAGCCTTCTCCATAAGGACTGCGAGGTCATTCCACCAGGGCCAAGGCCACTACCACTGCATTGGCATATTTTGTTCCTGTCCTGGATATCTGCCAGGTAGCTAAATAGGCATCACTCTATATTCACGAAGCACTAGTGACTGGACAGCCAGATTTGCCAAGAGAGGCTTTTTGCCTGCTCAGCCCTACAGGACTTTTTTTTGTATGAGCCATGTTCACTGACCTACCTCCTAATTGCTACTGCTCTGATACCTAATTAAAAGGTGAGGACTCTGCGGTTAGAAGTTTGTATCAGGAGAACATGTTACTTACCTTTTGTAATGGTCTTTCTGGTTGAGGCTTTAACCTCGTATTCCTCCCTGCCCATCCTATGCTACTCGTTTTGTGAATCTGACACTCTCCATAAATAATATCCCAAGTCTAGGAATTGGCACTCTGGTCAAAGCCACTTTTCTGTTTGGGCTCTGTGTCCGGGGCGTGGAGAGTCTCAAAAGCAACTGACGTGATCGTGCAGGAGTAGCGTCCATATAGGCTCCGCACGCCTTTTCCAGAGCGGAAAAGTGTCTGTATGGAGGTGCATGGCACCATCTACTATTGCACAGAGGTACTGCTCAAAAAAGTTTCCTGATCCAGTCTGACGCCAGGGGAATAGTCAAAAGGTTATCACTCTGCAGTTAGATAGAGTCTCGAGCAGAAAGAGCATTACCAAAGGTAAGTTACTTGTTCTTTTGGGTGTTGCCCAAATTCAGTCTGTATAACAAGTGATGATGTTAACATTAAGTTCACATAACCCCTCAACTTCATCACCATATTTATATTCTATTTTCTACAGTCTGGCTAAAAAAAATTACTGGGATAGCAAAATTAAAACTTCACAAAAACATTAAAAGAAAGTAGGTTTACAAAAACAAAATTATTTCAGAGTCTACCAGCATATAATCACAAAGCCTAACTACCAAGAAAAAAACATTTATTGTAACCCTTAATTCATACACAATGTCCTCGTTCAGATGAGCCCAGTGAGGAAATGGAGAGTGTACAGGGCCATCCTTCAGACCCATCTCACTCACCACCAAATAATGATAAAGTGACAGTGAGCCCTTGTTCTAAATATGAGGAGTAACAGCAAAAATGTAACGAAGAAGAAAAGATATGGGAGGACTTCCAGATAGAACCTAATGTTTAGAGTAGGAAATGTACCCTACTAGTACTTCTTCATCAGGTGGAAGTATCAGCTTCTCCAGTATTAGGGGTGTCTTTCATAGATTCACATGCTTGAATATTCCCCGTCGTCGAAGTGGGAGTCCCACGGTAAATAAAATAGCAATAATGCTAATAAATATATATATATATATATATACATATAGTATCATATAAGTAATAAAACAGATAAAATATGTACTGAAAAACCTTTACAAAGGTTACCACATAGAAATGCATTAGAGAGGAAAAAACTCATTTGTAACATATCAGTGTCATTATGTTAGTCCAAACTGCAGCCAATCAGGCTCAAGTACCCTCTAGAACCTTCTCCTCAGAAGCTCAAGCCCTCAGATTTTCTACCGCACGTCGTGTGAAGGGAGTCTCCCTGAGCTCTGCTCAGTTCTTTTCTACATTTCTACTCTTCACAGGTTTTTGTTTTACACAAAGATGTCAAGTAAGAAGTCTTTATTTAGACCTTGTTCCTCCTGTGGGAAATTGCGTTTATTTGAGAAGGACCCTCATGACAAATGTATTTACTGCCTGTATCCTGCTCACAAAGCGGTTGATTGTAGGTTCTGTAGAACTTTCAATCCTAAAACCCTTAAGGACAGGGAGGGTCGCCTTCTACTTTGGCTTAAGCGCCTTCAAGATAAGGAGGACGTTGTTTCTGATGCAGAAAGCCTTCAGTCAGTTCCTTCTTCTATGGCTTCTAAGCGTGGCAGTGTTCAGGAGTTACCATCTCCTTTCCTGAAGAAAAGAAAGCTGGCTTTAACTGTGGCTGCAGTGCCACCTAATACTACTGTGCCTGTTATCACTACGCCCACGAGACCTGGCTCTCAGGCGCCTTTTCCAGCTTCTATTAAAGTGGTTACACTTTTAACAGCGCGGTCGTCGACGGGCTCGTCGACGACCACTCCAACGACGAGATTGGCTGCTGTGGCTTCGTCTACGACCACAGTCACGACGACGTCGGCATCATCATCGTCGACGAGAGTCTCGACGACGGCTTGCACGTCGACGAACGCCTCTGTCTCTTCAATCCCGTCGACGATCCCCATTTTATCGTCGACGAAGAAGCCATCGTCGACGAAGAAACCATCGTCGTCATTACCTTCGTCGACGAAGCTCCCGTCGACGACACAGCTACCGTCGACGACGACGAAGATTCCGTCGACGAAGATTTCGTCGACGCAAGCGGCGTCGACGAAGGCGCCGTCGACGAAGGCGCCGTCAACGTCTAAAATGCTGTCAACTACATCGTCGACGAAGATTCCGTCGACGAAGATTCCGTCGACGAAGATTCCGTCGACGCAGGCGCCGTCGACGAAGGCGCCGTCGACGTCTAAAATGCTGTCAACTACATCGTCGACGAAAACATCGTTGACGAGCTCGTCGACGAGCACATCAGCTACAGTAGTGCCTAAGCCTTCTAGGTCTACGGTGACGCCTACAGACTCATCGTCTACGACGACTGCTTCCAAATCGTCATCGTCTACGCAGGGATCTGCGTTGACAGAAACTTCTGGTTCTTCATCCTACGCCAACGTGCCTTTAGTGCCCTTGGACACTTCAGTTTCTGCAGTACAGTCCTCATTCAATATGGAGGAAGATTCTGCTTTCCATCTACAATCCCCTGCTCCACAACCACCACTTCAGTTGTTTGTCTCAGACCATGAGACTGAGTCTGTTCCAGGTGACACTGGGTATGGGGACGCCCAGAGTCCATCAGATTTGATAATTAAATGCCAAGACACTACTTCGGAGGAAGAAGAAGAAGATGAGCAGGTAGATCAGCACGAGGACCAATGCGTGCAAATTCCGATGACGTCTATTCCAATGACGCTTTTCTCTAACCTCCAACACATGTTGGACGATTACAATAGACGCTTTCCACCTACCCCCCAGGGTACTCCGGTTCATGAATCTGCTGAGGTACCAGTTTCGTCTCAACCTCTACAATCACCACCTAGACCGTCGATACATTTGAGCACTCCTCTATCTCCTAATCCACAGATGGACACTGACTCAGAACCAGAGAGAGAGGAAGGCGAGGTTTATCCAGATACGGATGGTGAGCAAGATCCTTATATGGCGGAATTCGATGATTATCGAGTTCAAACACCCTCGCCACAGCAGGGCACTTCAGGTGATTCACCTCCTGTGGACATCGCTAGTTTTCATAAGCTTATGGACAAAGCGGCGGACCGCTTCAAGTTGACAAGGGTCCAGCGAGACGAAGAATGTTTCCTGTATGATTTTAAGAATCAGCCTTATAAGCAGGTACATACCATACCAATTATAGAATTTATCTGGAAGGAAGGGCAAAAGATTATGAAGGCTCCTAACTCTTTGCCTGCCCAAATACCTAGGTTGGAGAAGAAGTACAAGGCTCCAACAGGCTCGCCTGTTTGTCTGCTATCTCATCCAAAGCCAGACTCTGTGGTGACTCAGGCAGCACAACGTCGTGCGCGCAATCCTGCAGCGCCTGTCACTTCCCCTCCCGATAGAGAGGGTCGACGATTGGATGCAATCGGAAAGAAGTTTTCATCCATGGCATCAACCTCAGCTCGTGCTGCGAATGCTCTCGCAATTTTGGGTCGTTTCGACCGACAAATGTGGTCAGACATGTCCATCTTCCTTGCACAGCTTCCAGAGTCATCCAAAGCAGAAGCGCTCCAGGTCCTTCAGGATGGACAAAGAGCTTCGGAGGAGATTATAGACTGTGCTGTGGATATTGCAAATACTGCATTCCGTATCCTTGCCAGTGCTGCGGCGCTCCGACGCCAGGGATGGTTAAAATCTACATCTTTCAGGCAGGAGGTTCAGTCAAAGATCATTGACATGCCGTATGATGGCCAATCTTTGTTCGGTTCCCAAATCGATGCGTCTTTGGAAGCCATAAAGAAGGATACCGACACGGCAAAATCGCTTGGATCCTTACAATTTAAAAAACAGCCCTTTCGTGCAGCACGGGGACGGGGCACCTCGTCCACTTTTTCCCGAGGAGGACAGTCACAGTACCGCCAGTACAATCAGGGGAACCAACGGTACTCAAATCAGCAGTCTTCTCGTCAACAACAATCCAGACCCTATAGAGGAAAGTCCAATTATAGAGTTGCCAACAACGCCAACAAACGGCAATGACTTGCCAGTTCAGCAGGATGTTGGAGGTCGAATCTCGCAATTTTACTCTCAGTGGTCTCAAATAACATCGGACCAATGGGTGTTGGACATTGTGCGCAAGGGTCACGCCTTGGAATTCACAGAGTTTCCTCCTCCATTTCCACCTTCGGGTCCGCCACCTCCCCACCTGGAAGAACTGCATCATCAAGTTCTACTTTTATTAACAAAGGGTGCAGTCGAAGTGGTTCCTGTATCTCAGCGGGGGAAAGGCTTCTATTCGAGGTTCTTCCTCATTCTAAAGAAGACGGGGGAGTGGCGTCCCATTATGGATTTGAGGTATCTCAATCTATTCCTGAAACAACAGTCCTTCCGGATGTTAACGTTGTCAGAAGTCTTGCGGCTTCTCTGCAGCGGCGATTTTTTAACGACAATAGACCTGCAAGACGCCTATTTTCATGTACCAATTATTCCTCAGCATCGGAAATACTTGAGGTTCACAGTGGGACACAATCACTATCAGTTCAAAGTCCTTCCTTTTGGCCTCAGATCAGCTCCTCGTGTGTTCACGAAGGTTCTGGCCCCGGTCATGGCTTATCTGCGTCTTCAAGGAGTCCAAATATTTCCTTACCTGGACGATTGTCTTTTAAAGTCCCAATCCGCAAGCCAGCTGCATCACGACACACGTCTGTGCCTCACCCTATTCAATTCTCTAGGGTTGACCATCAATGTAAAGAAGTCACATTTCACTCCTCTGCGAAACAGGACATTCCTCGGAGCTGTTATAGACACGGACGTGTCAAAAGCGTTCATCTCCGCCGAGCGGAGACAGAGGATACTTCATCTGGTCTCCACCATCAGATCAAAAAAGTCAGTTTCAGTGCGAATGTTAAAATCATTTCTGGGAATGGCATCATCTTGTATCGCACTGATCCCGAATTGCAGGTTACGTACCCGTCCCATTCAGGAGGAATTGGACCTACAATGGCGACAGGTGTCGGGGTCGTTCAACGACCAAGTGACAGTCACATCTTGCATGAAGACCAGTCTGCTCTGGTGGGAGCAACGAACCAATCTGATCCAAGGGGCCTCCTTCCTTGCCCAGCCTCCAGATCTAACATTGACCTCGGATGCGTCCATGGACGGATGGGGAGCCCATCTCATGGAACTTTCCATCAAAGGCAAATGGACAGCGACTCAGAAGACCTGGCATATCAACAGGCTAGAATTACTGGCAATCTTCCTAGCGCTAAAGGCTTTCTTACCAGTGGTGCGCGAAGAATCGGTGCTGGTCCAAACAGACAACACCACCAGCATGCACTACATGAACAAACAGGGAGGCACAAAATCTCAGCCCCTGTCTCGTCTTGCCCAAAAGATTTGGGAATGGGCACTTCGTCATCACATTTGTTTGACAGCAGTCCATCTGCCGGGAGCGTCAAACATACTGGCAGATTCCCTAAGCAGGTCTGCGTCATCCACTCACGAATGGGAGTTACACCAGCCGACTCTGGACCTCGTGTTCCACCAATGGGGTCATCCCAAGATGGACCTCTTTGCAACTCCAGTGAATCGGAAGTGCCAGACTTTCGCCAGTTGGCATCCACATCCGGAATCCAGCGGCAATGCCCTACTCATGGATTGGACCGGCCTATTTGCTTATGCGTTTCCACCACTCCCATTGGTGCCAAGAACGTTGTGGAAGATGCGCAGACAACCCTGCCGCTTGATTTTAATCGCCCCACGTTGGCCCAGACAGGCGTAGTTTTCAGAACTCCTTCTAATGTCCCAATGCACACCCATTCGTCTCCATCCACGTCCGGATCTTCTGACAATGGACAAGTTTGTCACCCAGACCCATCAACGCTTCAATTGTGGGCATGGAACCTGAATTCATTGAATTTGCCTCTTTAAATATACCTCAAGACTGTAGAGACATTCTAGCGTCGGCTAGAGCTCCATCAACCATCAAGACATATAGGTTGAAGTGGAAACGTTTCTGTCATTGGTGCGCAGCATCCAACGTACACCCTATCAGTTCCACTCCAGACCAACTGTTACCGTTCTTTTTAAGTCTTGCTCAGTCTGGTCTTTCACATGCCACATTGAGAGTCTTTTTGGCGGCTATCTCACGCTACCGTCATGATGGATCTACGTCTCTCTGTTCTTCCAGAATCATCCGACAATTCTTTAAAGGACTTTTCCGGAAGTTCCCTCCGTTAAGGCGCCCTCCTCCAGCGTGGCACCTCAACGTGGTGTTATCCCAACTTATGAAACCTCCATTTGAGCCAATTCATCGCTCACACCTCAAGTTTCTGACCTGGAAAGTGGCTTTACTTTTGGCTTTGACTTCGTCTCGTCGCGTAAGTGACTTGCACGCTTTCACAATCAAACCTCCATATTTACAGTTCAAACCAGATGGAGTATCACTTCGTACCAATCCTTCTTTTCTTCCAAAAGTACCTACTGACTTCCATTTGAACGAGCCAGTGTTCTTAAAGACTTTTTTCCCGGATCCTAAATCCCCTGCGGAACAGCGACTACATTCTTTAGACATCAAACGTTGTCTAAAATTCTACCTTTCAAGAACAGCTCCTTTCCGTAAATCCAATCAGCTATTTATAGCATATGGACTACTGCGCAAAGGACACTCAGTGACTAAACAAACAATAACACGATGGCTCTCTTCAGCCATATCATTTTGCCATCAGCAGGCTGGCAGGCCTTTACCTACTCCAGTGAGGGCACATTCTACGAGAGCGATGGCGTCGTCCATCGCATTGTTTGCCGGAGTGCCTCTACACCAGATTTGTCGTGCTGCGACATGGTCCAGCAGGCACACATTTACCAGACATTATTGTTTGGAAGCTGTCAACGAAGCGGATACCGCAGTGGGGCAAGCAGTGCTTCGTCATCTTTTCAAATAAGGTGAGCCTCTTTCCCTCCTCCATTCTTGAGATTGCCTTGCTTTTATGCTATATATTGTTTCTTCAATGCTTTGGAAATATTGCAATCTCAGCTCTAGGAGGTTACTGCTATCTATTCTATTCAAGCATGTGAATCTATGAAAGACACCCCTAATACTGGAGAAGAACAATTGTTACTTACCTGTAAACAGGTGGTTCTCCAGTATTGGTGTCTTTCATAGATTCACATGCGACCCACCCATCCTCCCCTCAGAGGCTCTGTTCTCCTCATGCGCTATTATTACTAGTGCTACGAAAATCTGAGGGCTTGAGCTTCTGAGGAGAAGGTTCTAGAGGGTACTTGAGCCTGATTGGCTGCAGTTTGGACTAACATAATGACACTGATATGTTACAAATGAGTTTTTTCCTCTCTAATGCATTTCTATGTGGTAACCTTTGTAAAGGTTTTTCAGTACATATTTTATCTGTTTTATTACTTATATGATACTATATGTATATATATATATATATATTTATTAGCATTATTGCTATTTTATTTACCGTGGGACTCCCACTTCGACGACGGGGAATATTCAAGCATGTGAATCTATGAAAGACACCAATACTGGAGAACCACCTGTTTACAGGTAAGTAACAATTGTTCATATGCTGTATAACAAAAGTGTTCAAAAGCCTTTGGGGGCAAAGGGGACAATAAGAAAGCAAAAAATTGCAAAACCTTCACCTCCAAGTATCCGCATCTTCAGTCATGGGGCAATGCATTGTTTTTTTTTTATATATCTTTTTATTTGAGAATATAGTAAATTGGGATATTAGATACAATCATATGACATAGCAATTGTATATTTCTACCATTACATCGCAAAACACTGCACAGTGTTCAATCATAATATTAATGCGTCTCCTCGGCCAAATTTTCCCTGATATTCTACATCCTGGTTGCACCACCTGGCCGCAGAGAGGGGCTAGCGCAGATTCCTCCCCTGTGAGCATTCCACTTTACCCAGACCTGGTTGGGCAATGCATTGTTGATCAGTTAAGTGCGTTCGACCGAAATCTTTTTATATGCTTCCCATCTCTGAAACCACTGGTGATACATGTGGTCAGCAGGTGAAAGTGCCAGAATGATGACTGTCGAAAGGTGCTGTGTTCCAGTAGCTGGAGACAGATCTGACCGTAGTTACAGGCTCTTCTCTTGAGGAATGGGGAACCCGCTTGGACAACCTGATGAAACGAAAAAAATGGGTTTCAAAAGTAATATTAATTGCTTGATGTCAGGCGTGGAAAATGAATTTGTACAGATAGCGTTGAAAACAACTTCTTGCTGAAAACTCACCAAGCCAACTTCCCTTGAAGTCACTTTTTTGTCTTATTTACAACTCATGTGACTCTATGAAAGATGCAATGGAGAAAGTTACTTACCTATCCCTGCGGTCCTACAGCCTTAGTATATTTCAAAGACTTGCTTATAACCAGCCCTCCTCCCCAGAGAGATGCTAGGGTTTCGATAAATGATAACTGTCCATGCTATGACATTCTGACATCCAGTGCTGGAGCTTAAAGTCCACCAATTTTTGGCTGGAAGGAAGAGAGTACAAATTAAGTGTGTGGGCTAGAGTTTTAAATCTATACTGATAATATTTTATAGCTGTTTACTTGTCAGTGTGCTGAGGTTTGCCAGCCTGTAGATGAAAAATATTTGAATCAAGAAAAGATACCAATGTTTGAGATTTGTAGTTGCATCAGTCACTATCTGCTCTCCTGAATGCTCAGTTGTCACCCTACCAATCTCCTCCTCAGCTATTATTTACTGTGTTTGTACTCCCTCCCGTGCAATCCTCTCTGATCCTGCTATCTGCTTTTCCAACACTACTTGCACTGTGCTCTCTCCTTCATTCTCTGCCCTCTCCCTGCCCCCTCCATAGGCTCACTGGCCTCTTTCTTCGATGCCCAGTTCTTACTCTCCCTGCCGTGTAGTAAGCGACTACCATTTGGATTCTTCAACTCTCCACCTACTGATTTGCACCAAGGTCTTTGATCACTGACCAGTGTTCCCATGTAGCCCCCTGTCAACATAACCTTCCCTCCACCCAACCGCTGACCCCATTGCTTTGTTATCCCAGTGATCATCCTCTTTCTGCTGTTCACTTTACACCCTCTCTTGTTCCCTAGGTCATTGCAGATCTGATGCAGAGGATCCAGAGGGTCTCACAGTTCCCTGCAAAGCTTCTGTTGGTCCGAAGACAACTAATGGGCAGCTCTTCCGAAGAGCAGTAAGTAATGGTTCTAAAAGCATCTCTGTAGCCTACATAATGCACACCTACTCTGACTCCTAAAGTTTTCTGAGCATTATATACACCATCTGCCAACACAGCAGACATCTAAGTATTTATTCTCTCACATGGGTACTCCGCACATAGCTCAAGCAGAATGCAAGTTGAAAAACAGTGATTAAACCATATCTATAGAATACTGCAGGTTTGGATATTAGTGTAAGGGCAGAAAGCTACATTGGTAGAAGGCTCTCACTCTATGCTCATGTCTGCCCTTAAGAGGTGAAATACCCTTGACTGTTGCAGAGACCCGTTGGCTATCAGTGCTTTGGAAGTTTACTTTTCACTGAAATCTGAACCATAATTCACAGTATGCAGTTAATATTTTTAGTTATTTTTTATGCAAATAAAGAGCTCTTCCAACATTTAGGTGGTTGACAATCCTTCTGCAGTGATCTCAGGAAAAGGGGACAATTATGTATACATAAATGTCCTTGCTGAAATAGTATTCTGACAAAACTTTAATCAAAAGAGGATTTCTTCTGAGGACCACAGTGTCCTTATGGAAGACCATGTCTGGATCTGGAAGGTCGGCCCACTTGAGAGGAAAAGACACCTCCCTCACGGCGCCAGCATTCTCCAGTATTTGCATTAGAATTTGCTAAAGCTGAATGTCACGCCCGCTGTAAGGGATGCACTCACTGGTTCAGAATATGTTTCTTTTGCTGACGTCAATCCATGTTTATAGAGGAACAAGCGGTCCCTAACAGAATATTTTACAACAATACACATTAAAGTCAACTTTGCTGTGAGTGATTCTGCTCTTTCACAAGGGGAATATCTGCAAATAGAGTAATTCTCTTCAGTTCCCTTCAAATATGTTTGCTTTTAGCCAGTGTTTTTTAGACTTCCCCAACAATAAGGTTTTGAAAAACCCATGACAAAACAAAACAAGCATTGACAAAGGCAAAAAGGCTTGCAGCCAACACTAGACAGACCTATTGGCTTTGCCAATGCTGGCTAATAGCTGGCATGAAGTCAAAAGGAAAGGTATATGTCTGGTGCAATACAGATTGAAAACTTTTGGCTGGAGTGTCACACCTAGGATCATATTTACAAGGGGATTGTGTCACAGGAACGTCACTTTTACCAACGGTCCGGTGGTGCAATGCCCTGCACCATATTTGCAAAGTGGCGGTAACGCTGCTTTCTAAATATGGTACCCTTTCACCGGGTATCTGCGTGAAAGGAGCGAGCAATGGGTGTTGCTGTGGGTGTTCCACTGCAACATCCATTACTTTTTTATGCTACCCCAGATTAAAATGGATCTGTAAATATGAGGCACGCCAAAAACTAACGCCATGCAATAGCAGGTGTTAGAGTGGCAGAACAAGAAGAAATACTTTTATTTCTTATCATTTTTGCTTTTTGCTCTTTTCTTTTTCTATGTGTGCTGCTTTCTGCAGCAGTTTATGTGCAGGAAGGTGACCCTTCCTGCACATAAACAATTGTTAAATGATGACGATTTGCTACTTGTATGTGTGCTGCAGACAGCGCAAAGGTGTCTGTGTTGGCACTAGGCAGCTACTTTTAGTGCCAGCGCTAGGTAAAACACAGGGATGCACTGTATTGTTGTAAAATGGCGCGTCCCTGCATTTTGGAAATGGCGGTGCGCTGCCAAATTTGCTGCAGCGATGTGCTCTGTCATTTCCTTGTAAATAAGCCCCCCTGTGTTTAAGGAAAGCGGGGAACATTTATACCAGGCATTATAATTGATGATGCCCCAACTGTAACTCATCTTAAGTATAAGATCTACCTTTGGTTTACTACCAGAGTGGAATCTTTTGGGCAATCCTTTGACAGTAGGTGGCAGCAGTTATATCTGAGGATGTGTTACTTGCTGTTATTGAAACTACCCTAGTTTTGGGGGATGCCTACACTCGTACATTTAGTGCAAGCCTTTACATGCTTTTAGAACATCTGAATCTGTTTTTTGTTTAAAGTGCCTTTGTGATTTTATCTTCCCACTATTCTCTTCTAGGACCGACCACATGATCCTGCTGAAGGGGGTGGTGGTGCTCGAGGAATTCTGCAAGGAGCTGGCAGCAGTGGCCTTTGTGAAATTTCCTCCTGAGGAAATGGGCTATCCGGAAGCATGCAATGCTGAAGCCAGAGAAGACCAGTCTAGTGTCGCAGATGGAGACACAACGCAAATGGGAGTCAGAAAGGGTATGCTCCACGCAGAAGCTAGGGACGGCACGACCTGCAAAGGAAGAAGAGAAGATGCACACTGTGAAGGTGGAAGAGATGACAAGTCCCTTACAGGCCCCAAGAAGGGTAGTCCTAGGACACGGGCCAAGGAGTCTGAAAGCTCTCGTGCTAGGAAGGACACAAAGAAAACAACAGATAATCCCAATGCACAGGCTCGGACAGACACCCCAGACACAGAGCACAGGGAGAACACTTGAACTGACTGCACGCGCCATTGCCCAGATCATTGCACTCCCCCTGGAACGGAGAGATAGGTGATGCTGTCACAACTTGTGGCAAAGTGATACCCTAGGACCTTCCTAAAATGGGTTCAGCTGCTACAGGTTCTCAACTTGATTCAGGGGATTTCTTGACAATAAAAAACAAAGCGCCCTCATCCTTCAGCACCTGAACACTTTTAAGACCATAGACAAATGGCATTGGTTCCCCAGGTACCCCAAAAGCCTGAGAGCCAGTGGCAACAGAAGACAGTTTCCACGACCTTCCATACGTCTTTAAGGTCTGTGATAAATGGTGTTTCTGCTCAAGCCTCCCAACATCTAGAGGAAGCTGGTAATGGGGTTTGGACTGGCCTTTCAACACCCTGAGGCCATCTGACGCAAGGTGCCCTCCGCTCTTGAACACTGCTGAAGTTTTGAGCGTCATTGCTCGACTTTGAAATTTTGGTGTGTTTTAATTTATGTTTTGATTATTAATGGGAATGGGAAATGTAATGTATCGGTGATGGTGGGGTTATTTGTCCCAAAGACTGGCAGTGTTAAGAGGGAGAGAAGGGGAGAGCTAAACCCCATACGAGCACACAGATCTCAAGTGACTTTCCATCCACCATTGAGGATACGTAACTGAGGGACACAGGAGAAAGAGATTTGGTCAGGATTATGTAGCGGTTTATTCATAAAGTAAGACAGGAACATGGTACTCCAGAATCGGGGGTTAAAATATCTGTTCACTTGTTTAAAACAGTGGGCATTAGATATCCATCTGTGGGCAGAGGGTATACAGATGCGCGGAGCCGTGCTCTGGCTAGGCAATGGCCCTGCCAACATGGGCAATTTGGATCTTTGTAATGGATATTGGAGGGCGCGAAGCAGGTCGTGCAGTGACTGTTATGATAAACCTGGGAAGGTTTGAAGTATAAAGCTGCTTGCACCTCTTACTAGATCCATTCTCTACAGTCTCTGACAAGTCACTCCCAGACTCTTTTTGTGGAACCCAAATAAGCGCTAACCTTCTTTTCAGTATGTGATGGCTAACGCTCCTACAGGCTCTGTGATCTCGGCAGATCACAGACCTTCCTTTTGCCTTAGTTGTGGTTCATCTCTGCTACACTCTGTGTGTGTGTAACCTTGGGTGCCTCACACCTCCCCTACCTGTATTAATCTGCTATGGATTCACTTTTCAACCACAAGTCTTTTTGGGTTCTCCTTGCTCTTTAGTCTGTATGTGACTCTTTTTCAGCCTCCCTGGGTGATCCACTGTTCTCCATGTGCATGCCTGACTCTGATATGGACTGTCTGTGTGACATTAGGCATCAAATGTTTCCTTGCAACTCATTCTGAAGTTGTTGTGGACCTTGCATATCATTTGGCCAATGACGCTCCCCTTGAACCTTAGTTTGACCCCACTTTCTCTCTCACTGTGTGACCTCAGGCAAACCACTTCTCTTGGCTCTATCTATGACAGACGGGCTACTCCCCATAAATGGTACCTCTACATACCACTGTGGAATCTGCCAGTAGGTTCCATAAACGGCTAATTTACTATTCAGTGATGTAATATATGCATTTGGAACACAGGAAATGATTTCTGCATTGAATCTCTGAATGAAAACAGACTTTTTCGTATGGGAACACATCAAAAAGCACAAGGGGGAAAGCCCCACGTTGTACTTAAGTCTCCAGAAAGACAGTCTTTGGTTAGTCGGTTTCCAGAGTGGTGCTGCCTAAGGTCAAGACAGCTGTTTACTTCAAATAATCTAGATCCTCCTCAGGGATATAAGAGAAAGGTCTTCACAGTCTCCGGTCCAAGGGCAGGATGGTTTTGGGGCGCTTTAGGGGCTGATAGAGCAAGGAAGGAGCACAAAACTGTCTGTTTCATCCCTTCATTTTTCCAGCAAGCCTGACCAGCACATCTTGAGCGATGTTTTTGGATCTACCTACACGAGGAGGATACCAGATGCTGCAGACCTCGCTTTTCTATAAAATAATGCTCTATTATCCCTAGCCGATGAGAAATTTAAGAAACACAATGATTGCATTGAAATTGAAAAAAAGCAGGACTAATTAAAAGTATAATTTTGTTGTTCTTAGTCATTAGAAAGTACCAAAAACCTGCAACCAAATATCTGTTACCAATGGGAAACAGTAGTAGTGTACCCCATATCAAATCCCAGTTAGGGACGAACGTTTTTAAAAGATGCAAATTTTAAAAAAATGCAAAGCATACGTGATTTTACTACAATTTCTAAAAATGCATGGATTCTTAGTAATGCTTTTCTAATGAAAAAGATATCTATTTTTTATGAAGACCCTCTCTCGCTCTCTATTATATAAATATTCTGATATATATTCCATAAAAAGGGGGAGTCCCCACACTTATATTTATGTAATTTATTACTACAGTGCAAACGTCAGATTCGAGTTTACCACCCTACAACAACATTGATATTAGAAAAACAATGTTTACTGCCACACAGATTGCATGTAACAAATGTCATGGCATAGCGCAAATATGCAGAGGTGCAGAGTATATAATATGCAATTTATTAGCTTTGTTGTAGGAGGGAAGGGGCATCATGACCCATATGCGGCTTCGCCTCTGGTAATTCATGGCCTCTCCCCACTCAACAATAGTAATCAATAGCATATTACACTCTGCATATGTGCATATATAATATATATTCAGGTATACAAGGGGAAATGTATAAAGGATCTGTGTAAACCGCACAGAAAACTCAACGGATAGAACCATTTTTCAAGATTAATGGTATTTACATCTTAACAAATAAGCTTGCAAACAGCAATTTCGAAAAAGGGCATTCTATTTGATTTCTGTGAAATGGTAACTACCTTTCATCATTAAAAGTATTCTCTGTAATGATATTCTGTAAAATTATTTTTCAAGAAATTGCATACAAACAATCTAGTCGAGCAAAACGCATTCTCTGGCAGGCAAGATGATGCCTTCCTTTCTGATAGATACTTCTGACTACAGATTCCTCACGTTTTGAATATTACCCAAGCGTGAGACAAGACCTGAAACTCTCCAGCAGTACCCCTGTGCACATGTAGGTGGCTCGTCTCTGCACCGATGTAGTTCCACTCCAGAAGTGGCGTGTGGAGTCGTGTTTAAGCACCAACCACCCATGTGTTCCTTTCTTTCTGCGCCGCCAAACGTGGATCTTTAGCTACCAAATTTTATTTGAGATGGGTTTTTTTTCTCCAATTATTTTTTTTAAAAAACTGTTGTATGTAAAATGTCACGCCTTAAACTAAGAGTTAAACTTTGTAGGGACTGTCACAAGCAAATGTCTTTGAGAGATCCCCATCAGGTTTGCCTGCGGTGCCTGAGTTGGATTATGACTGAAAGACCTGGAGCGACTGCACCTTGATGAAGCCCAGGGCCATCCAGAAGAGCAAGCCAAATTCTATTTCATCAAGCACAGGAAATCTCCTTGCCATGACTAGCCGATGTTGAAGGGAAGGGCATGGACCCAGTCCTTTTCCAAAGTCATTTCCATGGCCCATCTCTGTCACACATTGAAGTATTCGAGTAAGTTGAAAAATAAACATAAGAAGTCCAAGCAGGTTTCAGACCCTTCCCACCCCTCTTGAACTCCAGTGAAGGTGGGAGGGTGTCAACATTCGTGGTCTCGCTTCCGAAAGTAATCCACTTTAGAAGGTATTCTGACCCTTGATCCATGACATACTGAATTATAAGGTCCATCGGCGACGTTGCAGCAAATCCAAGACTTTCGTGAAACTGTGCTGGACCTATTTGGCTAGTTACCAGCTCCTTCTCGCGCACCTCTGGTTCCCAAGGAACCACAGCGGCCTCTAATTGGGACTCCGCCATAAGGTCTTGCGTCAGTGCCAGATAGACCCTTTGGACCAACTATGTGCTCCGTTCCGGCTTCAATGCCAACTCCGATCCTGGTGCCACATCCCCAGCTGGATCACAAAGTATTGACGCTAGATGATGACATGCTCACCGACTCCGAGTCAGCACCGCTTTAACCTCAACTGAGGCCGCACCCTGATCCAACTTGGCCGCTGCCTTTCAGTGTGCTGATAGACTCCAATACACTGCCCTTGACTCATGGAAAGGCCCACACACTTCATGCTTCATTCAGGATAGATTCTGATCATGACCCCTATGATCGTAAAAGGACTTATCCTTCTGCCCCTTGGTATACCCCCATCCTAAAAGCTCAGAAATGCATTTGTAAGCACTATGAGCGGGAATGGAGGAAGGGTTATAAGACAGAGGACAAAATTAAACATAAAGATAGTTTACGGGCATCTAAGTGGGCTGCTAAGTGGGCGTCGCTCCACACATTCATGAAGCACTAATTCCTGCACAGCCAACAAGAAGGGCACTTTGCTCACTCTGTTCTGTAGGACTTTTCAGTTTGAGCCAGTTCACAGACCACCACGTGGGAGGGACTGCTTTGGGGTCTATTCAAAAAGTGAGGAATCTGCAGTTAAAAGTATCCATCAGAAGAACAAGTTACTTACCTTCTGTAATGCGCTTTACTGTAGATTCGGTCTAACCAGATTCCTCACTGACGCTTCAGTTCTCCCTGTTCTGTGAACTGTGCTCTTCCCCACCTACAAAAGTCCCAAGTCTAGAAACCTACAGACTGGTTGAAACCAATGTGCTATTGGGCTCTGATTCTGGGGGGAAGGAGAGCCTGCAAAGCAACTGATGTCAGTGTGCATGGGTGGTACTTATATGCAACTCTGCACACTGCTTCTGGCGTAGAATGACGTCAGTGCATAACTTTATGATGCCAACTGCTTGCAGGCAGAATCATGCTGAAGATATTCCAGATCCAGTTCGACACTTTGGGAATATTCAAAAGTTGAGGAACATACGGTTAGATAGAGTATCTACCAGAAAGAGCATTACCAATGGTTAATAAAGTGTTCTTCTGTACTGTCATATCTTTTTTTGCATTGTCTCCAGTGCAAAATGAGTGCCAGCCTTGAGATCTCTGCGCAGCCAATGTTTGCACTGTGGTTACTCTGAAATTGAAATATGTCGTCAAATTTTATAGGATGAATATTTTAGGAGACCACAATGGTAAACATAATTTATTGACTAAAAATAACACTGGTCCCTCCTGAGATTCTCATAGTGACCGGGCTGAATATCCAGGAGCTGCTCCTCTTGCAGCCTGGTCCCTTTGGTCTTCAGAAGAAGTCCTTCACTCCTATAACATCATTCAAAGCATGGCCTTTCACTTACCAAAGCCAATGGAAATCAAAGATGGAAAAGCACAGGGGACAGAAACAGCCGGATACACTTCAGGCAGGTGAACAATCATACCTCTCGTCACTGAGTTGCAGGGCCATCAGTGCCACATGTACATAAGCCTCCGCAGCAAGTTGCAGGGTAAGGCCAGCATAGGAAGGAGACTCCACTACCCTTTGGGAGCCTGCTGCATTACATTCTACGCCTGAATGCCAGTTGCAAGGGCTCCAAAACTACCCAACCTATTTTCACTTATGTAGTAATCTCAGGGGCTATTTACGGTCAAATCTCCTGGAGGGTAGAGTGACAAAAATTGCTAAAGGTGGCGGTGAACAAATGGAAGCTAGTGGACTCTGATAAATGCAAACTCTGGCCAAGTCCCTTCTTCTGGTTGCCCCAGTAACTGAATGTTGGTTGTAAAATTCCTTGCAGCTTATTAACTTTCTTCAATGCCTTTCATGGTTTTATCACTGACCATTGAAGGGGGGGGGGGCATATCTGATATCAGGTTGGTCCACGATGGTAGTGGCTGGGGTTCTAGTTTATCCTCTTCTAGCATCAGATACCTAGGGGCATTGGCTGTACTAGTGGTGTACTGACTCACCCTTCCTATGATACAGAGACAGAAATAGAAGGGGCTGTGTATGGTTAATGGCCCTTGTTCCACCCCTCTCGTCATCTTAAAAAAAATCTGTAGTTTGATATTGCGATCCAGTCACGTCTCTGCTGGTGCTCAGGAGGAGGGAGGCTTATCGCCTTTCAGAAATGTTGTGTGCTTTCTTGGCTTCTTTCCGTGCTATTGGCTGAACCGCAGTATGCGGGACTCGGTGCCAGACACGTACAAGACTTGGCGGATGCTTCTCTGTCCTAGTGTGAACTATTTTCCTCTTATAGGCAACGGCGAACTCTGTGTGACCCACAGCTCATGATTTTGACTACAGTGCAGAACTGTAGACTTCTTTGGAGTCTTGCAGGACTCTCGCCTCTCCGTCATACTTACCAATGATTATTCTAGCTGAAAGTGACATACATCATTCTGACAGCATTTGGCGGCACCCTATATCATTTACACATGACCTGGCTCAGAAAGTGCTTTTTATGGAACCAGGCCTCTATCGCTGTTACCAAGAGCACTTAGAGTGGGATGGAGGTGCGTCTTTTTGGCTTTCAGAGATTTCAGTGAAGGGAGTTCTCTGTTCCAACAGCAAGCTTGTTTATTCCTAGAGCTAACACCAATTGAGAGCAGAGCAGTCTGTTTCTTGTGTACTCAGTCTTATCCAGGAAATAGGTTAAGTCTTGATCTCCAACACTTTGTAACACTAGCTGGATGATATTTAATTGGTTCCTGTTGTCCTAGGTCACAGCCAATGCAGACATGAGATGCTTATTTTGTTTTGTTAGTTGTCATAATGAAGATGTCCTTGTCATAGGGAACAGGTCTTCGTGCCAGCTCCCTGTGCGACAGTTCTCCTGTCTAGCTTCGCCGCAGTCTCTACCCTCTGCTGCATGTCTACCTGCTGCCCTCTGTGCCTCCTCTGCTCGTTTCTTGCTCTGTTTTGCATTTTCTGCTCGTTTTCTGCTCTATTTTGCCCTTCCTGTTCGTTGTTCTGCCCTATGTTTTCCCTTTTCTGCTCGTTTTCTGCTCTCAGGTTTGCCTTTGCAGCTAGTTTTTCTGCCCTCTCTTTTCCCTCTGCTGCTATTTGCCTTCTCTGCTCGTTTTTCTGCCCCCTGTTTTGCCTTTTTCTGTTTGTTTTTCCCCTCTTCCAACCGTTTTCTCACGACCTTGCTTTTCAACTGAGACCTCGCACCCAAGCACCCAGAAACCCATTGGGGTGACAGTGCTGCGCTCTACAAATGCTGATTGATTGATAGGTACACCTCTTGGTAAGAGCATCTCACCTTATTTGCTAGAATTCCAAAGGCATTGTTGTAGGTATCTTCATTGCTTAAAGGAAACATATGCAAGTAATAATAACTTATGTTCATCCATTGTGCCAAGATTTTGCTCACTGGACATCATTTTAAGTGTATTTTATTTGTATTGTTGTTCTCATTTAGACAGAGTGGAAAGTTTGTTTCATTGGTCCATGTTTACCAATTATCACTTCATTGTGATTTTTTATGATGTTTTTCTAATGTTATATGTAAGTTTAGCAGAATACATATCTGAGGTATGTCCCAGGCAAAACTCTGCATCCGAAAGGTTTTTCAGCAATGCTTTGAAACCTAGTTGCTGCACAGTCAGCTACAGTGCTGCAGTTGCCAAAAGTGAGCAAACAAAGCCACTATCTGCCCTGTTAACAACAATGCATGTTATTCTTCCCACCGCAGAGGATGGGGGTCTAGAGATCCTTACAGTGTTTTGTCCTTTTTACAAAGTAGTAACTTGGATGTCAATCAAAATGATGTTGTCTCCAAAGCCCTCAATGTTTAAACCCTGTAGCACTTCGTAATGGCATTTGTCTGGGACGGCCCATTGTGACTTGCTTGTGGTATGTGTGCATGGACCACAATGTAGCAGACTGCAAATTCTTTGTCTTGTTAAAGCCCCTAGTCCTTCAATAGATGCTAAGTTATTTAGGTCATGAAACCATCAGAACATGGCCTTTGATTCACATTTCCTCATCAACAGTTGTACAGCCTGATTATCGATTCAATCTTCCCACCAGATGTAACCACAAATATGATAGGCGGTATAGACACTGCTCTTCTTTCTCACATCATAAGCCCGATTCTTGACAAACGATACGTACTATATCACTCTTAACACACCGTTGTGAAAATCTAATTGATCCACAGACACCATTCTTGCTTTTGGAAAAGTTAATCAAAAAAGCAGAGTTAAGCTTTCCTTCTTTGACGTCCAGCTCCTTGCAGTTGGGATTTTTGTGTCTTTTTGCACACAATATTTGTATATGTTACGGGAAATGATGGCAATGCATCTGGAGCTGCTATAATCCAGGTCATGTCGCACTGTATCCCTATTACTGTCATGGCCATTCCACTATCTTCAGTCCTAGGTCTAAGCCCTACTCAGGCTTCCCCATCAGTAATATCTGGTTCTGCACTGGTATGTCCCTGTCCGGCTTTGATATCTTACATTGTAAGATATGGGCGATGGTACCAGTTCCACAAATGACAACATAGCATTTCGTCGCCCTCAATCTGATACCAATGAAAAATCTTATTTAAAAGTCTTCTTGGACAGCAGCTTAAATTTCAGTTTCAAATTATGCTTTGAAAAGGATTCAAAATGTACTCCCTTCAAAGTTTTTGATTCCCTTAATTACTGGTCTGTATGTGGTACTGAAATTTGAACCGGGTGCTGTTGCAGCCCCCTTTTCACGTTTTTAAAATGTTCCACCTTCAACAGCCAGTTCCAATAGACAGAAGAGGAAGTGAGCTTGATGTATTGTCTTCCAAATCCACAAGAATCCTGTTTTTGCCAGAGAACTGCATTTTGAGGACAAGTGCTTCCTTCTTGCAGAAGGTAGTTTTCAGATTTCACAGTTCCCAGTAAATTACACTATTGGTGTATTTCCGTCTACCTCACCCTCCTAAGGGGATGAAAGATTTTACATGTCAAATCTCAGGAGACCTATTTACTTTTATGCAGAGATTTAAGAATATGGAATAGATTACCAAATCGTCATAGTTTTTAAGAATTTATTTCTGACGGTTTGCTCAAATGGTGTTCAAAATTGAAGAAAAATGCACTTGAAGCTTCACTCTGCAAGCGATGGAGCAGATACACCAGCGCCCTTAAAGGAAACCCCTTTTCTAGACATCTGCAAAGTGGTCACTTGGTTGTCTCTATATCCTTCCGAACCATTCCTATGTGGACACTGATGTGAGGACCAAAGTGCAGTTTGGAAGAGCTATTCTTCAGCAGGTTTAAGTGAGATGTCCTCCTGTACTGTTGTGGATGTGGTATTTCTACTAAGGAGGACTCCGCTAGAAGGTGCATTCTTTAGACAAATACGTTACTTGTCTTTGGTAACTTTGCTAATGGCTAAGTGATATTCACTTCCCTCCAACCTCTCTTGGTCTGATGATTGGTAACGTTACATGTTGTTTTTTTCTTTTGAATTAATGTTTCGAGCCATGTGTTTTTGGCTGGACCCCTTTTGTGAGGGAATATTTGATGGAACTGATGTCATCCAAGCAGGTAGTCCCATTATGATTAGTTTCATTACTAGATGGATGCACTGTGAAAAATCATCTGGAAAGAGTCTAAATCTTGGGGATATTTCCAAGATGAGAAAATTGTCTGCTAGAAGATCAAGCATCCATTATAAACAATATTGTCCTAGTGAATTAGCTATTGTTTCAAGTTCTGTTGGTAATATCACAGTTCTGGATTTCCCCACTGTTTGTTGTTTAACACTTGGATTTCCTTCTATTTAAGCAACTCGTAGCATCACCAAGTTTTATTCAGCTTGAAGAAAATCTTCCACTGCTATTAATCTAGGGTAGTCGAATAGATGCTTATGACTTCACGCATATTTGAGGTGTACTATAAAGCACTCTCTCATGCCTCGGGCAGAAGACTTAGATTTAGAAATGTGTAGAGACCTTTTGCATGTGAAATAAGCTTTGAGTTTGGGTGTGCTGGGTGTGACCACAGCAAGCTGTTAAGTAGCTGGTGTGTCTGATGTAGCACAATACAGGTAGCCCAAATATCACACGGAGAGGCCTCCATGAGGAGATCTTTTTCTACGATATTGAACATCAAAAAGAACCATGTGACGGTGAGCAAGCTGAAGTATCATTATATAGAACCCTGCATAGTCTGCTCCTTGCTCAGCTTTAGTTTCAGGAAAATGAACCTTGCAGCAGGTTATCTCAAAGTCAAAACATTTGCATCCAAGCTACGTCCTTAATCCTTAACCTTAGGACAGTAGTTTTAGTGCATTGTGCCAGAGAAGCTCAGATGACATCTCCTGTTGCACTTTACAATCCGGTGATAATCCTATGGATGCGAGGCCACCAAAATTAGAGCATGGCTATATATAATAAAGCTGATCGGTGCAGCTTTAGCATTCAAAGTTGACCTGCATTGGCAAAATCCTCGGTTAAGCTAGAGCAGGAGCTGGTATTTCTGGCCAGCACCACGCCCATGTGAACTCAGTGGATGCATTACAACACCCCTTAAATAGGGTTACCAGCATTGTGTCATTTTCACTGTCGGAGAAACCTGTTTGAAGGCCCCCCATGGGACATTGGAAATGTAGCCAATTGAAGGTTTCCCCGCAGGTCTGTATTCCACCTGCAGAGAAGTGTGCACTGATTACCTGTGGGCAGTAAAGTGCTTGTTAAGTCATTATGCACACAATAGTGTGTAGACTAACCCCTTAATGCATCTGCAGCCCGTTCAGTCAATATGGACTGGCTGATCTCTTAAGGTTCATGGGTGCATGCAGCAGGCACTCAGCATCCAGCTGCTATCCACCCACAAGTCCTGTGAAATCCTTCGAACGACCGTGTTTCTCCCTAAATCAGGGTACTCTGCTTTTACCTTTAGCTAGAGTTCACTGTGTCCACATATCTAGAAGCATGCTCCTGTTAATAGAGTATATAATAATAGTGTAGTATTGGCTTATTATAAATGAAATTGAGAAATACCACAGGGCATTGGTGCTTGCTGGACCTTCACTGATCTCTTTTCCCTTGGCGCCAAGCGACCACTCGGGGTGTACTTGTGCTTAATAAATGTCCTTTAACATACCATGGACTCAGCAAGGTGTTCTGAAATGGTCTCCTCTTTCCCCATTAAAATCTAACCACTACGATTTTATGCTCTATTTGTATACAGAGGAAGAGGATTTTGAGAGCGATTTCCTGGCCAGCGTAGGAGGTATCCTAAGGGAGCAGGAGGGTGCTTTTGCTGAAGGGGTCTCAGTCTTGGGAGAGTACTTCTTGCTTCCACCCAAACCCCCACCTCGTCTGTATGCGAGGGCATGGCAGTCTCTTCAGCTCAAGCGTTTTACAACAACCTCGAGGCTGTTACGGCTTCTTTGAGGTACTATGTTTGAGTAAGCTCAGAACTGAGAAAAAGGTGAGAGGATAGGGCCCTATTTTAATTTATTTTCAATCGTTTTTTGCCATTTACAGTCGAAACATCTCTTCCACTTTAAACAATTATTTGTATTTCCCTCTTCCCCGTTGGACCCACAGCATACATTTAATTATAATATTCGTATCAAGTGCCTCTTGTCAAACCCATCAAAGTTACTGGGATACACCTTGCTTTGTGTCATCTCTCTCCTTTCTCATACTGTCCACCATCTTCAGGGTTTGTAGTCCCCTGTGGCAGGTCATACTGAGATGATCCCATGCAAGGAATTGAAACGCTGCCTACTTTATTCGATCTCTGCTCTACCTCTAAGTTTTTAATGTATTAATCGCATGTGGAACTTGGGCTGGATGCATCTTTAAAGGGTATTATTTATCTGGTATGTGAACTATGCACTTTCTGTATCGCTACATGACTGACCCTGTGCAATAAAATCCGAGTGCCTTCTGTGGAGCATTTTCAATGTAAATGAAGCAATAAAGTGATGGATTTAATGGCGCTTGATTGTGCGTTAGTCATTTATCAGTGAATACGTCTTACTTTTCAGTCTAATTTATTTAAGTGTTTGATAGAGCATTATAATGTCATCTTGTGATCACTTTTAAGGTCTAGCATGTTGGGTAGATGCAGAACAGGTAGGAGATCTGGTTGAGCGGCATAGGGTTCTTGGTGCCCAGTCCATTAACACAGAGAGGTAGTGTGAGTCTTCTTCACCTCTGCAAGACTGCAACGAATTGTGCATCTGGTCCTGTATTCACAAAAGCTGGGATTATATAGGAGCATGCTCATCTGGCCTTATTAAGCACTGTATAGAAACAAAGCATTTCCAAGCCTTCAACAAGTAGAAACAAGCATTGACAAAGCCATTAGGGTTCGCCTTTGGGACCTATTGGCTCTGCCAGTGGTTTTTAGCCATGCTATATAGCATCCGCCAATTGTGCAGCATGGCTAAATTGTATGTAAATTTGCGAAATGTTAGCAGACATTTTGCACAAATATGTGCAAGGAAATTAGGTGAACTTTGTACACCCCTAGTAGTGCCTTTGTGTAAATGTTCGTGCGTGGAAATATATGTTCGAGGCATATGAGCTGCAGATTGTACACTTCGCAGTGTTGGGCTCGGATGATTGCATGTTGTTGTCATCTTAGAAGAAGTCTTTTGTAGTCACGAGATAGGTGACTCCTCCCTTGGACGATAGTGTGCATGGGCATCGGCTCCATCCTTAGATTGTTTCTTTCGGCCACTGGGTTCGGATGAAACTTTTCCGCTCCGAAATCTACTTTTCAAGTACTTCGACGCGTAAAAATGTATTCAAACCTCACCAAACGACTTTCAATATCGACAAACATCATCTCGACTCCGTCAGCTCAATTCCAGTCGTCGATGCGGGCCGTTGGGCCTATCCACGCAGTAAGGTCTACACCTCATGGAAAGGACGCCACTCAAAAGATGCCCCAAGTGTGAAGCAAAGTTTCCACACAGTGACCATCACGAGGTGTGCAACCTGTGCTTATCGCCAGAACACAACGAATCCAGCTGTACAGCCTGCGCGTCCTTTCGATCTAAGAAGACCATTCGAGATCGGAGGGCCCGTCGACACGACATGCAGAGATCAGCTCCGGAACTGGTGATATCTTCGACGAAGAGGTTCCCCTCGTTCCCGAAGAAGATTCAGACGATCTCCAAATCGTTGTATCAGAGGCAGACGACTCAGATGACTCCATACCATCTGGTCAGCGCGTGAGTACTACTGCCCCAGCCCCATACCCACCACCCAAATCGAAGGCAAAGGTCAACACTCCGCCTCCGGGGCCCAGTCGCGACCGAAAAAACACTTCGAAAGCACCGCCATCGAGCCCGGCTCCGAAGAAAATACTCAAGCCTTCCGGTAGCTCCTTACCGAGCAAGCCGCACGTGCCGATCCCACCACCTCCCTCGGCACCTAAACCGAAAGAAGTCTTGACTCTGTAACCGTCGACTTCTAAAGACAAACCTATGAAGCCAGCGTATGACGCCTCGAAACCGACGACACCAGCTTCCACTTCGAAGCCATCATCTTCGGTACCGAAACCTACAAGGCCCGATTCCGATGCTCTCAAGCCCTCGAAACAGCCTACGACTCAGAAAACAGCACCTCCGGTGCCGAAATCTACGCCAAAGGATACAGTATTAACTCCTAAGGTTAAAGACAAGCAGCAACCACGCCTGGAACTGAAGAAATCAGCGCCGGTAAAGGTTCTGCAATCCGAAGAACTTTTTCAACCTGATCCTCTACAAAAGAAGATCTACATTGACCCTAAAACAGGTGCTGTATCCACTACACCACACAGGAAGAGGAAATTAGACCCTGCACCTGCAGTGCCTGTCAAGAAGAAGGACTCTGAATGAATGAATGAATGAATTCCGATTTGTAGAGCGCACATAGCTGCCCTGAGGCGTCCAAGCGCTAAGCATACCGTCTGAGGTTTGGGTTAGAGGAGGCAGGTTCAGCTCCATCATTAAGTAGTGAATAGGAGCGTTTTCAGGTGTTTACGAAAGGAGAGAATATTGGAATTAGATCTGAGATGCTGGGGCAGAGCGTTCCACCTCTTAGCTACATTGTAGGAGAAGGAGCGGCCTCCTGACCTTGACTTCTTTATTGGCTGCACAATGGCTAGATTTGCAGAGGTGGAGCGCAACTGTCTTGTGGGGAGGTAGGGTGTAATGAGAGGGATATTGATTGCCGGTCCTGTAGACCAGAAGGTCTGGTGGGCAATACAGAGTGCTTTGAAGTTTACTCTTTCCTTTATAGGGAGCCAGTGCAGTGTCCTCAGTCCGGGTTTTGCTGATGATCTGCGGGGGAGTTGTAAGAGTGTTCTAGCTGCGCAATTCTGTATTAATTGCAGTTTGCGCAGGGTGAAGTCAGGGGCTCCGAGATACAAGGCATTTCCATAGTCCAGTCGCGACTGAATTAGGCCTAGAACCACGGTCTTTCTTGCTTCAAAGGGGAGAAGAGGCAGGATCTTCCTGATAACTCTCAGGATGCCGAAGCAAGTGGCAGAAAGTTTTGTTGCCTGTTGATCGAACGACAAGGATCTGTCAAGCCAGACACCCAAACTCTGGATGGCGTCTTTGGGAATAGGGGCAGGGCCCAAGCTGGGAGGCCAGAGAGTGTCTATGGTAGATGGTACGGTATGACCCAGGAGCATGAGCTCAGTCTTGTCTCCGTTAAGTTTGAGACAAGACTTGGTCATCCAGCTCTTGACCATCTCCATGCAGCCAGCGAGATCTACATTGGCTGAGGGTCCGCCTGCCTGTGCTAAGGAGACCACCAGCTGGGTATCGTCCGCATAGGTAACGATCTTAATACCAAATGGGCGGACGATCTCAGCCAGTGGCCTCATGTAGACGTTAAATAACGTCGGGCTCTGCCACATCTCCTATGCACTCTCCTCCTCATTCTTCACATGCACCTCAAAATGATGATGAGTATAACCTAGGGGGATTGGTAGACCCAGATGAGCCTTTCCCATACCCTATTGATGATCCAGACTGGGAGTACCCAAATCCACAAGATGTGCCAGATATTCCTGACCCACAGTCATATCCATCAAAGCCTTCTCCCCAGAAGATATCGGTTTTGGGCACTTGCTGAACAGGGCTGCCATTTACCATGGGGTCACCATGCATTCAGATGAGGCAGAGGAAGATTTTTTATTAGATACATTTGAACAATCGCAAAGGTCTGTTAAAATTCTTCCTATAATTAAAGGGGTCATCAAACATGCTCCAGAGGTATTTAAAGATCCTGTACGTGCGAGGATCCTAAACCCTAGAATCAGTGGCGTCACTAGGGGGGTGCGGGGGGTGCGGACCGCACTGGGTGACACCATCACCTGGGGTGACACCAATCACGCACCAGGTGATTGGTGTCACCCCAGGTGATCGTGGTTAGTGGAACAACGCAGCTGCGCCTGCGGCTCACTGACGCTGAGAGCCTGGACTATAGACCCACAGAGTCCTTCAGTGTGAAAATAAACACGTAGGATATTAGTGTTCGCCGCGCGCTTCTTGCTGTCTCCGATGCCTCCTTAATGCCAGGAAAGATCTCGTTTCAAAACACAAATGCCAACAAAAATAAAATGGTAAGAACATACTGAAGCAGTACTCGTAAAATGCAAAGAAACATGTACTGGGAATGAAAACGATGATCGTTTTCATTCCCAGTACATGTTTCATTGCATTTTACGAGTACTGCTTCAGTATGTTCTTAGTTCTTACCATTTTATTTTTGTTGGCATTTGTGTTTTGAAACGAGGGTCCGCCACGCAGGAAGAAGTCATGTCACCGTTCTAAGCGACAGCAGTCTAGAGTTGACTGACAGCCTGCAGCAGGCCCAGGGTAGCGCAGCACATTTTCAGTTTTTCTGGGCTGAGACCAGGGGTTGCTTCATGCAGCAACCCCCGGTCTCTAGCCAATCACAACGCTGCTATTGCAGCGTTGTGATTGGCGCAGGGGAGGGACGGAGGCTGCTTGAAGCCTACTTCGAAAAAATGCGGCAGCCCATGAACCGTCAGGAGCCTTGAGGTGGCGCGGAGCGGGATCAGGCCATAAGGTACTTTTTTTTATTATAACAACTCCCCCCCCCATCCCCCCTCCCCAATGCACTCGGGTTCAGTCATGATTTCGCATCCACTGCGTTTACAGCCGAAATCAGGCACGTGTTCATTGCTTTCTTTTACAGTATCTCTCTGCAGTGTTTATTTTAGATTGCGCTCACACAGCGATGGCTATCTGCTTGTTTATTGGATTTTTATAGGAGGAAATCCCTTTGATGAATAACTGGTAAAACACAAGTGAAAGCCGCTAAAATCCTAATCTGTTTTCACATCAGGGTTAAGTGAACAGATGAAAAAGAAACGTGAACACAGTGGCAAACTGCGCAGGCAACTTCGAGCTCGGAGCTCTGTCCAAAGTAATCTTTGTTTAGTAATGTAGGAATGTTAGGCAGTGGCAGTGTCAAATCATTTCGCTACTCCTCCCTTTCCCTCACACATGTACCCGTACACACCCCTCTGCCTGTCTTTCCCTCCTGTCGTGAGGGGGTGACACCTTTACCCACACTGGGTGACACCAACCCTAGTGACGCCACTGCCTAGAATTGAGAAAAATACAGGCCTGCTCCTGGGGTTCCAGCCTACATTAAAGGACAACTACCCTTAGATTCACTAGTTGTCTCAAATGCTAGAAATAGGGCAAACTCACAGACGTCAGGTGAAGCACCACCGCCTGATAAAGAATCTAAGGTGATAGATGCTTCAGGCAAAAGAATAGCTGCACAAGCTACCAATACATGGCGTATAGCTAACCCACAAGCCCTCCTTGCAAGATACGACAGGGCTCATTATGATCAGTTAGAGACATTACTACAACATCTACCTAACCAATATAAGGTGCAGGCAAACAACCTTATACAGGAAGGCACGGTAATTTCAAATGCCTCAATCAAGTGCGCACTTGATGTAGCAGACACTGCATCTAGAGCTGTAAACACTAGTGTCCTACTTAGTCGTCATGCGTGGCTACGCATTTCAGGATTTAAGGAGGAAGTGCAAACTAGCATCTTAAATCAGCCATTCAACCAACATCAATTGTTTGGACCAGAGGTAGACACACACACTTGAGAAGATGAAAAAAGATACAGATACGGCAAAATCTATGGGAGCTTTGCAATCCACACAATCTAGAGGCTCCTTTCGTATAGAGGAGGCTCCAAACAAACTGGAGCAGACAATACTGCTTCCTTCAAGTCCAATACACAGACATCCTCCACAAAAGGATATTTTAGAGGAGGCTACAGAGGCAACAACAACAAAGTAAGAGGTTGGGGTAACAACAATAATAGAACCTCTTCCACCACAAAACAGTGACTACCCTCTGCTCCCTCAACAGCATTCCACTCCTGTGGGGAGCAGATTAACACAGTTCCTACCTGTCTGGAATCCCATCACAACAGACAGGTGGGTAAGACAAATTATCCAGTATGGCTACTGCCTCAAACTTACAGCGACCCCTCCACACATTCCACCCAGGCAGCGTCCATTGTCCACAGAACACCTTACGCTGCTCAAACAAGAAGTCCTATCACTTCTTCAAAAAGACGCAATAGAAATAGTTCCTTTACAACATCAAGGGACAGGGGTTTACTCGCTGTATTTTCTAATACCCAAAAAGGACGGGACACTAAGACCAATTTTCGACCTCAGGACCCTCAATCACTATATACAATCAGATCATTTTCATATGATCACTTTAGAACAAGTGCTCCCATTGCCGCAACAGGGCGATTTCCTTACAACACTAGATCTAAAAGACGCCTACTCCCACATTCCTATACATCCTTCTCACAGGAAGTATCTAAGGTTTGTACTCGAAGGACAGCATTATCAATTCAAAGTCCTTCCATTCGGGGTAACAACTGCACCCAGAGTGTTCACAAAGTGCCTAGTAGTAGTAGCAGCACATCTCAGAAGACAACAGATAAATGTCTTCCCTTATCTAGACGATTGGCTCATAAAAGCCAAGTCATTCAATCAGTGTGTCCAACACACAATTCAAACTTTGCACGACAGAGGGTTCACAATCAACTACACCAAGTCGCACCTACAGCCCTTTCATGTACATCAATATTTAGGGGCTACAATAAACACGTCTACAGCTCTAGCATATCCCAGTCCAGCAAGGATACAGAGCATTCAAGCCTTAGTCACAAAGTTCCAACATCAACACTCTCTCCAAGCCAGAGTGTTCATGTTCATGAGACTAATAGGCATGATGGTATCTTGCATCTTCATTGTACCATATGCAAGACTGCAAATGCGTCCGTTACAGGAATGTTTAGCACAACAGTGGAATCAGGCTCAAGGACAACTAACAGACCTGGTGTTGGTGGACAGCCGCACACATTGCTCTCTGCAGTGGTGGAACAACAAAAACTTGACAAAAGGGCGGCCGTTCCTCAAACCTGTTCCACAAATAGTACTCACAGCAGACGCATCTCTCACAGGATGGGGAGCCCATCTCCTACATCATACAACTCAAGGGCAATGGACCATACAACAAAAATCGTTCCATATCAACCACCTAGAGCTGCTAGCAATATTCTTAACACTCAAAACATTCCAAGTACAAAAAAAGATGTCTTGATCTGGACGGACAACATGACAGCTATGTACTATATACAAAAACAGGGAGGGGGACACACTCTCTACAGCTGTCCCAGCTTGCACAGAACATTTGGAGATGGGCCATTCCACAAAACATATATCTGTTAGCAGAACACCTTCCAGGAGTTCACAATCAGATAGCAGATCTGTTGAGTCGACAGACACTCAAATTCGCGAATGGGAACTACATCCACAAGTTCTTCAACCATTCTTTCACATGTGGGGTCATCCAGGCATAGATCTGTTCTTCACACACGAAAACGCAAAATGCCCAACCTTCGCCGCCAGGTTTCCACACCCGCTGTCCAAGGGCAATGCGATATGGATGAACTGGTCAGGCAGATTTGCGTACGCTTTTCCGCCACTACCACTAATAGTGCGCAAGCTACGACAACAGTCGCTCAAACTGATTTTAGTATATCCCACATGGGCACGCCAACCGTGGTATACAACTTTGCTAGAACTATCCCTAGTTCCACACCAAAAGCTACGTCTGACACATCCCTGCTAACGCAGAACCATGGAGACATCAGACATCCAGACCCAAATCAACTGAATCTGGCGATCTGGCTCCTGAATTCTTAGAGTTTGGTTATCTTAACCTACCATCAGACTGTATGAACATCATTAAAGAGGCCATGAGACCTACTACTAGAGCTTGCTATGCTGCTAAATGGAAGAGATTTGCCATTTATTGCAACAATAACCAAATTGATCCCCTGGATGCTTCTAGCCAAAATATCATTTGCTACCTTCTACATTTGCAAAGATGTAACTTGGTATATTCATCTATACACCTACATCTTGCAGCAATTGCAGCATATTTACAAAATAGACAACATCTGTCTCTATTTAGAGTGCCTGCTATTAAAGCATTTATGGAAGGATTAAAAAGAATCATTCCCCCCAGGTTACCACCCTCTCCAGTGTGGAACCTAAATGTTGTTTTTACAAGGCTCATGGGACCGCCTTTTGAACCTCTACACAAATGTGAACTGCAATTCCTCACATGGAAAACAGCTTTCCTTATTGCTATTACCTCTCTTAGGAGAGTAAGTGAGATACAGGCTTTCACTATACAAGAACCATTCTTACAATTACACCGTAACAAAGTGGTTGTAAGAACGAATCCTAAATTCCTTCCAAAAGTCATTACTCCTTTTCATTTAAACCAATCTGTAGAGTTACCTGTGTTTTTCCAAAACCCTGACTCTGTAGCAGAAAGAGCTCTACACACACTAGACGTTAAAAGAGCTCTTCTCTATTATATAGATAGGACCAAATCCTTTCGTAAAACAAAGCAATTGTTTGTATCTTTCTCTCCACCACATAAAGGCAACCCCATCTCTAAAGCTGGAATTGCAAGGTGGATTGTAAAATGTATACAAATATGCTATCAAACAGCAAATCGTACATTAACAGTTCCTCCTAGAGCGCACTCCACACGCAAAGGAGGAGCCTCTATGGCTTTCTTAGGGACCATTCCCCTTGAATACATCTGCAAGGCAGCAACATGGTCTACTACACACACCTTCACTAAACACTACTGTGTTGATGTGCAAGCCAAGCAGCAAGCTGCAGTAGGCCAAGCTGTTCTAAAAATTCTCTTTCAAACTACTGCAACAGATACAGGTGACCACCGCTAAGGGAGACACTGCTGTACAATCTATGCAAAGTGTACAATCTGCAGCTCATATGCCTCGAACGGAAAATGCTACTTACCAGTATGCATCTGTTCTTGGCGGATCTATGATGTTACAACGCGTTATTTTACAACGCATTCCGTTACAACGCATATTTTACAACGCGGGATCCATTACAACGGATGTCATTACAATGCATGGCATTACATCGCAGGTGCTATTACAACGCATGGCATTACATCGTAAGTATAGGTAAGTTGACTTTTTTTTAAAAATGTTATTTAGTTTATTGTAATTAATTTTTTTTAAATAATTTAATTAAAAGACATTTAAAATTTGTCATTAATTTAATTTAATAAAATAATATCTATTTAATAAATGTAAATATAATAAAAATTGTAATTAATTTAATTTAATTAAAAAATGTAATTAGTTTAATGTACATATTTTTTATAATGAAATTAAATTAAATTAATAATATTAAATTATTTAATTTAATTAATTTAATTAAAAAATGTAATTAATGTAAAATAATTAATTTAATTTATTAAATATATTTCAATTAATTTAAAAATGGTAAATATAATTTAATTATCCCTAAAGCCAAACCCTGCCCTAAAACCTAAAAACACCCCTGTACCCCAAAACCCAAACCCTGCCCTAAAACCTAAAAACACCCCTGTACCCCAAAACCCAAACCCTGCCCTGAAACCTAAAAACACCCCTGTACCCCAAAACCCAAACCCTGCCCTGAAACCTAAAAACACCCCTGTACCCCAAAACCCAAACCCTGCCCTGAAACCTAAAAACACCCCTGTACCCCAAAACCCAAACCCTGCCCTGAAACCTAAAAACACCCCTGTACCCCAAAACCCAAACCCTGAAACCTAAAAACACCCCTGTACCCCAAAACCCAAACCCTACCCTGAAACCTAAAAACACCCCTGTACCCCAAAAACCAAACCCTACCCTGAAACCTAAAAACACCCCTGTACCCCAAAACCCAAACCCTACCTTGAAACCTAAAAACACCCTGTACCCCCAAACACCTATACATATACTCCTATACTCATATTTATTTAAAAAATTACTTAAAATAATAAATATTAATTTATAATACTTAAAATAATAAATATTAATTTATAATATTTAAAAACATAAATAAATATTTTTATTTATTTTTATTTATAATTAATATTAATTAAATCATTTATATAATATTAAATAAAATTAAAATAAATTATATACTTACCAATACTTACGATGTAATGGTATGCGTTGTAATAGCATCTGCGATGTAATGCCATGCGTTGTAATGCCATGCATTGTAATGGATCCTGCGTTGTAATAGCTGCGTTGTAACAGCATTACGACGTAAAAGTTGCGTTGTAAGTGATACACATGTAGAGCTGCAGAGTTGTACACGCCCTCCCGCCTCCCCGGGACCTGTATCTGTTCCACTTTCATCTTAATTAGATATACACATGGACATCTTTTCTTTACTTCTACTAACTCCATCATTTCCCATCATGGCGAAAAACAATCTAAGGATCGAGCCGATGCCCATGTGCACTATCGTCCAAGGGAGGAGTCACCTATCTCGTGACTAGAAAAGACTTCTTCCAAGACGACAACAACATGCAATCATCCGAGCCCAACACTAGGTGGCGATCTAATGTAAAGTGTACAACTCTGCAGCTCTACATGCCAAGAACAGATACTGGTAAGTAGCATTTTCCTCTAGTTACTTTAAATCCACTACTCACTCCCATTGGCCAGCCAAAACAATGGTAAACATTCTGCGAGATGGAAAGTACAAATGGTGAAAGCGCCATCATTCATCAGAAGTGCTTTTTGAGTAAGTAGGATGATGTTAAGGAAGGAACTGCTATGAAGTACTCCATAGTCATGAAACATGGCGCCTCAAATAGCAAGAGGCATACTTTTTTGCCAGAGGGCTGCACCCAACAAATCTCAGACATTGTCATATAAAAAGCCTGTAACACCATGGTCACGAACCTTTGCAAGCAAAGATCAGATGTGAACATGAGAGCAGTGATCACGTGTAACCTGGGTCAAGCCAATGGGTGCCATCTTGTGCAACATAAATTAGCTTGTGAAATGACTTACTTCACAAGCAAGTGCTCTGTAGCCCATTGGCACATTACCCAATAGTGACACTTCATTTAGATGCCATTGTAAACCAAGTAAAAAACACAGACCAAGTGTTTGTTGTACCACTACATGGTTTATAGAGAAACCCTACTTAACGCCTCAACTGGGGCCGTTATTTCGGCGCAGTGCGGGCGTTCTAAAAGGTTGGCGGGTTCGCATCGGCCGTTGGCAGCACTAGCGAGGTAGTGCTGCCGACGGCAGCACGCAATGAGTTAAAAGTGTCTTTTCAAGTAGTGGATTCCAAGTGATAAGCGTGGAAGAATAGTGCAAGTGCAATGCCATTACGAATTCTGTTTTCCAGAAACCTATAGGAAAAGCACTGTGTCTCCTTGCCCCACCACATAGCTCTGCAAACCACAAAGAAAGAGGAACAGCCACTAGAGGAGCAATGTAAGAGCTTTTAGACAAACTGTGACTGTGTATAGCCACAGTGAGGTAATGGCTAGTGTTGCCACTTGACCGTTTTTCTACCAACACCACCAGTATTTATTATGTTGTCCCGACAGGTACTAAAATTTAGCCAAATCCCCTAAATCCGGGTTGTTTTGTAGGCCTTATCTGTACATGCTTCAAAACAGTAAATATAAATAGAGGGCACTTTTAAATGTGTTCTAGAGCGGAGTTATTGATCATGACTAATAATTGAAATAAACAAAGACAGAAACAGTCATGTTACAAATGAATACATACAATTTTATTTACATTCCTATTCAGAATACGCCCGGGGCTGTGCAGGCTCTTAAAACAACAACTAAGGGGCAGTATTTTTTTCTTGGAAAGGTGGCATCCTTAGTTATGGCGGAGGGGCGAAGTGCACTGATGAGACTTTTTACAACATGAAAACGTGTAACAAAATGGTGCTGTGTGCCATTCGATGAAAATGAAAGAGGCCCAATGAGTATGTGTTAAGAAAGAGTGCACGAAAAAAGTTGCTTTCACCCATTTATTGTGTAGTGCTAAAGTTATATCCCATGTTATCATTTAGCACATTTCAAGCAATGCAATAAAAGGTTCGGCTTGAGTCCTCACAGCCTGCAACACCACGTGAGCTGATGATACTCTGCTCACAATCAATATCTGCAGGCTCTGAGAGGCGACGTCCCGCTTTGTGCACCGCATGGGCATACCCCTTGCCAGCATGCCCCACCACCTCTTCCGCGCTGTAGTGACTTTTTCTTTTGTCTCTTGAGATAACGATTTTCCAGAATGGGACCTGTGTTTCTTCTCTGCTGGAACACATGGCAGCAATGTTCCCAATGTTCCGTACAGTGTCACGCTGCATCTCTTTTAAGGCGCTGTACGCAGAGTATGTTAAAATTTGCCGCACTGTGTTAATTTTAACAACTTGTGACAGCTGTTTCATGTTTGAGGAAATAGATACCTCTTTGACAACGCTTCTTGATTGAGGCAATAGACATCTCCTTGGACAGTGCCGACAAAGCACCCTTCACCTGCCCACTTCGTCTTTCTCCAATGTTATTTGACCAACTAATTTTATCATCTTGTCTTCTCATTGATGTATACAAAAAAGGAACATATGGATGATTATTTAAATCACATGGTTTTATTGATATTATAAATTGTTAGTATTAATGCCCCACTTTTATTGCTTTTTATTGTAAAGATTTTAAATAATCAAACAAACATATTTCAAGTTCCAACTTGTGATGGCGGGTGGGGGGAAGCAACGGACAGGGGAAAGGGCAAGCAAAAAGGACAAGGGAGGACGGGTAGATGCAAGTACATGGGTGACGGAGGGTGGGAGGAGTATGCAAGGGAGATACCTCACAGTCTGATGGTGTCTGGCAGTCCGTAATGTGTGGTAGGGCTCTATCTAGCAAAAAGCGAGAGTTCAAGAGATGCCGATATGATTGAAAAGTGACCACTGTCTGCAGCATGAGGAGAGCCTGCACATTGCTCGTGGGAGAGGGAAGAGACACACGCACTACATCAAGCTACAAGACAGAGCACAAGGCGCCATATTCTTCTATTGAACAGATCCTAATGTGCACATGCTGTAGAGAACATAAATCATGGTATTGTCAGCCCAATGAAATGACGTTCACAAACTTGGACCAGATCATGACACTGCAAAAAAAATAACAAGCAGTGAGGGATGGGAGGTGTTGTTGGGAGAATGTATGGGGAGATTAAGTAAACTGGAAGCAGTGCCGTGCAGGCGCAGAGTGTCGAGAAACTGTGTAAAGAAAAAGTAGTGCAGTAAAAGAAAACTTACAGCCACTAGGGAAAGGATCCATGTTGCAGGGGCAGTAGCCAGGGAGGGTAAAATAAACGACAACAGGGCAAGGCAATGTCTACTGTTCACCAACTAAAGCAATGGGATTTGTAAAGGCAGACTAACCAATAGAAAAGTGGTGTGCGTGTTTCAAGTCCACAGAAGGATTACTTCATGCCTCGTAGAGAGTGCATGCACCCTGTCTCTATGCTCGACCTCAACAAAAGTGCTTCTGTCGGGGTGAAGATCCCACCTGCACCTGTCTCCATCCTGGGTTGCTGGTCGAGCAGCGCTGTCCTGCTCTGTTACCATTTCCTGCACTACCCCGTTTTCCTCCAGTGAAACCAACTGCCATTCAATTCAATCCAAAAACGTTATTCGGTCTTAGAGCAATAGACCATTAAAGTACATAAAAAAATATTGCACATGATTGTGGACGGACATAAATGTTAAAAATATTTGTAAAATAAAAACTGTTTAAAAGTGCTCAGAGAACTTTTAAGGTTCAAGACAAATGCAACAGGTAGTACATCAAATGTTTGTGCTCAAATAAGCAAGGTGGCTTTACAAATACATAAAAATATTGCACATAGTTGTAGTCAAAACATACATAAATAAAAGAAGCAGAAGACAAAAAACTGTTAACAAGGTGCACATTGGACTTTAGAGTTCATGAGTGACAGGCCAGGTAATACATCCGACGTCCAGATTTTAAATGGAAACATAAGTAGTACGAAATCAATGAGCCTGTACAGAGAGATGTGCAATATCTTTGGTTAAAAAGCAAGAATGGGGGATGCGGGAGAGAACAAAAACCTCATTCAATTTATTTGTGACGGTCTATTTGGTTTTGATTTTATCATCGGAGCTGTTATTTGATGATCACTCAAAGTGTACCTCTTTCTGAGAGCAGATGGCTACTAGCCCTCCCCACACCAAGCTGTAAACTGCTGTGATTGGGGGTAGGGGCAGCATGTTTTTAGGTCAAGGATGCATGCCTTTTAACATGTACCCATTTGGTGAAACATCCCGAGTTCGTCTAAAAAAAAAGCTGTTAATTCTTTTATTGAAAACGGACTTTAAAAATGCGATTCTTGCACGATAAACATTTATTGCTGTAAAGACATTAACTTTGATAATATGATAGTGCAACAAGATTACGAAGTGATAATTGTGTTCCCTTAGGTAAAATGCAAAATTGCATTCTGGGAAATGAAGTCTCTGGTTGTTTGGATGACAATAATGTTGGCTAACTGGGGCAGTTAAGGGCCAATCAAGATGAATCTGGGCGGGCCGATGGGTTTAAAGAGGTGTGAGTGAGTGATGATGATTACTTGCTGAGAAAGAAAACGCATATGGCGGATTACAACGTGGTGTGGCAGGTAGGCAAATCTAGTGGTGTGTAATATGGCAGCTGTGAGCTTTAACAGATGGTGATTTCAGCAGTTTGTGTATGTGAGGTTTGGGATACCACCATCTAAATGGTTGTTTAGATCGTGATAAGAAAGTTGCTATGTGGGTTACATTTGGACGTATACGGCTTTGAGTAAGCATGTTTGGAGAGGTGGGAAGAACATTGAGCAAGATGGTTGCGAAGGTGCTAACTGCATGATGAAGTAACATTAAATGCCAGCAAGTAGGGAAAGGCTTATCGTTTGGCACAATATGTGGGAGGGAAATGGAAATTTAATACTCATTGGTGTGCTTATATAGCGCAGGGATACCAGTTGCATTATTGGAAATGGTTTGCACTGTGGAGGGAACATTTTAGAAAACAAATTCACATTGTGTTGATTATAATAAATTACATATGAGGTTGTGCTGTTTTACAGTTCTAAACGTAATATGATGGTAAGCGTGTAATTGATGTACGTTTTATTGTTCTTTATAGTGACCCCCGAAGAAGGGCGCTTGCAGCCCGAAATGCATTGGGTTCTTTAAAAAAAATAAACGCTATTTTTGGACGAACTCTGCTTCAATCGTATTTATGTAGTGAGGTCTGGATAGACACAGCATGAATATAAGAAACTTGGATAATGGCGCAGAATTACACATGTGGATGAGTACTTTAAATGAATTTGGTATACAAAATCACAAGAGGAAAGTATATTAAGAATACATTGATGACTTAAGAAGAAGAGGATACAGGCCAAAATGGCGCAGTTAAGCTGTGCGAGTGGTTTAGGGGTGCATTTTCACCCCTGGTATTACATGTTGTTTCAGTTTCTGGTGTCACAACGGGTTGGCATCTACCATTCTGCACGCAGTCAAAGGAGAAAGTGGACAAGTGTGAACAGCTAAAGTGAAAAAACGAAGAAAACCAGAATCACCAGGTGTGCATCCCACCCCCATATTTTCTTGATAATCTCATATTATGACACATTCAGCTTGTATTAGCTCTTCTGGGCAATAAGACAGACCTTTTCACCTGCATACCCAAATTACCCAGACTGCGGACACATTTTGGATGTCATGGGCAGAAGATCTTCTGAAATGCAATATATATAACTACACAAGTGAATGCACGGGTCTGGGTGGCAAGACCCATGTTTCAAACATAGGAGAATTTGTGATATTTTAACACTCTTTATAATAAAAAAAACTAACCTGACCTCATAAGCTCAGGACAGGGATTTGAATATATCTTTGATGTGAAGGTTCCTTTTCATCCTAACAAGGAATAAACATTTCCTTGTGGGGCAATCTCAGTAGGGTCTTTTTCTGTGACTGCTACAAAGGCATTTAACAGTCCTGCTACTACCGTGCACTTGTTCAGAAGGGTACAAAAATCACCCACCTCATCACCAGTTTTCAAGAAGGGACTACAGGATTGATCACTTATTTCAGAACTACTGAAACAAACTCTTTCCTCTTTCTCAACAAATTCCCTAAGCGAAGCATGTAGTATATTGTAGTTGCATTTATAATGTACTTTACCCATCTAACAAGGTGGATGAGTAGCACGCTATTTTTTGAAAACGCTATGGATGGAAGCGTGTTTGCCTATCATGTTGCCTAGGTACGTAGCTTTTTGGTATTTGCTGCCCATAAGCAGGAATTTGAAGCTAAAAGAGTGAAGCACTTGACCATTAAGTAGGTGCAAGTATATGGATGGATTAGCGGATGAGTGTAATGTGGCCTATATGGAAAGTGTTTTGGTGTTGTTTGTTTATGGCAAAAATTGCTCAGACTGTGTCACTGCAAGCATGTAGCCACCTATGCATCAGCTACAAAGGGAGCACTCCCACTCGACCTATGTCTAATTCACTATTGGCTTACTAAAGCTCACTGGGCTCCCCTCTGTTGCATTGTCACAGTATTCACAACAATTTATTATTCAAATCCATTCTTTTTTATTCCATTCAATTTATCAAAAGTTAAAAGCAATTTTTTTAAATACAAAAACATGACTTTTAATAATTTTTTGTTCTTTCATATACAGTGTCATTGTTTGCAATTCATTATCTCGACATTATAGCATTTCAGCATTTTCAAGTGGTATGCATTCTGTACTTAATTTGCAAGAAATAATCCCATAGTATGATCCATCTTAGCACAACAACTACATCACATCACACCCTAATCTAACATACTCATACATACACTCTTCACATACATCCTTCGTCCATCTGTAGAGGTATACACTTTTAGGTCATGAGTGTGAATCCTTCATTAATTGTTCATGATTGTGTTGCCAGCTGGATGTCCATAGTGTCGACGCACGTTTCGGTGGGTAAATTAATTTAAAGACCACCTTCTTCAGGACCTCCCTTTGACTATTTAATTTCTAACAGAGGGTGCTGCGGTATCCAAAGCGGATTGACTAAAGTCACAATCCCTGGTTAGAGTCTGATGCGCGGTCGGGAAACCTGGTCTCAGAATTGGAGTTTCTTAATGTTCCTTCTGTGCCCGTTTCATTTGTCTATAGCTATTGTTTGGTCTTTATATGATTAGGTTGTTTTGGTCCAACCTCGCCGTTCCTAACGATCAATACGCTTAAATTTGTTTTGCCTCCTCAAGCCTCATGAGAATGAAGGCATAGGCTTTCCTTATTTATCCATTATCCTTTCTGCAGATAGTGTATGTATCTAGTTGTTTCTCTGGCCACCTGAGTTGTAAATCAATGTCATCTCACACCGCGAAGAAGACGGCAAATATTGCTCAGACTGTGTCACAAGCGGTACAAAAGGGGGTGGTGATGGACGGAGTATCTGAACCAATCAAACACTCACACCCAGTCAAAAGATCTGGGTTTGATCCATCACCGTTCTTTAGCCCACTCCGCCACCCCAGTTCAGACATGGCTATATGCAAATCAGTCTGACCCTGTGCCTCATGGGAACAGTCCAGCCCGAACTGCCAAGCCATGCCTTCCCTGGACCGGAAACAAGCTTCCGAGGACCGGTTTCTGGCATTACAGCCGTCTTCAGCCCGGCTTGCTTGAATCCAGTGGCAAAGTGAGCAAGGGACTCACGTCTGAGCATACCCTGCCACACTTATGGCAGCCAAAAGCGGTACAAAAGGGGGTGTAAAGACTGTGTCACAGCAAGCATGTAGCTACATCTATGCATAGGGGTAGCAAATTGTGAGAATAGATGAAGTCGCACAAGCAGATACAAGTTTTTTTCCGTATGCCAGTTTTTATCACACAAACAACATAATGGCCTTAGGAATGAGCATTATGTGATTAACTATGAACTGTGTTTTGAAGAGTACACACAGGTGCAGTTGTGGAGTAGCCAATAATGGGCATTATACTTGCAACCACATTACATGTGATGAGTTCACCGTGGAACGACAGAAAGGCAGCCATAGCCCAACACTAGATGGCAGGGGTACGTCCAGCGGGTGAAAGTAGAGCACCACAGGCTACAAGCAGGGTAAGCAACATATTCCCTAGGGTCAGGCATGATATCAGTCTGAGGAATACACTGAGGTGTGTCAGAGAGCAATGTGTAGGGATGGGCAAAGTAAAAAGAGCCACATTATATGCGCAGCTGAGTCTGCCCAGGTGCTTTAAAGGACTAGCAATAATGCAGCCAACCAGAGCATAGGCTTCGAGGAGTCATTACAGGAATTTCGGATAAGAAACCCCCAGCTATAGGCATTATTATTGAAAAAGCCCATTGGATGGGGCATTATGCAACCAGCCAAAATATATACTCTGAACACTATGCCCAAAAGTGGCCGAGGAGTACCCCAAGGCATGATCAAACAATGTAGGAATATGGAACTGTGGGGTCCATCCAGGAGTGGTGACAGTCCAACCCAAAGAAATCAAGCAAAGAAAACAAAATAAGACTAATATAGCTTGGTCTACCCATGGTGGAGATAGCACAACTCGCATGAACTGAAACAAGAAAGACGTTTATCAGGTTCTTTGGAAGGGATGCATTTTAATTTACCAAACAAGAAAAGGAAACGGGTGGTGTGGTTCAAGGGAAGAATGTAAAGGGGTGGTTCTGGCCCTCGCACCTGCTAGACCGTAAAAGGGCAAAAGAGTGAAAGCTCTACAGGAAAGATTCCTAGACCTCCCCACCTTTTACTGTGACACTGTGGGAGAAGGATTAGCGGAGGGTTGGTATTTGACATGGATTGGGGATAAATCGTTGCAGATTCTGTGCACGGCAGCCACATACGAAGTTAATTAAGAATGCATTGGTTACTTATCGGTAATCTTCATTACTCAAATTCTTCCCTGATACAGTCCTTGCCTGTGAGAAATACCCAAGATTTGGATGTGTTGTAAGCCAACAAGATGGTAGATTTATCCATCTGGAAAGAGTAGACGTAGAAGGACGTGACCCTTTATTTCCAAACCAAGATGTAACAAACAGGGAATCAGCTTTACGAAGCGATGATGTTCTCTGCAAATAGATTAAAAGTGCCCTGTGCACATCTAACGTATGCAAACGATCCTTCTCAGTTGAGGAAGGAACTTGGTGAAAAACATGAAGTACACTATCTTTTGAACAATGAAAGGCAAACCACTTTGTATGAGATAAAAACGAATGAAGGGGAAACTGACGGCAAAGCACCAATTTCACCTACCCTCCACTCCGAACAAATTGCCACCCAGACAACAGGCCGTTGAAGAAAAAGACTTCTCAAGAGCCTACAACAGAAGTTCTTAAGCTGTGGTTGGGGACCGCCGGGGGTTTGAGAAGCCTCCTCAGGGGGTCTGCGACTTCTATGAAAATTAAATAATATTAACAGATTAATAAAGTTTATATAAATAAAGAAGCAAAATGCACAATTGAAGATTTTAAAACAAGCTGTATATGTCAAGGAATATGAAATATGAAGCTAAAATGACATTAGTGTCCTCAGATTGATTTGTGAACACTGCAGGTGCATCAAACAAAATATAGTATGGACGATGAGTGACCTCAATTGAATTTAGAAAAGCTCTGACCATTTCTATTGAAATTTGTATTTATGTATGTGCGAATTAAATAAAATGTCATTTGTGTATTTGTATGATGAATGCCTTTTTCTGTATTTGTTGTGTATTGTTTTGTGGTTCAAATCATAAATTGTGCTTAGGCTAGAGTCCCCGGCTTCCAGTAATAACTCAGTAGGGGTCCCCAGATTCCAATAATGATTCAGAGGTGGTTCCCAGGTTCCAGTAATGATTAAGTGGGGGGTCCCCAGGTTCCAGTAATGATTAAGTGGGGTCCCCAGAATTCATAAAGTAGAAAACCACTGGCCTAGAAAGCAAAGAAGTAATTGCCAACAGCCCTTTGCCCCTGAAAGCCTGAATTACTGTTCACTGAGCTCTAACGGCGGAGGCTGCCAACTCAAGAACAAACCCATCTCTTAGAAAATCCAGAATCCTGACCGGTCACAAAGATTGGGATGCAACTGTTTAGACTGACACCCTTTCTCAAAGTTCTCCCAATGACTATTGTATGATTTCCTAGTGTCAGGCCGACTGGATTGTTGAATGGATTCCACCACCTCTGAAGAACAACCCTGTGCTAACAACCTTAACTTTTCATCAGCCAAACCCCCACATTAGACCAGCTGAGTGACTCTCGAGACGGAAGCGGCTGTCTCAATAGGGATGGCTGGAAGGGATAGGTCCATGGAGGAGTGATCACCATCTGTCGTAAAATCAGGAAACCAAGGTCTACTTGTCCAAACCAGGAGGACCGTGGCCTGATACTCCTGAATCATCTTCAATTCTCTGGGTATTAAAGGAAAGGCGGAAAACAATGCAGAATGCCCTGAGGCCAGCTCACTGACAAGGTATCTTTTGCCCATACTCCCCTGGTTGGGACTAAAGGACAAAAGTGAGGTAGCAGAGAATTCTTCAGTGTGGCAAATAGATCCAATCAAGTACAACAGAACCTTTGAATCCTCTCTTTAAAGGGCAGGGGAGATATAGGGAGATCGATGAGGGGAAGTCCTGTTCAATCGATCTGCAGGCCCATTCTCCTTACCCGGAAGATAAACTGCCCAGAGAGAGAGAAAATTGACCTCTGCCCAGGAGCATATCTCCTTGACCAGCAGATACATAGAAAGGACCATCCCCCCTACCTGTTGATATATGCTCTCAAAAGCTCATTGTCCATCTGAATGCAGACTGGTCGATTCCTTATCTAAGGTAGGAACCAGAGAAGAGCGGCTCTCACTGCAGCCAATTCCTTTCAAGTGGATGAATTTTGGGCTTCTTGGAAAGACCACCTTCCCTGTGCTTTGGCCTCCCCAAATACTGCACTCCATCCCTTTTCGCAGGCATATGTTTAAATGATTAGCGGGCTGTTTCAGTTGGAATCCCTCCAGAAAGTTCCCTGGCTCCAACCACCACCGAAGTTCTCTCCTGATATGCGAAGAGACTGAGACCAATGCTTCGAAATCTTGAGTATTTCTCAGAGTTGCGCACTGGATCGGAGAAGATGGACGAGGAGGTAATGATCGGCCACGAACACTTAAGGCAGTAAAATAATTTACAGGCAGGGCCAGATCACCTTTACCTCCAGGGATGCACTATGGGGGTAGAGGACTGGTAGGAATTTCATGGTGATTCTCCCCTTGCAGCAATCCAAGAAGAATTCCCAAGAGGAACAGAGGCTGGGAGTAAGTGGGAGGGGGAGTGGTTCACTTAGGGCAGATCCCCCCATGGGAAGTTTAGAGTTACAAGACACGCTAGCAAGGATGCTATAAGTCCCCTGTGGAGCCACGGGGAACAAACTGCACCACAAGGAGCTGGTCCAAACTGCAGAGAACTCCTTCACTGCAGCCTTATGTGGAATAAACTAAGAATCGTGGTGCTGCACACACTTTAGGCAGCAAAAACAATATATGGCCAGTGCCAGTCACCTGTGCTTCAAGGGAAGGAGTCCAAACAAGAAAATTTGGGAAGAGTAGGCGAGATCCTTTGAGTGGTTTAATTACATGTCTCTTTTCTAGTTGGAGAATTGCGACCAGCCCAGATGATGGCTTTTGAATGGGCTATTATTCATATCTCTTTTTCTCCATACAAGGGTAATACGTTGGTTTCCTGTGAGTGCACATATATCTGTATACATTTATGTTTTAAACTCGCGCCCAGAATCTTCAAATACGAACAGAGTGAAAGCTGGTATTGCATGTACATGAGGTACATACGTTTGTTGACGTTATCGGTGCCAGGCTACAAAGCCTCATTTGTCCCTTACATGCCTGCTTCTTCGCAGTCCAGAAACATGGCTCACCGCTGTGGCAGAACTGTGTATCATTTTTAGGTTTTGCCTGAGACAGCTGTCGGTTAAATCAATTGTTTAAAAAAAAAAGAAAAAAGCTTAAAAATGGACTTAGAGCCCCTGCCCCTTCCTTACCATTGGTTGACTTCGACTACACTCTTATTTCCTTGCATTTCATTGGTCAGCATCTCCTGCTTCATTCAGGCGCTTCCAGTGTGTGTCGCGCCATGGAGCATGGCCCCACTACAGCTACCTGTCTTTGACCAGGGTTCTTCCAGTGGCTGCATGCTCCTGCAGGTGCTTTTTTGTTTTACTTTTGGACAAGCACTCTTGAAGAGTGCATGTCTGCAGTCCGTCACGCGCCCCTCCCTCGCTTCTCCCCTCCACTGTCACTTCTCCCTTCCCAGCTGTCCCTAGTGTTGCTGCTCTCTCACTCTCCTGGACCTGCCTTGTGTGTCTCCTCAAACTTTGTTCAACATATTGCACAGCTGAGCGACTGCTGTGTAACCGACTGCTGTGTAACCTGCTTTAAAATATAAGGACTATGACGTGGTTAACATTGGCCATGTTATAGCGCTTTTTCCTCCTAACTTTAAGCCATGTTGCACAGGAGCCCACGCTGCTGTGCAAAATGTGTAAAAAATAAAAAAAAAGCTGGTAAAACCTATTGGCTTGTTCGAATTTAAAGCGCAGATCAGAAAACCCAAGAATCTTATCAGATGTAGGTGAGGACTTTCTATGTAAACTTCCGTCATAGCCTCTAAACCGCAACACCTCACCCTTTTGCCAGTGGTCCTCTCATACTAACTCTTAAACACGCAGTACCATTTGGATTGATGGAACTTGGACCAGAAAAGGAGTAGGGAAGAGGTCCATACTCCAGAATTATCATAGAAAAGAAAAAATGCATGTTTGTCTCAGTTCTTGCTCCACTCAAAAACGTTTACCCATGTTTGTCTGGTGCAGCATCAACCATTTAAACTGCCCTTTGGCGCTTTAAGAAGTTCATAAACTTGATGATGTTTTGACTGAAAATGGAGCGCACTCTTTTGACGTACTAGGTCATATGACTCTTAGCATCAACCTGCATCTATGTATTCCTAAACTTGGTTTAATTGTGCTGTCTTGTCCTCAGATCAACTGTCCCTGTAAGTTCAGTATGCATTTCCTGCTCTGATGGTCTCAGGATCGTATCTGAGTGTGTGTTCTTGCTTTCATTCTCCATCATCTCCATTAGCTACCTTCTAGTTCTAGGTTATCATTCAGAAAGTCTCAGTTGGAGTGGCAGCTCTTGCGTTGTACTGGCTATTTGTTTAAGTATGCAGAGATGAGCGATTCAAGTTGTTTATTATGCTTTTCATTTGCTTGCGGTGTCAGTGTCTTCACTCTCCTGATGGTGTGTTCTAATATTATGTGATGTTGAGGTTGCATGTGAATGTTTGGCAACAACCGGTCTCTCCCACTGTCCCCACAGAAATGCCGCTACAGTTGCAGATGTTAAACGTGAACAGCTATGTGAGCTTCTTCACACATCCTTCTAAATGGGATAGGCAGTGTCCTAATCTAGGCCATCAATTATAGTGACCTTGTAGTGTACGTGTACAGTCACTAAGACAGTGCGAATAGCTATACTGGTTATGTGTTTTTTCCAACAGAGTAGTTTACACCGCAAACCAAGTTTGTTGTCTGATATTCAATGGATGCATTCTAAGGCCTGTAGGTCCTTTCTGCTACCTGTCCTTTAATTACACATTTATCTGCAGAGCCCAGGGTGTACAAAAGAGTAGTAAGCAGGAAAGGTAAGGGGGAATCTAAGGAGTTTAACATCAAAATTAAACAGTGGGGCAGGATCAGGAAACTAAGTGAATAAGGGAAACCAATTGCTCAATGGCTAGAACCCAGAGCAGTAATCGAAGTTTTAAAAACTGCTTTAGGTTAGAAGATCAGTTTGAAATTTGAGAAGAGTTTGGTTGTGTCATAACTTGGGGGCAAGTGGTGTTGGTTGGGAAGAAGGTTGGCTGTAGAAGACTAGTGGACATAATCCACTGTTTCTTAATCACAGGTACATTTCCAACAGAGCTCAAGTATCCTACATGTAGCCACTCATTCAGAAAAATAACCTGGACGTATCTGACCCAAACAACTACTTTCTAATATCAAACGAATCGTTCCCTGGAAAACCGATTGAAAAGTAGCTGGTGGCCTTGATAAACCAGTGGTAAATAATGTTACCACCATTTATACAGCCCAGTACCCACTGGCAGACACTCATCCCAAAAGACGGGCCTCACAACCTCTCAAAGAGGTTAGTTGCGGTGGTGTTTCTTCACTCTTACCCCAGCCACAGCATCCCTACTACAGAGTTGTAACATATGCTTACAAATGCTCGATGTACTGAAAAAAAGCTGCAGCCCACACATACAGCTTAAACAATTACATTTCATTGTGGAGCCCCAGCTCAACTGGAGCGTGTGATGGATGCAATGATGGTGTCTTACGGATTAATCTTGGCTTGATAAATCTCTCTTCTCTAAATAGACCACTAACCGCCCTTTAGCTAATGCGGATAGAACAAAGAGGCCACTGTGCTTGGCAGCAGGGCAGATGAAAAAATATGTAGAGGCAACTGATAATCAGTAGTGACTGGCCACACCATGAAATGCTACAGTGACAGTTGAGTACTAATAAAGAATTTAATACTAAACAATGTTTTGTTTTTTTAATAAATATCTTTATTCGTGGATTGTTTCACTACGTGGAAGGTTTCTACATAGTGCGCCTCTTGATTGAGGCCCATGACCAGAAGCGGCCTCACTCAAGAGGAAATTGAGGACAATTCTAATCGAACTGGCCCTTTGAAAGACAACTGCGTCTGGAATAGAGTATACCTCAGGCCAGGATTTGCCCAGTATTCAAATATTTTTTTTCACAGAGCTACTAAGCATGTTATGGGCATATGTTGTTTTGAAACATCCAAATTTTCCTGTGCGCCAGTCCATATCTTCGTGGAAGTCAGGCACTTTATTTAATGATGAACACGTCTCCACCACACAGGTAAGATAATTATCCTCTTCCTTGCAGGCCCTATGCTGCTCCAACTGTACGAAGTGTTCCTTATTGTGACCAACCGTATTGTCACATGCAATTGTCCTCCTCATGGCACAGTGTGGTGATCTTTGCTTCACAAGTGTATGAGCAACACATCTGCCACACTATTGTGCCTGCAAGCCTTTGTCAGGCCAGCAACACTCTGGCTTAGCTATGAAGTGGAACCACAGCATTGGCAGAAAGTCTTTGGAGCAGTCGACTCTTAACAGTACCCTGGGGCACCAGGAACCAATCGAAGCCCTCTCCTATTATTCCCGGGGGTGCTGTGTCACTTGATGCCAGGCTGTGAGTGATTGATACTAGAACATTCAGGCATACTCCATCAGCACCTCCAGCCTGAGACTTACCCAAATGTTGCAGTGCTAGGACCCCCTTGATGTTGACCTTCACCTCTGGAAGTAGCCGCTGGAGGAGCTGTTTCATGGCAGACATAGTGCTCTTCCGAGACTCAGCAAAGGTGGACCCACAAGCAGTCACAGGCAGGTGGTAGCTGCTCTGAGTAGACATCATCACCCACACGTCCTCTGCGCTACTGGTAAAGATGATCACAAATCTCTGACTGACCACAGAATACTCTGTCTCATGTGGCATTAACAGCGGATGGCTGGGGTGTTCGTGGTACTGCAGCGCTAACTTAATGAGCGGGTGGATGTCGGGGGCTCTTATGGAGAGTGTGGAAGTCCTGTCCCACCAGGCGGCCTGAAGAGACTCAGAATCCGCTTCCTTGGTTGTCTTCAGGGTACCACCTGCAATGGAACCCAAAGCACAATGAGCCTTCTCATGGAGCACCAAATGAGACGAGAGACAACATTAGAGCATCAAGCAGAAGAACATCACCAACATCATAAGAGCAGTAAGCACTATGCACAGGACAGAATGGCTTAAAGCACTGAGTAATAGATGGATTTGACCCAAGTTTAACACTATTCCAGCAAGAGAGAGGACAGAGACAACACTGGGGCATTAAGGGGGCGAGTCAGCGGATGCCATTTAAGTGTTATAAACTACCAAGGCCTGTCATGCAGGGGGAAAAGCAAGAGAGGCACCATGAATAAGTGTCACATGCGGAGAGAGAACAGAACGGAAGCGAGAGGCTGTATAAGAGTGTCGTGCAGGAAAGGAAGTACATTACAATGTATGAATGTTAAACAGGAGAGACAGAGGTACAAAATTAAAGCACCAAACAGTCGAGATACCTAGAGATAACAACTGAGGAACAAGAAGAGGAGGACAACAGAGACATAAAAAGTTTCAAGCTGGAACTAGGGAAGAAACTATATCAGGGGACAGTGCAGAGAAAATGTATACCTTTCAAGAACAGACTAAAAGTTGTCAGAAAACCAAACAAGTGAGAGGCTAAAGTACAAGATGGAGAATGACATTAGACACAATATCTGCATGCAAAGGAAAGATAAACTTGTCAACTTACAAAAGTTTTAACCAATAGAGACAATGTACACCTGTCACGCAAGAGAGTCTAAGAGACCATGTCAGAGTGTCAAGCAAGAGAGGGAAGTAAAAAAAAACCATGACAGAGTAAAACAAAAGAACGAACCCAAACCACGTTGGCATGTTACACAGAGGTGAGGTCAAAGGAAGATGACAATTAAAACAAAACATGTTAGAGTAAAACAGAACAGTGATTCCAAACCACGTTGGCATGTTATGTAGGGGAGTGGTGAGGTGAAAGGTAGATGACAATTAAAGAATGACAAGAGCCTAGGCAGTAACTCGGCCGTCTGTAAGTATAGCTGTAGCAGGATTAATTTCCTTTTCCATCACTGCCCACGTCCCACCTCTTAATCGATCACAAGTGGTTGCTTATTTGAGCATGGCATTGGGGGGGTTTTCTGAAGTTAAAAACATGGGACTGGTCTCTCTTGATTCACACCAGAACAAGGGGAACCTGTGATCTCAGCGAGGAACATCTAGAGGGTCCATGCTCCTGAACTGACAGCACAATGAGGACTGAATACCTCAGACCTATATCTCACACCTATCATTTTATAGCTTCAGTAGTGGTCTCGTTAAGCTATGTGCTTCCAGCAAGAAGGCAACACTTCCCATAAAGTCGCAATTAGGCTTGCCAAGTGTGAGGAGAGCAAGAGAGGCACCACACACAAACGCCCAGCGAGGACAGCAGAAGAGAGACTGTTAGACCCGTCTGCTTCTGAGAGTCCCCTCACCACTATGATTTCTTTTGTTCCCCTGTACCTCCCAAAATTTGTCGCTTTTTATTTGTCTACCAATACTTTTTATGTGTTGTTTCATAGGGTTAGATGTTCCTTGACGCCCAGCTGCTCACAAGGTTTGTGGGACCTATTTACAAGGCGCCTGGCCCAAACCTGTGGCATTACAAACTGGGGTTGTCAACCTGTATAAATGAACCTAAACTGGTGGACACCCTTTTTCCTCATGTGAAGTGACTCCCATTGGAGCCTTCATGAACCCTGGCCTTTTGAGGTTTTGGCGCCCTTTGTTTGGCGCGCATTTCTGACAGGAATTCCTTTATTTTCCTCAGGTACACAAAATGGCTGCTCTAGAACCCCAGTACGGTGGCTGTGAGTGTCCTAAATACCCCTCAAGAGTGCCTTGTCATTGTCACAGCCAAAGAAGGTTCTAGAACCTTCTGGCTCGTGCCAGTACCCCAGGGCACTGGCTATATAAGGCCCAGTCCCTGACGGCCATTTTAGGATGGAGATTAGTTCAGACTAGAGAAGAGATTCCAGACTTGACACCAGATTGACACCTGCCCTGTTGACCCCTGAGGTGGCTGGTAGCGCAGGCAGTAGAGCAGCAAAGGGTTGCTGGCGTTGTGTCTGACTGGCGTTCCAGTCAGCTACGTGAGAAGTGATCTAGCGCCTACAGCGCCTGCCCAGCGAGTACCTCATTGCCCCCAAAGACTGTGGCCAGATTCGTGTGCCTCCCCGCCCCCCCGGTGGTGAACTGTGATCGATTTATCGAGTCGCGAGGCAAGAGCAAGTTCGCCGCGATCGTCAGCTGTGCCCCCTCCGCGACAGGTGCCTCTAGAGGGGAGCTCGGACGTCTCCGAGCCCCACCAGCGTAGAGCGCTTCCTGCGCAGATTGAAGGTGAGGTGGTGCGCCGGGGCGGGGAAAGGCTGGCCTTCGTTGGGCGGGACTAGCGTCTCTGCCACTCCCCAGTGACCCGGGAGCTGTAGCTGTGGGCGGGAACCACCCTGAATGCGGAAGTCGGAGGGAGGTCCGTGGAGCCCCTGAGAGCCCCGTCGCTAACGAGAGAAGTGCTGTGCCCGACTGAATCGTATTTTGATTGCAGCCGATGTGAGGTGGGCCCGTTTCTTCATAGTGAATGCAGCGCTGTGAACCAGCATTCATTTGACTGTGCGTGAAGGTTGTGTGACCTCTCCGGCAGCCCGTTCGTCAGTCTAAAGACTTTGAACTGGTGCCGCCTGTGCTCAAGTGGTGCTAAAGCCCGTAGGCGCGCATAGACTTCACCGGCAAAGCAGAGATCCTATCCCGGTGACCGCCGAGTGCAAATGATGTATTTACTGTGTTTCCTTGCCTTTTAGATATACGCGCATACGCCCTGAGTGATTATTAAAGAGTCCCAAACCTTATTTTGTGCTCAGAGAAGCCGTATACCCGGTCATTGAAAACAGCATAAACTGTAAGAGTTATCTTTCCCATTTGAAACGTATTGCAGATGTAATGATTCAAAAGTATTTAATTGGTGGCAGCGATACCAGATGAAACATGTGGTTGTTTATTTAAATGAACCAATATTTATTCTGATATTTATTCTGATATTTATTCTGATATTTATTCTGATATTTATTGTGATACTCATTCCTGAAGTTATTCTATTTATTAATACTATTTATTACCAGAACTGTATGACCAAAATAAATGTATATGTGCTTTCCCAGTCAACCCTATTTACAACAAAGAACTTTTATATAAAGGAATCGTATTTTTCTACAGCAGTGGTGTGGTGTCCTTCTTTTTGGTGTGGATGTACAAGGAGTTATTATTGGGTCAGAGCCGGCTTAACACTACAGCCTTCACTTGCCTTGTCACTTGAGCCAAGCTACCCCCTTTGTGCTGGGCTTGCCCATCGCAGGTCCAACATAAAATTGGTGCTCAGCGGGTGGGATTGCGAGCCGTGCTTGTTTTGAACCCCATAATAATTCAGTGTGCACCACAGGTACACACCCGGAGTTTTCTCTTAGCGGCCCTCAAATTCAACGTTTTGCTTTTTCCAAATTCTTTCCTGGAGGTGGGTGGAAGTGACCCTCAAAGTTCCTATCCTGGTCACCTACTTCGGGGTGGTTGTCCACACTTTTCACTGACAAGATGGAATTCGAAATGTCAGAGCTGGAGACCTATACTGTGGCACAGCTCAAGGATTTCTGTCAGGAGAGGGGAGTGTTTGTCAGGCGAGGGGCCAAAAGAGAGGAGCTCCGTACTAGTCTGCGAGCATGGGTGGAAGCACACACGGAGGGAACGGTGGAGGAGGAGGAATCGGACAGAGGTACTGTCATTGATAGGACTGCGGAATGTCCCCCGGGGGTGGGTGAGATGTCAATCAGCCCCAAGGCAACCTCACGGGAGGGCAGCAGTGTGTCATCGAGAGGGTTAGCAGAAACCGAGTTAGCTGACAGGAGAGAGGAAAGACTGTTATGGTGGGAAATAGCAAAAATGGAGTTGGAAGAAAGGAGGGAGGGGAGGAGGTTGGAACATGAGTCCAAGCTGGAGATGGAAAGGAAAAGGATGGAACACGAGTTCAAGCTACGAGAACTCGAATTCCAGGCCCATAACATCACTCCGAAAGGTGTCGAGTCAAAGGAATTTGCCAGGGAGCCCAGGCCCCATTTACCCAAGGACGTAGTCGCCAGTTATACCGCTGGAGACGACATAGCCAAGTGGCTGGCAGCCTATGAGGTCTCCTTAAGAGCCCATGGGATCCATGAGAAGCATTGGGGTGGTGGATTATACCGGTACATGCCTCCGACAGGTAGGGATGCCCTATTGGCCCTAGACCGGGAGGAACAGGTTAATTACCCCACCATGAAGGTGGCGCTCATCAGGAAGTTTGGGTTGACCCCCGAGAAATACCGGCAAAGGTTTAGGGGCAGCCACAAGCTGAGCTCACAGAATTGGGTTGACTTCCTGGATTTTGCCAAGAAAGCCCTGGATGGGTGGGTCCAAGGTAATGAGGTGGAGGACTATCGAGGGTTGTACGACCTGATACTCAAGGAACATCTACTCGAGAAATGTCTTCCCGAGCTGAGGCAACACCTGGTAGACAGCAAACTTACTTGCCCCCGTAAGCTTGCTGAGGAGGCGGACATTTGGGCAAGTACCCGAGTGTCCACGAAGGGGACGGGAGGAGATTCTCAGAAGTCCGGACAGGGCGCTCCCCAGAAGAAAGAGGGGGGAGATAACAAGAAGCAGGAGTTCTCCAAAGGCCCCCAAAATACCTTTAAGGGGAAAAGTTTCTTCTCCACTTCTAAGGCTAACCCGCAGAAGAACCCTAATCCTGGCCAGAGTCAGCAGCCAAGGGTTATCCATTGCTATGAGTGCGGTGGTATTGGACATTATAAGGGAGACGTGAAATGCCCAAAGAGACCACCCCCTCCCACTGGAGGAAAGGCCCCGGGAGTTGCTAGTGTAGCGCTCGGGGAGGAGATGCCCTTAGTTAAGGAGGGGGAGTGGGCGGGTGTCACCTTAGTGTCCCTGGGTGATCGGGAGGTGGTTCCAAAGATCCAGGTGCCCTCAAATACTACCAAGTATGGGCAATGGGTCACCATCAATGGCCATAGAGGGGAAGCTCTGAGAGATACAGGAGCCAGTATGACTATGGTAAGGAGTCATCTGGTGTCCTCAGAGCAGGTGATTCCAGGCGTACTTCATCCAGCCGCGATGGCTGACGGCAGAATGGGCCACTATCCTGTGGCCGAGGTTCCCTTTGAGTGGGGAGGGGTTGCAGGTTCACTTCGAGTTGCCGTAAGCCCCGCCGTGCCAGTCGACTGTCTGCTGGGCAATGATATGGAGCACAATGCTTGGAAGGAGGTGGAATACCGGACTCATACTGAGATGCGGGGTACACCTGATTGGGCCTGTGTGAGTACCAGGTCTGCGGCTGCTCGGGAGGAGAAGTCGCGTGGGTTGGAGCCTGGAACAATGGCCCACCCAGCTGCTGATGAGGGAACATTTCGAGGACAGGAGGAGCCTGCCTCGATGTCCGTGCCCCGTGAGACGAATAGGCCACCTGTGGAGGTGGACCCGGAGTCCGCGGAGGAGGACATGGTTCCGTTGGAGGACTTGCCTATCCCCGCTGAGTGGCGAGTGGAAGGAGGACCATCCAGGGAGGAACTGAGCAAGGGACAAAGGGAATGTCCCACCCTCGAGGGTCTGAGGCAACAGGCTGAAGCCCAGGCAGCAGGTAACGAGTCTGGGAACTATCGTGTTTACTGGGAGGATGGTCTCCTCTACAGTGAACCCAGGGCGCCAGTGCACGGATTGTCACGGGCCCTGGTAGTCCCACAGTGTTACCGAGCCTTCCTATTAGAGTTGGCTCATGAGATTCCCTTGGCAGGACACTTGGGTCAGGACAAGACCTTTGCCCGGCTTGTCCCCCACTTTTATTGGCCTCGAATGAGGGTGGCGTCCGACACATACTGTCGGTCGTGCGTGTCATGCCAAGCCAGTGGGAAAACAGGGACGAAGCTGAAGGCTCCCCTGGAACCACTTCCCGTCGTTGGCACCCCCTTTGAAAGGGTGGGCATCGACATTGCTGGGCCCCTGGATCCACCTACATCATCCGGTCACAGGTTTATCCTGGTCCTGGTGGATCACGCCACAAGGTATCCAGAGGCAATTCCTCTGAGAACCATTACTGCACCAGTAGTTGCAAAGGCCCTGATGGGGATCTTTACCCGAGTGGGATTCCCCAAGGAAGTTGTGTCTGACAGGGGGACCAACTTCCTGTCAGCATATATGCGGGCCATGTGGAAGGAGTGTGGAGTGACTTACAGGTTCACCACTCCTTATCACCCACAGACCAATGGTCTTGTGGAAAGGTTCAACCAAACCTTGAAGGGTATGATCAGAAGTCTACCCGAAAGCCTGCGGAGGAAATGGGACGTCCTCCTACCCTGTTTGCTCTTTTCCTACAGGGAAGTGCCGCAAAAGGGAGTGGGCTTCAGCCCCTTCGAGCTTTTGTACGGGCACCCTGTACGTGGACCTCTCAGCCTGGTGAGGGACTCCTGGGAAAAGTCTCCCCGGAAAGTTCCCCAGGATGTGGTGAGCTACATGCTGGCCTTCCGAAGCCAAATGGCTAAGTTGTGGAAGCAAGCTTCTGACAACTTGGAAGCCAGTCAGGCAGTTATGAAAGCGTGGTATGACCACAATGCTCACCCAGTGGAGTTGGAGCCTGGCCAGAAGGTGTGGGTGATGGAGCCTGGAGAGCTGAGTGCCCTCCAGGACCGTTGGACAGGCCCCTACGAGGTATTGGAGAAGAAGGGCAAGTCTACCTATCTGGTGGACGTAAAGACCCCTCGGCATCCGCATCGGGTGTTACATGCCAATCGCCTCAAGCCCCACTACGAGAGGCCCGAAGTCATGTTGGTTATGGTGACTGACGGATCGGAGGAAGAGGACACGGAGCCTCTCCCCGACCTTTTTGCGTCTCAAGAAAAGGATGGGTCAGTGGACGGAGTGAAACTCTCGCCAACCCTGACTCCTGAGCAGCAGGAGGAATGTCGCCAGGTCTTGGGGTCATTCGCTCCTCTGTTCTCCCTTGTCCCGGGTAAGACCCACCTGTGTACCCATGACGTGGACACAGGGGACAGCCCACCTGTGAAGTCAAAGTCTTACCGGCTGTCTGACAAGGTGAAGGCCAGTATCCAAAGCGAAGTAGCTAAGATGCTGGAGCTAGGAGTCATCGAACCTTCAAGTAGCCCTTGGTCTAGCCCGGTGGTGTTAGTTCCTAAAGCTGCCCCACCTGGCACCACACCAGAATTGAGATTCTGTGCGGACTACCGAGGACTAAATTCGGTAACCAAAACGGATGCTCATCCGATCCCTCAGGCGGATGAATTGATTGACCGGTTGGGAGCTGCCCAATATCTCAGTACCATTGACCTCACTGCAGGGTACTGGCAGATTCCCATGTCTAATGGAGCCAAGGAAAGGTCAGCCTTCTCCACACCTGATGGACACTACCAGTTTTGCGTCATGCCCTTTGGGCTCAAGAACGCTCCTGCCACTTTTCAGCGGCTGGTGAACACGATCCTCACCGGGATGGAGTCATTCTCTGCTGCTTACTTGGATGACTTAGCTGTCTTCAGTAGCAGCTGGGAGGATCACTTGCAGCACTTGCAAGCCGTTCTCCAGGCCCTGGAACGGGCTGGTTTGACGATCAAGGCCAGCAAATGTCAGATTGGACAGGGGTCGGTAGTGTACTTAGGACACTTGGTGGGCCGGGGAACGGTGCAGCCCCTTCAGGCGAAGATTGAGGCAATCATGGCCTGGAAACCCCCCAAGACCCAGAATGAGGTCCGAGCCTTCCTGGGCCTCACAGGTTACTACAGACGATTCGTGAAGGGGTATGGCACTATCGTGGCACCCCTTACAGAACTCACCGCCAAAAAGCAACCCAGGAGAGTCATTTGGACGGAGGCTTGCCAGCGAGCCTTCGACACTCTGAAACAAGCATTGTGTAAAGCTCCAGTCCTGAAGGCTCCAGATTTTTCAAAAGAGTTCATTGTCCAGACAGATGCATCCGACATTGGCATTGGGGCGGTGCTATCGCAACTCAATGAAGAGGGTCTGGATCAGCCCGTGGTCTTTCTGTCACGAAGACTGCTTCCCCGGGAACAGAGGTGGAGTACCATCGAGCGGGAAGCCTTTGCGGTGGTCTGGGCACTGAAGAAGCTGCGACCATATTTGTTTGGTTCACACTTCCTTGTTCAGACAGACCACCGACCCCTTCGTTGGCTCATGCAAATGAAGGGGGAAAATCCCAAACTGTTGAGGTGGTCTATCTCCCTACAGGGAATGGACTTTCGGGTGGAACACCGGCCCGGAGTTGACCACGCCAATGCAGACGGTCTCTCCAGGTATTTCCGCCTTAGTCTTGAGGACTCCCAAGGGGTTGGGTAGCTCTCCCCACTTTCAGCTGGGGGGGACGCGTGTTACACCCGTCTGCTTCTGAGAGTCCCCTCACCACTATGATTTCTTTTGTTCCCCTGTACCTCCCAAAATTTGTCGCTTTTTATTTGTCTACCAGGACTTTTTATGTGTTGTTTCATGGGGTTAGATGTTCCTTGACGCCCAGTTGCTCACAAGGTTTGTGGCACCTATTTACAAGGCGCCTGGCCCAAACCTGTGGCATTACAAACTGGGGTTGTCAACCTGTATAAATGAACCTAAAATGGTGGACACCCTTTTTCCTCATGTGAAGAGACTCCCATTGGAGCCTTCATGAACCCTGGCCTTTTGAGGTTTTGGCGCCCTTTGTTTGGCGCGCATTTCTGACAGGAATTCCTTTATTTTCCTCAGGTACACAAAATGGCTGCTCTAGAACCCCAGTACGGTGGCTGTGAGTGTCCTAAATACCCCTAAAGAGTGCCTTGTCATTGTCACAGCCAGAGAAGGTTCTAGAACCTTCTGGCTCGTGCCAGTACCCCAGGGCACTGGCTATATAAGGCCCAGTCCCTGGCGGCCATTTTAGGATGGAGATTAGTTCAGACTAGAGAAGAGATTCCAGACTTGACACCAGATTGACACCTGCCCTCTTGACCCCTGAGGTGGCTGGTAGCGCAGGCAGTAGAGCAGCAAAGGGTTGCTGGCGTTGTGTCTGACTGGCGTTCCAGTCAGCTACGTGAGAAGTGATCTAGCGCCTACAGCGCCTGCCCAGCGAGTACCTCATTGCCCCCAAAGACTGTGGCCAGATTCGTGTGCCTCCCCGCCCCCCCCCGGTGGTGAACTGTGATCGATTTATCGAGTCGCGAGGCGAGAGCAAGTTCGCCGCGACCGCGATCGTCAGCTGTGCCCCCTTCGCGACAGGTGCCTCTAGAGGGGAGCTCGGACGTCTCCGAGCCCCACCAGCGTAGAGCGCTTCCTGCGCAGATTGAAGGTGAGGTGGTGCGCCGGGGCGGGGAAAGGTCGGCCTTCGTTGGGCGGGACTAGCATCTCTGCCACTCCCCAGTGACCCGGGAGCTGTAGCTGTGGGCGGGAACCACCCTGAATGCGGAAGTCGAAGGGAGGTCCGTGGAGCCCCTGAGAGCCCCGTCGCTAACGAGAGAAGTGCTGTGCCCGACTGAATCGTATTTTGATTGCAGCCGATGTGAGGTGGGCCCGTTTCTTCATAGTGAATGCAGCGCTGTGAACCAGCATTCATTTGACTGTGCGTGAAGGTTGTGTGACCTCTCCGGCAGCCCGTTCGTCAGTCTAAAGACTTTGAACTGGTGCCGCCTGTGCTCAAGTGGTGCTAAAGCCCGTAGGCGCGCATAGACTTCACCGGCAAAGCAGAGATCCTATCCCGGTGACCGCCGAGTGCAAATGATGTATCTACTGTGTTTCTTTGCCTTTTAGATATACGCGCATACGCCCTGAGTGATTATTAAAGAGTCCCAAACCTTATTTTGTGCTCAGAGAAGCCGTATACCCGGTCATTGAAAACAGCATAAACTGTAAGAGTTATCTTTCCCATTTGAAACGTATTGCAGATGTAATGATTCGAAAGTATTTAATTGGTGGCAGCGATACCAGAAGAAACATGTGGTTGTTTATTTAAATGAACCAATATTTATTCTGATATTTATTCTGATATTTATTCTGATATTTATTCTGATACTCATTCCTGAAGTTATTCTATTTATTAATACTATTTATTACCAGAACTGTATGACCAAAAGAAATGTATATGTGCTTTCCCAGTCAACCCTATTTACAACAAAGAACTTTTATATAAAGGACTCGTATTTTTCTACAGCAGTGGTGTGGTGTCCTTCTTTTTGGTGTGGATGTACAAGGAGTTATTATTGGGTCAGAGCCGGCTTAACACTACAGCCTTCACTTGCCTTGTCACTTGAGCCAAGCTACCCCCTTTGTGCTGGGCTTGCCCATCGCAGGTCCAACAGAGACAAAAGGCCATGTAAGTTTGTTAAATATAAAATGAAGTACAGCCTATGTTAGAATGTCAAGCAGGAAAGACTTAGAAAGTAGGTGAGAATCCTCGAGAATACATCAGTGTCAAGAAGGGAGGGGGCTCCAGAGACATCTGGCAATGAAGCACATTACAGAGACCATAGCAGAGCATCCAACAAGAGAAAGACCCAGAACCCTTGGAGAGTCAGCAAGAGAAAGACCTAGACCTGCTGACAATCTCAGTTTCCATCTAGAGACTAAAGAAAAATATCATTCATTCAAACAGGACACAGACCCAGATACGAAAATGTTTCTGCTAAGAATTCATTTTCCCCATTATTCATGACGAGTTACCCTTGTCATTAGCATCCAAGTGGTTAAGCAGAAGATGGACACTTTATAAAAATGTCAGGGTGTTAAAGAAACAGACCAGAGGCACACAAAAGTATTAAGCAGTAGAGACGATGTAAGTCTATCAAGCAAGAGGCTAAGGAACAAAGCCAGAGCAATAAACGAGAGAGAGGCCAGAGACAACATCAGTGTCAAACAGGAGAGAGATCCAAAACACAATGTTGGTATGTTAATCTGAGGTGAGGTCAAAGGGAGATTCTTAGAAGGACAACTGCAGCAGGCTTCATTGCCCAGTACCCAACTCTGTTTCTGGCAGGCAAACCTTTCCTTGAGGACTTCCTTGGAGGTCTGTCAGAAGCTAGAAAACATAGGTCTGGTTGCTCATATTTCACACCACATCAAAGGTACCTGTGATCTCAGAGAGGAAGACAAAGCGGATCCAGGAGGGTCCATGCTCCTGAACTGCCAGCAGAGTGCGGGCCTCACACTGAAGACCGGTCTCCTCCTGCACTTCTCGTTTCATGGCTTCAATGATGGTCTCATTCAGCTCCATCCTCCCAGCAGGAAGGTACCACTTCCCGTAACACTCCTCCTTGGCTTCCTGTATCATCAGCACCTCCTTCTGGAAGACACAGGAGAGAGAAGCAGATGATAAACTCTTACAACAGTGATTCTCAACCGTTTGAGTTTTGGGGACCCTCACTGAATCAATTTTGGAACGTGGGGAATCCAACTTAAGCATTGTCGATGATTTGAATCACAAAACAATACACAAAAATACAGAAAACAACATTCATCAAACAAATACACAAATGATGACACATTTTATTTAATTTGCAAACATATGTAATTATATATATATATATATATATATATATATATATATATATATAGGTTGGGGCTTTTCTAAATTCAACCGAGGCCGCTCATCACCCATACTATATTTTGTTTGATGCACCTGCACTGCTAACAAATCAATCTGAGGATACTCATTTCATTTTTAGCCTCCAATTTCATATTCTTTCACATTTACATCAAGTTTTGAAATTTTCAGTTGTACATTTAGCCTCTTAATTTATATACACTTTATTATTCTGTTAATATTATTTAATTTTTTAAGCAGTCGCGGACCTTCTGAGGAGGCTTTGCAGACCCTCAGGGGTCCCTAGATCACAGGTCTAAAACATTAAGTGACACAGTCCCTGCATCTATAAATACACAACTGTCATGCATAGTGATCGGATTTATGCCAATGGAGACATATCTCCTGCACCACATAACTTATTATCTGTGCATAAGAGCCTCGCGTTTGCCCTTAAAGATAGTCTGCTTGCAAATATGAGCGAATACCTACAGCACTATCATACCTCTTATACCACAGGAACAAGTATTTCTGATTGATAGTTTTTCCTGCCGATTTCTCACCTATGCACCTGACTGCATCCAGAAAGTGTTAGCATAGCTGCACCTCCAGCAACGGCTCTATACCAACCCTGGACATTACTACACAAGCCTATATTCGGGGCCTCAATGTGTTCTGGCATCAGTTCCTTTTCTTTAACCCCTTCTAATGCATATGTGACACTACCTCCAACTTGGATTTTACCAAATTCCCCAGAATTTTTATGTGAAATGCCCCTTCTTGAACTTTTGTGGTTTTCATTCCTCTAATAGCTGCAAGAAACAGCAGTCGGTTTCAGACATAAGGTCTACATTTTGTGACTGGGCTACACTCATGAAGTGTCAGTCTGCAATAAATGTGCTCGCATGTAGCCAATGTGGTTTATGACCAGGGCTCATTTTGATATGGAAGTCCATTCACATTCAGCCTAGCGCAGAGGTCACCCAGTTAAGGAGTCTTCCCTTATGGGTTTCTCCCATCACAAAAAACAGCAAAGCAAGAGAGGTTCTCTTCCTCTTTCAGAAGGGGATAACATTCTTGGAACCGATCTTCCTGGCACAAATGTCCAAATGATGAAGATGAATAGGATTTGTAGAGTGCACAGATGCTCCGTGGAATTACCAGCGCTAGACTTTTCAGATAACACAGCTGAGCAAAGAGCCTTGATTTCAGCCTCTTCTTAAAGATCAGTTCTGATCCTGCAAGACGGACGTCCGGGGAACTTTATTTCCCGCAGAAGGATCCAGAAAGGAAAAGGAACAACCACCTGTCCTAGACCAAAAGATCCTTGTAAGCGTCGCCAAGGGCATATTAGATGACCGGAGTTTCCTAGCAGGACAGGAAAAGTGAACATCTGATGTATGGCTCTATAAGTAAGAACTAGAGTCTTAAACATAATGCATTTCCTCACAGGGAGCCAATGCAAAGCGCAGATATGTGGGGAAACCTGGGATCTCAGAGGAAGATTGAAAAGGAGCTTTGCAGGTGCACTCTGAAATACCTGGAGCCTTTGGATTACAAAGTTCGGCAATCCAAGGTAAAGGACATTAAATTAATCCAGCCTAGATGTGATAAGGGCCTGAGTTACAGTTTTCCTGGCTCGTGCAGACCATAGAAACACAACCTTTTTCAGCATGCGGAGGAGACCTAAACAGGTACCTACCACAGACCTAACTTGAGGCAGGAACAAAAGCTGATTGTCAAACTTGAACCTTAAATTCTTAACCACATCTGTTTGAGGGTGTAGAGGAGGGGCTCCCTCAGGCCAGCAAGCCACCCAGTTAGGGAGCGTATCCAAGCCAAAGAAGGATATTTCCGTCAAATCAGCATTGCACGACAGCTGGTTCTGGTGCTTCCAGGAGAGCACTGCAGTCGAGCATGGTCTGATTTAATCCGGGGCGATGTCTTTACCTTTATTAAAGGAGAAGAGCAGCTGAGTGTCACCCATGTACGTGACTGTCTTGGCACTAAAGGATTATGTCAAATAGGCAAAAGGGATAAGGTAGATATTAAACAAAGTGGGACTAAGAGAAGAACCGAATGGGGCCCCTACTGTTAAGGCCCTGGTGAAAAAGGAGGGGTCCAGGCCTCTTGACCTCTGTTCTCTAAAAACGATTCCATCCAACTCAGAGCAGAGCCCTTCACTGCAATCATCTGACGATGATGAAGAAGGATAGAGTGTGGAAGCGTATCAAAGGCCGCTGATAGATCACACAAAATCAGTAAAGTCTTTCCACCTGTTTCCAGTGTACATTTAATATGTTCAGAAATCTCCAGGAGTGCAGTTTTAGTACTCCGGTTTGGACTCAAACCCAATTGACTAGAGTATAGGATATCATAAGACTCCAAATAGCACGAGAGCGGTTGATTAACAAACTTCTCCGATAGCTTTGACAATACCGGGAGCAGAGAAATAGGTTTATAATTTTGTAGGGGAAGCATATTTGCCTGTTTCCAAGCAGAGGGGACCACCACTACGGCTAAGGAGTCATTAAGCAGTTTGTTCACCAATGGGTTAATCACTTCTGCCCCATGATTAACAGCTCTGTAGGACAGGGATCTACTGGCGAGCCGGATTTAAGACTCTAGGTAGCAGAAATTGTATCCGCCCAAAAAAAAAAAAAAGAGTTAAAAGAAGAAAAGGAGCATCCAGCAGCCTCTGTCCCTTTCTTAGGGAGGATTAAGCTAAAATCCCCCAAGGAGGATGTAGCCAGACTGGATTGAATTTTGAGGATCTTAGCCTGAAAAAAAGAGGCCAATTTTTCTAGCACAAGCAGTGGGTGCCATGTACTTTTTACCACTTTAAACACTTCTCTAGATGTGTTACCTACTGCTTCAATCTTATCCTCATAAAAGGCGTTCTTAGCAGACTTAACTCAAACATGATATTTCCTTAAGGCCGCCCAATAAATCGATTTATCTTCCTTCTTATAGCTCTTGTACCAGCATCTCTCTGCCTTTTATTAGACCTTGTACTGAAGAAACTCTGACCAGGGTTTTTTGTGCTGAAGGGCCGATGCCTCATAGGTGGCAAGCTTACTGTTTGGTAATTCTTGACATCTTTAAGGTTGCTCTTTCCCCCTAAATATATCCTTGGTGAACAATTCTAAATAATTTAAAGTCAACAAATTAAACTTTTCCACAGAGATACCCTCGCTAAGTCTTAACAAAATCCTGACAGGCTATGATCTTAACTTTTTTAAGGCTAAGTGCAATACCATGACTATAAATTGTGGCTCTGTGTCTCTTTGTGAACCTCTGTTGCAAGAAGTCAGGACCAGTTAGGATCAAGAAGAGTCTTTCTGACTGACTTATCAAATTTGCATAGCTCCTACCACGCCAACGAGGGTCTCTAGGTGGTGGGGCAGTTAGTGCAAGGTCACAGGCAAATCTGGAGACGGTGAGGCTTGTCTGATGATATCCTGGCTGATCTGGGAATAATGATGGTAAGGAAACCATACCACCAACCGACTGATTCTTTAAGGGCACCACAGCTTCATAGATTTGTAGTGCCATATAAGCTTTCATTTTCACTGTTCTATTTTTTATTAAATTGTTCTATGTTCTATTTTTTATTGCACATCGACACCCTGAAAAGGGATATGCTGTAAGACATGTAAAAGGCAATAAGATTTGTTTACAAAAAAATAAGCTTTCATTTTCACCACCAGAAAGCATAGGCTTGCCACAAGTAAAGAATAAGAGGGTCTCTCTTTCTGGAGTTTATTTATTTATTTATTTTTATTTTTGAAGTTTTATATAGCGCGAACAAGATCTTTGCAGATATCAGAGCGCTTTACAAAAACAAGGGGTGGGAAAACATGAGAGTGATAAACAGTCTCTTGAGCACAGAATAGCTGTAGATAATAGAAGGGTAGCAGAATAGGGTAGGTACATCAAAGAGCTCTAGATAATAAGAGGGTAGCAGATTAGGGTAGGAACATCAAAGAGCATAGTCGGTCAGAAAAAATGGATAGTACAAGTAGGTGCATAATCTCAGATAAATCCAAAGTAAATGTTCAGGTGAATTTAGCCATGAGGATAGCTTTTACTTCCTTCTTGAAAAATGCAGTGGAGGAGATAAGTCTGGTTTCTGGAGGGAGTGCATTCCAGATCCTGGGTGCCATTCCTGAGAAGGAGCGTTTATAAGTTTTTTCCTTCGGAATCTTCGAGGTTTCAGGAGAAGATTTTTTGTGCTTCTAGTGGCTCTTGGAAGCTTGTTTCCGGTCCAAGGAAGGCATGGCTTGGCAGTTCGGGCTGGACTGCTCCCATGAGGCACAGGGTCAGACTGATTTGCATATAGCCATGTCTGAACTGGGGTGGCAGAGTGGGCTAAAGACCGGTGATGGGTCAAACCCAGATCTTTTGACTGGGTGTGAGTGTTTGATTGGTTCAGATGCTCCGTCCATCACCACCCCCTTTTGTACCGCTCTAGTGGCTCTTGAGCCACCTGATATAGATAGCTTCTGAGTGAGGTAGCTGGGCGAGTTGTGGTGTACAGCCATGTGTGACATGCAGGCGATTTTCAGGTGGATTCTGGCTTCACAAGGCAGCCAGTTCAGGGATTTAAAGTCAGGGGAAATGTGCAAGCGGTTTTTTGATCCAGTGATAAGTCTCGCTGCAGCGTTCAAGGAGGCTCTTAGGGGTGCGGTTGTTGATAGGGGGAGTCCGCAGAGGGCGACGCTTCTGGAGTTGCAATGAGACCCCATATTTCAGGCATTTTAAGTGTTAAAGAAGGTCCCAGACCCGCCTTTACCCACCAAGTGACACAGAGAGCCTACAAGTGAGGAACGAAAGATAAAGGCTGTAAGTGTATGGACCCCTCCCTGGAATTGATTCCACAGCCTTCATTGTCGGGTCATGCCACCATTGTCAGACTCCGCTGGTGACTTACCTGTTCATTGAGGATGACCGCTGCAACAATGTGAGTGACGTTCTTTCTTAGCTTCACAGGCTTCAACTTTTCAGGGGCTACATTGTACTTTGCTGGCTCGTCCAGGCCCTTCCCATCCAAAAGCATTTCAAGTTCATGCTCCACCATCGGCCAGGCCATATTGGAAGGCTACTTCGGAAGAACGTATCCCTCTTCAGTACAGTGCTGAAAACGAAATGGACATAGTTATGGCGTGTAGAGAATCTACTTCTCAAAATCCTTCTCTCCAGACTAGTTCACAGTATTGGCTTTATCCTGTCCTGAAAACCCCCAGGTCCTTCCATTAAGTTTAAACTAGTGCTGCTGCCAATTTCACAGACCCTGGGAGCCAATCAAGGGATGCTCTCTCAACTAAAGTTCGGGGAGATCAGTCAGCATAGTCATGGTTACTTTCCTGCTGTGCTTTCTCATACTAGGCCACCATGCTCAGCGCTCTGTCATGAACGAAGTACCAAGCCGTGCCATGTCAAACCTGACAGTCAAATTAATAGTCAGCCGTGAACGAGTGCCTTGCTCATCACAGCAGGGCCGGACTGGGAACCAAAACCGGCCATGACAAAGTGCTCGGCAGGCCCCACCCACCCCCTCACAGCGTTGAAGCAGAATGCTTCTGGCAGGCACACTATCATTATGGATGGAACAGCTTTGATCAGAAAATGATCATGGCTCATTGCTTCACTGAATGCAGTCATGGCTAAATGCCTCACTGTAGTCGTAGACGGATGCTTTGCTCAGTGCACTGTCATGGCTGACTGTTTGACTTCGTGTATAGCTATGGCTGGCTGCTGTGCGTAACGCCATGGCAACATTCCTTGATTAGCACACCTGTTTAGCACGCACGATCTACAGCAGCTGCCCAGCTCAGTGCACTGTCATGCGCCACTTCTTCCCTCACAAAACGGTCAGTTTGCTGCCTTGCTTACAGCGCTACTGTGGCTTACTACTTAGCTTTGTGCAGTGTCATTGCCTACTGCCTTGATCATTTCACTTATATAGTGGACTCCCTCATTCGGTGGACTGTCGAGGTCATCTGCGTCACTTAGACCACTATCATAGCAAATTGTCTTACCCATTGCACTGAGAGGGTTAGCTATCAAACTCAGCACTGGGGGGCAGATTTACAACTTCTGGTGCATCTCTGCGAATCAGCAGGGATGCGCCAGAACAGTTGCGACATGCCAACCCACCCGCACGCCACCACTGATTCGCCACATTTACAAGGCGGCGCACCGTGGCGCACGGATGGGCAGATGCGTGTCGCATCCCGCGGCGGAAAGAGGGCGTATTGCTGGAGTCGCGTCGCAAGCTCGACACAGCTCCAGCAATGCTCGGGGTGCCCCTATGCCTAACATGCTGCATCAATCCCTACGCCTGCTTCAAGCAGGCGCAGGGTTTTGGTGCAGCATGGCCATAAAAGGGACTGAGTGAAATCTTGTAGATTTCACTCAGCCACTTTTCCGAGGCGTTCCTGCGCCGGAACGCCCACATGAGGCGCAGGGCTTTACAACGTGACGCATCTCCCAGATGCGTCACATCGTAAATACCCCGCAGCATGACGCTGGCTTTACACAGCCGCTGCGTCACAAAAGTGACGCATCCGCGGCGCAAATGTGGCGTACGGGGCTTGTAAATCTGCCCCTTACTATCTTGCACAGCACTTCCTGCACTCTATTCTGGAGTAAGAACATTGGGTATCTACTGGCACTCTTCTGACACTCTAGAGCTCCAAAAGGCCAACACCTGTAAGAGCCCTTCCATGAGGGACTATCCCACTCATCTCCTCGCCACTACTCTCTTAGGTCTCTTGTCTATGCCCTCCTTTCTAACTTCAGCCAATAAAACTGATTCGTTTATTGTTTGTTCCTATGGACTGCGTGCAACAAGGTTATTTCCACCTTATATCTCTCTGATGTTGAAGTACGAAGTTGCATCAAGTTGTATAATAGAGCATGTTCGCTGTAGAGCTGTGAAAAGCAAAAACGATTATAGCAAGCACTATTTAAAATCAATTTAACGTTATTTTGCTGCCCTACATAACCCTTTCTACATAAAAGGCACTCATTCAGACCAACATTTTGCTGTCTTCCTCCTCTAGCATTCCACAGTGGCTTTTAAGATGGATCCTTTGTATAGGAGAGTCTATGTTATTCCCCTGACATTCCATTGTTTTGGACCCGGGTTTTCCCCTCAATAGACTCCATGCGGCCTTCCTGTTGTAGCTCCTCCTCTGGAGTCCATACGCTTCACTGGACCACTCTAACTTGGCTTTGTGCGCTGGCTGAACTCCTCACTCTCTGGCTCCTATCTCTGTGTTTATTCCATGGAGCCTCCCCTGCTCACTTTCCCCGGTAGGTTAGACTTTTAGCCATCCTCTGGAGAGACCCATCACACACCGCCTTCCCTCACACACAGGCTTCACCCACTTCCCATGGGAAAAATTTCATTTGGGCTCCTCTTGAATATGATCATTGATGTCATGGTTGTAGAGCAAGGAAGTTGAGGTCATGTTCTAAACACACAAATCATACCTCTCAAATCCCACGCATATGGAGGGTGTTGCCCTCGTGCACTCATCCTTACCCTCCAAACCAGCAAAAATGCCACTAATAGGCTTCAATAGAAGACTGGATAGGCAATGCAGGCCTGAAAAAGTGTAACTTGAGGGATCTGCTAGCTCAAGTAATTGCATTATTTGATGGATGCCAGTTTAAAAGATACTGCTGGAAAGCGCTCATAATGCTGGACAATGAGTGACAGAACACCGATGGAGTTCAGACAGTAGTGCATTAAATTCGCCTTAGCTCAAGTCTTGCTACCCCAAATTCATATGATTTAGAATTAATTCCTACCTGGTCTTGCTAAAACCCGAGACTGCCTAGTCTTGATTCCACCTCATTGCTTTCTTCCACCTGCCTATAATTTCTGCTCTTTGTCTCACTCTTGCAGGTTCTTTTTCATCTATCATTTCTCCTTCTGCCACTTTTTTTCCTTCTGCTTTCTTCTTTGTACTGTCCCCTTTTCGAATCATTTCCCTCTTGATCTAGGTCAAAGAGTTGGATGATAAAAAATAAGGACTGGTGCAAAAAAGCATGATTCCCTAGGCTTGGCTCCCAAAACTGGGTGCCAGTGCCCATCATCTCCACAAATCAGTCACTGGTCAAGTCTCCCAAGGTACCTTTACTTCCTAGTTCTGGTAGTCCGACTGTCTAATCCATTGTGACAAATAAAGACAAGTGCTACAGGATCACCTACACACATTTATTGTGTGCCATGCCTTGCTGAGCTGTAGTCTGCAGGGCACTGATAAAAAAGGAGGCTCCTTCCCTACCACCAGCATGCCATTCTACAAATACGTCCCTTATTGTGGCAGTAAATAGGTCCCCTACTGCTAACTACATAGTGCTTGAAGACTTAAACCTTCATTTAGAAAACACCAATTGTGAGGTTACCAATATTTTTTTATGGATCTAGCAACAATCCAACTAACCCAACAGGTTAATGCCCCTACTTCTAAACTTGGTCACTTACTGGATCCCATTCTTTCTAGTATGACGGAATCATTTACAGGGGACCCTTACGAGGTCCTTTTGGTCAGACCACAAAATAATTCAATTTCAAGTAAATTATTTATAAAATCAAGATGCTACATCTTACCACAATAACCCAAAAAGAAATCGGTCAAAAACAGCTATTAGCGCTTGGGAAAATCTGTTAACAAAAACAAACCCTGAGATGTCAAATGACTTAGACAATAGATATGTTACAGTCAAAGTGTGAAATCCCGGTATTGTATTGAATGCCTAGGTAATGTATAGAATGCCTGATGGTTTTCGGCAAACTATGAAATATACGTTTTTTGTGAAAATGTTACATACTTTTCCTAGGCATTCTATACAATTCCTAGGCATTATACAGAATGACCAGTACCATTTACGCAAAGTGTTAAAAGGCCACAAGATGATATTCCTAGGCATTCGGCAAAGTGTGAAATCCCAGTATTGTATAGAATGCCTAGGTAATGTATAGAATGCCAGATGGTTTAGAGGCAAACTAGGAAATATAAGTTTTTTGTGAAAATGTTACATACTTTTCCTAGGCATTCTATACAATTCCTAGGCATTATACAGAATGACCAGTACCATTTACGCAAAGTGTTAAAAGGGCACAAGATGAGAAGCCTTTATTAATTAATACGCATTTGAAACTGAAAGAACAAAACTACGAAATAAAGCACAGGATATTCTTACCGGAAAACAATGAAAGCAGAATTGAGATTGAAGTACTTGTTACACTAAGAAAGGCAGGAGTAACACGTGGAATTGTACTCACTTTTATTCTTCACACAAAAACACCTTCTATTTTGGTACTTTGATCTTGTACATACATTTAAAGACTTAAAGAACAATGTAAACAGAATATTGTTACCGGTGAAACACAAAGCAGAACTGGCATGACCTACAGAATGCGAACAGAATATTCTTACCGGTAAAACACAAAGCAGAACTGGCATGACCTACTTATTGCAGCACAAAAACACCTTCTATTTTGGCACTTTGATCTTGTACGTACATTTCACGACTTAAAGAAGAATGCAAACAGAATATTGTTACCGGTGAAACACAAAGCAGAACTGGCATGACCTACTTGTTGCAGCAGGGAAGGCTAAGTGACATTTTGAATTGCACTTAATTTTCTTTTTCACACAAAGGCACCTCATATTTTGGCATTTCATCTTGCACATACACCTGACGAATCCTTGGCCGCTTCCAGTGGATTGAGGAGTAGCTGCAGATCGGAGAGGTATTTCGTGGTCAGGAACGTCTTCAATTCTCATTAAATTCTTTGGACATACGGTGAATTGTGATCTGGCATAGAGTTGCTTCAAGATTCCTTGTGCAGTTCCAATTCGGTAAAAGCCATCTTCCGTCACGTTCATAACAACTGCCAAGAGATTGCGTGAGTCACCCCGCCCTTTGTCGACGTCGGAAATCTGAACTCGCACAGTCGCACCCAAAGGCACAGGAGGAATTTTTTTGTCAGAATCCCTTTTCATTTTTTTAGCCTGAATCTCAAGGTTCGATTTCGATTCCATTTTACTTTGGATAGCTTTCTCAATATTGAAGCAAACATTGCACAAAATGCTTACCCCATACCTTCTACTTTGTCGCCGTCATCGTCTTTACGAGAATGTCCACAGATGGCATGAACGTTTCGGCCACACTTTCGACATGTATGAGCACCGCTAGTTTCTTTTAAGCAGACACAACAGATAGCGGAAGAAGAAGGATTTTCGGTAACCACGAAAATGGAAGGCTCTTCGATAAACATGGCTTCATCACTGTTTTGGTTTCCTCCATCATGGATTGTATTCTCAGCTATGTCTTCTGCAGGGAGCTGTGCCTCTTGCATTGATTCATCTCGTCTTTCTTCCTGCTGTTGTGTTGTTTGCACGCTCTCTATTATTTTTTCGAGCTCTTCCTCAGTCTCTACGTCTTGTAAAACGTTGTCAGGCAGGGACGACGTTGAGAGACCTACTCTAGCTTTGCAGACGAACAGAGCTTCGTATGGTGACCTCTTAATCCCAGAATGAAAAGGTCTGTTCTTTATAAATTGGACGAACCGCAATCCCTCACTCCAACAGCTACTTTTTTCCTGACTGTGAGTGGCGCAGCTTACCATGGACGATCTTCAAGGTGGGCCAATACTCCTTTAGGCTGCTTACCTCATTGTTTGCAAATTCCCTGCCGTTATCGGACTGTAGAATCGTTGGAGCACCAAGCAACGTAAATATGTCGACGAGCTTGTAGGCTACTTCCTCCGCTCTCTTTGATTTCAGAGCCCTGAGAACTACAAACTTAGTGAGATGATCTTGGTACACCATTATAAACTTGTACTCTCTGTCAGGATGGGACTGAAAATCGATGAGATCGACCTGACAACGGGAGTTGAATTCAGAAAAAAACATTGGCTTGACCACAACACCTTTTTTTAACACCTTTTTGCTTCTTCTGGCAAGGCTCACAAAGGTGAATGTACAGCTCAATATCATGACGGGTAATGTTCTTATACTTAATTGAAAGTTCTTTCAACATCCTGTCCCGTCCTCCATGACCAATAGCCAAATGGGCCTTATGGAGTACGTCAAATAACTCTGAGTCCGCTACGTAAAACTGAATAGCACTGGTACCTTCTTTAACAGGATAGATCAACTTAGTCGTATTCTCGACCATCATTACGTCATAGTGTTTCACCAGCCAATAGTCCCGTGGTTCCTTCTTAATGGTCGTCTTAGCCTTTTTCACATCGTCCACTAACTTTTGGTAACTGGTTTCGGTTAGGAAAACACTGTTTTTAGCAGCATTGGCTCTTACTTGAGATAATTCATCGCAGAACCGTTGTTGCATGTCAGCATGGCGTGATTCCTGTCTTGGCACTACACTCCCTTCCGACATGGTGATACAAGAACCACGGGAAAGGATGACGGCAGAGCGTCTGTGGAACCTCAGCCGGATGCTATACACGACCTCTGACCCTGCTTGCAGGCAGGTCGCTCCCCACACAACCGCACCTGCTCTTTGCCTGGTTACTTGTGCTGTCTCTGCCCCTCGCTTGCTGGCAACTTGTGCTGTCTCTGCCCCTCGCTTGCTGATAACCTGTGCTGTCTCTGCCCCTCTCTTGCTGATAACTTGTGCTGTCTCTGGGATTAGGTGTATTATATACTTTGCCGGCAGACAATCTGGCAAAGTATACAATGCCTAGGCAATGTATAAAATATCAATCATTTCATACTTTGACGTTTGATTTTCAGGCATTCTATACATTACCAAGCCATTCTATAGAATGCCGGATTTCACACATTGCCGGGCGGGAATAAAATGGCGGGATTAGGCGTATTATATACTTTGCCGGCAAAGTATACAATGCCTAGGCAATGTATAAAATATCAATCATTTCATACTTTGACGTTCGATTTTCAGGCATTTTCAGGCATTCTATACATTACCTAGGCATTCTATAGAATGCGGGATTTCACACTTTGACTGTAACATATATAACAGAAATGAAGAATGGATCCAGAATGCCTTAGATAAACTAGCCCCTAATAAGCAACATACTGTCACAAGGAGGGGAGTGAAAGCACCATGGTTCTCATTAGAACTTATAGAACTCAAAAAACTAGCTAAAAAACAAGAGAGAACATGGAGGAAGAATTATGATGCTACTGAAAAAATGAATTACAAAATAGCAATACAAATGTACTACCAGGCCATTAGGAAGACAAGAGTGGACTTATTTATACACATTTCGGAAAGCTCTTAAAACTTTTTATTCAACCACTAGTTCATTACGCTTTTCCACTTCTCTTGCTTCACTAGGGCTGTAGTTATTCTCTACTCGGACCCACCCTGTTTTGGTAGTCAGCGCCTAGACGCCTGCGGGTAGTAGTGCGCTTTAGAAATCATAATTTCATTTCATTTGCTTCTAAGATAAATAATGCTGCCAACTCCTCTAAGGTACTTTCAATATGGTAAACCGCCTGATGAAATCAGCAATTTAAAAAGCGGGCCCCTGCCATCAGAAATAAGATGCAATATGCTGGCCAACTTTTTTGAAGAAAAAGTAAATAAGATTCTCTTCCCGTTAGGAAAAAACAATAACGCCAATAGGCCTCTGGCCGCACAAAAGGGAAAATTATCTTAGTTTCCAGAAACCACCTATGAAGACACTGAAAAAATCTTGAAATCCTTAAAATCTGGATCTCCTCTGTACCCTGCACCCCCTGATATATTGTTAAAAGGGGGGAAAGCAGTGATATACGAGTTGACAGATATGTTGAATTGTTCACTCAGCTAAGGCACAGTGCCCAAAAAAATGGAAACACACCTTTGTAAAGCCTTTATTAAAAAACACAATTGGCCGACCCTGACAAATGTGAGAACTACCAGCCAATATCTTTCCTGCTGGGACCCAATTAAGTCCTGGAGAACATGTTAATAAGAGCCTTTTCCCATATTTAGAAAGAAACAATTTCTTCGATTTCAATTAAAAACCTTATTTGGGTCATAGCCATAAAATTCACAAGTCAAAAGTGGAGTACATAAGTCCCTCTTGCTCAAAAGAATAAAACTGTCCCCCCCCCCCTCTCTCCCCCCTCTTTCTCTCTTTCTCTTTCTTCCCTTCTTGTAATTGAGGGAAATGGACTGTTATAAGAAAAAAACGCTATTGTACGCTCCACCTATATATATATTTTTTTTTGTATGGTTTTTGTATGCCAATAAAAGTTTAAAATAAAAAAAAAAAAAGAATAAAACTATTCATAAATCACCTGCCCCTTGGTATAATGAGACACTGCGTCTTCATAAATCCCGATGCAAAAAATTGGAACGTGTCTGGAGAAGGGACTACTCCATTTCGGCCGGTCATACTTACAAAACGGAGCTAAAGCAATATCATAAGGCCTGTGTCCAAACTAGAGCCATTCATGCAAACAAAATGATCACCGAAGCATTCAACAAATCTAAAGTATTGTTTAATGTGGTCAGAGATCTTGCAGGCGCACAGACCACTGCCATACCCCCTCCTCTTTCTAGCAGAAAATGTGATGATTTGGCACGAAAATTGAGACCATTTACCAGGACATTGCAGCCCTAGATGATAGTAATGCCTTGACGAACTCACCTTCTACTGTGGAAAATGGTGTAGACCCTTGGTCGCTTCCCACAGCCTTGTGTTCACCGCCGGCCTCTCTTTTGAACTGGCCTGATCTTTGCCCTTCTACATTATTGGAGATCTTGAATAACGTTAAGTCAGGCTCTCCAATTGATCCTTTATCCATCTCGATCCTACGTAAGCTAGAGCGCTCTCAACTTACTATTATTTGCACTTTGCTTAATTCTTCACTTAGTTCAGCCACTGTCCCTAGTTGTTGGAAACATGCAATGGTCACTCCGCTATTAAAAAAACCAACTGCGGATCCCAATGTTGCTTCTAACTTTCGCCCCATTTCATTATTGCCTGCATTTTCTAAAATCCTTGAGAGGCATATTCATTTGCACTTCTCACAATTTGTGGCAGCTAACAATATTTTACATCCCTCCCAGTCTGGTTTTCGTCCGGGTTTCTCCACAGAAACCACTCTTCTTGGAGTGACTAGGAATCTCCGCCTGCTACTGGATCGAGGGGAAACGGCTGCACTGATATTACTCGATCTCAGTGCAGCCTTCGATACTGTATCTCACAGTATACTCTTAAATAACCTTGTTTCCTTTGGCATTGGCGGGAGGGCCCTTAGTTGGCTTACGTCTTTTCTTACGGACCGGACTTTTCAAGTTTTTTCTCACACGTCTATATCCAATACTTATGTATCCCCTCACGGTGTGCCCCAGGGTTCTATACTTAGTCCTCTTCTTTTTAATCTTTACGTTATTCCTTTGGCCCACATTGCACATCGTTCTGGTTTAAATGTATTTACTTATGCTGACGACTCACAAATTGTGTTTTCTTTATCCCAAGCTGATTCTTCCACCTCCTCTTCTTCCCTGAAAACTGGTCTCAGTGAAATATCCTGTTCGATGAACTGCAACTTTCTTAAATTGAACAGTGGAAAGACTGAGGTTCTAGTCTTCGGAAATAAACCTGATCTTTGGAGCCCGAGACACTGGCCGTTGGCCATGGGCTTTTTGCCCACTCCTTCCGAACGAGTACGTAACCTCGGGGTCATTATTGACGAGAGTTTGTCCATGAAGGATCAGGCCAATAAAGTCGCAGCCACCTGTTTTACCATCTTACGGTGGCTGAGAAAAATTTTCTGGATATTACCTACTGACACCCAGAGAGCTGTGATGACGGCCTTGGTGACCTCCAGATTAGACTACGGTAACGTGTTCTATCTGGGGTCTACCAAGGCGGTCATACACCGTCTCCAATTGGTCCAAAATGCTGCTGCACGGCTTCTCTGTGGCTGCTGTAAACGGGACCATATCACCGAGCGTCTGAGGGAACTTCACTGGCTCAATCTTGACAGCCGTGTAAAATTCAAGGCATTGTGCATTATGCACAAGATCAAGATTGGAGTGGCCCCTTCTTACCTTCAGTCCCTAGTTATACCTTATATTCCTGCCCGTTCACTTTGTTCCTCCTCTCAACATTTATTCTGTATCCCTAAGTTCAGACTCTCGAGAATGGGCGGCAGATCCTTCGCAACTTTGGGACCCAAACTTTGGAATTCTCTTCCCTTGGTTGTGCGGATGGAGAACTGCCACATTCGCTTCCACAAAGCCGTGAAGACCTGGCTCTTTGCCCAATAATTCTCTAGGATTATATGTTTGCTGCTTTTTTGTCTTTCAGCGCCGGGAAACCCTTAGGGGTAGCTGTCGCGCTATATAAACTTAATAAATAAATAAATAAATAAATAAAAATTGAGAGTATGGTTAATAATGAGACCTCATTTAAAACATAATGTGGGCTCACTTAAGTGAGAACATGACAAGTGACATGCAATCTGAAAATGATGGGCTAATAATTAAAATAATCATACGGTAGCTATAAAAATATTCTCAACTTTAAAAATGACACATTAGATTTACATTATTACTCAAATTCAGACACTATGCTTGGAGCAAGAAACAATACCCGGATTGACAAGTTTGTGCTGCAGGAGTTATTCTCAGCCAGTAGGGGGTGAGAGTGAGATAACTTTGCGATGGATCGGCCATAGGCCCTCTAGAAACTCATCATTCACAACGGTGGATGAAGTGTCAGCCCTGCAAATTCTCAGGGTGACCTTATAATGGCGCACTCCTATCAAGCGTACAAAGGGGATGATCGAGTGTTGATACTACTGAGAGTAGAAGGGACAAAAAACAGATGATCAACAACGACTTACATCAATCACAAACCTGTTTCCGGGAAGGAATAAAGTAACGATGAAACAGCCCTGCCTTCGACCACAAAAGGGCTAAAAGCCATCTTAGATCGGGGTGGGGCCGCTGCTTTGATCCTACTGGATCTCAGAGCGACATTTTATACAGTGTCACAACAGGTATTAATCACAAGACTGAAGGAGATCGGAATTTCTGGAAATGCTTTTATGTGGCTAACTTCATTTCTGTCTAACAGAACTTTTCAAGTCTGTGAGGAAACTACTCGGTCCCAAATCTATTCACTGAGTTGTGGGGTCCCTCAAGGGTCCTCACGGAGTCCAACGCTGCTCAATCTGTATGTTATCGAATTGGAAGAATTCATAAACAATTATGGTTTCCACTTCTGTATCATATGCCGACGATACTCAAATTGTTATTTCCCTCTCCCGCCAAATAACAAACTCCTCAGCCCTGTTAACGCCTGCCTTAAGCATGTTGTAGAGTAGATGGCAGCCTTAAACCTAAAACTGAGGTGCTGGTGGTGGGGAAGAAACCTTCGAGATGGATATAATTAAACTGGCCTGCTCACCTTGGTGACCATCCTACCCAAAAATCCGAAGTCAATAGCCTTGGCTTTTGGATTGATGATAAAATGGAGACTCAAGCAAAAAAAACTGACATCAACATGCTTTGGCATATTAAGAGTCTTTATAAAATTGCTTAGGTGGCTACCAGAGACCTCACGTAGATTAGTAATACAGGATTTAGTAATCTCCTGACTTGACTTTGGGAACTCTCAGTACCTTAGCAGCCCGAAGTCAGTTTCAGGTCTGAAACTGATTCAAAATCTTCTTACTCCTTATAGCCCTGCAAGAATGTGGTAGTCCAACAATCAGCACCTCTTCGTAGTTTCAAGGATAATGAGGACCAAGAGTGGCAGGAGGTCCTACTTCTTCCTCGCACCGAAGCTGTGGAATGCTCTCCCTCTGAACCTAAAACTTACTGAATCTGAATTAGCCTATAAGAAATTGTTGAACATTTCTGTTTTAGTCTACCCTTCCAGCTGTAGGATATGTTGTTATAACGCTGGCAAGCCCTATCGGATAGCTACACGCTTTACAAATTACTGTGAGTAGAATAGAATTAAGGAGACCTATTCCTCTTACCCAAGTTGTGTTCTCACTGGAAGCCAGGTTTAGAAGACAAAGGCCATCCAGCTAGATGATGCCATACACCATCTCCAGACACAGCAGCCAATTAGAGGAAATGTTGCTATACTGTGGTGGCAATCAATATACAGAGATTGATTGATTGATTGAGTGTTTTCATTTCTCACGCTCTGTATGTAAGGTGTGCTGATTAATTATACTAATAAAGCCTTTTTACACAGCACATACATTGTGTTTTCCCACATAATGGTCGGTGTTACAACTAAATGCAATGCTAACGTTAACAGCCTTGGAAAATGAAAGAAAATTAAAGAATACGTTAAAACCTGTACGGAGCCACACTTATGCATTCGCAGGATCAATGCAGCTGTGTGCATAAACCACTAAGCTATTTCACTAGGGCTGGAACTTGTGATCTGCAGGTTACTCAAAGATTTCTGCAAAACAACTCAATTAACTTTCTTACTGGAATACCTACCAGTTCCGGTGCAGCTCGAAACATTTTAAACACCAGTAGCACCATGGCCACATGGAGGAACACTGTAATGTGTTTGTCCAATTTTGGTACAGTTATGTGGTGGTTGGCACTGATGCATCCTCAATTTAGGCTGTTAGTGGTGTAAGAAAACTGCAGCCTGACTTACTTTATTTGTTGCAAATATTGCACATTGTAATATAAAGTGTCCAGCATTGCTCAGGATTTAATATTGGAAGTCAGACTCCGATGACTACTGGTTATTGTTAATTAGCACGTGTGTAGCTCCTAATCTGTCACTACTATACCACGGCAGTGCCTCTCGATAGTTTGGAGGGAAGCACTTACTGCAGAGATCTCTGTGTAATAGGCTGGTCGCAGATCTGCATCATAATAAACAGAGGGTTTTGTATCTGCTACAAAGCAGTGCATGCAACCGCCAGGTCATAGGCTTGTTATAATTAGATGTTTAAGCGGGATAATGTTTTGGTGCAGACATTCTTCTGTAACCTACAAGTCATATGTTCCAACACTGGCAAAATGATTCAGTGTTGGAAGCTGGAAGCACCTGCAAGTAACCTACAAAGCATGATAAGGAATCCTTTTGCGCACTTAGTCAATCTGTCACTCTATTCGGTTGATAAAATCAGTATCAATACCTTGGTTAGTAATTAACACAAATGATTAAGTTGCAAACCATTCAATTTGTTTTCTGTGGGATATAAGTGAGTAGTACAATTACACATACATGTGCAAACATTTAGGCCTACATACGTACAATAGATGCAATGTGAGGTCAGTGGTCATGTTATTTTCCTTAACTAGCTTAAACTGAGTAAATGCACGTGTACTGCCAAACACAATTGCTCTACTATCATCACACACATTTTCTTTAAAAGTCTTTTATACTTTTCGGAACAGTTTCTGTCAAATGCTGTCATTCTCAATTTCTTCCTTGGCTACTTTGTTCAGTGACGTTTCTTGGACACTTCCTCCATGGTATACTGTGTCAGGAGTCCGTGGTGGAGCTATGTCCAGATGGAAACAGTTTTGCTTGCTTACCTGCTCCTAGACTTGCTACAACTCTTACAAAAAGAATGAATGGTTTGATTTTAATCTGTTCCAATCCAAAATCCTGGATTGTGAAAGAACAGCATTAAATGCTATTCAGCGGGCAGCAGCTCTGCATGGCACACACTTTATGTCCCTTTGCACTGCCGTGTCCCTCTGAACAGCACAGTGGGAGCAGGATGGGCACTGGGAGCGTGTGCTGCCAATGGAGACCTGCCAGCGAGTTTGTGTGCTGCAGAGTACACACAATAATCAGCAGCAGGCACATAAAGACCCAGAGGTTTTATATGGCCATTCAAAACGGTGACCACCACATAACGCACACGTTTCTACTGCAAGTAACTACTTATCAAGTTTACAGGAATTATGCCCCAAGATTTGATGGATAGACATAAAGCTCTGCAGCAGATGCCTTAACACCCTGAAATACCTTAAAGCGTGGGATGTTTGTGATCAATAAAACAAGCCACCTTGTAAATTTGAGGTCAAATATAATGTATAGGAAATGACCGACCATGGGCTGATGGACACCGACTCCAACCGTCATGACTCCTCGCCTTTCTGCCACCAAAACAACCTAGCCCTAAATGCGAGGGCTCCTGTGACACAGTTGTTTCATTTTGACACTGGCAACCCTCCCTAAACGGAAGGGAGTTTAAAAAAACGCCGGTGTTGTTACCTCCGCCTCTCATACAAAAGACGTTAAAAATCAGATTACCTCTGCCTTGCCTTCGAAACTAACTAATATCAATAAATGAAGGAATGTAGGTATTCGGAAAGGTAAGAGTACAGTCAGTGACAGCACAGGAGGCGGTACGGAGGAATCTTCATAGCTCTCTGACACATCCTGCGATCGGCTAAACAACTATCACGCCCCGGAAACGAAAGCTCGAATAAGCCTCCCAGCCGCTCCGGAAGTGAACACCAGCCACACGTGGGCTGGTGCACCCACGGACAGTGTTACGGACGATATGTGTAGTTCTCGAAGGAGAGCTGGATGCCAACGCGCAACATTTATTGCATCTAAAATATTGATTTGAGACATTGGAAAAATATTTATATAGGAACTGTGGCATATAATACAATATCCACCTGGCAAAGAATTCCATTCTCGTAAAATTGGCAGCTCTAATATTTATACCCTAAAAGCAAACTCTGACCATCGGTTAGGGGAAATTTTGCAGTCGTTGCTGTTTGGATTTTAAGTAAAAAAATTCGTGATCACGTAATCACGTGATCCTGCATGTTCTGATGAAAAATCTTATACCAGCTGCCACTACCTAAGAATGCACTCTTAAAAAGAAATGTCAACACCTGCTTCAGAAAAATTCCCTAGGACTGGAGACAAACTCCTCAAGAAATTCATATAGATAATCATACTTTATTTGATTTGTAAAAATCATAAAAGGGTGGATCTTACCACCATGAGATAAACATTAACATCTTTGAATCAGCATAGAGACAGCGTAAAATCACATTTAAGAAAAAAAAAAATGGCACAATAAAATAACACAAATCGTTAGCAACTTGCACAAATATGCGACCAATGTGTAAGAAAAAGAAGAGAAGAAATAAAATTAAGAGACACAAGTGTGGCCGTGCAAGGGGGTGACTGTCTCATTAAGGCTTCAGGACAAAAAATGTGTATTTTGACAAGGGATACAAATTGCTTGGGGGGTTGAATTTAACTTGATAGAACTGACACTTATTGACTCAGAATAAAGTGCATATGCGGGAAGAGTGGAAACAAGCATTGGAAATGCAATAGGTCTCGCAGCATTAGAGTTAGTGCATTTAGAATTGTTTATGGGTTTTTTGTTGTAAATCTTTTGCATTTTTATTTTTTTTTGCCAATGCTAAAGAATTACAAATCAAAAAAGCAATAAACAATTGTAAAAGCTGTAACTAAAAATCCTACGAGACCTATTGCACTGTGTGAGGGTGAGGTGTTGAGGGTGAGTGAGGGTGGTGATGAGTGAGGAGTTGAGTGTGAGTGAGGTGTTGAGGGTGAGTGAGGTGTTGAGGGTGAGTGAGAGTGAGAGTGAGTGAGGGTGAGGGTGAGGGAGGGTTATTGCGAGTTAGGATGAGGGGTTGAGGGTGGGTGATGGTGAGGGTGAGGTGTTGAGGGTGAGTGAGGATGAGTGAGGGTGAGTGAGGAGTTGAGGGTGAGTGAGGGTGAGTGAGGGTGAGTGAGGGTGAGTGAGGGTGACTGAGTGTGAGTGAGTGTGAGTGAGGGTGAGTGAGGGTGAGTGAGAGTGAGTGAGGGTGAGGTGTTGAGGGTGAGTTGTTGAGGTTGAGGTTTTGAAGGTGAGGTGTTGAGGGTGAGGTGTTGAGGGTGAGGTGTTGAGGGTGAGGTGTTGAGGGTGATTGAGTGTGAGTTAGTGAGGGTGAGGTGTTGAGTGTTAGTGATGGTGAGGTGTTGAGGGTGAGTGAGGGTGAGGGTGAGTGAGGGGGAGGGGGAGGCGTTGAGGATGAGTGACGTGTTTAGGGTGAAGTGTTGAGGGTGTGGGTGAGGAATTGAGGGTGAGGGAGGGTGAGTGTGGGTGAATTGTTGAGGGTGAGTGATTGAGGGTGAGGTGTTGAGGCTGATGTTTTGTGGGTGAGTGAGGGTGAGATGTTGATGGTGAGTGAAGGTGAGGTGTTGGGTGAGGCGTTGAGGGTCATTGAAGTTGAGGGTGGTTGAGTGAGGATGAGTGAGAATGAGGGTGAGTGAGGAGTTGAGGGTGAGTGAGGGTGAGGTGTTGAGGGTGAGTGAGGGTGAGTGAGTGTGTGATGTTGAGGGTGATTGAGGATGAGTGAGAGTGAGGGTGAGTGAGGATTTGAGGGTGAGGCGTTGAGGGTGAGGTGTTGCTGGTGAGTGAGGGTGAGAGTGATTGAGTGTGAGTGAGTGTCAGTGAGGGTGAGGTAGCGTCTTACTGATTGCCCGTGAAAAGCCCAATTATCTTCTTATATGTGAAAAAGAATGAAATGCGATAGGTACATTTTACAAAAAAAATTGTGAGCTTATGTGTTGTATTTATTGTTATAAAATAGCACTCGCTCGGTAGGGAGGCTACTTCAGAGCTGATAAAAACAGAATTATACATTTAATAAACTGTCATTTTTTGTCCTGTGTGTTTAAGCGTAGTTGAGACATTGACAGCACGAGTCTGAAATATAAATGAAAACAACGCAGCAGGACCCGGCGCCTTTTCATCCCTAAAAGTATTTACCATTTGAGGAAGGACAAGGCGCGAACCCGAAATGCATCGAGGGGTGTGATGTACAAGTTGCCTATCTAGAATGTGAACGATTGTCCGATAAAGTATTTCAATCAATCATGCAATAGAAGTATAGAAAATTATTTTCAGCAAAGAAAAGACAAATGCACCAGTTTACGTTGGGATGACTGAATGCCAGCCACGGATACAAGAAAATTTATCAGGGATTCCAGGCTGCAATCGCGTAGAGTGTTAGGGGGTGTGAGGGGAGGAGGATGAGTGAAGTTATTTGCGTAAGAGAGTGTGTGAGTGTGTTAGTGTGAGGGTGAGTAAGTGTGTGTGAGGCTGAAGGTGTGTGATGGTGTATGAGGGAGATGTTGTTTTAGCGTTACTGAGCGTGTGTGAAAGAGTGTGATAGTTTTGTTGTGTGAGGGTGATGTTAAGAGTGTGTGTATATGTTAATAATAATTAAGTAATGTGTTGTTTGTAACTAAAGGTGTCCCCTTTGTATTACTTCAGTCTTATGTGTATATTAGTATGTAATTTTAAATGTGTATGTATTGTACTAACTATGTGTATGTTTTGTAACATGTTTGTGTAGTCTCGTTTTTATTTTTTTTTTTAAATGGCCGACGTATAGCGTCACGTCGACGTCTGCTATGTTTAGCGGTCTAGTTTATTTTTGAGTTGTGTGTGTTTTTTGTTTACGTATTTTTCTAGCCAATCGGAGCGCGACGTTTTTGACGTAGCGTTCCGATTTGCATACGTCAACCGTTGAATTCCCCATTGATCGAGAATGTTGGTGCGCGGAAGGCGTGTTCTTGTCCCGGTGGTGTTGCTGCGTCGTTTGACAGGTAAGAATGTATTCCTAAGTTTATTTTAATGTAATGTAATGTAGTATATATACTATGTAAAATTTAAATACTTGCTAAATTTATTTAATTCACTCGTAATATTTGTAAATGTTTGTAATGTAACATAAAGTAGTGTTTTTTATTGGCGATGTGTAATGCATATGTTTTGTTAAACTGTAATGTAATGTATTAATGTCCTTTTTTTGGTAATTTGACATACAAAAGGGGTTTGTTTCATTTCGAAGTGGTAAATGTGTTGTAATATATTGATGTAAGTTGTTTTTTTATTATTTTTTTGTGTGATGCTGAAGTAGTCGGATAATTTGTTATTGACGTACTTGAAGTATGAAATGCAACTTTGTGTCTTTGCTGACTGTAGTATTTTTAGCAATGTATGAACGACATGTACAGTGAACTAATGTATTTTTCGTTAGATTTTTGTGACTGACTCTTTCTATGTTCGTAATATGTTTTATTGTATTTGAACTAATTCCGTCTGGATAAATGCTATTGTGTTAAGCGTTTCTTTTTTTGTGTAAATCTCGACTATTGTATTCAATGCGTCCCATTTTCCGGATGAATCGTTCTTGTTTATTTCCCTCTGAAAAATTTGATTGTTTCTGAATTTTTGTTTATTTCGTCATATTTGCTTTATATTAGACGGAATTCCGTGAGAAGAAGTGCTATTGTTGTATGCGTCCGGTTTTTTGTGTAACTGTTGACTACTGTCTTTAAACCGTCCCATTCTCCGGATGAATAGTGCTTGTTTATTGCCCGGCGAAAAAGTTGCCTGTTTCACTTGTGTCTTTGTATCTCCTCGTCCTCGCTTCCTGCCACATATTTGTATTTGTTTCCTTTGTGTAATATTGTTGTAATATCGTACGAATTAAATTTACTTTTTGGCCCGAAGACTGATTAACATCCTTGCATCCTTTTAGGTCAATGATGTTAAGTTTTTTTTGTGTCTAACGTATCTGATGCTATACTCCGTCGACCCCCTTGTTTTCCGTCCTGAAATTTCTTTATGTGTAAGAAAATGGCCTAACATTCCTCAAATTGCAGAGTGGGTGAATGCTGCAGAGTGGGTGAATGCTGCAGAGTGGGTGAATGCTGCAGAGTGGGTGAATGCTGCAGAGTGGGTGTATGCTGCAGAGTGGGTGAATGCTGCAGAGTGGGTGAATGCTGCAGAGTGGGTGAATGCTGCAGAGTGGGTGAATGCTGCAGAGTGGGTGAATGCTGCAGAGTGGGTGAATGCTGCAGAGTGGGTGAATGCTGCAGAGTGGGTGAATGCTGCAGAGTGGGTGAATGCTGCAGAGTGGGTGAATGCTGCAGAGTGGGTGAATGCTGCAGAGTGGGTGAATGCTGCAGAGTGGGTGAATGCTGCAGATTGGGTGAATGCTGCAGATTGGGTGAATGCTGCAGATTGGGTGAATGCTGCAGATTGGGTGAATGCTGCAGATTGGGTGAATGCTGCAGATTGGGTGAATGCTGTCTATTGGGTGAATGCTGTCTATTGGGTGAATGCTGTAGATTGGGTGAATGCTGTAGATTGGGTGAATGATGGAGATTGGGTGAATGATGGAGATTGGGTGAATGATGGTGAGTGGGTGAATGATGCAGAGTTTCTGAAAGATGGATAGTGTGTGAATGATGGATAGAGTGTGAATGATGGAGAGGCAGAGTGCTGTTGCGTTTTTGAGTGTTAGTGTGTGTAACTGAGGGTGAGTCGTTGAGGGTGAGTGAGGGTGATGTTGAGTGAAGGTGAGGGTGAGGTGTTGAATGGTATTGAGGGTGAGGGTGAGGTGTTAAGGGTGAGTGAGTGTGACTTGTTGAGGATGAGTGAGGGTGAGTGAGGTGTTAAGAGTGAGGTGTTAAGGATGAGATGTTGAGGGTGAGTGATGGTGATGTTGAGTGTAGATGAGGGTGATGTGTTGAGTGTGAGTGAGGGTGAGTGATGGTGAGGGTGAGTGAGGGTGTGGAATTGTGGGTGAGGTGATAAGGGTGAAGTTAGTGAGGGTGAGGTGTTGAGGGTGAGGGTCTGAGGGTATGCTGTGCTGTACCTGCTCCGTGTGTGAGGGAAGCTTGCACTGTTGCCGCCTGTGCTGTACCTGATGTATGTGTGATGAAAGCTTGCACTGCTGCTGTCGGTGCTGTACCTGTTCCATGTGTAAGGGAAGCTTGCACTGCTGTTGGCTGTGCTGTACCTGCTCCGTGTTTGAGTGAAGCTTGCATTGCCGTTGCCTGTGCAGTACCTGCTCCGTGTGTGATGGAAGCTTGCACTGCAGCTGCCTGTGCTGTACCTGATGTATGTGTGAGGGAAGCTTGCACTGCTGCTGTCGGTGCTGTACCTGTTCCATGTGTAAGGGAAGCTTGCACTGCTGTTGCCTGTGCTGTACCTGCTCCGTGTTTGAGTGAAGCTTGCATTGCCGTTGCCTGTGCTATACCTGCTCCGTGTGTGATGGAAGCTTGCACTGCAGCTGCCTGTGCTGTACCTGATGTATGTGTGAGGGAAGCTTGCACTGCTGCTGTCGGTGCTGTACCTGTTCCATGTGTAAGGGAAGCTTGCACTGCTGTTGCCTGTGCTGTACCTGCTCCGTGTTTGAGTGAAGCTTGCATTGCCGTTGCCTGTGCTATACCTGCTCCGTGTGTGATGGAAGCTTGCACTGCTGCTGTCGGTGCTGTACCTGTTGCATGTGTAAGGGAAGCTTGCACTGCTGCCGCCTGTGCTGTACCTGATCTATGTGTGAGGGAAGCTTGCACTGCTGCTGCCTGTGCTGTACCTGCTCTGTGTGTGAGGGAAGCTTGTACTGCTGCCGCCTGTGCTGTACCTGATCTATGTGTGAGGGAAGCTTGCACTGCTGCTGTCGGTGCTGTACCTGTTCCATGTGTAAGGGAAGTTTGCACTGCTGTTGCCTGTGCTGTACCTGCTCCTTGTTTTCGAGTGAAGCTTGCACTGCTGCCGCCTGTGCTGTACCTGATCTATGTGTGAGGGAAGCTTGCACTGCTGCTGTCGGTGCTGTACCTGTTCCATGTGTAAGGGAAGCTTGCACTGCTGTTGGCTGTGCTGTACCTGCTCCGTGTTTGAGTGAAGCTTGCATTGCCGTTGCCTGTGCTATACCTGCTCCGTGTGTGATGGAAGCTTGCACTGCTGCTGTCAGTGCTGTACCTGTTGCATGTGTAAGAGAAGCTTGCACTGCTGCCGCCTGTGCTGTACCTGATCTATGTGTGAGGGAAGCTTGCACTGCTGCTGCCTGTGCTGTACCTGCTCTGTGTGTGAGGGAAGCTTGCACTGCTGCCGGCTGTGCTGTACCTGATGTATGTGTGAGGGAAGATTGCACTGCAGCTCTCGGTGCTGTACCTGTTCCATGTGTAAGGGAATGCTGTTGCCTGTGCTGTACCTGCTCCGTGTTTGAGTGAAGCTTGCATTGCCGTTGCCTGTGCTGGAGCAGCTCCGTGTGTGATGGAAGATTGTGAGATCTGGCATAACGGAAGGATTGGTAGTGCGTGCACAGTTTTTTTTTTTGTTTGTTTATTGTTGTAGTGAAAAGTTTTATGTATGCACTGTGTATGTTCTCTTTGTGTGTTTTCTTTTTTATATTTTCTTTATTTCAGGGAATGAGCTGCTACGATGGACAGGTAATGACAAATTAATTTGCATAATATTAAAGCGTGTCTTTGTGACTTTTATACTTTTGTTTATTGATTTGCTTATTGTAAAGCTAATGTAATTATTTTATTAGGTCTCTCTGCTCGCATGTACTTTCTGCCTGGCTTCTTGCATTTGATTTTTATTTTATCAATGGCTGCTATTTCGGTGTATTTGTTGCCATGGATTGTGTTCCGTTTTGCCGTACGTGTTTTTTGGTCGCACTTGGCTTGTGTATACGTTTCTAAAATTATTTAGTGTATGTAATTAAAAGTTTTTTTTTTCTGTTCTAGTAAAGGGTATTACGCAATGTATTCCCTTTACGTTTGTTACGTAAGGGATGTTAGCGTTCTATTTTTTAATTGATGGTGATGTAATTATGAGCGTTACGTAATTTTTAGCCAATCGCAGCTCTACGTTGTGTGACGTAGCGTTGCATTTGACATGCGTCAACGGGGCTTTTTCCAAATTGATGTGAATGTTCGTGCGGTAAAGGTGTGTTATTCCTCCGTGTTTGTTGCTGCGTCGTCTCACTGGTAAGATGTACATTTATTAAAAGTGAGTACATGAATTTGAATGTATTAATACGTGTGTGTATATACGTATTATTAATAATGTTTTATTAGGATGTATGAGTGTTTTATTTGTATTGCGCCATGTGTATTATCGAGTTTTGAGTTACAATATTCCTTAGTACTGTTCTAAAAGATATATGTTTGAAAAATATAGTTTTTTCGAAATGTTACATAAAGCAATGTTTATGTTTGTATGTGTTATGTCTTTGAAATTGCGTCCCTTGTTATTTCTCGCTCACTTTCCTTGTGTTTTGAATTTTTCTTGATCTTTATGCGAATGTTGGCTCGTGTTTAAGTAGATTCTTTGGGATGCATTGAGTAATCTTTGCTAGTGTCTTCCTGGTATGTAGTTTCAGTAGTTCCGTTTCGCCTGAGGTGGCACTGTGATGTTTATTTTTCCTCTGACTTAGCTTTTGCTTGTGTCATTTGTACCGGTATGTGACTTGTTTCGCCGCTATTCATTTTTTTTGTTAGTTGCTTGTTGTAGTTAAAAGTATAATGTATGCACTGTGTATGTTCTCTTTGTTGTGTTTTTTTTTATATTTTCTACATTTCAGGGAATGAGCTGCTACGATCGACAGGTAATGACAATTTTATTTGCATATTATGAAAAAGTGCCTTTGTGAGTTCTTATACTTTTGTTTATGCCTTTCCTTTTATTGATGTTAATGTAATTATTGTATTTGGTTTTGCTTTGCTCGTACGTATTTTCTGTCTGGCTCCTCTCATTAGAGTGTGTTTAGTATTTTATCAATGGCTGCTATTTAGTTTTATTCTTTGGCATGGATTGAGTTTCGTTTTGGCGTACGTGTTTTTCGGTCGCACTTTCCTTGTGTGTAGTAATTTTCTCTTGCACGGCATCCCTTATGTCCATTTCTGCAGCAATAGCACATTATTAACATTCTGCAACCCCACACTACAATTGAGCGACATGAGATCATCACTCATTGCCAGTAGAGCCGTATTTAGAACTCCCCCAGTCTCATTTAGACATAGAACTGCAGTACTGTACAGCACCAAAGCATGCTTGTATAGCTGTAATTCTGTGTGCAACGTACAAAAAGTTGTTCTAAAGCGTGCACTTCAGGCTGGTGGTGTGTGTGACTGTTGAAAGCGTGGATTGATGGCTGTTTGTGTGGGTGTATGCATGGTGAAAGGATGCACTGATGACTGTTGTGTGTGTACGCCTTGTGAATGTGTCCATTGCTAGCTATTAGTGTGTGTGCCTGTTAAAAGCGCACATGTTTGGATTGTATGTCGTTTGTCTGCTGAGTAATGCTGTAGTGGTAATGATTGGTGCTGTGGTGGTAAGTGTTTGTGTGTGGTTGTAGTGTGATAGTGTGTTGATGGTGAGTGAGGGTGAGGTGTTGAGGGTGAGTGGATGATGGTGTGAGGGTGACGGTGTGAGGGTGAGAGTGAGTGATTGTTGGCGAGCGTGAGGCTATGAGGCTTATTGAGAATGTGAGTGGGTGTGCGAGGATGTGTGAGAGTGTGTGAGTGTGGATGTGTGTGAGGGTGGGGGTGTGTGAGCGTGTGGGCATGTGAGTGTGTGGTGCTGAGTGGCGTTGCGTGGCTGAGTGGCGTTGCGTGGGTGAGTGGCGTTGCGTGTGAGTGGCGTTGCGTGTGTGAGTGGCGTTGCGTGGGTGAGTGGCGTTGCGTGGCTGAGTGGCGTTGCGTGGCTGAGTGGCGTTGCGTGGGTGAGTGGCGTTGCGTGGGTGAGTGGCGTTGCGTGGGTGAGTGGCGTTGCGTGGGTGAGTGGCGTTGCGTGGGTGAGTGGCGTTGCGTGCCAGAGTGGCGTTGCGTGCCAGAGTGGCGTTGCGTGGGTGAGTGGCGTTGCGTGGGTGAGTGGCGTTGAGTGGGTGAGTGGCGTTGCGTGGGTGAGTGGCGTTGCGTGGCTGAGTGGCGTTGCATGGCTGAGTGGCGTTGCGTGGCTGAGTGGCGTTGCGTGGCTGAGTGGCGTTGCGTGGGGGAGTGGCGTTGCGTGGGGGAGTGGCGTTGCGTGGGTGAGTGGCGTTGCGTGGGTGAGTGGCGTTGCGTGCCAGAGTGGCGTTGCGTGCCAGAGTGGCGTTGCGTGCCAGAGTGGCGTTGCGTGCCAGAGTGGCGTTGCGTGCCAGAGTGGCGTTGCGTGGGTGAGTGGCGTTGCGTGGGTGAGTGGCGTTGCGTGGGTGAGTGGCGTTGCGTGGGTGAGTGGCGTTGCGTGGGTGAGTGGCGTTGCGTGGCTGAGTGGCGTTGCGTGGCTGAGTGGCGTTGCGTGGCTGAGTGGCGTTGCGTGGGTGAGTGGCGTTGCGTGGGTGAGTGGCGTTGCGTGCCAGAGTGGCGTTGCGTGCCAGAGTGGCGTTGCGTGCCAGAGTGGCGTTGCGTGCCAGAGTGGCGTTGCGTGGGTGAGTGGCGTTGCGTGGGTGAGTGGCGTTGCGTGGGTGAGTGGCGTTGCGTGGGTGAGTGGCGTTGCGTGGGTGAGTGGCGTTGCATGGGTGAGTGGCGTTGCGTGGCTGAGTGGCGTTGCGTGGCTGAGTGGCGTTGCGTGGGTGAGTGGCGTTGCGTGGGTGAGTGGCGTTGCGTGGGTGAGTGGCGTTGCGTGGGTGAGTGGCATTGCGTGGGTGAGTGGCGTTGCGTGGGTGAGTGGCGTTGCGTGGCTGAGTGGCGTTGCGTGGCTGAGTGGCGTTGCGTGGCTGAGTGGCGTTGCGTGGCTGAGTGGCGTTGCGTGGCTGAGTGGCGTTGCGTGGCAGAGTGGCAGTGAGTGGCTGAGTGGCGTTGCATGTGTGCGTGGCGTTGCGTGTGTGAGTGGCGTGCATGAGTGGCGTTGCGTGGGTGAGTGGCGTTGCGTGGGTGAGTGGCGTTGCGTGGCTGAGTGGCGTTGCGTGGGTGAGTGGCGTTGCGTGGCTGAGTGGCGTTGCGTGGCTGAGTGGCGTTGCGTGCGTGAGTGGCGTTGCGTGCCTGAGTGGCGTTGCGTGGCTGAGTGAAACAGGCAGAAACGTAAATGGAGAGGGGGGTGAGAGTTAAAAGAGAGAGTGAAACAGGCAGAAACGTGGAGAGTTAAAAAAAAAAGCAAATGAATCTAAGCTGCGAGATGTGGCATAACAGAAGGATTGGTACTGCGTGCACCGCTGCTTGGGGTATCTGCGAGATTTGTGTAAGTAAATGGAGAGGGGGGTGAGAGTTGGAAGAGAGAGTGAAACAGGCAGAAACGTGGGGAGTTAAAAGAAAGAGGGAATGAATCTAAGCTGCGAGATGTGGCATAACAGAAGGATTGGTACTGCGTGCACCGCTGCTTGGGGTATCTGCGAGATATGTGTAAGTAAATGGAGAGGGGGGTGAGAGTTAAAAGAGAGAGTGAAACAGGAAGAAACGTGGAGAGTTAAAAGAAAGAGCGAATGAATCTAAGCTGCGAGATGTGGCATAACAGAAGGATTGGTACTGCGTGCACCGCTGCTTGGGGTATCTGCGAGATTTGTGTAAGTAAATGGAGAGGGGGGTGAGAGTTAAAAGAGAGAGTGAAACAGGCAGAAACGTGGAGAGTTAAAAGAAAGAGCGAAAGAATCTAAGCTGCGAGATGTGGCATAACAGAAGGATTGGTACTGCGTGCACCGCTGCTTGGGGTATCTGCGAGATTTGTGTAAGTAAATGGAGAGGGGGGTGAGAGTTGGAAGAGAGAGTGAAACAGGCAGAAACGTGAATCTAAGCTGCGAGACGGAGAGGGAGGGAGAGAGGAGGAAAAAGAGAGGGGGAGTGAGACAGAGGGAGGAACACAGTTAGAGTGAGACAGAGGAAGACAGGAGAGAGGGAGGGGGAGCTATAGATGTAGGGAGAGCGCGAGAGAAAGAGAGCGATAAAATTATGTGTATGCCGGGAGGGCTCAGTGCACGAAGCCTTCGGCTGCAGGGTCCTGTGATTAACTTCATGGTCAGTTTTATGTTGTTGCTGTCCCTCCAAGCGCAATGCCGCTGCCAGCAATACCAGCATCAAAGAAAACAAGACGGAGGGAAGAGAGGGGAGAGGGGAGAGGGGAGGGGGGAGGAGAAATGCGACACGGCGGGAAGGGGCAGGCAGGATGACTCAGGGGAGGGGGCGGAGCGGGGCAGAGCGGCATGTGGGTGTGAACAAGCCGGGCCTTTGAAGTGAAGCTAAGTTTCACTTCAAAGGTGTCGGAGGAATGCGGGCGGCTGTGCACGCGCTTTTAAGCTCAATGCACATGCGCATTGAGCTTAAAAGTCACGGGCACTGCAAGGAATCGCCACGATTCCTTGAAAGTTAGATAAAGTCTGGATGAGCCCCTATAGTCTCGCTTGCTCGATGCGCATGCGCATCGACAGGCGAGACCTAAAAAGGGTATCTATTAAAAAAATAAGGGAGAGTCCAGGGCCAGCCGTGGGGAGACCAAATGGCCCAGTTCGTCTTTAATTGCTTCCTTGTTTTCCAGCTCTTGGGCAGCGAGTGCCAAGAATTTTATGGTTTTGCAGGAAAGTTGTATCAAAGACCCGCTAAGGCATTTTATCACGGCCGCCCTGCAAGTTCGAACTTGCGCTTCTCTTAGGAGTGGTAACAAGAGCATCTTCCTTAAATTTTGTAGTACCGGGCATATACATAGTAAGTGCAATAGTGACTCTGCACCCATGTCACAGAGGCGACAGTCTGAAGTTGACCAGGTCCGTAGCCATTTGGGGGTGAGATCTTTACTCGAGAACCAACCCAACCTCAGAAGACTTAGTTTCCTCTTGTAATAATCCCTGAAATTTTCTTGCAAGTATAGCTGGTGTTTCAGTTGGTTATATGTTGGCATCACGATCCAAGCGTGGCTTTTAACAGCCACTGATCCTTTATCCATGTGCAGCGATGCTTGTTTGATAGCTTTATTAGTAATCTGTTTAAAAGCATTGTAAAACATGGGTGAAAGCCAGGCTTCTTCCAGATTTAACAATAGAAGCGCTTGCCTGAGAGACTTACACGTTGAGTTGGGAAGCCTAGCCTGTTTTTCGACTTCTAGCCAGCAGAGGTGGGCAAGTGAGTTATCTTCAGCGTCCCTCATACGCCAATAATATTTGGCCAGGGCCCCTTGTCTTGCCGGAGTCTGGTTTGTTAATCCGTATTCCAGACGTATTTAGGCTTGTGAGATCTTTTTTTTTTTTTTTTTCCTCATATACCATTGTGAAATTCTTGAAGGGAAACTTGGGCAGCTCAAATGAGTTGGTCAACCTTGTCTGGCCCTGATGTTTAAAGACCATACTCAGGAGAAGCAATGCCTGATCCCTCAAGCTGCCACTGCTTTCCCAATCCACTCCTGTTCGCGCCGTATCTGACGCCCTGCGTTACTAAGAAGATAAGGGAACCAGCAGGGCCCAGGCTAAATCATAGGAAGACCAAAATACCTTTCACCTTTCACCTTTCACCTATCCTGCCAGGCCACTAAGGGCGCCCAGATTTTTTCCAGACTTGAGGGGTCACACGCCATGTCGGATTTGCTGGTAAAAATAACATGTTTGAGACAGTTTGAAAAGGTTGGGGGTATTGGGTCTTTCCATGCTCTGCAGATTTCGCGCCTAGCAAGAAGCATGATGTAAAAAATAAACCTTGTGTGGGGATCGTTGACATTGTAGGCCGAGCTCAACCCAAAAAGAATGGTGCTGATGGTAATTTCCAACGGTAGTTGGAGAACATCTTCCAGAAAACCCTGGACCATACCCCAATAGTTTCTTATCTCAGGGCAGTCAGCGAGCATGTGTACATCATCTGCAGCCAAATGTCTACACCTGGGGCAATGATATTCTAGGTTGAAAAATTTCATAAATTTTTTGGGAGTTATATATGCCCTATACATAGTGAAGAGATGATTCCGCTTCAGTGTTGCAGGCTTTACCACAGCCTGCAAGGTGGTGAAGGAATCGGTCCACAGGCCCACAGAGATTTCTCTCCCACGATTTAATACACTATCCCACAGTTTATGTAACTCCGGTTCTGCAATGTTCTCGGCTTCTAACATAGCTGCGTACCAATAAGAAATTTGGTCTTTCCACCTGCCAGTCCTGAATATAAGATCGAATTTGGGATTAGGTTTATTGAGATTCCTAGGTCTGGATAACCACCATCTAGACAGCTGGAGATATTTAAATCTGGTGAGAGTTCCCCCAGTCAGACATGATAAAACCTCCCAGTTTAACAGCTGTGAGTCTTCCTGGAGATCCCCCCAATATTCGATCCCCGCTGTCCTGAGAGGCCGAGATAGTTGGTCTTCCAGGCAAACCGGCGTACCAGGAGATTCCCAGATCGGGGCCTGCGCTGCGTAATAGGGAATATCCAGCCTCTGCCTAACAAAAACCCAATTTCTTAGAGCTGTCCCCAGAATCTTAAGTCTTATTTTTTTTTAAAACTTCGGGTCTCCATACTTAAACAAAAAGTGTGCCTGACACTGTGGTACATCCTGCAGCAGCGCTTTAAATAATAAACCTAGGGACGATGTGTCCGTTTTATCCGCCAGTAACCTGAAGTTTTTAAAATTGAAAGCGTGGCAGTAGACCAGTAGGTCTGGGAGAGGCAGTCCTCCTGTTTTTAGGGATCTCCTAAGCTTTTTCCAAGAGATTCTCGGCGATTTTGAATTCCAGATAAAGGAGCCATGCTTCCCTTGTAACTTTTTAATAGATGGTGTGTGGAATGATAAGGGGATAGAATTAAATAGAAATGTGAGCTTAGGGAGGATGATCATCTTAATCAAGTTTACTCTCCCAAAGATGTTTAAAGGGAGAGATGACCATCTTTGCAAAAGGGCACAAACATCCCGTGAGACCCTGTCTAGGTTGATTTTAGTTATATCTTCAATTTTATGGGCCAGAAGAACCCCCAGGTACCTCATCTTAGACTTTGCTCCCGCAGTCCCAGGATCTTGGTTCCACTCTATGATTTCCGTTTTATCCTTATTAATGGAGTAGCCAGAGACCTCTCCAAACTCTTCAGCTTGGTCTACCAATCTGGGCAGAGCTTCCCCAGGGTTTGGAGAAAACATAAGCAGGTCGTCTGCATATAACGCAAATTTTAACTCTAAATCAAAAATCTTAAAGGGTTTAAACACCAAATCAGATCTAAGCAAACAAACAAAAGGCTCTATATACAAATTAAACAACAAAGGTGACAATGGACAGCCCTGTCTAGTCCCGCGGGCAATAGGAACCCAGTTGGTTAGGGAACCATTGATTAAGATCTTTGCACGCGGTGAGCTGTATAGGGATCTTATAGCCATTATGAAGTTGTTTGAAAAACCAAAACCAGCCAGAGCCTTCCATAAATACAGCCAATCTACTTGATCGAACGCTTTGGCGGCGTTGACCGCCGCCAGTGTTAAGGGGAGCTTCTTATTGACTGCAACAACTATGGCTGCGATGGTTTGAAATGTCAATTCGTTGAGTTGTCTATCAGGGATGAAGCCCCTCTGATCTTGATGGATAATTGTTTTGACTATTTTGGACAGTCTAGCTGCTAGTACTCCAGCGAAAACTTTATAGTCAATATTTAACAATGAAATCGGTCTATAGGATTCGATTTTCGAAGGCTCTTTATTTGGCTTCAGGATCAATGTCACAGTGGCCTCTGCCCATGAGTCTGGGGCCCTCTCCCCCTCTTTAAAGATTTTATTGAACAGAGTTGTGAGAACAGGTATTATTTGATCCAGGACTATCCTATAAACTTCCACAGGAAGTCCGTCAGGCCCAGCTGCCTTCCCTTTAGCCATTTTCATAAGCTGGGTTCTTATCTCGCCTTCTCTGATGTCTGAGGAGAGATAGATGTTATCGTCTTCGGACAGACAAGGAAGCTGTATTTTACTAAGCCAGCTTTCTACAGCCTGAGGTGAGAGATTTGCTTTAGCAGTATACAGCGTTTGGAAAAAGGATTCGGCCTCCTCCCTAATTTGCTCATCCTCATGTGAAATTATACCTGTGCTTCGCATGAGTAGACTATTAATCTGGTTTCTAGCTCTATCCATACGTGATTTCCAAGCGAGGAGGCGGACGCATTTCTCCCCATATGAGAAGTTTTGGAGCTTGCTGGTATCCCATCTGGTTTTAAGAACCTTATCAAGACCTGCTTGATAATCTGCCCGCAAGACGTCTAGCTCTTTTTGCAGCTGAGCTTTGGTGTTTGTCTGGTTTATCTGGTTAACTGAGGCTGCCTGAAGTTCCTGTTCTTTTGATTTAAGTTTAAGAAGATCCTCTTTCTTCTTCTTTTTATTCAACTTATTCCTTCTGATTGACCCAGTGGTCAGCAAGCCTCTCAGGAAAGCTTTGAAAGTTTCCCAGATCACCTGCTGGGTAGTTGAGCCATTATTATTTTCAAAGAAGTCCTCGGTCAGAGTTATCAGTTCTAGCCTCATCCCTTCTTCTGATAGTAAGGCTCTATCTAGAGTCCACCTCCTCTGCAATTATTTTTGTTTAAAACTGATTACTAGCTCCACTGTCGAATGATCTGACAGGATAGCAGGGATATATGAGATAGTGTCAACAGAGGCAAATAACGACTGATCTAGGAGGAAGAAGTCAATCCTGGAGTGATGACCATGCCTCCGACTGTAAAAGGAAAAATCCCTTTTTGTGCTGTTTTTGGCTCTCCAAACATCCATGAGGCAATAATCTTTATTTAGGTTCTTAAGCTCCATCCGAGATCTCAGTGGGGGTGTAAATTTAACTCTGGATGTGCGATCCAACTTTTCATCGAAGATCAAGTTGAAATCGCCCCCCAGGATTACAGGCCCGGGGTGATCTAGGAGACTGGTTTTAAGCTTCAAGAGTGCTCCTGGCGCATCTTGGTTAAGGCCATAGTATACAGCACATACAAATGGAGTGCTCTGGTATTGTAGGGACGCCACCAACCACCTCCCTGACTGATCTGTTTCAAACTTAACAACTCTGATCCCTGCATTGGCTCTGATCAGTATTGCCACACCTCTCGTACTACCACTCTGGTCTGAACATAGAGTATCTTGGACCCACCCACGCTTTCCCAGACCAGACTCACACTCCCGTCTCTCTAAATGAGTCTCCTCTAGCAGACACACGTGCGCCCCAGACGTATATAGATATTCGTTAACCCTGGCCAGTTTCCTCCTGTCTCTCAGGCCGTTGACATTCCAACTAATAAACTTAATTTTATTAGTCAGGTTAACCATACCAACAGGTTCTAAGGTAAGTTGCCCTGCTCCCTTCCATACCTGTTATTCTCGTTAACATGTACATGAGGAATATTATTTTTTCCCTTTTTTCCCCCTACCACTCCCCTAACCACCCCCCACCCATGAGGAACCCCTCCCATACCTACATTGGCGATCTTGTCGCCTATTGGGTGCTACCCTGATCCGGCTGGGACCCCTCCCGCCGTTTAAAAGAAAATCAGGCACCTACGTGTAGAGCTATGTGTAAAACGCAAATCTCCCTTCTTTTCCAAGAAGCTATCTCCCATGACCTATCAAGTCATAAAAATAAAGTTTGATTTTCAATTCAATAAAAGTGTGTGTGGTTTATTTATTTATTTATGTATTTATTTATTTATTTAATCTTATTTATATATATATTTTTTCCCTCTTCTCTCCCTTCTCCTACCCTGATGCTAATGACAGACTTGCCCTCATTGTCTCATTATCTCCCAGCTCTCCCAACTCCTTTTCCTCATTCATTATCTTTCATCTGATTACGTTGAGAGATTCTACTGAGGGTTCTCTTTCATTAGAGTAATGAATGTGTCAACTTCATGGGGTGATAGGAAATTATGGGTTTTGTTCCTCCAAACTACTTTCAGAAATGCCGGAAATTTCATTTGGACCTGAGCTCCCAGACTTCTCAGATCGGGCATTCTGTTCCCTAGCTCCCACTGTCTTTGCGCGGTGGCCTTCCCTACGTCGGATCGAATTAAATATTTGGTGGAATCTACCTCAAGAGTTGTATCAGAGAGCGCTCTTCCCAGAATTAGCTCCTTTACTGTATAAGTAAGAAAGTTCACCAAGATCTTCCTGGGTGCTTTCCTTTCTCTGTGTAGCCTGAAGGGGTCCCTATGGGCTCTTTGGATTTCAGCCTCCAGATCTATGTCCGGTCTATCCTTTAGAACCCCCTCTCTAAGAAGTTTACAGATAAATGATTTGACATCACCATTCGCAGCCCCCTCCGGAATCTTTAGGAATTTCAAATGATTCCTTCTGGAATGTATCTCGAGTCTCTCGATATCCATTTGGAGGTTTTTGTTTTGGGTTCTGAGGGCCTCTAAGTCTCGGTCGTGGCGTAAGGAAGCCCCTGTGAGGAGGGACACCTCTTCTTCCAGAACGACGGTTCGCTTTGATACATCGTCCAGTTTGGCCTCCAAGTTTGCGCATTGTTCGTGTATGCTTTTCTGGTTAGCCTCAGAAATTTCAAACTTGGATAATAAATCCTCCCTCATAGCATGTAAAAGGGACTCTAATTGAGAAAGCCCGGGCCCAGCAGAGCCGTCCAATGTGGCATGTGGGATCTCCTCGTCTGCATGGTGCGCCTCTTCTGTTCCCAGATCATGACCCAAGACAGTGTATCTATTTTTTAGGGGTAGTGGCCGCGAGGCTATTGCAGGAGCCAGGGTTTGTACGACAGGAGAGGGACCCTTCGATGATGGGGCCGGTGTTTTAGGGTCGGATGAGGGGCCCTTAGGTAATATAGGTGGGGAGGGGGGGTGGGCGATTTGCCTCCCTTGGGGTCCATAGCCTGCTCCAAGATTTTAAAGTAGGATTTCAGCGAGGGGGGCGGTTTACCCTGGAGGGGCAGATTCTTTTGCAATCTGCGCTTAGGCTCCCCGGTCCCGGTCTTCGGATTCCTCTTCTTCTCCCTCCTTCGCCCCTTAGGTGAAGACGCGACAACCCCGGGTTCCTCTAGGGCGCTAGCCGCCAGGAGGCCTGACTTATGCAGCTCCGAGTTGGACCTAAGCTGGTATCTATTTCTAGCGGTTCCTAGTGTCGGGACTGCAGGGACTGAGGGCACAGTTGTCGCTATCTCGCTGCTTTTCACTGATGGAGGAGAGGGAGCACCCGACACTCTGGGGGGGACCGGAGGTAATGTACTGGTAGGTTGGAGACTGTCAGAGCTCATTACCCTTTGTAGTTCCAGTTGCAGAGTAGCAGGGGCTGTTGCAGCGAGGGGGGCTCTGTTAGCAACTTCACCTAAGCAAAACCCAAAATCAAAATAACCTGGAGGAATAACATTGTCGTATAGACCACCACCAGGGGTCACAAGCACACCACCTCCTCCTCCCACCTTAACTGACCTTATCGCGTGATATCCTCCAGGGGCACGGTGACTGATCCTGGCAAGCACCAACCTTACTCTGTACCAGAGTTTTGCGCGATCATGCAACCAGTTCGCTTGTTCCCGCTCCTGATCTTGCGTTTGCGCCTTGATTGTAGTGCTACTGCAGCCGCTGTCGATGCTGTTGCCGCTGCCGCGTTCCGACGCTCTCACAGCCGGTTCCGCGGGTTCTTTGATGGCAGCTACTGACATCAAGATTCTCCCCCACTAGGTCCGAGTGCCGGTTGCTCGGATCTGCTCTCGCGGGCAGACAGGCAGGAAGGCAGGCAGGCAGGTGGGCGGGGCTCACATCGCATCGCAGCAGTGCAGAAAGGAGGTGAGGGGGCAAAGGAGCGGCGATGAAAAATAAACGGAAAAAAAAGGAATATTTTGAAAAAGTAGGTCACACACTGCGGAGGGAAGTCTCAAGCATCAGCTCACCGTAAAAATGCCTCTATTAGCTGCATTTTGTGGAGTAGTCACTCGGCCGGATCGGAGCTCCCACGGACGGCGTCAGCCCTCCGCCATGTTCCTCTGCCGGTGCCGTCCCAAACTCTGGGCTTGTGAGATGTGTCGCGGAATCGAAAAGAGGTATTTAAACAGTCTAGATTGGGCAAGATTTAGCACTGTAGAGTCCCTGGTTGCCATAATTTCCGAGCCGTATGTAAGCGAGGGCAGGAATTTTGCTGCTACGATCTTTAACATATGTCCGGTTGAACTTCCACTTAAATGTTTTTGTATGGTTTTAAAAGCAAATTGAAGTTGTTTGGATTTTGATTTCCCCAGATCTAATTGGTATTTGTACTTTAGTTGATGGTCAAGTAGGATGCCCAAGTATTTGTATTTGTCAACCTGTGTTAAAATAGAAGAATTTATCCTCCAGACAAATTTTGGTTGTTTCTTTCGGGAACTGGAGAAGCATAGAATATTTGATTTTTTGAGGTTTATTGTTAGTTGTGCTTTGGAGATGTACAACGCAAGTTTGGAAATCAGCTGTTGTAGGCCAAGCGGAGTTTGCGAGAGAAGCACAATATCGTCTGCGTATTGCAGACTCGCTATGGGTGTTTGTCCCAATTTCGGTGGATCTCCCTGAATTGTGCGTAGGTCACTCTCTAGGTCTGCGGTATAGATGTTAAATAGGCTAGGGGCCAATACGCATCCTTGCTTTAGCCCGTTGAATGTTTGAAATTTCTTTGTTAGGCATCGGCCATCTCCTTTGTAGGTCTCGTCCTGCGATTGCAGGCCAAAGGCCTGCTGTCGCAGAGCGAGACTATTGTTATCATTCCGGCTTTCAAGGACTGAAAGGGAGAGGACAAGAGACTGGCACGCGCACACAAGCAGCAGCCTGCCAGGATCAGGTCGCGCGCGTCAACACGCGCTCCGATTCCGGCAGGCTCTTCCCAACACATGCACAACACACATACAGCCCCCCCACACGCATACACACACACATACATACAGAACCCCCGCATACACACACGCACACACACACATACACAGAGAACGCCGGCACTTACACACACATCCCCTACCTCATCTCGGCGTCTTCGCGCTCCCTTGCCCCCGCTCTTCTGGTGCGCGCGCACCACTAGTTTCGATTCCCGCGTCGGCTCCTCTGTGGTGCGCGCGCACCACAGGTTTCTATTTAAACAGCCAATCAGGAGGCAGAACTCCTTTTAGACATGCTCCCTCTCTGGTCCGCTACCATTTTTAACTGCACGGTGCGTCGTGGCCCCAGCAAAAACGGCAGCATGGGCCAATCACCTTTGTTTTTGCTTATTATTTCCGTAGGCAGCTTTTGGTTATGCGCAGTCCACGTCACTACAGAGACACTTTGTAATGAATGGGACATAAGGGCAATCATGAAGATTACTGGTGAGTAACCGAGGGATTTTAGCTATAGCTAGCTTTATTTTTTGTGCGTGTGGTTTTCTGTCTTTTTTACCTCGTGCTGGACCGTTGCAGGTGCTTAGCTGTTTGCTGATTCCATTATAGAAGAGGGAGAGCGCTTCCACAATGTAAGGCCAGTTTTTTTCAGGATTTTTTCTTTTGTGTTGTTGTATTATATATGCGTTTCTTTTTAAATGTGTTTTAAATATCTTTTTGCTGGCGGAACGGGGCTGGGTACCATCATGGCCATACAGGCTGCTCTAATTCCCCATTCCCAGCTGGTGCCCCTGCAGCCGCGGCGCTCTCTGTGTGCTCCTCCAGCTCTTCGTCCTCGTCCACCGCCTCTTCCTCGCCCTCCCCGCGCCTGGCCACTCCGGCCACAGCCCCTCCGACCGCCTCCAGTGCAGGACTCCTCCTGCCAGAACCCTTACTGCCAGCAGCATCCAACGCCCCCACCCCTGGCAGCGGCGGCGCAGGGAGCAGCATTAGCACCAGCTAAGGCGGCAGCAGCCCCAACCTCCTCCCGGGCAGCTGTGGCATCAGCGGTGGAGCCTGCACCCCCGGGCTGGCCGTGGCCATCAGCACCACCTCTGCGGCCAGCATCGCGAGAGTACTTTAAAACTCATGCTCACATCGAAGTCTTCTGAAAATCAAATTATCCTGTCGCACATCCCCCCTCCCCACTTCCCGAACACTTACTGTACAACTGATCCCCATTCCCGTCTGAAAACGTACCCTGCAGCCATACCTCTCTAACGCTCCCACCCTAGAGCGAAAATTTCCTGCAGCCCGGCCCGAGGACACACATGCGAAACCACAAAACTCAACTCACTTGTGCACCCCACCCCCCAAAGCTGAACACACCATCGCAGACATTTAACTGTCTCCTTCCAGTCACGTGGCACCACTTTGTGATATGTTGTGTGTGTTTGTGCAGCGCTAAATGAGGTGATACAAGTGCACTTGTGATCAGAAACTTGGGCTCACACTTCTCAGGGCATGATTAAAAGTGTGCACCTTGTCGTCTGACTCTTCAGATCATGTTTGGACATTGTCACGTACATACATGATTCCCTTTAGTCTGCAACTGTGGGCCGTATACAACTTAAAAGATAAACAAGCACAACTGGCATCAAGCTCTCCGCCCGAGGATCACGTTGTATGTGTGTGTGTGTGGGGGGGGGCGGGGGGTTGTTGAGCCTGCCCGGGATTCGGCAGCGAGCATGCAGGCGCGTTAAATTGGTAATCGGAGGCCGGGGAGTTGGGAGAGGTGTCTGGAGGGAAATCCTGAGCAGGGAGAGCACAGAGTAGCAAAGTGGGTCAGAGAGGTGCATCCGAGCTAAGAGGCGGGAGTGGAGGCCCGGGGAGGGCTGACTGACGGTGCTGGAGCCCTCATAGGAGGGCAGGCGGTTCTGCCTCACCCGGAGAAGGCTGTAGTGTGACCGGGACAGAGAGAGGCCAGGGTAGACCATGTACCCCATCCTCTCAGGACTGGTGTACTTTCAGGGGGGCTGGGGTGAACTGATAAGACGTTAGATTGCAGAGCCCTCATACAGTTGGTCCGGATTCATGGCATCACCAAGTAAGCAGGACTTGGGAAGGGTTTAAACCCACTGCCTCCTTCCGTGCAGCAGAGACATCCCCTAAACTCTGGACGACTTTGGTCAAAGCGGGGGGGGGGGGGGGGGGGGGGACGACGGCACAACTGACGCCATCCGAATCTTTAAACGAGACACGTTGGAAGATCACTGAGATGCGAGTTCCCTTCATGCGGGGAAGTGCAGGGCACAGTTAGTATGTGAAAGAGATTGTGGGAAAGGTGCAGGAAACACCCGATCATGTAGGCATTTACAGGCTATAGCTGCATGATTTGCCGCCTACTTAGTAGTAGCAGCCAGCAGTAGATATCACAACTCATACGCACACACTACATTGATGTGTTTTTAGGGAGTAGTCACGGGGTGTTCTATGTGTGGTGTCAAGTGAGTGACAACACAGCTGGTCTGAGGGTATATGAGTGCAAACTGATTCCCGTACCTTGCAGGTTGCCTGAGTGAGCGCTGCGGGCTCTTCCCAGCACCACCACCTCCCCCCCCACCCCAGGGGCTGTGTGGAGACGTCCCTCCCTCTGCTAGCTTTAGATTCGGCACCAAGCATTTATATGAAGACGTCTCTCTCGGGTAGCCAGCATGGCTGCAGCCGGGCTGCGCATGCCGTGCAGTGTACTGACATCAAGGACACATAGTAGTGGCATCGGTACCCTTGTCCCACAACCCTCACCACCCAAATGATACACAGACAAGTATGTTGGGAATAAGAAGTTGCAGGTTTATTTGTGATACAAATAACAGAGTGGGTTAACTGACAGGCGACCCCCTATACCCCGCAACCCCTTGTTGCAGGGCACCTGAAGTTGAGCCAAGGAAGCAGACATCAGTGGCCCAGGCCAGGTGTCGAACCTGGGAGGCAAAACCTCCCACCGGTGGACCTACCGTCCACCTGCCCCCCCCTTCTGGACCAGGGAGAGTCAACTCACACCTTGCCCAGCCAGGAGGGGCGTTATTAGCAAACCCCCGGTTGCTCAGGCTTACAACCGCCCTAAGGACTAAGGGGTGCCGTTGAACCAAGTCCCCAAGAAGGGCCCCTCGGCTTATGTATGACTCAGTACTGTGCTTCTCGCACTGTGGCTTCAGGTCCTGTTCCTGCGCCTGTCCTGTATGGGGATCGCCTTGTAACTCCTCCTGCAACCTGGAAAACAAAAACATCATTAATATTCCCCCCTCCCCACTTCCCCCCTTTCAGCGGGTGAGCGGTAGGGAGGGGAGCGAAATTGCGGGCCTCGCGTCCGGCGTCGTGGGGGAAGTGGGGGCTAGGGGCCTAGCGTCTGAGGCTGGCGAGGTCAGCCTGGAGCGACCGACAGTTAGGGGGGGCAGCAGCAAAGAGAGCGCCCGGAAGGCGGGGCTCCCCATAACATCCCAGAAAAAAGGGGGGGTGGCCTACCCTTGTCCGGCCCCGCCCCCCTCCCTCCCCCTGGCTGGCCTGCGGTTTCCTACGCCCTACTACGGGGTTTGCCCTCCTATGGGGTCCCCTGCAGGGACCGCGGGCCTCCCGCACACTCCATGGAGTGCTGGAGCCTCCGAGACGCCTGCCTGACGCCACTGCATGGCTGAGGGTTTCCGTTCCTCGAGGGAGTCATTCCCCTCGGGGTGTCCTGACGATGTTTCCTCGCTTCCTATGAAATATAACGTTGTAGCCAATATAGTTCGACATATAGTTAATTAAAGTGAACTCCCATGTGGAGCAGAGGTCAAGTAATGCAACCCATTTCATGTATACTACAAATACATGTTGATATCTACAATTATTTAAGATTTCAATTATTTTTTGATCATGCATGCTGTTTTTGTGCAGAGATATTAACTGACCTTGTACAAATGGTATGTTAGTGAAGTAATTTGTTGCACAGGAAAGTCTTGCATATATATATATAGATATATATGTATGCACATGCCTTGGAAAAGTCATATCAACCTCTCATTTCCCTTGGTACAGAGGGAACATAGGACATGTCTACTATTTCACTTGGGGATTATCCCCTCTCTAATTACGTTTCACCGGTAATCTCAAGGCATAAAACGCTCAATCTTGAAACAAATACTCTTTCACTTTTACATTTTATGTCGGAAATTTTTTGCAAAGGTGTATTTACGTTTTCTTGTAATGATCAGGTTTCTTGTAATGCTAACATGAATATATTTGCTAGGCATCTAAATTATCTAGCATACACGGAGAAGGTCTTGGCAGTTGATGGGATGCTCAATTTTTCTCTAGTTATGATAAAAGGCATTATCTTGTATTTACGAGAATTCAAGCTATTGGCATTATAACTTACAATGCCATTTATTTATGTTTTAAAAATGAAGACCAACATAAAAGGCATTGTCATTTACAATGTCAAAAGCTCAAACTGGTGTAAATGCGAGACCTATTGCATTGCAAATGCTTGTTTTATTTGGACCCAGGTATGCGAGTATAGTTCTACGATTGCTCCTAATAACTTTGGAGGCGCACCCCAGGCTTTCATTTTGACCCAAAGTTTGGATCTAGGCACTTTATCAAAAGCTGCTTTCAAGTCTAAACAAGCATTTACAATGCAATGGTTTCGCCTTTGGAAACGTTTGAGCTATTGGCATTGTAAATGACAACATTTTTATTTATGTGTTGGTTTTGAAAATAGATAAATACCTTGGAGATGCCCAGTACGGGTATCTCACAGGGAAAAAAGCCAGGACGGGATCCCAAGGCAAGCGCCGAGATGCCTACGGGTAATCGAGCGCTATATAAGAACGCATAATAATAATAATAATAATTTACAATGCCAATAGCTTAATCTCTTGCAAATACGAGACCTACTGCATTTGCACCCACCCAGAGCAACACACAGAGCCACATGCACCCACACAGACAGAACCACACACACACACAGACAGAACCACACACACAGACAGAACCACACACACAGACAGAACCACAGACACACACACACACACACACACACACAGACAGAACCACAGACACACACACACAGACAGAACCACACACACAGACAGAACCACACACACAGACAGAACCACAGACACACACACACACACACACACACACAGACAGAACCACAGACACACACACACAGACAGAAACACACACACAGACAGAACCACAGACACACACACAGACAGAACCACAGACACACACACAGACAGAACCAGACACACACACAGACAGAACCACATACACACACACACAGACAGAACCACAGACACACACACAGACAGAACCACACACACACAGACAGAACCACACACACACACACACAGACAGAACCACACACACACACACACAGACAGAACCACACACACACACAGAACCACAGACACACACACACAGAACCACAGACACACACAGATAGAACCACAGACACACACAGACAGAACCACACACACACACACAGACAGAACCACACACACACACACACACAGACAGAACCACACACACACACACAGACAGAACCACACACACATACACAGACAGAACCACACACACAGACAGAACCACACACACAGACAGAACCACAGACACACACACACACACACACACACAGACAGAACCACAGACACACACACACAGACAGAAACACACACACAGACAGAACCACAGACACACACACAGACAGAACCACAGACACACACACAGACAGAACCAGACACACACACAGACAGAACCACATACACACACACACAGACAGAACCACAGACACACACACAGACAGAACCACACACACACAGACAGAACCACACACACACACACACAGACAGAACCACACACACACACACACAGACAGAACCACACACACACACAGAACCACAGACACACACACACAGAACCACAGACACACACAGATAGAACCACAGACACACACAGACAGACAGAACCACACACACAGACAGAACCACACACACAGACAGAACCACAGACACACACACACACACACACACACACACAGACAGAACCACAGACACACACACACAGACAGAAACACACACACAGACAGAACCACAGACACACACACACAGACAGAACCACACACACAGACAGAACCACACACACAGACAGAACCACAGACACACACACACACACACACACACACACACAGACAGAACCACAGACACACACACACAGACAGAAACACACACACAGACAGAACCACAGACACACACACAGACAGAACCACAGACACACACACAGACAGAACCAGACACACACACAGACAGAACCACATACACACACACACAGACAGAACCACAGACACACACACAGACAGAACCACACACACACAGACAGAACCACACACACACACACACACAGACAGAACCACACACACACACACACAGACAGAACCACACACACACACAGAACCACAGACACACACACACAGAACCACAGACACACACAGATAGAACCACAGACACACACAGACAGAACCACACACACACACACAGACAGAACCACACACACACACACACAGACAGAACCACACACACACACACAGACAGAACCACACACACATACACAGACAGAACCACACACACACACACACACACACAGACAGAACCACACACACACACACACACACAGACAGAACCACACACACACACAGAGACAGAACCCGCACGGACGCAGACAGAAAAGCAAACACAGAAAGGGCACACCACACAGACTCTCACTAGCAGGCAGGCACGGGCAACAGAAAAGTACAGGGAAAGAGACAGACGGATACACGAACAACCAGCGCCGGAACACACCGTGCCGGAAGTGGAAGGTCCACTCTCCCCCCTGACCAGCATCCCGGAAGCAGACGGCCCCTCCGATACTGTCTATGTGTCCCCTGGCCCCTGTGGCAGCAGCGGCGCCATCCTAAATCACATATGTGACCATTTCTGGGAGGTTTGGATTTCAACCAATAGGAAGCCTATTTGTGAAAATGAGGGTTAACAAGTACATTATGGTCAACTGTTGCCTACTCTGAATTCTGCAGACGCACTTGTGCCCGCCTTCTTAGGACTTCTAATAATAACCTTATTGCCCGTGCCAACAAAGGCCTAACTTCAGAATGAGACATCTGACCTTCCTGGCCTCTTTATCATATTTTAGATCCGCGGACCAGGACGCCTTGAATAGTTTGCTCAACCAACACGTTGACATGCTTGCTGCAGTCTGACGTCACCTTCTCTCGTCATCACAATGCCAGCCTTTGTACACCGTCGAGTCTGCGTGCGTGACACCTCAACCCCCCCCTCCACTTTGTAGACAGAAACCACACATATGCACAGAGACACACTCGGAAACAACCTCAAGCACACACAGAATCACATACACTGAAACATACTGCCACGCATGCACACAGAGTCAAACACACAGACAAAAACAACGCACACGGAGGGATACCGACACACACATATAGAAACAAAAATGCAGGCGCACAGACGCAGACAGAAAAGCAAACACAGAAAGGGCACACCACACAGACTCTCACTAGCAGGAAGGCACGGGCAACATAAAAGTACAGGGAAAGAGACAGACGGATACACGAACAACCAGCGCCGGAACACACCGTGCCGGAAATGGAAGGTCCACTCTCCCCCCTGACCAGCATCCCGGAAGCAGACGGCCCCTCCGATACTGTCTATGTGTCCCCCCGCCCCTGTGACCAGAGATCAACAAAAAGTAGCAAGTCTGTGGCCATTAACGGCTACAATGGAGTAAAGAGTCACATGCCGAAAGAGTCATTGAGGTTAAGGGAAGAAGCAAAGGCCGAGGTCCGAGAATCCGCCTCCGCCATCTTTCTTGCAGCTTGCTCCCGTCCGCGCGGTTTGTGAGTCACTGTCTGACGCTCTGCGTATCACGCACCCGCACAGTCGTGTTTTCTGATTGGTGAATGCTCTTGTCCATCATCGATTGGAACTATATGACACGCTCTTTAACGCGAGGCAGTTCTGAGTACTAGCACATTGAGATTGCATGATCTAGCCACCCAGTATTATTCGAATGCGCCTCCTTGTTTCTGGAGCCAGGGAGGAATGCAGAGATACTTACTGGAACTCACAGCACGCCCAATAGTAGGTGAAACAGAAAACGAACAACTTTGGAAATTAAAAAGAACAAGCATTTGCAAGTGGGGCGGGAACGGGCACACGGACAGCGGGAGTTGAGCACTCACCAGGACTTCTTCCGGCGGCGGTCGGCCTGGAGGAATGACCCCAAAAAAACTTTAAAAAATAAATAAATAAACCACCGCCGCATGACGATCGCAAAGGGGCGGGATGAGTAAAAATCGCGGGAACGCCCACCAATCTGTTCGCAGAATGACGAGCAGATCTCTCTTCCAATGGCTAGCCTCCATTATTGGAGCTAGCCAATGGAAAGAGAGGGTGGGACAACACACACATACTGTAAACATTAGATTTCGCCTGCGCCGAAAAGCTGCGCGGTGCGCAGCTTTCGACAGGCGAAACCTAAAAAGAGAACTTCAACTCTATTCAGTGCACTACTTATATCTCATTCTACACCTCTCTCGATATATCCTCTACCTCCACTCTGACTCATCCCAAACATCAATGTACTACTATGATCTCCCTAATAACCTTTCTAGGCTCTTTCCTTCTCTATCCCACTTTGGACTTATCCCACACCTCAGTTTAGTACTATGATCTCCCAAATCCAACTAACAGACTCACATGTACACCATTCGAATTAACAACTTTTATTTCCCTATACCAACCCACCACTAATCCATTTTGGGTTTCGGAGTAGCGCGCTACTTCCCGAAAACCACTGGGGAAGTAAAGGCTATATAAATAAAACTACAATTGCATCTAAATATTTCCACACAACTTTAAAACTTTTGTTAGTTAACGAAAAGTATTTCAAAGGCTGCATGTATCATAAAAACTAACTATAATGTGTAAAATTACCAGCACCATCAAACTATATAATTGGAACATGTCTTTAAAACGGACTAAATGGCTGGGACCACTGCAACCATGCAGCTTTCGCATCACGAACGACATAGCTATATACATAGGTAAATACTAGAGCAACTCTTCTTCACCTGTTTGTCTTCTTTAAATGTCTGAGCGTTGAATTGACAGCTACTAGGAAAACGCACGCAGTTACCGGTAACTGCAGAATAAATCAGGATCGGTTTTCCTTAGGAATCACACACCTCGGCGTTTGTTGCTTATCCAGTCATGCACACTTCTCGGCATCACGCTGGCAGTAAGTAGACCCTGCCCGCCCGGGCTTCCGTTTGTTGTAGCCCTATGCTTCCACGGAGGCATGGAAAGACAGGCAGTTCAAACTGTTTGAAGAGCGGGACATTCGAGTGCTGCGGCAGGCAACAAGGCACACTGCCTTGAAACCAGGGCCAGCGTGCGGCTGAGTGGATGTCTTCCGGAGCAGTGGTGATGTCTCTTCCGGTTAAGCAGCATGGGTATTTTGGAAGGGGCTTTTTTCTAACCATAACCAGTCTCACTATTGGGACAGTAAACTGCAAAAATCCTTGTATTACTCTCGTCAGCGTGTTAATCTGGGTTTATCCAGGTTTCTCGGAACCGCATTTTGAAGTTGGTTAGCAATCGATGTTAAAGTTTAACCCTTGTACGTATGGATGGATTCATAATAACAGTGCTGTTTTAAAACAAATCAAGCTCGCTCACGTCCTTCATTTAGGATGAAAGCACAGATTAATAATGTATTTAAACGAAGAGAAGGTGGAGAAACGTACTGCCTGTCCCTGTCATGTCCGCCGCTTAGGACAGGCCGACCAGCTGGGAGGATTGACATGCGCAGTGTAGTAAGGCATAACCTGTGTAATCGATACCACGTTGGTTGGTGTCGGGACGTTTGGAGAATCCATATTGTATCATGGCATCCAGAAGAGCTTTGCACTTTGTGTTCAAAGTGGGAGACAGAACTCGGACTGCTACATTTTACAGGGAGCTGCTAGGCATGAAGGTAGGGAGGGAGGGAAGGTAACAAGAGCAAATCTAGTAAAAGGTGATCATGAAAGTATATATAATGCCAAATTGAAGCCTGTCAAGCGTTGCACACACTTCAAGTGAATCTAATGTAGATCACTTTATACCAGAAGAATAGTCGTTTTTTCTTGCATTCATCTCATGTTTCTGTAGTTGACTGTCTTGGGTGGGGCTTGCGTCATCTTTGACATGCGGAAGGGATTAATATGCTATATGCAGTGGTCGAAGTGCATTAAAAAGATATGGAAGCTGATGCTTTGTACAAAGGGACCGGGGTGAGTGAGCATGGAGACAAAGGTGTCGCTAAAAACCCCAAAATATTATATATATTTTTTCTTTTCTCACTTTCAGGTAAGGACCTATAAAACAAGTCAGGTCCCGGGCCGCGCTGTGATTGGCTGACGTCACGGGGGTGTCCCGGGCCGGCAGCCAATCACAGCGCGGCCCAGGAATGACGTCACGGGGGTGTCCCGGGCCGGCAGCCAATCGCAGCGCGGCCCGGGACAAAGGGGCGGGGCTTAAAAAAAGCACCAGAAACGCCCCCGAATCGCGTTTTCGAGAGAGAGCGCGATTGACAGCCTCTGTCTCCCAATGGCTAGCCTCCATTTATGGAGCTAGCCAATTGGAAACAGAGGCGGTCCAAACATCCCTACTGAAGACAAAAGTTTTCGATCTGGGAGGGGCAAGCCCCTCGCCAGGTCGAAACCTAAAAACATGTGTATAGCGTGGTGGAGTTATCAATTGCCTTTTTAGCAAGGAGAGTTAGCGCTGATAAGTTTGTTAGGGTGCCCATACCGGCCTGGAAACCTGTTTGTGTCAATGGGATTAACCCTTTACTGCTAACCCATGACTCCAGCTCTACCAATAGATTAGATGCGTAGATCTTGGCCTCTACATCTATTAAGGCTATTAACCTATAGTTGTTGGGATCTGAACGAGACCCTAATTTGTAAATTGGTTGTAGAATGCTGGAATGTTCCCGGTCCTTAGGCTGTAACAGAACAAGGGGGATAAGCGACTAGCCCAAAACGTAGGATCTTGCCTAAATAGGGCGTTGGGAAGGCCATTTGGTCTGCTCTCAGGTGGTTTATAGTCCTCGAGACCTGCGTTGGTGTAATCTGATCAATGTCTCCTATGAGCTCCAATGACGGTTGCTTGCAGGTTGCATTGGTTTGAGAAGACTTTGCTTCTGCCGTTGTTCTCAAGCTTGGAGTTGGAGTGGACTCTAATGGAGTTGCAAGTGTGTTGTCTGTGGAGGTATCATTCTTAAGGTTGTATAGTAGGTCGATGTGAGTGCCCCAAATCTGATCTGTCATGTCCGAATTGAACTGTCGGGGTTTGCCGTTAAGCATGACATTTATTTTTGCCCAAAAGTCTTTGGAATTCCGCTGTTTGCTAGCATGGAGTATTGTGCACTCTAGTTTTTCCTTGCGCTTTTGCTTGGCCAGTTTGGTCTCGCATTTTAGCTCTTTTTTTAAGGATTCAATTCTTTTCAGGGTTTGTTGTGATAGTTGAGGATCCTTTTTACGTAGAGACCTAAGATATGAGTTAAGTTCCTTTTTTAATAAACGCAATTTTGGAGTGTACCATTTCCCTCCTCCATTTCTTGTTGTTTTGTGTCCTCTGTGATTGGTTTGATATTGTTTGTTAATATTCACTACAAAGGACTCCCAGGTCTTTACTATGTCTTTTGATACTACTGATGGTGAGAGCAGTGAGCGGCATGTCGCCATTAAATTGGAAATGTTGTCTTCATTCCAATTTAATCTTTGCAGGTTAAAAAGTTGAGTATTCATTGTTAAAGGCTGTGCTTGCTCGGACTTGTTTAGTTGGATTGATAGTGTGAAAGTCTGTGGGTAGTGATCGCTTTCACCCGTTCCAGAATATGGAAGTCTTTGATGTGGGGAAATAGATCGGGATCTGCCAAGGTGTAGTCTATTGTTGAACCTGAATTCCTAGTGACCCTCGTTAGGGCGGCTGGTCTGTCCAAGTGACCCCTTCCGTTTAATGTGTACAAGTAGAGGGCTTCCAGTTCTGCTGCACATTTCCTCCCCATTGCACATTGTCTGCTTTGAATGCCCTGTCGTGGCTCAATAGAGGTAGGTAGAGTTCCCTCCTGACCTTGAATTAAGTTCATGTTGAAATCTCCAGTTATTAGCATGTTATCGCTTGGATAGGTAGATTTCAATGTGGTAATTACGGTTATTAGTTGCTTTATCCTTTTCCCTTTATGTTTTCCACCTGGGTGCATGTATAAGTTTACGATCAATAGACCAATGATAAGCGAAATTTCAATTTTGATGCATTGCATCCATGTGGAGTCTAATTCGATACAACTGACTGACCAAAGGAAATCGGTGGATATAAAGATTGATAGGCCTCCCTTTGCCCTGCCCGGCCTTGCCTCCTTATGTGCTGGTATGAAAAATTCTTTATATCCCACAAGAGGCGAGTTTTTTTTCTGCCACGTTTCCTGAAACAAAAGTATGTTGTATTGAGTGATGAACTCTGTAAAGTCATCTTCCTCCAGCTTTGTATTTAATCCGTTGACATTCCACGAACAGATCTTGCCGCCCTGCTCTTTTCCTGCTGTTGATCTTCCGTTAATTCATTCTACATTCCTTTGGGTTGATACCAGGGGAGCTTGTTGGTGCCTCTCAAATGTAGCTGCATCCTGGTGGGCGAATGTAATTGTGATTTGCCTAGATGGAAGACCTTCTTCTTCGATGTTTCTTCTTTGATCTGGGCCTTTGGCGCCTTTTAGAAGGCTTCGTTTAGGGGGTTGTTTCTGCAACGGACTGGGGTATCGTGCGGGCTCCACCTTTTTTAACTCTATGCCCCATGACGCGAATTCCTCCCTATGCGTCAGGATTAATTCTGTAAAGGTGTGTTCAGTCCACGTTGCAATCGTGGAGTCGGGGCTTGGTTGGTGAGGGTTTGGTTTGAATTCAATTAACTCCAAGTCGCTTGATTTTAGGTGTCGCAAGCCTGGCAATCCTTCTAGGAGTTTTAAAATGGACCCTCTGTTCAGGATGTCGTGAGGCCCTCTTGAACTATATTGCGGAATTAGTTCGAGTTTTTTTGTTTGGATGTGCCGTGTTTGGTCTTTTAGTCGTCTTCTCTCTCCGACGTTTGAAAAGACTGTTCCTACTCGGTCAGCCTCTAAATCGGGTGTGACGGAGTTAAATATGTGAGGCAAACTCGTGGACTCCTGACCGTTGGGGACTAAGACTGAAGGTGCTTGTGTTTCTCCTCTCGGCGTGGTCCTTGTCTTACTTCCCTTAATCTTTACAGATTTATCTACGTCTACTTGTCTGTTGTTTGCTGGTGCTTGCTGGGTAAAAGTGCTAAGATTGGCTTTGTTTCCATGCTCAGTGTCTGGTTTTTTTAATGACTCTGAGCTTGGTGAGTTGGGTTCTACTTTCCCTCCTGGGAGATTAAAAATGCTGGACACTTTCCTTGCGTTCTGGATTGAGCTAATGCGTTCAGTTGGGCCGTTTGAGGTAGTGGATTCCTTAGTTGGAGAGTTGACAGTTGGAATTGGCCCAGGTTCTGACGTTGTTCTGTTTTGAGATGGGGCACCCTCTATCTGCACTTTATTTTCGGTGGCATTGGAGTCGATGTTTGTTTTTTGAAGCTGGGTTACTAACACCCCTCGGATATGTGATTTGGTTTTTCTTGCTTTTCTCAAGCGCTTCCTTTCTCTCTTTGTGAGTGTGGTTACCAGTTCAGTATGTTTAGGGCTTAGTAGACCATTTGTTGGTGAAGCCTGATTTTGTGGTGCTTCCTCTCGCATGTCAGATTTATTTTGGTCGTCTGAAATTGCTGGCGTAGTGATGTCAACTGAAGAGGTAGAGTACGATTTGTCTTGGGTTTCAGGGCTCGCTTCGCCGCTGCAGGCGTCGATTGACCTGCCGAATCCCTCCTTGGCGTCTTGATGGACATTTGCTAGGCTGGTAGTTGTCTTTGTCTCCGTTGATGGTTCCTTAACGGCCCCAGTATCTGTGTCATCAAACTGGGTAAAGTTGCCAGTTTGTCAATTATTTGGGAACAATGACAAGTGTAAAAGGAGGTGTCCTCATTGAGTTGCACCTTCATTATCATACTGTTTAGGTCCTGTAGATTTGATTCTATCCCCTGGACGGGGGAGGCCAGGATGTTAAGCAGATCGACTTGCGTGTCTAGTTTGTCTGCGTGGTAGGACATTGCTATGCCTATAGTTTCCATGGTTTTTAGTAGTTGCGGCCATATGGTGGCCATTTGAGTACTATCCGATGTTTCCCCCTGAGTTTGACTAAATATGGGTGGAGAATCAAGATGCTCAAGAAGATCTGTTTGGGTGTGGAGCTCATGCAATTGATCGCTCCTCTGAGGTGTCCTTTTTAAAAAGCCCTCTTCCTTACCAGAGCGCAGCTCATTTGCGACTGGAGACTGGCACATGCTTTGTTTTAGATCTACAGTATCGTATGCTGTTGCATTTAGTTCTTGTGGCATTGGAATTTTACTTTCTTTGTTTTTTTTGATTTCTTCGATTTCTGGCTCTACAAAGAGGAGGTTGTAGTTTCCAATCGTTTTGTCTTGTTCCGGTGTAAATTGACCACTCGTTAAACTGGGGAAATGCACCAGCGAGGGTGAGCTCAGATTTTGAATGCGATTTTGATTAACCGAAGAGCCTTCCTCTGTTACTTTAGGGGACATTTTCTGGGCTGACCATGGGCTTTGCTGCAAGAAGACCGAGTCGTTGCTAGTGTCTGGAGCCCGATGGACTAGAGCACGGACCGTTGGATGATGGAATGCTTGTTGGGCCTTGAGAGATGGTTGTGGCGAGGGTCGGTCCGGTCCTTTTGCTTGTAGTGGGCTGCTCGTATCATCTGACCCGGGAGGGCCCGATCCCCCGCCCCCTGGGCTCCTTCTTGTTTTAATTTTTGGGGCATTGCGAGGCACACTTTGGCTCCTTGGTTTGAGTAGTGACTATGTTAATTTGGCGCCGTTATTCGTGACCTCCCTAGGGACATTAAGTTGGTTACTGTTAGAGTTGTGGTTAACATTATTTTGTGGGGGTTCCACTCCGCTCCCAGTGGAGAGTCTTTGACATACTTTAAGAAAGTCGGTGATTAGTGCACGTTTGCTTGCTTTGGGGTGTGGGGCTTGGGCATTAAGTGCAGGGGAGGGCATTGCGTCATTGTCAATTTCACCCTTATTGTATTCTGCGGGTCTACGATCTGTGCTGTCCCTGTGGAAATCCTTTGCAGCGGCGGCTGAGCTCTGCGATCGTTGTTTTATAATGTCAGGGGGGACTGAAGGTTCTGAATGTTCTGTTAAACTAATGTATGGCTCTTTCGAAGTTGTTAACTTTTTGGGGCTCATACCCCTGCCCGTAGATGATCCTTCTTCTGCCTCTTTGTTCGTGCTCGGAGGGTCCCCTTTTCCCTTTTTTGTCTTCCCCTGTGGTTTTTCTTCGCCTCGTGGCTTTCCTGATCTCATGGTCAAATGCTTGGGATTGACTCTTATCGGGCGCTGGATTTATTCCTTTTAATTGGGGAGATTCTTGGGCAGTAGTTTTCAACAGAGGAGCAAGACTAGCCTTCTTTGTGGTAGTTTTGATGGTTTTAATAGATTGTTTAACCAATTGAGGCTCTTAGCTTGTGGTGGGTTTGAGAGGCTGTATTTTTGGGACGCCTGCTGACCACAGATGGAATAACTACGGATGGGAGGGTTAACCGAACGCAGTGCTGGGCCTCTGTGATGGAAAAGGCGGTGGTAATTAGCTTTAGGCGAGTTTGGGCGAGTTTTTTAACTTGAGAGGGGGGCAGCGAGCGGAGCACTCAGGGGGACCGCAGGCTGGGGGACCTAGTCAGGCAGCCTCCTCGGTCTACTCCCCGGGCTCTTACTTCGCAGCCGCCTCTAACGGCGGCCGCGCTCGCGCCCTTACCTCCGCCTCTGCCACTCACCGTACCAATGTGCCAGTTGCCCCCGGAGGTATGGCGCAGCACTGAACTCCTTCACCACCCAGAGTGCACCCCGAGTGCGTGAACGCGGGGAAGCGAGAATACCGGAGTGCCGGGATGCCGGGCCGCTTCTTCCCTGCTGATGGGTGCCGAAGTCACGGGAGACACAGGAGACGCCGGGGCTCCGCTGGCTTCTCTCCTGCTACTGCCGCGGCTCCTCCTCTAGCACGTGACCGGTCACAGGGAGGGACACGTCTTCTGGTCACCAACATTGATCGTTCAAGAAATTCATATGACGGGCAAAGACTAAACCCACTCTCATTCCTTTATAAAAAATAACCTGATCCCATGTCTTGCATGTGTATTATATAATAAAATTCGCATTATTTTAAATCCCAGCTCCTTCCATTGCTCATTTATTCGGTCTGATACATGTAACCCCAGGTTCTTACAATCCTTCAACAACAACAAAAAAAAGATGACAGTCTGAAAAAGCGCTTCAACACATCATCAGAGGTAGCAAGCGCTATATGAATGCAAACCTTTTCCCTCTTCTATCCCTCCACTATCATTCTCAATCCAAATAACAGAGTAACATATCCACCTCTCCTATTACTTTCATATTTCACTATACTAATTCACCACTAATCCGTTATGGGCTCGGGAGTAGCATGCTACCCACAGAAAAGGCGCTTCAACGCCTCGTCAGGGGCAGTAAGCGCTATATAAATGAAATTGCAATATAATATATCCATAGGGCTGAAAGGGCTTTAATACCACCCTCCCCACACTCCCTGACTCCCCTGCCCCCCCCCCCCACCATCCCTCCATCAGTTGTTGTGGTCAGGGCTGACTGGGCTGGGGCTGCCAACTGGCATGCAGTCCGGACATTGTGAAGAATTCCTTTTGGCTCGCACTCAAGTGGCGTAAAAAAGGCAGGGCCCGAGCGCAGTTTGTTTTATTTTCTTAGTAGTATGAAACCACTTGCAACGCTGGAAAAGTAATCTAGCATCCTGGCCTAAGGAGTAAGAAACGCTATTTAAATACTTTTAAAAGACATGCAGAAAATATGCATCTGTATATAGATAGGTATATGCGCCTTTGCAGGTCTCTGAAGTCCCCATGACTTGAGATTGGTTTCCACCAGGCTTATCTTAGCCTTTCATCATGATGGTGTTGATAAATAGGTCACACTACAAAGCGTTTGTAGTCCGGCATAATTTTGTAGATTATAAACTGTATATTTGCTAGATCAAAAAAAACAGGTTTCAAGAAAAGTTAAAAGTTACATCGCATTGTATACTACATCACCTATAAACAAGCATTGGCATAGCCAATAGGTCTCGCCTTCGGGACCTTATAAGTATTTAGTGATGCAGTACAAAATCCTTGGTGCAACAACATCAACTGTTGCATGGCTAAACACTTATAAGGTCCCAAAGGCGAGACCTATTGGCTATGCCAATGCTTGTGTTAATTGAAACCCCAATTGAATTCTGTGACAGTATTGTTTTGTAATTGTGTATTTAACTTACTGTTCCATCAAAGAAATGGCAAACAAAAAGGTAACGCAATTCAAGTAGACTCATGTGTATAAACGTCCCCAGATGTAGCTGGTTGCACTATAATTTCTCATAAACTGAGCACACTACAGCGCTCACGTCAGATAATGTCCCAGTTATACAGTAAATAAAGGCTCAGCAGTTAGTTGGGTTACCCACCACAGGGAAAAGTGGGCTATGAGATTCGCTGTCTGGTTATCTACAGTGCCAGTACACAGAGAGTCAGAAACACACAGCAAACTAGTTTACTATTTCCCCAAGAATGTAGAAAGTGGAAGGTGCAACTGCTCTCTGCTTAACTACTGTATAAAGTATACAAAAGTGGGAGAAATGTCAGCTGTATCTGGATAGCTACTGGCCCACATACAAAGAGAGTTAGGAACACCACATCACTCAGGTTAGCTACTCCTCATTGTACACAGAAGGTGAGAAATACCACTGCTTACTTGTTGGCTACTGTCCAACATACACAGACACATCACAGCTTGCTGGCTTGCTAATATCACATGAACATAGAGAGAGAGACACTGATGTGGTTAGTTACTTTTTCAAGTACTAAAAAAGGGAGAGACATAACAAGCTCTTTGGTTAGCTACTCTTCCAAGGACACAGAAGGTGGTAGTCGGAGCCACCACAGCCCTCTAGTTAGTTACTGACCTGTCTGCATAGAAATTGGGAGACACCAGACCACAGCTTTCTGGTTAAAGTCCCAAAAACACTTAGCATGAGAGGTACCACTGCCTCCTGCTATCCCAAATACGCTGAGAATGAGAGACAGCACAACACACTCTCGTTAGAAACTGCCCATAAAAAGTGGGATACACCACAAGTCTCTGGTCAGCTACTATCCCACAGCAGTTTGGTTTCCTATTTCCGCAAGTACACTGAGAATGAGACACGCCACAGAACTCTGATTAGCTACTGTTTCGGCAAACATGGAGTGAGACATACCACAGAAATCTGGTTTGGTTCTACCCCAAAACACAGAGAATGAGACAGAGCTCAGCACATGCTTGGTAGAACTGCTCCCAGTACACAGAAAGTGGGAGTCACTACAGCTCTCTGGGTTACCACAGTTCCAGGTACACTTAGAATGAAAGATACCACAGCACCCTGGTTAGCTACTGTCTCAAGTACACAGAGGATGAGAGATAGCACAGCACACTCGCTGTCCTAAGTACATAAAAAGTGGGAGACACCACAGCTCCTTGGTTAGCGGCTGTACCTCGTACACTTATGTTGAGAGATACCACAGCATTCTGGTCGGCTGCTGTCACAAGTTTACTTAGAATAAGGGATGCCCCTGCACTCTCGTTAGCTACTGTACCAGTACACATGGAGTGAGACATAACACAGCAACCTGGTTCTGTACTATCCTAAAACACAGAGAATGAGACATAGCGCACACTCGGGTTAGCGACTACAACAAGTACTTGAAAGAAACACCACAGCTCTCTGGGTATCTGTCCCACATGCAAAGAGTGAGAAACACCAGTCGTTTGTTAAGCTACTGTACCACAGACTGTGAAAGTGCTCCGCTCCCCAAGGCTCCCACTGTCCCAGGTTGATGAAGGTGAGAGAAGATGCGGAGCAGTGGCCCAGGAGACCCCATGCTTAATGATAGTTGCAGTCACCTCGGCTAAAAAGGAAACGCGGCGTGCGTTCTAATTACTGTCCCCACTAAGCAGTGCCAGAGTGTACTAGGTATCGCCGAAACTGCAGTAAGAACAGGTCAGAATACCTAATTATTCACTTTGTAAACAATAAACCCGAGCCTTGAGCTAGTGCACTGTATCCGGAGGTGTCCACGCGCTAATGGAAGACGCCCATAGCTTAAAAAGTGCAGTTTGCAGCAAACATAAAAACGGAAAAAAATTAAGAAAAAAAACCCGAGAATGTGATGCGCGTGGTGCGCAAGCGCGTCACCGCAAGTACTACCTTGCCGGCGATGAGCTTGCTATAACGCGCATGCCCACTCACGCTCTTGTGCGTGTTCTAGCAAGTTGATCGCCGACAAAGTAGCATTTTTCAGAGCTACTAAATGTCTCGGCGAGACCAGTGCATGCGCTGCTGCGCTGGGTCAGGCCAAGACCTAAAAAGTCGCAAAATGTGTGGTAACTACTTGTACAGAACATATTGGAATTATACATTTTGCACCTAGAACTGCATCCCCACAAATTTCCGCAGGTAAATCTCAGCATGTCAAACCTGACAAAATTTGCCAGAGATAAAAAGGCTCAGTAAATACCTAGATATATGGCTTTGGTGTGGAAAGCACCAAATTGCACCTATTATGCGCCCCATTTTTGGGAAAAATCATAATTGGTGCTACCTATCAAGCACAAAAACTTCAGATCCAGTGATGTTGGATTTTATCAGTATTTATAAATATTGTGCTGGCCTTAAGGGCATTTATAATCCGGGCACAAGTAGAGTTATGTAGCGCACAGTACAAAGTTGTGTATCCTTTCCCATGCTTGTTCAGGGGGAAATATGTGCATGAAATGCTGTTTTCGTTAGGGTGGATGAAAGTGTTGTATACCGCGGCAGTGGCGAGGGTGAAAGTTGGAACAGTGATTTCTCCCAGGTATCAAGTATACCGCGGGACGAGGCAGGGCTGGCCGCTCTCCCTGTTGCTATTTGCATTAGCCATTGAACCGCTAGCAGCATAAGCCAGGCTGGGGCAAGGATGCCTTTCAGAGGCGTTCAGCAATATATCTCGCTATATGCAGATGATTTGCTGATGATCCTGGCTGATACTGAAGGGGCGCTGGAGGGTGCGGCAGAACTGCTCTCGGAATTCGGGGATATTTCGGGACTGAGAGTGAATTGGACTAAGACATGCTTGTTTCCCGTGAAGCCCGGAAGAGTAGTACCTGCCTTGAAGTGGAAGATACGATGGGAACCTACCTGCCTAGTATACCTTGGTACGAATATTTACCATGAAGCCAGTGCTATCCTGGAAGGGAATATTGGTAGGTGTATACGGGCTCTAAGAGGTAGCATGGCATTCTGGAGTATGCTTCCTTTGTCAGTGACGGGAAGGGCCGCCTTACTGAAGATGGTGGCATTGCCACGGCTACTATATTTTTTTTCGGGCTTTGCCCATATGGATACCAAGTTCAATGTTTAGAGTGCTCCATACTATGATAGTGGGATTCCTTTGGGGAACTGGTAGACGGATAGTGGCGCTAAAAACGATGATGAGACTGAAAGCAGAGGGAGGTTTGGCGGTCCCTGACCTAGAGCTTTATTATATAGCAGCCCAGCTACAGGTACTTACGCAAGCAGTTGCACTAGAATTTAGGGGCCGGAGGACATGAGAGGTAAAGGAATACCGAGACACATCATATCTTTTATAATATTACACAAAGGCTTGACCTTAAGGATCTAACCCTGGAAGAGAAAACAATAAGATTATGTTGGAATAGGAGTCAGCGGGAGAGCAGGAGTGACACATCCATACACCCCTGAAATACCGTTGGGGATGGTTACAGCCATGCCCCATGGTGGAGATTGGACGTCCTTGCTTGGGTGGGAACAGGCTGGGGTGCAGATCCTGGGAGATTTATATGAGGACGGTGAATTATTAACATTCCAGGCCTTGCAGGAACGATTTGACCTCCCCAGAGGGGGATTCCTAGTACATGCTGCCCTGGTGCGCGCACTTCAGAAGCATTGGAAGGAGGGACTAATTGAGCCCAAAAGAACAATGACATGTCAATATGTCGCGATGGCAGCAGGTACATTCAAGGCAGTTACATACCTATATCGGCGAATGCTGGATGAGGGGTTGACTCTGCTAGACACATTACGATTGAAATGGGAGGTTGGAATCGGGAAGACCATCCCAGAATCGGACTGGGGACATAACATGCGCAGGGCCTGGAAAAACACTAGAAACGCACGATTCCAGCTGGTGCACTTTTTCATATAACAGAGCGTACCTTACCCACGGTAAGATTAAAAAATACTTCAAGGTTGACAGTGCTGCATGCCCCAGATGCACAAAGGGGGCTGTGGAACTGGAACATATGCTATGGCCATGTCTGAACTGGGGTGGCTTGGTGAGAAAAATAACGATGGATTAAACCCAGATCTTTGACTGGGGGTGAATGTTTTGCCATTGTACAACATTCCGTCCATCATCTTGTGTGTTTTGCTGTTCACCCTATGTGGGAAGGGTATGCCCAGACATGGGTCCCGTGCTCACTAAGCCACTGGAGTCAAGCTATCCTGGCTGAAGACGACTGATAGCCAGAAACCGGTCCTATGATGCTTGATTCCGGTCCAGGAAAGACATGGCTTGGCAGTTCGGGCTGGACTGTTCCCATGGGGCACAGGGTCAAGGCTGATTTGCATATGACCATGTCTGAACTGGGGTGGCTTGGTGAGCAAAATAACGATGGATTAAACCCAGATCTGTGACTGGGGGTGACTGTTTTGCCATTGTGCAACATTCCGTCCATCATCTTGTGTGTTTTGCTGTTCACCCTATGTGGGAAGGGTATGCCCAGACGTGGGTCCCATGCTCACTAAGCCACTGGAGTCAAGCTATCCTGGCTGAAGACGGCTGATAGCCAGAAACCGGTCCTAGGATGCTTGATTCCGGTCCAGGGAAGACATGGCTTGGCAGTTTGGGCTGGACAGTTCCCATGAGGCACAGGGTCAAGGCTGATTTGCATATGGCCATGTCTGAACTGGGGTGGCTTGGAGAGCAAAATAACAATGGATTGAACCCAGATCTGTGACTGGGGGTGAATGTTTTTCCATTGTGCAACATTCCGTCCATCATCTTGTGTGTTTTGCATCATGTATTGAGCCGACCTCAAAGACCTCTCACCTAACACATACACACTGCCATTGCAGACTGTGTGTTTTGATGCAGAAAAAACTGAAGAGTCGACATGGCACACATCCCTGTGTGCCATGCACATGAACAGTGCCTGTGGCATAGGTAAGTCACAAGCCTCACAGTCCTAATGCAGGGTGCACTATACCACAGGTGAGGGCATAGCTGCATGAGCAATATGCCCCTATGGTGTCTAAGTCCATTTTTAGACACTGTAAGTGCAGTGAAGCCATATTGAGTACATAGGCTGGGAGTTTGTCATTACGAACTCCACAGCTCCATTATGGTTTTACTGAAAGCTAAGAAGTTTGGTACCAAACTTCTCAGCACAATAAACCCACACTGGTGCCTGTGTTGGATATATTGTAAATGCCCTCAGAGGACATCTTAGAGATGCCCCCTGAAAAAGAACCAACACGCTAGTGTTCAGCTGACTGATCGGCACCAGCCTACTACACACGTTTCTGAACCCCTGAGGTGAGAGCCCTTGTGCTCTTGTAGGTCAGGAACAAAGCCTGCTTGGGTAGAGGTGCTTCACATCTACCCCTAAAAGGAACAGCATTCAGGGGGTGAGCTTCAAAGGCTTCCTGCCCTTTGTAATGCTAGCCAGGTCCTCTCTAGCCATTGGAGAGGCCCGCCCCCCTGACCAAGCCCCACTTTTAGTGGCAAGGTCAGTAGGAGAATTAGTAGTCAGGAGAGGTGTGTCCCCTCTCATCCAGGACCACCCCTAGCGGGCCCTGGACTGAGATGGCCCCCTCCTTAGGAAATCCTCCATCTTGATTGGAAGGATTCTACCCGATCAGGTTAGGGAATGCCCCCTCCCCAAAGGGGGGACACACACAAAGGGTGTAGTCACCCTAAAGGCAAAGATGACCATTGGCTACTACCTGCCAGTACCTGTAACACCCATAAATTCAGTATTTAGGGACACCCCTGAACCTTGATCCTCAGATTCCTGTGACCTAAGAAGAAAAGGACGAAGGAAACGCAGTGCAGCAGAGCCTGGAAGGCGACTATTGATTTAACTCCAGCCCTACCGGCCTGTCTCCTGCTCCAAAACTCTGCGAGGAAGACATTGCCTGTCCTGTGGCCAGTGACTTACAAGAACTCTAGGAAGAGTGCAATCCGTCAACAAAGGCCAGATCTCCTGAAGACAGCAGCCCTGTCAGGAAAATTCCAACTGTAAGGACTCCTGATCTAGGCAGATTTGCGATTCCTGCCCTCTCTGCACCTGACGCCCACGGCACAAGTCTGAGTGGTTTACCTGTCTAGTGACATCTCTCCAGTGATCCAGACCTCGACTCCATCAGTGGCTAAACTCTCCTGGACCCACAAAGTCACCTGCAGCCTTTATACGAAGGAAGCCCCTGACCGCAACCGGATCCGACAAACAAAACCCGACACCAAAAGGTACCCCTGCATCCTAACTCCCCTGGCCTTGGGAAGCCCAACCCATGTTGCCCATTCCTCCCTCGACATCCCAACCTACCCCTCCAGCCAATGGACACCTTCATCCAGCCTCCTGGTCCGAGCCTGCAGCATCTTTGTGCGACTGAGATTCCCCATGGAAGAGCATTGGGCACCCGATGCTGATTTGCACCCTGCACCCGGCTGCCCCTGTGCCACTGATTGCGTAGCTTTGGTGCTTCCTTGTGGCCCCCCGTGTTCATCCTAACGCCCGGGGCCAGTGCCCTGAAACTGCAGATACCTACCTTCAACCAGCACCGCATGTGGGTGCCCCCAGACACCATTCACTAACATTGGGCCCAGAGACCTCTACACCCGGCTACCCCAGTGCCGCTTGTGGTGCAGAACCTACTTTAAACTGAACCTTGTCCAGTGTTGGTCTAAGCCCCTGAAGACTGGAAGAGTAAGTTGTGCACTTACCAGTTAATGCATATAACTGTTTTCCTCCCATAGGATTGCATTGCATTTCTCCTATTGCATTCAAACTGTCTATCTTTTACAACTGCTAAGCTCTATTGTTTCTGATTGACAACACAAAAGTATTTCTATTAATGTGAAGCATTTCTACTGCCTTGCAAAACAATTCTTACTGCATTTCTGAAAGTATTACTACTCTTGAAACTTTTTCTTACCTGCAACTGAGTCCTTCTTGGTTCAAAAATAAAATAACAAAGTAATAACTTATTATACAAAACAATTTGTTGTGGATTCAGTCTTTGAGTGTGTGTAATCATTACTTGCTTGAGTGTGTACAACAAATGCTTAACAAAGCCCTCTGGTAAGCCTAACTGCTTGATCACACTACCACAAATAAAGCTTTTAATATTATCTACGTAAGCCTCTGGGGATCCACTGGAGTCTGTGCACACTATACCTTACTTTGGCATAATATATACAGAGCCAGCTTCCTACAGTAGTTGAATGGCAATTCTTAGTTTTCTACCTGATGAATGACTAGAGTTTCATGTGGTTGGTTAGCATCCCTAAGACCATTGCTTAAATGCAGTCATCGCTGCTTGAGAAATTAGGCCCAATTGGTTTTCCAGCTTTAGAAGGATCTAGATGTCAGCTGTGTGGTTTTATCAGGTTAAATTAAAGTACCTGATGAGGATGGTAATGGGGTGAATTAAGTATTGTAGAGGTTTAGCAAGATGATAAAACCACCTCGCAGCTCCCCAGAGTTAGTGCAGAATGGAGCCAGTGATGGCGCTTTATCTACCAAAAATGTAGGCAGTTCTTTCAATCAGTTTGCAAAGGAATTTGCTATTGGTTAATATTAAACTGAATCAGTGGAATCAAGGTTATTCTTCTATATGATTGACTTGGTGTTAGAGATATTGGGGTCCTTTGGAATGATGTCTCAGTTTATGGAGTTGCTGGTGATGCTACTTGCTTAGATAGAGGTGTTAGTGGAAAGTTGGTTGTATTTGAAAGCTCAAGATGGACAAGTGTCTGATGGGAAGCCAGCTGGGAGGCTGGCCATGGGCGTGTCCTTGAACTGGCGGGAAAAGAGTTGTTTGAAAATACCACAATGTGTGCCTCCCACCATAGATTCTTTTGTATGGTCTAAGAATAGCAGCTGATAGGTGATTTACTTCTGAGGTAAAGTGTTAATGTATTGGTTATTACGACAAGATGGTATGCGTGGGGATCATACAGGGTTTGAAGGTAGTGTGATCTTGATATTGGTATAGGCCACAATGCGAACTTCAGAGTTGAGCCAGCAAAGTTACTTCTACTAGAATTCTGCTTCGGATCTCCACTGGGAGTCATGGTCCTTCTGTCTTTTTTATTGGCAAAATATACATCATTGTGGAATGCTAGAAGGGGAGCTTGTCAGTGCTATCATTTGACTTCAATTTATATTCCAAGGTTCTGTTTATGCCATCTTTCCTTTTGTGTTGAACCACAGTGTCTTTGGTCCGTGGTTCAGGAAAAAGGAGGTCTTGAGTAGTATAAGTCTATTGGATCTCTGAAATGCCTTTTCTTCTTTTATACATTTGGAATAACAAGGATGTGATGAGGTGAGAGTTGAGTGTGAGGAAGCTGAGCTTATTATAATGTATGTAGAAGGTATTCTGCTATCTCAAAATGCTATGGGAGGGGAGATAGGAAAAAAGACGATTGCAAGACTGAGGGAATGACCCAAATACTTTTTCATGTTCCTGGGCAGGGAAGCAGTGCTTTACATGTTTTTACTTATACACATCAAGCCAAAAGGAAAAGAGAAAAGGAAAATTAAAAAAAATGATGGTAGGAAAAATCAAGAGACAGTAAAGTCGAATTTAGAGGAATGATCAGAGATGTCAGAAATGTAATAATAGGGGTAGGTGATATAGGACAGGTCAAACAGAGAGTCCCTGGGAGGCAGGAACTGCCCACCCCCTTCATTGTGTCTAAAGGCAGACCTATCATGAGCCTCCTTCTAATAGTTACATCTAGCTGAAAAAGGGTCAGGAGGGAAAGTAAGAAGGAGAGACAGGCTTCTTTGAGGACAGTGGCCATCAGGGTTAGAGATGTCTTGTCTTTAGTAAAGGTTTGTGGGAGGGAGAAGGCAAGGTTAGAAGGCAAGGTAGTGCTTACAATTGATAATACTTAGTTCAGATAGTTTCTGTCTTGGAATAATCATTGCTTCCTGCTTAGATGAAGCAGTACTGTGCCTCTGAAAATTAAATGAGTGTAAAATTCAGTATGCAGGACCGATCTATTATAACTAATTTCATGGCTGCCTCAACATAATAGATACTAGTTTATCTGCATCGCCGTCTTTTTCTCACACTAGGATTATTTCTGTTTGTCCAAAACCTTTCATCAATCATTTGATTTAGCTCCGTCACGCTTGTAAAAAGCCATTCCCATGCATTCACTGTTATGTTATGTTATTTCTGAAAGTACTTTGTCATGCAACTACTGAGCATTCCCCCTGAAGAACTCTTATTTCATGCTCCCTTTGCTTCTCACACGAATTCAACAGACCAAGAAATCTGTAAATACATTCCATCATTTCTTCATGCACTGTTGCAAAATATTTTCATGAAGGGTATTACTATGTACTGTATAAAATGTATGGAATATTCTGCTTCTAGTACTATTAATGAGTGTGTAGCAAGTTTGGGTTTCTGTGCTACAATTGGCGTTCATTCACTAAGATGCCAAAAGTTGTCAAAGTTGGGGGCGCATGGCGAGCAGCCAACCAAGATGGCCGCAGACTAACGGAGCTCCGAGAATAAGAACCTCTCCCCAGTAATCCGTGCATTTATCCGTGGAAAATATTGTACCAAGAGCCTGTACATAGGTGGAGGAGCGGAAGAGGTGCACGACTGCCCAACGCTGGTGAAAATTAAAGAACCCTGGGCGGAGCTTTGTCGATGCAACGGTCGCGGCCTACCCGGCATACAGACGCCGGGGACTAAATTTTGGCGGCCTCCCCTGGAGGTGTCCAGCGCGATGGCGGCAGGTGACGGAGTCGACCGTCGAGAGCCTGCGGAGGGGTGCGGCGACTGTACCAGTTGGTAAAGACCTGGCGCCGGTACAGTATTTGTGTAGCAGGGAGGAGTGACGCAGGGAAGAAATTCCCGACCGGCCCGCCGTGTTGCAGCGGAGAGCCCGACTAAGTGATATACCCCGCGGGTGCCCTAAAGATCCGGTACAGTATTGTGCAGCTGGGAGGAGTGACGCAGGGAAGGAGTTCTCGACCGGCCCGCCGAGCTGCAGCGAAGAGCCCGACTGAGTGATCTGCCCCGCGGGTGCCCTGAAGAGCGGCGTGCAGCTGGGAGGAGAGACGCAGAGAAGGATTTCCTGACCGGCCTGCCGAGCTGCAGCAAAGAGCTCGACTGAGTGCTCTGCCCCGCGGGTGCCCTGAAGATCGGTAATACAGGCTAGCCGCAGACATTTAGTACATCAGGACGCTCAGTAATAGGTGGCTAACCAATGGAATGCTGAGGGCACAAGTGGAGTGGAGATTGTGAGATCCACGCAACATTCCCCCCCTTCCTCCCCTCCACCTGAGGGGCCCGGTACTGGGGGTGATCGAAGACAGGCGGCGGGCACGCCGGTGACAGCGGACCAGAGACCCCGGGGGCGGGAGCGGATAAAATGGCGCCCCCCACACATGGCAACGCACTGAGGAGGTAAGCAGCCGGCTGGTCGGCGGAGGACATTCGGGCGCAGACGGCCAGGCAACTGCAGAAAGGGAAAGAACCAGCAAGCCGGGGAAACACTTACTGCTGGGGAGGCAATGGCTGAGAGGGAGAGAACAAGCAAGCTGGGGGAACACTTACTGTTGGGCAGGTTTGGAGCCCCGTGACGGGGGCTGCGGTGCAATCGTGTCTCCCCCTTCCTCCCCCACTCGACAGTTGCAGAATTGAGGGGTGACAATAAGCAACAGCGTGGCTGGAGTAACGTCGATGCACCGGAACAGTCAGAAGTAAATGCGCAGTTTGACAGTGATCGCGCGCAGGACTGCGTGGACGGTCTCCTGAGTGCAGCGGGCTAGAGGCCCTCAGGGCACCTCGTGAATCTCCCCGGCGCACGGTGGGCTGACCTAGAAAACATACAATATGAGTGGTAGAGGGACACGTGCGGTGCAGCAAGGCAAGCTAGACAAATTTGCTTACACCAAAGACTTCCCTCCATTACCGGAACGCAAGGAACAGGAGACTAGGCCTAAAGAAGATGAGGGTGGCCCCAAAGTAACACTAGAAGATATCATGGAAGCTCTCCATAATGTTCAGACAACGGTGGGTTCCATCTCAACGGATGTTACATTCCTTGGAGCAGACTTTCAGAAAATGTCTGCCAGAGTAACTGAGGTGGAACACGTGACGACCAACCTCTCCAAAGACTCCGCACTCCTGATTAAGAAGGTGACGCAGTTGGAGGCAGAAAACAAGCGCATATCGGAGAAGCTGGATGAACAGGAAGGACGCTCCCGACGGAACAATGTTCGAATCACAGGAGTTCCTGAATCGGAAGGGGACCCCGCCATGGACCTATACATTGAAGATCTCATAAAAACACGCTTGCAGCCAAAGGGACTTTCAACCTTCTTTTCAGTGGAGTGGGCACACAGAGTACCAGGAGGCAGACCGAGACCTGGGACCCCACCGCGTCCAGTATTGGCCTGTATTTTTAACTTTCGAGATAGGGACGCAATCCTACAGACGGCCAGAGTAGCGCCACCTGTCCGCATACAAAACTCTACAGTTTCCTTCTTCCCTGACTACACGGCAGCAGTTAAAGCGCACCGCAGAACTTTCCTGGAGGTCAAGAAGACGTTGAGAGCCCGAGAATTGCCGTACTCCATGCTCTTCCCGGCACGGCTTCGAGTCCTCGCGGAGGGAAAAACCTGGTTTTTTGAAACGCCTGAGGAGGCCACAGACTGGGTGGAGGGATGGTGAACGACGGGTAAACCTGGAAGAGTGCCAAAAGAAAGAAGACGTCGGATGCAAACCGAAGATCAGGAGAATGGTGCACAGGATGGGGCGGAAAGCGAGCAACTACAGAATTCTGTTCTTGGGTTCAGTTGCTCTATACCAAACCGCTAGCGCATGTCACTGCTAATGGTCACATCTCTGAAGACTTACCCTGGAGAGAGGTACGCGTCAGGGCTGTCCTTTGCCACCACTACTATTTGCGCTATTGCTGGAACCACTGGCAGTGTGGTTGCGGGGGGACCCTGTGATAAGAGGCCTTAGATGGACCGCTACAGGGGAGGACCGTATTTCCCTCTATGCTGACGATATCTTGTTATATTTCACCCAACCCAGACGTTCAATAATTAGTCTATTGGACATATGTACAATTTATGGTCGGGCATCTGGATACACCCTTAACTGGTCGAAGTCTCTTTTGTATGTGGTGCACGGCCCACCACCACGGCTCCCCGACAATTGCCCACTTAAAATAGTAGACAGCATGTTTAAGTACTCAGGAGTTCACATCACAGCAGACCCAGGGGAATTCTATAAAAAAAAATTGTAACCTCCACTAGAGCGTCTCAAAAGAGACATACATCACTGGGAAACATTGCCGCTGACGTTGTTGGGGAGGGCAGCTCTTTTTAAAATGATGGCCCTACCGCGATTCCTATACATTCTGGAAAATACACCATATCTTGTGACACCCTCCTACTTCAAGGCTATTGCTGCTCAAGTCTCTAGTCTACTGTGGGGCAATAAGCCGACACGTATTGCGCAAACCAAGCTGGTGCGTAGTTGGTATGACGGTGAGATAGCACTTCCAGACGTTAAACTTTATTACAACTAAAAGTGGTGAATCAATGGATGCATCTCCCGCAGTCAGACCCGGCATTGCAAGCAGATAGGGCGCAATTGGGTGTGAGAGACATGTTGGCCCCCCTATATGATAAAAAATGAGCACAGACAAAGTTTGGCCCGCTGCGACACACCCTGGAGTTGTGGCACGCAGCTCAGAAGAGATCAGGATGGCAGGGAGTGATAACCCGGCTTACCCCGTTATGGGACTCAAAACGGTTAGGAAACCTCAGACACAGTAAGGGCTTTGACCGTTGGGATGACATTGGGATATCAACGGTCGGAGATATGTGGCAGAAGGGAGACGTGGTTACCTTTGAAAGCTTACAACGACAGTATGAACTGGCCCCTTCGGAATTGTTTAGATATACGCAGATACGACACGCTATGGTGCGGGCGTTAACGGCTGGCTCTGAGGTCCTGGAGGCAGCCCCAATGGAAGATAGATTATTGACAGATTATATGCCGAAAAGTGCTACCTCTTTAATTTACCGTAGGCTTGTAAATAATCTCCCTGATCCAATGGGAACACTGCGGGATAAGTGGGTGCATGACATCGATGACAGAATGGCAGGAAGCATTGGCGTCCCCAAGTGAGGTGGGTATCCCTTCGCGACTCCGACTGGTACAACTACGTATTCTACACCGCTCCTACTACACCAGACACACCCTCCATACAATAGGAAAAATTGCACATCCCTATAGCCTGAGAGGCTGTGGGGAAGAAGGAACCTTTTTTCATACTATATGGGATTGTCCCGGAATAATGGATTATTGGACACAGGTGCTGAGAACGATTTCGCAGGTGGAGGAGGTGTCGCTGCTACCTGAGCCCAGGCGGTGCCTCTTAAACATATGGGAGCCTAATGACCTTACACATTTGGGACAAAGCTGGGCTACCTTGGACATGATGGTGGCAAAGAGAATATAGCGCAGAAATGATGGGCCGCGGAGGTACCAACCCTGGCGCAATGGAGTAAAGATATGGATGCAGCCATGATAGCTGAAAGGGCAGTATACCGAAACAGAAGGTGCCCAAAAAAGTGGGAAAAGTGTGGTGTGCGTGGAACACATACTGAGGAGAAATGTGTGATCCTCCATCGGATTCTGAAGACAGTGACTCGGACTCAGAGGGGGATTGATACCTCAGGAAGACAAAACAAAAGTTGGGGTTCAGGCGTTAGGAAACCCGAAACAATAATGTATATTTGTGAATGTGTAATATTTGCTACTGGCTTTAAATGTAGAATATTGCAATGTGAGACATGGATATGCCCCAAAGTATTTTCTTATGTTTGCGAAGCGAAAATTAATAAAAATGTTTTTTTTTAAAGTTGTCAAAGTTGTATCACATGCAGTGGCGGCCCATGCAGGTAAGCATGGTGCGGCGGGGTGGGAGGGTGAAAGTGACAAACGACGGCATAGGGAATGTAAAATAAATAAATAAAACTACTTACCTTGCGCTCGCAGCATCGCGCAAGGTCAGTGTTTTTATTTATATTTTATTTTACATGCCCTATCCTGTTGTTTGTCACTTTCCCCCCCATCCCCACCTCACCATACTTACCTGCATGGGCCACTACTGATCCATGCTTTAAACTGCCAGTGGCATCACATGGTCAACTCTTGATCCATGTTTAGCTCTACAACAGCTACTTATTTGCCGTCAAATGGCTAGGTGGAGAGAAAGAACTGTAAACTAAAAAATTAAAAACAAACAGGGATATTACAGTATGGTTTACTTTCAGTTCCTGCCTCTCGTCATGACTCATGAGACAAGGGGTAGCAAGAAAATTGTAATGAATATGAAGAATCAAGCCAAGGTCAGCAACTGCAGCCCCTCCCAACACCTAATTGATGTCCATGTGTGCTGCAGGCATTTTCACACTCTCCACAGCCTTCAAAGTACTACCAACCAGGGCTTTCCTCACCCACGCGTCTCAAGCTAAGGGAAGCCAAGACAAGGGCATCACTTATTTGGACCTGCTCGAACCTGAAAAGATCTATGGCCAGAGTGCCTCCTGCCAAGCTAAAACACCCATCATCATGTGTTTCTCAAACACCACTACAATCTATTCCCACCTCACCCCGCAAACATATCACCATACTTGAACATACATCTCCAACAATCCCACCACATACCTCTTACTAGAATACACATATCAACCACATCACACCATCTTCAAATCATGCTAATTAATGCACCCTGCGCAATAGGTTATTCCCCTAACATCGCTGTCATCATCATGCATCGTAACCTAGGCTCTCTTTTCTTCACAGAAACCTTATTCGCAACCTCCTCCACACACATTTTCAATGTCCTGCTCCCCTCTGGATACAGCATGTAGCATACAGACCTCACATGCAAAGCCAGATGGGGACTCTCAGTCATACACAAGTCAGCTTGGCCCTGCACCCTCTTCAAATGATCACACCTAAGATCCTTATTATGAGTTTGGGGGTGTGAAGTAGGACCGCCCCACTTCCGCATTTCCAAATCCATGGAGTTTTCTCCTGTGTGGCGGTCTGTTCTTTGGCGTTCCATGGGTGGTGTCTATGAAATAGGCACCACAATGGGAACGTCAAAGGCGGTATCTGCACGGCATGGACTGCAGCAGTCCATGCCGTGCAGGTACTGGTGTGCATGCACACAGGGTGGCCCCTATTGGCCTCCCTTTGTTTCCTCACCACCGCATATTTCATGGCGTTTGCATACCATGGGGTGAGGAACTCTCAATTTGCTTGGCGGAATTTTCTTGACAGGTCTGCAGTGGACCCGCCAAGCATATGGCGGCCTCAAAACCACCACGCTACCGTCAACGATATCTTATCCCCGGCACTTCCGGTGGTCCCAGGGTGGCCACTGCCATGAGTCTGGCTGTCCAGGGACCGCCAGACTCGTAATAAGTTCCTATCCTAATGCTTTGCTCACTTTGCCTGTAAAACAGCCCACTTTCATTTTATTTGCAGACCACCCAAAAACCACAAGGACTTCATATAAGAAATGTAAAACCTCATACACTATACACTCTGTGGCCCCAACATCCACTGCCAGAACACAGTACTTCTGAACTGGACTGATAATTTTGCTGTCCCCTTCACCTTCAACATTCCACACCCCCACATGAAGTGCAGCAGAAAAACGTTACCTCCCTTTCCATCTAGAAAAGCTCCAAGAAGAACTAATCGACCTATCCCAGACACTTCCAGGCCTCAACAGATGTAAAAGTCTACAACACCACTTTGAAGAAACATGTAAAATGCTATGCTCCTCTGAGCACCTGTGCCCTCAAGCCATCAGCACCCTGGTAAAGCCAAGAACCTACGGAATACAAGCAGTCCTTACGAAGACAGGAGATGAAATGGAGATTGAAATGTCAGGAGGACTTTTAAATAAAGAACTACTCAGCTTGAACACAGCTAGGGCCACTGACTACAATACCACCATCAAAGTTGCAATTAGCAGAAGCAAAGCTTTCTTTAAGGCAGCCAAACAGTGTGTCAGCCCATCCTACAATCCACTATCTTACCATCAGCCAACAGATGCAATGCTATCAACACCTTCCTCATGATGAAAATCAACAAAATCACAACTTAACCATTATCATCAACACTACTACCCATACCCAGTCATCACACCACTAAAGATCAAACACTATCTCCCACACAATCCTTTCTAACATTCTGAACACACTCAAGCCATCTCCTACAAAAATGATGTGCGCCTCTCCTCCATCATCAGGTCTCAGCAAGGAAAAGTCCTCATACTCCCCCACATTCTCAATGCCTATCTCACCAGGGCAACTATCAGAGAGCCTCAAGGCTGCTCATATCCTCCCCTTGCTAATAAAGCCCAGACTATATCCAACAGACCTTGGCAGTGTCTGTTCTATCCCCCACCTCCCATTTATTAGAGAAATGCAGAAGGCAGTTGCCATTCAGCAGCTGGGAGCACATCAGCAAGAATAATATACTTCAAAACTATGAACTGGGGTTCAGACCATGAGTAGTATTGACACCATCATGCTCCAGCTGGTTAACAATGCCCCCTTCCTCAATTACAATAACAACTTACATGGAGGATGGGTACTCCGTTTCTATCTTTCCTGCATCTAATTACAGTGCATCTTTCCGAACATGGGTTGTGTTTCAGGCTTCATGAATGCCCAATCATTTCAATACCAATAACATTTAATGGACGATGTATCATGAAATACCAAGAAATTCATATTCAACATTCTGTGTGAGGTAGGGCTTAGACGTGAGCTATTTCCACATAGACCAAGAGGGTTGTGAACTAAACTAACATCCCACTCTGCAAATAATGTAAAAGTAACATGTGCAGGTATATCCATTATTACAGAACAATATTGAAAGAAACGTGCTTAAACTTTCCTACACACTACCAATTTCCCCAAAACTTATTTTCGGAGAATGATGCTCAGATATCTTGGTAAAGTTATTTTTCTGTCCTCTCAAGTTGCTGCAACGGACCCAGCGTGTTTAGAATTTGCTACTCGTCATAGACTGTCCCACAAAATGGAGTCCAATATTCCACATCATACTAGGTTGATTGGCCCAACTCAAGACAAAATACATTTGCTATTCTTTGTTCTAAAATGTTCTAAGCAAAAAAAACTCAAAACCCTTGTGTAGGAAACTGGGTTTTTGTGGCAGTACCCACGCCCCCCGGCCCCCCTCCTCCCCCACCCCCCATTTTGTTGCCTGGTAATGGTATCTTGTGCAACTTTGACTGATAATGTGCAGGGTTCCTGCTAACCAGGTCTCAAGCACCAGTGTTGGCACCCCTTTAGGGTCCCTTGTAAGTCCCTGGCAAGTGGTACCCCTTGTACCCAGGGCATTGGACCCAAAGAGGGTCCCTAAAGGATGCAGCACAAATTGTACCACTCCAAGGGACCCCTCACCAAGCTCATGCAAACTGCTATTTCAGCCTGTTTGTCTTGGTGCAGAGAAAACAGATGAGTCGACATGGCATCCCTGTGTGCCATGCCAGCAAAACACTGCATGTGGTATAGGTAAGTCACCCCTATGGCAGGCCTTACAGTGCTAAGGCAGAGTGCACGATACCCATGTGTTTGCATATCTGACTGGGTGGATGTGGCCCCGTGGTATCTAAGTTTGCCCTTAGATATCACGAGTGTGCAAGGAAGCCATGACGAGTACATGGGCTAAAAACACGTGTTGATTATGAGATCCCCAGCTACATGATGGTTTCACTGTACCCCAAGATGTTTGGTATCAAACACCTCATCTTAATAAAACCACATTTGTGCCAGTGCTGGTTTTATTAATAACTGCACGCAGAGGGCACCTTAGATGTGCCCCCTGAAAACCTACCGACTATTAGTAAGGTGACTGACTGGTCTCGACCAGTCAGCCACCATAGACAGGTTTCTGACCTCCCGAGGTGAGAGCCTTCGTCTGGGAACAAATCCTGCTCTAGGCAGAGGTGTTTACACCTCCTCCAAGCAGTATGGACATTCCAGGACAGGAAGCTTCAGAGGCCCTGCTGCCTTTTTTATGCAACCCGGGCCTCTCCAGATAGTGGAGGTGCCCACACCCCTGTTCTGATCCCACTTTAGGCAGCACGATAGGAGGGAAAATTGGTTTAGGAGGTGTGCCCACATTCAACAAGCACCACCGCTAGGGCGGGCCAGCTGATGTACACCCCACTTTATAGATTTCTCCATGTTGTTTTGGATGGAATTAGCCTTCTAGGGTCAGGGGTATGCCCATTTCACACAGGATGAGGTCATATAGAGGGTGTAGGAACCCTAAGGTAAGTAGCCCATTGGCTACTACCTGCCACTCTTTGTAAACAGCCCTTAATTGAGTATTTAGGTGGCACCCCAGAACCCAAGAACTCAGATTTGATGGATCAAGAGAACAAGGACGAAGAAGAGTCACTGCCTGTCGAGAACTGCTGGAGGACTTTGGTGTGAAACCTGCTGTTTTAAGCCCTCTCTCAACAATTGTGACAGAGTCACTTGCCCTTCAAGTTGGAGAACTACCAAAGCCTTGGGTAGCCTGCCAGCACTTAGACAAACACCGAGCGTTTCCCTTGGAGTAGAGGAGCTACTACCCTGTAGTCCGCAGGCACTGACAAGCAGAGTCCAGTCCACCGCCTTGCAGCTCCCCCAGCCTGACCGACTCTGAAGACGACCAGGAGAAGGTTCTCATGCTCTGGAAGGTCAGATTTGTCTCCCCACAAAGTGGGGACCAGCCGGAGCCATGTATTACCAACCCCCGGGGTATCTGATGCCCTGCACCAAACACCAACAGCGAGAGTCCAGTCTGGATTCTCAGTGCACCAAGACCAGGCAGCCGCCATGGGACATCAGCATCATTGAGACCCACTTCAAGAGTGGCCCCGCTGCCGGCTGTTTGTCCCTGACCCGAGGCACATCTTTGCGCACCCAGCCCAGCTGACCAAACCACTCTGCTCCTGAGCCTCACTGCCTGTGTCCCGACGAACCAGCTGTGCCCTCGTGCTCCAACACCCCTTGCATCCTGAGCCCCTGTTTGGGAGCCCTCAGGTCCCCCTGTGCAGCCTCTTTTCAGGTGCCCCCTTCTCTGTAGTGCCAGCTACCAGCCTCACCAGCACCATGCTCCCGGTAGAACCCGGTCGGTTCTCGAAGAACGGCTGGTAGTACTTTGAACCATGGCCCACTACTATCCCCATTCCAGGAGTTGAGCCCCTGAAACCGTGTGTACCTACCTTTAATCATCTTTTACTTTTCCTCCCATTGAATTTCATTGTGCTTAAAAACACACAGGTTTAAACGCTTTACATATGTGTGCATAGTTCTATCAAAATTTGTACTTACCTTTGAACAATGTTCTTGAATTTTAAAAATTTATAAAAAGAAGTGTTATTTTTCTAATTTGGTCTCAGATTTATTCTTTGAGTGTGTGTCCCATTTATTGCCTCTGTGAGTACAGCAAACGCTTAGCACTACCCTCTGATAAGCCTAACTGCTTGCCTACACTACCACAAAAGAGAGCATTAGTATTATTTACTTTCGACTCTATACCAATTGATGACCCACTGGACTCTCTGCGCAGGGTACTTCGTTTTAGTACACTCTATAGAGAGCCAACATCCTACACCCTGAACATGATAAGAAATACTTATAAGGTGTTGGAGTAGCATACGTTTGTCTTTATCCTCAAATGTCATAAATACGCAATATATATGTGCACTTAGCACTACATACTTGTGTGTCCTAACGTTATTCATGTAAAATGTTGCACTTAAATGCAGTTCTGAAGTGCATTCACTGTAGAACTAGGATTCATATACACTATGTGCTTTAACCTTATTAAAATAAATCTAGTTTTTGAAGATTTGATAAACCATCCTCACATTATTAAAATGTATTTACATTAGAAACGAAAGATTTATGTAACATGTGCACTAATGTTTTTGCATTGGTATTCGTAATGTAGGTCTTAGTCACACTTGTATTCGTGCATTCAAAGTTACTTTATATTTACTTAAAGTGCAACGTGAATCTAATGCTGAGTTTATGTACTAACATGTCATTAATTTGTAGTTGTATGTGCACAAACAACACGTATTAATGTGCACCGTTGAATTATGTGCTTAAATTGACTCAATTAGGCCTGTACTTCTTTCTGCATCAAATATAGTTCTTCCATTACTACTTGCGTGTCTTTTTCCCAGCAGGTACATTAACACGGTTTGTTAGTTTGAGAATAGATATAGCTCTGTACTAGCGATAGAGAGACTAAGAAGAAGACCTTGACAAAGAACATTGAGATCCAAAACGTTAACTGCAGTTAAGTATCGATGTGTCGCAGATGATCAAGGACTATGTCGTTCTCAGGAAAGACCTGGGAGTCTGCTAATGTTGCAGCTCACAACGTGAGAATGGAAAGGACAATGGAGTCCCTGATGGTGTGATCAATGGATGTTACACAAAAGATTCTTGTCGTATTAACTATTGTTCTCACAGGTTGATGTTGGCCACTTTTTCCTTTGGATTTTGAGAGATACAGACCTCTATGCTTACCCCTTTGATTCTTTGCTGAGTGTGGCCTAGGCAAAAAATTATTTCCCTATCCCTAGTAGACTTTTAACCCAACTTCTGAAATGCTGACACCTTCCCGCAACTTCCCATATTTTTCTCTTTTTCTGGATTGCCCGACTTTTTGATACTCCTTTAGATTAAATTACTTTTACTCCTGTATGAGAGAGATGTTCAAAGCCTCTTCTCTGAGCATCAGATTCTGCTGTTAATCTTTGTATTGATGTGACTGAACTTCTTGTTTGTGTCATACTGATGTGCCTGAACTGGATGTACGACATTACAACGCATGCTTTTACATCGCATGCTTTTACAACGTGAGTTTTACAACGCATACCATTACAACGCATAGTGCTTTGGGGCGCTGGATAGTGAATTATTTAATTTACTATTCCAACTCCAGTCCCCGTGGATAGTAGGGAAGGTTATTGGATAGTAAATTAACCTATTCCCTAGCCTAGAGCGCCCCCCAGCGTTGTAATGGTTTGCGTTGTAAAAGCTGCGATGTAAAAGCACTGCGTGGTAAAAGTTGCGTTGTAAGTGATGTTCCCTGCCTGAACTACTTTAGGAGGTTTGGCTATCCAGTTGTTTTTCTGTACCTTTACAGCATGGTATTGAGATTGATTTACATTAACCTAACTGCTAATTTTTAATAAACTTCTTGACTTTATTTACTAATTCCCGGTCCTTACTGTGTAGCCAAATGGGTTACATTGTTAATTATATGTGTTGAACCAAGTGCTAATTCCCATCACCTCTCAGTCGCATAGAAAGACAAACTGGAGAGTCAATGGTAAGAGGTTGGCCCAGCGCTGGATCAACGTGAGCAATATGCATTGCACCTGAACAGGAAACACGGACGCCTCCCATAATTGATTTTGAAATGGCTGTAATGATCTCTGTCCACTTGTTTGCCTTGTTAGCTCCCCCCAAACTTTGAGTCTAGTTGTTCCCCTGGTTGGATTGGTACTAGGTGGTAGTGAGATGCCAGGCCTTTTTTGCAGCTGCTGAGGAAGGGGATCTAGCAGGCAGAATAGGGTTGCGTTCCACCTTTATCCTGATCCACAAGCAACAGGGTTGTAAATGAGCATTCTGTAAGCCAAGGGTTCTGGGGTAATTAGGTCGAGCTTAGTGTGATGAGAGTCATACTGTGAGTTTTCACTTACCAAGAACATACAGGGGCTTTGAATCCGCCCATTGCACACAATTGGTTGGCTTTGCTGGCACACTTATTTATCTTTTTGTTATTCGTGTCCCAGCTTGTCAATCGTATGTTTGTCCTTGCCCTCTATGTTGACCTACCCATCTGTGCAGCACGAAAAAAATCTTTAACGCTACTTATTTTGTTTATTTACTGACCCAAATAGGTTAACAAAAATGCATTGCATCATTTTGTAGATGTTCGCATGCATGGTGCACATGCCTACAAAATGACATGATGGCCGATTCATTGCGCCTTTTGACTTTGTGTTTTTTAGGCCATGCTACACAACACAGCACCCACGAAGTACAGCAAGGCTAAACCATTGGTAAAGACAATACATCCAAATGGGGCTTTGCCAGTGCTTGGTTATTTAGGGAAAAGACACGTGTGAGGTTCGACATGCATATTAAATCAACGTTGGGAGGTGAAACTACTGGACATAAAGTGCGGAGTAAGGGCAGGGATAGGTAGGTGGCGGGGACTGCTCTGGTGGTAATGTACAAGAGTGACCAGATTTTGAAAACCAAAAAAAAGACACATGAAAGTAGGACTTCAGAATTGCAGCTGCCATTGGGTAAGAAAATAACAGATTTGACTGTGCATGCAAATGTAGAGGGCACATGACTTATCCATCATTAAGGAGAAAATAAATCCAACGTTTATATACAATATCTGTATTAATTAAAGTGCATTCCTATAAATGAATAATCTTTGAATTTTTTATTGCTGCACCCCCAAAACAATGTCTTGCAAGCAAGCTGAAAAAAATGGGGCGCTTAAGGGCAATCCCTCTAACAAAGAGATGCAAAATTGATAGCACTAGTATTTTTAATGTATTAAAAAACATTATGCATTGCAAAACAGAAAGAACATTTTGGGGGAGATGGCGGAGTAGAGGGGCATTTTAAAATAATAGTCCAAAAGAAATGTTCAGTGTTACTTTTTCTTACAGTATATTCCATGCAGTACATTAAAAATAAATTGTTAGCAAATGTGTGAGGTAGTTTTACCTGAGATCCAATAATTTGTAAAATAAATTTGATGTTGATTTTTGCCTCTTATTTTTTTTTTTCACTTGACACATTTCGCCAGTCCTGTCTTTTTAGCCTAAAGTACTTCGCCTGCTGGGATTTTTCAACATATACATACAATGTTTTTTGTTTTTGTTTGTTTTTTCCTATTTCAAATAATCTTTATTGATTTTGTATTGAATACAAAACACAAAAGTAAGTACAAAAGGATAAGAAAACCAAAACAGCTGGATATAACACAATAAAAGAAAGAGCTGCAAGAGAGGAGAGTCAGTGTTCAACAGCATTGATACATAGTCGCAAAATAATTATATCAGTTGCAGATAGAAACAAGTTATTACATTGCAGTGGTATAAGTATATCCATTGAATATATACTCTGAAGTCTCTAAGAAGAGTGAGTAAAAAGTTCTGTATGCAGGAAGAGAAAGTGAGAAGGTTGTATAACTTGCTCAAGTATGGGTATTGGATTCAAGATTGCTTTGATTTCCTTTATATGGGATGTTGATGTGGGTTGAAGCTCTATCCTGGTGTAGATGCAGGACGTCAATAGGATTTCTGAGGTATTCAGGGGGTTTGGTGGTGTTAAAGTGTATATATATCTAAAGACTTCCAATTGGGTCTGTGTTGAGGTTTCCATGGAGAATATTGGAGGGCAATGTTGTCTGCGCCTCTGGTCTGTGTTATCCAGTTGAACCAGGCTGTGAATGATGCTTTGTTCATGTCTTTCCAGTTGTAGGTAATTGATTTGACTGTGGCTTTTGGTAAGAGATCAATTAAAAGGCTGTCATTGTTTCTGATACCAGGGTTCAGGAATTTCTATATTTTTTTTTTTTGTAACTCTTTTTGTTATAATGAAAAACATAGAAAAACAAACAAGGCAATGAAACATTAATACAATAATCGGGCGTGCGCTCAAGGAGGACGGGAGGTGCATAATAATACGATACATAAGTTGTTTTACACAGATGAGGGGGCCGGAGGCAGGGAACACAAAGTCAAGAACAAAAAACGCTACATAACACCAGGAATGTCGGGTCAGGGGGACTGGGGAGGATTTGATATCTCCGTGAGAGGGGGTGTACATATGTCTCCCCGGTACGAGTTCCATTGGCTCCAAATTTTCCTCCATTTTCCGGGTCTGCCTCGTGCCACATATACAGTCTTCTCCCTAAACATGCACCAGTCCATGTTCTCCTTCCAGGCCGCTACTGTGGGGGGTCTCTGGGAACCCCACAGCTGTGCAATGTCTCTCTTCACAATCATATTACCAAGGGTCGCCCATCGGATCTGTGACACATCATAGTCATTCGGCTCCCATACATTCAGCAAACATCGTCTGGCCTCTGGCAACATCGCAACACCCGTTACCTCCTTCATCACCTCATGTATGCGAGTCCAGAAAAGCACCATCTCAGGACATTCCCAAATTATATGGAGAAAGGTACCAAGCAGACCACAACCGCGCTTACATAAGCCATCCGTCGTATAACCCATACGAATCAAGCGGGGGCCGGTAACATAAATCCGATGTAGGATCTTAAGCTGGACTAGGCGGAGACGGGCCGGGATTGCGACCTCCTTGGGTGAGGATATCGCCGATTGCCAGTCCTCATCGTCTAATTCTATACCATCTGCAATCCAGGTCGCCCTGAGGTGCTCGAGGAAGCTCGAGCGATCATTGATCATTTTCTTGTAGATCAAAGAAATAGTGCTATCCGGCACATGACCATCTAATATACGATCTTCGAGAGGGGAGGATACCGGAATGTTGCTACCCACGGGAAAGACCGAACTCAACGCGTGGTGGACTTGGGCATAGCGGAAGAATTCCTTATCACTTAGTTTGTATTCCAGAGATCACCCACTTTACTGATACCAATCATATCCCATTTCTCGAATCCTTTCGTTCTCCACAGGCAACCCAATCTCGCAGATGCATAAAGCGGAGTCGCACGGGTCAGTCGATATCTCCAGCCCATGGCCGCAGTCGCACAGGGCCACACTCGTACAGCTATCTCAGTGGGTCCCGAAAGCTGTGAGCGAGAAGAGCCAGAGTAGAGTGCTCTGTTATAATCACCCCCCGGTAACAGCCATCTAACCATTTCAAACGCTGGATTCAATGCCGGGCCATACACCCCATGGTTAATTGCTGCAAGCTGGGAAGCCCAATAATATCGCCTAATATCCGGAAGTGCGATACCGCCGTCATACCAGGGAAGTGTTAACTTTGGAAGAGCGATACGCGAACGCCCGTCCCATATCAATTGCCTCTTAAGGTCTCCACCTCTCGGAAGTACCTCGCCGGAATTACATCAAATGTATTTTGGAGTGCATATAAAAACCGCGCTAAGGACATCATTTTAAAAAGAGCTGCTCGCCCTAGTGGAGATAACGGCAATTTACGCCAACTCACCACGTCTGATCGTAAACGTTGAAGCGGAGGAAGTAGATTACGTTCGTAGCGAACCGCAGGGTCCAATGATATAAAGACTCCCAGGTATTTAAAACCTGTCTGTGTCACCTGGATAGGACATCCACGCGGAAGGAGGGGGATGCCGCCGGCGAGCACGTATATGTGAGACTTAGTCCAGTTAATGACAAGGCCGGAATTTTTTCGGAACGAGTTAAGCACATCAAATAATACATTCAACGATTTTTGAGGCAACGTGAGGTACAACAAAATATCGTCCGCATAGAGCGATATGCGGTCCTCAAAGTCCGGAGTCCAGTATATGCCTCTCATCGAGGGTTCCCAACGTATCCAGGCAGCAAGTGGTTCCAAGGCAAGGGCAAAGAGAAGTGGAGACAGAGGGCAACCCTGTCGCGTACCTCTCGAAAGAACAAAGGACCCGGAGACCCGGCCATTCACCACAACCTGTGCCAATGGTGTCTCATACAGAAGTTTTACCCAACTAATGAATCCAGAGCCAAAACCAAATTTTGCAAGAGCAGCCTAGAGATATGGCCATTCGATTGTATCAAAGGCCATTGTGGCATCCAAGGACGCCAAGATGGCCGGTTCACGCAGCGACGTCGCCCTCGCGAGAACACAGTGCAAGCGCCGTAAATTCAATGCTGTGTTGCGATTTGGAATGAAACCAGACTGATCCGGATGGATTAAGTCACCGACTACTTTTATCAGGCGGTTTGCGAGCAGCTTAGCAAGAATATTAGGTTCAGCGTTAAGGAGCGAGATAGGCCTGTAGGATGCAAAGGGGTCCCGTGGCTTCCCCTTCTTAAGGATCACCACAATGGTCGCAAGACGCTGATCACGAGGAAGGGAGCCAGATTCTCGCGATGCTAAGAACATATCGCCGAGATACGGCGCTAGCATATCAGGGCGCAACTTATAAAGTTCGATGGGAAGACCATTAGGGCCCATAGCTTTCCCAGAGCGAATAGAGCGTACAGCGAGAGCTACCTCATCAACCGTGGGCGCAGCATCCAACAAGTCCCTGTCGGACTCTGACAGACAAGGCAACGCAATATCCCGCAGCAATAAATGAGTCTTCCTCGGGCCTGTCAGATACTGGGGAATACACATCTCGAAAATATTCAGCAAAGCATTCAACAATGTCAACCGGGTCAGTCGCTCGCGTGCCATCAGGTCTCTCAATCACTGGAATCACACAACTAGCCCTCTCCTTTCTATCCAGCCAAGCAATCAGTTTACCAGCCTTATCGCCCACGTCATACAGTCGTCCCTGCTGCTCTCTACCCATCATCTTAGCTGCATCGGTAACTAAAGTATAATACTCAAGTTGCTTGAGACTGAGAACATGAAGCGCATCTCGGGTAACATTCCGCTCCAAAGCACTTTCCAACTCAGAAATTTCAGTCTCAAGACGGACTACTGCCTCATTCCTGCTTTTCTTAGCACACCCAATTAACGACAGTGCCTGTCCCCGGATGACCGTCTTAAACGCTTCCCACAGTGAGACAGGAGAGGACACAGACCCCACATTCTCAGCAAAGTATAGGTCCAAAGACTTAATCAGTTCAGTACGGGTTTTGGGGTTGTGGAGGTACCATGGATTAATCGGGGCCACCCTTCCCTCAGCACCTACATTCATATTTATCTGAAACCACAGAGGGGAGTGGTCTGATATGCCTCTAGCCAGATGTCTGATCTCCCCAATTGACGAGGACTGGGAAGCCGGTACCAGAACATAGTCCAACCTAGAAAGACTACCATGTGCACCCGAGTGGAAAGTGTACTGTGTCTGTCCTGGATGCATCAGTCTCCAACAGTCCACGAGTCCCAGTGCTTCCAAAAAATCACCCAACCAATACTGTGCTTTAGTAAGGTCCCTGGGGGGGTAGCGGTCCTCCCTCCCGGAGACCACTGAATTGAAGTCCCCGCCCAGTATCAGGATACCATTCGAGAGCCCCAAAACTACTCGTCCCAAATCTGCGAAAGTAGTAGTCTGTAAGCCAGGTGGGACGTACACCGAAAGTAACGAAATGGTTTTTCCCTCCCACCTACCTGTGAGTGCAACATAACGCCCCCTAGCATCCAGAACTATGTCATCGATTTCCAGGGGAAGAGAGTTCCTGAACAAAATACCCACCCCTCTAGAACTAGAGGTGAACCCAGAATGTGCAGCGAGACGATACCCCCGCCTGTTCAGAGCGTAGCAAGCGTTTCCTATCAAATGAGTCTCCTGTAGTAGCACCACATCAGGGGAGAGGCGTCGCAACATTTGCAAGACCACCCCCCTCTTTATCCGGTCCCCCAACCCATTTACATTCCAGCATAGCAGCCTCAGCCCCCTACCCCCCATCCAGACCTTCGATGATCTCCCGCCTCATGACGAACACCACACCCAAGTCCAAAGTTGAAACAGTCCGTTGCCTTGAAAAAGAAAGAAAATGGAACACTCCCAACATACTTCCCCCCCTCCCCCCGACAATACCCCAGTACAACTCCCCCCACCCTGAACCCCTCAAAAGCCACCCCAACTTGCAGTGTGCCTGTCGCCCTAGCAAAAACTAATCTACACAAAGAAACCCAAAGGAGGAAAGGGTCCCTCTCTCCCCCGCCACCTCCGGGTGTGTACCTCAAAGCATACGATCACAAAAGTCAGCAAGCCACAGCTATCTATTGTATTCATTGTCCGGGACTCGGGCTCCATCGCTCATTCTTGTTCCAACAGTCCCCCTTCAGCTCCACCTGAATGTTCCGTATAATCGCCCCGGGTAGGCAACGTATCCAGCCAGTCACTCACCCCCTCGGGGCGATCAAAAAAGAGTGTCCGGTCTTCATATTCCACACGCAAACGGGCCGGGAAAAGCATCGCATATTTCAAGTCCATATCTCTTAAGTCGCCTCTTTACCCCCTGGAATCCCATCCGTTGCTTCTGGACGGATTTGGAGAAATCTGGGTAGAAGTTCACCGGGGTGTTTTCAAACTGCGTAGGGCCGCCCATCCGCGAAGCCTGCAAAATGGCGTCTCTGTCCTTGAAATGAAAAATTCTGGCGATGATCGGCCTTGGGGGGGAACCCCGGCTTCGCCTTTCCTCCCAGCACCCTGTGTGCACGTTCCACCGCGAAGAATTTACTCAGTCCCTTGGGGGCGAGGTGATTGAGAATGAGGTCTTCGACAAGGAGATCAGTGGTCAGTGATCCAGAATTTTCCGGGACCCCAATAATACGCACCTTATTGCGCCTTGCACGGCCCTCAAAATCCTCCAGTCGACGAGCAAAGAAATCGTTGGCGGATCTCAAATTGCGAACTTCTGTCTGCAAGTCGGACATATCCGTCGTGAGGCTGGAGGTCTTCAGATCCAGAGATTTGACCTTCTCATTAGTCTTCGCCAAATCGGTTCTGATGACATTAACGTCGATGGCCACTGTGTCAAGCTTCAGGGCCAGGGCCTCGTACTGCTGGCCGATGGATGTCTTGATGCCAGCAATGGCGCCCATGACGTCTTGCAGTGTTAAATCTGCCGACACAGTAGGATCATCAGTTGCCTCCTCTCGGACTCTGGGTGTGCCACCGGGGGACCCTTTAGGATGGGTGTAACGATCCATAACATTTGTTTGAGTTGCACCTCCCCGGAGGGTGGTCTTGACTTTCCGTTTGTCACCCTCGGGCTTGCCTGTCATGGTGGGCTGCGTGCCCCAGAGGGGCGCCTGAGATCTGGTCCAAATGGCTCCTCAGAGTTCACCCACGGGATCACCAAAGGCAAATTCAAGCCAGTATATTTCCGCAGCCAAGCACTCGCAGTTTCCTGGCCTATGCGAAAGTCACGGGATCCAGTTGAGTCCAGCATCGGTCCCTGTGTGGAGCAATGCCAATCAGCAAAAACAAAACCGAAAGCCAACTCTGGGCTGTGGCCTGGACCCCTTTAGCCGGTGTTGTCGAATTACTGCCTGGGCACAGCAGCAACTCAAGGCCCGGGTGTCCCCACGGGGTAGGCCGCAGAAGTTCAGGATGCTGTAGCTTAGGAACCCGAAGTCCAAATCAATTTCTGAAAGCAGCTATTATGTCAGCTGGTCCGCGTCATCAATAACCCATCTTCGTAGTCAGGATATAATTCAGGATAGATGCGGGAGGCGGCAAGGGTCTCGGGAGCCCTGTGATCACGCGGCCATCTCGGATGCGCGCGAAGCTCCTCCTCCGTATACATACAATGTTAAAAGTGAAACTACAAGTTGAAAAAGCAACTCGCTATTGGCAACACCACCAGGACTGACGGAAGGTACTGCAGCCTTAACAGGTGTCAGTCATCTAGGGTTAGACTCATATAGATCTCCAATTCTTACTATATGAGCACCCTTGAACCCTAGATCACACAAATGCAGTGCTCCTCTGAGCTCACATGCAGTTCCTGCTGAATGCTAGCCTATGTTGTTTGCAAATGCGGGGACTGTCTCCGTTGTCGGCAACAACTGCATTTGACTACTCCTGCTGAATCTTCTGGGAGTTGAGGAGAGGAGATTGTCCCAGGTTACGAGCAGTCAGTTTCTTCTTATGTGGCAGTTGACTGACTCACTCTCTGTCCACTATGCTGCTGCCCAGTCATGAGGGGACTGTGGGCCAGATGTAGGTAATCCCAGATTACCGATTCTTAAATACCGAATCATACCGATTCGGTATTTAAGAACTGGCAATCGGGATGTAGGTAATTTTACCGATTTTAATTACCGAATCGGTATGATTCGGTAATGGGTGCACATGTTGCAGACATACATGCCCTTAGGGCATGTATGTCCTTAGGGCATGTATGTCTGCAACATGGCACTGTTTCAAAAACAAAAGAAATGTTTTTTAAAGGGTTTTCATAATTTACCACCAACTTCTAGTTGGTGGTAAATTAAGAATTCTTAAACCCCTGTAGCACTGATTACAGTGCTACCTACATGTCAAAATACAGATTGGGTAATTATACCGATTCGGTATTTTACCGATTCTGTAAAATTACCGAATCTGTATTTTAACATGCCCCTACATCCCAAACTCCAAATACCGGTCGGTAACGGCCGACCGGTATTTGCCTTCCTACATCTGGCCCAGAGTGTTGTGATTTGGCTGGCTCTTGTTGCACTACTTTGGGAAGGTTTGAGGACCAGAAGAGGTGAGAGAGCTTGCTGCCAGCCATAGCCACAAGCAAACAAGGCATGGAAGTATTACAATGTGATCCTAATTACTGCAGAACACCACAAAATGGCTACACGTATTTTAACCCTCTAATGAGCTTTAAACAGTAATAGTATAAAGGTGGTTGGAGGATTTATGCCTTTCCCTTTTACACTCATTGTCAGCAGCACAGTGTAGATGAAGCAAAAGGTGTACCGGGCCAATCACAAAAGAGGGTGGGGTGGGGAGGGGGGGGGGGTGCCTGGCATACCAGCACACAATATACTCAGATGCTTTGTGCTAAATACAGCCCATGATAACGCTCACTTTAGTTAAGAGTCATTAGTATTCGCCACCGGGCCGCTGAGAGGTCTTATTGGTTCGGTCGCCCCAGCTGGCTGCCAGAGATCACGGGTCCATCATTCGAAACTGGGTCTGGTGGCTCAATGGACTCAGTGAGCTAAAGAATGATGATGGATTCAACACAGATCTGTGACTGGGGGTGAGTGTCTGAAAAGTTTCAGCGCTCTGTCCATCACCTCCTTGAGTTGGCTCAATGGACTAATACATGTGCTCCGAGTATCCTGAGTTTGACCTCATGGTCGCAGGTTCAAATTCCAGTGGGTCTACTCAGTCTTTCATGCTTTTGTGTTCAAGTGCGTACTGTTTTGTTGGAAAACAATACACATCTGTTATTCAGTGCCAAGATGCCTCAAGGGCTGAATGTGCTGTACAAATACACATTGTGCTACAGTGACTGCATTCAAGCCAGTAGCATGTGATAGGTTGTAGGAAGAGTTGTATTCACTTTCTAGTGAACAGCACTGATTTATACATTTCTTAGAAGGGGAAAACATTGTCTTCATTTTTCCTTTATTGAGTTTACATGACTGATTTCGCAGAAAGTGTGGCTTCTGGCTATGTAGGCTTGCTAGTCAAAAACTGGGGGGAATCAGAAAGGAGAGCAGGTGGAGGGGATGTTTGTGGTGCAGTGGGGGATTCTGAGAGGCACTGGTTACAGTTGTGATTTGGGGACAGCCGAGAGTAAACTGGTATGGCATTTGGGTGGGATTCTAGGACATTAAACAGAGAAAATTGCTGGTGGGATGGTATTATAAGATTCACGCTCAAAGGTGACAACGTGAATGGGATTTTCTTTTATCCTGATTGGGTGAAAACTGAGCCACCAGCCAGTAGGCAGCAAGAGCAGAAAAGGCACCAACAGGGAGAAGCAACTATAGATGGATAAGGCCAGGAAAAAGGAACAGTATTGACGTAGAATTCGAGAACAAGTGCAAGAGGAATGGGACAGGGGCAGATTGATAAAGAAGAGGGCAGTGGTAGATGGGAAGAAGGAGCAGCCAGCCTTAATAGACGAGGTTGAGAAATCTGATATACAGGATGAAGAAAGGTTTGTAGAACGATCAATCTATCCTTGATATACAGGAAATGCTAGAAACTCTTCAAAAGCAGTTGACAGGAAATGAATAGCTGCAGGCATCAAAATTCGGGCCAGGTTGAGTCAGAGTCTTGCTATGTTGAAGGCATACGGTCCAAATAAGGGCCAGGCCACCTGCACATCGACACACCTAAATTAAGACCAAGGTGAGTTAGAGAGTGGGTTTGTTGAAGGTATGGGGTTAAAACATGGACAGGGCCCTATGCGCATTAAAACACCAAAATAGGTAAAGTGATTCCAGCAAGGGCGGCAGGAAGGATCCTAGAACGTCAGGAGGATGTATCAGAGGAATAATGGTGGTGGTAAGCCAGTGGGCATTGTGTGGGAGCAAGAAGGAAGCAATCGCCTGTAGGGGTGGACCAAGGAAGAGCTAGGAGAAGATTGGGAACAGGTGGTGCCACCAAGGATGAATAAGTCTTTCAGCATTGTTATCCCTACAGTACATGTCTAGAAAATGGAGCGGAAACATGGTGCGACTGTTATTTTGTTCTCTGAATTGCTACCAGGAGTGGGGCAATAGATGTGTCATCAGATTAATGAGGTAAGAGTAGATCCTGATTAGCCCAGGTAGACTGTTTATTAAAAAAAGAAACTGTGTTCGTGTAGATGCTTCAGGTGGCAGAGTCTTTTTTGCCTCTGGCCAACTTCCCTTCCTCCCTCCAACAAATTTCAGGAGCGTGCGACTGATGGAAACGATAGTTGTAAGACACCTTTCCCCCAAAAAACTGCTTTGGGGACAGCAGTAGGTTTTTGAGAGTTTATCCTTGACCCTATCCAATAGATTGATTGGAAAAGAGAGTAAGGACAAGTGGGAACAAGTAGGGATCGAGTCAAGCGCACAAAGAAAGGGCGGTGTATATTTGTATAGGTAACTGCAAAACTGGAGTAGTGGTTTGCTGTGGTTAATTTTCCTAGTATTTGGGGGCCCATGGGGTCACTTGGTTGCACCAACACACCCAGAATGCAAGCGGCCCCACATATTACCAATGTAAAGTTAAAGTTCAAGGGCTCTTATTTGCTAGAGGAGTTAAAGCGTTTGGCTACAGGAATTGTTAGGTTATGTTGAATGAATGTATATAGCGCAACGTATACCCGAAGGGAGTCTGGGGAGGATTGTGGGTTAAATCACAACCAAGTCAAATTGACCGGGAAGACGCCTTCCTTGTCTCCTTACACAATACTACAGGAATTTCTGAGAAACTTCCTGCCAGGCATAAACTATCAAGGTGCTAGGTTTAGTGTACTGTGCTCAAATGCAACATGTCAGGAGCTTGTGTCTTGCAAGGGCGAAGAAAGATAAGTGTTAGACTCATGGCAAATGGGAGAGGACATGCAATAGCCATTAAGGTGTGAGTAGGAGGCACACCATTCTGACAATGGCGTAAGGGCCATGGCAGGAGCCTAGGCTTTTGCAGAAGGTTACACAGTTAGCAGTGAATATTTGGGACGATGTAGGACAGTGGCCCCTGCAATTCACCGTGCTCTGCCAGTTGGTGGCAAGATGATGGTCACAGATCTAAGTTAAGGGAAGCATGGCACCCACATAATGTCAGGGATCCATGTTGTTTCCAGTCATCTTCAACCTCTACATGGAACCCATGGTTCTCAGCTTACCAATTACAGCATCAAAATGCACCAGTACGCTGATGTACAACGTATCAAAAGTCTTTTCCACTCTATGGCCATTAATACACTGTCCTGATCTAAACGCGAGGCACCTTAAAAAGAGTGCACCCGGCACAACCGGGAAAGTGTGCCCTATTACAGATAATGCGCTACCACAGGGGCAGCCACGAACCCATGCCTGCCATAGGGGCAGCGCACCAGTGAAAGGCAGCCTGGCTGTTTGAAGCAGCTGATCTTCTTTCACTTAGCCCAAAACTTACCTCTGAATTAAACGGAGGCAAGGATCCACCTGCAAGCGGGTGCAGTAAGTGAGGGTACCCGCCTGTAGTGGGTGGCTAGGAGGTCCTTAGGACCCCTGTGCCCTCCTTACAGGAGCACCAACTGTCTGACACTTCTACAGGTGCACAATAAGTGTGCCTCCAATGACTTCTGTGCTTTTGTGCCTGCATCTATAACATGGCTAACAAGCTCACCCCTTCTGCTGGCTTTCTACACGCCTGCAGCAAGACACCATGAGACTGGAGATAACAAAGGGCAATTCAAAAATACAAGGTAACAGTTGTGCGCTGTGGCAAGTAGACAGAACCTCCAGAGGTTCTTATAATCTCTAATGCCTAGTACACTACGTCTTTGTTTAACATGCTTGGATGATCAAGAACAGGTAGAAATATACTGTACACTTGTAAGAAGTTTCTCCAAAAACACTTTAATTGGATTGCACTCAACACCTCCATACCAATTCATCCATTTGTTCTTCTGTTTTAAATGGCGCTGTTATTACTCTTCTGAACTTTAAATTCAGAAAAGTTACTGACTTAAGCCTCCAGCTTTGCCGACTTTGTGCATGAAGTCCTGACTTTTCTGAGTTACATTACCTGTGGCACAGAGACCTGATACTTTCCAGATGTTTGCCTCTGGAGAGCAACAAAGGAGGACACTAGTAGCCATAGAAAAGTCACAAGACCTTGCTGAGCTGGTATGGTCTACCAAGGCACAGATCCGTAGTGTAATGGTTTTGAGTGTTCCCCAAGTAACACCTAGCTAGTTTGAGTACACGATGAGATCTGAACCTTTCAAATTTAATCTATGTTACTTGTTCACATTTCAGATCTAATCAGTTAGAACTATTCCAGGGGTTCTATGCATATTTATATTTATTTATTAAGGAGTTTTAAAATAGTGCTAGCCTGACCTGAGGGTATTGGAGCGCTTCACAACAGTTTTTGAGCAGGATTCATACAATAAAGCAGTATTCTACATATAGATTAGGAAGTCCGAGTGTGCTGAGAAGCACTGAGGTAAAACGTGAGTCCTGAGATAACCTCATAGAGTGCACGTTGTCTTGGAGTTGAACCACTTGGGGGGGAGCAGTAAGGGGTCAAACAGCAGGGAAAGGGTAAGTCTTTGAGCTACGATTTCTGGGAGAGACGGCGAGCAGGGACTTGCGTTTAGATGGCGGCTATCAATTCGGGAGGGAGCGGTTGAGGAAAAGGACTTTTAGGTGTTTTTTTAATTTTGTGAAGGACGAGATAGTCCTGATACAGACTGGGATTGCATTACAGATTTTGGGTGCATTTCCGGCGAAGGACCGTGCGGCCGTTTTTTGTTTGCGTGTTTTCATAGGGATGAGTAATAGGGTGCTGGAGCTCTTAAGGTTCCTTGTCTGACCAGCCCTTTGAGTTTAGCAGCCAAATACTCAGGTTTTCCTGTGTGCAGACCTTTGTGTGTGAGGCAGGCAGTTCTCAAACTGGCACGCAGTTTGATTGGGGCCATTTTAGTTCTCTGAGTGCTGGTGAGATGTGGTCGTATTTCCTGATTCCAGTGACCATTCTAGCTGCTGTGTTGAGAGTAGTTTTGAGGGGAGCCAGGTGAGATTTTGTTGTACCAGTGAGGGTGGCATTCCCAAAGTCAAGTCTGGATAGCACCAGTGATTGGGTGGCTTGATTGAGGTCATTGGTTGGGATGAATGGTTTTATTTTGTTAAGTAGCTTCAGGTTGATGAAGGCACTCTTTGTGGAGTTCTTGATGTGTAGGTCCATGTGTAGTTTTGAGTCTAGGGTGATTCCTAATGATTTAACGGAGTGAGTCAGAGTGTGATTGCCGTTCACAGCATCCAAAGCTTTTACCCATTCTGAGATGTGAGGGTTCTCTTCTTTGTTAGAGATCAGGAGTATTTCGGTTTAAGTGGTTAAGCGATAGCCAATGTTGGTTTTCTTTTAGAGTGACATTTAGTCTGTGAATGTCATCAATGGAGGACGTTTCTAGATAGATCTGGGTGTCTTCTGCATAGAGGTGGAAAGGGATGTTAGCATTTTTGAGAAGGGTGGTGAGGGGTTCCATGTATATGTTGAACAATTGGGGTGAGAGTACTGAACCTTGGGGGACGCCCCTGTTGACGGGGTGTAGGTCGGAGGAAAGGTTTTTTATTTTTACCCTTTGTGAGCGGCTGTGTAAGAAGGAGGAGAACCAGTATAGGACCATCTCATCAGCTCCTACCCTTTCGTGTAAAGCCTTGATGAGAAGTTGGTAATCAACCGTGTCAAAGACTGCCGACAGGTCTAGGAGAATGAGGAGGCAACATTGGTTGGTATTGAGGGATTTGCGGATGTCATCTGTGATGTTAAGGATCGCAGTCTCGGTGCTATAGCCTTTTTCTGAAACCTGATTGGTGGGGGTCAAGAAGGTTGATGCTATCCATGTGCTGAGTTAGTTGTTGGTGGACGCATTTCTCAAGGATTTTGGATGGGGGGGGGGGTTGGAGACGGGACTGAAGTTCATCAGTTCCTTGGAGTCAAATCCTGTTTTTTTCAGTAGTGGCATGACTTGACCAACTTTGAGGCATTCAGGTATGATGCCGGTTCTCAGGGAGCTGTTCATGATCTTGCACCAGAATGGGGCTATGGAGAGTTTGAGTTTTTTGGTCAGTTCGATGGGTAGCGGGTCAAGGACATGAGAGGCAGGTTTGGAGGTGGCGATCAGTTTGAGGATCTCGGTTTCCGGGATAGGGTTGAAGGACTTCCAGGTTTTTTTTGGGTGCTTGGGCATGCTATCTACTGTCACTTGTGGCAGGCTTTTGCAGACTGGGTTGACATTGATGTCCAGTGAGAGCTCAATCTTGGTGATTTTTTCTCTGAAAAGTTGGCAAAGTTTTCACACAAGTCCTTGGAGGCCTGTAGGGAGGATTCCAGGGGTTTGGAGGTTTGTTGTCTGATTATTTTGAACAGTTTGTTGGGCCTGGTTGTTGTGTTGTCCAGGTCGGCGCAGAAAAAGGTGGATTTTTCGCTATTAATGTTTTTTTGTATTTCCTTCGGGCTGTTTGGAGTTGTTCCAGTAGGTTTGAGGAGGGGTTGCTTCTCCATAGTCTTTCTGTAGCTCTTAGTAGTCTTCTTTCGTTGTTAATGTCTGAGTTGAACCAAGATCTGGATGGAATGTTCCTCTTTTTTTTTTAGTTTCAAGGGGGCTACATATTAATCCTGTATCCCTGACCTGACCACCTACGAACAGTGAAATAAAATGTGCTTCCCTTCCCAAGACCATAACTGCCTGCAAGAGCTGAGACAAAGGTAGGGTATTGGGATCACACCCCCTGGCTCTATAGCTGCATTGACTAGTCTCCCTTGGTATCACCAGGTCCTTACTCTACGCACCAAAAACCTTCAGTTTATCCCTTCAAATACTGCTTCCACTTCTAAGATGCTATTATTATTCCTTTCAGCTATTTCCATAAATGTTTATCGCGCCTACAAAGGATAGTAGAGCTGTTTGGAGATCCTAACATCATCCTCCTTCCAAATCGTAGCTGCAGCCCTTTGAGTAGCTCTAGTTCCTTTGCCTACCATGAGACAGACGCTGTTTCTCCCACTGATACCAGATGTATTCTTCCAACCAGTAGCACTGTCCCAGCACACCCCTCCTTGCCATTGATAGCACCAGTCATTGTTGCAGGGCAGTACAATTTTGTATTCAGAAGCAAGGGCCTTCCTGCCACGTTTGGCTGCTTAAGTGTTTTTTCCGGAGCTCTTGCTCTCCCTTCTTCTCATGCATCTTGCACAGTATTTTGTTGTGGTCTCTGAACAGTGTGGCTTCGAAGTGCACTGGTATGCTCTGGAAATAGCAATGTCGTTGGCGAAAATAATATTATTTTGTTCTCCACAAATATTGTTTCACCCAAAATTCTACTGATTGTGCTTCAGGCCAAGTGATGCACTCTTGGGAGTGGGGTGGCAAGGGGGTTACAAGTTTGTTGCAATATAGTAAATGTTCTGGTGTCCACCCAAGAGCAGCTAAGCAGTAACCCATAGCAATTGGCATTATGATATGGTATGCATGCAATCTGTCATGGTATATGCTCTGACAGCCTACCCATGAGCAGCAGGTTACAACTCATAGGAGTAGGCCTAATAAAATAAATCACTGAATATGCTCTGGTGAGTCTACCGATTAGTGGCAGACAAACAATCATTATACATGTAGCCATGGTCTATGCCTGAGGAGACTACATAGGGTGGGCAGGGAACAACCTATCCAAAGGGGCATTATATTGCCAGCCATGCTCTGAAGGGTAACCATGGAGCACCAGAGGAGCTAGCAACAGTGTGTACCAGGGAGCAACCCTGATGAATGGGCATTATACCGTCAGTTTTACTGCATGCTCTAACAAATGTATCCAGGGGCAGAAAGTGGCAGCTAATACGCAACCATCTATAGTAGAATTCTGATAGCAGCAGCCAGGAATGGCATACCAGCAATACATAAGAATGAGCATTCTGAAGCAAGTAGTTCATGCTTTGATGAGTCAAAGTCAAGCAACGGAGAAGAAACATACTGGCAGCTGTAGTACAGGCTCTGAGAAGTTGACCCAGGTGTGCCGTGAAGCAGCCCATAGAAATTGGCATTATACTGTCAGCCATCATATATGCTCTCATGGATCACTGTGGAGTGACAGAGGAGCAAGCATTAAATGATCAGCCATGATGACATAGGCCTGAAGAATCAACCTATGTGTGCCTGAAAGAAACCTAGAAGTTTGAGCATTATACCTTCAGACACCAAACTTGCTTGGAAAGTTCACCTCTGTGTAACATGGAGCATGAATGAGTATGGTACTGGTCATATATGGTCAGAGGTTCCACCCAGGAGTGTTAGTCAAAACTCAAGGGTATGGGATTATACAACCAGCTTTGAGGGCTCACCAGAGGTACAGCTTTAGGGCAACCCGTAGGAATGTGCCTCATGCAAATATCTAAGAGTATCATAAATTACCTACTTCCTCAGTAAGTTCTGTGCGTTTTGAGTAAAATAAGCGTCAAACGTATACGAGAATAATTCCAAATATACCATCAGAATATGTTGACCTGATACCTGGCTACCTCACAGTGCATCATCTAGGCCCCTAAACTGACACGCCCGTGGATGGTGTCTGCAACCTCAGAAAAATACAACTCTAATTCCCCAAGGAAATCATGGAAACAAATCTTACCCATGCGTTTGTAACTCAGGCATGCCCAAAGAGGTACACAAGAAATACACAGGTGGCGTTTCAAATATTTATTGATGCAGCTACAATCTTGCGTAAAATATATGAGCTGCAATGATTAATAAAATAAAGCAAACCAATGTCACCAGCATGACGAGACTGGTAAACAGGAAGAATAATTCAATACAACTGCATCGGATTATATGTAAACATAAAATTGTACTCCTACCTTGTTCTACCTATCCTAATAAGTATAGGTGTGTTAATCTGTCAGATTTTCTTAGAGAGATCTAACTCCCCATTTACCTGTGTACGTATACAATCCGTCTGCTTTTGTTACAGGAGGCTGATATTGCAGCTATGCTGCAAAACCGCCCTGGTAACAAAAACGGCCCGCCAGGGGTCCAAAACTGGCCCCCACCGTGGCGACCCACTGGGTAAACGCCCGGTGCCCGCTACGGCTAGTACGACCCTGGTCACTCATGATATGGGGCCGTGTAGCAGCTATGAAACCACCAGACTACCAAGGGTCTCTTTCCTGCCCTGACTATGCCTGAAAGACCCAGAGGTTTACAATTGGACTCCTGTTGAGATGACATCTAATTGCCAGTCCTTGGTTTTCTTTTACCAGATTTGCCAGTTTTGGGACTTAAGGCTTTCTTTGGACTTTCAAATTCACAAACCATGAAATGTGAAGCAAAAGTTCAGCTCTGCAATTACTGTGCATATCTAACAAATGGGGGAGTGAGAGGAAAGTTTAATGAGGTGGGTTACACGCCCTCCACATACATATGTTAACATAAACATTGACACAGTCCCTTTCTCTAACCCTCACCCCTGCATCCGACATAGCAGATGTCACTCCTCCTACCTAGCAGCGAAGACATGGTACGAGTTATCCTTTCATCTACGGACCTTCCCATATCTTCCAGAGTTCCAAAAGTGCGTGAAGACCTGACTAATCATCTGGACCCTGCCAGTGACTGGATACCATCACGGGTGACAAGTAGCGCTCTACAAATCTACTGATTGATTGATCGATGGAAGTCTCTAGTGCGCTCCCGAAACCGTGGAATCGCTCTGTTCCAGTCAGTGTCTGGTGTGAAAATCATCTGACTCTCCCCTGGAGAGTCTTTGTTGAATGCAACAGAGAAAATAGTTACCAGAAGTAATAAACATTGTCAAAGCCAATAGGTCTCGCCTTGTTGACCTATTAGCTTTGCCAATATATTTTGCGAATACTGTACAGCATCTGCAAAAAGGTAAAAAAAAGAAGAAAAGTCGTTAATAGACACCCGACACCCGCTTTTACCCACCGTGTCATTCTGTAGATGCCCTAATGCATTACCATACATGCATGTGCCTATGGAATGAACATGGGGGCCATTGTCATATTTTTATTTATCTATTCGAGGTGGCAGACGCCATTTAGATTGGTAAAATAAACAAAAATGATTTTTATGTGCGAGAAAGTGCTTTTTGGCTATCAGAGCACGCAGCATTAAATAGCAGCTGCGGAGGCTTCAAAAGTAATAAAAATAAAAATATTAATGACCACGAGGAGTTGGGAGGGTAAGGGAGAGAGGAAGGTGAAGTGGGAGGGAGGCAGGGAAAGCAAAGAAGTGTGGGCATTTGATGAGGAAGCAACAGAGACGTGTGAAAGCACTTGTTAGGGCCCAGCACCAAATGGCAGCCGCAGTGCCCTCAAAGACATGTGAAATTAAATTAATGTATTTCAAGGAACACGAGGGGTAGCGGAGCAACAGAGAAGGGGGTGAATGGTGATTGAAGGGGAATCGAATGGTGGGCTGGTAATTGAGAGAGTAAGAGGCATTCAGGAGAGAATAAGAAAACACATGCACCCCCAAATATTTTGTGAATAGTGGATGGCACGTTAACCTATCAAAAGGATCACAAAAAGGATAATGTTCCAGGGGAGCAACAAATACAAGACAAGGGATGCAAGCCATCGAGTAAGAAGCAAGCAAAAGAGACTGACAACCAATGGTAAGCAATTTTAGGGCTAAGAGCCCACAGTAAGTTTTTGGTATGTCCAGAAGAGGCTTTGGCCTACCAGATAGCTTAGGTAGGCGAGACCTAAGAAGAGACCAGCTCCAGCTGGATATCACTTTCCAAAATGACACACATTTACACATTCATCAACAACTGGAACCGCTGGCAATGAAAACTAGAAGCGTTGTTTACTAAAATAATCTGACTCTTGTGCCACAGTCACACTAAATGTTACAAAGTAAAACAACAATTAGAAAATGCCCCTTGTCAGAAGCAATATATTGCGATGCTCATGAGATCGTGTAGGGTGTTTCTTCATCAACCCATGCTGGTCTAAGAATATGCAAAAAGAACAATTGGTGGACAGAATGCAGAACAATGTCATACATTCACCCCAGTACAGAGATATGCGCCTAAATCCATCATTATTTTTCTCACCATGCCATTCCAGTTTGGACCCAGCCATATTGAAATCAGTCCTCCCTGGACTGGAAACAAGCATCCTAGGACCGATTTCGGGCTTTCAGACCTCATCAGCCAGGATAGCTTGACTCCAGTGGCATGGAGAGCACGGGGCCCACGTCTGGGAATACCCGTCCCACTCGGGGTGACAAATGCAAAAAGAACAATTGATGGACAGAATGCAGAACAATGTCATATATTCACCCCAGTACAGCGATCTGGGCCTAAATCCTTCGTTTTTTTGCTCACCATGCCATTCCAGTTTGGACCCAGCCATATGCAAAGCAGTCCTCCCTGGACTGGAAACAAGCATCCTAGGACCGGTTTCGGGCTTTCAGCCCTCATCAGCCAGGATAGCTTGACTCCAGTGGCATGGAGAGCACGGGACCCACGTCTGGGAATACCCATCCCACTCAGGGTGACAAATGCAAAAAGAACAATTGATGGACAGATTGCAGAACAATGTCATACATTCACCCCAGTACAGAGATCTGGGCCTAAATCCATCGTTTTTTTGCTCACCATGCCATTCCAGTTTGGACCCAGCCAGTCAGAGAATATGAACTACGGCCTTCATGGATCAATAGAGAGCTTTGGTTTCCCAAGATGGATGAATGCGCAGTTTGTAACTTTAACAATGGACGGTTTATTGAAGTGGTCCTGAAGGGATGCCGGAATGTGACCTGCAGGCCACAAACGCAGGGAACACTTGCTAAACCTCCTGAGCTAACTAAGCAATGTCCACCAGAGCTTGGAAGGATGAAACCCCAGAGAAAACTCGCGCTGGTAGGTGGGACTTCATCTCTACCAAGGCTATGTGTGCCTTGAGAACCTGTGAAATAGCAGCTGCGCCAGGAATAGTCACCAAAGAGCAAGTCCAGATTTCACAGCTTTTAAAAGTAGGTATGTATTATTCCGTGTGTGGGTATGATTTACTATGCATTTCCAGGAATAAGACATGAGTACTCGAAGAAAGAACGTTCGTGGATCACATAAAGTGTTTCCCATTAGTGCGTATGTCTTTCTCCTTTCCTAATTTTCGGAAAGATACCCATTTTTGTCAGCATAGGCTTGACGTGTCCCATTGCAAGGGACTAGTCACATTCGGTAGCTTGTGGTGCCATCTAGGGGGTTGAACTAGAAATGCGGTTTAATTTTTATTCATGAAGTTCCGGAGTCTTTAAAGAGTGCACGAGTAATCTTTTCGTATGCCGTTTTATTATGAAAACTGTTTTAGGCTTTGCGTGACAATTTTCTTTTGGCCAAAGATTGTTTAGGAAAGTTTTCAATATACAAATTATCAAGAAAGAAAACCCTTGCAAATTTGGTCATAGGGTTCAACGTGAATATAATATACTTTAAAAGCAGTTATTCCTTTGAACTCAACGCAGTATGTTCACCGACTCCATTTATTTCTCATGAACAAGTTATGAGTAACATAAAAGCAATGATACAGTAAACAGAAAAGCAAACAGATGCCTAAAATCATTTAATCTAGACATTGTATTTCTCTCAGCTAGGTAGGTGATGAGGCGCCGGAAATGACATAAATCCAAAGAATTAAGTTGCGTCACTGCCATGCTCATCTCAAGATTGTCTCTTTGAGGAGCAGGTGTCTCACTTATCCTCTGTAGCGCCAAGCTTTCAAACACAAAAGATTCGATGAGTGCTATTTTGGTGGTCACATCACCCAAGCCAAGTCACAGTATTTTGTCTCGATTCATATTTTTCCCAAATATGTTTTAGCACAGTGCTATCCACGCCGAGATAGAAATGGACAAAGTCTTTTGCCATTTCTACAGCAAAGTTTTTAAGCATAGGACTAGCACAGTGCTGTCCTTGCCAAGCTGTAAAATGACAAACGCCATTTATCACTCCATGAAACAACAAAGGGTTTGGCTAAAGCGCAGAAAGGCCGCGCCGTATATGATTCTCAACAAAACAAGATGCCAGTACTGCTATCTGATTTAACACATTTAAATGCACAATGACTTAAACAATTGTAGCATTACCACACAACAAATTGTGACTGTATTAATCTTTTTATTTTTTGAATATTCTCAATTATTCCAAAACAGCATTATTTCAAAAATTCTAAAGAGATTTCATAAAGGAGAGGAAATATTTAAAATCTATAGTCCATTTGGATGTGAAAAAGTGGGTATTTTTTTGAACACATAAAGAGGAGAAATGTATTTAGAAGTGTTGGGGCTACAATCACACATCACATTCATCATCTGTCATTAAGTCAATACAACTGTCCTGTGCATTCATCTCGCAATCAAGGGAAGTGTGCTTCAAGAAATGAAAAGGAAAAAGAAGAAAGAAAAACATGAATAGCCTCACCAGGGTTCAAACGAACCACTTATTAGTAGATGCGGTGGGGTGCTATTTTAATTTTATATTTCTAATGAAAACATCATATATCAGGCCATCAACACTTTTTACAATCTCGATATTTCACAATAATATTGTCACAAGATTAGCCTGGAAAAAGAAAGAAGGTCGACGTGTTTCGAAACCCCTAAATGATGGGGGTTCTCTTCAGGACCTTGAGGGATCAGTCCTTGTCTTCTTAACAATCCTGCGTAACTCTTAGTTCCAATGCACTACGTCAGTTGTCCAAATTTCAAGATTATTATCGTGGCCAAATTCCACACGCACAATCAATTGTCAAAAAGTTACCGTCGTGGTCTTCACAAAGGGGGAGAATCTTCCTGAAGTAAAACAGGCGCTGACTCATGCAGTTCTTATTTCATCACCCGATTCCTTGTTTTTTGGAACGGATCTCCTCTCGACCAGCACAGCATCTCACAGTCCGCGGCTGCACTCTAGGTCCAAAAAACAAGGAATCGGGTGATGAAATAAGAACTGCATGAGTCAGCGCCTGTTTTACTTCAGGAAGATTCTCCCCCTTTGTGAAGACCACGACGGTAACTTTTTGACAATTGATTGTGCGTGTGGAATTTGGCCACGATAATAATCTTGAAATTTGGACAACTGACGTGGTGCATTGGAACTAAGAGTTACGCAGGATTGTTAAGAAGACAAGGACTGATCCCTCAAGGTCCTGAAGAGAACCCCCATGATTTAGGGGTTTCGAAACGCGTCGACCTTCTTTCTTTTTCCAGGCTAATCTTGTGACAATATTATTGTGAAATATCGAGATTGTAAAAAGTGTTGATGGCCTGATATATGATGTTTTCATTAGAAATATAAAATTAAAATAGCACCCCACCGCATCTACTAATAAGCGGTTCCTTTGAACCCTGGTGAGGCTATTCACGTTTTTCTTTCTTCTTTTTCCTTTTCATTTCTTGAAGCACACTTCCCTAGATTGCAAGATGAATGCACAGGACAGTTGTATTGACTTAATGACAGATGATGAATGTGATGTGTGATTGTAGCCCCAACACTTCTAAATACATTTCTCCTCTTTATGTGTTCAAAAAAATACCCACTTTTTCACATCCAAATGGACTATAGATTTTAAATATTTCCTCTCCTTTATGAAATCTCTTTAGAATTTTTGAAATAATGCTGTTTTGGAATAATTGAGAATATTCAAAAAATAAAAAGATTAATACAGTCACAATTTGTTGTGTGGTAATGCTACAATTGTTTAAGTCATTGTGCATTTAAATGTGTTAAATCAGATAGCAGTACTGGCATCTTGTTTTGTTGATTTATCACTCCAGGCACAGTATTACAGCTCAGCAAGGACAGCACTGTGCTAGTCCTATGCTTAAAGACTTTGATAGAAAAGCAGACATTTGAGGTGAGCAGATCTAGTGTCGCTGGTGTTGAGAGTGCTTTATACAGGAGCTGCTTTCCACCTAAACTTGAGAACTACCCAGAGGTCTCTGCTTCATTTTTTCACATATATATATATATGTATGTATGTATATATATATTCACTTAAAAAACCATAGGTTTCAGGCCTTATATAGTTAGGAATTAGCGTTTAAAAACCATTGAAATTGCTCCTATATAGTTAGTTGTACTAACTATATTTCACGCACCCGCAATCCACTGCTGATGATGTCACATATTACATCATTCATGACATGGTCAGTGACATCACTGATGACATCACTGATGACATCTCAAATGACATCTCATTTGACATCTCATTTGACATCACTGATGACATCATCCAGTGACTGTGTGTTTCTGTAAAGTTTAAATATGTTTTACATATTGAAGAATGAGTGGATGTATAAGTGTCTGGATGAAGGATTTAGTAGGTGCGTGACTGACTGTATGAGTGAGTGATTAAATGTGTCTTACTAAATGCATGGGTTAGTGACTAAACTGTCTGAATGCGTGCATCAGTATGTCTGTTGTTGTGTAAGCTGCTGCATGTGTTGATCAGTAGCTATATAAGTGGCTATATGGGTTATTGATTGGTTGCCCAAGTATTTGAATGGGAGACTGAGTGTGTGTGTGGGTGGCTGGGAGGTGTGTGACTCTGTGCATAGATGTGTGAGCATATGATTCACTAGGTGTATGAGTTCAAGAGTGCATGTAGAAACAGCTATATGGGCGGTTGACTGTGTGCATGGGTGTGTTGGTGAGTGAATGGATATCTCAGTGCTACATGTCCAAGTAAGTACATATGTAAAACACAGTGCAGGTGAGAGTTGGCATATATAAATGACTATACATGAGAGCCAGTGAATGTGCGAGTGGCTGTATGCATCATTGTGTACTTGTATCAGTGATTGTATAAGAGAGTAAGTATGTGTTAGTATATGTTTGAATAAGTAAGGTGTCATGTGTATAACTGTATAGTTGAGGAAATGGAAGTGTGATTGATTCTTTGCATGACTGACTAGGTGTGTGAGTAAACTCCATGGATGAGTGGCAGTGTGTGAGTGTCTGTATAGGTGTATGAGTGCATATGATAGTGTTGTATTGATGAGTGACTGTATGTATGAGTGATTCTATGGGTGAATGAGTGAATGTGTGTGTAGACCTAGGAATCAGTGAGTGCGTATGTAGTAACTGGTATTGGTGTGTCAATGGTTTCAAGAATGGTAGTCTGTATTTAACACTGGGTGTATCAAAGGTTATATTAGAGTGTGAGGAGGTGCATCGTATTATCACATGAATGATATCATCAGTGATGTGATCAGTGATGTCAAATGAGATGTCATCAGTGATGTCACTGACCATGTCATGAATGATGTAATATGTGACATCCTCAGCAGTGGATTGCGGGTGTGCGAAATATAGTTAGTACAACTAACTACATAGGAGCAATTTCAATGGTTTTTTAAACGCTAATTCTTAACTATATAAGGCCTGAAACCTATGGTTTTTTAAGTGAATTTGCAAGGTTTTTAAAATGCTAATTCCTAACTATATAAGGCCTGAAACCTATGGTTTTTTAAGTGAATTTGCAAGGTTTTTTAAATGCTAATTCCTAACTATATAAGGCCTGAAACCTATGGTTTTTTAAGTGAATTTGCAAGGTTTTTTAAATGCTAATTCCTAACTATATAAGGCCTGAAACCTATGTTTTTTTCAGTGAATTTTCAAGGTTTTTTAAATGCTAATTCCTATCTATATCAGGCGTGAAACCTATATTTTTTTTCAATAAATTTCAAAGGTTTTGTAAATGCTAATTCTATTAGCGGATAACGTTTATATATGTTATTATCCTTCTGGGACCACCTGAGCAGCCATCTTGTTTCTCAGGAGAAGTGAGGCACAAGAGAGCACAAAACAAGAGTGGAAAACGCGAAAAGGGGGCAGGGTAGAGACCCCCTGACCCCTAGCCGTTCTCAGGGGGTCCCAGAAGGACCACCAAGTGCAAAGTTTTTTTTAAAATCGCGGGGTACGCGCACGGTACGCGTACCCCGCGATTTTATCGTTTTTTTTTTTTTTGCCCTTGGGGGTCCTTTTGGGACCCCCTGAGAAGGGCTAGAGGGTTGGGGGGTCTCTACCCTGCCCCCTTTTCGTGTTTTCCACTCTTGTTTTGGGCTCTCTTGTGCCTCAGTTCTCCTGAAAAACAAGATGGTGGCCAACACTTCCTGGTTTGGACAGTTTAGAATGTTGACAGTCGACTGCCAGCCAATCAGAAACTCGCTCGCGCACGTAAGGGTACGCGCACGTCTGCGTACCGTACGCGTACGGTGCGCATACGGTGAGTGCATATAGATATATAATTTGATCAAATTCAATTTTCTCAACAACTACTGGAGGGATTTTCACCAAATATAGAAAAGGCACTACTGCATACCTGTCCCTACCATTTTGCCAAGTTTGGTGTAATTCCGTTCAGCCATTCAGGCTGTAGCCGTGTCTAAAGGTCCCTTAGAAAATGCCATTTGAAAAATTTCAATTTCAATTTTCTCAAGAACTACTGGAGGGATTCTCACCAAACATAGCAAAGGCACATCTGCATACCAGGCCCTACCATTTTGCCAAGTTTGGTGTAATTCCATTCAGCCGTTCGGCCGTAATATATATATTAATCCAACTCGCCTTCAACTTCTGTACAAACAGACAAGCGCGGACCCAGTTTGATGAGTGCATCAATTTATTTCGCCAATGCCGCCATAATGCGTTTCGGGAGATCCCTCCCTTGATCACAAGACATCTCATTGACATTTTACATCGCTTTTAAAGTGCTAGTGCAGTGCAGACAACAATAGACATAGAAAAAATATTTCATACTAATGTGTGTCATGGGTAAAATAATATATATATATTGACTCAGAGATTGCACCTGCAAAAGTAAGGCCGCATTCCAGCTGCAGGTAAGGTAAACTTCCTTTATTAATGAAAACAGGCAGCTTTCCATCCCGTTTTGGCATCCACAAGGCCTGACACGTTTCAGAGATTTCATTCTCCTTACTCAGAGGCCCAAGCCAAACCGGAGATTCTTTGCAGACCCACAGTACCCTGCGTGCTTTTTAAATTCTCAAAATTGGCCTCAGGTGTGCCTTGCTTGGTTTTAAAAAAAAAATAAATTATTATTCATCATCAGAGAGTACAGTTCCACATGATTACAATCAATTATTTCATTCCAAATATACATTTCTTTTAGCAGATGTGCATCGTTATGAACAATGACAAAAAAATATTTTCACAGGTCATATAAGTCTTTACACAAACGAGCTAAAGTACATAAAAACAAGAAACAAAAAAAGTGAGAATTATTATAATGTTATAAACTAATATTGTAAAATAGATCACCCCTCTATTCTTAATTTCCAATGCTCTACCGGTGCACAGATTCGTTTACCTAGTTTCATCGCTTTACGACCTTTTTTTTCATACAATGATTTCTCCAATGTATACATTGACAGCATTCTTATAAGCCATTGGTTAAATGACGTGGGATTAGGATCCTTCCACAGAGTTGCTATACAAAGTCAGGATATGGCCATTGCAATATATAAAAATTCCTGATGGGGGATATCCTGCCCATCTCTCCCTACACCCAAAATCATAATCTCGTTTGTTAAGTCAATCGATATCCTTAATTCGTCCCTAAAAAAAATTTCGATCGCCTTTTTAAAAGGATTTAATTTTGGACATGCTGAAAACATATGGATAGTATCAGCTTGTGTACTTTGACATCTGGGACAAAATATTCCACTAATTCCCCCCCATTGTGCTATTTTATGCGGCGTATAATATAATTCATGGAAGGTTTTGTAGCATTGCAAATTGTAAATTAGCAACTTTAAGAATAGAATTAGCAAACTGCAGCGATTTTTCCCCCTCGTTTCCCACTAAGTTTAACTTCGTCCTCCATTTAGCAAAAATTTTAATCCTGTCGTCTTCTTTGCATTCACTCAACGCCCCGTACAATTGTGAGATTGAGCAGCCCTTCTCTTTTTTAATATATTCCATCAAATCTTCTCTTTCAAAATTATCTCCCCTGGGCAGTTTCCTTTGTATTACTGATCTGATCTGCAGGTATTTGAAAAAGTCTCTACGATCTAACTTATATATTTAGCCCTTTCAAATGAAATTATACCCGTATCATCTATAATGTCTCCTATAATACAAACCCCAGCACTATCCCATCTTTTCATGACTTGATCATGAAACACTTCAGGGAGTAGCTCATTTTTATATAAAGGTGTATAGAAACTCATCCGTCCCAGCTTGATTTTTTTCCGAACCATAGACCATACCGATTTGGCTGCTGCAAACACCTTAAACTTTGTTCTTTTATAGTAGTTGCATTCTTTAAATGTAAGTAATCCTTTATTGGAGTCTCTAACTAATAAATCATATATATCTGGTATACCAAATCCATCCCGCCATCTATCGTTAGTATTCCCCCCTAGAAGTCCTCTAAGATACTGTAAAGATGCTGCTAAATAACATCCTTTAAAATCTGGAACTGCTAAACCTCCCTTTTCCTTAGGTAGTGCCATCTTTCTTATGGAACTCCGAGTTTTGCCTTTTGCCCATATAAATCGATTACAGACCCTTTCAATATCCTTAACCCAGTTATTATGAAATATTAAAGGAATAGTTCGAAAGAAATTTAACATTTTGGGAAGAAACATCATCTTAATTACATTGCAGCGTCCGATTATTGTAAGATGTAAATTATCCAACCTATCTAGATCTTGTTTAGCCTTTCTAATTGGATGTTATAGTTATACCCAGATAGACCGCCAAATCTATTACTCTAGCATCATCTATTATGGCAAATTGGTTAATGACTATCTGTGTTTTAGTCTGGTTCAATTTGTACCCAGACCAAAGCCCATATTTTTTTGCATCTTTTTCTATTTCCACTGGGGTAGGTGATGTGATTGCTAGGTCATCTGCATAAGCCAAGATTTTTGACTCGTAGCCATTCAATACGACAGGACATATGAGCCTATTTCTTTCTATGTGTCTTATGAAAGAGTCAATGTAACAAGCAAAGAGCAACGGTGAACAGGGACAGCCCTGTCTAGTTCCTCGCTTGATGTTAATATTTTCACTATGTTCCCCCGCTACTCTTACTTTTATGACTGGGTTTTTATATAGCGCTTTCAATCCCCCTATATACTTTTGCCCAAAGTTGAGTTTATACATTGTTGTCCATAGAAAACCCCACGAGACCCTATCGAAAGCTTTTTCTGCGTCTAATAATATTAAAGACATAGGGTCTCGTGAGGCTGTCGTTCCATCAAACAAGGTAATAACTCTTCTAATGTGATCGACTGTCCCCTACCTGGGATAAACCCATGTTGGCGGGGTGAGACAACCTTTCCAATTATCGAGCTCAATCTATTAGCTAATATTTTCGAGTAGGCCTTTGTATCGCTATTCATCAGGCTAATTGGCCTATATGACCCGGGGTCAGTGGAAATGTTATTCTTTTTTAAGAAAACCACCATTGTCGCTTCACTCCAGGAATCGGGAGGTTCAGCTCCTTCTTGGATCGAGACCATAAGTGTAGCGATATCCCCCTCTAATGTTGCAAAGAATTTCTTATAAAATTCTAAGGGTATAAGGTCAGGTCCTACAGCTTTCCCTGATGGTAGTCCATTGAAAGCCAGTTGAATTTCTTCTCGAGTAAATTTTGTCTCCAGTCTGATTCTATCTTCCTTTGTAACTTTATCTAGTGCAGCCTCTTCCAAATATCTTTCTATTTCACTCTTTCTTGGCTCTTCTCCCTCTTGATTATAGAGTTTCTTATAAAAATTCTGAAACACTGCACAGATTTCCTTTGGGTTTTTAACTACCACTCCACTTTCTGTGATCATTTCAGTTATCTGTCCCTTAGTAACTGCCTGTCTAGTTCTTATCGCCAAGATGCGTCCAACTTGCTCATTATATTCATATTGCTCTTCTCTTCTTGCTAAATACTTCTCGGCTGCTCTTGAGCTATATACTTCCCCAACTGCTGCTTTAGCAATAGCTAATTTTTGAGTCACTTCTGTCACATCCCCTTTCACTACTAGAGTCTTTATAAGATCTTCCTCCAAATCCACCACAACGCTAATCTTCTTCTCTGTTAATACTTTTTGCATTTTATTGCGTCTTAGAGAGTAGCTTAAAGTTTCTCCTCTGATACCGGCCTTCATCGCATCCCAAACAACTGAAGGTCGTGCCGTACCCCTGTTATGTCCCAAAAATTCTTTTAACCAATTTTCCATAAGGGCAACATAATCAACATCGTATAATAAAGCTCTCTCAAATGACCAAGAAGTTAGATTTAACATTGCATTTGCCAGAACAATCTCTAAAGCTAAAGGGTTGTGATCAGACATTAATCTTGGTAGTTTTTTGATTGTAACAATCAGTAGCAGTGCAGGTGAGATCAAAAAATAATCAAGCCTTGCTACTGTTTTATGTGGAGCCGAATAATATGTACTGCCTCCTCCTCCCATAATCTGCTCCCATGTGTCAATTAAGCCATTATCTCTCATAAGAGTAACCAGTGCTCTATGACTTTTTTTTCCCTCCCTTTAAACCTACCTACATCATCCTTCCATAACCCTGAAAGACCATTTATGTTTAAATCACCGCACACTATGATCGGAAGTGGCCAGTTAGATAGCCGTGCATTTATTTGGCTGAAAGTATCAGGATCATCCATAGTAGGTGCGTAAATTGAACATAAAGTAACATTCAAATGATATACTTGTAATTCAGCCAGAACCCATCGGGCGTGTTTATCTGCCTGATGTTTTTTCAGCTTAGCACTATTTCCTCAAGCCAATATCGCTACCCCACATGTCCTCGTGCCCTGAGTAGTGCATACCAAAACCGAATAACCCAATTGCTCTAATAAATTTTTCTGCGAGAATTTAACATGCGTTTCCTGCAAGCATATTAAGTCTGCTTGCAGTGTTTTAAAATATTCTTTCAGCTCTCTTCTTTTTCTCGCCTCATTTAAACCACAGACATTAATTGTGACTATGCGCGTGAAATTTTAGTCTTTCCTTTTTTTCTTTAGCCATTTTTTCTCTAGCTCTCAGGTGTGCCTTTCATTATAGTTCATGTTCCAATGCACACTGGTAACTGTAGTTTTAAATTTTGCTTCCACTTCACCCTCAAGTGGGTTCCGATTTGTAAACCACTTCAATTACGAGGACAGATTTATAGCCCATATTGAGCCCCCGGATGGAACTCTGCCTGCTGAAATTAAAGTCTCCTGCAGAGTGGAGGAAAAAGGGTCATGGCCTGCGACCACCTCTCAGCAATCCCACTGTGTGGGGCTTACGATGCAGTGGGATTGCTGAGAGGTGGTCACAGGCCATGCCCCTTTTTCCTCCACTGTGAAAATGAGCCTCTCAGCGCACTGCTGGTGGGGCTATACAGTCCTCCTGCGTCCTGAGGGCCTCAGGACTACAGTGGACTTCATCCCTCAAGCAGCAGTGTGCCAGGAGGCGTGTTTGCAGAGTGGTGGAAAAAGGGGTGTGGGTTGCGAAGCTTACTGGAGGTGGTGGGCTAGTTGACCCCTAAGGACCCTCAGCAGTGAAGGGGACTTCATCTCCCAAACAAGAGTGCACCAGGAGGCGCGTTTGTAGTGTAGGAAGGGGGCGGGCCTCAGGCAAGTTGCCGATTTCTGATTCTTTTTTATTTTGGGTAGGGGGCTGTGTGGCCCGCATTCCCTTGCTCATTTTGGGCCCCGGAACTCCATCCCTAGGGCCCGTCCAATTTTTTTTAATGTAATTGTTTTTTTCAAGGGAGGGGCTGCGTGTCCACCTTCCCTGTGGCAGTTTAGGCCCCTGGGACCCCACCCACCAGGGCCTGTCCTGTATTTAATATATTTATTTAATTTTGGAGGGGGCTGCCTGAGCCCCCCTCCTGATGCACATTTCGGCCCCAGGGACCTTCTGGTCCTGGGTTCCCTGTGGGGCCCCCTGAACAGGCCTAGGTGGCTGGAGTCGCGTAGGATTCGGGGTGATTCATCAAGCGGGAGACAAAAAAAAAGGTGGTCCCAAAACACATTTTGATCCAGAAAGAGCCCCTTTTTGTGGTTTGATGTACATCCGTTCAACAGTTTTGGAGTTATTAAAGAAAAAAGAAATTAGTATATCTATTGCCGCAAATCCTCTGCTGATCTGACAGATCTCATGCTGATATCTGATTGGCTGCCAACACTTCAACCAGGAAGTGGTGGCAGCCATCTTGAGACTCGGACACAGCCTAGTCCCAAGAAAAAACATTAAAAAAAAGAAAATTGGGCAGGGCAGAAATACCCTGGCCCCTTAGGCCTTGTAGTGGGGTCCCACCCCACCTGGGGCCAAAAATATATATTTTTTCAATTTGACATGATTTTGTAGAGGATCCACAAATCCGGAGCAAAAATCAGCCTGGGGTATCCCGTGGTCGAGATAAGCCCAGTTAGAAACACCATCATTTACATGCTCATGTTTCTTAAGTTGCCTTCTCTTTTAAACACTGACTTTTGACATAAATTTGCGTGTGTGACCATGCAGGATAATATTCTCTGAATCTGCATTGCTTACATTTCCACTTCGTAGGCACAATATCATGACACCTTGAACATTCAGTACAAGGGATAGAGTTGACTGCACAAATATCATTTATGTTATTATCTAGTAGGCGACAACACTATCCATCTAGAATAAACAACTGCGGCATGGCCACAAGGGTGTTGTTTATTATACATAGAGAACCACTTCCTCGTTTATGGGAGAGGAGCACTCAGCTGACACTGCGAGGTCACTTCATATCAGAATTCCAACTCAGTTGATTCCTGCTTATCAACACGAGGGGATGTCCAACTCTACACCAAGATGGATAGCCTGATGACACTTACCTGCAGGTAATGGGGAATTAGACCGCTGGGCAGGGATTTAACAGATCACCCACCCTAGGCAAGACTAGGTTAGGGAGCACAGGGTAGTAGTGCACTATACACAGCACCTATTTGCTCGCATATATTCACTGTCTTAGCACAATGATAGTAATGTTCATCTTTTTCACTACTCTTTTAATGCTAATCATGCTAATCTGTTTCATTCTATTGATTATCGCAGCACCATATTTTATGCAACAATCACAATGCTTCAATAAATATTGAAATGCATTGCTGAGAGCATTTCTTTGAGTATGCATGAGTCCCTTGACCTTGCTGGTAGCTCACTCCCCCACCACACAGCTCCGCCTGTGTACCCTGCCGCCACCGCTACTGGAGAAGTTGAGGCCCTCCTCCACCTGCAGACTACCACCTGCGCCTCATCCCTGGTGGTCAGTGGTAGGCCCTAGGTTTGTATCTTGTGCCCATTTTTCCTTCTGTCTCCCCCTCGCTGCCCTTGATTGTGCCCATTTCACCCTCTGTTTCCCGCGCGCTGCCCTTGATTTGTGCCGGTTTTTTCCCTTCTGTTTAAGTAGTATCTGGTGCCCATTTTTCCTTCTGCTTCCCCCCGCTGCCAGTGATTTGTGCCAGTTTATTCCCTCTGTTTAGGTTGTATCTTGTGCCCATTTTTCCTTCTGCTTCCCCCGCGTTGCCATTGATTTGTACCCATGTTTCCTTCTGTTAGGTTGTATCTTGTGCCCATTTTACCTTCTGTTTCCCCCTCGCTGCAATGATCTGTGTCCATTTTCCTTCTGTCTCCCCCTCGCTGCCCCGTTCCCGCCGCTGCGTCCCCTGAGGCCCACCCCCCTCACTGCCATTCGCTGCACCTGCCTCCCGCCTGCTCCTCCCTCCCACATCCCCATATATTGCAGCCGCTGCGCTGTGAGGAGAGCGACCCTTGACCTTGCTGGTAGGTCGCTCCCCCACCATACAGCTCCGCATGTGTGCCCTGACGCCGCCGCTACTGGACAAGTTGAAGCCCTCTTCCACCTGCAGGCTACCACTTGCGCCTCATCCCTGGTGGCCAGTGGTAGGCCCTAGATTTGTATCTTGTGCCCCTTTTTCCTTCTGTCTCCCCTTCGCGGCCAGTGATTTGTGCCCGTTTATTCCCTCTGTTTAGGTTGTATCTTGTGCCCGTTTTTCCTTCTGCTTCCCCCCCCGCTGCCAGTGAATTGTGCCAGTTTATTCCCCCTGTTTAGGTTGTATCTTGTGCCCTATTTTCCTTCTGCTTCCCCCGCGCTGCCATTGATGTGTGCCCGTGTTTCCTTCTGTTAGGTTGTATCTTGTGCCCATTTTGCCTTCTGTTCCCCCTCGCTGCCCTTGATCTGTGCCCATTTTCCTTCTGTCTCCCCCTCGCTGCCCCGTTCCCGCCCCACCCCCCTCACTGCCATTTGCTGCACCTGCCTCCCGCCTCCCATCTGCTCCTCCCTCCCACATCCCGATATATGGCGGCCGCTGCGCGGTGAGGAGAGCAACCCTTGACCTTGCTGGTAGGTCGCTCCCCACCACACAGTTCCGCCTGTGTGCCCTGACGCCGCCGCTACTGGAGAAGTTGAGGCCCTCCTTCACCCGCAGGCTACCACCTGCGCCTCATCCCTGGTGGCCAGTGGTAGGCCCTAGGTTTGTATCTTGTGCCCGTTTTTACTTCTGTCTCCCCCTCGCTGCCCTTGATTGTGCCCATTTCGCCTTCTGTTTCCCCTGCGCTGCCCTTGATTTGTGCCTGTTTTTTTCCTTCTGTTTAGTTTGTATCTTGTGCCGGTTTTTCCTTCTGCTTCCCCCAGCTGCCAGTGATTTGTGCCCGTTTATTCCCTCTGTTTAGGCTGTATCTTGTGCCCATTTTGTCTTCTGCTTCCCCCATGCTGCCATTGATTTGTGCCCGTATTTCCTTCTGTTAGGGTGTATCTTGTGCCCATTTTGCCCTCTGTTTCCACCTCGCTGCCCTTGATCTGTGCCCATTTTCCTTCTGTCTCCCCTCGCTGCCCCTTTCCCGCCGCTGCGTCCCCAGCGGCCCCGCACCCCTCACGGCCATTCGCTGCCCCTGCCTCCCGCCTCCCAGCTGCTCCGCCCTCCCACATCTCTATATATGGCGGCCGCTGTGCGGCCACGCAGCAGGCCTAAGGCAAGCTTGTCTGCGCCCGTCCAAGCCCGGACCGTGCCCAGCGGCAGAACCCCTGGTCCTCGCACCCGCCACGACAACCACCACTGCTACGACGCTAGCCAACTCCACGCTCTTAACCCCGGACGGACCCACACTTGCTTCAAGGCCACCCCGAAACACACACACGGTCCCTTCACCTGCGGGAACTGCAGTTTCACCAGCCTCATAGCCGCCGAACAACCCGCCAAGAAAGACCTCAACCACCTACGATGCATCCTACTAAGCACCTGCTCCACACGCTAACACGCCGTCGAGCTCTGGGACCGGCTCGACACATCATCCCCGGACATCGCCTTCCTAACAGAGACCTGGATGAATGACTCCTCCGCCCCCGACATAGCCATAGCCATCCCAGACGGCTACAAGATCACCCGCAGAGACCGCACCAACGGAGTCGGAGGAGGAAACGCCATCATCCACAAGAACAGCATCAGGGTCTCGACCAGCACCGAAGACACGCTCAGCATTGCCGAAAACATGCATTTCCAGATCCACACAGACCCCAACTCCACCCTCAGAGGCACCCTTGTCTACAGACACCCCGGACCTCGACCCCAGTTCAACGACGCCATAGCCGACTTCATCAGCACGCACGCCCTGACCTCCACCGTCTACATCCTCCTCAGAGACCTGATCTTTCACCTGGAGAACAACAACGACAGCAGCTCGACAACCCTGATTGATAACCTCGCCCACCTTGGACTGAGACAACTCGTCACAACACCTACCCGCTCCGCAGGCCACACGCTTGACCCCATCTTCTCCACAAGCCCCCAAGTTGCCTTCAGCCACACCACCGAACTCCTCTGAACCGACCACCGCTGCAGCCACTTCTCCTTCCAGAAACCCATCACATACCACCACACCCAACAGATCCCCCGTCGCTGCTGGAGAAAAATCACCGAAGACCAACTGCACGCAAAACTCGCTCTCAGTCCACCCACCGAACCCTCCAACACCAATGACGCTGCCCGCAACCTCAAACGCTGGATCGACGACTGCACCAACAGCCTCGCCCGCTGAAGAAACCCCCCACAGAGACACCAGCAAGAGGGCCAGCTGGTTCACCCCAGAACTCCTAGCCTCCAATCGAGCCTGCCGGAAGCTAGAGAAGAAATGACACAGCAAACAGACTCCGGACAGCCACACAACCCACAAGGAAGCCAACCGCAACCACCCCCACCTCATCAGGACGGCCAAGAGGACCTCCTTCAAAGACCGCCTCGACAACAACGCACACAAAAGCAAGAAGCTCTTCAACATCGTGAAGGAACTCTCCAACCCCAGCTCCAACACCAACTACATCCCGCCGTCGCAAGCCCTGTGCGACTCCCTTGCCACTTTCTTCCACCGCAAGATAGCAGACATCCACGACAGCTTCAACACCCTAACAGCCGCAGAGACAGCAACACAACAATCTCTCCGCACACCATCGATCACGACCCCCTGCTAGCCTGGACCAGCATGAGCATCGATGACACCATCAAGATCATGAGCACAATCCACCCGAGCTCCCCGTCAGACCCATTCCCGCACCACATCTTCAACAAAGCCAGCAGCTCCATCGCACCCCACCTGCAAAATGTCATCAATCTCTCCCTTGAGACCGCGACCTTCCCAGAGGGCTGGAAACATGCCGAGATCAACGCCCTACTCAAAAAACCCAAGGCTGACCTGAGAGACCTCAAGAACTTCCGGCCCATCTCCCTGCTCCCGTACCCAGCCAAGGTCATCAAGAAGATCGTCAACAAACAGATAACCCGATACCTCGAAGAAAACAGAATCCTGGACCCTTCCCAGTCAGGGTTCCGCAGCAACCACAGTACCGAGACTGCCCTCATCGCTGCCACCGACGACATCAGGATACTGCTGGACAACGGTGAGACCGCAGCCCTCATCCTCCTGGACTTCTCTGCCGCCTTCGACACCGTTTGCCACCGTACACTATGGGCACGCCTCCATGCCGTAGGGATCCGAGACATAGCCCTGGAATGGACCACCTCCTTCCTCTCCGGCAGGACCCAGAGCGTCTGTCTCCCCCGATTCCATTGCGAAGCCTCCGAGATCATCTGCGGCGTACCCCAGTGTTCATCCCTCTGCCCGACACTGTTCAACATTTACATGGCCCCGCTCGCACACGTCGCCCGACAGCACAGCCTCAACATAATCTCCTACGCCGGCGACACTCAAATGATCCTCTCCCTCACCAAGGACCCCGTCACCACCAAAGCCAACCTCCACGAAGGAATGAAGGCTGTTGCCAACTGGATGAAGACCAGCAGATTGAAGCTGAACACAGACAAAACGGAGATCCTCATCCTCGGCTCCAACCCTTCAGCCTGGTGGCCGAGGGCAGTGGGGGCAGCCCCAACACCCACCGACCACCCACGCAACCTGGGAATCATCCTACACTCAACGCTCTCCATGACCAAGCAAGTCAACGCCATCTCCTCCTTCTGCTTCAACACCCTCCGCATGCTCCGCAAGATCTACAGGTGGATCCCGACAGATACAAGAAGAACAGTCACCCAGGCCCTCATCAGCAGCAGACTCGAATACAGAAACGCTCTCTACGCGGGAGCCCCAACCAAGCACGTCAAACGACTGTAACGCATCCAAAACACCTCGGCACAACTGATCCTTCACGTACCACGCCATGCCCACATCACCCCCACCTGAGAAACCTGCACTGGCTGCCCGTCAACAAGAGAATATCCTTCAAGCTCCTCATTCACGCACAAAAAGCAATCCACAAGACCGGCCCAGCCTACCTCAACAAACGACTTTCCTTCTACACCCCCAACCGCCAGCTCCGCTCTGCCGACCTCGCACTAGCCACCGTCCTGCGCATCCGCAGAAAAACCACTGGCGGGAGGTCCTTCTCCCTCCTCGCCGCCAAGACCTGGAACACCCTCCCACTTAACCTACGACAGACCCAAGACCTGCCGACCTTCAGGAGGCTACTCAAGACCTGGCTGTTCGATCAGTAGCGCCCCCCCCCCCCCAGTGCCTTGAGACCCTCACGGGTATGTAGTGAGCTCTACAAATGTTGTTGATTGATTGATTGAGAGTCCAAACAAAAACGTTCTAAATCTGTTACCATGATTTCCTTGGGGGTCATGGTTGTCCTTTTCAAAGGTTGCACACATATTTGTTATCCTATAAGGTTAGGGGTTCAATTGGTGCACTGTGGGCTAGCACGGATGCAGGTCAACATTCCTGAGGGTGTGCACGGAATAAGTCTGGCGCAATCCTGGGGTTTATCTTGTTCAACAAACGCAAAGTTTTCCAATCTAGTACAAGCCGTACGACATGGCGCCACCAACGTTCTAGGTTGGGCTGTTATATAATGGATCCCCTGATTCGTTTTCTTTTGTGTATCCAAAGACCCCTACTCAATTCTTAACAGGAGACATTCTTGGTGTTAGGGAAAACTCCTCCACAGATGAGTAGGTAAACCACATGTATTGGCTGTAAGTTGTTCAAGCTTGAACCTTCCTAAGTACCTCCCCATTGAAGTACCCTCTCTGAATTTGCAACACATTCTTATGGCTAAACCGGTAGCATTAAACATACCTGAGAACTGCAGACATGCAGTTACTAAGAAGCTGCTACAACATGATTTCCCACTTGTGAGTGGGAAAGTTACCTTCATGAAGCGCAGAAAGCATTTAAGACAGAAATCTTCATGGGTTACATTCCAAGCAGCAAACGATTGATGAAGATTGTTTCACACTTACACTGCAAATGACGTTCCAAATAACTATACAGCTTACTAGGATTTAGAAATTCCATTAACGTATCAAGAACATTAAAATTGGTTTGAAGGCGCCCTACCACACACCACTGAAGAAGTTAGACTAGGTCCCCCGTAACACTGAGTGACCAACATGGCCAGTCTCAGGCCGGTTACACACCACACCCAAACATAGCTAAAATTAAAGCAGCAGAATTGTGAAGTCTACATAACAGTCTATCAGAATATATAGAAGTCTGACAAAGTTTGTCATGCGAACAATGACAGTAAATCCTGCGAGGATTGCTCAAGTTGCACAACCACAACTGGCTACATCAGGCATTAGTCCTCAGTTTAACAATGCTGTTATGGGTAAAATTTCCACAAGGCGGAAGGAAATTCCATTCTGGATTGCACAAAAGTCAGCTTGAAGCAGTGTTTCCCTATACGGGATCCCAGGAAAAACACAGAATTCTTACAATATATCTGCCAGTGGGAATGGCTCCTCCTGGGAAGGACTAAGCTACTTGGGACACAGTCTTTGCTGCAGTATATACCAGGACTCATGTACACCCTCATAAATAGTTTTGCCAGAGGTGCTTAAGCAGATTCAAAATGAGTACGAGGCAGCCCCTGCCCTGGATTTGGGGATGGAACTGATGGGCAATTTTGTCGCAGGATCCGCCATACTGTTCATTTAAATTAAAGGGGAAGCAGCAGCACTGGTGGTATACCAATGACTCACAAACATAACATTGAGAGAACAAGAACGCGAGTTACGTAAAATCAAACTTATGGCTCCATAGTTAGAGATCATTTTGGGAGCCAGGCCTACAAAACCTTAAATTAAGAGTAAATTTGAAAAGAATACCTTAAAGCAAACACTCGACTCTTATAAGAAGAAATGGGATAATAAGAACCCTAAAGAAAAGACTAAGTTACAGGGCAGATCTCCTTAACATGAGGCCACTGAGAAGAACTGTAGCTTATGTAACCATAATAATATTAAAATGCCCGACAGGTATCAGGATACTCCTTGTTCCATCAGGTTCACTTTGTTCCTTTCAGGATACATCTGAGAAACGACTGGAGAGAGGTACATGGTCAGAGTGCAGATCAGAGGAATATGTGACACCAAAGAAGGATCACAATGCTCTGCTGATTATATATTAAAAAAAGAAGACAAACCTTAACAGTCAAAACCTCAATTCAAGAAGAAGAAGGTAGCAGTACTTAAAGTCAAGCATGCCATGGATATTGAGGACACTGCTTCTGAGTGAGGAATGTGCTCTGATTATGCTGGACAGTGTGGCAGAAGTCACAATAGTTTGCCCAAACCTGATGGATTGTCTGGTGGTTGTAGGGTTGAGTGACTATATCAAGGTGGAAACCCCGGATATGAGGGTGCGCGTCCAGCATCATCTATATGAGATGTAACTCCAATCGGAGGGGGATGTACTAAGATATATTAATGTTCTCTTTTGGAAGAACTTGTAATTCAGCTATTATATTCTCTGGACTGAAAAGGATTGGCCACTTGAATTCGTGATGGATTTCCCAGAGGGAGAAACAGGCATTTTGTCTGCTTTTTCTGACCTTGTTCTAGTTTCTGTAAAATATTCATACGCCAAGGAGTGGACATTAGTGCTACCACCTGCATTATACCACAACCATGTGAGGTGGGATGACGGTTCACCTTATCATGCAATACGAGTGAAGTCAGTCCCACAACCTCAAAGACAATATCCCATTAAGAATGAGGCTAAAAAACAAGAGAGATTCTCACAAATTTGAATATCAAGGTGTAATAGAAAGTTGCACCTCTCCAATGAATAATCCCTCGTTTCAAGTTATGAAACGAGACCATTCATACCGTCTAGTATTAGATTACAGACATCTAAACACATCTACACGTACATTTGCAGTACAAAACACGCACAATGTGTGCACTAATGAACAATATAGTGCATACAAAATGCAAAACAACACTAGATATTCTGAATGGATGTTTCTGCCAAAATATAGCACCTGAAAGCAGGTATTTTTTTTAATTTTTTATTTTTTTTTAAATTTTTTATTGAAATTATTCACAAACAAAATAACAGAATCCACAAGGCATAAATACAATAAAGCATGATCATGGATCCACGTAGGTGGCGCTCCAGCAATACAGCATGTACAGTGCATCCGATATCCGTGGAGGGGGAGGAGGCAGCGAGGATACAATCAGTAGTACAGTCAACGATAATACTCGGAATGTCATTTAGGGGGATAAGGTAACATCGGGAGGTAAATCATGTGGGGGAGTACATACATTTCCACGGTATGCGTTCCATTGTGACCAGATCCTGCCCCATTTCTTGGGCCTGCCCCGTGACAGATACACAGTTTTCTCCCTAAACATGCACCAATCCATGTTCTCCTTCCATTTCGATACAGTGGGCGGCCTGTGAGAGCCCCAGAGCTGTGCAATATCCCTTTTTGCAATCATATTACCAAGGGTCGCCCAATTGATCTGTGCCGTATTATAATCATTGGGTTCCCAGACATTCAAGGAGCGACACGCCAGTGACCAGTTCCATTACAACATGCACTAGGGACCAAAACTCAACCACCTCCGGACATTCCCATAGAATGTGGAGGAAGGTGCCAGTCATGCTGCAGCCACGCTTACATGACTCGTCCAGAGAGTAACCCATGCGAACCAGACTCGGACCAGTAACATACACACGATGGAGGATCTTAAGTTGAACAAATCTAAGGCGAGCAGGTATGGCAACCTCCTTAGGCGAGGACAGAGCAGATTGCCACTCCTCGTCATCCAGTTCTAGTCCGTCGGCAGTCCACAAAGCCCTGAGGCGCACAAGCAGATCAGCCCTATTATTGATCAGCTTCTTATAGATCAGTGAAATTGTGCTGTCGGGCACATGGCCATCTAGGATACGGTCCTCAAGAGGAGAGGACTCAGGAATATCGGTACCCACAGCAAAAACTGACAATAGGGCATTGCTGACCTGAGCATACCTAAAGAATTCTGTGTCACCGAGCTCGTATTCCGTCTTTAGCACCTCAAAGGTCTTAACGTTACCTTTAGACCACAGGTCACCCACCTTGCTTATACCAATCATATCCCATTTATCAAAGCCTTTCGTTCTCCACAAATTACCCAAACCTTCAGACTCATACAAAGGGGTTGCGCGGGTAAGTCTATCACACCACCCCAATGCCGCATTCGCGTCATGCCACACCCGTACAGCAATTTTAGTGTTCTATAGAGCCTCTTGGAATATAGAGCCCTGTTGAAATTCCCCCCGGCAGAAGGTATTTATCCATTGCAAAAGCTGGGGCAGGACCGGGAGCATACGTTGCGTGATTGACCGCACTCAATTGAAATGCCCAATAGTAGCGCCTGATGTCCGGGAGGGCAATGCCACCGTCGTACCACGGAAGCGTAAGTCTGGACAGAGCAATGCGCGCACGCCCGTCCCAAACCAGTCGTCTCTGTAGACTCTCCACTTCACGAAAATAACCCGAAGGAACGGAGTCAAATGAATTCTGAAGTGTGTACAAAAATCTAGGCAGCGACATCATTTTGAAAAGAGCCGCACGACCGAGCGGTGACAGTGGCAACTGACGCCAGCGTGTAACATCAAGCTTCAGCCATTGGAGAGGGGGTAGCAAATTACGCTCGTAGCGAACGGTGGGGTCCAGAGAGACATAAATCCCTAAGTACTTAAAACCAGTCTCAGTTACTTGAATTGGAAATCTACGAGGCAAAGGAGGGAGACCTCCCGCCAAAACGTAGACACAGGATTTAGTCCAATTAATAACGAGACCCGAGTTCTTTCCGAAAGAGGTCAGAACATCAAAAAGCACATTCAGCGATTTCTGAGGGGAGGTAAGATATAGAAGGATGTCATCTGCGTATAGCGAGGTATGATCCTCGAAATCGGGAGTCCACCGAATGCCCTTTATGGAAGGCTCCCAACGGAGCCATTCAGCCAACGGTTCTAAAGCGAGGGCGAAGAGCAGCGGAGACAGCGGGCAGCCCTGCCGAGTGCCTCGCCCAAGTGTAAAAACACCGGACACCTTCCCGTTAACCACCACCTGAGCCAAGGGCCTCTCATACAGAAGTTTCATCCAGGCGATGAACACCGGGCCAAATCCAAATTTTGAGAGGGCCGCCCAAAGATAAGGTCATTCAATGGTATCGAAAGCCATGGTAGCGTCAAGGGAAGCCAAAATGGCCGACTCAGTGAGAGTCTCAGCCCTCGCGAGAACTCCGTGGAGTCTCCGAAGATTAAGGGCGGTGTTTCGATGTGGGATGAAACCTGACTGATCCGGATGAATCAAGTCCCCGATCACCTTAATCAAGCGATTAGCTAACAATTTAGCTAGAATTTTGGGTTCGGCATTAAGTAGAGAAATAGGTCTGTACGAGGCACAACGGTCACGCGGCTTACCCTCCTTATGGATTACTACAATGGTGGCGAGTCGCTGATCAGCGGGAAGGGAACCAGAGTCCAAAGCCTCAAGGAACATCTCCCTTAAGTAGGGCGCCATTTTGTCGGGTCGCAGTTTATACGGTTCAATGGGTAAACCATTGGGGCCCATTGCCTTGCCAGAACGAAGGGAACGTATGGGAACCGCGACTTCGTCCACCGTAAGAGGTGCCTCCATGAGGTCTCTATCAGCGTCGGAAAGGCAGGGTAATGCAATGTCCCGCAGCAGCAAGCGGGAGTCCTCCTCATCTCTATCACAGACCGAGGCATACACGGTTCTGAAGTGATTTACAAAACACTGAACAATCCCGACTGGGTCAGTAACACGCTCACCATCAGGCCTCTCAATCACCGGGACAACACGGTTCACTCTTTCTTTCTTGTCCAGCCACGCAATCAATTTAGCGGCCTTGTCCCCCACATCATACAACCTGCCCTGTTGCTCTCTGTTCATCACTTTCGCCGCGTCAGTAACGAGGGCTCTGTAATCGGCTTGTTTCAAACTGAGGGAGTGCAGTTTTGAGTGAGTTACTCCAGATTCGAGATCATTCTCAAGTGCAATTATGTCGGTTTCAAAGTACACAAGTTCCACATTTTTAGCCTTCTTGGCGGCAGCAATCAGCGACAGAGAATGCCCACGAATAACCGTTTGAAAGCTTCCCACAAAGAAACAGAAGAAGAAACAGACCCCACATTTTCATTGAAGTAATGGTCTATAGCTTTCACAAGTTCGGAGCGAGTTTTAGGATTGCGGAAATACCAGGGGTTAATAGGAGCCACCCTACCCCCACTGCCCACCCCGACCTCAAAACAAAGCCACAAGGGGGAATGATCAGAAATACCCCTGGGGAGATGGCGAACCTCTCTGATGGAGGAGGATTGGGCCGATGGCATTAAAAAATAGTCTAGCCTGGAGAGACTACCATGGGCCCCCGAATGGAAGGTGTATTGAAGCTGCGTAGGGTGCATCAACCTCCAGCTATCCATCAGCCCAAAAGTTTCCAGCAAGTCGCTCAGCCACATATGGGACCTAGCTAAATCCCTAGGGGGACAACGATCAGAAGTGCCAGAAACCACAGAATTAAAATCCCCACCAAGAATCAGAAGACCCTCGGGAGGCCCTAGTATAACCCTTCCAAGATCAGCATAGGTAGAGGCCTGTGCATAGGTAGAGGCCTGTAGGCCCGGAGGGATATATACCGTGAGTATGGACAGCGTCTTCCCCTCCCATCTACTAGTGAGAGCAGCATAGCGCCGCCTGTCGTCAAGCGTCACTTCATCGATTTCAATGGGGAGAGAAGACCGGATGAGAATGCCCACCCCCCTAGAGCCAGAAGTAAACCCAGAGTGAGCGACTAGCCGGTATCCACGTCTATTCATGGCTTGAAACGCATTACCTATTAGATGCTTTTTCTGCAGAAGAACGATATCGGGGGAATGGCGTCTGAGGAACTGCAACACAACCCCTCGCTTTATCCTGTCTCCCAACCCATTAACATTCCAGGATAGCAGTCTCAACTCGCCACCCCCATCCCCGAGAAGGAAGCAGAGCACACACCACACGAAACCCAATGACCAGAGCAGATGAAAAAACCAATACGATGCCTTGTGAAAAGAAACAATCACACACACACACCCCCACCAGCCCCCAACTCGAACCCGTTACAACGCCCCCCACCCTGCACCCCTGCGTACGACTCATGAGCCACCCCAACTTGCAGTGTGCCTGTCGCCCCGTCATAAAACTAATCTACGCAAAGAACCCAGGAGGAGAAAGAGTCCCCATTCACCCCGCCACCCTCGGGCCGATCTAAAATAAGAACAAGAGAACCAATGTCTAGACTCAGCTGAAATAGTTGGAAAGTTCAGATGCCAGGATCCACAGTGTCACTCTTGCTCCGGCGTGTCGCCGCCGGCGCCGCCGGGGCGCCCAGTTCGATCATCCCTTTTAGGCAAGGAATCAAGCCAGTCACTAACACTGTCCGGGCAATCAAAGAGAAACGTTCGTTCTTCATACTCGATCCAAAGTCTGGTTGGAAACAACATGGCGTACTTAAGGCCCAAGTCCCGCAGCCGTCTCTTCACTCCCTGAAACGCCAGTCTCTGCCTTTGAACAAGCGGGGTAAAGTCGGGATAGAAGGTCACGGTGGTATTTTCGAACTGCACAGGGCCTTTGTCCCGAGAGGCTTGAAGGATAGCGTCTCTATCCCTAAAGTGGAATAGTCTTGCAATAATGGGTCTCGGGGGCGCCCGGCTTCACCTTCCCACCTGGAACTCGATGTGCTCATTCAACAGCAAAGAGTTTGCTAAGTCCGGCGGGAGCGAGATAGTTCGTGACCAGGTCTTCCACAAGAAGGTCGGTTGCAGGGGTCTCGGGATTTTCAGGGACACCGATAATGCGTACATTGTTACGACGGGCCCCATTTTCATAATCCTCGAGACGACGGGCCATCATGTCATGACAAGAACGCAAGTTACCGATCTCGGTCTGAGCGTCCGTGACATCAGTAATCAGGCTGGAAGTCTTCAAATCCAACGCCTTGACCCTCTCGTTAGTCTTTGCCAGGTCCGCTCTAATCAGCGTGACATCAACGGCCACCGTGTCGATCTTGGAGGCAAGGGCCTCATACTGCTGTCCCATGGAGGCCTTCATACTGGTGATGGCACTCATGAGGTCTTGCAACGATACTTCTGAGGTCGCAGCAGGATCAGCCTTAGGATCGTCAGGAGTACGGCCAGCGCCACTGGGGGATCCCTTTAAATGGGTGTAATGATCCATGATATTCTTCTGGGTCTGTCCCCCACGTAGAGGTGTCTTGGTCTTGCGTCTCTCAGCATCGGGCCTGGTGGCCATATTGGAAAAAGGACCCCGGAGGGGCCCGCGCAACCTGGTGAAAATGGCCGGTTGTGGTGTGGCCAAAAAGACGACGAAACTGGACCAAAATAGCGTAAATGCCAATAAAGCTGGAAACGAGGCACTCAGCAGGGACGGCACACAGCAGTGTAGTAACACCAGGCCGGACAAAGGGTCGATCAGAGCAGCGTTTCAGTCAATCTGAGCCAGGAGTAGAAAAACTAAACTGAAAGTTAGGCTAAGGCCGTCTGGGGGAAGACCCCTTCGGCCGTTGTTGTTAAACTACTCCTCGACCTGCCTGGCAACGGAGCACCCGGTCTCGTCTCGGGGCGGGCCCCAAAAGTTCGAGGCGGTGTAGAAGTGGATCCCAACGTCCGAATTTAGTTCTTCAAAGAATGTTGAGATCAGCCAGAGTTTGCCTACAGAAGCCCATCTTCAAAGTCAGAATGTAGTCAGGATATTTGCGAAGGGCGGCGCGGGTCTCGGGAGCTCTGTGCTCACGCGACCATCTTAGATGCCCGCGAAGCTCCTCCTCCTGAAAGCAGGTATTTGACCGCATTTAGCATGGTTGGGTCTCAGGGACAGTTCTGTCATTTGCCCCAGAGGTAAAAGAACAGCCCTGTGTTGTCTTCAGCCATGTTACAGAACGTTTACAATCATTTGATGACCCGGCATTGTCTTCTGTTGACAACATTTATTTAACAGATGATAACCTTTCTACGCACTTGACAAAAGTAGATCGCATAGTTCTGGGATTTGCTCAAATGGGCTACAAATTCAATCCTAAAAAATCAAAGATTGCCCACCTCAATGTCCTGTTTCTGGAATACGAGCTGTCAAGTGAAGGCAAAAGCCTTGCGAGACATTTCTTGAAGAAGTGTGTGCTCCTACAACCACCAAACACGTTGAAGAAACTCCATAATGGGATTCTAAATTTTGGCAGGACTTACATTCCAGATTACGCAGAACCAGTTAAACCATTATACTACTTGATTTGTCCAGATTTTTGAGCACACACAGGACAACTGAACACACATATTTTACATTCAGTACAAACTGATGTGCTACTTTTAAAACATTTGAATTCACGTGTAAACCTCACAATCGTGGTGATCCATATAATTGCGGGTGCATCAGGATATACCTATATTACATTCAATGTAGGAGATACAGTACCAACTGCACATAAATCACATTTATACACCAATGCGGTACAGACTGGTGTGGAGAGAGAGCATTGGCTCAGGGGAAACACATACTTGTCAGGACTCCGGTGCCAGCCCTAGAGGCTGTCATGAAAGCCAGCTTTCCCAGTGCCAAAGCATTACAGCTAAGATGGATAAAGTGGGCCAACTCTCTCACCGCAACAGATGTAGACTACCAATTTGATTCTACACTGCAAACACAAAAATACCTGCAATGTGAAATGAATACCCTCTGCCTAATTAAGTCATGCCTTTTGATCAGTATGACTGCATCATCTATAATGATGGTTCTGCACAGCCTGCCATAGGAACAAAACAGCAATACTCAGCAGTGTGCGCCGCTGGTAAGGGTAGGATACAGGATGGTGAATTCCAACCTGAAAAGACCTACACTGCAGTCACTAGTATTATAGTGTCAAGTCTTACAATAAGTATCTACACTACTTGAGCCAGAATGGAGTCAGAGATTCAAAAGAATAAAGCACAAAGCTCTTTGGGGCAGGTGGCTACCCTGAAAGAATGCTTGCCACAGACTCATATGAATCACACTTTGAGTCATCAATGTGTAGGAATACACGTTACAGGGATACAAGTTGCAGGGAATTTCATGGCTGACGAAGCCACAAAAGCAATAGTGCAAACTGCTTCTGCGCTGTGATTACTCGTTCCAGTACAAGAATAGAGAGAGACATTATGATGTATGCCAACACTGCACGTGATGACACCTACTTGCCGAACATCTTTCCAGCTAAGTACTCCTACCAATTGAGTTTGCAAAGCATAGCATTTGTCATATTCCCGGAGTGTAGGATAGAGTAAAACCAAATTCAGATCACAGTTTAGGTTTAATACTAACAGCACACGAGGGCCTAGCATCTGCACAAGCAGGGATGGCACCTACAATTTCATTATTGCAGCAATGCTATTGGTGGCCAGGTCTATACAAACAGGCTAGCGACTTTGTTCTCAAATGCGATATCTGCTAGCAGATGAAGGGTTCCACCATAGCACGTCAGACACCTCTGTTGATCTCAAACAAGCCACTTGCTTGTATTTATTTGGACCACTGCGGCACCTTACAATCAGATGTGCTTACAAATACATCTTGGTTGCAATGGATTCCTGCTCTTGATTCCTATGGGTATGGCCACAACAATCGGCTGACTCGCGAACTGTTAAAAGATCTGCAAGTCTTTATCAGAACACATTCCATTCGGACCAGGGGCAAGCGCTCACCTCTAAGACTTGCAAAGGCACCATGGGAAAATTTGGTGTGACCATGTGGTACTCCTTCCTCAGTCATCCCGAAGGAAACGTGGTAGTGGAGAAGAAGAACCGGAACTTAAAGCAGTCTTTAACAGCCAGAGTACTAGGCTCTGGTCTCAGTTGGGTCCAACATCTATATGGGGTCCAGAGAGCACCCAACAATTTGCCTAGAAAATACCTGGGTTTGTTGGACTTCCTCTGAAATCCTGCTTGGGGGTTATGATGTGGGTACCTGACCTCGAGAGTCTCAGCACAGTGGTGGCTGAAACACCCTTTAACATCAATGAACGTTTGGCTGTTTAACAGGAACTGAATAGCTTCTAGGATACAGAGAGCAATGTCCAAGTAAAACGCACCACCACTGGAGAAGTAAAGGAAGCACCAGCAACTCCTGATTGACTCCCCAAGATTGGTGAAGTGGTCCAGGAGAAAATAGTGGTCGAGAAAGAATTAGGGCCATCTTAGAGAGCGCCTGTACCTGTCCTGGCTGTCGAAGGTACCATAACTGTACTTTATTTTACTATCCCTTGCTGGTTGCAAAAACAAGAGACTTATGTTAATCGATCTCATCAAAGCGCATCATGAGGCCAGTTATACACACTAGAAAGCAACGTGGGATCCTGAGTAGTTGTCTGTCTCCTGTCACTACTATATAGGAGGTCCCACTGGAAGCTTTAATCACCGATGAGGCTTCTACTCCCTGGCTGGGGATAGCAAACAATGACAAGTTCTACACAGCCTCCAGAGCTGCCAAGAATAGATCAAACAGCTTACAGCTACTTTATTGACTTAGAAGACTTCTCTTTGAATTCATCAGAGCCACCATTACCTCCACGTCTTCGAGGTAGATTGAATGTATTCCACTTTTGGCTGAAGAAGGCTTACTTTTTTCCTCCATGGCTATACCAGTGGATTTCAATTTCATTACTTTTGCTTGTCTTTTGGATTGGTTTTGTGACTCTTTTTCCTGCTTCTGAATGGACAATATTTCCCAGAATGCTCTGCTGTGCAACTGGTGAACTTGATTTTCACACCCCATTCTTCATCACACAAAGTGCGTGGAGACCTTTTCCTGGTGAACATTTCCGCTGTTCCGGTTCCTGATGGAATTGTTTTGGATAGGGTATCCTATGATATATTCAGTCATACTAAACTTTAGCAAATACCCTATGTAATCCACATTTCTTGAAATTATATTATCCCCCCTAGTACTGTATTCGATGATTGAGACATTGATACAGTGCATGAAGTGCTGAAAGATCTATAGTATGCCACTGTTTTAACTCTGATGAAATGTATGATGGGACAACTAATTATGATGAAACTTTGTTTTCAACATATGGTCACCACTTCTTGCATAAAGCAAGCACTCCACGTGCAGTATTTAATTACATACAAAAGGAACACTGCCCTACACCACCACAGAGTAGCTCACAAATGTTTGCACAGAAGTTTGAATATTTCTCAGGTCACAATACAGCTGACCCAGTGTCTTATTATTGCAGGCTGACACCAGTGAAGAAACATATGCTCACTGACACAAAGCTGATATATTCTGAATCTTTTCTTTTCCGGTTGTCTATGCAAGGGTTTGACTTTTTGGATAGACACTTTCGATTTAAAATTACAACAACTACAATCATTACTTTATTTTGTATTAAAAAAATGCATAAAAGTACATAAAATGTAATTGCATTCAGTTAGTCAATACTAAAAACAATATTTTAAAAAGGCGTCCAATTTGTATCAAATAAATCATCCTTTAAGTTGTTTTGAAAAATACTATACAAATGCTTATAAAATATTATGCTCCTGTGTTAAATAGCACCCCTTTCCCTAGGTGATAGATAATATATGTATTGCAAGATTTAATCACTTAAAAATTACATAGCAGCAGGGTGTAAATGAACTTATCTCACCATTTGAGTCACGCAAGAATAAGCCCATCTCTATCCATTATCATCAGATCAGGATAACATTATGTTGGCAATCTTCTCAGTTTTTAGGGCAGTTTGTAGAAAGCTGAAATATAATTACTCAGCATGAGCTTGCGCAATAGCAGCACAATAAACCTATTCCTCTCTGTCACATGTAAGGGACAGAAAAACAAGATGTGGGAAGTTGCTTATTTAGATAAGGCATCACAAGGACATAGTTTGGTTTAGAGAATATGTGTTTTCCGGGAAGCCCAACATCAAGGTAACGTAATTTAATCTCCATCTTGTCAATAAATAACAGTGCTGAGAATTCACAACAATAGAAACATAAGAGGATTGACCACATAGGTGAGGCCAGATAGGTATTTACTGTGCTTTTTGATTTGTTCCTTTCCCATCTTATTTGTTCTCTTTTTGCTATAATGAGCTCTTTCAGTCTTAATTTAGAGTAAATTTCGCAGCTGCTAGGATTTTCTTACAAATCATCCAGGCCCATAGAGATAAAGGTCTGTCTAACATAAGTTAACCAAGGGATGATCACAACACAATCAAGTTTCATGATATCCCTTATTATGTGCTGATTAAGTTGGACCGTATCTCTTTTCCAAATTGATATCCACAGCAGTAGCAGGCCATTTTTATCGTATCACTAATGTAAGGCAATCCTAATTCCTTATGATCAATAAAGTTGCTGCATGTACCGGCAATTGACAGTAGCCTTCTAGCTAGTGAACTTATCTTAAAAAAATGTGTAGCTCTTCTACTTGTGTGGTTCCCCATATTGCAGTCCAATATGTGGCTATAGTAATTGTTTTGCTAAGCAAAATGTAATCAATTCCTCGATTGGTTTACTGCCCAAATATTTTGCAAATTTAAATGGAGCACCTATGCTTTTTATCATGAGATTCGCCCTGTTTGACACCATCTCAGTCCATTTTAATTCTGAATCAAATAGAATGCCTAAATAAGCAAATTTTCTACCCATTCTATAGATTTAAAATCAATTTGGGGAACTAAAGATTGGGAGGTTCTGGTGAACTAAGCATTATTTAGAGCATGCCAGACACCACATCAAATGACTTTCCTGAACAAAAGTTGGGAAGTTGTGCTAAAAACCCCAACATTGTCCCAGGTGAAACAACACTTGTCCCTTCTTTCTGATGACATGGGACTACAGGACGTTTTATTAGATCCTCAAAAACCACGTCAAAAGCGATCCTTGTATGCAATATACAATGAAGTATGGAAGATATAACAACAGGAGACTTCTGAGAGACTACACAAAATTGGCAGGGCAAATTTCGACACACAAGTACACTTTTTTACCACTTGCCAACACAATTAGAAAGGCAACACTTTGGCCTTTGATAAAGCTTTCCAATGTGTACTTTGATGCTTTGAGCAGACTGTAAGCCTTATTGTTCCAGAAGGATGTGGCTTTAACATCTGCAAAGAAGACATTTGATCTTCAAGTTGCAGACGCAACTTCGCACTAATGTCCCACTACATTTTTGAGTGCTTGTGCACCACATTTTTAACATGTTTCGAACAGCAGGTGTGGCACAGTTTTTTAAGGAAATAGGCTCTGGCTTGGTTTGTCTCTTCTAGACAGTCTTAGGAGTTATTCTATCCTTCATACACTCCGTCCTGGGAAGCATTTTTGAAGGTCTTCCACTGGTCCTGTTCCGGATTGTCGGGATTTTGCTTTTACTTCTTCTGCTCCACAAAGGGTGGCCCATCACGAAGCCAAATGGAATTAGTATTTCTACCAGTGCTCCTGTGTTGTGAACGCATGATATAGTGTTTTGGCACCACCTTGTTTAAGGAACTAAATGAACATTGGTTCTTGTCCTTTCGGCCTGTGTGGCTACACTGTGTGCAGCCCATATTCCACTGTCTTTTGTGCACTTTTTAGTGTGCCCTGGACACATGCCTAGGAACGCAACTGGTTTGGTCTCCAGACATTGGCCTACTGGTGAGCCCATTATAGGCCCACTTGTACTGTTGTCCCTTGCGCTTCAGTTGCTTCTAAATGCATTCTACCACCCCCATGAGATGCTTCAGCTCCTAGTGTTCTGGATCTTGGCTCGGCTTCTGCGGATCCAGGACTGGCTGTTCCGTTTATTATTATTATTAATTCATTTCTGATAGAGCGCATGGCTAACCTTAGGCATCCCAGTGCTAGTTGAGCCACAAGCAATTAACAGTCTTACTTTAAGTTCTGGAAGAGCCACGTCTTTAATTGCTTCCTGAATGTAAGATGGTGGGTCGTTGATCTAATCTGGATCGAAAGTGTGTTCCATAGAATGGATGTAATGTATGAGAACATACGACCTCTTGAACGTACTCTCAGGATTCTTGGAACCTTCGCTTGAATAGGTTGGCTGACCTAAGGCTATGAGAGGGTCGGTGAAAGGACATAAGAGAGCGGTTAATATTAGGGCCTGTCTATGTTGCTAGGGGGTGTCCTGAGAAGTGGAAGAAGGTCTGGGAGGCTTGGAATCATTAACGTGGAGATGTTTGTGTGCCTCCGATACGCCTAGAGGAAGTGGAGGCGCATGCGTCCCCTTGATCCATTATCTGTTTTACGTATATATTATTTTGAATGTATGGAATGTCATTAAGGTAATTTGTAAGAGCTGCTAATGTCATCTGCTGTTTTTTCTTTGTTGTTTTGTTAATAAAAAGAACTAAAAAAAAAATATTAGGGCCTGTGCCCCAGAGTGTCTTGTGTGCGATGCAGTGATTTGAACCTTGTGCGTTCTGAGATGGGTAACCAGTGTAATGCCTTCTGTGCTGGTTTAGCCAAGTGTTTTTGGGGGATGTTGTGTAGCAGCCTGGCTGCGCAATTCTGCACCACCTGAAGTTTCCTTGTTGTGGCATTCGGTGTGCCCGGGTATAGTAAATTACAATAGTCCAACCATGGGAGTACTAATGCTTGCACCATAGTTCGGCGTGCTGTTTCCGGGAGCAAAGGCAATATTTTCCTCAATTGCCTTAGGATTCCAAAGCATATAGCCGCTACTTGTATCACTTGGTGGTCAAGTTTAAGTGATCTGTCCAGCCAGATTCCTAGGCTTTTAATCCTTTCTTTGATTATTGGGGCTGGATCCAAGCAGAATGGCCTCCTTTGGCAGCTGCTGACAGGGATGGATAGGAACATGTTTGCTCTATGGATATGATCCAATGGGTGCCTCTGGGAACATAGTCTCGGGTCTTGGGAACAGCAATGTTTTATCTACCTCTCAAAATACATAAACAATCTGGAAGTTTCGAGTCAAGGGACTTTTTTAATTTGGCTTTCTTTTAATTGAAAAATAGCTTTTTTGAATTTGTTTTAAATACAGCTTTTAATATTTTTAATGATTTTAAAATGGCTTCCTCTATGCTCTTTGCTATGAAACAGGCATAGTGTTTTTTAAAAATATTTTAGTAGGGATTCTTTACTTATTGGCCCCTATATTTAGCATTTGTCTAGAGATAGCTTTCATCGACTCACATCCAAGGAGTGGGAGTCAAGTACTCAGGATAGGCCCAGTTAGAAAAAACATAATTTACATGGTCACGTTTCTTAAGTTGCCTTCTCTTTTAAACATAGTGACTTTTGACATACATTTGCGTACGTGACCACGCATGATAACATTCTCTGAATCTGCTTTGCCTACATTTACACTATGTAGGCACACTATCACAGCACCTTGAATATTCAGTACAAGCGATAGAGTTCACTGTGCAAATATCATTTATGTTATTGTCCGGTAGGCGACAATGCTATCCAACTAGGATAAACAATTGCGGCCTAACAAGGGGTGCAACATGGCCATATGGGTGCTCTTTATTATATATACAAATAACCACTTCCTTTTTTAGGGGAGAGGAGCACTCAGATGACACTGCAAGGTCACTTCATACCAGAATTCCAGCTCTGCTGATTCCTGCTTACCAACACAAGGGATGTCCTGCTCTACACCAAGACGGACAGCCTGATGACACTTACCCGCAGGTAATGGGGAGTTAGACCACGCGGGCAGGGTTTTGGCAGATCACTCACCCTAGGAAGACTAGGTTAGGGAGCGCTAGGGAGGAATACACTATATACAGAACTAATATGCTCATATATAGTCACTGTCTTAGCACAATGGTGGAAATGTTATCTTTTTCACTAGTCTTGTAATACTAATCACGCAAATCTGCTTCATACTTTTGATTATCGCAGCTCACGTATGTAGTAACCAGGTACACAGGAACAGTTTAAAGCTGGTTATTTATTGGTTACATGGACAGTAGAGTCAGCAGGACCAACTCTACCAACATCTCCAACAAGATGCACTAGAATCACACAGTTGCTAGGTGACCACATATTCTGGAGCACAATAACCATTACAGCATTAAAGGGAAACATACCATATAATAAACATTAATATGCACATAGGAATAATGGTGGAATCACACAAGATACACCATACTTTATACAAAAATCACAATGCTTCAATAAATATTGAGGGTGTGCGCCAAATCAGTCTGGCACAATCCTGACATTTATTTTGTCAAACAAAAGCACAGTTTTACAGGAGAGGTACAAGCCGTACAACGGGGGAAGGGGCTGCGTGCCCCCTCCCTTAAAAACCACACCAGCCCACGGGAGATGGAGTCTCTGGGGCAGAAATCAGCCTATGTGTTCCCTCCCCTGATAATCATGCTAGTTCCCGGGTGATTGGGCCCCCAGAGCTGAAATCAGCCTGATGTATTGAAAAGGATGGCCCCGGGGATGGGGTCCCGAGGGCCTAACAAGGCTCAGACTGGGAGGCCACATGCCACCCCTCTTCCTAACAAGCATACCGGACCCCGAAGTTGTGGTCCCCGGGGATAAAACCAGCCGCATGTCCCCCTGCCTCTGAATATAACACTAGGTACCAGGAAAGGGGTCCTGCAGCTGAAATCAGCTCAGGGTGGGGTGCCACGTGCCCCCTCTTCCAAACAAACACAATGGGCCAAAATCGGCCTGGCCCCCGACCCCTGATTACAACACTAGGCCCCAGGGTTGAAATCGGACAGGGGAGGGGGCCTTGTGCCCCCCTACCCTGACTGTAACACCAGGATCCCTGGATAGGATCCCCAGGGCCAAAATAGGCCCTGGAAAGTGTGCTGTTTCCCCCTCCATCACAGAAGCATGGGGTCCCCAGGGCCGAAATCGGCCTAGGGAGGGGTGCAGTGTGCCCCCTCCCCCTGATGATAAAGCTTATTCCTGGGGGTGGGTGTCCCTGGGGCCCAAATCGGCCCAGAGGGGGGAACCACGTTCCCCCTTCCCAAACAAGCACGCCGGTCCATGGGGCCCCCAGAGTTGAAATTGGCCCAGGGAGAGGCACCTTGTGCCCCCCTCACCCTGATAGTAAAACTGGACCCGAAAGATGGGGTCCCTGGGGCCGTAATTGGCCTTTGGATGGGGCACTGTGACCTCCCACCCCCTGATCATAGCACCCGGCACCTGGGGAATGGGGTCCCTGGATATGAAATAGGCCATGTGCCCTGTTCCCCTAAAAAACACACTGAGCCACAGTGAAGAGTCCCCAGGGCAGAAAAAGGCCTGGAGAGAGGGTCAAAGAGCACCCTCCTCCATTTTATTCAAAAGAGTGGCCTTGGAGGATGGAGTAGCCAGGGCCTAACAAGGCAGGGGGAGAGGGGCCACAAGGCCCCTTTAATATGAAGCAACGGTCCTGGGATCTCCGGGCCCTAATGAGGCTCGGGAAGGGGGGCAGGGCGACCGCCTCTGCTTAAAAAAATCAAAAGACCAAGGGAACGGGGGTCCCCAGTGCCAGGTCCTGTGGTCAGGGTGGGTTGCTGCATATGGGGGTTCGCCGCTGGCCAGGCTCTGCAGCCAACCCCTGTGCACGACAGGGGTTGGATTTATGTATTGTAATTAAATATTGCTTTACGTTAAAAAAAAACATAAATTCACTGACAAAACATAAAGGTTAAAGTAACGTTATAGTTAGGTGTGATAAACAAGATGTTTTTTTTTTTTTTTAAACCATAGACATTTACTGAAAAAAACAGGCTAAAGTAATGTTAATGTTGTTGTCAGTGACAACTTCAATGTTATGAACAAAAAAAACCACAGAAATTCACCAGTTATAGTTACCAGCACTTACTATAACTTGCGCCCCTGCATGCACTGATTATGACCTTACATATGACATCACTCATGACATGTCCTATGACATAATTTATGATATCACTCATGACATCACTGATGACATAATTCAATGATTGTGTAGTTTTATAGTTTACATAGTGGCGGATAACTACCATATTACTTTTCTACCTAATTTTGTACAGCCTGTGTCCAGCCGATTGGTATAAGTGTTTACAAAACGCATGTGCTCCTAAACCACCATAGGTGTGTAGAGGTACTGAACACATTATAAATCTTTGTATTGGGGGGCGTGGCCAACTGCCGACGGGAATGGCCACAGGGTAGCCGAGCTCTGCTGCGCCACTCCCGTAACCATCTGTCTAACTTCATTTGCCCAGGCTGAAAGTTACTCCTGAGGGGCAGTCAGCAGCTAATGGTGTGGGATCTAACTGCAGACGAAGTGTGAGCACGTTTGGAGGGAGCCTAGGGACACTACATCCAGCACCGGCTCAGACTGCTGGGGCCGAGACGCAGTAAGGTGTTGCCTCTCCAGCGCGGGAATTGTGCGCGAGACTGCGGCTGCGGCCTAGGTAGCGATCGCGCAGCAAGTGAGTGCGGGCGGCGCTGCCATCGCCCGGGAGGCGTTGAGTGTGTGCCGCTCGGGACCCTGAATACAATGGACATTGAGGGGACTGAGTGGGGCCCAGAGACGGGCCGGGACGGATCTCCGCTTCGTGGTGAGCAAGACTCCGACATTGGAGCAGACTACACTGGGGCCTTCCCTCCTTGAGATTGGCCTTCCCGGTAGGGCCTGTTGAATTACGGGTAACAACCGGTGTGCCTGTGAGGATGCTGGGCACCCGCTGACCGGATCGGGAGACTCCCATGGAAGACGAGCGGACCATTGAGGGAGTAAAGTTGAATATACAGAGTAAGGGGGCCTCGAGGGAGCCGCAGGGCCCGATTGGGATTTGAACTGAGTTTGCCCCTCCTGTGGGAGTTGTCTGTGGAGACTATAATATCTTTGGGCCCATTGTTTCGTCCAGAGGTGGAAACCAGCAAATGGCCACTTGCGACTCATGAGAGAGCGGGGAATCGGAAGTGGGCCTTAAAACCTCGGCGGGCGCCTGGGAACATTCTGGAGCCCTCGCGCTTCCCTTGGGCATCAACGGGAGTGGCATTGGTTAAACATCTGGGGATGCACCTGCCAAGCCCGACAGGCTATGTGAAGAAATTCACCGCAGGCAGTACATTCTTGGAATTCCGGAGCGGGCGGAGGGGCAGGCAGCGGACCTCTCTGTAGAGGAACTCATATTGAAACAGTTTCATCCACGCGGTCTGTCTAAGTGCTTCTCTATTGAGCGGGCCCATCGGGTACCCGGGGGGAGGCCAAAGCTGGGTGACCCCCGACCGTTCTAGGCCCGCATATTCAATTTTTGTGACCGTGATGTGATCCTCCAGACCGCCCGAGCGCCTCCCCGGTGACAATCGAAAACAGCTGGATCACGTTCTTTCCGGACTTCAAACTGAGAGTCCAGAAGCAAAGGCGTAGCTTCTTGGAGGTGAAACGTGCCCTTAGAGATCAGGAGCTCAAATTTGTTTCCAGATAAACTCTGTATTGAATCTGAGGGTAAGCTCTGGTTCTTCACGAGGCCAGAGGACGCTTGGGACTGGCTTGAAGGCTGGTGGACTGTTGGCAAGCGGCAGCTCAAGTCCCCGCCTGTAACAACTGGACATGGTGATTGGCGGCAACAGCGGCGCGCCCCTCCTCACTTGGACTGATTGGTGGCCCATTGGTTCTTCCTTTTAAGTGTGTGTCATTGTGGCTTCGTTAGTGTTAAGTTAGGCACTTGTGCCTGTTCGGGGCTTGTTCGGACCCCATGGTTTTGTGCTGTTGACATCATGTTTTATATATGGTCTTGTCTTAAAATATAATATGTGCCCCTAAACCCTTATATTTCCAAAGTTATGCTCATAGGGCCTAGCGGCCGGCGATATTTGGCATTGAATACAATGGGTGTCTGGAGTGGGGTGGCTCACATTCCCGAAGTTGACGAGGGTGGGCCACAGGCACTCTGCAAGTTGTGGGGGGCGGGCGATTTTAGGCTCGTTGTGCAGGGAGGCAGGGTTCCAGTTTGGAGGGGAGTTTGTTTAACATGTTTCTTTGTTTTTTGTATTGGTGTATCATACTTCGAGGAATTCTACTATTGTACATGTTCCTACAATATATTGTACATGTGGACATTGCTGGTGCTGCCTTAGGAAACTTATTGACGCGTGTTGTGCCGGGCGGGGGACTCCCTACTGTCCCTTCTGGATGAGTCCATCCGAGTTCATGGCCTCTTTATCGCAAGTCTTTGATGGCGCCTGGTACAGGACTTAAAGTGGCCACTTAGAATGTAAATGGGCTGGGGGACAAGATAAAATGGGGTATTGTTTTACGCTATGTTAAAAGGCAAGAACTTGACCTGGTACAAGAGACTCACTTGGTTGGAAATTCCTGCATGGCCCTGAATAGGAAGGGGTACAATATGGTGGTGCACTCAGGGTTTACATCGGCTTCCAGGGGAGTGGGAGTTCTTCTTCGAAGGGGTTGCTCACACATTACGCATAATATATGGACTGATGCTCTGGGCAGATACAAAGCCGTCAAAGGCACATGGGAAGGACGCACCCTAAATATAGTCTCCATCTATGCCCCCCCAGGACTACAGCAATTGTCACTATGTGACGTTGGGACGTTATTAATGGACCTATCCAAGGAAATATTGCTACTAGGTGGTGACATCATTTTAACGATGGATGGTTCTAGTGATCGTCTCCCACCTAGAGAGGACCCAGCAATGGGCTCACTTTTCTAGGAATTTGCCAATGCCCTGAGTATGGTAGACATATGGAGGTGGCCGAACCCTACGCACACTCACTACACCTTTCAATCGGGAGGGCATGGAAGTCAGTCCCGCATTAGATTACATGTTCACCCATGCCCATGACATACATGCTTTCAACGGGGCCCACTGTCTGGCTCGGGGAATCTCTGATCATTCCCCTCTTTTAACGACTTTTGGCTCGTTACGAACCAGGCAACCTGGCTCTATTAAGATACAGCCATGAGCTCTTAAAATACCGCACAAAAGAGATGCCCTCTTGCAGGACACTACTATTTTGAAGAGAACGTGGGATTGGTGACCTCGGCAGTGACACTCTGGGGGGCATTTGGAGCAGTAATTAAGGGCAGAGCTCTATCCTTGACGGTGGGGCACCAAACCGAACGCACCCGAAGGGGGGTCAAAATAGAAACAGATATATTAGCCCTGGAGGCTGCCCTCTCGCAGTCCCCTGATCCCACTATACAACACACCCTCAAAATGAAGCGGCAAGATTATAGACAGCTCCTTTTGGCGGAAGCCATGATGCGTTCCTTGAATACCAGGCATCTATTTTATGAGTAGGGCGAGCGCACAGGCAAGCTCTTTGCTTGGCTGGAGCGTAAAGAGCAGGCGACAAGATGGGCCCACGCTATAACTGACTCCAATAGGGTGCTCCATACCGATCCCCAGGAACTCACAAATACATTTGCCTCTTATTTTGAAGAAGTTTATAGGGTCCCCGATGACTCTCAGGCCCCACTATCGACTGATCTCCTTGCTACAATCAATATGGTGTGCCTTTCCCCACAGTATAGGGACACCTTGGAGGCAGACATTACCGCGGCGGCGATTCAAAAAGCCATAATGGGGGTACGTTCAGGCAAAGCGATGGGACCCAATGGGCTTCCCATTGAGCTCTTCAAGCCCATGTCTGCAAAATTAGCACCCCATCTTTTGGGCCTCTATAATGGAAGCCACCAGTCAGGGCTCCTTCCTGCTGAGATACGTACTGCAGCTATAGTGGTTGTGCACAAACCAAACAAGCCAGCGGAAAAATGCAAATCGTACCGCCCAATTTCCCTACTCACAGTAGAGGCTAAAATCCTCGCCAAGCTACTGGCTACTGGCTACTGGACTCCGCCCTTATATCACTGAGTTAATTCACCCAGACCAACCCGGCTTTATGCCGGGTAGGAATACAGCCAGAAATCTACGGAGGGTGCATGGGGCCCTGGGGAGACTCAGTACTATTGAAGAGGAAGCAATCCTGTTATCCCTTGATGCCACAATGGCATTCAGTACCATTGAATGGGACTTCCTCTTTGCTGTGTTGAGCCGCATAGGATTCAACCCCAAGCTGATTGGCTGGATTAGGCTACTATACACACAACCAACGTCATGCGTCACTGTCAATAATCATTGCTCTCCTACTTTCCCCCTTCATCAGGGCACAAGGCAAGGTTGCCCGCTATCCTCACTTCTATTTGCTCTGGTATTAGAGCCTCTTGCAGTTTGGATTAGGGGAGACCCGGGAGTGCGGGGATTCAAATGGACACACAATCACGAGGACAACATTTGCTTATACACGGACGATATCCTCCTCTACTTAACGTCCCCAGCCTGTTCGCTGCGGAGAGTGCTCCATATATTTCATATCTTCGGAGCACATTCTGGGTATCGGATAAATTGGTCCAAATCCCAGATGTACACACTGTGGGGCAAGCCCCCACCCAGCCCTAGGGGATATGAGATTCCTGTGGCCACTCAGGGCTTCCGATATTTGGCTGTGTTCGTAACCGCAGACACTAAACTCTTTTTCGAGCGAAATCTATTGGAGCCCCTCCAATGTTTCAAATCGGACGCCCGCCATTGGCATTCTCTCCCTCTTACCCTTTTGGGACGGGCATCCCTGTTTAAGATGCTCGTGCTCCCGTGGTTTCTCTATGCACTTCAGAATGCTCCATACCCAATCCTAGATTCATATTTTGCCCAAATCGACAGTGTGGTGTGGGGTTTACTCTGGGAGGACCGTCCACCTCGGATCGCCACGAACAAACTTACCATGGGATGGTACAACGGGGGGATAGGATTGCCTAATATACGGCTTTACTACCAGGCATCCTAACTGACGGCAATTAATAGTTGGGTTTTAGGCCCACACGGCGATCCTAACTTCCGCATCGACCACTGGCTCATGGGTAGAGGGGGCTATAACAGGGCGCTGTATACCAACCCCGTAGACTTAACTTGACAGACCCCACGGCTCGCACTGTTGAAATATGGCACAGATTACGAGAAGACTGGGGTGGCACAACCGCTTAACGAAAGCAACTCCGTTTTGGGAACCGGATATCCTGGGTTGTCTCAGTAGATGCCCCGGATTTGATAAGTGGGATACTATTGGGATCTCTACAGTGAGGGACATGTGGGTGAAGGGGAAACTGGCCACATTCTCTGACCTCCAGACTAAATACCACCTCGAGCCCTCGAGACGTTTAGATATCTCCAAATCAGACACACTGTCTCCACGGCCTTACCGAGGGGAACCCCGCTCCCTGACTCGTCTCCACTGGAGGATCGGTTATTATTGGATCCCATGGAACTTAAGGCTAGCTCCCTAACATATAAAAAACTGGTAAACAATCGTACTGATCCTATGCATAAATTACACACGAACAGGGAGTGTGATTTGGGGGATATAGATGACAAAAACTGGAGAGACGCCCTCGCCTCTCCTCGAGAGGTAGCAATTTCCATGCGTCTCCATCTCATACAGCTTAAAATACTCCACCATGTATATTTTGATGCTAAGTTACTGTTCCGACTGAAGCGACGACCAGACCGCTTTGTCTTCGACACTGCAACCAAGTTGGTACTTTCATACACATACTATGGGAATGTCCGCATATACAAAATTATTGGGAAAGGGTGACACTGCAACTGGGCAGGACATGTGATAAGCCCATGCATCCCTCTCCTAAACTCTGCCTCCTCAACATATGGGAAGCTACCGACCTCTCTCAGATGGAAAAAGCTTGGGCCTCAATTAGATGGATGATTGCGAAGTGTAATATTGCACAGAAATGGGGACAGGACACTAGTCCGCAAGTGTCAGACTGGGCAAAAGACATGGACTGCGCAATGATAGCTGGAAAACAGTTTTCAAGGGACGGGGATGCCCCAGGAAATGGGATCATAAATGGGGGAAATGGAACAAATACCAAGGGAAAATCTGCATCTCTCCAACAGTGGAACTGCGGCGTGAGAGGCAAGAGCTAATGGCCCGCTTTATGTCTGACGCTGGGCCCCCTCCACCAGCAGTGTGAAACATAGATAAATGCGTGACCCAAAAAAGCTTAATGGTATGGTGTGAATGGTACATGTGCAGTGAGTATACTTGCGGACCCCCCCCCCCGGAGGTAGCGAACGTATGTAATACTCTATACACTGTATGTAATGATATGATTCCAATGTCTAGTTCTCTACAGTGGACATGTCAATACGACTGTTTGTAACTTGCACTGGTGCATTTTCTTATCAATAAAAACTGTTTAAAAAAAAATTCTTTGTATTGAAGACTAACTCTGTGTGCAGGTGACACTTGACTTGTGTTCATTCCACACAAGTTTTTGGGCAATGCAGAAAAGGTTTCCAGCAGGTCAAAGATTCTACGTACTACATACTTGTGAGTATTGTAAGCAGCCTTGATGTATTAAACAGAATTGTTTCAGAATGACAATTTCTACTTAACATAGAAGACTGTGTGGGGGCATGGCTAGCAACATGGCCGACAGAACGTGAGGCTTTGAGATCCGGGCCGGACCACCGTTAAAATCCTTCACTTATCCTGAAATGTGTACCTGATCATCATCCCGACCACCGCTGTGTGTCCGGTATCTAGTGGCGCGCCCGTGACACGATGGCTGTCAGAAAATAAGTCTGTAAGGAAGTGCTGTTACGGGCACTCGCTGGGCCTGGACCGCGACGACGAACTGTGAAGCAGCGGCCCGGGGATGCGCGGCTGAGTCCGATGTCGGCTGGAGCCTGTGGCGGCCAGGGCATCTTGGAGCGTGCGGCCGACCGATAGCCTTTCCGGATTTCCCCCCCCCCAGGTGGTGCGGTTGGAGCCGCTGGCTCGGGTGGAGAGCTCCGGGAGAATGGACCCTTTACAGACAAGGCCACAGATGTAATGAAGGGGACCCCACGCTCCGTGAACACCTGAGACCTAAGGGGCACAGGTGAGCACACGGTTGCCCCCCGAAGACAGGTATACTGCAGCCGTGTAGGTGATCAGAGTGGATGCGGAGAGCCCCTCACTTGGGCCGTGTGACCGGGGAAGGATCGGGCCCAGTCGGTGAGTGAAGGTCGGATGCCCACCCAGTGGCCATATTGTCAGTGAGAACCGTTGGGTTGTGCGAGCCGTTCGGAGATTGGAGCAGCTGCTCGCTGCAGGGCTTATGGATAGGCCCTGCCTTCGGCCCCCCCCTTTTCTTGGAGCGTCAGCGAAGGCGCATGGTGGATCGGGGTGGCCCTGGCATGCTGGGGGTCATGGCGGGACATGCTCTAAGTCCTGGCCTGGCCCCGATAAAACTGAGGGGAACCGGAGTTGGGCCTAAACGCATGACATTGCAGGAGCAGGCGAATTAGGCGTGATCTCTCGCCAGTCTGGCAGCAGCGGTAGGGTAAGGAGCCTTGCCAGCATCTCAAAGGGGTATCGCGCACAGAGCTCGTGGCAAAAAAGGGCTCTCATGTTTGCAGATGGGGCTGAGGAACTGTGGGAGCCCTGTGTGAGTTGAGCAGGAGAGCCACTCGAACCTCTTTGGGCAAGGAAGTCGCTCAGGACCGTAACAAAGGTGCCCCCCACTGCTGAACTCTATAAGTCTAATATTAGCTGAGAGTTGAGGCATGATATGAATATGGGACCCGTGCTTATACAAGAATGAAAGCACCGGAGCGCCCGGCAGAGGATGCAGAGGATCGGGCCCGACACAATAATATTCGCATTTTGAGATTCCCCGAAAGGGCAGAGGGGAGGTCCGTAGAGTCATTTTTAGAGCAATGGATCAGGGATCAGTTGTGTCCGGAGGGCTTATCAGACATTTGTCATTGAAATAATAATAGTAATAATAATAATCCTGAGCTTATAAAGCGCCTGGTTACACTAGCCAGTGTGTCCCCGCGCTGTACCGCTAAGGAACCCATCCAGGCCTGTTCCTGTGAGGTGCCCATTCCTGGGCACCCCAAGGTGAAGCCAGGCATCCTAGCATTAGGGCCGTTGTGGAGATTAAGCAAGCTATTGCCCAGAGTTGCAGAGTGGGGCCCATGATTAGAGTAGGCACCGAGGCGAGAGAATTATCGGGCCCGAGGATATTGGGCCCAAGACCCAACCACGGCGGGAATTGAACCCAGGTCCCGGGCCAGACCTCTGCATCAGGGTCTGCCGCTCTAACCAGTGAGCCACACTTCTCCACATAGGGCACTGGTGCCTTCTCTCCCTGGTCCCCCCCTCCCCGGTGGACATTCAACGCAAACATTTTGAATTACAAAGATAGGGACTGCATTCTACAGGCCGCAAAAGAACTACAAGATCTCTGATTTGAAAACAAGATCTCTATGTACCCCGATTATACCAAGCATGTGCAGAAGCAACAGAAATTATTCCTAGGTGTGAAGAGGAAATTGAGGGACCTCCACCTGTAATACATGCTCCTATATCCCGCAAAGCTTACGGTCCTGATGCAGGGAAAGGCGTACTTCTTCAAGAATCCAGAGGAAGCGTGGGAAAGGTTGGAGGTATGGGGGATGCACTTCCTCCGCGAGAGCCTCAGACACGAAACAAGAAAAGGGGCTCCGGTCCCCTATATGGTACTCATGACAGTGGCCTAATGCTTCGTTGGATGTGGTCCCGGAAACGCTGCTTGGGTAGGGTGGATGATGGGTGGGCGGGGCAGGGGGTGTGTAGCGACTGCGGGCCTGGCTGTTTTCAGCAACATAACAACAATAAGAAAATACTTACTGGCCGAAGAGAGTCATGGCATTGTAAGAGCGGGAGCCTGCCATGGGTGCAGGGAGAGGGGTTCTAATAATAATGCGGTTTCCTCTTATTCTGCAACAGTCACATCTATGACACGGGACGGGATATTTAAGTTGTGTGAAGACGGAATTCGGGGCGTGGAGGCTGATGGGTCCAGATTTCTGTACATAGTGTGGCTTGAGAGTGTTTGCCCCAGTTGGGTTATATAAGGGGATGTGTGTGGCCTTGCACAATGATTAGGGGTGGCATTTCTGACCAGACTGTTTGTAAAATGTCCGTGGGTGGGGGAGGGGTGTGCGTTGTTAGTTTGATTGGGTTGGTTTGTTCTGAAGGTGTGCAATGTAGTGGCGGATGCAGGGATGGGCAGGGATCGGCATCAGTGCCTGAAGTGAGTACACTCCATAATGGGGACTGAGTATAACTTTCTGACCTGGAATGTGCAGGGACTGGGCACTTGCACTAAGAGACAGAGGGTGTTAACTTTTTTTAAATGCCATCATGTATCAATTGCTTACCTCCAGGAAACGCACCTGGACGATAGCGTGGCTGCTAGAGTAGCCAAGAAGTGGCGAGGTCAGATGCATCGTTCTACCTAAGCTGGAGGAACCATGGTCTAGGTGGCGCCGGGCACACCATTCACTGTGACATATAGTGAGTCTGATATGAATGGAAGATATGTTCTGTTGTGTGGCTCCCTGGGTGGCAGGGAAATTGTCATACTGAACACATATGCTCCGAATATAGATCATGCCTGATTTTTCCAGGTCAATCAGGAATTATTGTCCAACGGAATAGATGCTCCATTTATATGGATGGGCAACTTTAATTGCGTGCTGGATTCAGCCCTTGATAGATCCCCCTTAAGGCTAGCACAAAACCTAGAATGTCCCAAATGCTTAGCAAGGTCATCCATGATTTGGGGACTCATGATACATAGAGGGAGACTCATCCTGCACTTACAATCCCAGACGCATTGAACACAGAATAGGCTGGATAGTGTTGGTGTCAGGTGCGCCGGCAGAGGTAACTCCTTTGGTGCGTTTCTTGTCTGATCATTCGCTAGTGCAATGCACGGTGAGATGGAAGACGGCTAGCCTTTGCCCTAGGCATTGGAGGTTCCCGCCTGACCTCTTGAAAGATCAAGTGGGGAAGGCTGCATTAGCACAGTCAATCACAGACTATCTAGAGCCAAACTGGGGGGGGGACACCTCTGGGTGGGCTACTGAGTGGGAAGCTTTAAAAGCAGTGACTCACAGTGTGAGTATGGGGCTCGTGTGTGGGGTGAGGAGACAATTGCTTGGGGAACTTGATAAGGAGGAGAAGACACTGGTAGCAATACAGGCGGAAAGCCCAGCAGATCCGGGAATGGACAAGAGTGAATGGAAACAGCACAGGTGCATAGCTGGCATATGGGACAGGCTGGACAAGAATACCCTGATGCATTACCGCCAGCCGTTGCATGCTGAGGGCGACAAGCTGGGTTGCTTGATGGCATGAATTATTCGAACGGAGCAGGCTCCCACATTGACCACCGCCTTGAAAGCTGAGGGAGGGAGACTTGCCCATACCAGAGCTGGCGTCTTAGAGGTGTTCCAGCAGCACCTACAGTGGGTCTATACTACAGACCCTGGAGTAACAGCGGACAGGTATGTTCCAATAGTCGAGAAATTGGCGCTTCCGCAGCTTTCGCCAGAGGGCGCAGAGGAGTTTGATGCCCAGATCACCATTGAGGAAGTGCAGGAGGCACTTTGACCCATGCCGGGATCCAAGGCTGCTGGGACGGATGGGTTCCCTATGGCTTTTCTTCAGGCCTACTCAGATCAGCTGATACAGCCCCTTCTGCAGGTGTATGAGGAGGCCTTTGAGTTGGGGGTCTTACCTCCCACAATGCATGAGGGTGAAATCGTCATGCTCCTTAAGCCAGGGGGAGCACACAGGACCCCTCAGCAGATCGACCCCTTACGATGATTAACTTGGAGGTTAAAATATTATGCAAAGTCCTGGCCACTAGACTGGCCCCTCATATGACTCACTGGTTGTATGTCAGCACAACGCGGGCTATTACCACGCGTGCCATTACAACGCAAGTCAATACAACGACTTGCGCTGTAAGCGCTGGATAGTGGAATAGTTTAATTTTCTATTCCAACTCCAGACCACGTTACAGATGGGAAGGTGTTGGAATAGAAAATTAAACTATTCCTTGTCCAACAGCGCCCTCCAGCGCAAGTCGTTGAAACGACTTGCGTTGTAAAAGCAGCGCAGTAATGGCAGTGCGTGGTAATGCCCGCGTTGTAAAGGCTGTTCCCCGACTCACTTGGTTCACGAGGATCAATGTGGGTTTATACCAACTCGTAATACGGGCATGAATATCAGGAGGTTGTCCCACATACTACATGAAACACGACAAAGAGACAAGGACTTAGCCCTAGTTTCAATAGACCTGGAAAAGGCCTTTGACTCTGTGGATTGGGGGTATCTATTGGAGGTGATCAGGGTAGCTGGATTTGGACCGAGTTTTAGAAGATGGGTGCAGATTCTGTATCTGGCGCTGAGCGCTAGAGTCCGAATGGGAGGCAGCAGGTCAGGCGAGTGGAGGTTAGAGAGGGGGGTGCGTCAGGGTTGTCCGCTCTCTCCACTGCTGTCGGCTCTGCCAACAGAGCCCCTGGCGATTTGGGTACGTAAGGAACTGGCCGCTTGGGGTATCAATATTGGCAGAACATCTCAGGTAATATCTTTGTATGCGGATGACGCATTATTTTATGTCTCCTTGTCCCAGGAAGCAGTACTGAGACTGCTACGGGTGTTGGAGGAGTTTGGTAATTGCTCTGGGCTGAGAGTTAATTGGAGCAAATCTTTGCTTTTCTCCCTGACTCGCTTGGCTGGCCGCTGCGTGGAGTTGCTTCCCCAACTGGGACTCAGATGGGAGACTGGGTATTTTAGGTACCTGGGCATACAGGCGGCGGGTGAGGATTCTCAAATATTAAAAATTTATATTTATTAAATGATGGAGGCATTATGGGATTCAGTTGGCTTCTGGAACACTCTACCACTCCTTAATGGGCAGGTTGGCAATAGCCAAAATGGTGGTACAGCCTTTTTGCCTTTACATGCTCCAGAATACGTTGTGCTCCATACCTAGATGAATATTCAGGGCCCTAGACTCCCTTTTGATGGACCTCTACTGGGCGGGACAGCGCAGCAGAGTGGCACTTGCTAGGCTAAATCGTACTTACGATGGGGGTGGGCTTGAGGCTCCTAGAATGGAGCCTGCTAGGTGGTTTGCTGAGGGGGACAACAGGGAGAAACTGCTCCTTTGCGATAGAGTACCAGCCGCTGAACTGCCGACTTTATTTATGGAGGGTACAGGTGCCTCCGAAGCAGCACTGTCTGCGGCTAGGAGACAGCGTGCGCAAGGTAGTTATTTGTAGAATGAATCCTAAGGCATGCCCCGTTCCATCGGGAATTGACATTGTGGGAGTTGGCGCCGGTCTGGAGAGTAATCGCCAACATGTCATTTCTAGCATGGCAGGAGGGGGGATGTGTGTCACTTGCAGACTTGTACCCGGGCGAGTGCTTCATTACATTTGAACAGGCTTGCAGAGATTTTGGATTGGGGCAAGGACAATATTTACAACACGCCACCCTAGCCCATATATTTAAAGAAATATGGCCCACATATCCCCTGTTACCGCAACTTACACAGACACTAGATACCCTACTTACGTGTGGGTCAGGCAGGCATATTATATCTCTGTTGTACAGGGCAATGAGGACAGACACCAGTGCTCCCCCTCCCGCCGCATATGTGACTTGGAATGTGGATCTAGAGGTGCCATTGGAGAAAAAGGACTGGAAGGTGGTAGGTGCGTTCACACACACTATCTCCTGCAAAGCTCATTCTCGCTTGATACATTATAACTACGTACAGCGCATGTATATGACCCTGGTAAGGATCCACCACATGGCCCCTAGCAGGCCCAATTCATGTCCTAGGTGCCACAAAGCAGGGGCTAATTTTCTGCACTTGGCTTGGGAATGTTCTGCAGTCAGTGGCTTCTGGTCAGAGGTAGTGGAGCTGATAAGGGGCCAGGTGAATAGCAGAGTCCAATTAACACTAAAACACTACCTCCTAGGATTGATACGGAAAAGCAAAAAACAAGAAAATTGGGTATAGGATACCGCAATTATTGCTGGCAAGGTGTAGAATTGTAATAGTATGGATGAGGACGCGCAGGCCGGAGTTTACGGCATGGATACGGGATGTGCGTGAGTGGACACTAGCTGAGGAGGTGCACATGAAGAGGTGTCACAGAGATGAGAAAACTAGAGGATGATTTAAGGCTTTGGAGGATTTAAGGCTTTGGAGGGTGCTATGTCACGACTTGCTAGCTGGTGGCCCCGAGATAGATATACAAAGTACTACCATAGGGGGAAATTCTGTGCGCTCTGATGGGGAGGAGGAGGAGGGAGAGTAAATGTTTCAAATGTCCAGTTCCTAGCCTCAGAATTTGTAGGGGGGTAGCGGAGGGTCTGATGTCTTGAATCACTGTCACTGTATTTCATGTATATGTATTGCCTTTGCTCGCTACTGGGTGTCCATGTAAATTTTAAATTGTTAAAAAAAAACATAGAAGACTGTGTACACCAGGTACTAACCTATATCCATGTTCCTGTTTTGCTTCAGAAGATGGGCTATCTATAAAGTTTTCACCACAGTATGACGGCTGCAGGTAGTATAATCTTTAGCACCTTCAGACGTTGCTTATTTTAAGTGAATAGTGTCTTTCCTGCCAAGTGTTGCATATAGTGTACACTGTTCTTAGTAGCTACTTTTTTTATACTCTGTAGTGTATTTCACATGAGAGTTTCACTGTCTGCAAGTAGTGTGGTGCAGGGTAAAATCTCACAATAGAGTGAATCCTGTTTACAGTATTCACTTTTCTACTCACAGAATCTTCATTTCTCATTGTAGGTTTGGTGACTGTCAGGGGTTGGATACAGATGAAAGCTGTTTGTCGTAGGGCATTAGTTTTGGAACAGACATTCAGTATTTTTAGGAACTTGGCTTTCTTTGAACAGCTGTATACAGATTTAACACTGTATGCAATGACGGTTTCTGATATATCTGTGGTTGATTGTTAATGTGAACTTATCTACTCGTGAAGTGTATGGTACAGGGTCAATGTGACACTTAACCCATGCTTTCTAAACACCGAAGAGAGTTGTTTGTGTGATGGCATTAATGATGCTTCATATTCTTCAGAGCTATTTTGTACTTACTTGCAGAGTCCTAATGCTATATGAGGTTATAGAGCAATGTGTACAATAGAAGCTTGGATGATGTCATCAGTGATATCATTAGTGAAAGTATCAATGATATCATTTGAGACATCATCAGTGATGTCATAAATGACGTCATAGAATATTTCATGAGTGATGTCATATATGATGTCGTAAGCAGTGCATGGTGGCGGTGCAAGTTATAGTTAGCGCTGCTAACAATAACTGGTGAATTTCTGTAGTGTTTTTAGTTCAGAACATTGATGTTGTCACTGACAAATTCACCTAACTATAACATTACTTTAACCTTTGTTTTTTAAAGGGAAATATATGTCAGGCATTCATTCCATCCTTATAATCCAAAAGGATGAAGGCAATACACTTCAAAATCAAAAGTGTTTACGTATCAGTCCAATTTCCATGTAATGTACAACTTAGTCCACGATTCTCATTTTTGTTAAACAAGTTATCATTTATTATTCTTTTAACACTTGAGTATCCAATAGTAAAATGATGCAGCCAACGTGTTTCGCCCCAAAACGAGGGCTTCTTCACGGCTGCAAGTGCATACAAAAAAACATACATATGTACATTTAATATAAAACAAAAATATGCAGAGACAAACAGAGTAACATATATAAAACATTCCATCCCAATAAAGTATTTGATAAGACAGACAGAAACTAAAGTATCCACAAAAACCAAATAGTACTGCAGTTCTCCAATTAAGCAAACTAAATTGACACCCTATTTTACACAACACATATAGAGCAATCCTTTTGAATAACATACAGCATATATAATTCGGAAACCCCTCCACTGTGAAACACCATGACATAAAAGAAAACAAGTTACTTACCTGTAACTTTAGTTCTCCAGTATTGGAAGCTTTCATAGATTCACATGCCTGAATCATTCCCCGTCGTCGAGAAGGGAGTCTGCGGTACATAAAAAAGCAATGCTTAGTAGTATAGCAAACTGAAAAGATGCCTAGGCCCATTTCCCTTTTGCAACCCATAGCCTTTGTTATGTAAAAAAGGCCCAAACTGTTCCCTGAACCAATCAGAGCTCCTCACCCTCTAGAACACTCCTGAGAGAACCTTCTGCCCCTCAGATTTTCGCGCACTTGTGCATAAAGAACACTTGTGGTGCTAAATCCAAGGTGAGCCTCTCAGGGGAGGAGGGTGGGTGCATGTGAATCTATGAAAGCTTCCAATACTGGAGAACTAAAGTTGCAGGTAAGTAACTTGTTTTCTTACTCCAGTATTGGAACTTTCATAGATTCACTTGCCTGAATCAGAATAGCTAGCAGTAAGATACAAAGCACATTTCTCTGATACATTTCATAATCATGTAAAACGATTTGAAAATGAAGCATAATATCATACATATATACATATATATGAAATGTGACTTTGTAAAAACAAGAGAAATTATGGATGGAGGGATGGAAAGAAGGCTCACCGTTACTGGATGATATTCCGCAGTACCGCCTCTCCCAGCGCCGCATCCGACTCTGCGGCTGCCTCCAAGCAGTAGTGCCTGGTGAAGGTGTGCGTAGATGCCCAGGTCGCTGCTCTGCAGATATCCTGGATTGGCACTCCTGCAAATAGTGACAGTAGACAATTGCACTGGAAATCCATTTGGCAATTCCCCTTTTAGACAGAGGGAAACCTTTCCTGGGTGCGCTGAAAGCGACGAATAGCTGAGAAGATTTGCGAAAGGTCTTAGTTTCTTTTAAATAGAACTTCATACATCTTTGCACGTCCAGTGAGTGCAACACTCTTTCCGCTGCTGTTGACGGATGAGGAAAGAAACGTTTTAACACCAACGGCTCATTCAGATGAAAATCAGTTGGCACCTTAGGAATGAATTTTGGATTAGTCCTAAGAGTTCTATCTTCCTGAAACTGTAGGAAAGGCTCCTGAATTGTGAGCGTTTGCAGTTCACCTACTCTTCTCGCTGATGTCAGAGCAATGAGAAGAGCCAATTTCCAAGATAAGAACTTAAGTTCCGCCCTGTGTATCGGCTCAAACGGTGGTTTCATCAATTGTGACAGTACTATATTAAGATTCCATAGTGGTGGTGGAGGCTTTACTGGAGGAAAGACCCTAAATAGTCCCTTCATAAATTGTTTGATGATCCTTGATGACCATAAGGACGGGCCTGACGAAGACCTCCTGTAGCGGGATAACGCAGCCAAATGCACCTTGATGGAAGCGTGTGCCAATCCTGACTTTGCTAATAGCAAAATGTAAGGTATAATTTGATGAGGTGGAGCAGTAAGAGGGTGAATGTTATGTCTCTTATACCACAGACAAAACCTCTTCCATTTCATCCTGTAGGTTTTGTTGGTACTGTCTGCTCTAGCTTTGGACAGGATTCTTCTACATTCGTGTGAGATGTTTAGATGACTAAACTCACAGTGTTCAGGAGAAAGGCTGCTAATCGCAAAGATTTTGGGTCCGGATGGAGCACCTGACCCCTGGACATTTGATCCTGTAGGTTTTATTGGTACTGTCTGCTCTAGCTTTGGACAGGATTCTTCTACATTCGTGTGAGATGTTTAGATGACTAAACTCACAGTGTTCAGGAGAAAGGCTGCTAATCGCAAGGATTTCGGGTCCGGGTGGAGCACCTGACCCCTGGACATTGTCAGAAGGGTATGCAACGTTTACAACGAAATTTTTACAACGCACTACCATTACAACGCAGGTATTACCACGCATACCATTACAACGCATTGCGCTGGGGGGCGCTCTAGGGTAAGTAATAAGTTTAATTTTCTATCCAACACCTTCCCTAGTGTCCACGGGGACTGGAGTTGGAATAGAAAATTATACTTACCACTATCCAGCACCTCTAAGCGCTATGCGTTGTAACGGTATTCGTTGTAAATACCGCGTTGTAAAGGTATGCGTGGTAAAAGTATGCGTAGTAACGTCATACATCCTGTCAGAAGTGATGGAATTGGTCGCAGCCAAACTGGACGGTCTTCCGACAGCAGCAGGAGTTCAGTGAACCAGTGTTGTCTGGGCCACCACGGGGCTATTAGGATCAGCCTGCACGGCTCTTTCTTCATCTTCACCAGTACACGGGAAGAAGAGGAATTGGAGGAAAACCGTAGGCAAAGACGCCGGACCATGCCATGGAAAACGCATTCCCCCAAGATCCCTTCTGGGGAAGCCAGCTTGCGAAGTACTGGCATTTCCTGCTCTCTCTTGTGGCGAAGAGGTCCACTATCGGTGTTCCCCATCTTTGAAAGATGCTGTCCAGGATCCCCTGGTCCAGCTCCCATTCGTGGCAGGACAATTTGAGTCTGCTGAGAGTATCCGCCTTGATGTTTTGATCCCCCGGGAGGTGTTCCGCTGACAATGATATTCCTTGTTGAAGAGCCCATTCCCATATCTCCTGGGCCTCCTGATATAGGGAGAGAGATCTTGTTCCCCCTTGCTTGTTTAAATAGTGCATTGCCGTAGTGGTGTCTGTTCTTACCAACACGGGCGAACCTCGTATTCGTGGAAGGAAGGCTTGTAATGCCAAGCGGATCGCCCTGAGCTCCAGCAGATTTATGTGCAATCGCTGCTCGTGCACCTTCCAACGACCGCTGACCTGAAGGTCCTGAAGGAAAGCTCCCCATCCTTCTACGGACGCATCTGTCATCACCACTAATGGAGCCTTTTGCAATAAAATCAGACCCTGAGATACATTTCCTGTTTGTGTGGGATGGATCGGCACTTAGAAAAACGCGTCTTGTAGTTCTAATGTAGTCATATGATCTCCTGGGTTCAATAACGGAAGGATGTCCTGTAGAGACACCATCCTGAAAGATTGCTTCTTGAGATGGGTGTTTAAGGATCTGAGATCCAGAATGGGCCGCCATTGGAGCTCGTTTTTTCTTGACAAGAAAAAAACGGGAGTAAAACCCTTTGTTTTCCTGGGCCTTCGGTACCGGTTCTATTGCTCCCTTTCGGAGCATTGTCCGAATCTCCTGCCGGAGTTGATGCAGATGGTTGGCTCTCTGATGCATCGGTGGCGTACAAGGGGGCGTCTGAAGAAATTCTAGGGTGTGACCGAATTGAACAATTTTTAGGACCCATTGGTCCGTTGTTATTTCCCGCCAATTTTGAAGATGGTGAGCAATCTTTCCACCCAGGGGAGCACCTGACATAGCCGGAAGATGGAGGTTGTTATTGCCGTCGGGTGTTGTCCTTCCCCTGACGGCCACCCCTTCCTCTTGGAGCTGATTTCGTATATCCTCCTGATTGACGCTGATTGTAGTGTTGACGGTAAGGCTGCGATGAGGCAGAATAAGAGGAATATCTCCCTGGTTGATATCCTCCTCTATACAAGGACTGCCCTCTGCCTCTGGAGCCACGAAAAGGGTTTTTTCTGTACTGCAGTGTCCCCAAAGCCTTTGCAGTATCGGTATCCTTCTTGATACTCTGCAGAGTATCATCAATATGTTTCCCAAATAGATCTTCTCCATTGAAAGGGAGGTCTAGAATCTTGTTTTGCTCCTCTGGCCTAAAAGCCGTTGCTCGTAGCCATCCTTGCCCGCTCAGGACAGCTAAAAGCCGTCGTCGCTATATCCATAGCGCAGTCTATGACTTCAGCCGAAGTCCTCTCCCCTTCCAGGAGAATCTTCTTGGCCTCCTGCTTCTCCGGTTCCGGCACCTGGTTAATGTATGGAGACAGGTCACACCACATTTGCCTTCGTACCTTCCCAAGATAGCGAGGGCATTAGCGGTTTTCACCAGCAGAGCCGACATCAAGGAAAAACATTTTCCTGCATTATCCAGCCTTCTGCCCTCTCTGTCCGGAGGTGTCGTGATCGGAGCCGATGGGTTTCTGGACTTCTGCTGTGCCGTCTTAGTAATTACAGAATCCGATTTGGGATGACCCAAAAGGCAAGCTGGAGCATACATAGGCGCCTTATACTTTTTGTCTAGTCCGGCCAGAACCGGCGTCACCGTAGCTGGCGTCTCCATGAATTTTAATCCTTCCTCCCAAATATGACTCACTATAGGCAATGATCGCACAGATTTGCGATACGAGTCCTTGAAGTCGTATAAAAAGCATTCCGCTTTATCCTCAGTGATGGTGAGTGCAAATCTCTTAGTGGCTCTCTCCATCAAATTATGAAAACCACCAATGTCTTCCGGTGGAGAATCTACTGGCCTCGGCGCAGGAGTTGAAGGTGAGGGGATGAGATAATCATTCCATTCTGCACTTGGTTCCGCAATCTCTCCATCCTCATGGTCCTCATCTGAGGTATCGTGTTGTGACTGTGGTGGTGGAGACCTAGCAGTAGGCTCCGGCAAAACCTCTCTCCTACGCACTGGCGTCCCTGGTACTGACCGTGGACGCGGAGTAACCTCTGGAACTTGCTGAGTGGCTGGAGTTGCTGGGTATCTTCTTCTATAATCCTCCAACATGCCCTGGAGGTCTTTCAACAAAGAGGATGGTACACTTGTCATATCCTCACGTTGCTGTTGGTGATATTGGTGCTGTTCCTGGGGATGCTCTTGAAAACCCCCATATTCTTCCTCAGAATCGACCTCCTGGTACTTGACTTGCAATTGTGAAGGGCTACTCGCATAACGATAAGGACCCTCGTCCTCTTCCTCCTCCGAATCTTCCTCTTCCAGCAGGTGAGATGGAACCAATGGAGATACCTTGCTCGGCGATGTAACCTCTGGTGTTATAGGCTTTTTCCAGGGTAGCAATTTTTTTTCTGGTGTCTTTTCTGTCGTCGACGAGCCTGTCGACGAGATTCCCATCGCCGTCGTCAACTAAGTCATCGTCGTCGACGCCACCGTCGACGTTGTAGTTACCGTCGACGCTGTCCTCGTCGACGCTCCGGTCGTCGTCGTCGACGACGCTGCTGTCGTCGACGCTGCCGTCGATGATGTAGATACAGTAACACTCATCGAGGCCCTCGTCGATGGTGAAACCGTTGACGATATCGCCGTTGACGGTGAAATCGTCGACGCTGCCTTTTCACCAGCTTTTACTCCTTTTTTCGTCGACGACGTTGATGTTTTTGTCGTCGACGATTACATCTTTTTCATCGACGGTCCCGTCGACAGCGCTGAAACACTACCTTTCTCCTCAGAAGGCGCAGAGGAAGTTCTCTTGATGGTAATCATGACTTTATGAGGCGATTTTGGTGGTTCTGAGGCAGACTTCACTTGCTTTAGCTCAGAATCAGAAACCTTCTTCCCCTTAGCTTTAACTGAAGGGGATTTTGAGGGACTGCGCCCTGAAGACCCTTGGGTGATCTTTTTTGGGGCCTTCTCAGGTCTTTCTCCTGAGGAATGTGTCTGAGGGGATCTACTTCTCTTTTGAGATCTCTTAGACGAGACAGACTCCTCCTCACTCTCACTTGAGAGGATTTCTTTCCTGGCTTTCACCTTTTGGAGCCAAATCAGCAGCCTTCCCTCACGATCCCTCAAGGTTTTATTTGAAAAGGTTTGACATACCTTACAATCTTCTGCCTTATGGTCTGGATAGAGGCAGTATATGCAATCTTTGTGAGGGTCATCTGTATAAAGCCTCTTCTTAGAGCAGGTGGAACAAGCTCTAAATAATCCCTTTTTCTCCTTTTCAGTCATGGTGGATGAATAAGGAACTCCAATAAGAAGAAATTAGAAGATGAGAGACCTCAAATCCTAGTCAAAATACTGTTGAAGTAAAGAGTTTGAGCAGAGCTCAAAGGAGACTCCCTAGCACAACGTGCGGTAGAAAATCTGAGGGGCTGAAGGTTCTCTCAGGAGTGTTCTAGAGGGTGAGGAGCTCTGATTGGTTCAGGGAAAAGTTTGGGCCTTTTTTACATAACAAAGGCTATGGGTTGCAAAAGGGAAATGGGCCTAGGCCTCTTTTCAGTTTGCTATACTACTAAGCATTGCTTTTTTATGTACCGGAGACTCCCGTCTCGACGACAGGGAATGATTCAGGCAAGTGAATCTATGAAAGTTCCAATACTGGAGTAAACAACACATAATAGTTAGAAACAAGACAAGCATTTGCAGTGCAATAGGTCTTGCATTACTGAAAGTTTAAGCTATTGCTGTTACAAACAATAATGCTATTTCGTTCATGAGTGGCAGTTATAAGCAAATGTATTCAACCAGAATCAGTGCACAAATGGTGAAATCTATCCAACGAAATGCACATTTCTTAAATAGCCCCTGCAAGCAGTAATTGGGTAATGATTTGTAAGTTGCAGCCGCTGATCCAATAAGCAGTGCCTTATGGCAACAGTTAGGCTGTATTATGGCAATAACTTAGAATTTGACTTTTACACTTCATAGGTATGTGGATGAGTGTAGGTTTTATAGTACATGTGTTCAACAACATGTTTGATGTAGAGAAAGACAGACAGAAAAACAGATAAGGTGATAGATATACAGATAGAGAGAGCCCCCATATCGGTGAAATGTGGCCCAGTGACACAAACATGTAAAATATGTTTAACTAGCAGCCCGTCCCGACCTTGCCTGGGTGCAACAGGCTTCCCCGCCCCCCGCCCGCCCCGACATTGTGCAGCAGCCCGGGCCCCCGCCCGGCCCGTCCCCCGCCTGCCCCGACCCCCGCCGGCCCCGACCCCTGCCTGCCCCGACATGGATCCCCTTACCTGAGCCGCCGCTCCTCCCGCCTGTCCGCTGCTCGCACCGCCGCTGGCCTGTCTGCTGTGTCCGCTGCTCGCACCGCCGCTCGCACCGCCGCTTGCCTGTCCGCTGCTCCTCACGTCACCGCTCCTTCCCCGCGCCATGTCTGCCGCTCCTAGACGCCGCTCCTCCCCGCGCTCCTGACGTGAGCATGCACGTCGCGGCCGGCGCTACTTCGGAGGGACTACTTTTTTTTTTACTGTAAATGTATTAAAAACCGTTTTTTTTTATTCCAACGGTGTATCGGGTGTGTGGATTGGCGCTGTGGTTCCCGAGTTTACCCGCCTCAAAGGCTGAAAGTTCTTCCTTTATTATAGTTGTATAGATAATATTCACACACTTATTCGTAGAAGGCAAAGATCCGATCCTATGATGTTATCAAAATGCAGAGAAACTGACATGGGAAAAAAAGTTTTCTTACTGCATAGAATGCATGTTACAATAACTTTCCCGCAAATAGTCGTGAAGTCTGTTTTCTATAATTCCATCACAGTGAATCAGATGTCAGCACTCGTGTTCTGGTGTTGTGCATGCACCTATTTAGAACGGACACACAGCGGCATGGCCATACATGCAGAGGTAGCAGCCGGGTGCAGTAAGCGTGTTATTTTACCATTCTTAAGGTAGGGTAGAGAAATAATTAATCACTTGAGGCTCCGCACTCAAAATGGGAAAACATAGCACATTACACCATGTACAACTGCAGATAAAGAAGATGCATAAGATGTAAGCATGTAATATGGTCCCGCAGAGCCCCTGAGGGTTCTGGGCCATATCATGAACCAGGAGGCAGACGTCAAGTGGATTGTAAAGTCACCAAGATCCAATCTAACATGTTACACAATAAATATTGGATATATGATGTTTTTTTTGCGGTAGTGGCTTCAACATTCTTCATTTTTTCAAACGGTAAAATGTTTATTGAAATCATTACGTGAAATATGGAGCTATACTGTTTAAGAAAATATGTAATGATGTAGTTAAGGAAAAACACCCCGATTGCTGAGGCTGTTCTCTGCGAGGTGCTGCTGACACGAGGCGAATTAGACTGCCCAGGCTTTGCTTACCTTTCATGGATAGAATGTTGATTAAACAGTGCGTAATGTTGAAGCAGAGGCCTGGTGCTTTTATTATGATGATTAACCCCATATTTCAAAGGCCCCCAATTAAATAGTTTCCACTTTCCAGATTATACAGGGACCTGTGAAATATGTCCCATTGTTTATGGGACCGGTGAAATACTGGGTTTATACCACAGTGTTTCTGCAATTAAAGCACTTAAACATGTAATATGAAACCATATATCTATTATTTATTGCCCTTGTTGAATGCGTGGCCAGGTCTTGGAAGTATGTGCCCTTGTTCACGGGCCCTGTGAAATACAGGATTTATACCACAGTGTTTCTGCAATTAAAGCACTTAAACAAGTAATATGAAGACAAAAAAACAATTATATATACATATGTACCATTTATTGAATGTGTAGGTGGGCCATGACAAGTTATAAGGCGCATTTTTTTTCATTTTTTTTCTTGAGTGTTATATAGTGCGAACTTGACCAGAAGTTATCAGAGCGCTCTACATAAACACCAGATGCGTTACACAAGGACACATTTATTTGTGTTAGACACAGGGAGATTAAGTAATTTGCCCAGAATTAGAGGATATTCAGCGTCATTGCAGAGACTCAAATCCGGTTCTCCAGAGTGGAGGTCGACCGCCCTTGCCGTTAGGCCACATCCTCTCCCTTGCTAGTTGTAAATATAGCCACGTAAGCAGACTCAGAGTACAGTGTAATTGTACTGACTTATAGTAAGATACAGTGAAGAATATGTGGTATCGACAAATTCTCGATGCAGTGGTAACAAGGTGGGGTTTTCCTTTCGCACACACACTAGTAAGATTTATTTCACCACTTGCTCCAACTGCCAACGAATCCAGCGTCAGTCTAGAAATGCCAACCTCCTCTGAGCGTACGTGTCCTTTTGCTCAACCACACTCAGGGGAACAAAATACTAAAAGACTCCCCAATACGTGTTTCCAGGAATTAGAATAGTGCCACGTTTTTTATGTTTTTTTTTAAACGCAACAAAAAGTTTAAACAAGGCGGCCCGAGCTTGACTCGTTGCTAATTGTTCGATGTTTGCATGCTGGGGAAAGTGACAAGTGCAGTAAAGCTCTTAAATAAATAGAAGTCGGTGTAAACAACTAATTACTTTCTGGGGGCTGTTTGGACTCATTTGTTTCTTTCCCATTTTCAGAGATGTGGAATTCCTATAGCCCAACTCCCAGGACATATTGTTTGGGTTCAAGGGTAACAAGTTTTCATTTGTATTCTGTCCTTGGGACAAGTAGACCCAACCCCCTGCAGCAAAAACACTTTGGCTGCCAGTTTACAGTACCACATTATGGATCAGGGAAAGGACCTGTCTGCAGTTAAGGTACTATTTTTGTCCATATGTTCATGCTGTTCAAATTTGTATTTATAGTTCATTAATTGAAAGCCTTTATTATTAGGGTGAGTGCTCTAAGTAAATGTTGTAAGCTCTGACCTCACTAATGACCGTGGTTCCAGTATATAAATGTGTAATTTTGGGCCCTATTATGATGGTGGACGGACTTGCGTCCGTCCGCCACCCCTGCGTAAGAGGGACCGTCCGCATGGGCAGCGGCGGTCCCTCCACGGCAATTAGGATGTGACCGCCACCCTGGCGGTCACATCCTGTATTTTTTACATTGCGGCAGGTGCTGCTTGAAGCAGCACCCGCCGCAATGTAAAAAATTAAAGCAGTGCATTTGCATGCACAAAGCGGCAGGCACCGCGCGGTGCCTGCCGCTTTGTGCACGCAAAGGCAGGGGGGTACCATAGGTACCCCCCATGTGCACCACCCACCCCCCCTTCACCCAGGGGGCCCGCTACGGGTCCCCGAGGTGAGATCCACATGCTTTTCCTCGGCGGAGAATCCGCCACGGAAAAGCATGTTTGCACAGCCATCCTATTATGTCTGGCGGTGTCTGAGAGACACCGCCACCATATTAGGCCTTTTCCGCGCCGGTTGTAAGCCAACCGCGGCGGAAAAGCGGCAGACAGAAACCAGGACCCACCAGCCATCCTAATGTGGCGGTGGGTCTTTGGTGGGTCCGCAGAGGATTTTCCGCATCCTCCGGGCCGGCAGTGGCTTCCGCCGGCCCGGAGGATGCAGAAAATCCTCCATCGTAATGTGCCCCTAAGTTTTTAAAGTTTAGCAATATGAGGCTATGTCTAATGCTCCCAGAATGCTCTCTGATTTCATGCAAATATTTTCAGAAGCTTGAAAGCAAGATTGATGAGCCTTAGCTTTCAAAATAAAATGTTCATAAAACATGAAAGCAGGAAAAAAACATTTTGCTGAACTGCTGTAAAATTTCAGGTACCATTTCTTTGCAGCATCATTTAGTAACATGTGCTGATGCATGCTAGTATTTTCCAAAACTTTTCATTATGGAAAATTAGTGTAACCAGTTTCAATAAGATTATGGAAACACAAATAAACAAGCATTGGCAAAGCCAGTATGTCTGAAATTGGTGGTAACTTTTTTAGTTTTGTCAATGGGTGATTTGTTTTGGCATGGCTTTTGTAAAACCTTATTGGTGTGGGAGCTGCCAGGCCCTCACCATTATAACAAACATTGGCAAAATCAAAAATAGTTTTTGGGTCTCAAAAAGCACACACTGCCACATTAATTACTGGCACTGAACAAACTACTTAGTGTGCCGCTATGCTCCTTGTGAAAGAGCAGAATGCTGTCACTCACAGTGAAGCCAGCCGATACAGAGAGAGAGACAGAGGTTTAATAAACACAAAAGGCCACGGTCAATGCCAGACCAAATTAAGGGCCCAATTAATTATTAAAGAAAGTCTCAAAAGTAAACACATGGTATATATCCTTGCATTAAGCACAGCTATACGGGTTTCGTGAATTCCCAAGACTTTACAGATGTAGAACAAAAAATAGCACCTCAGTATGGGGAAAGATTAGAGAAGAGTTGTTGAAAATCTTTAAACATGCAAGTTAGTAGGTTTGCACAGACTCAAAATTGGAATTCTAATCCTGAAACTATTGCTTACCATTACCTTCAGCCCCAGTATGTAGATCTGCGGAAACTTGGCAACATAAGGGGATTGCAGCTATTCAAACGCGACTATGGTATGACCCTGGCATATTCAGAGAGACTATATCCGAGCTTTTAGATTGTTGCAATAATTTGTCGCTGCACTACATGGCACCAAAGGGCAAGTGGATTTTGTTATAGGACAAGTAGATTTATGAAGCAACCTGCCTGATGGACAAGTAGATATTTTATTAAATTCCACACCTCTGCATTTTAATGCGCAAAAGGCTCTGAATGAAGCACCTATCCGTGGAGCTGGCATCGCATGCGGGCGGCGTCTTTGAGATGCGGCAGGCACGGATTTCCAGGCGGGCTCTCTGGAGGGCTTTGTTCCGAGAGGTGCGCGGTGCGCCCAATGTGTGTGTCTGTGTCTGCGCTGAGCTGCTGCATCGTCTGCTACGGTGGCCTCTCACTTGTGAGTATCCCCTTTAACAAAATATAATTATAATAAAAGAAAGTAAAAGCGCTGTTTGCAATCCTGAAAGATGATACACGAAAAGATAAGCTGCGCTATAGTCTCTTTCACAATTCAACAAAACGCGGCACTAATAAAATGCCTGTAAATTACAGAGTTCCCTTGAAAACATAATTATTATTTAAACGAGTGGTGCGCGTGAGCAGATAACTTTCTTTCCTTCTTTCATTTAGTTGCTTCCCTGGTAAACGGATCCAAAATAGAAGAAGCCCGCGAGTGGTGCGCACGTGCGCCACAGACAGCCATGTCGTTTCAATTATCGCACCTGTGTCTGGGCACAATAATTGACACCACATGACGGCCGGTGCACGTAATAGACACCAATAGGCCATGAGCGGAGTAATGCGCAAGCCTTTGGCCAATTGCGTGCTGTCTTTTATAAAGAGAAGCACGCAAAGGCCAATAGCCTGGCCCAAAAGGAAAAGCACTCGCACGAGCGTGTGCGATTCCTAGACCCGCTTTCAAACCGCACTGCACCACTAGGCGCGAGACCTAAAAAAGGAAGTAGAAAGAAAGGGAAACACTAGTGAATGGGGGTAAATATAGTGGCATTTCCAGTGTGGACTCTTAGACATTCAAAGCCAATTAAAAAGCCATCACTTCAATGAATAACACCACCTGTACAGTAAAAAATCCTAGAGTAAATCGTAAAGTGTCCACCAATGATCCCATGAAATTGCTTACCACCACAACTCTTGTATTAAGATCCAATACCACGTACAGAGTAATTAGGAAACTAATCACGTTCTCCACGTTTCGTTGCGTGCTTCCATGTGTCATCCAGAAGCTAGTAACCAAATAGACTAAATTCAGATCTAGCTTCCCACCACATCCTCCCCTTAATTCAAACCAAGAATCTTACGAATTGAAACATCTAAGTAAAGCATTTTATAGCCCTCAGCATAACCTAGGAACATCTGAGTATGAGCAGTACACAGTGCAGCTAAGAAACATGAATAGTCGGCCACTGCTCTGTGTTTTCTAGTATGTGCTGCACACAAAGCAATGTGAGATAAAATGTAGAATGTGTTCATGTTCCACCCCATCATCATCAAGTTCAACATTCATTCCTTAATGCTTTCACGCCAACATGAAACTTGAAAATTATCGTGCAGAAACAAGATTTGCCACTTGTCAACATCACCAGTACAAACCACTATGACCATGTTTAATGAAAACATTCAACTGTGATCGCTGGATAGAAGATGCACTAGATTACACAATATTAAATACCCTTGTACAAGTGTCACGTTTCCCGCAGGAAGGCAGTCCTTGCAGTGCTTTCATATAAACAAAGCTCACCCACATGCCTCGAAAAAATCTATGCCTGCAGGCCCTTGGCTGGCTTTCAAGTAAACACAAAATCCAACAGACATGACCAAACACTGTTGAATAAACTTCATTCACAGTAAAATGCACAAACACATGGCCCAAGGTATCCTGTAGATCATGAAGTTTCTATACTACCTCAGCTGCTTCATGCAGTGGCATAGTTTATTGTGACCAGAGAACTTCTAACAGTATACCTATTAATTCCTTGGGAGGCTTTTCCCCTATGACGATGTAGAGCAGGAATAGACCAGATCAGAAAGTACTAATACATTTATTAGCTAATTCTTTCTTGGTGTTTCTAGTCAAAGGACAGGTCAGTGTGACAACAGCATGCATTAACTGGGAAGTAAGGCCCCAAGAATATTTATCTCATAACCTTAGTACAAAATCTTGATTCAGAAGACCTTTGCCATTTGCCTGAAGCACAGAGCAGAAAGGAGGTGCGTTAAATGTGAACTATTAACCCTTTCTCTGCTATAATCTATTACTAATGAGGTGCAATAATTATCTCCATGCTTCCACATCCTTGACATTGTGTGGGGCGCAACTGCTGGGAATAAGGATTTGAGTACTAGAGATTAGAAAGGCAGGGAGAAGAAAGAAATAATAAAAACATTCTTTAAAAATCAAATTCGAGGAAAGGAATAGAATTATTGTTCACAAGGAAGGTATGAGGGAAAGAAGTAATAACACATTTCTTTATAAGCACCGGAAAAATCCTTCCCATGATTTTCTAAGGAGCAAACAATCAGTAATAACTGCTAATCACTTATTTTTACGGTTTTTGAAAACATTGGAAAACACTGGAAAAACCCCCCACCAGAATTTAGGAACTTGTTTTAATAGGAAAAACGTGTTTTTATTTGCCTATATCTTTGATGCTGTTTGACGAATCTTCACAAAATTTTCCCCAAAAAGTGGAAGGCGATTATTATGTTGCATGTAAAAGTTTTGGGGTGATCTGTCAAGCGGGGGCAAAAAAAGGGGGAGGGGCAAAAAACAAGCATTTCCCATTTTAATTCCCATAGAACTTTTAGATACAGCTACAGCCTGAACCGCTTAACGCAATTACACCAAATTTAGCATAAAGGTAGATGCTGGCCCAGGGAAGTGCCTTTATGGGATTTCGTTGAAATCCGGTCAATAGTTTTTGAAATATTGAGGAAAATCTATATTTGTATATATAAGGAAGTGGAGGATCCACAACCCCTCGAGATCTCATGCTGAGATCTGATTGGCTGCCAACACTTCAAATCAGGAACAGTGGCTCCCGCCAAAATAAAAAATAAAATGAAGCATGGTCTCCCGTGGTTCTTTTTTATTGGGACCCCTGATGGGCCAGGTCCAGGGGGCATCAGCACTGAAGTAAAGGAGGTGGACACATGGGTACCACCTCCTATGGCTTATCATAAGCCCCAGGACCTTTAACTCCCCAGGGCAAGTTTTGTAAAGTTAATGCTGGGAGCCAGTCCGCGCAGCCCCACTGCAGCCCCGGGGACCGCCATCTCGCTGGGGCACTATAGTTAGTTGAATGCGGGGGCTACGCGCGGCTACACCACAGACCCGGGTACCACCATCTCCCCAGGGCAAGTGTTGTTATGTTAATATGGAGGTGCCTGCCCACAGCCCCGGGGACCGCCACCTCCCCAGGGCATTATAAATAATTTAATGCAAGGGGGACTGTCCTCCACAGCCCCAGGACCCCCACCTCACCACAGCAAAGATTTAGGACGGAGGCCCCCCCCCTCGTGGAGCCATCTATGGTTCTGGGGACCACCACCCCTCAGGGACGGCTCCTGCTACCTCAAGAGGTGCCCACCCTCGGGAGGTAGCTGTCTACTTTTGCTTGGTGGGAGCCGACACCAAGAAAAAATAAACATAACTCTGCTTTCTGCAAGCCTGAGCTGTCAAACAGCTCTGGTGTGCAGAAAGCAGAGTTTTCATCTGTTTCTCTGCACGCAAATATGCATGCAGAGAACCAGATGAAAACACTGCTCTGACAGACAGGGTGCTGCCTTTCAGCAGCCCCCTGTCTGTCACACCAATGCCGGCTCCTGCAGGAGGCGGGGTGCCAGCTGCGACCATGGGGGCATTGAGGCTCCCCCTGCGTTCCTGGGGAAAGGGAAAGAGAATAAAGGTAAGCAACGAACAGAAAGAGGCTAAATAAAGGTGAGAAATGGTTAGCAATAGGCAGAACAGATGTTAGTAACGGGCAGAATAGAGGTCACAAACTAGAAGAAAAAGCATTATAACGGTCAGAAACGAGCAGCATGAGGCAGAATAGTGGTCAGAAACGAGAAGCAAGAGACAGATTAGAGATCAGAAACTTGCAGGAAGAGGCAGAATAAACATCAGAAACAAGCAGTAAGAGGGAAAATAGAGATCAGAAATGAGCAGCAAGAGGCAAAATAGAGGTCAGAAGCGAGCCGAAAGAGGCAAAATAGGGATCAGAAACGAGCAGCAAGAGGCAGAATAAAGGTCAGAAACAACCAGAAAGAGGCAGAAACAGGCAGAGGTTAGAAATGGGTAGAAAGAGGCAGAATAAAGGTGAGAGACGAGCAGAAAGAGGAAAAATAAGGGTGAGAAAAGAGCTTGCTGAGAATTGCTGAAAGCTCCCTGGAGGCCACAACCCTATCATGACCACTCTGCACAGGGGCCTCCTAGGGTACTACTGGCTAGATATGAACTCCCCTTGACTGCTAAGGGTCACTGGGGACCAAGAACCCCTATTGTTGCTATAACTACGCACCCCCAGAGCTGGATTGCTGAGACATTGTCGGAGGTCCCACCCCCTTTCTCAACCACTCCGCACAGGGGCCTTCTGGCCTACTACTGTTTTGGGGGATGAACTCACCTTGGCTGCTGAGGGTCGCTGTAGGCCAAAAACCCTATTGTTGCGATCACTCAGTCCCCCACAGCCAGATTGCTGAGACGTCTTCAGTGGCCCGCCCCCTTTCTCAACCACTCTGCACAGGGGTGTCATGGTGTATTACTGGTTGGAGATAAACTCCCCTTGGCTGCTTAGGGTTGTTGGGGGCTAAGAACCCCTATTGCTGCGATAACTAAATCCCCCACAGCCGGATTGCTGAGATGCTGTCAGAGGCATACTACTGGTTGGGGGATGAACTCCCCTTGGATGCTGAGGGTCGTTGGGAGCCAAAAACCTCTATTGTTGCAAAAAGTAAGTCCCCAACAGTCGGATTTCTGAGATGGCATCGGAGTCCCGCCTCCTTTTTCAACCACTCTGTACAGGGGCCTCCTGGCATACTATTCGTTGGGGATGAATGCCCTTTGACTACTGAGGGTCGTTGGGGGCCAAGAACCCCTATTGTTGCGTTAACTAAGTACCCCACAGCCAGATTGCTGAAATGTTGTCAGAGGCCCGCCCCCTTTCTCAATCACTCTGCACAGGGACCTCCTGGCGTACTACTAGTTGGGGGATGAGCGCCCCTTGGTTGCAGAGGGTGAAGAACCCCTATTCTTGCAATAAGTCCCCCACATCTATATTGCTGGGACGGCATTAGAGGCCCGCACCCTGTCTCATCCACTCTGCACAGGGGCCTCCTGGTGTACTACTGGTTGGGGGATGAACTCCCTTGGCTGCTGAGGGTATTGCGGGCCAAGATCCCCTATTGTTGTGATAAGTAAGTCCCTCACTGTGGGACTGCTAAGACCTATTCGGGAGGCCCCATTCCCTTTATCACCCACTCTGCATAGGGACCTCCTGGTGCACTACTGGCTGGGGGTAGTACTCCTCTTGGCTGTTGACACTTGTCTGGCTACAGAATATATATATATATATCAGGTTTTTTCAAAAGGTGGAAGGCGCACTCATTCGAATATAAACACGAAGTCTTCTTTAGTCCAAATATCAAATTCTTTATTGTAGCAATTACGCCAAACAAGTTGCACAGCCAACGCGTTTCGTTCCTGGGCGGAACTTCGTCAGGGCAATTCAAATGTAAGGTGAAGTGTCCCAAAGAATGTGTAAACCAGTAAGGAAAATGCAGTCAATCATACGCTTCCCGAATTCGGGTGCAAAGGAAGATTGTCCCCAGATATCCCACGCTTAATAAAAATGAACTGTCCAAAAGTTATATCTTTCAACCCCTATATATATCAGGGCCGTTGGATCAGCCGAAATGCGTTATGACTCTTAACGTTGTGGATTAAAAGAACTTTCGCCTAAACTTCAGAGGAGTTTGTGGTTTTAATTTCCAGCGCAGTGTTGCAAGTGAAAGGAAAGTCAAGCCATCCAGTGTTATATTCTTTTTTTTTCATTCTTTCCACAGCCCTTGTTCACTGGCAATCACACAGGGAAAGACGGCAACAAAAATGTGAGCACACCTGCAGTCATATAAATTGTCCTGCCCCAGTGGGCGTGTGCCAAATGGCATCCTGGTTGTTGCAGTTCACACTCCTTATTAATCCACAGTGGGTGCTGCCGTACCCCTTCGTAGTGCATGATTCAAAACCCCAGTGGGTGGTTGAGGACAGACAGGCATGAAACCCTGCCCATACACTGTCATCAAATCTAACACTCTGTTCATTCAGCGCCTTAGTTTCCTTGGTGCTGAAGACCCGCTAGATAAGCAGCAGGGCGTCTTCACGGTCAGAGCAGGCCACTAAATATTCAACAAAGTTTACTCCCAAATGAAGACGCCTCAAACGGAGTGCTTTTGTCCTTTTATTTGAGGACTACAGCAGTTTCAGCCTTCTGCTTCACACCAAAAGTAAACCAAGCCAATGCGTTTCGGGCTTTCCACATATTTATATAAAACAGTTGCTTAATAATAAATGCCAACCATGCAAAGCTTTTAGAATTGTTCTCCGTATTGTACATTACAATTTTCAACAAGTAGAAATCAATTAAACTTTTTGGTTCACTTACTTTCCCCTGGTGTGCAGTACCCTGGAAGCAGTTTGTTTATAAGTTCTGCTGCAGCAAGGCAGATTGTGCAGCGAGCACCAAAGGCCCTCTGGAAAGCCATATACACACACTAATTCTAGGTACACATGAATACCATGTTCCTTAATCTCTCTGCTCTAGGTGCATACACAGACTTATGAGATAACGTCTCTTCTCATTAATCCATTATGGGTAGGGGCACCTCATCCTTCCTGATACCATAGCTCCAGGTACAGCAAGAAATGTCCAATGCTTACTCTGTAGGGTACCTCAGTAATAGAGCAGGATATATATCTCTGCAAGCAGGTGTGCAGTCAACCCCCTCTGTGTCTGTCTCAGTTCCACTGGTAATTCCTATGGAAAGACTGTAAGACCTGTGACAACATCTGGAGGCTATGACTACCCCCCTGACAAAATATCTTCCACCAGTGCTCCATAACGCTCCCCAAACACTGGTAGCCCTTAGTTGTGCCTCACCACTGCGTGCGTAGGCAAGGAATTGACGGGTCAGCAACTCATCTCTGATCCCTACTTCTCGGTTCCCTTCACAGACACGTGGATGGACTGCTTAAAAAGGAGAGCATCCCCTTCGGTAGGTCTATAAGGTCTAGTACCCAGTTATCCAGTCCTGTGTTGTTTCAAAGTCCATATTTTCAGGTTTAAGTCCTTGGCTAACAAGAGCCTTTCTTCCAGGTGTCAGATCCCTGACGCCTGTCAAGCTGGGGAGGGCAGAGGGGCAGTAGGGTGTCCCTACATGCAATGGACACAATTGCCATTACATTGTTATTACAGATGAGCTCTGCCTCACAAACAATTACTGGAAAAGTCCACACATTCATACACTCCAATAGACACTCCGTCAGCCAATCAGATAAAAGCAAATACTACATGTCATCCTTCCTTCCTACAGAAGAAATAAAGCTTGGTTCCACATAGCCCACAAATATGTGTTTTGCAAATTGAACAGGTACTGATGCACCTGCTTTGTTCACTTCCCAAATCCCCACTTTTACTTTGGGAGGTAGTAACACACCCGTCTGCCCAACCCTGGGACACATCTGCCCTTCCTAAGGCTTAGGGCGTATTTCATGAACTCTACATCGAAAACAACTCATTGTACCTAGAGCACTGGTCTCCAAACTTTTTAGTATCACAACACAGTTTTTAGAATGACAATCGTTCGCGACCCACCTACCTTTAATGGACATGAGAAGGGGTGAATTTTAAATTTAACTAAAGAATTGTGTGGGAGCACATAATCATTTACAGACAGCACACTTTCCATTTGAATGGCACAAACTTTGCACAGACATACAGTTGTTCTAACAAAACTATGTATTTATTTAAGGAGTTTTATATAGCAGTGGCAAGACCCAAGGGTTTCAGAGCGCTTTACATCAGTGCATGTTCAATAGAAATAGTGAGTAAGATCATACATTTGGGATAGAATCAAAATAAGAGAGTGATTGGGAAAGGGGGGGGCAAGAGTAGCAGGGTAGCATACAGCACTCAAATGATAATGTGTGGAAATGGGATTTCTGTGAATATTTATCATTTGCACATCGCCAATTAAAGTGGCTTTATTTTTTTGATCTCATTAAAATCTCTTCTTCCATCGCACTTCAGAATTACACAAAATGTACTTCATGTTATGCGTTCCTAACTGCTGAATACATGCATTTCATTTACAAGTATTTACATTTTGTTATGTGTTGCAAAAATATGACGTCCTAAGATTGTCACATAACTCGCCTTGAAAAGTCCTCTCACTTTGCAGCCAGAGAAAGAAAAGTAAACACAAATCCCAGGTTAACAGAATAAGCAGCACCGTGTCAGAAGACATAGCCTGACATTTAACCTCTGCTGTTGCAGAAAGCAAATGTGACAAGATAAACACAGAATTTAAGGGCATCTTTATTTATTGCTTGGACTTTCCCGACTCACCAAAACTCAGCTTGCGTCCCACCAGTGGGTCGTGGACCGCAGTTTGAGAAACACTGACCTAGAGTATCTCCAACCCAACAATTGACTTCTCACCAGGTAGGTGTAAAGTGTATTACCTTCTTGGACATGTCGCACCTAGCCATGTGAGCTGCAGCTGTCTGCAAATATTAAAATAAGTCACCATGACAAGGTATTGTTACCTCCCATCTCCAGCAGTATAGAATGGGTTACAGTATATATTACACATCTGGTGTACCTAGGTAACTAGTTTGTACAGGTAACTGCTTTAACACGACACAGCATCTTTTCCTAAGATTTATAGAATATCAACAGTCCAACGTGGTGAATAAAATAACTTATTTACATTACAAGCCTTTTACATGTCATAAACAATACCTAGTTGGTTTGACGTCGATTTTATTTTACTTGAATCTCTATTTGGAGTTTCTTGGTTATCAGTGAGTGTCCACTCCTGTTCACACTGTAAAATTCCAACAGCCAGTGCCAGCTGAGTTATCTTTCTAACCGCCCAGTATACAGAGGGTTAAACTGCAACCGCCATCTTTAGTACTCTATACCAAACTGATTGGTGTCAATTGACACTAACTTGGGGGCTGCAGTGCTCTGATTTTCACAAAGCACTGTTTTGCCAACTCGTCTGTTCATCTGTATGTATAATAAACATGAATAAAAGTATTGTTTTAAAAATACTTCTGACTGTACATGGACCAGTGGTGTTTGTAAAAAACCTGTGTTATAATGTATGCAGTAACATCCTTAACAGTACCAGTGCCTTCCAGAGCTCATGTCTTGACCGCTAGAATATAGCTACCATGAAAAAGTCAAGCAAACTTTGTAGTTTTACCTCACCATTGTAGACCTATGCAAAGATTTACCAAGAATAGTTCACCGCACTGTTGCACAGATAGCAAAAAATAGCACAACACTGTAAGTACCATATGTTGAACATTTATGATGTCACTGGCCACACTCGCGCTAACAAATCTGTGTTAGCATTGTGTGAAAGCATCACAGCACAAAGGCGAGCAAGCCGTATCTTGAGTGATAATTATAATTGAGGCACACCCTCCAGCATAAACTTCCCCGCAAAGAAAACCTACCAACGTGTAATTTCACAGAAGCCAATACATTATGCATGGAAAAACAACCTGATAGTCCACTTGTGCGTTGTTTGCGCCCTTTTTATTCATTCAGGGCCTAGAACTTTACACTAAATCAATGGGAGCTAATTTAATAACTCGGGCTTTGTGTGAAATCCTGGAGCTGCCTCCACTGTACTCTCTGCATAACGCACCCGACCCTTTGCATATACTATCAGGTGTTTAACTCCATATCACATTTGGCTGGGCGATTCTTTCAACTTTGTAGCGCGAAAGGTATTTTGAGTGTGAACGTTGATTGCTGCTACCATTGGAGCCACGTTTTGCTACACAAATGCATAGCAAATCCTGGAATCCTGGGTGCAAATAAAAAAGTCAGTTTTGCCTTTCACTTTCCTATGTGTGCGGTCAAATAAAAAGAATCTAGATAAAATCATGCACGATCTTGCCATTACAATCCTTTAAAAACAATACACCACAAAAGGAAGTGTTTAGTACTTTAAAAAGGATGCTGTATATATAAAGAATTAGAAGAAGTACGCATGTTTCAATTAGATTCAGACAGAGAACTTATTGTTTACTCGAGACAGTTTACAAAAAATGATCTAACTATAGGATAATTACAACCACAGAACAATCAGAAAGAGGTTGACACAAACAAGGCTTACTTACATATTCTTTCACTGACATGGCCAAATTCGTAAATGTCTGCAAAACATTAACATCTGTGAAGCCTAGAATATTACTTGAACACATGGACTTTTCCATACACCACTTTCAGGAAAGCCCACTTTTTAGAGTCATGCTGTGTTCAAGTCACCCTCAAAGAGCTTAACAGAATGCTTGGCAAGCACCCTTACCAGAAGGGTTTTCCATATAACTGTTTTTTGTTGCAAAGTATGTGCAACTCCTGTAAATGGGATGGGATGATTGAATAATGAAGGTAATGCAGCGTGCACTTTATACAGTCACCATTTTATGAACCACGTACCGGCTGCCTTCCTTATAAATGCGTCAACATGACCATGTTGTCATCAACTGTTTATGCGCCAAATTATTCACCAGATTAAGTTTTGAACTAGAACATGTAAGAATAATTAAAATATAGGATTTCGGATATTTGCTTGCAAGGAATTCTTCTGAGGCACACAATGGTAATATTAATGAACTACATGTTTACATTGACTAGGCAGGGCATGTGCTGTCTCTTCAAGACATGCTGTATCTAATCTGTCGGCTCACAGCCCGCCCATCACTTTTAATTGGTTGCTTTGATTGCCTTTAAAAATGCTTGCTTGCTAGTGGTTAATCCTCCCGCTTTGTCCCTCCTTTTTAGGTCGAGCCTAGTGCAGTGCGTATGCGCTGCTCTATGGGAGGCTTCCTGTGAGCACTCCAAACTTCCCAAGACTTCTCTATGTCGGTCTGGCAACGTACACATTGGCCTTTGCGTGTGGCTTTCAATAATGAAAGCAAGCAATTGGCCAAAGATGGGTGCATGTCCCACCTTTTCTCTAAACGTTCACTCCCATGGCGACTGGGTCTCGGGAGCGATCAGCCGCGCGCAGGGCGGCAGCTGCATTCCTCCCTTGTTGTTGTGGATCATGTTACTAATTAACACTGCGCGGTCGCTTTCACTTTCACGGCTGCGCTTGTTCAGCCTTACTGTGAGAAGAATGGTGGCGCTTAAAAGAGGTTGTCCTTTTAATGTAGGGATATTGTTCTTGCTGGGTTTTGCCTTTAAAGTGGGATGGTATATTATTTTAAGTAAGTGGAGCGATGTTTCCATTCTGACGCACGTTTCACTGGTTTTGGCAAGACTGCTACGGATTTTGATGTAAATTTGATAAGCTTCCAATTGCTTATAAATGTGCTGCTTGTCTGGAAGCCCTTTGTAACTCAGCCCCTCCCCCGCTCTCCAGCTGGCTCCTCATATGAAACTAATCTCACTGAGGTGACCTGGATTCAATTGCTGCAGCACTTTTATTGAATTACTTCTCGAGTGACTGTCGGCTCTTTGCGGATAGTTTCCTCCATTCTCTTAGAGAGACAGACAGTTTCTAAGCCGGAGAGCTCTCGGGTTACATTTCCCTCCCGCCACAATCGGCTGCTCTTCAGTCAAGGCCTAATGTGCAAATCACCCCACTACTTGTAAATAACAAGTGTACCTCCAGGCTCCACCCCTTCCCTCTCCCTTAGCACACACAAGCAAAGTCCAAGAAACGGAAGTTATGCGGAACGCATGAATAAGGAGCGATGTTGTGGCCTCGTTTTTATTTACAAGTAGTGGGGTCATGTGCACATTTGGCCTTGACTGAAGAGCAGCCCTCCGCGCGGTGTGGCGCACGTCAATAGACTCAGTCTTGGGTGGATGCCTCATCTCATTGGGTTCAACAGGTTTGTCTGGGCAAGATTAGTTTCATCTGTTTTTTCTGGAAGAAGTTCCAATCACGCACTGGTTTTTTGTAAGGTGTTTATAATAGTACTGTCACTCTAACTTTAAGAGTGAGTGAAAGAAAACAGCCAACACATGTTTCACCCCTTTACATGGCCATCCGGCCTGGGGCTTCCTCAGGGCAGGTGAAATGCTTGGAATATCAATCAATGTCGTCTTTGAAAAAAAGTCCTAAGGATTTTTAAAGTCACAGGCATAATGCAGGTCCGGGTCATGGCAGTCCGCTGGAGTCGGTGGTCCTGTATTTCCTTACTGATGAGCGAGTTCCTTTTGATGAGGCGTTTCTCTCTTTCTAGTCCTAACTGTCTCGGTGATTCTTCAGATCCTGCGATCCCCTTTATTTGGTTTAGAGGTACCCTGGACAGTTAAAAAAAAAGCAGAAACTAAAGGGGATCAAGTTTTAACACCTTAGGACCGTAGAGAGTGTACAGCATATTTTTTAGTCAATGCACAGAAAACAATGAAGGCCCGGGCCAGTTTCTCCCTCACAGTGTCACTCCTTGTTTTCGTATACAGTACTACACTTATTTCCCTGCGCATACTACAGTTTCTGTAATTTTTTTTGTCCAAAGGTTTTCGCCTCTAGCATTTCTAAGTACACGTGTCCATTTCTTATTCAATTCGTCATTTCCCGTATTGAACTCTGTTCGATGAAAGTTTGAGTCGATCCGTGCGATATCGGAACTGTTACTCTGTGAATGGCAAAAGAGATCTCTGCACTCGTCGCACCAGCAGTGACACAATGAGCTAAACAAGCATTGGCATAGCCAATAGGTCCCGCTTGTGGGACCTTATAAGTATTTAGTTTTGCAGCACAATATCCTTGGTGCAACAAAATCAACTGTTGCATGGCTAAACACTTATAAGGTCCCAAAGGCGAGGCCTATTGGCTATGCCAATGCTTGTTCTCTTTTGGTTACTCCCAAAGTGCACTGCCCAAGTACTGGTCTTGTTACACTTTTCTGTTTATGGTTTCCAGCCCATCGCTGTTTGTTATTTTCGGTGTTCTTTGTATCCATTTATAAGCTAAACACAAACCAAAAGCACAAACAAGCATTGGCATAGCTAATAGATGTTGCCTTTGTGACCTTATAAGTGTTTAACTACAGCTATTGGCTTTGCTAATGTTTTTAAGCTATGTTGTAGAGCAGTGTGTCTGCTGTGTAGGAAGTTGAAAAGTTACAATAAAATAGTTTTCAAAGCATTTTTCTTAACTTATATATAACCAAGAAGAGATTATGTAAAACTAAACGTCTGTATTAAACAAGCATTTGCAATGCAATAAGTCTCACACTCACGTGAGTTTGAGTTATTGGCATTGTAAGTGACAATGCCTTTTATTTATGTTTTGGGATTTAAAACATAAATAAAAGGAATTTTCATGGGAAACACCCGTTACAACGAAGTTGTTTCCACACGGTGCAATCGCAACGCGACTTTCACATCGTGGCCGGCTTTACAACGCATGCGTTCATAACGCATGCTACAACGGCGCAGCGACATTTACTTCGCTAGCGATGACAACGCGGGCACGGTTGCTGAAGACATTGCAGAAAATGTAACCAAGTTAACCGATTTTTGTTAAACAATGATGTAAAAATAACGAAAAATGAAAACCCACTGGCAGTGCGTTTATAAACAAGATGAGAAGCAATTAGGCATATGGAGGCATAAGGGTGAATCTGGTTAATATATTGTATAATGTACTCTATGGTAATTAGCTATTATGGTAATTTTGTTGCCGTTTTCTTTACCAAGCTTAATAAGTACTCACAGTGGGTCTTATATACATTGATTATGCATATTCATTGTTTGCAACTATGGTAATTAGCTATTGGGGTAATTAGCAATTTTCTTTGCATGTCATTTTATGAATCTCATCACTTTTTATTGTGTTCGAATATAGGTGGGTAAAACCCAGGGACCAGATCCCTAAACCTGTGGCCTGTGTATAGAGCTGAGACCTGAGCCTGGCCCCGACCAGCTGAGCTGGGCAGCCCTAAGAGAACACTCCTCTGTGCCAATCGCCTCACTGCGGCCCCTTAAGGTCCCTGAAGTCTCCAGATTTGGGAGGGGTTAGGGACGCTACGACACTACTGGGTTGGCAAGGAGGCTGACCCCAGACAGCTCCTGCTGTCGTCTGCTACCACTCTTTCCGGAATCGGAACCACGTTGCCTCACCTTCACTGGAATTACAACTTTTTACACAAAGTGTAGCATTATCTTAGGGATGTGCGAAAATTGTGGATCGATGGGTGGATGGATGGATGGGTGGATGGATGGATGGATCGGTGCATGGGTGATTGATGCATGACAGATGGGTGGATGGGTGGTGGGTGCATGATGGATGGGTGGGTGGATTTGTGGATGGATGGATGGGTGGGTGGATGGTGCATGATGGATGGGTGGATGAATGGATGAATGGATGGATGGATGGGTGGATGGATGAGTGGGTGGGTGGTGGATGCATGATGAATGGGTGGATAGATGGGTGGATGGATGGATGGATGGGTGTCTGGGTGCATGATGGGTGGGTAGGTGGATGGGTGGATGGATGCAGGGTGGATGGATGGGTGGCTGGGTGGATGGGTGGCTGGGTGGTGGGTGCATGATGGATGGGTGGATTGGTGGTGGGTGCATGATGGATGGGTGGATGAATGGGTGGATGGAAGGATGGATAGATGGGTGGATGGATGAGTGGCTGGGTGGATTGGTGGATGGATGGGTGGCTGCATGATGGATGGGTGGCTGGGGCATGGATGCATGATGGATGGGTGGTGGGTGCATTATGGGTGGGTGGATGGATGGATGGATGGGTGGGTGAATGGATGGGTGGATGGATGCATGATGGATGGATGGGTGGATGGATGGGTGGTGGTGGATGCATGATGGATGGGTGGATGGATGGGAGGATGGATGGTGTATCTGACTTACTTGGAAGGACGGAAGGAGCATTAATTAAGAACCAATATTTCACTTTCTACGCTATCATATAAACACAATGTATTTTAATGAATTGATTATTTTCCTTCTATTTTGCTGCTTTTGCCACTCAGTGGAAGAGTCCTGGAGTATTCACATCCATATGAAGCTTAACCGCATGCGTGCTGCGGTCATTTTTGCGCTGTGCGGCTTTTTTTCAAAAGCCGCATTACATGACGAGCTGAGCTCGTCATGAGCATGCGAGCGGCGCAACTGAGCATGGAAGGGGTTAATAAGCTAGGTGGTGCAATTTGGTCATACTGATATTTCCTAATTTCTCCTGTGGCTTAAACGCTCTTGCTGAGACCAACTTCCCTAGGGTTGCTAAAATTATAGGTCAATTATGCAGACGTCTCAAAGGCAACACAACACACATTTCTATTGTGTGATCAGACCTAATCAGGACTTTCTGCATAACTCTACGGACCAGTAGTAAATCAGTTAATTAAGAGGTCACGTTTCCTTCGATCTAGGATGTCGGAGGCTCTTGTACTTGTTTTCATGATCTTGCATCGTCTGTTACTCCCACGCCGGCTGCCACGCCTAGGACAGCTGTCCATTAGTTTCAAAGATCATGTGCCTAATGTGCTGTGTGCTCGGAACCCCTGGTCGCTCTCTGCTCTGCTCTGCTCTGCTCATCGCTAGCTCTCAAAATTCTGGAGTCACATTTAGGATTTCCAGGGCAATCCATTTCTGCAGTACACAAAGTTTACGGGGGTTTCCCTGTCATAAAAATATTTAGCCTAAATGTATTAATTAAAACAAAGAAATGATTAAAAAACGATTTATTAAATGATTGTGCAAGGCTGAACACCTAAATGTATTAATTAAAACAAAGTAATTATTTTAGAAAAAAAACAAAAAACGATTTATTAAATGATTGTGCAAGGCTGAACTATGATCTCCTGCTGGCATAAAATTATCTGGCTACCCCAAAAGCTGCAATTCATTGGTCCTACTACTGAACTAAAACTGCTTAATGTGTGGTTTCTTGCTGTTTCCGCAGAATCTAAACTATACGATGTTCTACACCGTTGCATAGTCTTAAATATTCTACATTTCTGCTACTTTGGCTTCCAAAGCACCATGCCCTTGAAAAATTGTACGTCGTTTATTTAGCCTTAAGCAGGACTGAATAACGTAGTGACCCTTAATTCCCTAATACATTTGAGAGTGATCTGATCGTAATGGCCAGTTGCAAGTGTCCTAGTAATCCAGCACACTCCTGGTAATGGGAGTCGCCAGCCCCATTTGTATTAACACGTTGTTACGGCGTGCGAATTCAGAGTCTGCGATGTGATGTTCTGCCCAATAGAAAGCAACACATTGGCGTTGCTACAGCTCTTGATGTAACAATTGACGAGGTAAATTACTATGTGGGGTAAAAGACGCATGGTAAACGCACGCAATGAAAAGGTGCGCAATGTATCGTCATACATCCAATTTTCATTTACTATACTAAACGCTTAAACTCTCGAAAATGTGAGACCTATTGCATTGCAATAAAGGGTCTTCTCGACCGCTTGTTAGATAGTAAATATCAGGGAAGAGACCGGCCTGCGATGTCTTCAAAGTAGTGATGAATAGTGCAGTGTAGAAGAAGTGTAAGCATTGTAAAGTACACAGACATAAAGAGTGAAGTGAGAGTTACATATGGTTTGAGCTATAAACACTAACAAAGCGCTCCAACACCTTTCGTTCTGTGATTACACTGTTGCGGCTCAAGAGGAAGAGCGGGAGGGGAACTATTTTCTGCCCTCTCCTTGATTTGAGTGTGCAGTGTGGCATTGAGTAATGTCATTGCTATCTTTGGCATAATAAAAAACACATCAGCTGTAGTAAGGCCCTGGCTTCACCTCCTAGTGCAGGGTGGGCTGTGATTTAATCAAGTATGGTGGCCCGCAGATTCGCAGGTCAAGATAGGTTGCACAGCTGTATACACATTGGTATCTCAAAATAATTCACCTCCACCTAAGTAATCAGTTTTAATCCATTTTATTTTCTTCATTTTTCATCATAGTTTCTCTTGTTTTTTCCATCACGTCAAAACTGTTAAATTCGTTGATAAACTTTTAGCATGTAGCTTGTTCTATGTATTGCTCATCCAGGCCTATGCATGAACATGTTCCGAATTTCCTCCATCACATTCAATTCACATCCTACTCAATGCATTTCGGTTAAAGAACGTTCATCAGGAGTATCTACAAGTTGTAAAAGTATATGTCAGTCACATTGCATTGCCGTCCCACATAATCTGAAATAATCGCCTCCAGTAATTTCCCATGTTTCTTTGTTACCAACTAATTGATCAAAAAGTGCCAATATCCCGATTCAATGCCTCGTACTGTGACTCCCACCTCACTCACCCCGACCAAACCATTCCATGTGTTCCACAAATCTACCCCCTAACGTAAACGTGCATCCTAATTTAAAAAAACATACATCCTAATTTAAAAAAAACATCATAGCTCTGTGCACTCTACCACAACTAGCCCCCTAATATCCTAACAGCAAACCCCTGTGAACCTCAAAACGTCTCCACTTAGCTTGAACAGCTCCCCAGAGAACCATCTGTTAGGTTTGTCATCTCATCAAACCCCCGTGCATACCTCATGTAGAATTCGCAGCGCTTCAACCTCCTCTTGCGCGCTCATCGTTTCTAAGTAGCAACCATGTTAATTCTCAAAAAATTTAAATAAATGTTACCCACCCCGCCTCTACAATTATTGGTGCAAACCACCACGTGTATCCCCTCCCATTCTCTAATTCGATTGCCGTATTTATGTGCTCACTACATTAACCAGAATCCTTTACAAAATCAAGCCTCGAACCCAAGTCCCCTCTGTTATATCAGTGCTTATTTTTTTTTTAACTCTTAAATATCTATCAATGTGCCAAATAAAAATTCCGTAATATGGACCGTCCATGTTTGTGACTCAACCGTGATCCAAACGTTATGAATTGCTTTTGAGGTGAAGTACGCTAGTGTCTTTTAATCTTGGTTTGTTATCTTTCCTTGTATTTGAGTGCGACCAGGTGGTGAAACGGCAGTTATGACAACAAGACAAAAGATGTCCCGAAGCACACCTTTAATATTCTTCATTAATGTACATGTTGCTTTCTTTTTCGATGTTTGGCGCGCAGCACCCATATTGGTGCGCCATTCCTTACGCACCTGAACAAAATTCATTCAAGTATGGTGGCCCGCAGATTCGCAGGTCAAGATAGGTTGCACAGCCGTATACACATTGGCATCTCAAAATAATTCACCTACACCTAAGTAATCAGTTTTAATCCATTTTATTTTCTTCATTTCTCTTGTTTTTTTCATCACGTCTGTGATTTAAGGCAGGCATGGAGGGAGGGAGGAATGGTCTTGACTGCAGCTCAGGCCTCGTACAGTGCCCCTGCTATTACAAGTGGTGTTATTGATGGTGGTGGTATTGGTGTTGGTGGTTGTGATCATATTGGTGATGGTGGTATTGGTGGTGGTGGTATTGGTGGTTGTATTGGTGGCATTGGTGGTGGTATGAGTATTGATGGTATTGGTAGCGGTGGTATTGGCTTTGGTGGTGGTGGTATTAGTGGCGGTATTGGTGGTGGTGGTGGTATTGGTGGTGGTACTGGTGGTGGTATTGGTGGTGGTGGTAGTTGTATTGGTGGTGGTGGTATTGGCGGTGGTGGTGGTTTTGGCAGTGGTGGTGGTATTGATGGTGGTATTGGTGGTATTTGTGGCGGTGGTATTGGTGGAGGTGGTGGTATTGGTGGAGGTGGTGGTATTGGTGGTGGTGTTGTTAATAAAACAGGACTTTGAAAACAACCATCAGCTTTAGTACAGATGACATGTAACACAGATGTGCTGTTGTCAGCTTCAGCCCATTAGCACAGGATTATGTGCCACCTGGAATTCACATGACTCCATTTGCTAATCATTTCTAAATCCATTTTACTTGGGGGAGGAGCAGTGAAACAGACACAAGACAATGCCGGGTTAAAGTGATTGAAAGCAGGCGGCTGTGCTGCCTAAAAAACCACAAGCTGTTTCAGCTGAAGCACCACATGTCTGACCTGCATTAAGAGACACTCAATAAAGTAAATAGTGTTTACAGATGAAATAACAGGTCCTGTGAAACAACCAAAGTAAAGGGATCAGTCCCCATGGCAGGGTACAAATGTAGACAAGGAGGGACTAACAAGCCTAGTAACGAATCCGAAGGAAGCATTTACGAAAGACAGTGACACAAACCAATGAAAAATATTGGCGGAGAGTGCGATCATGCGTCACACATTATCGACTGTCTACACACAATCACCCAGTGAAGAGCCAATATCACATAATATCCACACAGTCAGCTAGAAGCCACTTCAGAGAATGGGCCTCAAGCTGTATGGAGGCTCTGCTTTGTTGTTGTGTAGCACGTGATCTACCACCTCTCCAGGGTGTCGGTAGCATCCTTAGAAGCCTTAGCAGTTTGTGCTTTGGAGAAGCAAGGGGTCTCCATGGACACTCTTGGTCTTAAAGCCCCTCACCATGGCCCTTCTCAGCCCATGTTAGGCCAGGGGTTGGTTGGCTAAAGGATCTGCCCCAAAACACGGGATCACAACCTTCAAGGCCCTGTCTCTCCTCACACAGTAGAATTAATTTCAAAGTTGTCAGGTCTGCAATAGATGGAAGTTTATTTTTTAAGAGCTATAACCTATTCTAAAAAATTACATTTCATCCTGACAAGGAGTCAGACTGATGGCAAAGATTTTGTTAAAGGGCTCTTTATTAGGCTCAGCTAATTTTTGGTGCATACATCATTCAACTTCCCTCAAAAGAAGAGTCTTGGTAGGTCGGTACGCTTATTTTGGGAAAGGCACAATAAGAAGAAAGCAGATCAAAAATCAGTGGCAAGTGAGAACTAAAAAGAGGGAGATAAAGGAACAAGAAGTGTAGGATGGTAAATGAAAGAGACATGAGGGTTGAATCAAAACTAGGCACCCTTGGTGTTTGGCTACTCTGGCACTGAGCACAGAAGCAGGTTGTATGGGGATAAATCAGATAAAAAAAACTTTGGCCCCCTACATTTGTTTTCCCCCCTTTAAAGCAGTCTTTATTAACCGAATTGTGTTCTTGGTGGTAAAGAACTGTTCACCCTCTTCATCTAACCTTCCTATGCAAACCTTGCATATAATACCCTTGAACCTCTCAGGAGTGGGGTGACCTGTGCACCTGGCCTTGTCCGTACTTTAACATGCACAAGGATATTTGGATTAAGCGCAAACTTTACTGGGGTATTCATTCTCTCCACAAGGCAGACCCACCATTCTTTGCATCACAATGCAATACATTCTGTGGTGATGGTATTTAATGCATGTACACAGTGCATTAACGGCAACTGTAGTACATTTATTTGTGCTGGACACGAATAGAAAATATTACAAAATCGATACATCCCTGTCAGGGAAACAGGCATTACGACGTATTTAAGTAGTTAATTGCATAGGCCCGTAAAGGCTGCAAGTTTGGGTAGATGGGATCCCGCGATTGTCGTGCTCAAAACCTCAATTTGCTAATGGGTGGTGGGTGCTGGGAGGGGAGGTGGGTGCTGTTGTGCGAGTGTTGCTACGCAGGCATTGAATAAAGATGCTGTTTTAATTCCACTCCTCTTCCAACACGCGCAGCCCTGCCAAGGGCTGAACCTCGCACCCACGCCAGAGATGATGGCATACATTACACGTCCGGTCTGTAAACAGCAGTTATGTCTTGCAGCTGAACTATGTTTCTCATTTAAACTGCTGCCTGCGTTCCATAACGCAATAGGAAAGATAATAGGATGGCGCGTGCATATGGAATGGCGGGAGGCGTGCTAAGGGGCGTACAAGGCCCAGAGTAGAACGTGTTTGTGTGACTTCACTTGAGGTGATGTGATGCAGTGACGCTCCCAGATGTCACCCTGTGGGAGTGTGCACGTACCCCCCTGGGACAGCTCAGAGCATAGCGGAACTGAAAGAAGTCCAGATCTGGCGAAGCCCTACAAAGGACCGTGTTTTAAACAAGCTAAACGCACCCAGCCTTAGGAAAAGTATAGCAGGCCATGCGCGCGGTGTGTTCACGTCGGGACAGAAATGTGCACGCGTACGGAGTGCACATCTCCAGTACCCCTTCAGAGGAGACGCCAAGAGAGGAGACGTCATGCGCGTGCACATCGACTGTCCATGTGCGCACATGGTTTGTGTCCCTTCCGAACGAAACCGACAACAATAGTATCGCCAAGGCGAAGCAGCAGCGCAAGCGCTGCATTCGCTAGGCGAGACCTAAACAATGAATTCATATAGAAAGGTCTTCTATTTTTTTGTCCTTGAAATGCTGGAAACCTCTCCCTGCTTGTTCTAATGCTTGTTTGTTATATATACTTTTTGTTATGATGGGAGGAACATCAACAATAGGATGGTGGATGTTGGGAAATAGTACCTGAATTACAACATAAGCAGAGGATAGATATTAGGGGCGAATCGACAGATGCCAGATTCCGAGGGCATATTGAGGTGATGCTGGGGTGGTGGTGTACTGGTGTGGAGGTAATGATGAATGGTAGTTATGTGTTGCTGAGTGAGGCTGAGGTGGTGCGGAGTTGGTGGTGTGCTGGTGCGGAGGTGATGCGGAGTGATATAGAGGTGATGCATAGTAATGCTCAGGTGGTGCTGAGCTAAGTTTAGTTGGTGGTGCTGCACTGGTGCTCAGGTGTTGCTGAATGATGCTGAGTTGGTGCGGTGCTGAGGGGATGCTGCCCTGGTAAACAGGAAAAACACAGCATCCAAAGAGACATAAGTAAGCATACCTTGGTGGAAAATGTCAGCAATGTGATCGGGATATTAACCCCTTCGCTGCGGCGCAAATTTCGCCGCGGCGCGGGGGGGGGTTAGGGGATGAGCACGGCGCTGCGGTGCTCATGACGGAATCACGTCGTCATGAGTCACGGGCGGCGTGTGCTCATGACGGCGTGGTTCCGTCACTGTCTCGCCTGCTCATTAATTTGCCCGCACAGGTAGGGAATTAATGCTGCGTGGGCGAAGCGGCAGCCGCATTACGGAACCACGCCGTCATGAGCACACGCCGCCCGTGACTCATGACGGCGTAGTTCCGTCATAAGCATGCAACGGGTTAAAGCAATGCCTCTGTTAATGACAATAACAATAAATTCAAATCTGTACAGCTGTTACTGCAGAAAGCAGTTGTGCGCAATATAATTAAAAGGCCCTCGGATTAAAAACAAGCATTTGCAATGCAATAGGTCTCGCAGCATTAAAGTTTGAGTTCTTGACATTGTATATGACAATGTGTTGCATGAAATATTTAGCAACGTCTGTATTGGTGTAAAAGGGGGCAGGGGGGTTCTGGCATACTACCTACCCATGGATGGGCACCACTTAAAATGAAAAAGTAGAGCTGGTCTGCTTCAAAGCTTGGAGTCCTCGGTTCTGATGAAAGCGGGTTCTGGCCTGTTACTAGTGCTTGTCCCATCATTTTCACACAGTAACGATGCTACAAGGTTTGTTGACACTAAGAATCTGTCTTGTTCCCTGTCTCTAGAGGAATGTGTTTGAATAATTGTACGTTTTTTAATCACCTCTGCTCCCACAGACTATCACTCTCATTTGTTTTCATTTTTCTTAGATTTCAATTAAAGCACGCGCCTTTTGAATTGTATAGCTGTGCTGGTAATGTTTGGATAAAAATATTTCACTTCTGATGAACAGGGAGGCGTATATTCTACAGCTTGTTGTAATCAGCCCATCTCACTCTGGGCAGTCTCCCACCCCAGCCCTCATACCCCTGCTTTTTTGTTGCACATCCCACATTGATAAGGTACCCCACTGGCAGGCTTGGGTCGCTGGGGTGCAGGGTGACAGGGTCAGGTATTGTCTTTAAATTCAGTGTAGCATGCAGTCATCACACAAGAGCTTCCAAAAGTGCTGTTACGAGTCCTGCCCCGAGGCTTGCCAGCAGTGCAGGCCCCAAAAAAGTGTTAACTTACCAACGGGACCCAATAGCAACCAGTAATGAGGGACGGTGCACAAGGCCTCTCAGGGTCCTCCTGCAGCTCACTGAGGCCTCCCCTCACTGTGTTGCTCACTGAGGCGCATGCAGACTCCCCTCGCTGTGCTGCTCACTGAGGCGCACGCAGCGGCATGCCTATCCTCGCTCTGCTGCTCACTGAAACACTCACGTCTGTCTAGGCAGCTCACTGAGTGCATAGGATGTCCGCCGTGCTGCTCATTGCGGGCAATGCTGCATTCTCTGGTTGAGCTGCTCACTGAACGCAAGGGGTGCCTTTATCACTGTGGTGCTCACTGAGGCATTCAGCGCCTTCTTTGTCTGCGTTGCTTACTCAGGAGGATGAGTGTCTTTTCCGTGGCACTCACCGAGGCACACGGCCACTCCTCCCTGCACTGTTAACAAAAGCACATAGCGCCTTTTATCTTATCTCCGCACTCTTCACTAATGGACAAAACAGTGCCAATGTGCTGTGCATAGAGGAGCAGTGGTTCATTTGCATTTGCTTCTCAGTGTTCCACCAGTTTATTGTGCAAGGGAAACTAGTTAAGCGACCCTCAGTGTTGTTGTCCTTGCACAATAAACTAGTGTGCATATTTGATGTACTGCTTCCTTTTTGCGCGGTTGCCACGAGACCTAAAAAATGAGTTTTAATTAATTTATTTTAAGTACTTCTCTTTTTCCTTTAAGGAAAGCAATGCATTTGTTTAAAAAATGATTGCTTTATTTAAAAACAATCATGGTGGTCTGGTGACCTTTGCAGACTGCACCATCTGTGTGATGTCTACAGATCATTGTGGCTCGCAATTTACGACTTATCTCATTAATATTCATGATGTTGGTCAAATTGTGACAAACTTTGAATATGTATTTTGTAAACCGCCCTATTAGTACACAAACTGGTTTGCAAAATACCATACTCGTCGTAAAAATACTGGTCGCAAATTGCGACTTGTATTTTGTGACTAGTTCATAGTACTTCTGGCCTCTAGCCTGTATGCTAATTATTACCTGTGAAGGAGGGCCCTAGTCTGTGCGCATTTGTATGTTCTCAGTGTCTGTATGTACTCATATGATGACGTATTCCTCCCTGTGCTAAGAGTCCCGTATATATTGGTTAAAAAAACGTGCCTTTAAAAAATAGCTGAGAAACTTCTAGGCGAAGCTGAAATTGACGTTGGTGATGTTTACCTCAAACATTACTGCGTCTATCATTTAACCACAAAGTTCCAGACTCGTATTATTTGCATCAACAAATGCAGCTGTACTCTGTTAAGTAGGAGGCCATGCCTTGTTTACAGTAAATAGTACCCGTTGCCCGTCTTTTTAAATTCACACCACACAGCTGCGAAGGTGGCCTCTATAGTAATCGCTAATAAAAGAGAGAGGGACCCAAACCTAAAGGGATAGGGTACCAACAAACGACTTTATGTCAAGAAAATTTCCCTTTAGGTAAATATATTTAACGAACATCAACTTCTCAATAACGTAGAAGAACAACATATATTTAAGACAAAAGACACAGTTACAACCAATTGGAGACTAGGAAACTAAGAGCAATGCAAAGGTTTAAAAACATAAGATAACAGTGATTTCAAAATAAGCACAGTTTATTCATTATAAAAATATTAATAAAAATGCATAAAAACACAATAAATTTGGGAACACAGAAAATATTGCACAGGGGTGAATCTCAACGCAAATACTCCTACTCAAATTCATACACCTAACACCAGGAAATATACAAAAAGTCTTAAATCAAAGGTTAATGGTATTATTCCCTCCAATTCAACGCGTTTCGACGGACATTTAGCCTATCGCCGTCTTCATCAGGAAATAAAGTCTGTATTCCCAAGCAATCTGTAATCACATAAAAAATGTCTTAGTGCTTACACCATGGCATAGTTAAAATTAACCTGTACATTAAATTCAAACACAGTATCACTTACAATAAACCCAGCCTTTGCTCAGAATAACACAGCCTTTCCATAGTACTCCAACACGAATTATCAGACAGATCAAAGAAATTTTTTTTAACACACAGAGAATTAAATTTTTACACACAACTCAGATTTATCCACATAGACAGTGATTACAACCACATTTCTTATTACTTGAATGTGTACATCTACATATTAATTACATACTATTTTCAACATGATAGTTGTAGAATTCACTTCAGTGATACAAGAACCTGGATAACATGCAGTCTGGATGTTACATTTCATATTCTCTTTATCCTTATTCAGCATGGTTCATTCTGAAGAGTACCAGGTGGTATGATAACCACATCTCATACTGGTTAAGAACTAACGGCTATCCCTCTTTCTCACCAAATGTTCAGCGAGAATGCCCGTACACCCACCTTATATCTTAGGTACGTCACCCTCGTGAGGCAGACACTTGTTGTTTACATGGACGTTATGCCCTCTTTCCGTAGGGCTGCAGAGAGATATAACTCCGCAACTAAATGGGGGAAGACAAAAATTATGTCAAATTATAGTTCACTTCCTCTGATTTCGAAGCTCTCAGACATCTAAATAGTGAAAGAGCAATATGACCCTACCCTTCTGAGATAAAGTAGCGCCCGCACAGACAGACTTACATTTAAAATCCGAGTTTCAAAGACCTTTAGAGGTTTCAAGCAGATAAATTCGGCGAAAAAAATATATCTGTGGATAACACGAAAAAACGCATTGTAAGTCAGTTCTAAATAAACCTTTTTGTTACAAACTTGTCATAATAACCCCTCTTCTTGCTTCAAAATACTTACATCTAATGTAGTAAAAACCAGAGTACTCGCGGTACTGTTTTGAATCTCAGCTAGTATGTCAAAGCGATCCGGGCTCCCGACCAGTTTTATTGCTAAAAGCAAAAAACGAAAAACAAAGGTACGACCTCTTTTAGAGATATGTTCTATTAAATCTACCTCCGTTAGCCCCATTATCGGAGATCACTTACTTAACAGCGCGAAAATCGCGTCACTCAGAACCGGCGTTTCCTTGCTCTTGTAGGGTAATAAAAATTCCTCTACGAGCCTCTGTAGGGGAAGATAAGGGGTTACATTTAGTAACAAATTAGCGCCAACTACGTCTAATATCCCTAACTTTAACCTGGCATAAACATACCTTGTTTAACCGGAGCCACTGACAAACCGCGAGTCCCTCCGCTCGAATACGGCTGCACACCTCTTGCCTCCAAAGCTATTTGGTTAAATACCTAAATGCGCGCCAATTGCAAGGGGGTGTGGTGTTCACTTTAATGCCCTCCCCGGAAGCGCTCTGTTTGTGATTAGAAAACGGGCCATTGAGAGTACTCCGTTCCTCGCTGAACTACAGTCAGCATAGACATAAAAAAGAGAAAAACACACCTCACAGTGCACAAACAGCTAAGTGTAAGTGCACAGAATTATTTAATTCTATTACGGCTATTTCAGAGGAGAGACGCCGATATTTAATATTAAGTGTGCTGCAGATTCCCTGTCTATTTACTAAATTACCTAAGTTAGTAAAAAATCCGCCACAACATATTTCTAGCAGTCTTTTGAGCACATGTTGAAATAATCATGTTTCTCACTCTTACCCTAATAAAACAATAGTTAAAAAATGTGAGCTTGCCAGGACAAGGCATTTAAGAATTACCGTCCTATGTTGCAGGTAGAGCCCCATCGTTTCTATTTATAAAGGGTATATTCAATATTTCCTAATACCCGATGGCCAATTTAGCGGTAAGCTCTATGTGATAGGTGAGCTAAAAAGACGCTAGTGGATTAGGCAGTAAGCTCTGTATAATAATAAATGAACGAACCCTCAATCGTTCATCAATCCGGTAACACAGTTAGTCACTACTGACATCAGAGAATAAACGTTAGGCAAACACCCTATTTGTCACCAATAATACGTTCCCATTCCTCACGGGAATTCAGTCCTTGTCTGACCGTATTAAGCAACGATATATACCACTGTTCTCTTTTCTTACGTGTATTAACCAGGTTGCCACCTCTTTTTCCTACCTTCACTCTCTCCAGTATGAACCATCTGAATTCATTTTCTCCATGTTGTTTCTCCAAAAAGTGAGAAACAATCGGGGCAGTTAATTTCTTTGTTTTTATCGCGGACCTATGTTCCTGGAGCCTTGTCCTTACCTCTCTACCAGTTTCTCCAACATAGTAGAGCCCGCACGGACACTCCAGCAAGTAGATCACACTTTTGCTTCTGCAATTATTATGAGTTTTACATTTGACAGTTTTGTCATTACAAGTAATTTCAGCTGCCACAATACACTGTTCGCAGATATTACACATGCCACATTTCGTCGTACCCACCACTTTAACATTATCTAGAGTTCTCTGTGTCTCACCCACTTCCTCTCTATAGGTGTGCACTAACAAGTCTCGCAAATTCTTGTTTTTTTTAAAAGCAAACAGTGGTTTTTCAAGGGCATTCTCCTCTTCGTGATTTAAAATATGCCAATGTTTATTTACCACATTTTTGATTTGGTTACTTATATTACAGAATTTGCTCACAAACACTACCTTTTTAACTGGTTGTTTCTCCTTAGGGGTTTTCTGTATCAGAGCTTCACGGTCGTAAAACCTAGCTCTCTTCATTGAATGAGACAGCAGTTTTTTAGGATACCCTCTTTCTCTAAATTTCTTTTTAAGAACTTCAGCATGTTTATGATAGTCCTTAATGTCAGAGCAATTCCTCCGAAGACGGAGGAATTGGCTAAAGGGTATATTTTCTCTCTGAGATTTGGGGTGAAAACTTGAAAAATGGAGAAGAGTGTTTTTCGCCATTGGTTTAGTATAAAGTTCCACTGATAGTACACCTTCAGAGCTCTTGATCGAAATATCAAGAAAGTCCACTCTTGTGGTACTGTATGTGTGAGTAAACTTCAAATTGGGATCACCCAGGTTAATCCAACATAAAAACTCCTCTAGCATTTCAGTAGTACCTTCCCAAATAAAAAAGATATCATCTATGTAGCGGTACCAGCCCGCTACATTCTCAAAAAAAGGGGCCATCTCATTTTCAATATGTTTTGATTCAAAGCTACCCACATAAAGGCAGGCCAGACTTGGGGCACAGGTAGCCCCCATGCTGGTCCCCTTCAGTTGTTTAAAATATTCATTTTTAAAAAGAAAGACATTATTAGTCAAGATAAGACGTACACAATCCACAATGAAGTCTATATTAGCACCCTCCAGATCTTGATTGGATAGGAGTTCCTGTATCACCTCAACTGTATCTGCCTGGGGAATATTCGTGTAAAGAGACTCAATGTCCAGAGTGACCAGACACTGAGTCTCTTCACAGAACGCTAACCCTTCAACCAGGGAGATAATATGAGCGGAGTCCCTCACATAAGACTTAAGGTTACAGACCAACGGTCTCAGGAAGTGGTCTACATATTTGCTGACTGGTTCAAGTAAGGATTCAATACTGCTCACTATGGGCCTCATGGGAGGATTCTCCTTATGTTTATGAACTTTCGGGAGGCCATAGATCGCTGGGGTCTTGGGTTCAGTGTTGTTTAGGAATCTAAACTCCTCATCACAAATATAGCCATCATCCCTAGCGTTCGTTAAAAGAGTCAAACACTCCCGGGCAATTCCTACAAGGCTATTGGCGTTGGTTCGTGCATAGTGTTCCTTCACTTCTAGCATCTGAAGCATCCTTGCTTCATAATCTAGAGTGTCAAACACCACAACACCACCACCCTTGTCTGCGGGCTTAATGGTCAGTGAATTGTCATTTCTTAGGGTTTCCAATGCCTCTTTCTCTGCTTTTGAAATATTGAATGAGCAAGGTTTCTTATCATTATCTATTAGTTTGTGTATCCCACTCTCTACTGCCATCTCAAAAGCCTCAATATTCTTGCCCACCATACCCAACGTAGGTGTAAACACTGATTTCGGTTTGAATCCAGAGATATTTTCATGGGCCCTATTTTCCCTATTTTCAAAAAATCGTGTAAGTCTGATTTTTCTAAAAAAAGACTTAAGATCCTTTTCTAGTTGAAATTTGTCAAGATTAGTGGAAGGGACAAAACTAAAGCCTCTGCTCAAGATACTCATTTCTACAGAACTCAACTCCCTACTAGACAAGTTAATTACTGGTAGTTGGTTGGTCTCCAATACTGCTTGCTCCGTGTATTCAAGTACTCCTGCTGAGGAGGTGCTCGGTTGTATTGTTGTTGTCGGCCCCGATTGTACTGGCCACGTCCCTGATTCCCATTGTATCTCTGGCCCCTTCTTGGGCGTGAGTCTAAAAAAGGACCTTGGTCCTGGCCATTTCTACCAATTTCATTGTCAGTACAATCTTCCTCCTCACTGCCCGAGCCCGAAGTTTCTGAGAAGGTGACTTGTTTGTTACCTCCTCTAGAATAGATCTGCCGATTCGGAGGTCTATCCCAGTTCCCATCACTTCTATTTTGATAGTAATTTTCTCGTAGGTAGGGATAAACGTTTTCTACCGAGAAACGTTCAATGTCCTTTTTTAGTTTGTTTGTTTTTTTGTTAAACAGATAGTCACTGTAACCTTCAACATCCTTGTTAATATCAGCAAGTTTTTTCTTTGCCTCATCTAGAGCTGGACAGTCCTTAAGCTGGGCTTCCAATTTTTCGATCTCCTCTTGCTCAAGTATAATCAATCCCTGAGCGGTCTCAATAATGAGGAGCATCCAGTCTCTACTACATCTGTTAGAGATAAGTGTCCATGTTTCCAGGAATTTTCTATTCTCCGTAAAAAGGCCAGGCTCATTCCGAACCTGCAGGCCAATCGGGATAACACCCGATTTAACGTATTCAGTTAAAAAATCTGCATGGGCTTCAGTACGTATGAGTTTCTTTTTTAGGTTCAATAGTTTACCCCAATTTTCTCCCTTGCCTGATACTACTGTTATCCTATTACCCTTTTTGGTATTAATAATACGGTGCAGTTGGTCTTCGCTAAACCCAAAGGTCTTAAATTGATCCATTGCACTTAACTATAAAAATAGAGCGAAACAAACTCTCCAGCCACAAGGACCGTGCAGTAATCTCTAATAAAAGAGAGAGGGACCCAAACCTAAAGGGATAGGGTACCAACAAACGACTTTATGTCAAGAAAATTTCCCTTTAGGTAAATATATTTAACGAACATCAACTTCTCAATAACGTAGAAGAACAACATATATTTAAGACAAAAGACACAGTTACAACCAATTGGAGACTAGGAAACTAAGAGCAATGCAAAGGTTTAAAAACATAAGATAACAGTGATTTCAAAATAAGCACAGTTTATTCATTATAAAAATATTAATAAAAATGCATAAAAACACAATAAATTTGGGAACACAGAAAATATTGCACAGGGGTGAATCTCAACGCAAATACTCCTACTCAAATTCATACACCTAACACCAGGAAATATACAAAAAGTCTTAAATCAAAGGTTAATGGTATTATTCCCTCCAATTCAACGCGTTTCGACGGACATTTAGCCTATCGCCGTCTTCATCAGGAAATAAAGTCTGTATTCCCAAGCAATCTGTAATCACATAAAAAATGTCTTAGTGCTTACACCATGGCATAGTTAAAATTAACCTGTACATTAAATTCAAACACAGTATCACTTACAATAAACCCAGCCTTTGCTCAGAATAACACAGCCTTTCCATAGTACTCCAACACGAATTATCAGACAGATCAAAGAAATTTTTTTTAACACACAGAGAATTAAATTTTTACACACAACTCAGATTTATCCACATAGACAGTGATTACAACCACATTTCTTATTACTTGAATGTGTACATCTACATATTAATTACATACTATTTTCAACATGATAGTTGTAGAATTCACTTCAGTGATACAAGAACCTGGATAACATGCAGTCTGGATGTTACATTTCATATTCTCTTTATCCTTATTCAGCATGGTTCATTCTGAAGAGTACCAGGTGGTATGATAACCACATCTCATACTGGTTAAGAACTAACGGCTATCCCTTTTTCTCACCAAATGTTCAGCGAGAATGCCCGTACACCCACCTTATATCTTAGGTACGTCACCCTCGTGAGGCAGACACTTGTTGTTTACATGGACGTTATGCCCTCTTTCCGTAGGGCTGCAGAGAGATATAACTCCGCAACTAAATGGGGGAAGACAAAAATTATGTCAAATTATAGTTCACTTCCTCTGATTTCGAAGCTCTCAGACATCTAAATAGTGAAAGAGCAATATGACCCTACCCTTCTGAGATAAAGTAGCGCCCGCGCAGACAGACTTACATTTAAAATCCGAGTTTCAAAGACCTTTAGAGGTTTCAAGCAGATAAATTCGGCGAAAAAAATATATCTGTGGATAACACGAAAAAACGCATTGTAAGTCAGTTCTAAATAAACCTTTTTGTTACAAACTTGTCATAATAACCCCTCTTCTTGCTTCAAAATACTTACATCTAATGTAGTAAAAACCAGAGTACTCGCGGTACTGTTTTGAATCTCAGCTAGTATGTCAAAGCGATCCGGGCTCCCGACCAGTTTTATTGCTAAAAGCAAAAAACGAAAAACAAAGGTACGACCTCTTTTAGAGATATGTTCTATTAAATCTACCTCCGTTAGCCCCATTATCGGAGATCACTTACTTAACAGCGCGAAAATCGCGTCACTCAGAACCGGCGTTTCCTTGCTCTTGTAGGGTAATAAAAATTCCTCTACGAGCCTCTGTAGGGGAAGATAAGGGGCTACATTTAGTAACAAATTAGCGCCAACTACGTCTAATATCCCTAACTTTAACCTGGCATAAACATACCTTGTTTAACCGGAGCCACTGACAAACCGCGAGTCCCTCCGCTCGAATACGGCTGCACACCTATTGCCTCCAAAGCTATTTGGTTAAATACCTAAATGCGCGCCAATTGCAAGGGGGTGTGGTGTTCACTTTAATGCCCTCCCCGGAAGCGCTCTGTTTGTGATTAGAAAACGGGCCATTGAGAGTACTCCGTTCCTCGCTGAACTACAGTCAGCATAGACATAAAAAAGAGAAAAACACACCTCACAGTGCACAAACAGCTAAGTGTAAGTGCACAGAATTATTTAATTCTATTACGGCTATTTCAGAGGAGAGACGCCGATATTTAATATTAAGTGTGCTGCAGATTCCCTGTCTATTTACTAAATTACCTAAGACTCGCGGTTTGTCAGTGGCTCCGGTTAAACAAGGTATGTTTATGCCAGGTTAAAGTTAGGGATATTAGACGTAGTTGGCGCTAATTTGTTACTAAATGTAGCCCCTTATCTTCCCCTACAGAGGCTCGTAGAGGAATTTTTATTACCCTACAAGAGCAAGGAAACGCCGGTTCTGAGTGACGCGATTTTCGCGCTGTTAAGTAAGTGATCTCCGATAATGGGGCTAACGGAGGTAGATTTAATAGAACATATCTCTAAAAGAGGTCGTACCTTTGTTTTTCGTTTTTTGCTTTTAGCAATAAAACTGGTCGGGAGCCCGGATCGCTTTGACATACTAGCTGAGATTCAAAACAGTACCGCGAGTACTCTGGTTTTTACTACATTAGATGTAAGTATTTTGAAGCAAGAAGAGGGGTTATTATGACAAGTTTGTAACAAAAAGGTTTATTTAGAACTGACTTACAATGCGTTTTTTCGTGTTATCCACAGATATATTTTTTTCGCCGAATTTATCTGCTTGAAACCTCTAAAGGTCTTTGAAACTCGGATTTTAAATGTAAGTCTGTCTGCGCGGGCGCTACTTTATCTCAGAAGGGTAGGGTCATATTGCTCTTTCACTATTTAGATGTCTGAGAGCTTCGAAATCAGAGGAAGTGAACTATAATTTGACATAATTTTTGTCTTCCCCCATTTAGTTGCGGAGTTATATCTCTCTGCAGCCCTACGGAAAGAGGGCATAACGTCCATGTAAACAACAAGTGTCTGCCTCACGAGGGTGACGTACCTAAGATATAAGGTGGGTGTACGGGCATTCTCGCTGAACATTTGGTGAGAAAGAGGGATAGCCGTTAGTTCTTAACCAGTATGAGATGTGGTTATCATACCACCTGGTACTCTTCAGAATGAACCATGCTGAATAAGGATAAAGAGAATATGAAATGTAACATCCAGACTGCATGTTATCCAGGTTCTTGTATCACTGAAGTGAATTCTACAACTATCATGTTGAAAATAGTATGTAATTAATATGTAGATGTACACATTCAAGTAATAAGAAATGTGGTTGTAATCACTGTCTATGTGGATAAATCTGAGTTGTGTGTAAAAATTTAATTCTCTGTGTGTTAAAAAAAATTTCTTTGATCTGTCTGATAATTCGTGTTGGAGTACTATGGAAAGGCTGTGTTATTCTGAGCAAAGGCTGGGTTTATTGTAAGTGATACTGTGTTTGAATTTAATGTACAGGTTAATTTTAACTATGCCATGGTGTAAGCACTAAGACATTTTTTATGTGATTACAGATTGCTTGGGAATACAGACTTTATTTCCTGATGAAGACGGCGATAGGCTAAATGTCCGTCGAAACGCGTTGAATTGGAGGGAATAATACCATTAACCTTTGATTTAAGACTTTTTGTATATTTCCTGGTGTTAGGTGTATGAATTTGAGTAGGAGTATTTGCGTTGAGATTCACCCCTGTGCAATATTTTCTGTGTTCCCAAATTTATTGTGTTTTTATGCATTTTTATTAATATTTTTATAATGAATAAACTGTGCTTATTTTGAAATCACTGTTATCTTATGTTTTTAAACCTTTGCATTGCTCTTAGTTTCCTAGTCTCCAATTGGTTGTAACTGTGTCTTTTGTCTTAAATATATGTTGTTCTTCTACGTTATTGAGAAGTTGATGTTCGTTAAATATATTTACCTAAAGGGAAATTTTCTTGACATAAACTCTATAGTAATCGGCAATGCATGGTTTTGGTTTTTTCACTGCTAGCTCCACTACGGAAATAACTGTTGGAAAATCGGTCTCTGTTAGACGGGGACCCTGAGGGTCGGCCGGATACTGAGGGAGAGATCCCCGAGGGGGACCGTCTCCGGTGATCGTACAGACAAGTTACCTCCCTCCCCACAAACAGGCACCACACCAAGTCGAGTTCAATGCTTTATATAAGGTTCTTAAGGCAAGGATATCAGCGATACAGGATATCTCGGACCCGGGGGTCCTCTCACTTCTAGTCTCTGTAGGGAAAGGGGGTAGCGGGACAGTCTTGGTACCGGATCGGTACAGGTAGTGGTAAGGGGCGAGCTCACAATCCTCGAGCTGGAGGGTCTGTGGATCGGGCCGCGGCAGCGCCAGCAGGCCAAGATGGTAGTCTCACAAGGCAGAGGGCCGCGGCAGCGCCAGCAGGCCAAGTCGATGGTTTCACGAGGCAGAGGGCCGCGGCAGCGCCAGCAGGCCAAGATGGTAGTCTCACAAGGCAGCGGGCCGCGGCAGCGCCAGCAGGCCAAGTCGATGGTTTCACGAGGCAGAGGGCCGCGGCAGCGCCAGCAGGCCAAGATGGTTTCACTAGGCAGAGGGCCGCGGCAGCGCCAGCAGGCCAAGACGATGGTTTCACGAGGCAGAGGGCCGCGGCAGCGCCAGCAGGCCAAGATGGGTTCACGAGGCAGAGGGCCGCGGCAGCGCCAGCAGGCCAGTCACGGATGAGTTCTTCTCGGGTCTCTCGACTCCAGGATACAACTCCCTTCCTGGTCTGGCACTGCCCCAGTTATAGGTCTGGTCCCCTTTGATGTCCGGACCCTCGCGCCTGGGGGCCGGGAGGTCCGGGATGAGGGAGTCCAGACACCCAGCAGGGGGGTGGAGCCAGCGCCCAGGGCGGCCGGGGGTGATCGACACCTGGCGGAGGGGAGCCGTTGACGATTCCTTCTCCCATTGATTTGCCAAGTGGTCACTCTGCCTCCTGGGGGGAGGTTGGTGCCCCGATGTCGGGGCCGGCCGGGCCCAGGGTTAGGGTCGAGTTGAGGCCACGCGGCCTCGTGCTGCAGTGCCCCAAGATGGCGGCCGGTTCGATGTCGTGGTGTGGATGGTGACCCGGGCCAGCTGGGTCCGGGGCTGGTGTCTTGTAGTGGAGGGATTGCAGGGTACTTCGGGTGGTCGTTTAGGGACTCTGGCTGGGGATGCAGGGAGAGCCAGGGTCCAGGTCCTACTGCGGGGAGGGGGGGCAGCCCGACCATGCGGCCTGTCCAACATGCGTCCCCCCCAGCTGAAGGCGGGGAGAGTCAGCCATCTTCCTGGGGACTCTCCTCGCTGAGGCGGAAAAAGCGTGACAGGCCGTCGGCGTTGGCGTGGTCCTGGCCTGGACGATGTTCCACCGTGAAGTCCATCCCCTGCAGGGAGATGGACCAGCGCAACAGCTTCGGGTTTTCCCCCCGCATTTGCATCAGCCATTGCAGGGGTCGGTGGTCTGTTTGCACCCGGAAGTGGGTGCCGAAGAGGTATGGCCGGAGCTTCTTGAGTGCCCAGACTACGGCGAAGGCCTCTCTCTCAATGGTGCTCCAGCGCTGTTCTCGGGGCAAGAGGCGTCTGCTGATGAAGACCACCGGATGGTCGACCCCTTCGGCGTTGAGTTGGGAGAGGACGGCCCCCACACCATGATCGGAGGCGTCCGTCTGCACAATGAATTCCCGGCTGTAGTCGGGAGCCTGGAGCACGGGGGCCGTGCACATGGCGGTCTTTAGTTTCTCGAAGGCCGATTGGCAGTCCAGGGTCCAGTTGACGGTTTTGGGGCCCTTTTTGGAGGTGAGCTCTGTGAGGGGCCCCACGATGCTGCCATAGTCCTTCACGACCCCCTATCACCCGCAAGGAAACGGACTGGTCGAGAGGTTCAACCGCACCCTCAAGGGGATGATTATGGGCCTAGAAGAACCCCTTCGACGCCAGTGGGACGTGCTACTTCCCTGCCTCCTGTTTGCCTATCGGGAGGTCCCGCAGAAGTCCCTCGGCTTCAGCCCATTTGAACTCCTGTACGGGCACCCCGTCCGGGGCCCCCTCAGCCTAGTCAAGGAAGGTTGGGAGCAGCCTCCCCAGAAAACTCCCCCGGACATCTACAGGTACCTCCTGGCTCACCATCAAGGCCAGCAAGTGCCAGGTTGGCCAAGGGTCCGTGACCTACCTGGGACACCAAGTGGGAAGCGGGCTAGTGGCTCCTCTCCAACTCAAGATTGCTGCCATCCAGGCCTGGCAACCGCCTACGACCCAAACGGAGGTCCGGGCCTTCCTGGGGCTCACCGGATACTACCGGCGGTTCGTGAAGGACTATGGCAGCATCGTGGGGCCCCTCACAGAGCTCACCTCCAAAAAGGGCCCCAAAACCGTCAACTGGACCATGGACTGCCAATCGGCCTTCGAGAAACTAAAGACCGCCATGTGCACGGCCCCCGTGCTCCAGGCTCCCGACTACAGCCGGGAATTCATTGTGCAGACGGACGCCTCCGATCATGGTGTGGGGGCCGTCCTCTCCCAACTCAACGCCGAAGGGGTCGACCATCCGGTGGTCTTCATCAGCAGACGCCTCTTGCCCCGAGAACAGCGCTGGAGCACCATTGAGAGAGAGGCCTTCGCCGTAGTCTGGGCACTCAAGAAGCTCCGGCCATACCTCTTCGGCACCCACTTCCGGGTGCAAACAGACCACCGACCCCTGCAATGGCTGATGCAAATGCGGGGGGAAAACCCGAAGCTGTTGTGCTGGTCCATCTCCCTGCAGGGGATGGACTTCACGGTGGAACATCGTCCAGGCCAGGACCACGCCAACGCCGACGGCCTGTCACGCTTTTTCCGCCTCAGCGAGGAGAGTCCCCAGGAAGATGGCTGACTCTCCCCGCCTTCAGCTGGGGGGGACGCATGTTGGACAGGCCGCATGGTCGGGCTGCCCCCCCTCCCCGCAGTAGGACCTGGACCCTGGCTCTCCCTGCATCCCCAGCCAGAGTCCCTAAACGACCACCCGAAGTACCCTGCAATCCCTCCACTACAAGACACCAGCCCCGGACCCAGCTGGCCCGGGTCACCATCCACACCACGACATCGAACCGGCCGCCATCTTGGGGCACTGCAGCACGAGGCCGCGTGGCCTCAACTCGACCCTAACCCTGGGCCCGGCCGGCCCCGACATCGGGGCACCAACCTCCCCCCAGGAGGCAGAGTGACCACTTGGCAAATCAATGGGAGAAGGAATCGTCAACGGCTCCCCTCCGCCAGGTGTCGATCACCCCCGGCCGCCCTGGGCGCTGGCTCCACCCCCCTGCTGGGTGTCTGGACTCCCTCATCCCGGACCTCCCGGCCCCCAGGCGCGAGGGTCCGGACATCAAAGGGGACCAGACCTATAACTGGGGCAGTGCCAGACCAGGAAGGGAGTTGTATCCTGGAGTCGAGAGACCCGAGAAGAACTCATCCGTGACTGGCCTGCTGGCGCTGCCGCGGCCCTCTGCCTCGTGAACCCATCTTGGCCTGCTGGCGCTGCCGCGGCCCTCTGCCTCGTGAAACCATCGTCTTGGCCTGCTGGCGCTGCCGCGGCCCTCTGCCTAGTGAAACCATGCTCGAGGATTGTGAGCTCGCCCCTTACCACTACCTGTACCGATCCGGTACCAAGACTGTCCCGCTACCCCCTTTCCCTACAGAGACTAGAAGTGAGAGGACCCCCGGGTCCGAGATATCCTGTATCGCTGATATCCTTGCCTTAAGAACCTTATATAAAGCATTGAACTCGACTTGGTGTGGTGCCTGTTTGTGGGGAGGGAGGTAACTTGTCTGTACGATCACCGGAGACGGTCCCCCTCGGGGATCTCTCCCTCAGTATCCGGCCGACCCTCAGGGTCCCCGTCTAACATTGGTGGCAGCGGTGGGATGTCGTGGTGTGGATGGTGACCCGGGCCAGCTGGGTCCGGGGCTGGTGTCTTGTAGTGGAGGGATTGCAGGGTACTTCGGGTGGTCGTTTAGGGACTCTGGCTGGGGATGCAGGGAGAGCCAGGGTCCAGGTCCTACTGCGGGGAGGGGGGGCAGCCCGACCATGCGGCCTGTCCAACAGTCTCCATAATTTTTTTTTTGATGTTATGGTTTGTATCGAACTTCCTCCGTCGGTTTTATAGCACGTTACTTATTTGGAAATTAAAGTAGGTGCCCCGCAATGGGGTTTGAACGCTACATACATGTATCGACAAAATACGCATTCTAAAAAAATCAACATGTTCTGCTTTTCGATGCCTATGCTTTTTAGCAAATGAGAACTATCTAGTCTTCGGACTTTCTACATCGTTAATATTTTCTCTCTCTGCGTTTGATATGTGACTTTGTTCTCACGTAGTCACTGTGGGGTCTGGATTTTTCAAAATATAATGGACTGTGGCTACGAGCCGTCGCAGGCAGCAGCATCGTAAGGCAGAGTGAAAGTACATTCCTGGCAGTGGTGACGGGAAAAACAAGACGTGCGCGCGCAAAACAAACCTATCGTGGGGCGGGACTTCCGTTTTGTGAAGCCCGCGCCCACGGACTGCCTGGAGGAGCAGTGGTGACGCGGGGCTCCCATGCCGGAGGGAGAGCCCCGCGGATGCTGCACAAGTCCGGAGTGCCGGTGAGCGGGGAAGGGGGGGATGTCTGTATGTGTGCGTGTGTGTGTGTCTCTGTGTGCGACGGCGGGGGGGTGGGAGGGGAGTCTCTCCGTGCGTGTATGTGCGTGTATGTGCGCTTGTGTATGTGTGTCTCTGTGTGTGCGCATGCGTGCAGGGGGAGGTGTGCCTGTGTATGTTTGCGCTTCCCAGGAGACAGCCACGGCGAGCGCGTTCGCGCACACGTGGCCTGCGCCGATCGCCTTTTGCGAGATGCGAGCAGCCAGGTGCTGTCTCCTGGGAAGCGGACCCAGCGACAATAGGTCTCTGGCGGAGACAGCGCTTACGCGCTGTTCAACGCCACAAGACCTAAAAAAAGAACAGCGGCACTTGTAACTGGCCAGGTTTACTGTTTGTAAAAAAAGTGAGAAATGTTAACTTATTTATAATTTTTGTATGTGCCTCAAATTAAACATACAACATTGAATGAGGAAAGGTCAGCTTGCAGCAGCATTGTATCCCTTTAACAACGCATATTGTGAATTCCTCTAACTAGCGGGGGAGACGGCCAGGGGAGGAAGCTTAAACTTCTTTGCAGATTGCTGCATCTTAAGACTTTGGATATGTTAGATGGGCTGGGGAGAGGTCACCTTGCCTTAGAGCTGTGCATTAGTAAGGATACCTATGGTGTGCACCTTTAATGATCTGTAGGCGAAGGTGAGGGAAGGAAGCTTGCAGTACAATAGGATCATTGGCAATGCTGGGTTGAAACATGTTAGCTGAGTTGGGGCGAGGTCATCCTGCAGTAGTTTTTCAGGCAACAATAAAAATGTAAAGGTAACTTTGGTGATTAATGCTCCTTAGGTAAAGAGATCTGAGTTTTATCTAGTGTCTGTTTCCACTCATTTTAAAGTAGAGGAGAGGATTAAGATGCCTGCTGCAAAGAACATGTCCATGTGTGTTAAGAGGCTGTCAGGCAACAATAAAAATGTAAAGGTAACTTTGGCAATTAATGTCCCTGCTCGAGGGAGATGGGAATTGTATCTAGTGGCGGTTTCCACTGATGCAAAAGTAGCGCAGAGGATTAAAATGCCTGCTGAAAAGAACATGTCCTTGTGTGCTCAGAGGTTTTCAGGCAACAATAAAAATGTAAAGGTAACTTTGGTGATTAATGTTCCTAAGGTAGAGAGATCTGAGTTTTATCTAGTGTCTGTTTCCCCTCATTTTAAAGTAGCGGAGATTAAGATGCCTGTTGCAAAGAACATATCCAGGTGTGTTTAGAGGCTGCCGCAGTTGGGTCTCACTGGAAATCCAGAAACATAAATTGAGGAAAAGATGGAGACAGCACCAGGGATGAAGTAACACTTAAGTCAATAAGGTCTTTTCAATATTCTTTATTCTTCTTTAAGATAATAGATGACAGGACAACAGCCAACGTGTTTCGTTCTTTTTAAAGGAACTTCATCAAGGCAAAAAATGTCTGTAAAAACAAGGTTTCACTGTGTGCGTCAAGGGAATAATCAGTCCCATGATGTGGACAACGTTATATTTAATTCCGGTCAGAGTGATCTAAGTACTATCGGATAGATACTCCAATTAAATAAGAAAAGGTGTTGAGGATCCCTTAATGGCGTTTAGATATTTTTAAGTGTTTTAAAGGTCTCTAAAATCCGGCTCAAGGGAATTTATAAGATTCTGCCGAAGTGCGGTGCACAGAAGGATCCAAATGCACAGGAATGCTAATAACCAATAACAACGAATGAGATCTGACCAGAGTAATCAAAAAGTAAGTAATATATGGAGAAGTTCCAACATAAGGTGATAGCTATCAGCGATCCCACAATTCGGATGAAATGATAGTAGACTTCAGCCGAACTAGTCCCATGAACCTTCTATTATGGTAACGGCAAGTATGCCCAGCACAACAACGGCAATAGCAGCAAAATGCTGTTTCCACTTGTGCTAAAGTAGCACAGAGGATTAAGATGCCTCTCGCAAAGAACATGTCTTTGTGTGTCAAGAGGTTTTCAGGCAACAATAAAAATGTAAAGGTAAATTTGCCAATTAATGTTCCTGCTGGAGAGATATTGAAGTTTTATCTAGTGTCTGGTTCCACTCACGGTAATGGTAAGGCACAATAATTGTACACTCCTAATAAACAAAATTTTACTCAAGTGTGAAAAAATAATGTTGTCATTTTCTTTATAGAAACCAACTCAAAATAAAAGATGTAGAGAAGCGTAGTGCCAGATATAAACACGGCGTCTGCCACAAGAAACATCACCCAACGAAGAAAAAAACCCACTTATGAACATTGTAATTAAAGTAATTTAAAAAAAGGCTCAATACAAAATGCTTCTGTGAGGTGCAATGCAGAGTATAAACACGGTGTCTGTCACCAAAAAGTGATGCCTCCTTTATCAAGCCATCACTGAAACGGTGTCTGTGAGGTTTAATTATTTATGTAAAAGACAAGCACGGCTGCATGGCCCTTTCCTTTAAAAAATAAATACATTCTCATGCTGCATGACCTCTAGTGACCTGGGGCAGGTGGGGGCTGAGGTGAAGGGGAGGCAGCAGTTATGTCTGTGTTATATGATGAGCTCTGATGTGGAAAACAAGCCTTCAGAGCATCCCTGGCAGTACCCCGCCCCCTACTTGGGCCCAGTCAGAGTCAGAGGGAGAAAACACAGATAAAAATATAAATGCATCAGCCACTGAAGCAAGGAGCACAAGGGTTCATAACACCGGTCAATCTGCAAATCCGGGGGGGTTTTGCAGCAGCACATTTATTTGTAAAAAGCCTTATGAAATAAAGTCCTAAACTATGAGTTGGCGACAGAAAGCATACAAAACATGATATCTGTTTCTAAAGTAAACAAGCACTTTGAAAGTATCCATATGTCTTGAGGGAAACCCGTGCCTTAAAAAAAAACACACAACTAAGCGAGCTGCGAGGAGAGGGGGAAAAGAAAAAGTAGTGCACTTAAACAAAACATGTGGCCAATAGTGAGATTATCCATGTAGCAGAGTCAGTCGCCAGGGCGGTAACAAACCAACCACAAGGTGGTACAAATGCACACTGTTCACCAATGACAGCAATGCAATTTGGAAAGGCTGACCAAGCAACAAATAAAAAAGTGGAGGTCGTGTTCAAACTCCACAGAGCGATTACTGCATGCCTCGAAGAACAGCACATTCGTGCTGACTCTAGGCTCGACCTAAAAAGGCAGGAGAAAAGGCATGTGCACAACATCCAGGTCATAGCCCCTACTTTGCTTCGGTCCTGAGTCACAAAAGAAGTTACAAATTAACTCACGTACATTTAAAAAAATGTATATTTTTATTAGCACTGCAACATGACATCAGCATTTACAATAATTGTTTCGCAGTATCCATATCACATTGCAAGCCGCACGTAAATAGGTCTGTACAGTATATATGTCATTGCAGTTTTTATTTTACATAACTCCCTTATAACTCAAGATCCCCCCTCCCTCAACTTCCCTAGCACTTTTCAAGTCGACCATGTGTGATACTAACTCACGTACAGTTTACCCTACATTTGGATCAGACTAACAACTTTTAGGAATTTGCAAAGATTTCCCAGAGTATTCCTGGGAATGTGCAATACTCAAAGATTCCCAAGAATACTTACATGGGAAAGCCATGTCTGGGGGGGCGTGGCTAAGGCACCGATGGCGGAGGTCGCCTGAACGCTCGGCCCCGCCATCGAGCCGCAATTAATCCTGCCTTAGAAGCTCCAAGGGCTCCCCGATCCTCCACCGGTTGACAGAGTGGGGACGCTGGGCTGAGGGCCGTGAAAGGAAGGCTGCAACGACGCGGGAAGGGGGAGAGCGGAGACTGCTCGGGCGGTCGCGGAGTGAGCGGCGCTGAATCCAACATGGCGCCTGCTCCGGCCCGGAGTTGCTAGAGTGCCCGGCAGCCCTCGAAGGTCGGAGATCCTGAGACGACCTGCTCTCCGCTCCCCATCCCTGGCAGTGCACAGCGGGAGCCGGCCACCTGAGCTACCGGCGGCCCCGTTCGCTCCCAGGGCGATACCGATCGAGGTGGCCAACCGGCGGGACCCCCGGGGCACTGTGCGGCGGAAGAGCTAGAAGAGTGCTGCTGCGGCCCCCGTCGAGCCTGGGATAGCTCCGGCCCCGTCGCCCGGGACCCTGTGTCCGCTGAGGTACTAAGGACCGGGCCTAGGTTGGAGGACCATGGAGGAGAGCGTGGAGGGTTCGAGCTGGTCGCCGGGTGAATGTGGGCCGGCGTGGCTGGGGAAGGAGGCCCGCGGCTTGGGATGGCGGCAGAAGTAGCTTGAGGGGGCTGTAGTGCCTGACGGCGCATGGAGACCTGAGAGAGGCTCGTCTCCCCTTCTCAGCTTTATCTTACCTCGGTGGGAGCGGGATTCTGCCTCCCGCCTGGCCAGCTGCGGCGGAATCCGATTAATGAACGGATGTGGAGAGCCCTACGCCACGTGGCCATAGCGGTGGATTCATTCTTGGCGCTCCTGCAGAGGCCGGTTGCTGGTGGGTCACTGTCACGACCTAAGCGTTGGGGGGAACTACAAGTCCCAGAATGCCTGGTGGTAGTCTGTTTTCGCTGTCCTTTCTTTCTTTTTTTCCTCCTCTACATCTATGCCTGAACTACAGCCCTCGGTGCTTGTCACCTGAGCTAGTACGTTCCGGACCCTGGATCCTGCTTCAAGATCGTCTGAACTTGTATCTGTGCTGTGTTGCTGTTTTGCACAGTCGCGCTGTGTCCCGCTCTGGAACCGAGCCACCAGCCGCGCTGTGTTTACTTTTGTCTCCGCGCTGCTTCCTCGACCTGCATTTGGTGCTGGGATACACGGGAAAGAAGAACGGTGTTTCGCGGGGCAAGCCAACCAAGTCCCGCTTTAACACGCTTTGTTGGGAGCCGCTGAGAGCAACGCGGTGTCCCGCTGTGGAACTTTGAGAAGCGCGCATTAGAATTGCGAACTAGGGTAGTGGATGAAGATAATCCAGCTCCCCTTTGAGCATCCTTTGTTTTTTGGATTTCTTTTGCGTTTCATTGACTTTAGCTAGTTTGAGACTAGCGTGGAACTATCCTATGTACATGGTTTTTACTCGCTACTCTGGAGTTGGATACAGTGTGATTAACTGCTTGTGGTATTACCTGAACAGGATTGCTTTGCCATACCATAACAGTTATCTTGGAATTAGACAAGGCAAGACCACGAAGAACTAACAACGCCTCAGATAAGTAGCGTTTCCACTGACTGTTGGTAGTCTGCTTAAGACTTGTGTTTTGTTTCCTGTCGTGGGTTCTTGGGCAGTTCCCTACATTTTTTATTACTTTATTTTTTCTCCTTTTTGCCCTGTTGAATGAGACGCATGCTGGAGCTTTCCTATGTAAGCATACTAATGAACCAGTGCTATACATTATAGAGGTATTGCACATAGACAGAGAGTGATTCTGTATGTTTGTGTCTCCTAACAGGAACCAGTCCCCCGAAGTAGGCGAGGTGTATCTCCTGTTGTCGAGCCTTGTGGATGGTTTATGGCTGCCAGCCTTTTTCTGTTTTATTTCTCCATTTTTCCCCTTCCCTGGGCAGTGTCCTCTCAGGTGAAGTTCCGTTAAGACTCACCTGGGGTACACATCCAGAGAGGAGAGAATCTATCTTCACATCGCTCCCGCTGTATCTGGACACACCAGGTTAGTCAATCTGCATATCCTGACAGTCACCTGCCCCCGACACTGAGACCCGAACAGGACACCCGCTGATTATACGACCTGAGATAGAGAACGACCATACCACTCTTCACTGTTGCGCTGAGCGCTAGTTGGCGGTTCGCGCCGGTGTCGGTCCTGAGACGGGAGCCGGCGGGGTGCCGGACGACGCCCCTCATCGAGGTACTTGTCTGTCTTGCAGCTGGTGTACGCGGCCGCCATGGGAAAACCGAGAGGCGCTAAGGGGAATGCGCAGGCCACCTCAGACACGGAACTATCGGACAAGGGGGACCAGCTTGACCCGGAGATACCAACAGACCCACACCTACAGCGACAATTGGACAAGATCTTGGCAGCAATAACGGATACGAGGTCAGCACTCCAACAGGACATTGCCCAGGTGGTGACGGGCCTGGGCTTGCTCAGGGCTGACCATGGCAAGCTCTCGGACAGGGTCAAGGAAGTGGAGAACTCGGTTGGAACCCTAGAACCGGCGCAAAAGACATTGGCCGTCGTCATGAAGGACGCTTTGACTTGGATAGACGTACTGGAGAGGAGGGCGGAAGACGCAGAAGGGCGCAACAGAAGGAACAACATCCGCGTAGTGGGCCTACCGGAAAAAGTTGAGGATGGCGACATGGTGACTTATCTAGAAAACTGGCTCAAGACGGAAGTGGCGCCAGAGGGGCTCTCCTCCTTCTACACTTTGGAGCGGGCGCACAGGGTCCCGTCCAGACCGCCGCAGCAGGGCCGCCCTCCGCGCCCGGTAGTGGCGAGGTTGCTACACTTCCGTGACAGGTGTTAGGATTCGTGCGTAGTCCTCTTTTTCTGACCATGTTTGTGAGCCCATGTGACCTGCTGGGGGGGAGTTATAAGCTGCCTTCTCCCTGTCCTCAGTGCTTGATATCTAGTCGTGTGGTTCCTGATCTTGGGCTAGGGGCTGTTTTGTAATTTGGGACACTGTGCTGTAGTTCACGGGCTCGTGAGCTAGTTAACGTATTTTCCTGGCTCTTTGGTTTCCCTGCCCTTTCTACCCTGTCCTTCGTTTTCTTCCTGCTGTTTGTTATTCTTGGATGGTGTCTTGCCCTCTTACCTTGTTGTGCCCCCTTGTTATTTGTCCAGTTTGAGCCTTTTAACCCGGCTGGGTAGAGAGAGTTGCTGGGGCTCCGGCGCTCTCCTGAGTGATTGATGGTGGTCCGGCTGGATTACCATCACAAACTATTGTTGCACTGTGGGGATCGCGGTACACGCACTTCCGCGTCTTTTTCCATCCTTGCCACCTCGTTGTGCGGAGGCGGAGTGAAGTTCGGACGCTTCCGGGTCCAGCAGGAGTCGCGTTGGAAGCCGGCGACACACAGCGTCTTCCCCTGCTTATTTCCCCGTATTTCCTGAGTGTTATATTTGACCCTAGAAGGAGGTTTTTTTTAGTCGTTATAACAACTTTTTCCTCCTATATTTGACGGCTCTGTTATTTTCAGAGCGTTTCCCAGTCTACACTTCCCCTCCCTTTTCCCTGCTTTGACTGTTTTACCCCCTCTACATTGGAGTTCTCCACAAGTCATCGAAAACAGCGCTTGTTGGTAAGGAGGTGTGGGGTTATACAGGGCATGGTCACATTAAGAGGCACTATGTTGTTTATGAAATGCCATGTGTGTTAGACTGTAACCAATTCCTGTTATTATAGGTGCAGTAACGTGGAGATAGAACACTGGTCTTTGCAGTAGTCCCTAGAAGAAATCCTGGGATCCCTTATTTGTCAACACCCTTTTCCCGCCCCCTGTCCGTTGCCCCTCTGCTGACTCATTGTGTTACTTTCAGTGGGTCGCTTATGGGCAAGGGTAGTGGATCGGGTTAATCGTCGCTCCTGCATTGTATGGGCAGAGTTGGAAGGAACCAACAGAATATCAAGCCCACGTTATAATTACATTGCCTGAGCGACGATGGAAGAGTCAACAGGGGCTGTAGGCGGAACTGCTGTGGTTCCCACTTTACAGGACTTGATGGGCGCGTTAGCTGCCCTACAAGACCAAATACATGATTTAAGGCAGGAAAACGTAGCTTTGAAACAGGAAGTTGGGGCGCTGATTAGTAGGGAGAAAGGACAGCATAGGGCTCAGGTTCCAGTTTTGCAGCCTGCAACCTTTCAATATGGTGGCGGGATGGATCAGAGCTCTGGTAGTGGGGTACCTGTAGCAGTTACAGTGAATACACCTGTTCCAGTGCCTTTGGCTCCGCCAGAGAGATTTACTGGGGATAGCGACAAGTTTGGCACCTTCATGAATCAGTGCCAATTACACTTTATGTGTAAGCCTACTGCTTTCCCCAATGATTCGGCCAAAGTAGCTTTTGCGATATCATATTTGGCTGGTACTGCTGCCCAATGGGCTATACCCTTGGTAGAGAGGGACGATCAGGTGTTGACCAACTACCCTGCGTTTAAGGAATTAATGCATGGATTGTTTGCGAAACATGCTTTCATGCAGGCTAGTTATGCAGAACTATTGAAGTTGCGGCAGGGCAGACAGGATTTGGTGACGTATATTTCTACCTTTAATCGTCTTGTGTCCGAAACTCATTGGCCGGAGGATAAGAGGACCTCATTGTTCTATCAGGGTCTTTCCGAGGATCTTAAGGATGTGGTGTCACAAGTGGTGGATCCCCCGGTCGATTGTGCGGCGTTTATAGATCTTGTGGTCAAGTTAAACCATCGTCTATCAGAGAGACGGGGGGAAAAAAGCCGCTTTCAGGCGTCTCGGGGGGTATGTGAAATCGGACAATAAAACAACCGGAGAGACGAAGACGGTGCCTGAACCTATGGAAATCGGTGGTGTGAGAGGTCCCTTGTCTAGTGATGAAAAGAAACGATGCAGAGAACTGAACCTGTGTTTGTATTGCGGCCAGGGTGGACACTTTGCCAGGGAATGCCCAGTGAAGCCCTCTGGCGCCTCATACAGTAAGAAGATAGCATGTTTGTACCATGAGAGAGGGTTTGAGAGCAAGGAGAGACAGTATGAGGTACTTGGAGCCATAGATAGGGCACCGAGGCACTTTATTATAAACGCCCATGTGTTGCTCTTTGGGGACAATAGAGTGTCAGTATCGGTGTTATGGGATTCCGGGGCTACAGGGAACTTCCTTGACATCGCGCTTGCAGAGAAATTGAGGATTCCCTGTTGTGTGAAGGACCAGCCAGAATCCGTGAGGGCGATAGATGGTACAGAATTAACATCCGGGTCTATCACTAAGCGGACTGTGCCTTTGTGCCTGGTGTGTGAGAATGGTCACTCAGAGATGGTGTGTTTTGATCTAATAGATGCCCCTTCCTTTGGTTTGGTATTGGGTGTGCCTTGGTTGCAGGAGCACAATCCCAGGATTGATTGGGTGCAACGGTTAGTGTCTCTAGATTCACCTCATTGCTTGAAGCATTGCTATCAAGAGGAAGGCGAGAAGGCGTTTTCATTGTCTTGTGCCGTAACTGACGCGGGTGTGGTACCATCACAGTACAAGGCATATAAGGAAGTGTTCGATATAGATCAGGGCAAGTACTTCCCCCTCACAGGTTTTTTGACTGTAAGATAGATTTGATACCAGGTGCTCCACTCCCCTGTAGTCGGTGTATGCTCTCTCAGAACCCGAGGAGTTGCATCTCAAGGAATATCTTGATGAGATGTTGAGATTGGGATTCATTCGTCCCTCCTGTTCGCCAGTATCATCGGCGATCTTTTTCATTCCGAAAAAGGAAGGCACATTGCGGGCATGTGTGGACTATAGAACATTAAACAAAGCCACAGTAAAAAACAAATACCCGCTTCCACTCATTCCCGTGTTGTTAGACCAACTCCGCAGGGCGACAGTGTTCACCAAGTTGGACTTGCGGGGTGCTTACCATCTAGTGCGTGTTCGCTCCGGGGATGAGTGGAAGACGGCGTTTAAGACCAAACATGGCCTGTATGAATATTGTGTAATGCCGTTCGGATTATGCAATGCGCCGGCGGCCTTCCAGTTTTTTATCAATGAGGTGCTTCGGGAGTATTTGGATAGGAGTGTAATTGTATATCTGGATGATATCTTAATCTTTTCAGAGACAGGGGCTGATCATCAACGACATGTGACACAAGTGCTGCAGAAATTGCGAGAACATCATCTATACGCAAAGTTAGCGAAGAGTCAGTTCAGCACCCCTCAGGTGGAGTTCTTGGGGTTTATTGTCTCGGCAGGAGGTGTCCGGATGGATCCAAGAAAGATCGAGGCCATCATCACCTGGCCTGTTCCAACATCGGTCAAACATATACAGGTTCTGTTGGGATTCGCCAATTTTTATAGGCGTTTTATTTCCCATTTCTCTGATATTGTGGCCCCCTTGACTCGGTTATTGAGGAAGGGGATTCCTTTTGTTTGGTCCTCTGAGGCACAGGAGGCCTTTCAGTGGTTGCTGGAGAAATTTACGTCGGCGCCTGTATTGGTACATCCTGATCCTGCCCTGCCGTTTTTTTGTGGAGACAGATGCCTCGTTATGTGCTGTGGGCGGGGTGTTGTCCCAAAGAGATGTTGAGAACGGTTGCATGCATCCCATCGCCTATTTCTCCAAGACCTTGTTGCCAGCGGAGCGCAATTACACGGTGGCCGAAAGAGAGCTGTTGGCAGTTAAGTTGTCCTTTGAGGAATGGAGGCATTATTTGTGGGGGGCCCGACACACCGTTACGATTTACATGGATCACAAAAATTTAGAGTTCTTTCGTTCTGCACGTGCTTTGACACCTCACCAGATGCGTTGGGTACTTTTCTTTAATGAATTTGATTTTATCATCACGTATAGGCCCGCAACACAGCAGGTTAAATCTGACGCCCTATCCCGCATCCATGTAGATTCTAAGGAGTTGGGGCAGGGAAAGGAGGATAGACCTATGATTCCTGGTGACAGGATCATAGGGGTGGTGGCAATGGAGGATTTTCCATCTTTGGAGAGGGATCGGCTACGTCAGGTGGATTTGGCCCCATGGTTGTCATTACCCCATGTTACGGTCCAGGATGGGTTGTTGTATTTTGAGGGTAGGATGTTTGTCCCGCCTACATTGAGAGAACAGGTTTTGGAGTGGTGTCATTCGTCTGCTCTGGCGGCACATCCTGGGATACCGAAGACAAAGGAGATGTGTATGCGGTGGTTTTGGTGGGAGACATTGGCACAGGATATCCAGGGTTATGTGACAGCTTGTCCGGTTTGTGTCATCAGCAAGCCCACTCACTGTAAACCGTCAGGGTTGTTACGTCCATTGGAGGTCCCTCCCGCTCCATGGCATACCATTAGTATGGATTTCATGACCGAGCTTCCATCTGTTTCCGGTTTCACCGCCATTCTTGTAGTAGTCGATTTGTTCACAAAAATGTCTCATTTTATTCCGCTTCCCAAGATTCCTACGGCCAGAGAGATGGCTTTGGTGTTTATGTCCTCCATCGTGCGGATACATGGGCTGCCATCTGCGGTGGTGACTGATCGGGGGGCTCAGTTTGTGTCCCATTTTTGGACGGAGTTGTGCTCTGTGCTAAAGGTGGAGATTAGATTGTCTTCTGCTTATCATCCACAATCTGATGGACAGACCGAGCGCACTAACCAGACCATGGAGCAATATCTCAGGTGTTTAGTGTCTTCCCTGGCGTGTGATTGGGTTACGGCTCTGCCCATAGCGGAGTTTGCGTATAATAACAGCTTGCATTCCGCTCTGGGTATGACTCCCTTCTTTTGCTCGCTGGGTTACCATCCTAGGGCACTGGCTATCCAACCTACAGGGCGAGTACCAGCCATTGATGATGTGTGTAAGCGGCTGAGTGATATATGGGGTGTTGCCCGGGTACAGTTGCTGGCAGCTAAGGCTAGTATGAAAGTACAGGCAGATAAACACAGGGCTCCTGCACCTACTTATCATGTGGGTGAGCAGGTATGGTTGGCCACTAGGAACCTCAGGCTCGGTGGGTCCCGTAAATTACAGCCTAGATATGTGGGTCCGTTTCCGATAGTGCAGGTTATTAATCCCGTGGCTATGAAACTCGACCTGCCTAGTGAATATAGGGTTCACCCTGTGTTTCACACGTCCTTGTTGAAGCCCTATATGCCCTCTACCCAGGCGTTACCCCCACCTCCCCCTTTGATTGTGTATGGTCAAGAGGAATTCGAGGTCCGGGCTATCCTGGATTCCAAGAGAAGGAGGGGCCGCTTGTTTTATCTGGTTGACTGGAAAGGTTATGCCCCTGAAGATCGTACCTGGCAACCGGCTGGGGGGGTTCATTCACCCCGGTTGGTTCATTTGTTCCATCGCCAGCATCCATCCAAGCCACGCCCGGTGGGGAGGGTTGTTGGGGGGGGGGGTACTGTTAGGATTCGTGCGTAGTCCTCTTTTTGTGACCATGTTTGTGAGCCCATGTGACCTGCTGGGGGGGAGTTATAAGCTGCCTTCTCCCTGTCCTTAGTGCTTGATATCTAGTCGTGTGGTTCCTGATCTTGGGCTAGGGGCTGTTTTGTAATTTGGGACACTGTGCTGTAGTTCACGGGCTCGTGAGCTAGTTAACGTATTTTCCTGGCTCTTTGGTTTCCCTGCCCTTTCTACCCTGTCCTTCATTTTCTTCCTGCTGTTTGTTATTCTTGGATGGTGTCTTGCCCTCTTACCTTGTTGTGCCCTCTTGTTATTTGTCCAGTTTGAGCCTTTTAACCTGGCTGGGTAGAGAGAGTTGCTGGGGCTCCGGCGCTCTCCTGAGTGATTGATGGTGGTCCGGCTGGATTACCATCACGAACTATTGTTGCACTGTGGGGATCGCGGTACACGCACTTCCGCGTCTTTTTCCATCCTTGCCACCTCGTTGTGCGGAGGCGGAGTGAAGTTCGGACGCTTCCGGGTCCAGCAGGAGTCGCGTTGGAAGCCGGCGACACACAGCGTCTTTCCCCTGCTTATTTCCCCGTATTTCCTGAGTGTTATATTTGACCCTAGAAGGAGGTTTTTTTAGTCGTTATAACGACTTTTTCCTCCTATATTTGATGGCTCTGTTATTTTCAGAGCGTTTCCCAGTCTACACTTCCCCTCCCTTTTCCCTGCTTTGACTGTTTTACCCCCTCTACATTGGAGTTCTCCACAAGTCATCGAAAACAGCGCTTGTTGGTAAGGAGGTGTGGGGTTATACAGGGCATGGTCACATTAAGAGGCACTATGTTGTTTATGAAATGCCATGTGTGTTAGACTGTAACCAATTCCTGTTATTATAGGTGCAGTAACGTGGAGATAGAACACTGGTCTTTGCAGTAGTCCCTAGAAGAAATCCTGGGATCCCTTATTTGTCAACACCCTTTTCCCGCCCCCTGTCCGTTGCCCCTCTGCTGACTCATTGTGTTACTTTCAGTGGGTCGCTTATGGGCAAGGGTAGTGGATCGGGTTAATCGTCGCTCCTGCATTGTATGGGCAGAGTTGGAAGGAACCAACAACAGGGACCTGCTCCTCAATAATGCCAGAAGGAACGGGCCATATCAGGTGGACAACAGCAAGGTGAATATTTTCCCGGACTACACTTATGAGACTCAGCGCCAGCGGACCTCTTTCTTGGCAATTTAACGCGAACTGCGAAACGAGAGTATTCAATATTCATTGCTCTTCCCAGCGATGCTCCGCATCATCCTTGATGGCAAGACTAAATTCTTTGACACCCCTGACGATGCGTGTAGCTGGCTGGAACTTTGTAGAGCTGGCAAAGATGGATCCGGCTCTTCTTTCCCGGCTGTCTCGGAGGTTGGACTACAGCGGAGGTCTAAGAGGATCCGCAATTGCCGGGGCGGATTTGGCCGTCCCTTGAGTGTGGTGACTACAGCGGAGCGGCGTGGGGTGTTGGAAATGCTATCCAGTATATCGGGTTCTCAGGGTGGACCAGTGACCGAAGAATCAGAGCCTGGAGGTGGTGGAGGACATACAGACACGGAGGACTCTGAGGCTGATAGTGTGACCCTCCCTGTGGTCACCCCAAATACGGCGGAAGAACTGCTTGATGGCCGAGGGTGATCTTGGGTGAGTCATTCCCGACGGGGATGGGAGTGCTGTGTGGGGTAAAGACCCCTGCTGAGACTGTGGGACAATTGGATGATCCATGGGTTGGGGACAAGTCCGAGGTTTGCTCATGTAACTTGTGGCTCGATCGCTACTAGGCGGCCTGAGTGAGGGAGGGCCCTCATGTTGGTGCTTGGCCCTTCCTTTGCCCCTAAGGCATACCTGCGGTGGTTACCGTCAGGATAGTTTTCTAGTTTTTGGGTACGGTTTGGATGGGAACTGGGTGGCAATCTCTGGGTCCTGTTCTGGGGGGGAGGGAAGGGAAGTCATGGTTGGGGGTTCAATTGTTATGGTTAGCGGGGAGGGACGCCATCGGTGCAGAGCGATTACTGCTTATTATCCTATTTGAGCGAGCTGGGTAGGGACATACCGAAATGCAATGGGACAATGGTTGAACTGTCTAATTTGAAATGCATTACTTGGAACGTGCGCGGACTGCACACTATGTCCAGGCGTCACAAAGTACACGCTTACCTGAAGCGTAGGGGAATACAGATTGCGTTGTTACAGGAAACGCACCTCACGAAGGCGGAGGGTTTGGCCCTACAGCGTAGATGGAGGGGACAGATCTATAACACCACATACTCGGCTTATGCTAGGGGCGCGCTGATTTGGGTGCGGGCCGGGGTTCCCCTGCAGGTGACGAAACACACGGTGGACCCTGAAGGAAGGTTTGTTGCTATTGCAGGTAAATTAGGGGGGAGAGAGCTGAACATTTGTAGCATTTATGCGCCCAATGTGGACCAACTAGCCTTCTTCGCGGCGCTCTCGGGATCACTGGCCCATTACCTGGCGGGCCGCTTTTAATCGGGGGTGACTTCAATTCGGTGGTGGATGTGGATCTCGATAGATCTCATCCTCCCCTAGTGAATTCACCAACGTGCCGAGTAGCTAAGGGTAGGCTGGACTGGCAGACTCAGTGGGGGCTGACGGATATCTGGCGGGCCCAACACCCATAAGCCCGGGACTATTCCCACTTCTCTGGAATGCATGAACTGCACGTGCGGCTGGATGCTCTGTTAGGGTCGGTGGACGTGATGTCTGCGGCTGTGAGATCCAAGTATTTGGCAAGAACTATCTCCGACCACAACCCTCTACTGGCTGACCTCAGGTGGTTCCCGGGTACCCCCTGCGTCCCAACGTGGAGGTTGCAGCCCGAGCTGTTGGAGGACCAGGTGTTTCGGACTGAACTGGAGGACAAGATCACTACCTATTTCGCAGAAAATGAGGGCACGGCTGGAGCTATGGCAACCGAATGGGACGCCTTCAAGGTAGTTATGAGGGGCTACTGCATAGCTAAGAAGGTGGGGATATGGCGAGTCCTTTTAGAAGACCTAGGCAAAGCAGATCAGAAACTTTGCGAGCTGGAACTGCGGCGCCCTGGCCGACCGGAGCTCCAGCAGCGGACAGCAGCCGCGAGGGAGGCGGTAGCTGTGGAGGTTGAAAGGTTGCGCAGTTTTGATTACAAAGCCTATCTCACTAGATCGCTCGTGGAGGGGGACAAATCGGGGGCGCTCTTGGCCTGGCTGTCTAACCCCATGAGACGTACCTCTCCCACGGTAGCCATGCGCGACGCAGTGGGAGTGGAGGTCTATACCCAGCCGGAAATCCTGGAATGCTTCACAACCTACTATGAGGATTTATATCTGAGTAGAGCGGATGGGGATGCTACTCCCATCAACACCTTCCTACCGGACTTGCCTATCCCTACCTTAGAGCCCGAGCACGCCAAAGAGTTGGGGAGAGAGGTGGAGCTAGGGGAGATCCGCAGCGCCATCAAGCGCATGGCACGCAATAAAACTCCGGGTCTCGATGGACTCCCGGTAGAGTTTTACGCCACCTATGTGGACCTCTTGGCCCCGCGCCTGTTGCTGATCTACAGAGAGGCAAGGCACCTGGGATACCTCCCGGGCTCGATGCGCGAGGCCCTAGTGGTCCCCCTGCACAAACCGGATAGAGAGGCTAGTGATCCGGCGTCCTATAGGCAGCTTTCACTTCTCACGGTAGATTATAAGATATTGAGCAGCATTCTAGCGTCGAGATTGTTGGGGCACATAGGATCCTTGGTGCATAGAGACCAAGCGGGGTTTATTCCCAAGCGTAACACCACAATGAACATCCATCGCCTGCTCCGCCTGCTAGAGGATAGCCATAAGGAGGCTTCCCAACCCATGATTCTATCGATCGACCTGGAGAAGGCTTTTGATAGCTTGGAGTGGGAGTACCTCTATAGAGTGCTTGGTTCGTTTGGGTTGGGGGAAGGTTTCTTGCGCTGGACCGCGGTGCTCTATGCCTCGGCGGCAGCGAGAGTAAGCGGGTCCGTTGATCTCCCGGCAATACTCAGTGGAGCGCGGCACGAGACAGGGTTGCTCGCTGTCTCCTCTACTATTTGCGCTGGCAGTGGAACGCCTGGCACTGTCGGTTCGCACCGGGGCCCACTACAGAGGATTGCGGACCTTATCGGGGCAACAGTTCATCTCCCTCTATGCTGATGACCTGCTGTTGTTCCTGGAGGATGCTGGGGAGGCACTGGCCGCTGCCGATGCAGTACTCACGTCCTTTGGTGCGATATCAGGCCTTAAAGTGAACTGGTCGAAGACTTGTTTGTTCCCGGTTCGCAGTGGGGAACCCCAACCTGATACGACTAGGGCGATTCGTTGGGCGCCCAGTTGCTTTAAATACCTGGGAGTCTATATTTACCACTCCCCCGCCGCTGTCCTGGAGGGCAACATATCTCGTTGCGTCCGGGCATTAAAGGGTAGCATGTCATTCTGGGCTACTTTGCCACTGTCGGTAGCGGGACGAATAGCGCTGCTCAAGATGGTGGCGCTTCCCCGACTCCTTTATTATTTCAGAACGTTACCGATATGGATTCTACCGGCTGAATTTAGAAACTTGAAATCGCTCATAGTTGCATTCCTCTGTGGATCAGGCTGCCGCAGGGTGGCACTTCAGACCCTTATGAGACCAAAGGCGGAGGGTGGGTTGGCAGTTCCGGATTTCGAGACGTACTATCTAGCTGCCCAACTACAGATTTACACTCAGGAGGTGGCACGGGAATTTCGGGGACCGGAGGAGGAGAGGGCGCTGGGTATTGCCCGGCACGTTCTCTCTTACATAGCGTTACGGCAGAGGATAGCAGTGAGGGATCTCACGCAGGAGGAACGCACCATTAGATCGTGCTGGAATCGTGCTCAGCGCAAGCTGGGAATAGGCCACCCGTACGCCCCCGAGATCCCATTGGGAATGCTCACTGCTCTCCCCCATGGTGGAGATTGGTCCCAATTGCATACCTGGGAAGAAGCGGGTATACAGGTCATGGGAGACCTGTATGAGGATGGAGTGCTCTTGCCCTTCCAGACGATATTGGATCGCTTTGACATCTCCCGAGGCGACTTCCTGCTGCACGCGGCGGTCACTAGAGCGCTGCAGACGCATTGGCGGACTGGTCTTGAGGAACCGCCGTTGTCCTTGACGTGCCAATATGTGATGATGGCAGCCGGAACGGTTAAAGCCATAACGTGCTTATACAATAGGATGACTCAGGAGCCGTTAACCCCACTGGGGACACTTAAGGACAAATGGGAGACGGACATAGGGAGGATCATCCCGGAGACCACGTGGGCCCAGCTGATGCGCCGGGCCTGGAAGAGCATGCGCAATGCTCGGTTCCAATTGGTCCACTTTTATATTCTGCACCGAGCATATCAAACCCCGGAAAAGATACAGAAGTACTTTGCCTCTGACACCGCGGCTTGCCCGAGATGCCGGACAATCGGAGCGGACCTGTCCCACATGCTATGGTCCTGCTCCGCCCTGTCCTCTTTTTGGACAATAGTGGGGGACACCCTTAACGAGGTAACGGAGCGAACCCTCCAGTTTGACATCGCAGTGGCGCTTCTGCACTGGTTCCCACACCCCCCCAAGACAAGGGTGACTAGCAAGTTTATCGACATGGGACTACTTTTGGCGAAACTGGAAATAACGCAGCGCTGGAAGGCACGAGTTGGTCCAACGGGCACTAAATGGCGCACTGAATTCCTCAAATGGGCTGAGGGGGAGAGCACCCTGCGCTACCAACTAGCGAGGCGGCAGCAAAATTAAAAAGTACTGGACTCTGCACAGGCGTGGGAAACAGTACAAGCCCTGCGCGATCACAACTCCCCTAGCGACACGGACAGCGATGCTGCTGAACTACCTACGTCCCTGTAATGCGATAGATTTCTTACATGCTCCTACACACTATGGATAGTTTCCTCCTACACGCTCACGGATGAACTGCTACTGCACTGATGGCGGGGGAGGGGGGGTTAGCGGGCGGACAACACATACAAATTGCCCCGCAAACGTTCGATCCTATGTCTAAGTTGTCTAGCCTACAGATCGATGGGTGAGTTTTGCTGCAATGGGGTAGGGGGAGGAGGGGGCTGTTTCTTGGTTTTCTTTCTTTATCAGGTTTTCTCTCTTTACAACGAAAGCAAAAGCAGGGCTGAGATGTAGCATGATGATTGTCTGTGTCGGGCTTCTTGATGAGCCCGTGTACATAAGTCGTTTACAATTTGCCGCCCGACCTCCGGGTTGTGGGCTGAATGGCCGTGTATCAGCACTGCAATAAAAATACATTTAAAAAAAAAAAAAATGGGAAAGCCATGTCTGCATATGGAAATGTAATAGCTATACATGTCTGAGTAGAAAAATCAGATGCATTGGCACTTGTAAACTATTTGTTTTTCCAAGTAGAAAACCTCTTCCCTCAAATGCCAATAAGTTTTTTTTTTTTTTATATATATTTTTTATTTTAACAGTAAGACAAGAGTAGGCATTACAGATATCAGGTGTCAAACGGTAAAATGCAGAACAGGGACAGGCGGGGGAAATATTCATACAAAAACCATCATAAGGAACACATGGCCCATCATGATTACGCACATCAGAAAGGAGAAATAAACAGTCTATTATACGATCCAAAACAATCCCACCCGCGCAACCCCGTCCTCAATGATACAGGATAATTAAAGCTAGTGTAGACACCCGGATAATAAAGGATCCGTGGATAGTAAACAGCCCACCTCTCGTAGAAAGGAAAAAGGAAAGACAAAAGGGCCATAGAACAAAACAAAGGCAAACTAAAAAAACCCTCCCCTAACCCCCCACCCTGCACCCCTGCAATGGCTACGGCCTAACCCCACTAACAGCGTGCCTGTCGCCCAAGAACTACCCTAAAAGAAGGGAAAAAGAGAGAAAGTGGAGGAGGAGAAAGCAAACACACTCCCGGTCTCCCGTACCCCCCGCCAACAGTGACCACCCCGAGACGTGGTAAAACCAATAGTCAACAAAATATACGAACCAGTCGGGGTAGTATAGTCAATAACCACCCAACTCCCGTCACAGTATAGGCACAGCCCCGGCATTGCATAAAGCTATTATATCAGATCTAAGTGATCAAGTTCAGCCATGGCCAGTACGATCTTTCATAAGAGTCTTCTTCACTCGAACCGCCATCTTGATGGAAAAGGCAAAGCATTCAGAAAAGTTCATGACAGTGCAGTAGGATCGAATACAGGATAAAAGTTCACAAATCGAACGAGGAAAGGTGTCCAAGAACAGCGAGTATCTCGAACAGTCACTGAGGAACTTGTTACCACACAGAAGACCGTCCATAGATGTGTTAGGTGCCAGCAGAATCGAGCAGGAGACGCTGGCGATAAGCACTGGCTGGCTTGTTGTTGATTGGGGACCGCCAAGGCTCATTAAATCCGGGATCTGCACGGGGACCTCGATTTCAAACGTTCGGTGCACCGCTGGTACCACAGCTAGCTGGAAACTTAACGCAGAGTCGTCCTCAGGTTCCAGGATACCGTCCACTTTCACAATCAGTGTCCGGAACACAGCGATGGTATGCGAATGGAGCGCCCCAATGGCGGCCATAACGGCCTGCAGCGATGGCGTGCCTTCCGTCCGCTCCATCCCCTCTCAGTAGGCGACAGAGCAGGACTTGAACCCCGGAGGCCGGCTACTCCGGGGTAACAGGCCACACAAATCTGATGTTGAACAGTGGGCGCTCCTCGTCTAGTAGAACACACCTTCGCCGACAGCGAGGGCCCCAGCCCGTCGACCCCGGGAGGGCAGCAAGGTCTTCGGGCACCGGACCCCCACCCCGGCAGCCGGTGTGACACGCTGGTGTGTCCTCGGTGTAGGTCATGCACAGGATCGTCACCAAAAATCAACAATTCACAGCACACTTCGGGAGAGCGGGCGCAGTCCAGGTCTCTCGGCCGATGTTGATCAATTCCAACCCGGATAGGCTAGAAATCGAGGCCCCGGCTTCCACACGTTGTTAGGCCGAGAATGGAAACACGGCGTATCTTCGTCAGCCGATGAGGTAGAAAACTCGGGATTGCACCATTAGAAGTAGAAAAACTTCATGAACAAGGAAATCTGGTGTAAGTTCAGGATTAAAGGCAGGATATTCGAGCTGCTGGCGGAGGTCAGCGGAGCCGGGAGCTTACGCGGCCATCTTGATTGCTAGCGTAGCTCCTCCTGCCAATAAGTTTTTGGGGGGATCTCCTCTCAATTATCATAATAAAAAAGCATTTGTTTCTGCCATTCTCAGCAATGAATTTGGGAGAGCTTTCATGAAAGAATACTATTTCAAATATTTGACGCCTAAACACAAACTCTGGTGTCGGTGTACATGTTCACCAACTTCAGCTTTTTCCAATTGACTTACAACAGAGACTTGGCATTGTCGATTCTATGAAGTACATGCAATAGCAGGGAATCCGGTTGAATGTACGCCCCCCCCCCCTCACCTCAATATACACCTGGCACTGTATTTCAAAATCCCCCCTGCATTAATCAGATACCAAATAAAAACTCAGAAAAATGTGGTATACACTTACAAGCGAAGTGTGAGCTCCTAGTTCATGAGAAACCGTATAATCTGCATACTAGGAGCCTGACTGTTGCTGGAGCTTCAGGTTCCATATGTTTACTCTATTTATTTGTAAATGATATAATACATATAAGATATGCAAGGAATTCAAAATCAGTTTAAACAAACGCTATTCTCACGGTTGAAAAACAGAAACTCTGAACCATCAGATGTGCATTCTCCTTGTCAAGGGCTGAACACAGGTGGTATGTTGAGAAAGTCCCCTTCTTGATTCTAGTCTACATTTGCCTGGAGAGCATGGAGTGTATGTACATTACCCCGGACAGACCATGAATGATGTCTAGGTCTGATCAAAAAAGTGGAGGGAGGAAGAAGCAGAGGTTCATTCAGATTCCTAGAGGTACTGGTTATCTATCAGAAAAGGGGTGATCAACCGCATAAGTCTCAATACCAGAGTCTCAGAACTTTTTGTCTCAGAGACCCTCAACCACACGTTCACAAACTGCGGTGTATGTAATTTCAGCTTAGTGTGGTTCAGTGGATAGCGTCATCATCGGATCTTGTCACTTGAGTGTCCCGTTCTATAAGTGATTGCAAAACCTCCACCTGGAGGAAAACTGTCTGGATGTTGACAGTGGTGAGTGGAGTAGAATTATCTCCTATCCTTTAGGTGAATGTTTAATGGGGGGAAAGAGCAGGATAGGAATAAGTCTAAAAACAAAGCTGTGTTTAGTGGATGAGTCACTGGTCCATGACAATTAGTGGTTGGGTCGACATGTTTCAGCCTGGTACAGCCACTATGGGTCTGTGGCCTTCGTTAGAACCAAATAAATATATATGGAGGCCTTATATTTTAAGGCTTCCCGGATAGTGTGTAATTAGTGAGTGGAAGCACTCACCTGTCTTTATCAGTGAGCACACTTTGCTCCAGATGGAACGTGGTTATACGTATGGTCTTTAGGCCTATAACCGTGGGGGAAACAAAGGAACATTAAATGCATGACAAAACTAAAATTGCCAATTTCCCAATTCACCCAGTGTGACACTGAAAAAAGCGTGAGCAGCAATTTCACTGGTGACGGCACAGTTATCTTCCTATAGATATGCAATAGTGAAAGAAAGATTCAGCCAGGGGGAACAGAGACACGGCCTGCTCTCACTCTTGGCAAATGTGTATAAAGAACTGTGAGGTAAAGGATAGCTCTCTCTGTTAGATAATGATAGTGTATAGATAAATCATCCCTGCATTTAATATTGCCAAACATTCTTGCAATTAGGAAATTGGCACAAAGCCAGCAGTAGGGGAAATTACCTACTACACCTTTTGACCTCTAATGACATCACAGGGTGGACTCCTTGTCTCCGAAACTGCTGCCTATCTACTGCTAAGGGGCTAGAGTAAGGGCAAAGAGTAAAAAATATGGACAGTAAAAGTGCTCAGAAATGCCTGTAAGTTTCTTGTACTTTCCACTGCCTCCTGATCCAGGAGACCAGGGATGGTCAAGGCTAGTGCCAGGCATACCAAAGGACAACATGCCTGGGTGGTAACAGTTGCAAGCTGTGGCAACCCTTAATGATGTCCATGATTAAATGGATACGATATATAATTTGTTGACAAACGTACTGGATTTAGTTAAATGGATAAAACAAATCTATGTTCAGCAATCTATCTTCATATAAAAAGCTCGACACACGACAGCTATAAAAGTTCCCCTCTCTCCAGCAACCTCCTTCATACCAGTACGTTTTTAATAAATACCTCTGGGTTCCTTATCAAAGTCATCTGGATGAGGATATAACCACATTGCTATGTTCATGGGTATTTTGATTCACTTTTGTATTTCATTATTCTTATATTTAGAATGTTGGTTACTTATAAAGTCCGCGTGTTCAACTGTGGTTCAAGGGCGTTGCCTGGTATTCCTGCCAGGCTGTGCTTTGACCAACACATGGAAAGGCAGCTCTCTCAGTATTTACTCCTTGGTCTTGTCATCCTAATTAAATAAATACTTAATTAGAACTCCAGCAGCCTGTGAGCCATTTTATTCTTGGAGCTACTACACAATAATTTGGGGAAGAGCGATATTTTACACATTTTCGTCTGCTTCTCCATGTTGTCTTCGCCAAGGTGTTTCAAACCCCACCAAAAAGATATACTCTACAAATCTAACTCGCTTGCCCTACGCACATTTTTAGCCATTTACATGTTACTTCTTACCGTTTTGTTTGGGGAGTGCGCTTTCCATACCCGTTTTAACAGCTTGTTCTCTCTCGTGCGAGGGAGTTGTTGCTCAAACGCGCATCCTCGTGTAGACTGCAGGTGCCTGGATGTCACTGAAGCACGCCAGGGCACGCGTGCATTACAGGAGCGCACTGCGTCACTGGATATTTTTGCGCATGCGCTGAAGTATTTATGTATCACCGGAGCGCACAGTTCACTAGATGTTACTGTGCAATACGTGTAAATATATACGTGCAGGCGGAGCGTTTCCATGCATTAGGTCACCACGTCACTGGAGTTTGACATGCGTTGATTATCTGGTATGATGTGGAAGAAAGTGTCTTATTGTGCGCTTGAATTCCTTCATTACCATTGTGAATTTTCTTGAGAAGCTACCCTTCACTTTGCTGTGTGGCAACTGCGTCATTGAGTGTTCTGGTAAGTGTGAGAGCAAAACCGTACCCCAAAATTTAGATACTCCAAAATGTAGCAGATTCTGCTTTTCCACAGTTTACTGGATCGGAGATGGTGTTAACTTCATTTTAATGAGGCAATGTTTCTCCAGGTTTAGGCATCTACCCGAACAGCAAACTAGCAGAGAAATGTAGCTCATTGAGTAAATGGAGGCCACTCAATAACTGAGTTCTACATCAATAAAGAGTTGGAGGGTTTTATTACAAACAATTTAAATGAGCGATACCGAATAAATGCATACCATGAAGGCTTTCAGGTGTAAAGTTATACAGAGTATGCAAAAGAAAGCAGGAACTATTCTTAGTCTCAATGGGCAGCAAAATCATTAGGAAAACAAATAGCATCCCAAGCAGAACAGGAAAGTCCTCAAAGTCTCTGGCTTACCCACAAAATCAAGGAGTTCTTATAGACATCTTGCATAAAAATTAGTAAAACTGCAGACTCATCGTGGTGTGAGTAAAATTATCATTTTCTTTAGCAAATCAGAACCCAAGAAAAACAAACACCATTACCTTAACATATAAGCACTATCCCATTTTCTCTAATAAACATTCAACACCATCTATCATAATGTCTTCCAGAGATGTTCGAATCAATATGAAACATTAAACAATAAGACTTTCTCTGAAATAATCTGACTAGTGAAAGAACAGAAAACATAGCAACACATATATCAATATTACATCCTCACCATGGAAGATTCAGTGCAACCAGGACAACAACTGGAGTGGAAGGTAACAATTATGGCCTCAGTTTAACTGTGCTCTGTGGAGCCTGAGGGGAGAGGATGTGTGTGGGGGTGGGGTGGGGGGTGTAGTGAGAAGCATGCATGAGTGACAGATAGCTTTCATCTTGTTTAAAATGGAGTTTTACACAGATATGTGGCCTAACTAAAACACATAACTTAATTTTTATACATTGTGAGAAATATGTTGTTATTTATCTTAACCTCTGGAGCCAAATGCTTCCAACTTTTGTTGTACTTACCATTGTATTTCTTGTCATGGTTAATAGTCAGATATTTAACCAACCTAACTTAGTTTTACAAAATCCTAGAAAAAACATCTTATAATGGAAACAACGGTATCACCCTTTGGAGAATTATCTCATAGACATTGATGGAAAGAGATCTATACCCCAAACACAATTATTCCATTTGTTGGGTGGTGCAGCCCAGGACATTTTTAATAATTTGCCATAAATAGAACTGCTTAGAGCACAGTTGTTGATATGGGATAACTATACAGAAGAAGTAATGCATAGGCAGAGGCTTTTCATTGAAGAACCTGGTGTCATACAGGAGCAACACATATTTTTGAAGACAAAGCAAGTTGTGGATTAAACTGCCAAAGACTACATTACTGTGTTGCAAAGTTTACCATCCAAATGTGAATTTGGAGATAACACTGACACATATCCTAAGCGCCAATTATTATTATTTTTTTTTTCTAAGAGGGTTCAAGAAAGATTACTTGCATGTACTTGTACTTTGTGTTGCGATGCCATTTTGCACAGCCCTTTAAGCTGACTACTAGCTTCTGTGTGATACTGCTATCTGCTCCGCACCTCGCACTTTCAGGCACCTGAGGCGGAAGCCGGGTGACCTTAGAGCTCTCTACGCTTTTAATATTTCCTTCATCTCCTCCTTACCTGCATCTCTTTACTTCCGCGCCACGCTACCCTGCCTGCAGCCTCCCTGCCTTCCTAACGGCACATAGAGGTGCTTAGGGAGTCCCGGGGACCTGCTGACGCGCATTTGGTGGCGGCCATCTTGGGGGAGGCAGTTGCATGGGTGGCAGTCTAGTGGTGCAGCTTCGCACCGGACGGCCAGCGACGCCTTAAAACTGCGAACCGGCAGTGTCCTGATCAGACCTTTGCTTGCTCATTTCACCTGAGGCGGAAGCCGGGTGTGAGTGATTTGTATAGCGCTGAAATAACTAGCGATTTTTAAATATATTGTTGCACTTGTTTTTAACTTTTCTTGTACTTTGTGTTGCGATGCCATTTTGCACAGCCCTTTAAGCTGACTACTAGCTTCTGTGTGATACTGCTATCTGCTCCGCACCTCGCACTTTCAGGCACCTGAGGCGGAAGCCGGGTGACCTTAGAGCTCTCTACGCTTTTAATATTTCCTTCATCTCCTCCTTACCTGCATCTCTTTACTTCCGCGCCGCGCTACCCTGCCTGCAGCCTCCCTGCCTTCCTAACGGCACATAGAGGTGCTTAGGGAGTCCCGGGGACCTGCTGATGCGCATTTGGTGGCGGCCATCTTGGGGAAATCAGTTGCACGGGTGGCAGTCTAGTGGTGCAGCTTCGCACCGGACGGCCAGCGACGCCTCAAAACTAAGTACACTCCACTCCGCGCAGCGGACGCGCGCTGCGGAGGCGCCTAAGGAGCGCCGAAGGAAAGCCCGTCTGCGCCCGCCAGCGTCCCGGAGGCGCCTGGGCGCGGGCCTTTTTCTTTTCTCCGGGGTGCTCCTTAGAATGATTACTTTCTCAAGGGACGAGCTTCTTGCTTGGAGATATAACAATGATTTATGTGTCGCGGTCTTTCCTCAAACTCAACAGTCGAACAATAAATGTCCGGCCTGTGGATGGCAACCTGGTGATCGTCGCATCGCCTCTTTGACCCCTCCCTTTTCTAGTACTAGGTGTATGCTGCTTAACACTAGATCTTTAAGCAAGCATGCGGTCGACATCTACAACCTCTTGACAGACTCCAAACCTCACTGCCTATTCTTGACTGAAACCTGGCTGGGGGAGGGTGCGGGACCGGACATTGCCAGCGCCATTCCCCCGAGCCATGTGATATACAGGAAAGATAGAGTTAAGGGGAAGGGTGGTGGCGTTGCTCTGGTCATTGACAGGAGCATTGCTTGCTCCATTATTCCAGTGGACAACATTTTAGGCTGTGAAGTTCTTGCCTTCTCCCTCTCTCTCTCCTCTCATCAATCTTGTATTTGCCTGCTGGTCTACAGACCCCCTGGCCCCATTGGCACCTTCCTTGAAGAACTCCACGCATTGATCTCTACTTTGTGTCTCAGATCTGACCACTGTATGTTGCTGGGCGACTTCAATATCCATATGGATAAGGAGGACGACCCGGACAATATTAAACTTAACGACATCACATCTGCTCTTCAGCTCTTGCCGTATCTCGGCTTATCTACTCACTGTAAAGGACACATTTTGGATCAAATTTTTTCCACGGTGCCCATTGTCCTGACCTCCCTCGCCCCTGCATTGTGGTCAGACCACTTTTTAGCGGACTTTGAGATCCCCTTAATATTAAGAAAATGGCTAACGGACACTGGCGTGATGCGCTTCCTTCTAGGGCTTTCGAGCATATCTCTCCAGCCATGCTGTCCAAGGCCCTCGAGACTCACCCTTGCCCACTTACAGGATCACTTGCAACTGATCTCGATCTTCTTCAGGGCTGGCTGACGCAACAACTGGCCATTCTTGCCCCTCCCGTTCCGCCAAAGCCACGCTCAGTTAGATCTTCTGCCCCCTGGTTCTCTCCGGAGCTGGCTGTTAAACGGCGACAATGTAAACAAGCCGAACGGACTTGGCGCAAACTCTATGATGCTAGCGCCAAAGAAACCTATAGGGCATTGATCAGGGATTATCATCATGACATCGCAGCCTGCAAAAAAACTTATCTGGCCAACAAAATTGATGGTGCTTCCAATTCTTGTAAAGAAATCTTTAAAATAGTTAAGGATTTCACCTCCCCTCCCTGGGCTACTCCCAAACTGATTCACTCTGAGTCCTGGATTACCGAATTGGCAAATGTTTTTGCCAATAAAATCAGGACTATCCAGGTCTCCTTCGGAACCACTACCCAGGACCCCCCTCCCTTTTTAAATCCTCCGGTCCCTCCACAGACACCGACTACCCCCTCTATCTGGTACTTCCCCCCATTATCCCTTCAGTCCTCTCTTGACCTGCTCTCCAAATTAAAATCTGGTTCCCCTCTGGACCCATGCCCTGCTAAATTCCTGGCACTCATGGCCCCTACCCTTAACCATCTTATTAACCCTATTCTTAATCTCTCGTTCAATACGGGTGTAGTACCCCAAGATTGGAAGCAGGCCCTCATTTTGCCCCTTCTGAAGAAAGCCAATTTGAACCCGGATCTTCATCTTAACTATAGACCCATCTCCCTTTTGCCAGCTCTGGCAAAAGTGGCTGAAAAACATGTCCATTCCACCCTGTCCCACTTTCTGGAGTCCCGTGACATCTTGCACAAATCCCAGTCAGGCTTCCGCTCAAATTTGAGCACTGAAACAGCTTTGCTTGAGGTCACTGAGGTGATCAGAGAGACCCTGGACAGGGGGGGAAAAGCTATGCTGGTGATGCTTGACCTATCGGCGGCCTTCGACACCGTCCCCCATGACCGCCTCCTTTCTAGACTCTGGGAGATAGGTCTAAGGGGGACGGTGTTCGAATGGTTCAGGTCTTTCCTCACTGGCCGTCAGCAAACGATCTGGGCTCCACCTTTTTCTGCCGCAATGCCGCCTCTGGAGGTCGGAGTGCCGCAGGGCTCAATTTTGAGTCCCTCACTCTTTAATATCTATATGACCCCTTTGGCGGCGCTTGCGGAGAATTTTGGGGCTCAGATTGTGTCATACGCTGACGACACTCAACTCCTGTTCACTTGTGACAGGGGACGGGACTTTGACAGGGCATCTATTCGGGGTTGCCTTGGGGCTGTGTTTGACTGGTTTAGTCAGCACAGCCTCAAGTGCAACTCCGATAAATCCGAGGTTCTTTTCTTCGGCTGCCCCGCTGACCCTAAATGGAAGGATTGGTGGCCGGAAGCAATGTTCCCTCCAACTGGCGATTCAGGGGTCGCAAAAAACCTGGGCATTCAGGTGGACAACTGCCTCTCCTTTGGGGCCCAAGTGTCTGGATTAGTCGGCAAATGCTATGCCACATTAAAGATGCTGAGGAAGTTCCTGCCGTTTCTTTCCTTGGAACACAGGAAGATCACTGTCCAGGCCCTGATTGGCTCCAGGCTAGACTATTCTAACGTTCTCTACCTTGGTCTGCCCGATTACCTCCTGGCACGTCTTCAGGTGGTACAAAACTCGGCGGCTCGTGCCATCCTTGGCCTCCCCAGAAGAGCAAGGGCCAGCGAGCTTCTTAAGACTCTCCACTGGCTCCCTATGAAGAAGCGTATCATCTTTAAAGCCCTGACCATTACATTTAAAGCTTTGCATGGTATAGGTGCCCGTTATCTGCAGAAATGGGTCTGTTTCTACTCCCCATCCAGATCCTTGCGCTCTTCCTCTCAGGCCAAGGCAGTTACTCCAAGGATCCGTCGTGCTCGCTGTGGTGGGCGCTCCTTTAAACACCTCGCCCCGCAGCTATGGAATGATCTCCCATTATCTCTGAGATCCAGCACCAGTCTTCTGGCTTTCAGGAAAGATCTGAAGACCTTCCTCTTCCTGTAATAACATCGCCTGCTGAGCTATGCTCTGTCACTCGTCCGTTTTTCTTCCTCTCTGGACTTGCTGAGGCTCTGACAGCGCCGGGACACTTCTCGGAGTAGCCGTGCGCTATAGAAGCACCCCCATTAACATTAACATTAACATGTAGGAATCTCATTCTAGTAGAGGTGCTAGATATTGCTCAGAGCATCGAATGCTCCAGTATTTCTGCTATAGCCTTGGTCTCTGAAAGTCCTGTGTGATTAATTGCTGTGTGTGCATTAGGTGAAAGTGAAAAGGGTTCCAGGATGCACTCAAAGAGGAATGGTAGGTGTTATAGGTGTGGGTCAAGGAGCCACACGAAGAATAACCCTATTTGTACTGCTTTGGGTAAAAGTTGCATCAGATTGGGAAAGTGGAGCACCTCCAGGGTGTGTGTTTGAGAGTGGTAAAGGTATGGAGTCAATTAAGGGTGACAATGCGAAAGAGATTGAGCAGGAACTGGTTAGAAATCAAAGAGGGTAAGGGTGTGGCCAGGGTCGGATCGGTAAAGCGGGCACTCGGGCAATGCGCAATGTGCCGGTATCTGAATTGCAGCTGTGGGCTGCTTTTTTGGGCAGCATGGAGGCCAATTTAGCTGTGTCTGTGCTGTTACAGATGCCGCCAGCGGCACAGTGGAGGCCTGAGTGGCCTTTCTGGAGGCAGATGGGCCTCTATTTCCTCACTTTGACCAACGAGGTGGAGGTGTCACTCCCAGTATCTCGCTGGGCCAGCTCATTAAAGTATGCAGATTGACCAAGGGTAGGGGGCCTGAGCAGAAGTGGCCTCACTTATACCAGGGGTAGGGGGCTTGAGCAGAAGTGGCCTTACTTATATTCAGGTGTGGTTCACCCGTGTGAGCTAATCTGTGCACAAAGAGTCCTGGCAGCATATGCATTTTTTTTTAATCTCAGTGAAGTTAATAACCCCCGCACATAATACTTAAAACACTTTAGTAGAGTTTTCCGAAAAGGCACACTCTGCAAATTTGGGCCACTTTTTTTAGGATGCCCGGGCCTATTTTGCATCCCAATCCAACCCTGGGTGTGGCCAAGTAACATGGCTGCCTAGATGTGTTTTTGCAGCAGCTCTGCTGGCATGGCCAAACATCCTGCCGAATCCTGGTCCTGGGCACCCGATCGGCCCTATTTGAGCATCAGAGCAACCCTGGGGCACCCTTACGAACATTTGGGGCTCGCTGTGCCAGGGATACTCGCCAGATTGCAGGGCCCTCTGGGTGTGGAGCTGTGACAAGGTCTGCAACGTGGCTGGGCTGCAGAGGGAAACGCCATAGCGTCTCAGAGTGCACTATGGGTTTGCTGTGCGGGGCCCCGAACATTGTTTTGAGGGCTGCAGTGCCCATAAATGCTTGCCAGGATTCTGCTGCAGGCCTACAGCATGGCCCCCGGTGAGGTTGGAAGGGGCCGCCAAACTAGTGAATGTGGCCCGGCAGCAGGGCTCCCATGTACAATGATGGAGCGAGGTCTGAATAGAGGCTGGGCCTGCAGCCGAGACCAGCCCACGGAGCGGCTGACATACTGCTACCCCTTCAGTATTAGGGACTAGTTCAGAGGAAGCCTGGACCCCCCAGGGGCACAGTCGGTGTCTGGAGGTGGTGTGAGGGTCCCAGCTAAGCCCAGGGCTACAGGGGGCCTACATCCTGGCCTTTATCCTGGCAACAGAGGACTGGAGCAAGGCACCGTAGGGGAGCAGCAGTCAGAAGCACATGCTACCCCTGGTTCTGAGTGAGCTACCACAAAGAGCTGGGTGGCAGGGGCCAGCCGTGGTCTGGCGGCAAGTGCAGAGCTGGGGCTGGGTACCGAGTGAGGCCCTCTGGATATGGTTGTACGAAGGAGGTAGGACATTGTTACTGTGCAGCCCCTGATACGCCTGGCACCGGGTGGGGTGATCTCCAGGAGACTTGGACAGTGCCGCCCTGGGCGGACCAGCTGGAGGGTGAAGAGGCTGGGCGGGAACCACATGGACTCGTGAGAGCTTGTGACTCATCTAGAGGACTATGGGGAACTCTCCTTGGCTGTGTCTGCCTTGAGACCCTGCTTTGTGGCACAGTTGTGGGACTGGCATGAGGGAGTAGGGGAGCCCTTGAGGTGCCTCCATAAACTGAACTACTGACCTGGCTGGCGGTGGGCATTGTAGTGCCAGCTGGTCCCTGTTCCCCTAACAGACGGCAGCGGGGACGGCCCTTGTGAACAGTCTGGCGAGGGCATTGATGGTCTGAACAGGTGTGTTGGCATTGGGCTCCCTTCTGGGGGTGGAAGACAGAGGTGTGTGGACATTGGGGCATGGTAGGGTATTCAGATGGGAAAGGACAGGTCTCCCAAGCAGAAGTAGGCACGGACAAACACCATCAACAACTATACCCTTCCAAGGCGGCCAGGAACAATGTCAGAAGAACAACCCCAACAGACATGCAAGATGGATTCAGGGGGCCCTACCCTGGCGGACCTCATGACTGAGATTATAGAGTCCAGAGAGGCGATGGTGCTCAAAATTGATACAGTGACCATTGAGGATAACCTCTTAAGGATGGATTGTCACAAAATGGCACACAGGGTTACCTCGGCGGAAGGAAATGTTTTGGTGCTCCAGCAGGAGGCGAATGCCTTGAAACAGACTGTGGTGTCTCTCCAGACATAGTCGGCTAGACTGGAATATCGTGTGGAAGATTCTGAAGGACGCTCTCGCTGAAATAACTTGCACCTTTTGGGATTCCAGAAGCATGCAGCGGGACAATCTGTTGAGCTTTCCCTGGAAATTTGATTTTCAACACCTGGAAACCACAGAAACTCTCGAAAATGTTCACCATCTGGCGCCTGGCCTGAGGCTGGAGGTGCCTCTGAGGGCCTTCATAGCCCGTCTCTTCAATTATCTTGCTCTGGATGTTTTTCTGCAGGACGTTTGACGCGCTGGACATTACAATTCGAAGGCCATAATATTATGGTGCTACCGGTTATACACGGAAAGTCCAAATATTCCAAAAGTACTAAGGGGTATATTTACAAGGGAATTGCGCCCCCGAAACAACACTTTTTTTGATGTTCTGGTAGTTTAACGCCCTGCACCATATTTACAAAGTGGCATTAAGCCACTTTTTGTGACTTAACGCCGCTTTGTAAATATGGTACCCTTTCATGCAGGTATCTGCATGAAAGGGGCATGCAATGGGTGTTGCTGTGGGTGTGCCACCGCAACACCAATTGCTTTTTGACACTTCCCCAGATTTACAAGGAGGTGCAATTCTGTGGCAGTGCCAACAACGAACGCCATGCAATAGCAAGCGTTAGAATGGTGCAGGGAGAAGAAATGCATTTATTTCTCCATGTTTTTGCTTTTTCTATGTGTGCTGCATTCGTCTCTCACTGATGGGCAAAATAGCCCTGGTTAAAATGATCAGTTAGCCACTCTGCTTGTGTGTTTTCTAGGGCACATTGTTTAGTATACCCCACCAGACATTGAAGGAGCTGGGCAAACTTACAGTGGATCTTTTATGAGCAGCAGGGAGGAAGCGGTTGGGGCTACTCACTCTCAAGAGGACATAGAACCATGAGGGATGGAGGTTCCTTGTATAGATCTTTATTACCTGGCTACCCAACTTCAGCATGCAGCCCACTTGCTGGACTGTGGAGGTAACCAGGATAAACATTTGTTGGAAAGGACGCACAGGTCTGTCTCACTACCCAAACTTTTAATGTCTGGAAATAAGGTCCCCAGCTTTGTGCCCTTTGTGGTTGAACAGGTATGCAGGGCATGGGAACTTGTGGCCGAGGGGTGCTGTGTAGAGCCCCATACGTGCCTGAATTAAACATAGGGTTTCTGCGGCCATTTGTACTGGTTGCCCAGCAGATGAAGGGAGTAAAGTGGAGAGCGGGGCTGTGAATTCCTGCAGGATCTGTATCCCAACAATAGATTTATTACATCAGCGGAGGCAAGCAAAACATTTGACTCGGGGTCTGGCCAACTCCTGCAGTATGCAAAACTGGCTGCCACAGTGCGGGGTATTTGGCCTCATTCCCTAATGTCCCAGAGATATCTAGGGTACTTGTGGATCTATTGGGTCTGGCGAGCAGGAGGCAATTGGTCTCGAAGCTTTACAAAGCGTTGCGTGAGGATGCCCCTTCACCAGCACTGGCAATTCAGGGTAGATGGCAAGATGTCATGGGGGAGCAACTCATGGAGGTGGAATGGCAAGAGGTCCACAAGGTGGTGTCTAAGTCCTCAACAAATTCCAGCTTCCAGCTCATTCAATATAACTGTGTACACCAAGTTCATTTGACACCCATGGTACTGGGTATCACTTACAGGGGCCGTTCGTCCTCCTGTCCCGGTGTATTGAAAATGCAGCAGATTGTTTTACATGGGGTGTGGTGGTGTCCACTGATACAGGAATACTGACAAAAGGTTGGGGTGGCGGTTGAGCATTCATCTGGTTGGCCGATTTTCCAGATTGTACAAATGTGACTGCTTGGACTTATTTCCAAGCCGAAGAAAAGGCAACACAGTTGGCGGTTTATACTCCTTGGGTTGGTTCTGGCAGGGCATAGAATCGCGATCAGATGGACCTCTCAGATTCCGCGACTGATCTCAGATTGACTGCAGGATGTGATCAAGCCGGCTTCGGCAGAAGAGAAGCACATACGCAGGACTTGCATGGATGATAAAGTAGCATAGGATATGAGGGCATGGGAGTTGTTGCTCAGTGACTTATTGGAGCCCCGGAATGCAAGACCCCCATGAAGTGGGAGGGAGTGGTAGGAAGAGGAATGGTAGACCTTTGGCACAGACTTGCACAAGAGGGACACGTAAAGTGCAGCTGCTGGTAGGGAGCCGCAGTGTTACTGACATGTTATATGTATGTGCTCTGGTGAAGTGGATAGGAATATTAGAAGACTGATACCATGGTGCCAAAGTTACTGCAGTAGAAGTTTGAAGTTTATAGGTTTGTATAGCGCTGAATCACCCATGAGGGTATCTCGGCGCTGTGGAGGGTGAGGAACATCATAGACAAGGGGACGATTAGAAGAGGTGGGTTTTTAGCATCTTTCTGAATTAGGCCAGATTTAGTCCAGAACATAGATGAGATGGTAAATTATTCTAGAATAGAGGGGCAAGATAGGAGAATGCCTTGCCACCGCTACGTGCCTTTTTGACTCTGGGGATGATGAGCAGATGCTCAGTGCTGGACCTGAGAGTTCGAGCTGGGGTGTAGGAGGAGAGCTTGTTAGAGAGATACAAAGGGCCCTGACCATTGCGGGCTTTATAAACAATGCAGCCTATTTTGAATTTTACCCTTTTCCTTATAGGGAGCCAGTGGAGTTGGTTCAGGAGGGGTGCGGAGGGTGTTCTCGCTGGGGCATTGACAGTGAGTCGGGCAGCAGTATTCTGCACCACCTGCAGTTTATTAATGGCAGTTTCGTTGGCTGAAAATAGTAGGGCATTACAGTAGTCGAGTCTACTAAGTACCAAGGCCTGCATGAGTGTTTTATTGGTGGAAGAGGGTAAAAGGGGAAAGATCCTTCGCAGGAGGTCAAGAATGTAGAAGCAGGAGCTTGCAGTAGTGTAAGCGTGTGTGTCATGGGTGAGTCTGTGATCAATCCTGACACCTAAGTTCTTGACCACTTCTTTAGGGATAGGAGCAGTACCCAGCTCTTCCGGCCACCAGGTAGGTGACCAATAAGTGGCAGCTCCTCCAAACAACATGATTTCAGATTTGCCCGCATTAAGCTGTAAATAGTTGTTATGCATCTAGGCAGCGATCGATTTCATGCCTTCAGAGAATATAAGTTCGATGTCAGGTGTGTTTTTATCAAATGTAAGTAGGAGCTGAGTGTCGTCAGCGTATGAAATGGGAGTGGGGGAGGGGTCTTGTTCATGGATGACATTATGAGTCTCTATGTGATGGACAAAGTTTATAAAGCTATGTTCATGTATGTTACTGACCTAATAAAAAATATATTTTAAAAAACACTGAAAAGAGGAAAAACATATATGGCAGCCTGAGTGTCAAGGAACCATTAGTCATTGCATATATTGGTGGCATTACTTTTAATGTGATGCCACTTTCCGGATCTCCTAGCACAAGTCTTTGTAATGTCATGTGTGCGAGAAAGAGGTATTAAAAGCTTTTGATTGAAGTGAGCTGAAAACATTTGGCAAACAAGATATGCACATGCTTGAGTATTTTATTGATGAGCTGCAGTTCATGGGGCATAATACTAAAAAAAATTGTATGTGTCTGAAAAGGAGTATGGAATTGTTAGTCGGCATGATTTGGACCACTGGGTATTATTTGAAATCTGGTTTCTGAGTGTCCTATTGTTTTTGGGGATGTGCTAATTATGTCAATTATTAATAATAATATTGATGACATTATTGCCAAATATAAGCACGTTTTTAAACCCAAAATTGTATTTTTGGGCTGCTTCTTGGACAGGCGTTCCTGATCCTTAATTTATTTCCTCAATCACCTCTTCACCCACTCCTCGCGGCCCCCGCTCCGCGGGAGCCGCTCGAGGCCAACGTCACCGGGGATCCACTGCCTACGCGAGGAGCTGCTGGAGACGCCCTCCGCCCTTGCGGGACTGCGAGGACCAGCGGGCGTTGCGTTTCTTGACTCGCCGCAGCTGGTCCTCTTCCCGCCCCCCTCCCGCCTGGACTAAAAGAGCTGCGGGCAGGGTCCTGGGCGCTTGCTGCTGAGAGAGGGCCAACGAGCTTTTTGGGCTGCTTCTTGGACAGGCGTTCCTGATCCTTAATTTATTTCCTCAATCACCTCTTCACCCACTCCTCGCGGCCCCCGCTCCACGGGAGCCGCTCGAGGCCAACGTCACCGGGGATCCACTGCCTACGTGAGGAGTTGCTGGAGACGCCCTCCGCCCTTGCCGGACTGCAAGGACCAGCGGGCATTGCGTTTCTTGACTCGCCGCAGCTGGTCCTCTTCCCGCCCCCCTCCCATTATAATCAGAAAGCGTCTCCCGCGTACGCGGGACGCGCGCTGGGCCAAGCGCGGAGCTAAGCCCGGGCAAAGGGCGGGCCGTTTGAGGCCGTTCGAGGACGGCTGAGACCGGGACCGGGCCACCCCCCCTGAATTCCTACATTGCCACCTCCAGTACACCGGATCTAAAATGTGTACCAGGGAAACAAGGAGCAAATCGACAATGGCTGCGACAGGAGAAGCTAAAGGTACACTTGATAAATATTTCGTCAAAGCGGGATCACTCTTGATAGAGGAAATTGAAGGGCTCGAAAGACGAATTTCCCAAGAAATTGATTGGGTACGGAGATCATCGATAGGTCCACTGGCCCTGGCCGAAACACCAGAGGGAGGGCCCCTGCCCAATGATTCCAATAATGGGGCTTCAGGGGCCAACCACTCAATCGCAAATTCCGACCTTGATGACATGAGCTTGCTGACCCTTCCAACGGGCCAAACACTGCAAGTCACAATCCCAACCCCTTGCCTCGATTCGGCTCTAATCTCCACCGTCGAGAATGCCCCAGGTTTCACAAGGGGGGCAAAGGAAGGAGCCATTCAAAAAAAGAAGAGAGGAGAGTCTATTAAGGGAACCAAGGGAGGGAGAAATGTAAAAACCCCAAAATCGAAGCCCCCAAGGAATACTTCAAGGGTGGGGGATAGTAGTGTGCGCAACGTATGCGAGGATAGACCAGAGGTTTTAGCCACTGATATTGTTCATCTAGACCAATTACCTACTTTTAATAATACCACACTGCAATCCTCCTCTGAGGATATTACACTCGCAGATATAGGTGCACTCATGAGGTCCCTTTTAAGCCCCCTAGAAGCCCGCCTGATTAAAATCGAAGCCAGGCTGGTTAATATTGAAAAATCCACAGTGCAGCTGGCAGATAGCCTAAAACTAGAAACAAAGAGAGCTAAAGGGGGGGCAGATTCAACCCTGAATAACCCCCAGGAGCTAATAACCGCAAACACTATAAAGGAAAAAGGCACATTGACTAGGCAAAATATGAAACAAAAACCTAGTGAAATTAAGACTTCCCAGCCTGTGCCCAACGGAAAATCAACTAGCCAGCCTACACATACCCAATCGCCCCCACCCCCTGTATTAGATATAACCACCCATCCTAATAATAATCCTAACCCCTCAAAAAACCTACAGAGTGACCAGCAACCCCCAGGTATAGGAAAAACAACATACACAGAACTGTGAACCTACCTCCAGAGGCGTCCCCTTATACACTAATCCTCGTGGGGGTACCTGAGCTAAAACCTACTACCATTGAGACAATGCCTTCTCTCAAAAATAAGGTTATCGATTGGCTATCCAAACATAGACCTCTGCCACCTGGTACAACTAGTGACATTCTTACGGTGAGAAGGGTCACCTGGGTAGGTAACATGAGGAAAACGATCGGCGGGGACTATGTCCTGGTCAGCTTTCGAGATCCCACGACAGCCTCATACATCTGTAGTTGGCCCCACCATGAACAAGAGAATCTCATTCAGCCCCTTCCCCTGTCATTTTTCTATCCTTCAAGCGCATACGCAATTGACGAACATAGATGGGGGCACCATCAGGAAACGGGGGGGAATGGGAGATTAAAAATGGAGGCAGGAGGGACCCCTACTATAATAGGAGAAGGGCGCACGAATTTCCATCCACATATGATGAAGAAGAAGGCTGGGAATTTCCTAACAGGAGGGGGAGCAGATGGAGGGGAGAAGTGAGAGAAGTCCCCAGGCCATATCGAAATTACCAGCCAGTCTATTTGCCTACCTTTAATAGGTACAGTTGCCTTGAGACAGTCGATTGACAATCCAGGATGAATACCATAGAGCAATTCCAATTAGAATCTATAGAGGACAGTGAGGAGGAAAACAATATCCCTGGACATACCATGCTCCCGTGGGAAAATCCACCCCCACCGAAGGATCCCGTACATTTACAAGATCAAGCAGATCCTATAGCAGACCAGACCGACAGCAGTATGATTATTGAGACAGGTGAGGGGGAAGTTCAAGACCACCCTATGGCAAATTTGGCAATAGATGAGTTGAACCATATCCTCCAACGACCTATAACGCCACCCCCACTGACCCTGATCTCATGGAATGTCGCCGGGCTGGCTAACAAACTGGACTGCGATGAGTGGGTCTCCTTCATTAATTCTAAAAATATCTGCCTGTTCCAGGAAACTTGGGCCAGAGAGGAGCACACTTGCCAGGGCTTTGCAGTATTCTCAAAACCCGCAAAATGGGGTGGTCGAGGTCGACCATCTGGAGGACTGGCTATTTGGGTAGCTTCCCACTTGGCTTGCAAGGCCAGCTCTATAACTGTAGACTCGGACGATATATTGGCGGTTCTGTTGGAATGGCCAAATTCTAATAAAATGGTAATAATAAATGTTTATTCGAGACCAGTACCTATAACAAGGGAATCTACCACGATTGAGGAACTTTCCACCTTTTTGAGTCAAATGCCAAGGGAGTCCCATTATTTGGTCGGAGGGGATTTGAACTCGCATTACGAGCCGCTGCCTGGGCTACTTGATGGACCCTCCCTAGAGGAGGATTCAAGATGGTTGGTACCGGCTCCGGAGTCACCCCCACCTAGGGCATGGACCCCCCTCGCCCTACAGATAACCGCCCTCACACTCAACTATGGCCTCAGGGCGTGTAATGGGCGTACTAAATCAGACAATCCAAGTAAATGTACCTTTAATAAGGTAGAAAGCGAATCTCGATTGGACAACGTCCTAGTCCAATTGTCATCCTGGGTACGAGTCATCGATTTCAAGATAATAGATAGAATGGACAGTGACCACAACGCCCTGGAGCTAGAATATGCCGTGCTAGACAATGCTGACAAGGGACGGGAAGAACAAAGGGCAAAATTAGGACTACTTCTTGAGAATAACCGAAGGAGAGTGAAGTGGGGGAATTTGCTCTCAAGCGGCGATAAGTTACCTAGGCTCCTCGCTAAAATAATCCCAGTACTGGAAAAGGCCTTTGCCTTTGGGGAAGAACCCAGCAATGGAGAAAACAGAAAACAGCTAGGGCAAATACATGAAGATCTAATTAACACTTTGGAATCAGAGCTTTTCTTCAAGGGAACAGCCAGAACTAACAGGACACACAAAAAGACCTGGTATAATGCCACATGCTGAAACTCCAAACGAAACCTTTTGCTCGCTGTTAAGGCGGGCCGAAGCAAGGAGGAAATCCATGCCAGGAGAGGGGCATACAAGAAACTCTTGGTAAACGCAAGGCTGAATGGGACCAAGACTATTGGGAGAAACTCATGGGTGCATTAGCCACCAGAGACTCCCGTAAATTCTTGCGCATAGTTAATCATGGCTCGGAAGATCTTCCCTCGGCAATCGAACCTAACATTGCCCGGAGCGTGTGGCAAAACCACTTCCAAACTCTATATGCACCTGAGGACGAGGCTCTGGGATACATCCCTTTTACTCTATCGAATGTCCCGGATGCCGAACCCTTCACTGAAAAAGAAGTTCGGGCAGCCATTGGAGGGCTGGCAATGGGCAAAGCTCCTGGCCTCGACGGGGTACAAGGTGATCTTTATAAGCAGGAGCCAGGGATATGGGCCCCCTATCTCATGTTGGTATTTAATGCGGTTCTGGCTGGAATGGAGGTCCCGGATACTTGGCTGGGAGCAGAGGTGGTCCCAATATTTAAAAAGGGATCCCCTCTGCTACCAGCCAACTATCGTCCCATCAGTCTTATCGACGTTTCTCAGAAGCTTTTCGGTAGGCTGATGCTGGACCGGCTCCAGAATTGGCTGGAGGACATGGACACCCTCAGCCCGTACCAGGCGGGATTCAGGAGGGGGGTCTCCGCGGTGGATCAGATTTTAGACTGAATCTCATGTACTGGAGGACTGCATTGGTCGAGGGCGGCGCGCTGTACACGGTTTTTGTGGATCTGCGCGCCGCCTTCGACCTGGTTCCTAGACAGAAACTGTGGAGGGTTATGGCGGAGATGAGCGTCCCAGAGGACATTCTGGCAGTCCTGATGAAATTACACCATAACAACTTCGCTCGTGTCAGGTACGGAAGAAGCGGTAACTTAACAGAAAGATTCCCCGTTCGCAGGGGGGTGAGGCAGGGTTGTGTGCTTGCACCGACCCTGTTCTGCCTCTTTGTGAACGGGGTGATCGAGCACCTGACAAGGATAGCCAACATCGACACCCCGAAACTGTGCGGCAGCAGGGTGCCCGCAATAATGTTTGCGGATGACACCCTGCTGCTGTCCAGACCGCCAATGGGCATCCAGCGAGTGTTAGACGGCTTTCTGGACTTCTGCGTAGTAAGGGGTCTCGAGGTAAACCCCCAGAAAACTAAATTTAATATTCTAAACCCCTTGCCCTCCAATCGCCCTAATCCTATGCTAGGCCCGACAAGCTTGGAAAGGGTGTATACATTTGAGTACCTGGGGATGACATTGAATCAACATCTGACATGGGGGGCACACCAAACAAAAGCTAACATGAAACTATCCCAGAAGGCGGGGGCATTCTACGAATGGCCAGCAAATCATCCCATCGCCCACCAGGCCCTGCACTACAGATCTATAAAGCCCAGGCAAGGGGGGCAGTCACTTACGGTGGCAAGCTCTGGGGCCACTTACAATCACAAAGCCTCCAAATTACAGAAAATAAATTCCTTAGGCAGCTGACAGCTCTCCCGCCAGGCACGCCATTATTACCCCTGAGACTGGATCTGGGCGTGAGGCCCATTACCGAGGAGCTCGGTCTCAAACCACTAACTTTCTGGCGCCGCCTCTGGAGTAGCCAAGATCTTACCATCTACAGAACTGAGCTCCAGGAATTTCTAACACTACCTAATGCAGCCAACTTGCCCTGGCTAATCTACATCAGGAGGATCTGTGAAACTCTCAGAATGCCAGAACTGTGGTTAGACCCGGAAAATGCCTGTACCAGAATCTCAAGGAAAATGCTGTCTAGAGCATATTATGACCACTTGCTTGCACGGGCTCTGGAGGGCACCTATGAGGGATCCTTAACATCTCAGTTTATTAAAAATAAGGATTCCTATAACCTGGAAGCTGTTTTGAACGATATAACTCCACCCCTTACAAGAAAGTTATTCCTACAGTGGAGGTACGGGACTCTTCCCCTCAGGTCCTTTACAAAATCATGGTCCGGCGAGTCGGGAATAGGGACATGCCCGGTATGTGCCCAGTCTGAGGAGAATGAGGTTCATGTAGCATTCATATGCGGAGCTTACAGAAAAAGCAGAAAATATTGGCTGGTCCCTGTTCTTAAAAACCTGGGATTCAGAACATTGCTACCCGCATATAGAGTTTTAAAAACTGACCTATCCCCATTGATTGTTTTTTCCATGGCTAAATTTTTAACTGCAATGTGGTATGTTCGTACTAGATTGGTAAAGGGAGGCGGAGCGTCTTAACTATTCTTTTAGCCCTTGATTAATTAAAATTGTTCTTAAAGTTGATTTTAACCACTAATGTATTCTAGAAAAACGATATGTTTATTCTTTGGTTTTAATCAATGTGAGATAATTTGTATATCTTTTATGATCAACCGATCGAAATAAAGATTTGAAATTGAATTGAAAAATTGTATGTATGAAAGGATTTGAGGATGCAATTAAGTGAAACAAAATTAGCCATTCCGCTGAAAGTGTCAGTGAGGACTTAAAAATACTCGACAGTGTGTGTGCTGGGGCTGTCTTTGAACCAACTGACTCATCAAAATGGGGTCCTGCAGTAGGGGATGCAAAAACAAAATTCAGGGAAATTTGTTCCCACTATAGCAATATCATGACAGACTGTCACACATTGCCTGGGATACACGAAACATTGACAGTGGTTGAGGTTGTGGCTTACTTTTCATTATTACATCTCAAATGCGCTCATTATTAGGTGTCCACGCCTGAGTCATCAAAGGACTTGACTCCATTTGTGACTCCTGTTGGTGTCTTTAAATATTTGAGAAAGCCTTCAAGCCTGGCATCCGCACCCACGGTCGTTTAGATATTAATGGATGTGTTATTAAAGGCATCATGAAGGCCAATGCGTTTCATGATAACATCTTGATTTTCGCACAAAACGCCCAAGAGCACAGTTTGATACTAGATAGAGTCTGCAGATGTTGTGTACGCGGGGCATGACCGTGTCCCATGATACAGGCACATTTTTACAAAATAAAGCGGGTCATTTAGGACACACAATATCTGCCTATGACATCAGCCCACAGGCTGATTTGTTGCATAGAGCACCAGTTCCAACAGATAAGGATTTGCCAAGGCTGTTTCTGGCTAACCTAGCATTATGCATGACTTGTACAAATGTATGCTGTAACGCCTGCATCTTTGAGAAAATTGCTGCGAAAATGTTTTTAATGTATCTGGGGCAAGGAACAAGATGTTCCATTTGAGTCTGTAAAAAAGTTGATTACCACAGTACCATCACTGAGACAGTCTGATTGTAATGCAGTAGGTTCTGTGACAGTTAATGCTAGTTCAATTAGGACTGTGTGCAGTTTTGGAATAGTCGCATGACAACAGGGCGTATAATGTAGCTTTTATCTTACAAACCATCGGAGGATGTCTTCTCTGCAGAAGATATGCCTCCTGCATGACATCAGACAATAGAACACAATTTGTTTCATATAAGATGGTGACATTTTGCACCAAATAGTATCAATCAAGAAAAACACCATTGTATTGCCTTACAGCGAACGGCTTAGTGGAGGCCACAAAGGGAAATAGCATTTACAATGCAATCGTTACCACAGAATACCTTTACCACGCATCCATACCACGTATATGCCTTTACCATGCATGCGTCTTCACCACGCACATTTTTACCACGCATATAGCTTTACCGCGAAAGCCTTTACAGCGAAAATGTCCCAGAGGACAATTGAACATGACTACAGCCCAAACTGCTGGATGGAATTACACCACATTTGGCAGGAAGCTAGATCTTGGTACACAGATCATGCTTTTTAGGTCTCGATCTGGCGAAAGCGCGAAGCGCGCTCTCGCCGCGAAACTATAGCTGTCAGCTCAGCCGACAACGAGTGGAGACAAGAGATGGCCACGTGCAGATTGAGAAGCATGGCAGAGTCGGATTCCGACGCGCGCCTTGGGATTGGGTCGCGCGCGTGAGCTTCTACCATAGACAGCTCACGTCGCGCGGCTTGTATGTTTCAGTTTCGTCGTTACTCATGCGTGTGGCCGATAGAGAGGAGCCGAGCATCGGCGCCCGTGGAGGCATTGCTAAGCACAGGGGGAGACAGCGTCCCGGATACCAGCACGTCCCCACGAGGTAGCGACCATCCTGTTGACGTGCACAGAGGAGTCGGAGCCCACCCTACTGTGAAGCGCTCTGACGCCTTCGGGTAAAGTCCACGCTATATAAAAAAAAAAGTTACCTTCCTTTGGTTTCGGAAAGATTCTTAGCATGTTCGATGTGCGCACGTTCATTGGCACTGGTTGTATGAATAACTTCTGAAAGAGGTCCCTGTAAGCTTCAGCACTTTCATATAAATCTGCCCGTTGTCTCCTTTGAGTCATGAGGCATTTTCTTAGACCCAGGGGTGTTAAGAGACGCGAACAATACATGCACAGCATGGTTGTGAAGTGGCAAGAACATCAGATTTGTCACCGAATAAAATGCAGGCGGCGTGGAGTGAGTAATTATGTGAAGGGTCTGTTCATGCCATTTCATGAATGTCAGTCCAAATATGGGAGTGCTCCTTCTGTATAGAGTTGCGTAAAGGGATGTGAACTAAATTCTCAAACTCCATACATTTTGCTGTGGGTGGCCTGCATCCAGAATGAGTAGCTTTAGGTGAGCTGTGCCCCTCAACAGATATATAGGCGATAGAAATGCGTAGATTGCCATGAAGGCTCTGAAACGCACTGGGCATTTCTCTCCGATAACTGCAATCCCAACTGCGCCGCACCTACTTTGCACACCAGGTTGTATGCATGCCCAGTGACATTTAGTGTGTCGTTCTTGCACACGAAGTCCACTATTAGTGGCTTGCTACAACTCTCACCAGTACTCCGCTACCACTCAGTGAAGTCGGTATTGCCCACCTAGTAGAGAGGATTGTTTATTTGATTTATTTTTGGTTTTTGCAGAGCGCCCTGTTATCCACAACGGGGCCTACTGGTGCTAGAACTGCTCTGGTAACTAAAGGGTAGAGCTAGCTGTTGGGTGAAAAGTCGTGCTTTCAAACTTGGCTGCACAACCTCCCTGTTAGCCTGTCCCTGTCTTGATTGTGTATGTGAAAATAAAGGATTCAGTGGCTTACAAATAAAACTGCTGTGCTGCACACCCTCCTTATGGACTCGTCTCTCACCAGTGTTCAGCGCTACAAGCAGGGTAGAAGCATTTTAATTATCGGGTTTGGTCCTCCGTATAATAGATCCGATCTGGTTTAAGGAGTTTTTTAGAAACGCACCAAGAGTAGATGCAACATTTTGAAAGAGGGATTTTTGAAAAAAAAGTATTTGCAATGCAATAGGTCTTGCATTTATGTGAGTTTAAGCTATTGGTATTGTAAATCACAATGCCTTTTATTTATGTTTTAAAAACAAAAATAAAAGGCATTGTTATTTGCAATGTCAATAGCTCAAACTCGCGTAAATGCGAGACCTATTGCATTGCAAATGCTTGTTGTGATTTGGTCTAATTCTGTTCAGTAGTTTGGGAGATATTAACTGGAAAACAAATTTGTAGATATAGGGACATGGAGCATCCGCAGATCCAACAGTACCTGTGCTGTAATCTGATTGGCTACCACCACTTCAACTAGGAAGTGTTGGCAGTCAGCTTGTGGATCAGCTGATCAGTGGCAACATTGGATACATTTGGATCTTTGGAAGAAAGCCCCTGGGTGGGCCAAATCTCAGGGGCCTGCAGGTATTATAAATATAAAGGAGCGGGCACATGGGACCCCTCTCCAAGGCTTAATAAAAGCACCGGGGACCGCCACCTACTCAGGGCTATTTATGAGGTTAATGAGGGAGATATCCTTACAGACCCCCACCTGTCATTTGAGATGTCATCAGTGATGTCACTGACCATGGCATGAGTGATGTAATATGTGAGGTCTTAAGCGGTGCATTGCGAGGGTGAAAGTTATAGTTAACTCAGCTAACTATAACGGCTGAATTTCTCTGGTTTTGTACGAGTGAAACCTCCCTGTAACCTATGTTACAGGGAGGTTTCACTATATATATATATATACTAGCAGCCCGTCCCGACGTTGTCCGGGTATGAAATAGAATGTGTGTAATGTGTATATGGCAAGGGCAATTTATTTTAAAATCTCGCGTTAGACAACATTTTTTGTTTCATTAGAATCGGGACGGAGAAGGCCCAGCTGCAGCCCTGGTTGATGTTAGCAGGCGCGTATAATTGGTGTAGTGATCCACCGCCTGAGCCCGGCTACAGCCCTGGTTGATGTTAGCAGGCGTGTGTAATGTCGTTGAATGAGAGAGTTATCAGCCGCGCGTAAATCCATTTAATGAGAGAGTTGAGTGACAGCGAGTAGGAGAGGCTGCAGTAATTGTCCCAGCAGACACGCTCATTTGCGTGTTCCCCCGCTTGAGGCCCAGATGAAGGCCTGTTTGATGTTAGCAGGCGTGTGTTCTCCCGCTAGAGGCCCAGCTGCAGCCCTGGTTGATGTTATCAGGTGCGTGTAATTAGTGTACTGATCCGCCGCCTGAGCCCGGCTAGACCCCTGGTTGATGGTAGAAGGCGCATGTAATTTCGTTGAATGAGAGAGTTCAGTAACAGAGCTCAGGAGAGGCTGCAGTAACGTTACTTACCACGCCTCCAGCTGAACGCGTTTGTCACGCCCCCAGCACACGGCCACAGCAGACAATCTTCTGATTAATGTACGAACCACATGGCATGAAGGGCGGAACGTAGCACACGCCCCCAGCGTTTCTCACGCCCCCAGTGTGCCCTTTGATGCGGCGCAATTGCGTTCACATGGCATGAAGGCCGGACACACGCCCCCAGCATTTCTCACGCCCCCAGCGTGTCACACCCCCAGCGTGCCCCTTGATGCTGCGCAGCAACGTAATTGGCGCTTGTATGTGCGACTCACATGGCATGATGGGCGGACACACGCCCCCAGCATTTCTCACGTCCCCAGCGTTTGTCACGCCCCCAGCACACACCCACAGCCCACAATATGATGGCCGTACCACACGTCCCCAGCGTTAGTCACGCCCCAAGCCCACGCCCACAGCATAACGCAGACACGCCCACAAGGGAATGCTTTGTTGGCACAGTTATTTTACCTTTTAAATGTATATTGTGGCCGTCTGCATAGCCTATGTCCTTCTGCTGCAACTGCCCTTTCGAACGCTGTATTGGGTGTTGTGATTGGTGCTGTGGTTACTGAGATTACCCGCCTCAAAGGTTTGGGCTCTCTCTTTATAATATTAGTATGGATAAAAAGCTATTTTTACAAATGGGCATAATGCTGCACCTTTGCCAGTGTTGGACTAACGTTTCAGGCAGTCTGGTTGTCTGACACTGACAGATGGGCTAACTTGAAAGGGCCAGCATGTAGGCTAGTTTTTAGGTCCTATCATGGCCCACCAAAGGCCAATTCAGCACTGTCTGCCTCCATTTGTCTCCTCACAAGGCCGCCCTAAGATAGTAGGGCTGGCTGTGAGATATAAGGTGTTTTCTTTTGTCTTGTTCACCTAGATCACATTTACTTCTTTTACCATTAATCCTTTTCTGCAACACCAACTAAAGATTTGACATAGTTTTGCAACTCACAAGAAACTAGTCTATGTGAATGTAACTTCACTTTTTAAATGCATTCACTCAAGTAGTCTTCTCTGTGCTCCTATACACTCCAGGTGTGTCTCACTTAGCAGCATCAGACCTATGTCAAATTTCATATATAATTACATACAATGAATCTAAAAGGAATTCATTTATATACTAAGAATTTATCCTTAAAATATATTATGAATCTATCCCTCCTGGACATAAAATGAACACCCTGCTCTCCTTACAGGAGCTTTTTGCATGTCCATGCAGTCCTATAGGCTCGGGGAGGCCCCAATCCCTCAAGGGCCCCCATTCAACCCATGGCCAATCAATATAATGTGATATATAGAGATTCAGGGGGCCTCTTCACATTCTGCAAAGGGGCTCCATAATTTTGCATTACGCCATTTGTCCTTTAACAAAACTCTGAAGGATCACTCGACCATCTTGTATTCTGCATGGCACCAGGAGATACAATTAATTGTGGAGTGCAAAAACAAATCTCTGAAAATAAATGCTTTCATGGGATGATCTAAAATATCCAGTCTGGTATGTGTGGGATGGTGGCAATGCTACCAGGAGGGTTTATTGCACTTCTGCTGTATGCACTTCAAACTAACTGCATCTTCAAAAAGAAAATATTGCATATTGAGTGGAAATTTTGATCATTGCTATTACAGACATTGCTACACTTCAAATTAGTGGACAGAAATGTTGTGGATGGGTGTGGTTTGAATTGGGAACATGACTTGTGAATCTATGCCGGCCTCAAGATCATTATCTCATTATTCAATTGCAAACCATGCCCTATCCTACTTTGCCACGGGAACGTAGGAGAAGATCCCAGACTAGATCCGACAAGCACCCTCCACCTTTGCAATGATGTCACTGACCATGTCATGAGTGATGTAATATGTGACGTCATCAGCAGTGCATTGAGGCCGCGCGAGTTATAGTTAGCTGAACTAACTATAACGGGGGAATTTCAATGGTTTTGTATGAGTGAAATGTCCAACTAACTATAACGCCCCTGAAACCTATGTTTTTTTCAGTGAATTTCTAAGGTTTTCTAAATGCTAATTTCTAACTATAACGTGCCTGAAACCTATGTTTTTTCAGTTCATTTCAAAGGTTTTTTAAATGCTAATTTGTAACTATAACATGCCTGAAACCTATGTTTTTTTCAGTTAATTTCAAAGGTTTTTTAAATGCCAGTTTCTAAGTATGTCTACAGAGGTAGGACATGTGAAGAAAGAAGAAAAAACACACAGAAAAAAGAAAAAGAAATGCAGAAAGAAGCGACAGAAGTCCTCAAAGACGAAGAAAAGTGCAGGAAGAAGGAAGACTTGCAGAAAGAACAAACAGAGGAGCAGAAAGAGGCCTTGTCGCAAAATCACCCTGTACCCTCAACTTTTTTCGATGGGTACTGGTGGTAACTGACTCTGACTAACCAGTCCTAGAGCCAGTATTATGCTAAAAGACACTTAGAATACAGTTAAAACACCTACATACACTAGGGAACACTATGCATTGGGTTACCCCTGTGATTACCATGGCCTCCTCTGTAAGACCCTAGTACATAACAGGGCAGGGGGATTAAAACTACCTCTTAAAACGCGCCACAGGGCGCGCTTGTACACTGGTGAAGGGGGGGGGCTGAGCTGATGTGGGCAAACACGCCTGTGGCCTTTTTAATTTGGGGGATAAAGTCCCCTTGAATCCTGAGTGTCCCTTGGGTCCAACTAGCCCACCAGGTATCTCCAGTTAGCGCCACAGAGCTGCGTTGCAGAGAGGTGTAAAAAGGGGCACGGCCTGGACCACCTCTCTGCAACGCAGCGCATTGGCGCTTACTGGAAGCACCTGGTGGACTAGTTGGCCCCCAGGGGCCCACAGGATTGATGTGCAATTAATTCCCCAACTTAAAACGCGGCACAGGACGTGTTTGCACACGTCACCTCAGGCCCCATCCCCTCCCTTAACCAGTGTATTTATATATAAAGAACTTCGCCACCCATACAAGCCTTTCCAAGCCAAATAACGATGAGCGGACCCAAGTTTCAGGTGCCAATTTAAAGTGCCTTTATTGTGCTTTCCTTTTGCCCAGCAAAATCCGCCATGACGCGTTTCGCTTCCCAAACAAAGCATGATCACATGACATGTTACAACCAATGAGGGCGTCTTTTAAAGTGATAGTAACAGGAAATGGCATCTCTTTGTGCAAAAATGCATGAACACTGAAGACATACTATTAGCAGCAATAGCATCGCAAAACTAATGACATGGTGTCTAAAGTCACGGGCCATATATTAGTAACATCATTCAAAGGTTAAAAAACATTTCATTGTTTATAAAATCCTCAGAATAAATATATAAATAAATACTGCCTAATTTGACCTTAAAACTGTATACATAGTGCACATTTTCGCTTGACTCTTCATAGCTAATATATGCTGGTTTAATAACCAACAAAATTGAGCCCCAGTGGGCCAAATTACAAAAATTGACATTTTGTTGAATCCAAAATAAAAGTCTATCCAGCCCTCCAACCTAAGTGAAATATTGTGCAAATAAAATAGAAGTAAGTGCATTGTGTTTTCATCTAAAATATCATACATGCACATAAGAAAACTGGGAAATAGAGGTAGACCCTTGTTAAATATATGATGTTATTCATTGCTTTAAAAAGACCTCACTCAAAACACCCCACCATGATCATCTCCTTTCATAAATACAGGTCAGAAGTCCATCCAGAGCTACAAGACTCGAAGCTACAGACAGGTGTACATGTCCTCACTAGCATTCAACCCAACTGGGTTCTTGCTATCAATTTCTAATATATAGTGAGTTTCTAGGAGGCGCAGCTTCGCTTCTCTATCACCTCCCCGTTTAAGTGGCGACACTGTGTCAATTACAAAATATTGGAGATGGTCTTTTCCTATGATGGCCCTGATGTGCTGGAGTATCCGTTTGTGGGCGGGCAACCTGGTACTACCTACATACCTCAAACCACACGGACAGTCCAGCACGTAAACTACATAGTCAGTTTTACAAGTTAGTCTTTTTGTAATCAGGATGGGTTCGGTTTTAAAAGGACTATTGTAGTGGGTTTTATTACACCATAATGACAGGCTTTGCAACTCGGACATTTCCTGAAGCCTTTGCTTAATGCTATCCAGGTACTGGGAGTGGATACTTCAGGGATGTTGCTCACCAAAGTGCTTCCCATAGAAGGAGATATTCTGAATGTAAGTACAGGTTTTTTGGCTACCAGGTTCCCAATAACTGGATCACCCTTTACCAGGTTCGAATTCCTGTAGAAAATCTTCCTAATCTCTGAATGTTGTCTGTTAAATGTTAGGATGATACGTGATTGTATGTTAGGTTCAGCAACAGTAACAGTCTCTTGTTTGGCTTTGGAGATAAGCGCCTCTTGTCTTGTCATACATTGTGTGTGCTTGATAGCATTGTCTAGTACCTCATGTGTGTAACCTCTGGCCAAAAAACACAACCTGCTGGCCTCCTGTGCATTGTTGCACTCAGTATCAGGACTGCAAATCCGCCTGATACGCAGCATCTCCCCATTTGGGATGCTGCGTATCAGGTGGTGCGGATGATGACTTGCCGCATGCAGCACTGTATTCCCTGCGGTTGGTTTCCTGTACAGCCTAGTGGCCAGGCTATTGTTCTCTACATACACCTCAACATCAAGAAAGCATATGGACGTAGCATGAATGGTTGATGTAAACTGAAGATTTAACCTGTTGTTATTCAACCCTTTCACAAATGTTTGTGCACTGGCTTCTGTACCCCTCCAAATGAAAAACAGATCGTTAATAAATCTAAGGTACACCATAACATGTTCTTCCATGGTCGCTCTGCGTTGCCCTGCTAGGACCTGCTCCTCCCACAACCCAATGTGCAAACATGCATAGCTGGGGGAGAAGCAGGCCCCCATTGAGACTCCCCTAATTTGATGGTATACTTGATTATTAAAGAGGAAAATATTCTGTTCCACACATGTTTGCACCATAGTTAACAACATTTTGTTGTGTGACGAAAAGTTAATTGGACGGTTATTCAAATAGTACTCTATTGCTTTCAGTCCATCACAATGCCTGATTGATGTATAAAGTGAAGTAACATCCAAAGTCATTAAAAACAAGTCTGAGCTCCAAGTAACATGTTCAATTTTAAGTATAAAATCTGAAGTATCCTGTACATAAAAAATTAGCCCTTTTACCCAGTCTTGCAAAAAATAGTCAATATATTTAGAGATGTTTTCAGTTGAACTATTTATGGCCGAGATAATAGGTCTTCCTGATGGTTTCTCAATACATTTACGGACTTTGGGTATCAGGTAAAATTTGGGGATAACAGGATGTTCTTTCTTTACGAAACAATATTCCTCCTCAGAAATTAAACCCCCACTCCTCCAAGCCAAGAGTTTATATATATATATATATTCAAAAACACTAACCTGTGAGCAAGGTCTCCGTAGAGACCGAAACGCGTTGGGTTTTGCTGGTTGCTGGAATAAAGAAATTATAATTTGACTTCAAACCCGGTGTGGTTTTTGAATTTTTCACACAGGAGTGCATGAGGAAAAGACTTCCCTACGGGAAAAGCAGAATTCTTGTAAATCGCAGCGGGTCCTGCTGCGCCTCGCGTGCACCGCCCCAGAGCACCCGGGAGCCTCCGACCCTGGGCCAGACTGAATCCCATATATATATATATATATATATATATATATATATATATATATATATATATATATATATATATATATATATATATATATATATATATATATCTGCAATACCTCGCAGCGCTCCACCAATATAGTGAATAGCAAGGCATGGACCATCTCTTGTGCAGTATGCTATTTATTGTCCAACAAACAGCTCAGTCATGACGCGTTTCGGCCGTCCCTGCGGCCTTGGTCACATGACGATACATAATTTTCAGCCCATCTTTAAAGTGCTAGTGCATCACATGTCAGAAATAGACATAGACAAAATACTAACGGTTTTAATACCCTCGATATCTTTGAATGACAATGCCACAATTTCTATCTGTATGAATACAGTAAGTCCTTTCTGCCAAAAACAGTTCATAATTCACCTCTATTGGGATAAACTCATATTGCGGACAGTAACATTGCAAAGTTTATATAGTTCTTATTCTATCTACATATCTAGTCTATATCATGTCGCTTCATTTCTCATACTAAATATATTTGACATGTGTTTATAGACAAAATGCCTAAAAAACAAAACAAAAGTAAAAGTGCTCACCACAACGTGTCTAAATTATAAAAACTGTTTAGAAAAAAGAGAATTATTTACTCTTAATCAATTGCACAGGAGTTTGTACATGCATGCTATAGGTCACGTGCTATCAAATCAATAGGTTTTACTCATAAAACATATATAAACACATCCCCATATATACAATCACTTTACTATCACCTGAATGTATCATATATCCAATTAGAGAATATACACATTATATCATGTATAGAAGGATCCCCTTCTATAATCAAGTTAAAGTGACTTGGTGCAACAGTACAATGATGGTAAAGTGACTCATGCTCGTTGGTTTTCAAAAAAATTAATTAATGAAACCTCCAAAAGTATTTTAATACTACTAGTGGAGTTTCTACTGATGATTCAATTTGATTAGGGACTTTCGGGGAAGAGGAATCAGGTACTTCATAATCTTACTCTGGACAGGCAGTTTTTAAACAGGAAAAAAATCAGTGCTTTATATAATTCTATTATTTACATATCACTATTCTATTCATCTGTAAAAACCATGTTTAGTGATAAAAACAGATAAAAGAATACTAGCATAATACAAGAACGAATTCAATCTATCAGAAGAGGATATCGGTGACATAATAAAACCAAACAGTCTAAAATACATATGGATAAAACTACCCTAATGTTTAGAGGTCGGCTTATATTAACTGTAGGTCACCTATTGTGAATTATTGTACATCAGTATATATTCCTAATCCTCTAATAAAAAGGAAAAAGGGAAAAATAAATATACAATTTATACAAAATATGTGCAAAATATGCAATTCAATATCCTAATCTTAAAACTTGTTCTTAAAATAGCTTACGGAGTGATACATATCTAATTTTCCATTCAGACAAACACAATGGCCTCTATTTATAAATATGTGTGGAGGTCCTCTGTAGTGTTGAGACCTCCGGGCCACTTAGAATCGAATTCCAGAATGTAATTTGTTTCGGTTCTTCGCATGTTGGCCTCCCTATCCCCACCTCTCTTTGTTGCCGGGATAGACTCAATTGCATAATATATATATATATATATATCCACTCGATCCTCTCGCTCAACGAAGGGATGACAAGCCACACCAGCCAGGTACGATCAAAATTTCTTTATTGGGCACAAAACAAGACGCGTTTCGAGCTCACGGGCTCTTGGTCAAGTTTCACAAGTTGCCCTTTTGGATAGCACTCCCAACAAGATTTTCAAAAGCACTGGGACAACCTTCGTGCAGCACAAGTAATTTAAACAGCACACGCCTTGCCTGACGCGTTTCAGAGTTAACACTCTTTCTTCAGAGGCAGCATGTCAAACAAAGTTCGTTCCGTGAGCACTCCAACTGACAAATCCCCTCTAATTAATATCCTGCCCAGCTGGGCCTGGAAACAAAGAATCACGGGAGATGGAGTCATATTTTAATCCCAAGTGGGTCCGGACACAGAACCTGTGAAAATATAAAGTACATATTTTCCTTTTGTTAGCATTGCTTGCACAAACACCAAAGGATTGTTCCAAAAATAAAGCGCCGCTTGTTGCTCCAAAGCCCCACTCACGCAGAATGTCACTGAACTCCCGCTAGACGACAAAACGGTACTCAGACCAACAGATCAACGGACGGTGACACTTCATTGTCAGAGGATACATCTCGTAAAGAATTTTTTAGAGGTAAACCCAGACAACAACCTTTACCTTCAGGTACCAAGATATCTGAGCAACCATCAACTTCTAAGGTTCCCAGCGAACCCAGAAACACTTCTAATACCATCATTGAATCTGAGTCTTTTTCAGAGGTTGGCCCCGTACCAACCGTAGATCCAGGAGGTCCCGACGGACAAGTCACTTCGCTGCCACCAGCCAAATCGACCAGGAGCCACAGAATCTAGTCATAAACATTTCACAGATTCCATTAACTACCACACAAGAAAAAGTTCTCCAAAAGGGTATGAACTTCGTACCCATATACCATACTAACGAATTGGATACCACAATATCGTTTTACAAATTCATGAGAACTCTACGGTTAAGACACTTTTTTTACCAATATTTGTGTACCACAGAACACCCAAGATGAAAGCACACTTATGGGCTTACACCCTACCAGTACCTTTATTCCTCCGACAAGCCACAAAGTACTTCACATTTTTGAAATAGTTGTTCAACAGGATCTACATGCTATTTTTCAAACTACTAACAAGCATCAATCTAATTTACCCATTAATGAACGTCAAGCTCTGCGACAACTTGCCACAAATAGCAATCTCACAATCTGCAAAGCCGACAAAGGAGGTGCCCTTGTGATCCTAGATTCCACCTATTACACTGACAATCTGGATGCCCATTTGAACAATCAAGACCTCTATATGACTTTGAATACCGATCCCACAATCACTTTCAAAGAAACTCTAGTTACATTGTGAATAAAGCAGTTTCTTCAAAACCATCACAGACAGAGACAAAAGATTATTAATTAAGGAACATCCCCAGGTACTGTACATCTACCTTGTGCCACAAATCCACAAACACCCGAGAAAACCACCTTTCAGACCCATCGTTAGTACCTGTGATTCTATCCACGAACCGACTGGAGCATACATCGATAAACATCTACAAGCCAGCGTTAAAGGCATGTCTACATATATACAAGATACCACAGATTTTCTTATCAAACTCCACAACATCATCATTCCCTCAGACCAGCCTATAATCTTATGTACCATTGATGTAAGTTCCTTATATACTTCAATTCCTCACAATCTGGGCCTGGAAGCTTTGGAATCCGCATTAGTACAAACCGACAAACCATTAGACCTACAGATTTTCATTTTGGAACGAATGCAATTCACGTTACATCACAGCTATTTCAAAACTCCCAATAACAACTACTACCTTCAGCTGTCTGGAGTTGCGTGTGCGTATGCCGCACCGGCATACGCTAATTTGTTCATGTATCTATTTGAGAAACAACACATTCTTCATAATGAACATTGGCAACCATTCCTCTGTGCATACTATCGTTATATTGATGATATTTTCCTTGTATGGAAAGGAAATGAAGCACAGCTAACCACCGCCATAAACAACTTGAATTCAGCAGATGACCGTATTCAAACCTGATTTAGACGCTTTGTTTGTAAACTTTAACTTTTTTAATATATGGTTTATTTAACATCAAGATCGCTACAAACAAAGCGTCTAAATCAGGTTTACAATAAAGCTTGCTTAGTTTTGAAATTATCGAAACACACGTAGTCCTCTTTCTATCTTCACGTTCCTAAAAGGAAGAGGAAACTTGTCTCCGGCGTCCAGGGGCAGAGCCAGCACTAGACGCGGAGACTTTTCCTCGTGCGGGTGAGAATGGCGTCAGCAAGAAACACACTCCGTTCCCCTTACCGAGTGGTAAGATTTATGCCGCTTATAATTTCTCGCCCCCTCCAGCTCAGGACCAGATAGTCCTAATGCTCCCTGTTGAAGCGCGAAGATTCCTAACAAAAGGTACAATTTACGCCCTTTTTTTCTCGGATTGACATATATTTTTTTCTCGGATTGCCATATATTTTCTAGAAGTGCATTGAGTCACATCGTAGTAAACTAATTAGAAAGTATAACTTAACTAGCCAATTATACTCTATGACCATACATTACATTATTTATCAATCAGAAATGTTAAAGTAATGTCGATCTTTATAAGAAATGGCCCAAACGAGCATGGCATAATTATCTCGCTGTGACAGTTTTTGAGGGACGCAGTATTTACCAACAATACGCTACCATATATCATTTCTAACAGTACACAGTCTAAACATTGGGCCTAGCAATTGGAGACCCTAACGATATACACAAGATAACCTAGTTAGATCATGAGGTTCGTTTAACTCTTGCAATGATCCTGTTTCGCCTCAAAGTGTAGCACAGACTTCGGTGGTCTCTATTGGGACTGCCCCTATAAATGTAGTGCACAATATTGGCACACCCTTTTAAGATATTTCAAATGGAGATTTATATACAGTGCTGAACCTGCACCCCCTTATTTGTATGTCCATTTTTTCTGTTTCTTTTTTCACAGGAACCGTGACTGATTTAGAAACAGAGTGTTTAAGAATGACACTACTGAGTACTTCACAAGTAGTGTAAGTAACTGATTTGTTGTCCGTTTTGTTTGTCCTGACGAATGCTCCGCAGACCCAGCTGGGCTAAATGGAGCAGAAACATGTTGACTTTGTCATATAAGTGATATAGGGCCATATGTATCATCATCACCATTTGCGATTTCTAAATAGCGATTTTTAAGGAATCGCTGTTTAGAAATCGCAAAATGGTATGTATGTAGGAAATCGCTTCTTTTTAGTGATTCCTTAACATTCCTAAATTGCGATTAGCAAATTGCTAATCGCAAATTTCCCATTCATTTCTATGGGCCAGGAGGCCCATAGGAATGAAGGGGAAATTTGCGATTAGCAATTTGCTAATCGCAATTTAGGAATATTTTCAAGGGTGCAGGGGTGTCACAAGAACACCCTGCTGCACCCCTGAAAATGACATGTGTGGGCATATGGCGCACATACATGCCCTAAGGGCATGTATGAGCGTCATATGGCACCTTTGGATTTTAAATAAATTGCTTTTTTAAAAGAATTTGCAACTTACCACCAACTAGAAGTTGGTGGTAATTTGCGAATCCTTATGGGCATTTTTGAATTAATTTTTCTTTGATACATTGCATTTAAGGAATCGCAAAATTTGCGATTCCTTAAGTGCAATCGCAAAATAAGGAATGGCAAATTTTGCGATTCCTTATTTTGCAGCCAAAATGTTTCATACATACCATTTAGCAAATTAGCATTCGCAAAGGCCAAAATTCTGCGAATTTCGGCCTTTGCGAATGCTAATTTGCTTGATACATATGGCCCATAAAGAGATCCAGTAACACGATCTGAAATTATACCCACTCATTTTTAACAACAAAACCTCACCATTTTTTTATTAAAGTTCACCTGCGGTGAAGTTTTGCCTTTTAGACAAAACCCTCTAACTCCCCTGTTTCACTTTTGGGGGTGCCCTTCTATCTCTGGACACTACTACCTATACCAGAGGTTGCCTCAGGTTGAGGCTGGCATGCTGCACAAATTTGGACACCCAATGATAATGCCGTAACGCGTATGTGGGGCGGATAAACGATATACACCGCACAATTTACATAGCGTTTATGAGGGTGATTCAATCCAACCTACGAGTACGTAGCTACAAGTGTCCATTCTCTCACTTGATTATATGGTACTGGTATACATTCAGATACACGCATCTGCGCATCAAGAGTGCCCAGGAATAGCCCTTACTCGCTGTAAGGTTCTCTTTGCCATGTTGTACAAAATGCTCATAATCTTTCATCACATTCTACACATACTCCACACCATAAATGGGATTTCGGGCCCACTGCATAGCCTGATCACCCACCACCTTTTTCTCTGCCTCCCCCATGTCAGATCATATCAACGTTCGCCCTAATCGTTACTTAAATTTCGTCCAGTCTCTATCCTCAGGGCCACGTACAGGTGTCCCAATACCCTGTAATGTCGGGGAATGGAGGAACACAGTGGAAGTGATAACAGAGGTAGTGGGCATTAACGTTGCTGCTTGCTGAGTCGTGGGTGTAAGAGCTGGCAAAAGGGATGCCGAAGCAATAGGCGTTACAGGAATGCTAACAGTCGTAGTTGCAACAGACGGCGAAGACAAAGAAAGGACAGGAGGTGCCGTGGCCAAGGCAGACTGAGCAACAGTAGCAGAAGCAGAAACAGCTGGGACAGAAGAACCGGGCAGCTGGGCCTGTGGGGGGAGAACAAGATATTGCCTCTGCGGGGCATACGGAGGCGGGAGTCGAGAATCTAGCAATTTTTCCACAAAAGCATCATTGTCCACTTGGGCTACATAATATTTATCAATATCCAATCGAAACTGTCTATCTCCCGCTTCTCTCTATCAATCGCTACAGCTTTCTGAGTCAATGTTTGCATTCTCCCTTTCCGGGCCTCTTTCTCTGCTTTCATTCACCTCTGGTTAGCCTCTTTCTGCCATGTTCTGAGGGAATCAAACATAGACTGCCTACTTCTCCTTACAAACAATTTTTCCTGTAAGAACCCAATTTTTTGTTCATCAAAGGTGCCCGCCAACTCCCACTGCAACTCGGCATTGTCCCTAGCATATTTGTGCCATAACGTACTACACATAATAGGGCCAAGGCCATGTTTTACAGACATATCAAAATTTGGAGTGCCTTTTCCTGATCTTGCCTGGGGAATGCTAAATAGGGATGTCAAGGTAGTGGTAGTGTAGGGACAGATTCATGCTTTATAATAATTCATTACAGATGAGGACTGAAATTACCTGCGTTCTGTTTCTGGAAATCGTTATTCTGTTTGTGATTCTTTGCACAAAGCTTGCCCGTAGGTTTGGATTTGTATTAGTTCCAATGTACTTCTACAACCTCTTCATGAGGTGCTTGTACATTCAGTTGTTTTTGGCTTTGTAATAAACCCACTAACTTGGAATTCAGAGTCTCTGATTCTTCTGAGTCATGGTTCTTAAAAATTGTAGTCTGCCCTAATGAGTTATTTCTCCCCTCTACACTTCTGAGCAGGTAACAAAGGTCAATTGGCCAAGGGTTCCACAGTAAATTGGTAGGAAGAAACCCGGTGTTATCAGTGCTTTTATTGTTTAGTATTTAATTTAGATTTTTGTGAATTGATGTTTTTATACACATGTTCTTTTATGGCGTACTGCCAAAATAAAGGGTATTGATGATGAATTTATAAAAGCTCCAAATCTCCATTTAATTTTAAATGTTTTATATATTTTTTATCTTTGTTTGCTAATAAAATTAAATATTTTATCATTTGTTTCTGTATTTGTTTGTGTATTATTTTGTCCTTCAAATATTTGAAAATGCATATGCTGGGGTGCCCGGCTTCCAGTATGGCTCAGTAGGATCTACAGATGTCAAAAGGTTAGGAAACATTGGTATAGTGTTGTGAGGAGGCGCCCGCATTCACCCCCGTGATAGACCCCCGCTGGGGCTCTCAGGACGTGTTGCCGCCCGCCGCACCAGACAAGGGAGGGTTAACTAACCCGAACTCCTCTTCCCTGCAGGAACACCCAGGGAAGAGAACCGACCAATGGGAGGAGGCCTGGGGAATATGAAAGGCAGACCTGTCGGGAGAAGAACAGAACCCGGAAGACGCCCGGAGCAAGCAGGACGACACGCAGAACCCGGACGAGAGGAACCTGTACACCCTTCAGCTGATGACGGCTGGACCTGACGAGGACCGACCCGAGAGCAGCACCTTCCCCGAGGAGGAGGAGGACCATGTCTCGGCGAAGCAGAGGCCTGGTCCGAGGATTGGTGGACACCCCCGGAGGACGCCTGCGGTACATGAATCGGGCGAGGGGGTTGGGGCGGAGAGATAATGTTGTTGGGAGTACGGGCACGGGGATTTAAATTGTTTGCCTTATTTTTCTTCATTTGCTTTGGGGAGGGGAGGGGGCGCACCTTTGAAGTTTGTTAGCCCTGACTTTCCGTCCCTGTTGGTGCTCCTAGACCTTAGCATTGACTGTTTGGCACCGCATTTCTGCTCGTGACCTGAAGTAAGGGATGAGTTGAGACTTCTGCACATTTTACCCTGTAATTTGAGCACGCTCCCTACTCAGCCTCTGCACTGCGCTTAATACGAGTGCACCCGGTGTTCCCTACCACCTTGGTGATGGTACTCTTTCTCCAAGCCTAAGACCAGTGACAGCCATACTTACTGCCTCTGTCTCTTCCACGGTACCCGGGGGAACGTCATCACCGCCCACCTGGAGAGGAAGAAACCGGCAGAGAAACCTCAAGCACCATTCAGAAACCAACATCCTAGGAGTCCCACCTGTGTTTTTTTTTGTTACTTTCACTGTGATTTGAATAAATACGCCAACATAGATCCACGCATAAGACCTCCTAGCTTCTTTTTCCACCCGTCCCTCTCACATCTGGTGTCAGAAGTGGGATCCGGGAAAATGGAGGCTGCGTTTAAAAAAATTGGCAGAAGGACAAGAAAAACTGGGCAGGATAATGGAGAAATTCTTATCTGTTGCAGAGGAAGACCGGGAGAAACTCCACAAGACGCTCTCAGCCCAGAGCCAAGCCCAGTAGAATGTTATAGGGAAGTTGGCTGATACGCTTAGTCAACCTCGAGGACATACAGGCTTACCCTCAGTTGTTTTACAGAAATACGTCGAGGGAGAAGATCCTGATTTTTTCTTTTCCCATTTTGAGCGAATGGCTAGAGCTGCAGGATGGTCCCTTGATAAATCTGGACAATACCTGGGTCCCTTTCTCTCAGGGGATTTGCAGGCAGCCTACCAGGCCGTTAACTCTCAAGGACTTACCCCATATGAAGAAGTAAAGAAGAACATACTGGAAAGACTGGGGATAGATGAGGACACCTATTGTATAAAATTGAGACAAATCAAGGAGGGGCCACAAGAAACCCCTAGGGCTCTGGCTTATCGTTTTAGGGATATGACGGACAGATGGCTAAAGCCCCAAACAGCGACCAAAGAAGAGATCATGCAAAAAAATCTATTTAGAACAGTATTTGAGTTCTTTGTACCCCCATATGCAGAAATGGGTGCACCAGCATACCGGCCTAACTCTGGAGAGGGCTATTGAAATAGCCAGTGCCTTTTATAGGGTGCAAGAACTGCAAAAAGGACAAGATGACCATCATTGGAAACGACCAGGGAACACACCCATCCGACCGACTAAACAACCCTCTACTAAACCAGAAACCGTCACCCTTTTACCTAGTCCCATGCCAGTACCTGTCAAGGCGACACCTCAACTTGGACCTCAGTGTTATAATTGCGGGGCTTTTGGGCACATACCCCGAGTATGCCCCCAGTAAGAGGAACCCATGGAGGTTGGCCTCACTCGTACCTACTATTGTAGTCCCTCCGGCTCCAGTTTTCCCTATCACAGAGAGGTCCTAGTTAATGGTGAGAGAAGACAGGCCTTAATAGACACCGGTTATTTACAAAGTGTAATACAACCCCAAGCCATACCCGGAGGAATCCCTCAACCCAAGGGTCATGTTAACATACAATGTGTTCATGGGGATACTCAAATGTATCCCGCCACTGAGGTTCAGATACAGCATGACCGAGCCATAGATGCCCATCCCCTGCCGGTGGGTCTTGTACCCAAACTACCTGAAACCCTAGTGTTAGGGAATGACTACCCACATATGTCAAAACTAGTGAGAGAGACATGGACAGAAGGGGAGGAGTGGAGGAGTACAGCTCCTTTTGCACAAGAGCCAGAACCGGGGTTTCCAGAAGGCAAGCAGAAGAAAAGTGGAAAACAGAAAAAATGAGAAAAAAGAGACTGGACCAGAGTAGCCTTAACCCGTAGGACCGAACCACCTATTTGGCAACATGATCGAGGTTTTGTTTCTGCCCAGAGAGAAGATCCCACCTTAAGAGAGGCTTAAAACAAAGCCAAGGAAGAGGAAGACCCAAATCAAGTAGGTCCTCAATTTATTTCCAAAAAGGATTACTGTACCGGGTAGGGGGAGGAATATGCCACATCAGCTTTTGGTTCCCCAACAGTATAGAGAGAAGGTGCTATTCCTGGCACATAGTCACCTATTGGGCGGGCATTTTGGTGAGGAGAAAACCGAAAAAACAATCTAAGGGAAATTCTACTGGCCAGGTATTTACCGACAGGTATGTCAGTACTGCAAGGAATGTCCCATATGCCAAAAAAACAAGAGGACTTTACCCACGAAAGTTCTTTTACATCCCTTGCCCCTTATTCAGGAGCCTTTCTCGAGGCTGGGAATGTATATAATAGGTCCCTTACTTCCCTCCTGCAGTGGATGTAGGTTTGTTCTGGTGTTAGTGGATCATGCCACCCGCTGCCCCGAAGCGGTGGCCTTATGCCAACCAAATGCCGTTCAAATTGCCAAAGCGATGATCAATATATTGTCTAGGGTGGGGTTCCCAAGAGAAATCATCACAGATCAAGGGACTCCATTTATTCCTCGCCTATTGAAACAAGTCTGTCTTATGTTGAACATCAAACAAATCAGAACAGCAGCCTACCACCCCCAGACCGATAGGTTAGTGGAAAGATACAACGCTACATTGAAGACCACCTTAAAAAAGCTATTAGATCTTGAGTCACGCAGGTGGGAAGATATGCTTCCCTCTTTGCCATTAGGTGCAAAACCCAGAAAAGTACGGGGTATCCCCCTTCGAATTGCTATGTGGACGCCAGCCTCGTACCCTGTTGGACATGCTCAAAGAAGAGTGGGTAGAAGACCCAGAGGGAGTAAAACCCCTCCCAGAATATGTCCTTAACCTAAAAACCCATTTGGGACAAATCCGTAGTATTATTGCTTCCCACGTGGAACAGGCCCAAGCTGCACAAGCGTCTCAATACGGCAAAAAAGCTAAAGACCGTAGTTTAGAGGTAAACAGTTTTGCTTTACTGATGATTCCCTCTTCCGATCACAAGTTACTAGGACAGTTGCAGGGTCCTTATCGAGTTGTAGAAAAAATCACTCCAGTGACCTATTGGCTAGAGTTTGATCCTAAGAGAAAAACCCATACTCAGATATATCATATCAATTTGCTGAAAAAGTGGGAAGGAGCCATCCCTGTTTTGTTAGGGATCCCTCCAGAACCTGCCTGTCTATTCCAACAAAGTATCGACTGTGACTTGCCAGAGAAACAAAGACAGGAACTAGAGACCAGGTTAAAACCCTTCTCTGAGGTATTTTCCCTCGAACCGGGAAAAGCCCCACTTATAGAACATGCCATCACCACACCCCCAGGCAAGAAGGTGAAACTAAGACCGTACTGTATCCCTGAGTCATGCTGGCAAGCCATAGAACAGGAAGTTCAAAACATGTTACATATGGGCATTATTGAGCCCTCTAACAGTGAGTGGAACTTGCTCATAGTTCTAGTGCCTAAGCCTGATGGGTCCATCAGATTCTACATCGACTTTACGGAGGTTAACAAAATTTCCCAATTTGATTCCTACCCCCTCCCGAGAGTCAATGAAATGGTAGAACTACTCGGCACAGCACGTTACATCAGCACCTTAGACTTATGTAAGGAGTATTGGCAGGTGCCCCTGAAGTCACAAAATCGTAAAAAAACTGCTTTCTCCACTCCTAGTGGGTTATACCATTTTACAGTTTTGCCTTTCGGAATGCATGGGGCCCCAGCTACCTTTCAAAGGTTAATGAATCAGGTTTTAAGACCCTGTGCAGAATTTGCAGCAGCATACATTGACGATATAGTCATCCATAGTTCATCATGGGAAGAACACCTGTCTCACCTTACCAGAGTTATACAGGCACTGAAAAGCAGTGGGCTAACCATAAACCCGGCCAAAAGTAAATTAGCAGCTCGCTCAGTTAAATATCTAGGATACCTTCTGGGAGAAGGGTATATAAAGCCACAGAAAGCAAAGGTAGCAGCCATCACCTCTATCCCCTTTCCCCAGACAAAGAAAGAATTAAGAGCATTTCTTGGGGTTCTAGGGTATTACAGAAGGTGTATACCCAATTTCTCACAACTGGCTTCACCCATGACCGATCCATTAAAAAAAGAGACAAACACCGAACAAGAGTTGAGGCAACCCTCTCCTACCCTTAAAAAAGCTTTTACACAGTTAAAACGTGCCCTCACTTCCCGACCGGTCCTACTCAGTCCTGACTATTATAGGCCTTTTGTGTTACAAATGGACGCCTCGGACGCTGGCCTAGGGAAAGTGTTATCCCAGATTGACTCCCAGGGGCACGAGAGACCTATTCTGTATATAAACAGGAAACTGTTCCCACAAGAGAAAAGATACGCTGTTATCGAAAAAGAGGCCCTCCCCATCAAATGGGCAGTGGAAACCCTTAGGTATTATTTAGAGGGCCAAGAATTCACCCTATATACAGATCACGCCCCGCTAGAATGTGAGGTTCCATGACGATTTTACTCGTGTTTGTAACATTGTCGTAAATACATAATTTTGGTATCAGTGAACCGCAAATGATCCATTTAGTATATCCTGGTGTTTTCGCTATGCTACGAACAAGAGCACTCCGGTTACCAACACATTTCTGTTCTACCCGTGGCATCCATCTTAGAACACGGAAGCCATTTTGTATTCCTTGCCCTCACATAGTCAATGGACACGCAATGACCTCTTTTCATTAAAGGACACGTAGGCTTTAACCGGCGATTCACCTTGCGAGTGACACGTGCACCTTAGGCCAGCAACGCTGTAGCAGCATGACTCGGCAAGAACTGCCTCCCCAGCCTGAGGCCAGTCCTGCTATACTGGTTCTTGTGTTCGTTGGCCTGATCATGATTAGGCGGCCGAAGCTGGTAACCGTGCCCATTTACGACCCACAAACATTTCTTATCCTGTCTTTCTATCTTCTGCACCTGGCTCTGCTCCTTTCCTTCTGGGCCTTTATTAGGGGGAGGTAACGAAATTTACGATGAGGCGGTCCGGGTCTTGAATGAAGAATTGACATGGGATTATGATGGACTAGTGGGAACCCCTCATTTGTAATGTTTTGACATCAGATACTGTTGACGATTCCTGTGCAACGCCAAATATTTATTGTTTAAGACACGAATGTTTAGAACTGTGGTAACATGTAAAGAATTCGCCTGAAGCCCAATATTTAGTATATAAGGAGCAACCCTCTTTGTACAAATCGAACAGGCTCCTAGACACTGCCCATGTGTAGTTTCTGTGACTTCTGTGTCCCTGCAGTAATAAACCTTTGGTCTTTGACGCCACCATCGAGAAGCCCGTGTTTCTGTTTGTTTGTGCACCGAGACAGGTGGAACTCCGGGGTCTTCGGGTGTTATCCCTGACACCTCTGGACGGAACCAAAAAGTCCAGAACTCCAATTGGCGCCCAACGTGGGGCGACGTCATTCGGTACCGGTCCAAAAGCCTGAAGAGTTCGAGGAGCTTCGTGTGAAGATTTCAGAGGGAGGCGCCCCACTTCATCGATCCCGGCATATCGCAAAAGTGGCCCCGACGTTCTCTTCCACGAGGGTTCCCGTTCAGACGGCTGCAGTGGTCCGTTGCCTTGACCGTCGCCCTGTCTTGGACCCGAGGTGCAGTCCTCAGTACGGCGAAACGTGACGGGTTTCTCCTTGGTGACGTCTTCAGTACCTCAGTTAAGTATTTTGTAAGGGTTGCTCCTATTTGGATAATCCTTTTAGTTCTCAGTTCAGTTCAGTTCTGTAAGGTTATCACTGGTTATTCTGGTTACGATAATCATTCTGTTCAGTTCAGGTATCGATACATTTGTCAGTTCTGGTAGGCCTAAGTTCTTGGTTCGAGTGCGCATCTTTTCTGTTTATGTCTTGTTTGTTTTGTGTTCCGGATTATAAAATGGTAGGTCGGAAAAATTGTATGTTGTCTTGTTTTAGTTGCAACAGTGATTCCCAGTTGGAGGACTCGTGTTTGGTTCCTCCGATTGGAACTCCCCTTTATGATCTATATTGCAAGTTTGGTGTGGGCCCTATCTCTTATAACGAGGTATGGATCCGCTACACAGAGAAAGATGGTGTCCTTAGTTGGCCACTACATGGTAGTTTTGAACCTGAAGTTCTCGATAATCTAGAAAGAAGGTTGTTTAAGAAGAAAGCCCGGCCGGCAATGTTTGATTCTTTCCGTTATTGGCGAAAAGAATCTAAACAGAGAGAAATTAAAAAGTTGAAGAAAGAACAGAAAGAGCAAGAGTTGACTTTAGAACAGTCTGCTAGACAGCTGCAACTCAACGAGTCTGAGAAAGCGATGGAGGTGGCCGATAGAGAGCGTAATTTAGCGATAGACAAATGCTATCCTGTTTTGCCATCGAGTACGGCTAAGATAGTAGAGGACCCTGAAAAGGATCCCCTGTTGTCTTACTTGTTACGATCACCCCCACCGTATGCACAGGGTGCTACGGCTCCACCTATACCGAATGTTCAATTACCGGTTGCTGGACAACCTGGTGTCCCTGTTCCCGCTCCCCTGAATCAAGTTCCTGTACCTCCTGTGGTCAATATTAATGTTCCTTCGACAACCCCTCTTCTAGGGTTGCCGGCTTCTTTACCTATGCCTGTGTCGCTCACACCTGCTACTCCGGGGCAAGCTATTTTTCCTGCTACTCCTACTGTTCCTGATCTATCTGTTCCAACTGCTACTCTATTCACTGCCTCTGTTAATATTATGACTCCGCTTTCTGTTCGTCGAAGAATCACTGATTCTGTCTCTAATATTCTATCTCCCTTCTATAAAACTCTGATTAAGACTCCTACCTCTGACTCTGTGCAGAGACGTAGTCAGCTTCCCAGTACTGAAGAAAAAGGAATATTAGATTCCACTGCTCTTAGATGGGTTTCGAAAATTGGGAGATATAATGTACAAAATGTATTAGATACATTTATGCAATGGAACGAACCGACACAACGATATGTGTTCGATGAAATGTGTTTCCTTCTACGTGAGGAATTGGAAGAGGATGACCCTGAATCAAATCTAGGAGAATTAATTAATGTTCAAAAAGAGTTTGCTGCAGGTATGATAGTTGGACAAAATATAAAAGAAGCGATGGAACTGATTTTAAGTTATAGGAATGACTCATCCCTTCGTTCACCGAGGGAATTAGAGAAACGTAGTACGAAACGAAATCGTCAATATCCAATGAGAGAGGTTCCACCAATTTGGCGTGAAGCTGTGCAAGCTAATGCAAACCTTGGTATTGCAGCCGCTCCGGCCCAATTCCAGAGAGTCTGGATACATATTCCATGGAAGCGAGCTGAAGTATTAGCAGTGAAACAGGCCTTGCCAGATCCGCGTAAAAATCCTGCAGGGTACTACAAAGAGTTGGCTCAAACAGTTGACGCTTGTGTATTGAATCTTGCTGACATAGATCTGCTATTTGGTAATGTAGTACCGCAACCAATTTGGGCTAAAATTCGTAAAGAGAATCATCCAGTTGCCCTAGGTGGTGACTGGGCAGCTATAATTGCAACGGATGGTCAACAAATAGGTGGTTCCAAACCTGAACCTTTAATTGCTAATTTGCCTGGTAGAATAATCGATTTAATGAAAACCTTGATGCCAGCATTACGCGTTAACTGGGACAAATTGTCCGCGTGCAAACAAAAGAAAGACGAAAGCGTCTCCGACTTTTTCACAAGATTCGAGGAGACTTTCGTGGATCATAGTGGTCAGGATATGAGCACAGAAGGAGGCCAGAGATTATTTGTTGATAAATTTGTGCACAATCTGTTGCCAGAACTTAGTGGTAAATTAAAGAATTCTGAAAGTGCGTGGGCTGTCTCTACGACTGCGCAAATACTTGCGACTGCCCAGTACTATGAAAATAGGGATAAAGAAGAGAAGGAAAAATCAGATAAAAAGACGAAAGATTTAAAAACTAAGGTCCTTTTACAGCAAGCATATCCGCCTCGCACGAATCAGACTAACATGCAGCAAGGGTCATATCAAAGAACGGATTATAATTTTCAAAGGCCACAATACCAATGGAATCAATGTGCTTATTGCAAAAAGGAAGGTCATTACAAAAGTGAGTGTCCAGTTCGAACGCAAAATAATGCTGCGGCAGCTCAGAGAGGTCATGGTAGTTCTATGCAAAACTCTAGAGGTCGAGGACGAGGTGCTATGCCTCCGCAGACGAGTGATCGCCCCTCTAATTATTTCGACCAGCGAAATGGACAATCTGCCCAACAGAATAGGTCTCCACAGTATCATGTCGAAGACTATTATGAAGCTAGTGAGGAAATTCAGCAAAGTGAGTACTAGGACAGCCATGGACAAAGAGAGGGAGTAGTATCAGTTCCAGTAGATCAGAGTGGGCCTTATGTCGCAGTAGCAACATCAGGTATAGTCGAACCGTTTCTGTTGGATACTGGTGCAGCAAAAAGTTCTATCATACATGCGAAACTCCCTGGCGCACCTTTGTCTGGCTCAACAAACGTTTCAGTAGGTTTTTCGGGCGCCCCTGTTCACAACCCTGTTTCTGGTCCTTTGTCTATTTCTGTTGGACCCCGTCAATTGAAAGCACCCCTGATTTTGACGACAGGTTGTAACGAAAATCTGCTTGGTTTAGACTTGTTAAAACGCCTGTACGCGACATTGTACTGTTCTCCAGCAGGAGTACAGCTTACGTTGGGTAAAAGAATAATATCCCCGATGTACCTGTCGATGGATGCGCTCCCACCAGAGCTGCGTTCACTCCCTGATACTCTTTGGGCGACTGGTCCTAATGATGTAGGTCTATTGGAAATTCCACCCTATGTAGTAACTTTGAAAGCAAATGTCAAACTTCCACGAATTCCACAATACAGAATCTCTAATGAAGGCGAGCGTGCGCTCCTACTGATAGTACAAGACCTGATCAAGAAAGATGTTGTAGAAGAGACAAGAGGAAATGTCTGTAATAGTCCTGTACTGCCTATTTTGAAACGAACTGACCCTACAAAGCCTCCAGTATATAGGTTCGTAATTGATCTCAGAGAGGTTAATAAAATTGTGATCCCACAGTTTCCTGTGGTTCCAGACATTACTGCATTGTTAACGTTGATTCCTGCTACAGCAGCATGGTTTTCAGTTGTCGACTTGAAAAATGCCTTTTTCAGCATTCCGATAGCCGAGGAAAGCAGAGATATCTTCGGTTTCTCTCTAGGAGGACGAAGTTTTAGATTTAAACGCGCTCCACAAGGTTATTGTGAAAGCCCATCCATTTATAGTCAAGCATTAAAAAGCCAGTTAGATTCCTTCGTACTTCCTCGTGGTTCTGCTTTAGTACAGTATGTCGATGATCTTCTAGTGGCTGCCGATGACAAGGAAACTTGTAAAACAGCTACGATTTCTTTATTGCATCACTTGTCAGATTTGAATCACAAGGTGTCACCTTCAAAAATGCAATACTGCTGCCAAGAAGTGACCTACCTAGGTCATCTCTTGTCAAAGGAGGGAAGGAAGTTGACCCCAGAGAGAATAAAAGCAATTACACAGATGAACGTTCCTAGCACGCAGAGAGAAGTACGTGCCTTCTTGGGTATTACCTCATATTGTAGGCAATGGATCCCAAATTTTTCTCTTCTAGCAAAACCATTGGTAGCCTTGACTGGGAAAGGTGTTCCGAGTCCGGTACCATGGTCTGCTGAATGTCAGCAGAGTTTTTCTGAGTTACGAAATGCACTGTGTTCAGCACCTGTATTGGGTACACCCGACTACAGTAAACCATTCACACTCTATGTCCACGAGAGAGAAGGTTGTGCATTGAGTGTTTTGACGCAGAAATTTGGTGATAAACAACGCCCTTGTGCGTATTTTTCATCAACATTAGATCCAGTAGCTAGAGCATTGCCTAGTTGCTTGAGAGCTACAGCCGCAGCTGCAGTTTCCATTCGACAATCTGCTGGTTTAGTAATGAACAACATGCTAGTAGTCATGGTTCCTCATGCTGTGGATACACTCATGAACCGAACCAAGACGCAACACCTTACCAGTGCTAGATTATCAGGTTATGAACTGACACTGTTAGCTAGTCATATTCAGATCAAAAGATGCAATGTATTGAATCCAGCAACATTGTTGCCGACTAGCGAAGAGTCGAGTGATTCCGAACCACACGACTGTTGTTTCAAAACTGAGGAAGAAACAAAAGGACGAATCGACCTAAAAGACACTCCGTTGTCAGAACCAGATGGCACGTTGTATGTTGACGGGTCTTGCTTCAAATTGGAGAATGGTGATGTGACTGCTGCTTATGCAGTAACAACTTTGAATACGATTGTGGAGACTGCAAGAGTGAGTCAGAATTCTGCCCAGGCTGCAGAATTGATCGCGCTAACAAGAGCGTGCGTTTTAGCTAAGGGAAAGAGAGTGAATGTGTTCACAGATAGTCAGTACGCGTTCGGCGTGGCCCATAGTTTTGGCCGTTTGTGGAAAGAAAGAGGTTTCATTACGTCCCATGGGACTAAGATTCAACATGGTCAGCTAGTTAATGACTTGTTGGAATCTCTAACCTTGCCGACTGAAGTTGCGATTGTGAAATGCAGTGCTCATAAAGCAATCACGGATGATGTTGGTCGTGGGAATGCTTTTGCTGATGAGATCGCAAAACAGACAGCTAGAAATATGATGAGTAGAATGTATGTTGCAACGTCTGCAAGATGGATTTCTGAGTCTGGAATGTGTGAGGACACAGTGGAAAGCGTGAAGGAAATTCAGAAAGAGGCGACTGAGGAGGAAAAACTTGCATGGAGAGAGAGCACGGGTAAATTGGACTCGAGTGGGTGTTGGATTGACTTGTCGGAACAACAGCGTTGGATGTTGCCTGATGCGTATGTGCTTGCAGTAGTAACGATGGCACATGGAACAGCGCACATCAGTTCAAAAGGGATTTGTAAGATGTTGGCCCCGGTCTGGAAGAATGACGGGATTAGTAAGTGTGCAGAGAGAGTGGTGAGAAATTGTATGGTATGCTTGATGCATAATCCTGGCAAGGGAATCCCCACACCTGCAGGTCACTTCGCTCCTCCTTCCTGCCCCTTTGAGGTGATCCAGCTAGACTTCATTCACATGGATCGTTGCAATAATCTGAAATACGTCCTAGTGGTAGTTTGTGCTTTCTCCAGATGGATCGAAGCATACCCGCTAAAGGACAATACTGCCTTATCCACCGCCAAAATTCTTCTTAAAGAATACTTCCCCAGATACGGAATGCCACGGATTGTATGGTCAGACAACGGAAGTGAGTTCGTAGGGAAAGTTATGCAGAGTGTGTGTGCCGGTCTAGGGATTAGACAGAAATTTCATAGTGCGAATCATCCCCAGTCCGCGGGTTTAGTCGAGGGTTACAATGGCACCCTTAAACTGAAACTCGCTAAGATACAAGCATCCACGGGTTTGTCCTGGCCAGACGCATTGCCTCTGGCTTTGCTATCAACAAGAGCAACTGTACATTCTAGAGTAGGGCTTAGTCCTTACGAAATAGTTTTTGGCCGTCCTGCAAATGTTTGGGGGGTACCTAGACCGAAAGAATTTAAGCAGCTGGAATACCCAATGTTAATTGATTACCTTTTCGACTTGACTGCTAAATTGAGTCTTATTCACCAACAGGTTTTCGATGCATTACCAAAGCCACCGGAGAGTCCAGGCCATCAGCTGAAACCGGGTGATCAGGTGGTCATCAGAAATTTTGCAAGAACAAAAAATCTTCAGCCCAGATTCATTGGCCCATTCCAAGTCCTGCTAGCAACGAGAACTGCTATTCGTGTGGCCGGAAGGAGAAATTGGATCCATACGACACATGCTAAACGTGTGCCTCTGCCACTTCCTTACGACAACTGGGTAAAGAAAGGAATCGGTGCCTCTGAAACGGAACAAGTCCCCAGGTTCATACCTTTCAGCGATGCAGAACTGATCACGGATTCACCAAATTCTGACTCTCCTCCTGAAACTGCTCTTTTGAACCCTGAACATTTGTCATCCACACCCAATGAACGTTTGCCATCTGCACCAAAAGAACATTTGCCATCTGCGAACGTGAACATTGCAACGTCAGCTGAAAATACATTGTTTCCAGATCAGACAGCTCCTGCAAAACTGAGATACAACTTACGTTCTCGCAATATGGACAAATAAAGCAGGAAACTGCCTATTTTCAGATTTGAATTTGCTATACATTGCCTCCGGCCAGGAAGTTTGCTAATACTTTGTATTGTTTTTTTGTTTTAAAATTGCCTTGCCGTCTGGGTAGCCGTAGGGTCGTGGCTGTGTGCCTAGTTGAATCTGCGGGGGTCAGACACAAGGTCGATCTTTCTGTTAGTTCTGGGAACTCCCAGGGCTGATAGAGGCATTTTCATCTACGTACACATCATCAGTGGTCGCGAACGGTCGTAGAAGATGGAGCTTCCTGAGCTACAACGAGAAAATGTAATTTATGTTCGCAGAAATAGACTGTACAGAATACTACACAGCAAATGCTTTCTAATGCAATGTGCAGTTACATTTTTAATTGTTTTGATAACGTTGGTGGGTGGAATCGTCTTTGGTGTACATTTGATTTTTATGCCAGTAACTACAGTACCTTCCCTTGATCCTACTACTTCTACGGTTTCTTCTATGCATTCTTTTTACTCATTTCCTGAACACGAACAAGCTCGACGCTCAGAATTTATTAACAATACATTTGTACAGCTCTTGCATCAACACCAACTGATAGTTAATACTACAGACTGCTGGGTGTGTGGCTTGATACCTCACACTATGGATAAAGGCATTCCCTATCTAGTCTTGCCTTTCAGCTATAATGGATCATTTCAGGCCTTTCAGACCATTTTCTCATATGCCCTTGAGACCTATCCTTCGCGTCCACCACGGTCCACTAAATACAACTCAGCCAACAAAGCTTTAGTCCAGGGAATTATTGATATGATTAAAGACGTCAATAATACTCCATCTTATCCTAGAGATGAATTACTGGTGTATTTGAGTTGGAACTCTACAGAGTATCGCCTTAGTTTGGGAGAAAGCAAGCGTAAAAGCTCCACTTCAGTTTGGGTCGTGCCTCACCGAGGTCAGGTCTGTTTGCAAGGAAATGGGAGAAATCCGAGAGCTCAGCTAGAGAGGAGTGAGTGCGTTGAGACTTACGTATTTCCGTCTAACTCCTCCCCTGCCTTTCTGACTGCTAGGGGTACCTACTTCATTTGTCAGGACAGAGCATATACATGGCTGCCTGCTGACTTTTCAGGTTCATGTTATATTGCTCGATTGTTACCCCCGACATACACTGCTTCTTCAGATTATCACAAACCCAGAGTAGCAAGAGGTGTCTTCAGCAAGGAAGATACCGCTGGTCAAGAAGCTGGAGACTTCTTCAAAGGTTTTCTTCCGTTTTGGGGGCCTATGGCCAATAGTAGAAACCTTCGTCAACTAACACGGGTAGTTGAATCTACAATTACAGAAACTGCTGGTGCCCTTAGTAACTTAACAGCTGAGCTTCAGGCGGATCGTCTCATGACGTTGCAGAACCGTATGGTTCTAGACGTAATACTTGCAGATCGAGGTGGGGTATGCAGAATGATCCAATCGAGCTGTTGTGTCTTTATTCCAAATAATGCTCCAACAGTCTATGAAGCAATCTCTAAGCTACATAAGATTTCCGACTCTATACACGTAGACAAGGGAAACTGGTCCTTCATGGAGTGGTTTTGGACTCTGGTATCAGCGTGGGGATGGAAGGTTCTGATGGTCATTGGTGTCATCCTAGTATTGCTGTTCTCGTGCTGTCTTATTATCCAATGTGGTCCCGCTCTGTGTAGCCTCTGTGCTGCAACCTGTTTCAGAAAACCACCTGCATTAGGAGAAAAGGCACGAGACAGGATGATGATACAACAACATGTCACTAACCTAATGAGCATAGAATTAGACTCTGACTCTGATATAGACTGAGTAATTGCCTATGTAAGGGCAAAAGGAGGGTCTGAGGTTCCGTGACGATTTTACTCGTGTTTGTAACATTGTCGTAAATACATAATTTTGGTATCAGTGAACCGCAAATGATCCATTTAGTATATCCTGGTGTTTTCGCTATGCTACGAACAAGAGCACTCCGGTTACCAACACATTTCTGTTCTACCCGTGGCATCCATCTTAGAACACGGAAGCCATTTTGTATTCCTTGCCCTCACATAGTCAATGGACACGCAATGACCTCTTTTCATTAAAGGACACGTAGGCTTTAACCGGCGATTCACCTTGCGAGTGACACATGCACCTTAGGCCAGCAACGCTGTAGCAGCATGACTCGGCAAGAACTGCCTCCCCAGCCTGAGGCCAGTCCTGCTATACTGGTTCTTGTGTTCGTTGGCCTGATCATGATTAGGCGGCCGAAGCTGGTAACCGTGCCCATTTACGACCCACAAACATTTCTTATCCTGTCTTTCTATCTTCTGCACCTGGCTCTGCTCCTTTCCTTCTGGGCCTTTATTAGGGGGAGGTAACGAAATTTACGATGAGGCGGTCCGGGTCTTGAATGAAGAATTGACATGGGATTATGATGGACTAGTGGGAACCCCTCATTTGTAATGTTTTGACATCAGATACTGTTGACGATTCCTGTGCAACGCCAAATATTTATTGTTTAAGACACGAATGTTTAGAACTGTGGTAACATGTAAAGAATTCGCCTGAAGCCCAATATTTAGTATATAAGGAGCAACCCTCTTTGTACAAATCGAACAGGCTCCTAGACACTGCCCATGTGTAGTTTCTGTGACTTCTGTGTCCCTGCAGTAATAAACCTTTGGTCTTTGACGCCACCATCGAGAAGCCCGTGTTTCTGTTTGTTTGTGCACCGAGACAGGTGGAACTCCGGGGTCTTCGGGTGTTATCCCTGACACCTCTGGACGGAACCAAAAAGTCCAGAACTCCAAATGGTTGGCTAAAAACAAAGGACACAACAACAGAATACTAAGATGGTTCTTGGCGCTTCTCCCTCCCCCTACTCTACGTAGGCTGGAGTTGGAATAGTAAATCTTACTATTCCTAAGTCCAGCACCCTACAGCGCAAGTCGTGGTAACAACTTGCTTTGTAAAAGAAGCGTTGTGATGTACCGCGATCTAAAAGATCGCGTTGTAACATCATACAACCCCCCCGGAGGACGCCTGTATGCCGCCGTAACTCTGGAGAGTTACGGCTTCCGCGGTACGTGAATCGGGCGAGGGGGTTGGGGGAGGAGATAATGTTGTTGGGAGTACGGGCACAGGGATTTAAATTGTTTGCCTTTTTTTCTTCATTTGCTTTGGGGAGGGGAGCGGGCGCACCTTTGAAGTTTGTTAGCCCTGGCTTTCCTTCCCTGTTGGTGCCCCTAGACCTTAGCATTGACTGTTTGGCACCGCATTTCTGCTTGTGACCTGAGGTAAAAGACGAGTTGAGACTTCTGCACATTTTACCCTGTAATTTGCGCATGCTCCCTACTCAGCCTCTGCACTGTCCTTAATCCGAGTGCACCCGGTGTTCCCTACCACCTTGGTGATGGTACTCTTTCTCCAAGCCTAAGACCCGTGACACCCATACTTACTGCCTCTGTCTCTTCTCTTTCCACGGTACCCGGGGAACGTCATCACCGCCCACCTAGAGAGAAAGAAACCAGGAGAGAAACCTCAAGCACCTTCCAGAAACCAACATCCACGGAGTCTCACCTGTGTTTTTTTTTTGTTATTTGCACTGTGATTTGAATAAATACGCCAACATAGATCCACGCATAAGACCTCCTAGCTTCTTTTTCCGCCCGTCCTTCTCACAAGTGTATATATATATATATATATATATCACAAAACACCTCCGAGTCAGGAGCCACCGACCCTACAGGGCGGCCTCTGAAGGCGGGCATGGAGATGCCTGTCAATTTCACCACATGAAACACAGAGAAAGAGGCCTGTTTTTGGAGATAAGCGCCTTTATTTCAGGAAATGCAGCAACATGATTTCTCAGTCCAACATGTTTCGGGGTTAGCCTTGATCATGGAGAGAAAGGTCAAACACAGGTGCATATCTGCGTGCATTATTATAGGTGTGTTGGTCTCACATGACTCATAGTCCTACATCTTCCAAAATGCACCAGGAAAGGCAAGTAAGTGTTGGTTAATCAGAAACAGTTCTTGTTGTTTAGGCAACAGTAATCCATTGCTCAGAGTCATTTCCCGTACCTTGCATATTAATTTCAATCTGTGTGGACATTATACACCAATGTTTCATAGCCAGCTGATGCTGGATAAATCTTTGTCCTGAACAAAAGCTCACATCCTCAGAAATATATACATATATAATTTTGTGTAAGGTGTATATGTGAATTCTAATATGCATATTTCTTTCTAGCATATACATGGATATCTAAATATGCTTTTATATCGATTAGTCCCTCTCTGTATGGTGTACCTTTCTGTATAATGAATGTGTAGATTTGGATATGTAGAGACACTTTTCTGTATTATGTATTTGGATATTTTGCAATTCATCTGTACCTCTGTATCATTTATGTGTATCTTTGCCTACCGTCCATGTGTACCTTTCTGTCTGACACTTGTATATTTAGAAACTCATAGCTGTATTTCTGTATGAACTATGTGTATATCTGAATTCTCAAACATACTTCTCATTATAGTATATTTTGTTTTCCCTCTCAGTAGCATGTATGCATATTTTCATATGCCTGGGCATATTTCGGTGCAGTATATGTGAACACTTGATGATCCATAGGAACCTTTTAGGTCTTATTATCGAAGATCTATTGTAGACGATACCAAACCTTACAGTGGACTTTCGACTAGCCTATTAATATTGTTTGGCTTCCTTGTCAATCTCCTTTGCTTGCTTTTTATTCTTTGGTATTTCATCCACTTTTTGTGTTTGTCCATCCCCTGTCCACAGCTTTGTATCACCCTTCTGATTGGATGACTTGTATCCTTCCACCACTTACTCTATGGGAAATATATTTTTCTTTTTAATTCAGAACTCCATGGGAATGCATGTGTGTTCTTGCTCTCACCCTCCGGAGCTGCTTCCCCATGCAATCCAATGCCCCTCAACTCTCCTTCACACTCCATGTTGCTCCTCCACCATCTCCCCGCCCAGTTCGTCCATTGCTTCACGCGCCAATCCCATTGTTTACTTTTCATTATTCACCCCTCTACTCTCAAACTTGCTTTGGTGTTTCCCTGCCTCCCTTTTGTACCCGTGCCCTCACTCTTTGCACTTTAAAAAAAAACAATAATTTTTTTTTTCTTTTCTGGCGGGCCTGGCAGCTGCAATCTGCTACCAGGCCACTCCTTTCTCTTTAATACACTGTTGCACTTATTTTTAAAATTTTAATTTATCACTGCACGATTGATGTCCACCATTTTAACCCCTCCCATGCTGATGACAGAACCGCTCCGTCATCAGCCGCGGTCGCGCTGTGCTGATGACGGAGCGGTTCCGTCATGGCCCGCCCAGCTCGATAGAACGCTCATGCGCTGCGCGAATTCCGCGCCTGCGCTGAGGGTTCTATTGAGCGGGGCGGGCCGTGACGGAACCGCTCCGTCACGAGCACAGCTCAACCGACGCTGGTGACGGAGCGGTTCCGTCACCAGCATGCGGCCGCCGCGCGGCCGCCCCGCCCCCTTAGCACTGCGGCGGAATAGCCGCCGCAGTGAAGTGGTTAAATAGTAAACTATATGTAACAAAAATGGCTTTCACGTTATGTTGCATGTGCATGGATACGTCATCACACTGTGAAGGTTGTTTTATGTTTCAGTTCCACATCATCTTTTTGTCGATGTGGAACAACATTTGCAAAAGTCTATAAACCGTAAGTTCATTGTACCAAGAGAAAAGGTAATAGGGCTCCAGTCCCAAGGGGGATCACTTTTCCCTCAGTCCTTATGAACAAAGACCACTGCACTTCTTCTTGGTTTAGGAAGTTCTGGTGCTATCAAAAACAAGCATTGGCAAAGCCATTAGGTTGCGCAAATGTTGAATTAAAGAGGTCCTTGGATCCCAGTACTGGATAGTATTGCCCAATTTTTATGCAAAGAATAGTTTCAGAGGAGGTTTACTCGAGGCTCAGGACCTCTTGAGAGTCAGAAATAATTCAAACAAACAGTTCTTTGAGTAAGTACTCCTCCATTTACATTCGAGAAAAGCAAAGAAAGAAGAAAGTTCAAAACCTTTTTTGGAGCAGCTTATTGTGTTTATTTTCAATACATTTTCTTTAAAATAATCCAGTTGATTCAGAATCTCAATGAACAAAGGATGTCAGCCGACACGTGTTTTGCCCGTTGAGTCGAAGCTATGATACGGGATTTAGCCCGGGACCGTGCACTCCTGATTCGCTGGCAAAAAAGATTAATCGGCTCAATAAATGTTGAAACCTGAACTGACACGACCCGTTTGAGAATATGTATCATTCTTCATGTTGCACAACTATATTATACCCGAAGCCTTGAAAAAGCCCAGGTCGATTTGACCCAACGGGCGAAACACGTGTCGGCTGACATCCTTTGTTCATTGAGATTCTGAATCAATTGGATTCTTTTAAAGAAGATGTATTGAAAATAAACACAATAAGCTGCTCCAAAAAAGGATTTGAACTTTCTTCTTTCTTTGCTTTTCTCGAATGTAAATGGAGGAGTACTTACTCAAAGAACTGTTTGCAAAGCCAATAGGTTGCGCCTGTGAGCGCTACTGGCTTTTGCAATGTTCTGTAGGCATGCTGTAGCAGTACAGTTGTGTGCAGCTTGGCTAAAGCTCCTAAAAAGAAGCAGTATGACACAGACAGCGCTAATGCGTCTTTCTTAAAGTGTATTAGCACTAGCCGCTCCATAGCGCTTTTTTTTATTCTTAGCCGTGTGCTCCCAAGACAAAACAGAGAGATGGAGCGAGGAAGAGATAAAGAGAGAGAGAGAGAGCAGTGCATGGTGGTGGGAGAGGAAAGGAGAGAGAGCGTGGAGGAGCATACAGACAACAGGGTGGAAAGGAGGGGCTGGGGCAAACAGAAAGACATAAGAGAGTGGGCGGAAGGGGCTGGGACAAGCACTTGGAAAATGCAGGATGGGAAGGAGGGGCTGGGGTCAAGCACACGGCTAACAGATGATGTTTGGGAATGTCTAGGGGCAAGTACGTGCACAACAGCAAGTGGGTGAGGGGCCAACTATATAGACAACGCACAGTGGGCGGGAGAAGCTGGGGGCAATCAGACAACATAGGGTGGGTGCAAGGGGCTAAGGCAAGCACTCTGAGGGTGGCTGAGAGGGGCTGGGGGAAGCACACAGACAATGGTGCATTGGCCAGCAGTAGCGGCTGGCATTGCTCGCAGGTGAGGAGGCGGGTGTGAGGGGTCATGGGGGGATTTGTGGGGTGTCCCGGGGGGGGGGGGGGGGGGGGGGGGGAATCGCAGGGAAATAAAAAAAAAGTTAACTTACCTTTCCGCCGGGTCCCGCATCTTCTCTGCTCCTGCTCTCCTGCCTCCGACAGGAACAGGAAGCAGGCAGCCAGGCTCCCTCGCCTAAGCCAATCACAACACTGCAAGTAGCGTTGTGATTGGTCGGGGCGCGGACCAGCCATGGGCTTATGGGGTGGGCATGTTCTCCATGCATGCTGCAAGGCAGCCTGCATGGAGAAGGGCAGAGTGCGCATGGTTTGGGAGGCCTGAGTGGGCCGACCAAACAGTCTTTGCGCACTCAGGAGTGGGCAAACCACTCCTCCCCTGCCTTGCTCAAAGAGCAGAGCTGCCCCGCCCACGCGCAATGTGCAACGCAAACATGAAATGGTAATGACTCAAAGTTATTACCATTTTATGTTTTGGTTTTCTCGCACTGCGAGAAAGTAGTGGTGCAACGCTCCTCCGCCCTAGTGGCCGAGCTGCCCCTGTTGGCCAGGTGGGACTGAGGCAAGCACACAGACAAAGGAGGGTGGATGAACGGGAGGAAAACACAATGATGGTGAAGGGAGGGTAGGTGAGAGGGAATAGTGGTGGAGAGGGAGAAGTATACGAGGGAGGCTGTTGAAAAACACACTGACTCTTGTTGAGTGCTTTAACAAAAGGAAGAATGTAGCACCTGATAAAGTGAGCAGTGGAAGGACACAGTAATGTGTCCATCCTCCAGATGACAAACAACCATACCAAGAGGAAGGAAGCCTACATAATCTGACGAATAAGAAGCAAGGAAATGAGAGGGACAATGAAGTCTTCCAATGGTAAACAATGGGCGGTCTTGAAGCCCCCTCTAAGGTAACAAAAGGCCTTGCAAGAGACAATGCATGCGCTGTCTAATGCACGACATAAAAAGCATTGACAAAGCCAAAAGGTCGGTTAACACTGTTGAAAGGCGAGACCTACTGGCTTTGTCAGTGCTTGTTTAGTTCTGTGTTTCTGCAGACCAAGCCTTGTGCACTCAGCGCTGGAACATCTGGACACGGGCCTCGAGCCTGTCACCCCACTGCGCCACCATGTCCTAGGAACATCCTTTGTTTGTGTGCTCGCCTCATCATGTTTTCCAACGCGTTCAGCACTTGGGGGCCTAATGGTGCTCGCAATCCGGCCGGGACCGGGGCCAACTGGATCCACTCGTCCCCAGCCACCTGCCAGCGCAGTGCTAAGAGCCCCTGGGGCCTGGCGCCATTACTGCCCGGATTAACGGTTTCCGGGGCCCTCTCCTCGCCTGACCCGGCGCCCTCGGTGCCCCGGGATGCCCTCGGTCGAGACACAGGAGACGTTGTTTGTGACTACGCCTCAAGTCACCCTCATTCGGTGGGTGCCACTCTCCTGGACTCACCCTCACCGCTGGATAAGCCATTGCTTGACCGTCCGAGTAAAACATTCATCACCCTCAGGAAAATAATGTTTAACTCCGTTGACTTCAATTAGATTGAGAGAAACGTGCACCATTTGCTGCTACTTTAAACATGCAAGGCCCGAGTCACAAAGGTAAACTCACACATTGTGTACGTTTTCACACGTTGATCATTCACAAAACTGCATTTTACTTACTATTAAAAAAGAAGTTTTGTGAATGCTGAAAAAGCGTAATCTTACACAAATATGTAAGTTTTCCTTTGTGAGTCTGGCCGCCTGGAGACTGCCTCGAATGGCTCCGGGATGGTGCATATAATGATTTATAGATTGGTGTTCCCTTCTTTTGTAAATATGGATTGTCTATAAATGTCATTTTGTGTATATTTGGCGCCTAGACGCCAGATATTATTTTAAGAAAGCTGGATTAGCACATTATGATTTGATTATTAGTACATGCCCAGTAGGACAACTGTATTCATGTCATTTAATTCATATTATCTCTCACTGGATATATTTCTGCATGCGTTTCTGTCCTTCCTAAAAATCCCAAATTAAAAAAATATACAAACTGGATCTCTATACAGTGCGAGCTGTACTAAATAAATAAATAAATAAGTAACAATCAATCTGATCTCTGTGTGGGCAATACTGAATTTGCCGTTTCTCCAAGGACTTGCAAAGAATGCCCTTTTCTATGAGGCCAACTGAGAGGCCTGGGATAGCAGTGCGAGGGAAGTCTGGACATTTCCTCGAGCAGCATAGACACGAAGACCACAAATCCTTAAAAACAAACCAGGTGCGTTGTCATGGTAATTAATTAACAACTCTGATTCCCGTTGGATCAATGGAGGATGTTCCATCCGGAGTGCAGTGCCCTCTGCTTTCAAGGTTCCCCCCTCTGGAACTCTCTAATGGTATGTCTCCTGTTCATCAGACCAACTAAGTACAGAAATCGGTGGAAACCCCACCTGTTCATCTCTGCATGTGGCTCCTGGACCACGGAACCTAACTGCTCTCTTCCTGCACCTACCCTGTTGTCTTTGTTCACCCTCCGCGCCGTCAAGCAGCCTTCTAACAGAGAGTGAAATAAGGAACGGAAATAAGTAAGGGGCATATTATCAAGAACGGCGTTAAAAATGATCGCCGGTTTAGCGGCAGCGATAATGGGCTTGATAATACGCCCTTCAGAATTCCAATAGAAGTCCATGTTTTCTGGTGTGAACATGGGCTTCTATTGGTATTCTCCAGGGCCTATTATCAAGCCCATTATCGCCGCTTTAGCGGCAGTTTTCTGCAGCTAAACCGGCGATAACTTTTAACGTCGTTCTTGATAATACGCCCCTAAATTGGGTATGCCGTGATCTAACTCTCGTCCCCTCTTTCGAGACTGCGTCCAATAAGGTTATCTAGTGAGAGTCTGTTCGGCTGGAAGGATCTGAACACTCATCGTAAGCTATAGCCTAGTGACCCACAGATTTCTCAGGTGCATGTCTATGAATTGTGTGTGATTTGAATGGTGGTCACTGTGGGGAAGTCTTTCCTGCCATGCTGTGGTCAGAACTAAAAAACGGTGATGGATCAAGCCCTGATCTTTGGACTGGGTAAGAGTGGTCTGCTTAATTCAGGCACTCTGTTCATCACCACCCCCTTTTCTGAATCATTTTGTCCACCATAAGCGTGGAAGGGTATACTCAGATGTGAGTCCCTTGCTCATTGCACCATCAGGATTCAAGCAAGCCGGGCCGACGACGCCTGAAATGGCAGAAACCGGTCCCCGGAAGCTTGTTTCCTTCCCAGTATAAGAATTGGCTTGGTAGTTTGGTTTGCCCTGTTCCATCATGCACTGGGACAGGAACAGACTAATTTGCATATAGCCAAGTTCTGAGCTGGGATGGTGCAGTGAGCTAAAAAACGGTGATGGATCAAGCCCTGATCTTTGGACTGGGTAAGAGTGGTCTGCTTAATTCAGGCACTCTGTTCATCACCACCCCCTTTTCTGAATCATTTTGTCCACCATAAGCGTGGAAGGGTATACTCAGATGTGAGTCCCTTGCTCATTGCACCATCAGGATTCAAGCAAGCCGGGCCGACGACGCCTGAAATGGCAGAAACCGGTCCCCGGAAGCTTGTTTCCTTCCCAGTATAAGAATTGGCTTGGTAGTTTGGTTTGCCCTGTTCCCATCATGCACTGGGACAGGAACAGACTAATTTGCATATAGCCAAGTTCTGAGCTGGGATGGTGCAGTGAGCTAAAAAACGGTGATGGATCAAGCCCTGATCTTTGGACTGGGTAAGAGTGGTCTGCTTAATTCAGGCACTCTGTTCATCACCACCACCCCCTTTTCTGAATGATGCTGTGGTCAGAGCACTTCCGGATAGGCAACATTTGTGGCCTGGCATTTTGTTAGTGGTTTTGCAGACTCCCATGTAGTTACAGTTTCATGGCGAAGGCCAAACCAGACCTACCATGTTGAAATTCGTGACACGTGAACACTTCAGGGTACATCCAATCTGGCCCCATGGACAACGAGAGAGTACCCTGCCAAAAACAAGCTCAAGCCAAAGGTCAGAGGTCAGAGGCAGGCCAGACTTGAATGCTGGTGGTGCCTGGTGCAGCAATCTTTTTGCCCCCCCCCCCCCCCCCCGCCCAACAACACCCATCTCTCAGTAGCGGCTGCTACTGGACCCGGGTGGTAAGGCAGGGGCAAGGGGCAGGGGGAAACTGAAAAAAAAACCACTTACCTGTGATGGACGGAACCTCTCCTCTGTCCTTTTCTTCCTGTCTCCCGTCCACTGCAAAACGCAGCAAGAAGCCCCCTCCCAGCCTCCCAATAACCAATCACAATGCTGCAATGCAGCGTTGTAATTAGTCTGAGCACCATGGATCGGCGCTCAGCCAGGTTATTGGGGCCTGGGCATGTTCTCCACGCAGGCTGTAATGCAATGGGCATGAATGATTAGCCGGCACGAGAGGGCGGGCCAAACAGCAATGTGCAGTTAGGAGTGGGCAAACCACTACTCTTCTACTCGTCTATAGTCAGAGCAGCCCCTCAAAAAGATGCTGCAAGAAAGAAAACATAAAATGATAATAACGCAAGTTATTATCATTGTATGTTTCCTTTACTTCCCTGCTGTGAAGCAATGGGGCGATGCTCCTCCGCCACTGCCTTCGCTATGGATTCACTCACTACCAACAATGCGCTGCATCTCTCCAAAACGCTTCTCCCACATCCATTTAATTTGTTTTATAGCGTTTCTCATACCAGCATAGGGTGTCAGAGAACTTTACAACACATACACATTATACAGAGACAATGAATCATACATGTGTAAATCATTCTGTAGAAAAGGTTACATAACACAATGTAGATTACAGGGTGGAGGAAACATGTCATCCGTATTAGTAAGCAGTGTATTTTTCCGAGTGTTTGACCTGGAGAAGCACATACTCAGGATTTAAAACATACCACAGTGGTTGGGGTGGGCTGTACTAGTAAGAATATATTTTTACCCTAGCAGACTCTTTTGAGCAACATTAGGGTAATGACTTGTGAAAAACATAGCGTTCTAACCTTTACTATGCAGTTTGCATGCAGCCCTTAGGTCACTGTACTATATTATGATGTAACTTATGAACTGCACAGTAACAAAATAATCTCTGTGACAAAAGCAATAACCCACTGAGCTATCCACATTAAATACAATTCTGTGATCTGCATGGCACACGTTCTTTGCAGCATGCCTCAACCGCCTGTGCTACTTCATGATGAGTGCATTAGACAAAAAACTCCGATCTCTCTAAAGCAAGAACATTAATCACCAGGATTATTGTGACATTTTTATTGTTACCTGAAAACTGCTGAACGCTCAAGGGAAAAGAAGCAGGTGCTTTTAAAACCATAAGGTATTTCCAAAGAGAGAGCCCCCGCAGGTCAGCGCCATGTGCAGCTGCACCGTTCGGACACCCCGCCCTACAGCCAGCCCTTGTCAGAGGTGAACCCTTGAAGACATAACTGGATTAGCCCTAATGGCAAAGGTCAACAAGTAGCTAACTCCAAGACCAAAGGGACAGCAACTTAGAGGCAGCCAGACCTGCAAAAGATGGTTGTATGATAGAGGCATGCATAGCTAAATCACGCGTTCCTCTAGAACACTGCCCTAACCATGAATGCTTCTGAAAAACGCATTCCTTTACCGCGCATGCCTTTACCACGTAATTTCGTGGTAAACGCATGACTGGTAAAGGGATATGTGTGGTAAAGTTCACTCCCGAGCCTTCTTCCATAAGCCCTAAAAAACTACCCCGACCCCCCTGTGACCTAAAAACGACCCCATCCCAAGACCTAAAAAGGAACCCAAACCCCCACTGAGCCCTACAAAGTACCCCGACCCTCCCCCAAGCCCTGAAAACCTCCCCGACCTTCCAATCCCTAAAAACGAACCCGAACCCCCCAGCACTGAAAACAGTCCTGACCACCAGCGCTAAAAACGACCCCAACCCTTAAAAACAATCTCCCAAAACATGGCCCCAGCCCCACTTACCTCACCGTGTCCTCTCCCGATCCTTCCTGTTCCTGGGCCCGCCCATTCCAACAATTAGACCAGGCATATGCCTTAACCACGAATATACGTGGTTAAGGAATATGTGCGGTTAAGGCAAGCATGGTTGCGCTTGCGGGGAAACGGCATGCGTAGCTTAGCCAGCGTTGTAAAGGCTGTTTTCCTCAGAATACCACACATACGTGATGAACAAAGCTAGATAAAACTAGTCGGCTGCCCAAAGGCAATGGTTAGTGGTGCAAATATCTAGAGAAAATATACAGACTCCACTAGTGAAGGTAATGGAACACCGCTGGAGAAAAAGGCATACGTCCCAAACATAAGAGGTGCACACAGCTACAACAAAAGCAGCCCTAAGGTTCAGGGAGCTGTCTCCAAGAGCTGTCATTTAAACATGTCTAGGCCAAGGAGTACTGGAGTGACACCCACTGTCAGGCAGGGGTGGAATTGCCTAAAAAAGTATGGGAACTGAGATCCTGATTTCAATGGGGCAGGGGCAGCGTCGCCCCACTGCTTTTTCGCAGAAAGCCAAAACATAAGATGGTAATAAATAAAAGTTATAACCATTTATAAAAAGTTATTACCATTTTATGTTTCCTTTGCGCATTGCGGGCGGGAGGGTGGGCGGGGCCTATCGGGCTGCCCAGACCAGTCATGCGCACTCTGCCCTTCTCTGTGTAGAATGCATAGCAGCCTGCATGGAGAACATGGCCACCCCATTAGCCCCTGGCTGGGCAGCGGCCAACCAATCACAATGCTGCAGCATTGGGGATGGAACCTGGCTGCCTGTTTCCTGTTCCTGTCAGGGGCAGGGGCAGGAACAGAGTAGACGAGGGTCGCTGCGGAAAGGTAAGCGTAAATATTATTATTTTTTTTCCATGACACCCCTACAAATTCCCCCCTCCCCGCGACCCCTCGCGCCCTCGAGCAACATTGGCCGCTACTGCATTGGGGCAATGCAAGTGTGTGCATGGAGTCAGAGATATGGCTGAAAAGGGAAAAATAATCTGTACCTATTTTGTAAACCTTTATTGGACAGGTAATTCATTATAAAGTATACTGCACATACATTAAATGAAAAATGGAATTCAAACTAAATTATTCTGGGGGAAACGGATTATCCTGGTAGATAAGCTCAGTTGGTTATTGCGAGCACTTCTGATGCCTGTGAGTGTAGCTGAAGGGTCATTGATAGGAACCTTGTTTAGTTCACTGGAAGATAGTAACGTGTATTTATAGTGCCATGAGGTTCAAGCCTCTGACAAAAGCACTGTGAATATTTAAGCTATTAGTTAAAAAATGTATTACTCCCGGTATATGCTGCAGCAGTTAAAGAAATGTATAACACACTATTTGATAGGCTGCATCCCGTGTGACGTGGGCTACTGCAAAATGTGCAAAAAGATTCAAGGGCACATTTATTAATTTTTCATGCAATGTAGGGCAACAAAGTAGCTGTGCTGCATTGCATGAAATGAAGATAACAGAAATACGCTATATCAACTAAGATATAGCACATTTCTGCTCTCGCCATGCGCAGGGGCAGTGTGTGCTGCTTAGTTCCAACGCGGCACTCTTGCACTATAGTGCAAAGGCGCATGCCTGCGTTACAGGCAAGATTGTTTTTGTGCAGGAAGGTACACCTTCCTTCACAAAAGCAATCCTTAAAGGCATTTTCCTCTTTCTATATGAGCTGCAAAATGCAACAGAATAGAAAGAGGATGTAAGAAGGAGGAATAAATACATTCTCCTCATTACGCCTGCTTCAGAGAGGCGTACCTTTTGGGGGCATTCCTAGCTTTTCTAGCTTTAGTAAATCTGGAAATGTGCCATAATCCATGGGTGAATGCATGGGAACGCCCATGCTCCACCCATGAAACGCCTCCCTAACACAAAGTAATGCAAGGCAGCGCTATGTGCTGGGAGAAGTCCCACGCAAAGCTATGAAAATCTGATGTGTGTGGCTTTGTAAATCGCGAATGGCATTTTATGTCATGCTGCACCAAAAAGTGGCACACCCAAGATGCAAATGTTAGTAAATGTGTCCATCAATGTTTAAGTGATTATGGTAAGTTATACGCGATCAGACTTGTAAGCATTTGTTTTTTGTAGATTCCCATTGACAAGACATGTTCGAGAGCTGGTTATGACCTTATAGTACCTCTTAGAAAGAATAACTATTTGTCATCACGAAGCTTCAAATGATTCTATCAATTAAAGCCTAGACTGGCTTCGAAGCAGCCTTTAGACTTCTGATTAACCAATTGCACACATTTGCATTTCTTTCAGACAGCTGGCACCATGGAGAGTAGGGTGTGCACCCTGAATATCGACCCCAGAATATTAATGGGAAACAATAACGAGGACAAAATATTAAAAAAATAAACCATAAAGACAGATAAGTGTAGATTACCTATATCTAACTATACATAGATGTACCTATGAAGTACATATCTTCAAGGTACATAGGTGTGGAGTTAGGAATTGTAGATGTGTACTTTGTTATATGCACTTACCTTTCGATATTTTGTCCCTTAATATTCAGTCCACGATATTCTTGTACCAAGATATTCTGTGGTAGAAATTGAGTACTACAATCAGAGAGAAGGTGTGATTCTTCTTTAGCTGTCTCTCCCTTATCTCACTTCACAGTACAGGAGATCCCCTCCTTCTTTTTCATCCCAAGGCCGCCCATTGTTGGCACAAGCTGAGGAGTGGTTGTTTTTAACAAAAAGTATGGGTAATATTTTGATGAAATTAAAAAAAAGCTTGGGAACTTTGTTCCCATTAGCTCCCACCCACTCCCACCTCTTCCCTCAGGACTGTAGTCTATCAACGCATTTTGCCTTTTTGTTTTCTTTGTGTGTCCTCTATTGTTCGTCTTATGAGGTCTGTTGCTCCTGTCTCACATTGGAATCTTTTGCTGTCTGTTTGCCATCCTTGATTCTCTCTGGCCCGCTTCTCCTTTATCCCCAGCTGTTAGTCACTTTCACTGCAGTGCATCTAAAGGCTATGGACGTCTGACAGATGTACTACTGGATACTCATAAGGCGCTTGGGCACTTACTTATGAAGATCTTTTTCAACCAGAATTTCCTGTTATTCTCACAAATGCTATGTTTACCACCCATAGTTTGCAAAGTTTCTTGCACGTGGGTTTTCATGTTAAAAAAGGACTTTTGTGCATTTTAAGTTGTTTTGAGAAAAAAGGTCAACAACATCCATACAGTTTCAAAGTCCTGAGGAAAACGGCCTTAAAGTAAACTCGGGAGAAAAAGGCGAATCCATTTTCAGCACCAGCCAGCACTGAAAGGAAATATTGCCTGTTTGTGTGGAAACTACAGAAATGTGTAGAAATAGGAGGAGCAGGGAACTCTGCGAGCTATGAGGAGGCCAAAAAGTGTTATCTACTTAAGACTTTGCTGAAGGGGCCTGGATTCAGGGAACAGCATACAGCACGGAGACTAATGATTTTGGAAAATGTATGCCTTCCCCAATTATGCACAGGACTTGGATGCCACAGCAGCAACACAAGTCAATACCTGACTTGTTACAGTTAGGATGCCAACCAGTGCTTAGTTTGTAAAATAATAAGTGCCAGGGCTCTGACAAGGAGGCCACTACAGCTTGCACCACCCATTGCCCCAGTCATCGCTGCCAATGGCGGTACCAAAGCAACTACTGACCATCTTGTTCGCCTGCAAGTGCGACAGCTCAGATTATTCCAGGTCCCTAAAGCTAAAGGAATGGCTGGGGAGGCAGGTATTGGTATTTTTATTGTATATTATATTCCTATTCATAACTAGCTGGTGTTCTGCTCATCTCAAAATTACATGAGCAGCGTCACCATGTGGCAGAGTGTTAGAAGTGTGATCATGACAATTAAGAGCCGGTGCCGAGCACCAAACCAATTAAGTGCTGGTGCCAAGCACCGAAAACCAGCGGCTCAAATTAAGCAGTGATTCCAAGGTATGAAAGTCAGTCCCAGTCTTGTATAGCCGAGGCTCAACAGAGTCGGATTGAAGAACTTTCTCCGTCACAACGGAACATTCCTCATTGATATCCATTTTGCTAATATACTTGCAATATTGGTTGTTCTGTACGGCTAACAGTAAAACCTTCACCAAAACCCTATTTTAATTTTTGCCTTGAAGAATACGCATGACCCTTGTTTGGCAACTTATTATGCAGAAACATGTCAGCACCTTGTCATAATATAATCTTATGACTGATGCCCTTCTATTTTTGTTTTGTAAGAGGAACAACTTTTATTAAATCACACACTTTTGGTCAAAATGATAGCAGTTAGGTGAAAGCAATGTGTGCAGTCAAAGGCACTTCCTTACAGTGCACTAGGTAATGGCAGCAACGGCCTGTCCTTAAGGGCAGAAGGGCCATGTCTCACCACCTTTTGGCTGACATAAAGAATGTTTGTCTGGCTTAGCAAAAAGGTCAGTCTGACAGACACTTTTTATTTTGAGGTCAGGCAGCCAGGAGCTAGACATTCGCTAAATGCACAAGTGCCTGAGCTAAATTTGCCTAGCTGAAGATGTCACAGCCGGGTGGGCGTGACCTCTTCAGCCTGCCAAAGATCCTTGAGGCCCCCCCCTTATGACAAGGGGAAGCATCACTGATAGCCTTAAACCTGGGCTCTTCAATTTTAGGCCCTGAAGTGGCCTGGGATGAGTGCCTATTACTGACACCTCAACACAGAGTAGTATTGTGTCAGCAAGTCTCACTGACCCCATCCCACTCTGTGACAATGAGGTCTTCCCTCATTGGCTGACCTAAAGAAGAAGACACCAGTCCCAACCCTTCTGAAACCCCAGAGGCTTTCTGTGGTAAAGGAAGATGCACAGTCCAACTGTGTAAGTAGATAGTCCTTTATTGTAGATTGCTTCTAGGATAGGTAGGTAGGAGAAGATAGGAAGTATAAAAAAAAAACCACCAGGAGCAAGCTCCAAGAAGCTCAGCCTGAGTTGACCAACTGGCACTGTCAGCTAAGAGAGACACCCAAGCATTCTATGATGTCATGGTACATTCTATACAGTGGAGAACAGTAGAGAAGTAATTTACTACACATCCTCCTTCCTTAGGGAATGACAGCAGAAATAGAGAGAAAGATAAGCAAGATACCTCAAATATATCGTTTACATGAAAGTACAAAAATGAGATACACAAATCTAATAATGTACTACATGAGGTATCAGAAATATCATTAACATGAGCAAAAATAAAGAAAGATGCTAACATTACTACACCCATCCCCCTCCCTTAGGGAAACAAAGCAGGGCTTAGACGAATAAAAACCAATGCAACAAAGAAGGGTGGTCACACCCACAACCTCCCAATATATGGGTACACCACAGGGTAGGCACCCTGGTAAACAAATATGGGTGTAGACACAGACCCTTTGGAGAAATACAACATCCCCAATAAAAGGTACAACAGGGGTAAGATTGACTCTAGATAAACAGAAAAATGTAACCCCCACAACAGAAACCAAAAGTTCCCCTGATCAGGATAGAAGGCATACTGACACTGAAAACTAGGATAAAGCTTCTCACTCAAAGTCCTACCAACATGAAACCCTTGGCCACGAATTCCAAGCAGGTAGACTTCGACCGGAGCAAAGTGTCAACATGAAAAGGTACTCTATAGATAGTAACCCTTAGAACTGACAAAACACCTTCCACCAAACAAGAGAACAGCACAGGGTATTCACCCTGAAAATTACGCCACCTCCCCTAAGTAGGGTACACCACGGGATACTCACCATGGAAAACTACTGAACATCCCCTTAGTAGGGTACACCACAGGGTACTAACCCTGGGAACAGGTATGGGGCATTGACTACCCACAAACACCACCACCTCCCCAAAGTAGGGTACACCACAGGATACTCACCCTGGGAAATGATATGGGGCATTGACTACCCACATACAACACAACCTCCGTAAAGTAAGGTACACTACAGGGTACTCACCCTGGAATAGCAAAAACTACAACATCCCCTACATAGGGTACACCGTAAGGTACAACATCACCCTAGAAAACAGAATAGGGTATAGACTGGCCCCACAACCTACCCGAAGTAGGGTACACCGTAGGGTTAAAAAAATGTCACCCTAGGAAATAAAACTTCCCATGATAGGGTACAAACTCCCCAAAATAGAGTACAACACAGAGTACTAGTCATCCTAGAGAGAGTTCCATGTAACTCTAGCTTTATGTCCAAGTAGCCACCACAGCTCCCAAGACACTTTCCATGAGGGCTCCCGAATGAAAAACACACAACTTTTCAAAACTGAATTGAAACTCCCCACAAACCCACACAATAGGGTGACCCCCCCCCCCCAAAAAATGTAACAAGAACAAGACACTATGCAAAACAGGCACACACCCAAAACATGCACTGAGATGCTAAGCAAAAACAAATAAATAAATAAAAGACTTGAGCTCCGGTGAGCGGTCTCTCACCCGGGGTCCCCACACACAGCTCCACGCAGTGGCCAGCATCGAAATCGGTGTAGTGAAGGCTTGATGAGAGCCGAATACTTGCAGTGTGCAAATGCTGAATTTTGCCATAAAAGTGAAAAGTCACGCAGTCTGTGGGATGCAACATGTAAAAGAGAGTCACGAGTTGTGGTCCATTCCCTGTTGAACCAAAGTGTCTCATCTTTCGCTTGTCGCTCAAGCCGTTTACCACCAGAAGAAGCTATGGAACTGACATCGCAGGCCAAACTGGGGCGGACCGGGAGACAGACAGTACCACCTTTGCAGAAGCTTCGTCCTGGCTGTGATTACCAGCGTGAAGGAAACGCTACAAACATGGCTGGCAATCTAAGGCACTGTTAAACAAATCATGTGAACCCTGGCCAAACACAAAATGGCAGCACGCTTCCGGACGGCGCGCCGTGTGGCTCACGGCACGTTTGTGGAGTAGAATGACGTCAGCAGCCGGGCGAATGAGAAGATGTCGAAACGTCAATCTGTGACGAAGGTAAGGGCGTGCGCTAGCTGGCGTGGGGATATTTTGGAAAATGCAGCTCGCGCTAAGAACAAAAGTTAAACCGTTTTGCAGCAGCGATTCTCCGTGTGGTCTGGGCAAACCACACAAGAAAAACAAAGTTACCTTATTGAGCCACAGAATCTACTCAAATCCTCCAGGGCTGGCATTGAGAAGCAGAAAGCCACAATCTGAATAGGCTGGCAATTGGCTCCCCAAAGAGCTTCCTAAGCTCCAGGTCTTATTACCAGGTCCACTCAAAGTACTCCAACTGGTAAAGACTACGGAGGAAAGAAACACCGCTCTTGGTTCCACAGTAACACTCTTGATGCCTCTCAACTAAACGCTCGTTTCCACACACAGGGCAGACACAGGCAGAGGCTGTTGGAGGGTCTCTTTCCACACAGAAAGTTGTTCACTCTGGTAGACACTTTGTTCACAAGACTTGCTGTTGGGCCAAAACAATTCCCACACAGGTTGAAGTATGTTGCTGGATTGCTCAGAAATTTTCCAGGTGATAGCAGAGTCTTTGGTAATGGAACCACAAACTCCCAGGTTGCAGGCTGTCAAGATAGTACAGGACACTGGTGGGGCTAGCCGGGGCATTACCTTTGGGTTTCAGTTGACGTATTGAAAGTCCTTTTTTTTTTTAGGAGTTTACTGTCTTTTTTTTTTTTTCTTCTTATTTTTCACAATATTTACCGGAGCATAATATAAAGTAATAATAAATCCATTCATTTACAAAAAAAAAAAAGGAGAAACCAAAATGTAGTACATACACTGCCTATATGATTCATACTTGAAAAAATGTTGACATCAAATACCAGTCTAAGTTTTTAGTTTCTTCAAATATATCCTTCAAGTGTATGCATCCTATCCTATCCCACTACGCCAATCTGCTATTGGCTTCCAAATCCGCAACCCTCTTTCCCTTCCCCTCCTACCTTTCCTTGCATATATTGCCTTTTCCAGGTTATATGAGGACAACAAACTAGCCAGCCATACTTGTAATGTAGGAGGATTAAGATCTAACCATGCCCTAGCGATGCATAATCTATATACTGCCATAGCTAGGAATACAAACTCGTGATGCCCTTCCCCTTCTTCTGGTACAATTCCTAAGAGTATATGTACTGGCTTAAGTTCCAGCTTAATCTTTAATGAGAACTCTAAGAAGTGTTCCAGGTTTCGTAATAATGTATGTAGCTGTGGACATAACGCGAACATATGTATTATGTCGGCATCTCCTGAATTACATCTCGGGCATGTTGTACCTTCTGTCCCTCCCCACTTTGCTATCCTTGCTGGAGTATAATATAGGGAATATATGGTTTTGTAGTGTTGCGACTGTAGAGAGGCTGAGCAAAGAACTGTGCGCCCTAAATCCAAAGAGTCCTGAAACCACACTAGATCCCCTTCTAGTTTTTCTACCCACTTCATGCTATATTTATCCATATCATCCTGCATACCACATACAAAACTAGCATATAAACTTCTTATTGAGCAATCCCCCCCTACTTTTATTTTTTCCATAATCTCAACTTTATTGTACCCAACCGACCCACCTTGCTTATTCCCCAAAAAACTTGTAATTTGCAGATACTTAAAGAAATCCTTATTATTCAACCCAAACTTAGTACTCAATTCAACAAAAGTAACTAAACCCTCCAGTCCCCGAAGATCTCCAATACTTATTACCCCCTTTTGCATCCATCTCTCCATTACTATGTCCCCAAACACCTCGTTTGGGAATGACCTGTTTTTGAACAACCTGGTGTATCGATTAAACCTTCCTAATCCAACTTTTTTCATAAATGCCGTCCATATCTTAACTCCTGCCTCCACCGTTTTATATCTAGTCCTTTTAAAATGCCCATATTCTACACAGGATATAAAGCAATTTTCCACCTCTTCACCAAGTACAGCCTTATAGATTCTAGAGGACCGATCCCTTACCCTTGGATCTTCTCCCCCCCCTAGTAAGCCTTGCATACATTGAATAGCCGCAGACCAATAGTACAATTTAAAATCGGGTGCCCCCCAACCACCTCTTTCTCTAGGGAGTGTCATATATCGATATGCCCTCCGTGTTTTGCCATGGGCCCAAATGAATTTATTAAGGATTCCTTCTAATGCCAAAACCATTTTGCTTAAAAAAATAGCGGAATTGCCCTAAAATAGTACAAACATTTTGGAAGTATAAGCATTTTTATTGCATTTGTACACCCAACCAAGGTCAAATGTAGATTGTTAAGCCGTTCCAGATCCCATTTTACCTTCACCAATAAGGGAGCAACATTATTCTGCACTATTGCATCTAAATCCGCAGATATTTCCACCCCCAAATAAACTGCAGATTTTACCATCCTTGTATCTACACCATATTGTGTATATTGATTGCAGACTATTTGGGTCTTAGCTTTATTCAAGCTATAGCCAGAGACTCGTCCAAAAAGTTCTGCCTCCTTCTCTATTTCCACAATCGCCTCCTCCGGATAAGGGGTTAAAATAGCCACGTCGTCCGCGTATGCCAATGTTTTGGCTTCACATCCGTTCAGACTCATCCTAGGAATCCCGCAGTTCAATTCCAGGCGACGCAGGAAAGGATCCAAATATAGAGCAAATAAAAGGGGCGATGATGGACAACCCTGCCTTGTTCCTCTTTCAATACTAATTCCTACAGAGTGCCCCCTACACACCCTAATTCTGGCTGTGGGATTTTTATAGAGCGTCTGGATTGCTTTAATGTATTTATTACCAATGCCATTCCACCTCAGTACCCCCCAAAGGTAATCCCAGGAGACTCTATCAAAAGCTTTTTCAGCGTCTAAAAAAATCGCTGCCATAGAGTCTCCTGGGATACCAGCTGCATCGAAAAAAGTTATTACCTGCCTTGTATGTTGAGTAGTCCCCTTGCCTGGTATAAACCCATGTTGGGAGTTAACAACTAATTTTTCAATAACTCCTGCCAGCCTTCTCGCTAAGATTTTGGAGTAAATTTTCACGTCCGCATTCAATAGCGTAATTGGTCTGTATGATCCTGGTTGAATAGCAGTTTTCCCTTTTTTAAGGATCACCACTACGTCCGCCCCCCCCCATGAGTCAGGAACTGCTTCCCCCAATTGTGCCCTACTCATAACCTCAAACATATCCATACCCAACTCGTCAATAAATACTTTATAAAACTCCACAGGTAACTGGTCAGGGCCCGTGGCTTTACCAGAAGGAAGAAGTTTGAGTGCCTCTATAAACTCCTCTTTCTTAAATGGCTCCTCCAGCTCTTCCTTACTTTCTGGAGAGATACCTACTGTACCCACACCCCTCAGATAACTCTCTACTTCCTGAGAATCTCCCTCCGTATCTTCTTTATATAGGGATGCATAGAACTGTCTAAAAATTTCCCGAATCCCTTCAGCCCCTACTATTCTATTTCCATGCTGATCTGTCATCTCCAAAATATCTGCTGCAGCCGCTCGCTGCCTAGTACGTGCCGCCAACAAATGCCCAACTTTTTCGCTGAATTCATATATCCCCTCTTTTTTAGCCAGATATTTCCCCACCACCTTCCTTGATAAATATTCAGTAGCATCTGCCTTAAGTGACACAATTCTCAATAAACATGACTCAAGAGGCTGACGTTGTTGAATCGCTTCTCCCAGTCCCCTCTCCGCCTCCAGCAGTTTCCTATTCAAATCCATCATCATACTTTTTTCCTTTGCCCTTGTAGCTAACACATAGCTCAGCGTCTCCCCTCTTATCCCAGCCTTAAAGGCGTCCCAAACAATCCCCAGACTAGCTGTACCCCTATTAATATCCCAGTAATTTCTAATCCAGGATCTCATACATTCTTTATACCCCTCCTCCTGCAATAAAGCCCTTTCAAATGTCCACTCCCTAATTTCCCTCCTATCTTGACCTATTTTGATAGTTAATACCAGCGGGCTATGATCTGAGATTAAGCGGGGATGTTTTTCTATCGCAATCTTATTTATGAGGGACCCAGAAATTAAAAAATAGTCCAACCTGACCATCACTCTGTGTGGGGCAGAATAGAATGTGCTGCCATCTACGGCTGGATATAACTCTAACCAAGGATCAAACAAGGAGTTATTACTAACCAGATCGCATAATACCCTATAGGTTCTTTTTTTCCTCCCTGAGAAGGGGATCCCTGACTGCAACAAAGGATTCCTAAAGTCATGTATGTTCAGATCTCCACATAACACTATCGGCTCGGGCCAGTTCGCCAGCTCTGCATCTAGATACTGAAATGTCTCAGGATCATCTTGTGTTGACCCATACACTGTTACCAAGGTGAACTTCTCCCCCCTAAATGTCAAATCCAACATGACCCAACGCCCCCACTCATCCTCCTGTTTTTTATTTACTACCACGTCCCTACTTTTCCCTAGGATCGCCACCCCTCTATTCCTTGCACCTTGTTTCGAGTTAGCTAAAACAGCGAATCCTAAATGCCCTAGAAGGTATCCTTGTGCCGCCTCCACATGGGTCTCTTGTAGACATACTAAGTCCAAGTGCAGCGCACCCAACAATGCTGCCACTTTATTTCTCTTGTTGGACTCATTTAACCCACACACATTGATACTCGCGATTCTACAGCTCATTACAACTTTTCTTATTTCCTAGCCACATTCCTAATCCCCTTTTAGATCCTCTTACACCTAGACTTACGCCTGTGCTTATCCTCTTGTCCTGTATTGCGAATAACATTTGTACATACACACACTTCTTAGGCATATAATATGTCTCCTGCTTCAGAATTACTTTGCTCTGTCTGTTTTTGTGCTGAATCAAACTGTTATACTCACTACTTCTCTCCGTTTCTCCCCCCCCTCCCCCCGTGTTCCCTATCCCCCCTACCCACCCAGTTCCCCAACATTCCCCTCCCCCTCCCCCCTCTAAAGGCAAATAGGTCACCAGACCTATGTGTGGCTACTTCAGTGTGTGTAGGTCGCAACCTCCCGCCTCCCTCCTTCCTTAACCCCCACTAAGTTCCCCTACTAAGTTCCATGTGCTCCCTGTCCACCAACCCAATAAACCAAATCCTATCCTGTATTATTATACAGTTTATACATTAGTCCATGCCCAGCCTTCAAATACTTATCACTTCAAAGTTACATATTCCAGTATTGTACTTTTATCCTCCCTTCTGTGCTTTCAGGTAGTCCAAAAACTCCTGGGCTTTTATTTCAGACCAGAACATCATTGTTTTCCCTCTTGCAATTACTTTCAATCTAGCTGGAAAAAGCAAATAAGCCTCAGAACCTAAAAGCTGAAATGGCTTAATAAACTGTCTCAATCTCCATCGTCTCTCCACGGTAACATGGCAAAAGTCTGGTCTGGCAAAAAAGGAGATATCTTCAAAAGTCCGCATTTTATCTGGTCTTGCTTTCTCTATGATTTCTTCTCTCAGGAGATAATTTCCAACATATATCAGAATTGCCCTAGGGAGGGGAACTCTCTCCCCCTGCCCACCGGCCTTCGTACGACCTTTCTTTATTGTGAATGGAAACCTATGGGCTCGTTGGATCTCCTTCTCCCACTGCCAGTCTGATTCTGGGAAGGCCCCTTGCAGTAGTTTTATTACAAAATGCATGATATTCTGCCCTTCGGCCCCCTCCTCCACTCCCAATAGGCGAATATTATTCCTCCTTTGACGGTTCTCTACCTCCTCCAGCTTCCAAAGCATGTCCTCGGCCCTCTTCTCCTGAGTGCTCTTAAATTCATGCCAGGCCCCCATCTCGTCCTCCAGTCTTCCAGTCCTTTCCTCAACGTCAGTCACTCTAGTAATCATTCCATCATACAGCTTATTAACCTTTTTCAGAGTGTTATGTATTTTTTTCGTGGCAAGTTTTGACCTCCGGCTTTCTGCCCTAGCCTGCCCTTGCATTTGTTATCAATGTATTTGAGATCGTATCGAGCGGGCCCTGTAGCTGTACGGCAGTATTCTCATCGTAAGTCACGGAGGTAGCTGAGTAATCCCATACCAGCCTCTCTCCAGCCCTAAATAGTGAGCCAGGAGTCTTTGTCCTTGCTTTTGACCGCCTTTTTTTTTTGTGTACTCTCTTTCCCCAGGTTATTAGAAGTAGAGGTTGACTCCCCCTCATCCTCCTCTTCTATCCCAGTCTCACTTGCAGTCTCGTTTTCAGAAGTTAAATCTGTATCTGTATCTGTGTTTTCTTCAACAGAATAAAAGCATTCTCCCTCCATAGAGCCTCCTTCCGCCCCTTCCACCCTACCTGCAGTTGATGCAGTGGCCGTACTTATCTGGGTTTTTTCCCTAAGTGAAGTATCCCCAGTTTTCAACTCGGCCTCCACTTGCATTAGGGCCTCTAACATCTCCGCGGTGCCAGTATCCGCACAGGGCAATTCCTTTTCCCTGTTGGAGTATCCACATAATCCCACTTCCTTTGGTTCGGTCCCTCCAGCTCCAATGCAACCCGGGAGTACTGGCTCAGGAGAACCTCCATCAACAGAGCCCGACTCTTTCTGCTCGCTACCAGCAAGCTGCCCGGAAGCGTCAGAGTCCTTGGCTGCCTGTTGCTTGGCAACCACCGAAGCCGTAGTGAGTGCCGTGGTGATAGCGGTATTCTGTGCGTTCTGCGCGGCGTCCTCGAGGCTCTCTGCCTCTGCTTCTAACACCGCGTCCGGCTGTCCCTGTTCCACGTTGCCGACCCTCGGTGAAAGCACCTCCCGCAAGGTAGGCTGACGGAGCGTTGTGCCTTTGGGTGCCACTAACTTCTGATCCAAAGTTTGTTTCAGGTTTTCGCTCGTAGCTGTTGGCGGAGGCATTAGCAGCGCTTCAGAGCCTCCAGACGCTGCTTTCTGATCTAATTTACAGGATTTTCCTCTCATGTCCGATTTCTCCATTTTCTCTGACTTTTTTACCTTTGGCAAGTTCGGCGCTGCTGCTATTTTACGGGTAGTGCCCGTTTTAGCGCTCAAAGGAAGGTCTCTTTTGTTTGAAGTAGATGGGCATTTTCCTGCGGTTACGTCCGGGGTTAACTTCCCCGTCTCCCTCTCCTTCTCTCTCTCAGGTCGCGGCGGGCGCGGCGGCATGTTCTTGCTTATCCGCTGTTGTTGCCTTTTAGAAAGTCCTTGCTCAGGCAGATGAGAGAGCCTCAGTACGAATCCAGCACAGTACTGAAAAAACTTGTAGCCAGCTATCCTCACTGCTACTTTTACGTTTTCAAAGTACAGTAGGCTCTCCTGCAACAGGTATCCCTTCGCCATCCAGCACCACCGGTCGTAGGTCGAATCACCAGGTACTTGACTTAGTATAGCTATCTTTCAAGCTGTCATGGAAGGAGACTCGGCGAGAGGTCTGGGAGCGACCGTTCAGCACACCCTGACGGCAGCCATCTTGCCCTGACGTATTGAAAGTCCTTAATGTCTTTAGTTCCTTGTTCTTTAGATCCTTGGTTCCTTAGTTATCCTTTCTCCTTACTCTATGCGTAGGTTCAAGATCGTCGCCAAGTTGTGGTAAAGGAAGATGCACAGTCCAACTGTGTAAGTAGATAATCCTTTATTGTAGATTGCTTCTAGGATAGGTAGGTAGGAGAAGATGGGAAGTATAGATAAAACCCCACCAGGAGCAAGCTCCAAGCAGCTCAGCCTGAGTTGACCAACTGACAATGTGAGCACAGAGAGACACCCAAGCATTCTATGATGTCATGGTACATTCTATACAGTGGAGAACAGTAGAGAAGTAATTTACTACACTTTCCTCCCCAAGATGCTGCAGAAGGTGTTATGTTTATAATGTGTTGTGCATGCATTTATGTATGAATGTATGGAGACACTCTTAGGAGTAGCTTTGTGCTTTACAAATTCCCCTATAACATAACATAACATGGCAGCTTGTCAACTGTCTCAATTGGTTTCAAGGCCTACGCATCTGGCTGGACATCTCCTTGCCTCTGTTTTTTCCAATATTCCTTCTCTAGAGGCTCAAGCCCCTCCCCTTACTCCGACGTGGACTGACCACTCCCTTATTTCCTTATAAGCCAGAAAGGCACTAAATTGTAGCTCTGCAATATTCCTCTAAACAAACGCCCTTGGCACAAGCTTGACCCGAATAATTTCTGGAAAGCCCTAAGCCTTCAGAGCCCTGAACTACCTTCCAACATAGAGGCAGCTAATAGCTTCTTCCTTGGCTAGATTACTCAAGCACTGGACAGGTGCATTCCTGCCAGACTGACCCACCCTAAAAGGTCTCGGGCCAACATCTGGTTCAATGAGACCCAGACTCTAGCTTGCAAGAACTGCAAGGTCCTAGAATGAGCCTGGAGACAATCTTACGAACCTATAGCCAAAATATGGTACAGAGACGCTATTAAGGCTTATCATAAATTGATTCGGAAGGCTAGGGCCCCATAGTTTACGAACAAAATTAAAAAGTGCAACAATCCCACAAAGTATTTTTTCGCTCCTAAAAGACACGGTGAAACCCCCACCAATCTCAGAGAGCACCATATCCATCAACGCTCAGTGTGAGGAATTAGCCAAGTTTTTCACAGGGAAAGTTGAGCGTATCTATGACAGCTTTGGTCCCAATAGCAAGGACTCGGATCCTTACAAAGGGCTTTTTTAAGCCTTGCTTTCCCACCTCTCCTTTCCTTTTTCCCTATCTCCTTTGATGCTCTCCTAGCTCTGTTTGCAAAGATAAAGTCAGGGTCTCCGGGTGACCCCCTCAAACCCGACCCTTTTATAAAGTTTCAGGATTGTTTGCTTCCTGGGTGTCTGGAACTGACTAACCTGTCCTTCTCTTCTTCTTTGGTACCAGAATCTTGGAAGCATGCTAAAGTTATACCCCAGCTAAAAAAAAAGACGCTGGATGGTTCTAGGCTGAAAACTTCAGTCCGATTTCCCTGCTCCTGTTCCTTGCCAAAATGACGGAATCTTATGTAAATGCTAGTTTAACTCAGTACCTGGAATCCAATTAGATCCTGGGCCTCTCTTAAATGGTTATTGACTCCGGCATAGCACGGAGTCTGATCTGCTTGCGGTCACAGAACAGTTGCGGGCCTCACTAGATGAGGGCAGAACCTCGGCGCTGATTCTGCTCAACCTGAGCGCAGCATTCGACACAGTCTCCCATAAGATCTTGCTGCACCGGCTGCAGGAGCTCAGTATTGGCAGTAAAGCTCTCTCCTGGTTTATGTCCTTTCTGGTCTGGTTTATGTATTTTCTGGTTGATATTACTTTTCAAGTCTTCTCCCCGCCCTATCACTCCTACTCCCAACCGCTACGATATGGGGTCCCCCAGGGCTCTGCACTGAGTTCCATCCTGTTCAATATTTATATCTGGCCTCTGGCACTGGTGGTGAAAACCAGCAACATCACCCTGGTGTCATATGCCGATGACACGCAGTTGGTATTTTCCTTTCACAATGATCCTAGGCAGGACCCTGTGATATCCCAAGAAGGCCTGATTGCCATCTCTGAATGGATGGCCGCCAACTGCCTTCAACTTAATTCTACTAAATTGGAAATGTTATTTCTGGTTAGGGATACCTAACTATGGGTCAATCACTGGGGGAAACATCCTTTACAACGCAACTTTTACCACGCAGTGCCTTTACGACGCAACTTTTACAACGCAAACCATTACAACACATTGCGCTGGGGGGCGCTCTAGGATAGGGAATAGATTTAATTTACTATCCAACACCTTCCCTACTATCCACGGGGACTGGATTTGGAATAGTAAATTAAACTATTCACTATGCAGCGCCCCAAAGCACTATGCGTTGTAAAGGTATTCGTTGTAAATACCGTGTTGTAAAGGCATGCGTGGTAAAAGTATGCATTGTAACGTCATACATCCATCACTGGTGGCCCCGCGCTTGGCCCACCCCCGCTGCTCAAAACACCTGTTAAGAACTTGGGTGTCTGGGTCGATAGCACCCTATCCTTTGATACCCCGGCTAAATCAGCAGCAGCCATCTGTTTCAGACTTCTAAAGGGCTTAAAGTCCCTTCTAGGGCTTTTCGACTGTGTCACACGTCAGATAGTTCAATCTACCATACTAGCTTGGTTGGACTACTGTAATGAATTACTCCTTGGGTCTAACAAGACGGTGATCAAAAGGCTCCAGGGAGCCCAGAATGCTTCGGTTCGGATACTTTTCGCTCTTCTGAAGTACTGCTCTGTCTCTGGCCTTATCCAAAGGCTGCACTGGCTGCCAGTAGAGCAAAGAATCCTCTTTAAGGTCCTTTGTATCTCTCATAAAATTCTCACGGGCTCTGGCCCCCTCATTCTGGGTGATTTGTGTCTTCGCTTTGTGCCTACCCGTGCCTTGCGCTTGGCTGACCTCCACCTTGCCTGGGTGCGCCGGGTGTTCAGGGCTAAACCAGGTGGGCGCTGCTTTCGGGCCTTTAGAAGGGCCGTGAAGACCTGGCTATTCTCTGATCATTAGCTGCTCCCCGCCTGCTCTGCTGACTGTATTGCTGGGACAGCCATGCACTCTATAAATATTTTAACATAACATATTTGTGAGTGCGTGCTGTGAAAAGTTGTGAGTGCTTGTTAATGGTGGGTGTATGGTGCATGCTTCTGAATACATGGGGTGTGAGTGAGTGTGCATGTAGATGAGTGAGTCTCTGTGTGGCCCACCCCCCACCCTGCTTGAATTTCCGGTTGCGACTGGGTATTGAATGGTTTGGTTAGGGTAGAGGTACCCTGGGGACAGAACTACATATAAAAAGGGTTTTTCCTACTGGCCAGTTTTCAACACTGACCGCCCTGAATATACCATCAACTTGCGTGTGGAGGTCCATCCACACACATGTGCCAACCCAAGCATTCCGCAAGATGTGGGTGAGGGGTTGGTGGTGTCCTTTGACGTCCTTTTAAACACTTCTTTAAATACACCTTTGTTACAGTACACAGCCATTTATTGCTACTACTATATCTGAAAGGACACGTAAGAGAACCCTAATAGTGGTTGGGAGAGAACAGTATTTTTTGTTATAATTACTAGGTCATGTTAGGAAGTGTTTAGTAGGTTCTCATTAAAATCCCCCTATCACTCTGCGTGTGCCTGAATAAATCTGAGGTTGCCTAGTGTCTGGGGCAATACAGGTCCCTGGATGGGACACTAATCTGAACAGAAGTGAGGTCACCCAGTTCCTTGGAGTCTTCCCCCTCAATTTTCTTAAAGAAGAGATGGTAATGAGCTGCATTCCTCATAGTACCTCGAACCCCTCTGATCACAAACTCACAACATTCAGCTAACAGGCCCCCAGGGACTCCAGAAAGTTCCATAGGCATGTGCTAAATTAGATAAAACACAGACCTACTGGTTGTATGGAAGAATATCTTTGGCTAAATGTTGACTGACAAAAATACTGCGGCCTAAATATCGTTTACAGAAATATCCCTCCGCTTATTGTAGAATATGTATTAACTATAATAGGGCAATATTTTTGTAAACAATATTTGGAACAAAATATTTTATCGGAGGATACTTAGAAGAGTTGGCCTAACGGCTAGGGAGTCGACCTTGAATCTGGGGAACTGGGTTTGAGTCTGGGCAATGACGCTGAACATCCTGTGGTTCTGGGCAAATCACTTAGGGCCGGATGTAGGTCGGTCGGTAACGGCCGAAAATCGGTATTTTCGGCCGTTACCGACCGGTATTAACGAAATGGTATGTAGGGCCATATATTTTACAGATTCGGTAAATTTACCGATCGGTAAATTTACCGAATCTGTAAAATACCGAATCGGTATTTTTACCTATTCGATAATTTTGATATGTAGGTGGGACTCTTCTGAGTCCCACAACCCTTACCGAATCTGTATTTTACCATCAAATATATTTGATGGTAAAATACCGAATCCAGTGTGCATGCACATGTGTGCATGCACACCTGTGCCATATGACAGGCAGACCTGCCCTTAGGGCAGGTATGCCTGCCACATGGCACCCAAGCCTCTTTTGGGGGTGCCAGAGGGTGTCAAAGTGACACCCCCTGCACCCTTGTGGAAATCTGTATTTACCGATTCGGTAAATACCGAATCGGTAATGCCCATTCATTCCTATGGGCTGCAAAGCCCATAGGAATGAATGGCCATTATCGGTCGGTATTTACCGAATCGGTAAATACAGATTTTTACCGATTCGGTAAAAGGAACATCTGGATGTTCCTACATGTCCCCCATTCTTATTTACCGATTTTAATTACCGAATCGGTAAAATTCGGTAATTAAAAATCGGTAAATAAGTCCTACCTACATCTGGCCCTTAATCTCCCCGTGCCAAACAAAAAAGGAATGTGTCCTCACATAATGCAACTGGTGCTATGTAAAACGATCTGATACCTGATTCGGGTCGAGTTTGCGCTATATAAAACCCTGTAAAAAAAAAACATATTCTGATACCAAACCCCTCCACTAGGTTGTGTCTGTGAACTTCAGAAGCTTGCATAAGGTCACACAGGGTGACATCTCCTTATGCCAACCAACAATGACTTACTGGGCTGCTTGGGTTTATCTGTATCACTGCCCCAATCTGATGATGTAAGAGTGGTTGGATTTGTCTTGGCGATAATGTTTGTTTCTTGCCCTAAGGGTGGAACCTTGTAATATTTTGTAAGTTGGCATTGTTAAAACCAGAATATTGTTTATTACTGGTCATTTGGAAGACTGATGTCTGTTATTTGGTAGTTAAAAATGTAAAATGGCTGTCACTTAGCACTTAGGCACTTGCAATCGTGATTGGACACGTGGAGACTGGTCACGCCCATCCCATGCAATACTGTGAAGAAGAATATATTTTATTGGTAATGCGTGAACTAGCACCATGTAGTTGGTATTTGGAATCCATAAGTCTGTGTTATAGAGCATGTGGAAGCTTGCAATATGTGTCACGTGGAGATTTGCAACACGTTACTGAGCATGCTGAAACTAGCAATGCATGTCACTGTGTGCCGTGGTGAACCTCCCTTCACCCCTGTCAAGCTCCCTTTTCAACCCATCATATTTTCATCACCGTTACTGCCCCAGTGTGCTAAGTAGGACAGCTTGTAATTTGAAGGGTGGGAGTTTAAGGGCTCACTCCTAAAACCTAGGTGCAGCCTGTAGCCATTGGTCCCCAGCAGTCCTTGGTGTGTAATACCAGTATCGTTCCCTCAAGGTTTGAAAATGGTAACTTCTCTATTTGATCTTTGTTGATCTTAAATCAGCCTTTGATTTGGTACCTTGTGACAACTTAGGGCAGTTCTAGAGCAAATAGGCATTCCGCCCTATTTGCTCTCTTTGATCAAGCGACTGCACACTGGAAATTTTGCCCAGGTGAGATACGGGAAATTGACCCCACACTTCCCAGTGAATAGGGGTGTAAGGCAGGGATGCGTTCTGGCCCCCACACTGTTCTGTCTTTTCATCAATGCTGTGGTGGATCAATTAAATGAGGTAGCTAACATCGATGCCCCAAAGCTCGCCCGTGACAAGGTGCCAGCAATGATGTTTGCGGATGACACCTTGTTACTATCTTAATCGCCCATGGGCATCCAAAGGACCCTTGATAGCTTCTCCTTATTTTGCAAAGACAGGGGGCTAGAGATTAATACATTAAAAAACAAGTACATGGTTTTTAATCCCAGTAAAACATCTCGCCCTAACCCCACCCTAAATGGCATCCAGCTAGAGAGGGTAGCTGTCTTTGACTACCTGGGTGTTACGCTGGCGGAAACCTTTGAGTGGGGCCCGCAGCAAGAAAAGGCAGGCTTAAGGCTAGCACAGATGGCCGGAGGAATAGCAAAACTATATAGGAACTCAACATCTAGACAACCGGGTCCGCTGACTGAGACATATAAAGTCCAAAATAATGTATGGGGCAGAACTTTGGGGACATCTTTCTGTAGGTAGACTGGTTAAATCCGAGATCAAGTTTATGAGACAGCTCTTGAGTCTACTGCCAAGCACTCCTCTTATCTCCCTACGTATGGACCTCGGGATTAGACCCATAGATGAGGAGATCGGGCTGCGACCCTTGACTTTTTGGCATAGACTATGGGCGACCCCCGAACTAATATCATACCAGTCGGAACTCAAGGCGATTTTGGGGCTCCCAGGGGTGGGAAAACTATCCTGGTTCGCACACATAAAAGACCTGTGCCTCAGACTAGGTCGGCTGAACCAATGGACCGACCCTGAGGAAGTGTCCCCGACAATATCGCGGCTCGAACTAGTCAAAGCTTACAGACTGTTTAGATTAGCTGAAATTCAAGGGAGTACAAAACCAGGCCGTTTAACCTCTGACTTCCTCAATTTTAAAGACCATTTTTTATTTGAGGCTTTTCTTGATGCCGTTCATCCGTTCATGGCAAGGAAACTCTATGCCCAGTTTAGATTGGGTTGCTTGCCGGTTCATGCATTTACAAAAAATAGTCAAAAGCTTCCCCTGTTGGATGACCTGCCTGTAATAGCCAAGAAGAGTCACCCATTCATATTTTCTTCTTTTGTCCTGGATATAATGTAGTCAGGAGGTATTGGCTCTTACAAATATGCAGGAACCTGGGGTATAGACAGTCTCGGGAGGCCTTTAGAGTTTTGAGAACTGACACCCATCCCACGATTGGTTTTGCTGTGTCGCATTTCCTTAACTCTATGTAGCATAGGTGCCGCAAGTTTTTTAACCCACCCCCACACATGCTACATGTCCCTTTGCTATTTCCTACTGTTTCAATCTTATTAATTCATGAAATCATTGTTTTAACCTGTTTTAAATTTTAATATTATTATATATTTTTTAACTGCTATGAAATTTGTTCAATCCACTGTATATGGCTATATTCTGTAATGTTTACAGATTTTTTTTGTCCAAATTCAGTGATGTATGTATTTTATCTTTAGCGGTCTATAATGATCAAAATAAAGCTTGGAAATGGAAATGGTAACTTTTATTATTTACAGCACTACCAAAGTGCAAACCTCTGTGCAGCAAGCACCATATTAAGCTGCGTTTCATTATAATCGAACATTTTGAAAGCATTTTCTAAAAATATCCCTTTGGAGATCACCTAAACCCCGCAAAATAGTTCTTCCAATTGTACAACGAGTAAATCAGTATTTTTGTTCCATGTAAACATTCAATACATCATCTGGCATTAATTTCCTAAAACATTTCTCAAAGCCTCACTTCTCTGTCCCAGAAGAGTAGTATTGTAATCCTCCTAACCTTTACCTCTGTTACTAGACACTGCACAGTCACAAATCAACTTTATAGACCAACCACTAACATTGCGCTAATACTTGCACCCTCGCTTGCAAAAAATTGTTTACAATAAAGGTCTTAATGCAATACTTAATTTGTGAAAAAATAAGTGCTAGGGCTCTTGTCAGAAGCAGGGCCGGACTGGGAACCAAAACCGGCCCTGGCAAAATGCTCGACCGGCCCCCCCCCCCCCCGGGGGGGGGGGGGTTGGGGGTGCGACCGCGCTCTTTGCCAGGGCCGGTTTTCGGCCGATTTTGTTACAGGGCGTAACAAAAATGACCCCCAGAGGCCCAAAACCGGCCCCCACCCTTGCGGCGCACCGGGGGTTTGCCCAGTGCCCGCAAAGGCCAGTCCGGGCCTGGTCAGGAGGCAGTTTGCACACGCCCATTGCTTCTATTAGCGCCGCCTATAACAAAACTAACTACTAGCCATAAAGCCCTACAAGTGGGGAGAGAGTGTGGGGTAACTGCCACCGATTTTGGAGCAGGGGAAACAGGTTCGAGTCTTGGCATAGTTTCAACATCCGGTGATTCAAGGCACCTCTCTTAATCTCCCTGTGCCTACAAAAAAATTAATGTGTCCTTAACTGGTGCTCATGAAAAGAGATTCAATACCTTTGGATCGGAGCTATAAGTGTTGACGATGACTGCCGAGCACCGGAAACCACTGGCTGAAATTAAGCACTTTCTTCATGCCCGCCCACTGCTTACCATCCAGTGGCTTGAGTCCCACTCTTCTTTGCTGCCTCCTAATTGGCTAGTGTAAGCCAGGGGTCATGTCCTGTTCATTGATCAGCACATGAACCAAGTACAGATATATTCCTCTTAATTACTGCCTGTCCACCCCCTCACTCTGCGATTCAGGTACTTTTTCTTTTTACGTCCAGCCTGAGACAGCTCATGCTCTTTCACTTGTTTCTCCTGTGCTGCTTCTTTCCTTCCACACTCATCCATAACTTTATTTTTTGCAGTTGTATATAGCACTAACTCGACCCGAAGATATTGAAGTGCTTTACATGAGTTCAGTTACACTATTCAGTTACATTACACAAGGCATTTATTATTTTGTTTTTTTAAGCACAGAGAGATTAAGTGATTTGCCCAGAATCACAGGATGCTGAGTTGACACCAAGACGTGAACCTGGTTCCCCAGGTCCAAAGTTGACAGCTCTGGCCGTTATGCCACATCTTCTTTAAATCTTGTTCTTATCTTGTCACATTTGCTGTGCATTCAAAGACAGAGGTCAAATGTTAGGCTTTGTCTTCCCAAGAGATTGTTGTTTTACTTTTCTTTCTTTGACTTCAAAGTGAGAGGATTTATGTGACAATCATGCTGGCTACTGGGATGTGCTTGAGGAAGGCTGTACGATGTTATTTTTTTCTAGCACACAACAAACTTTAAATGTCTGTAAATTAAGTGTGCAGATATTGCAGAATATATCTGAATTAGAAAAGCACCAATGAAGCAATTTTGGGGGCAATTCTGAAGTGTGGTAGAAATAATATATTAAGATCAAAGCAAGTCAGTTCACAAGGTGTTGACATTTCCTCACATTATCGTTTGTGCACAGTATGCTTTTACCAGCAAAAATGTATGTCGGTGCAAATATAATGGTCATTTAAATTGAATATGTGTTGCCTGCAATGGCAGTATGCTACCACACCATGCATACTTCTCTTTACCCCACTCCACTCTACTCTGCACCACTGCAGTCTACTCTGCACCACTCCACACTACGCCACTTCACTATACTCCTCTCTACTCTACACCAATCTACTCTATGCTACTACACTCTTCACCACTGCACTTAACACCACTCCACTCTATGACACTCTGCACCACTACACTCTATGCCACTGCACTCTACGGCAATGCACTCTATTATGTACCACTCCAATCTATACCAGTGCACTCTATGCCACTATAATGTACTCTGCACTCTACGCCACTGTACTTTACGTCACTGTTATCTACTGTGCGCCACTCCTCTGAAACAATCTACTCTGCACAACTGCACTTGGCACCACTGCACTCAGCACCAGTTCCCTTAGCTCTACTCCACTCAACGGCACTGCACTCTACTCTGCACAACTGCACTTTACTCTGTACCACTGCACTCTACTCTGCACCACTGTACTATATGCCACTGCACTCTACACCATTTTACTCTACGTCACTGCCCTCTACACCACTCTATTCTACTCTGCGCTACATCACAGCTCTCTGTGCCATCCTACTCTGCACCACTTTACGCCACTGCAGTCTACATCACTCTACTATACACCACGGTACTCTATGACAGTCTACTCTGCAACACTGCACTCTCTGCCGCTCTACTTTACACCACTTCATTCTCCGCCTCTCCACTATACTTTGAAACAATCTACTCTACTCTGCAATATTCTACCCTAAGCCACTCCATTCTACGCCACTGTACTCTATCCTGCGCCACTCTACTCCATGCCACTCCATTCTACACCACTGCACTCAATGCCAATGCACTCAACGCCAATGCACTCAACACCCCTTCCCTTACAACCAATGCACTCTATACCACTGCATGCTACAGCAACTATTCTGCACCACTGCCACTCTACTTTACTCTGCAACACTCTACTGCACAGCACTCCATGCCACTGCATGCAAAACCACTGGACACTATGCTATTCTATTCCATTGCACTCTACGTCACTCTAGTTGACTCTGCACCACTGTACTCTAGGACACTGCTCTGTGCACCACTCAACTCTGCACCACTCTACTCTACATCACTGTACTCTGCACCACTGCTCTCTATGACACTCTACTACTGCATGCTATGCCACTCTGCACCATTGCGCTTGATGTCACTGAATGCTATGCCACTCTAAACTACTCTGCACTACTGTACTCTAAGGCGCTGCTCTCTGCACCACTCTATTTTGCACCACTCTACTCTGTGCCACTCTACTCTATGCCACTGCGCTCTATGCCCTGAACTCTGTCACTACACTTTATGCCACTGCACTCTGTTCAGCACTTCTCAACTCTATGCCACTCTACTGCACTCTACGCTAATGCACTTTATGCCACTACACTCTACGCCACTACACTTTGCATCACTCCACACCCCTCTAACCTATTCTGCACTACTGCACTCCATGCCATTGCACTGTACGCCACTGCACTCTACACCACTCTACTCATCACCTCTACACTTTACCCTGCACCACTTTACTCTACCCTGCATCACTCCATTCTATGCCACTTTACTCTGAAACAATCTATTCTACGCCACTGCACTCTATGCCACTACATTCTACTCTGCACCATTCTACTCTACACCTCTGCATTGTGTGCCACTCTACGCTACTTTACTGCACTCTACTGCACTGCTCTACACCTCTTTACTTAAAACCAGTGCATTCTTTGCCACTGCAATCTATGCCAATGTAATCTGCACCACTACATTTTGCACCACTTCACTCTAAGCCACTCTACTCCACTTTACGACACTCCACTCTACAACACCATACTCTTGACACCCTATGCCACTCCATTCTATGCCACTCGACTCTACAACACTCAACTCCATGCCACTTCAATCTATGACAATCTACTCGGCTCTATGCCACTCTTCTGTACAACACTCTACTCCACTCTATGCAACACCTTCTATGCCACTCCACTCTGCTCTACACCACTCCACAACACTCACTGGCCCCGACTCTACTCCACTCTATGCCACTCAACTCTACTTCAATCTAGCCCTTCCACTCTATGACACTCCACTTCTTCTACGACACTCCACAACACTTTACAACACTCCACACCACTCCATGACACTCCACTTCACTCCGCTCCATGCCACTCAATGCTATTCCACGCCACTCCATAACACTCAGAGCTACTCCACTTTATGACTCTCCGCTCTACTCTCCTTTACCCTACTCTCCTTTAGCCATGCTAAACAGCATCCACACTGGTGTACAACATGGCTAAGACCTATTGGCAAAGCCAATAGCTCTTGCATAGGTGAGACCTATTAGCTCTGCCAATGCTTGTTTAGGTCGAACCCTACCAGACAGTTCACTTGTCTGGTTTGCTAATAGCATCCTGGGGACATTTGGAAAGCTTCACTGGGAATTTATTCTGCCATTGCTTGCCATTGACGTCGTGGCTTGCAACCCACATTTGCTTGCTTTCTATTTGCTGGCTTTCTTTGTTTTGAAAAGTAGACTGTCAGCTTGAGTTTGTTCCTTCCCTTGCCCAATTCCTATTTACTGTATTGTTCCACCATTACTGAGTTTCTGTAAACAAGCTATTACATCTTGTTCCTCATTTATGTCACATTTGCTGTGCATGCAAAGATAGAGGTCAAATGCCAGGCTCTGTCTTTCAAGGAGCTTGATGTTTACTTTTCTTTCTCTGATTTCAGAGTGAGAGGTTTTATTTGACAATATGCTGGGGATGTGCTTGGGGAAGGCTGTACGATGTTATTTTTTTCTCTAGGACACAACAAAATGTAAATGTCTGTAAATGAACTGTGCATCTACTTCAGAATATATCAGATTTAGAAAAGCACAAATGAAGCACATTTTTTGGTAATTCTGAAGTTTGATGGGAAAAAATATGTTAATACGATCAAAACAAATAAGTACACTAGGTGATGACATTTCCATTCAATTGCGTTTGTGCGCTTTTATCAGTAAAACTGTATGTCTGTGCAAATGTAACGGTCATTTAAGTTGAAGATGTGTTGTCTGTCATAGCAGTGCGCTACCACACCACACCATAATTTTCCACTTTACCCTACTCATCTCTATGCTGCACCACTGTAGGCCACTGCACTCTGCTCTGCACCACTCCACAGTAAACAAAAAGTCTTTACAAAGTGACAAAATGTTTTGCAAAGACTTCAAAGAGGGCGAACAGGTAAATTTACATGGCCATCCTGCTCATACTAAGGATCAATGATTTGAGGATGCTGTGCAGGGACAGAAAAATAAGCCCAAGGATCACTGCCAAAAAGGAGGACGTGGAGAAGAGATCACTCCTGACAATGGGGATGAGGAGGATGGTAGAGATCTATTTTAAACAAGGGGGACAATGTTGAATTCGAACAAGGCATGATTCCCTATCTGAGCATGAAAGGAGCTCCACTGCTGTGAGGAGACCCAAGGACTAGAAGCCCAGCTCATCCTTCTGGAAATTCAGGAGAAGAAGTGGCTCTAGAGGAATGGTGATTGGCACTAGAAGAGAGAAGGGTAAAGCTGGGGATTAAACCCCAAGGACATGGTGGTAGCAACAAAGAACCAGAGGTGACTACAGAGAGTGCCTATGATACCAGGTTGCCCAAGGGAATTGTTCCTAAGTATGTAGAGTGGGTTGACATAGACAAATGGCTCACATCCTATGTAAGATCTCTCAGGATGAGAAGAGTTGGTACCCAACTTTGGGGGTCCTTATTGTGGGAGTTAGTGACAACAGTAGGGAGAGATAGGGTACTGACACTGGAGGATGAGGTGGCAGAGTCTCACGCACACATGAAGGAGGCAATCATCAAGCTATTTTGCCTCAGAGGAGTACAGACAAAGGTTCCAGAATATACAGAAGAGGTCATCTCAGACATGGGTGTACTTTATAAATGCCTCTGTGAAGTCAATGGAAGGTTGGATTAATGGTAACATGGTGTGTACCTTTTAGGGTGTCTACAGTTTGGTGGTAAACACATTTTGACAAGTTCTACCTCAGAGACATTACACCAGCATCTGGTAGATTGTAAGCTATCAAGCCCTAGAGAGCTAACGGAGGATGGTTGATGAATGGGTATGCACTAGGGTGCCTGAAAACTCCCAGGGTGGTGATCACAAGAAAGGATGACAGGCCCTCTTAAGGGGATAGATGGGGCCAAGTTTAAAAGGACAGAGAAACCCAAGAGACCCCAAAAATGCCTTTGGAAGGGAGCCCAGAGACACAACCCAGTCAAAGGGGAGGAGATACCTGGGAAAGAATTATAACCCAACAAAGGCTGGGATGTGCTATGCCTGTAAACAGCTGGGGATCAAGAGGGGAGATGCTGCATGCACCAAAAGGTCATCCACTGGTGACAATCCCAAGGCATTGGGTGGAAGTTGTCCCTGTGGATTGCAAGGGTTAACTGAAGCCAATCTAGTTTAATGAGTGGGTTTTAAATTGAACCATTGGCCCACTGGCTTACCAGCATGGTAAAATGCAGGCAGTAAACAAGAATCAATGGGACTGAAGTCCAGGCCTTGAAGGATACCGGTGCAAGCATCACCATGATTATGGCTAAACTGGTTTTCCATACAACACAAAAGAAAACATCCATGGGTCTAGATCATAATTGTGTAACCTGAATGAGTCTGTGAATTACCCGGCTGAGAGAAAGATAGCACTAAACTACAGAAGGAGAGAACAAATAAGAACAAATTGCGGATTCCCATCAGTCACCAAACTTGGTGACATTTCATCATCTGGGACTCGTCTTTTTCCATCACTCTAAGGGCTGGAACCCTATCTCAAGAACAGGGAGCCTGAAGATGTTTTGGTCTTGCTTAGAACAGATGATCCTACCAGATGAGAATGATGATACTAGATGGGAAGTCAAGTGCAGTGCTCGGGTGAAAAAGTGAAGTTAAAATTGATATATGAGAAACCTAAACTTTATTGATGTGTCTCATAATTCAAACTAAAAACAGTGCATCAGATAGTGTCAACAAATAACTATCTATGGTCTTATGTGGTCGACATGTTTCAGCACGCTTGGTTATAAAGGTCTAACCGTGCTTTCCTAACGACCCACCCCGACTATGCTACTGCAATAAAGTCAAAAGCTAATAATGTGATTCAAATTAATCATATAAAAATGATTGGAACTGATACAACCATAGTCACCTATCTTTTGGTGTGTGATGTCCTTCCCTTCTCAATCTCCTTTGACAGACAGTGTCTGTGAAAAAAAGTACACAATTTCATTATAGTGGCTCTCATAATTGCCATCTACACAACCCAACTATTAGGTTACAAGCTTACAATTCTCACCTTGAGTTTCAAAGGAAGCTGCCTCACCTTACCTGGCAATGGCTCAGGATAAGAAGGAGGCACCGCTCTAAAAGGTGGAGAGAAGAGACATAAACAAGAATGTTCCCCTTTCCATCTTAACATCATTAGAAAGTTATGCTCAGCAACACCTATATGCATAGTCGTCATTGTTAGCTCATAATGAATGGCTTAGTCAGTGTCTTCTCATTTTATTTTTCCATTTTATTATCCCATTTACTGTCCAGGAAACTACACAGGTAGGAAATGAAAAGGGCGATACTTGCTAGTCTTTCAATTTGTTTCCGACCAATTTTCCTTGGTCATATAATGAGATAGTCAATACATGTTGCGTGTGTAATTATCGCAAATCCAGCGTATCAATCAATAAAAACTAGCATGGTAATTGTAAATTTTTATTGAATCTTACAATAATCATAGGCAGTTTGTTTTCGGCCGTTTTCTCTACTAATACGGTACACAGATATGCACCTGTATTACACATAACACCCAAAAGCAAATACTACGTTATTTCCAATTAAGAAGCGAACAGATCACTTCCCAGGCATCATTTTGTACTTAAGAAGTGGGACAGTCTCGCCTCTCACTTCACACATGGCTGCTAACCAGTACCGCGTTATCGCTGAGGAGAGAGCCCTACGCCTACTGCGCTTGGATAGAGCAGGAAAATCTTATCTAGGCACTCACCTGACCGTCGGTACCTCTCTACGGTCAACAGAGCCGTCGGGAAGGTGCCGAACGTCAGCGGCGTCTGTTCTTATATGCTTCGAGACCGACTTGGTTCGGTGTGCATCGCGCTATCGTGATGTAATCGTTTTTGGACTTTCTATAGGGCCTATGGGACATGAAGTCCAAAGAAGCATCGACACATAGTAGTTCAGTGAGCCTTGCTCTTAATACTATGTTCTTTTAAATCAAGGGTTACCACTTACGCAATGTATTCATAACTAAAGTAAAAGGCTAATGGAACATTGCGTATGGTTATACGCGGTTTCAAAAACCGCCTCCGGACAGTCTGCCATCGACAATATGCAACAAAGGCGTCATCAGGTTTTTTTTGCGTGACTGATGAAGTATTGAATTCTATGTACAAATCATCAGAGCCATCATTGACAGATAGTAAATAAAGAGACCAAGTGTTGTGTTGTAAAAATACGCTTTGCCTGATCGTCAGGGAATGATTGGAAATGAAGTTTCTTTAAGAAACAAGTCATAACTCTTTGTAGGAGCCTGTCTATCATTGTGTGTTGTATTGATATTTTGGGGCTATATATCCATGCTGGTCTTTAAAATTGCCTCTGACCCTTTTTTTAACTGGTTTCCCCCCATCAAATCATTCCTAATGAGGAGCATCAGATAGTCAGTGTAGTGTCTTGGGAATAAAGAATACCGACACTTACTTTATCTTTCAAGGAGCTTTATTGGCACACTCCTTCTATGTCCCTACTCTAACTGCCCCTTTCCTGCTCATGCTCCTCCTCTTCCTCCAACCCCGTAACTCCGCCCATCCCAACTACTAGACTGCTCACATTATCACATCTCCCCCCTGTTAACAAAAGAACGAAACTGACTTGATTATAGTACTTCAATCAGTCTTTTGGGCTTGTGGATGTCTCTTCGAGGTCGGAGACTCACGCCTGTACCTTCAGACGCGTCTTCTATCTGATGATCAGGTCTCTGTACTGCACCCATTTGACTAGGTCCTTCTGCATCTCGTTGATCCGTGGCTCTGTCACGGACCTCTTTCATGGCTGGGGTACACTTTTGAAAATGGGAAACATTTCGGGTAATCCGTCTGTTCTCAGACTCTGCAGTAATCATGGTACCCTTCTGCTGGGTGATAACCAAAGGTTCATCTTTGAATCTACAGTCCGTTTTCTTTGATTGTTCTTGTTTAACCACCACACAGTCTTCTGTATGTAGAGATGGAGAATTTGCTTTCCTTCGAGTGTCCGCATAAGATTTCATTTTGCTCTTGCCGGCTAGATCAGCCAACGCTAGTTCTTGATGGACACGTGCCGGAGACACTGATCGCAGAGCTCCTTCCCATGTTGGGATCCGTGTTCTAATGGGTCGCCCTAGTATGAGAGTGGCAGGAGACTTTCCTGTAGTAGCATGTGGTATTGTTCTATACGCTCTCAGGACCTCATTGAGAGGCACTTGTAAATCTCTTTTTTCCAAGGTAGCCTGTTGAAATGTCTTCTTTAAAGTTGCCATGAACCGTTCAATAGTGCCATTGGCTTGTGGCCACAGAGGCGTGACCTTGCAATGTCGGAAATTGAGATGTTTTGCAAATTCACTAAACTCATGTCCATTAAAGGGGGGGCCATTGTCTGTTTTGAGTTCCTTGGGGACACCCCAGGCGGCAAACACTTCATCTAGCACAGCAATCATGCTGGAGGCATTGGTGGAGGACACAAACTGTGCTATTGGAAACCTCGAGTATTCATCCGTAATAGCCAGAAAACCATAGTCCAATCCCTTGTTTTATCTAGGCTGGACTATGGAAACGCACTCTATCTTGGAGCCCCTGTTTCGGTTATTCGGCAACTTCAGGTTGCCCAGAACTCCGCAGCACGACTACTCACGGGCATTAGCCATCGTACATCAGCCAGACCCGCGCTCTGCACCTTGCACTGGCTCCCCATAAAGGAGCGAATCTATTTCAAGACACTCTGCACGGTCCATAAAACACTCTACGGAAGAGGCCCCCCCATTCTAGATGACATGATCAGGCCATACAAACCCACTAGGAACCTTCGTTCAAATCAACAAAACCTTCTGACAACTCCCAGGATTAGCAGGGCCCGTACAGGGGGCCGTCTGTTCTCGCATAACGCGGCTGGGTTGTGGAATGCTCTTCCTTCACCTCTTCGTCAAGAGCCTAACCTACTCGCCTTTCGGAAAAAGTTAAAAACCTTCCTGTTCCCAAAAGCTAGATAATACAGACCTGCATCTTTTTAATCCATCTCCTTCTGGTTAGTCTTAAGCGCTGGGATGCTCCCGAGTGGCCATGCGCTATAGAAGAGCCTTTTAATAATAATAATAATAATAATAATAGCCAACACGTATTTGCCTGACTGGAGTGGTCCATAAAAGTCCATGGCAAGTTCTTGCCATACCCCACTGGGTAGCTTGGTCATTTGAAGAGGAGCTGGGGAATCCCCGTGCTTAACCAGTTGACACTGGGGGCAGTCCTTTAAAGTGAGCTCCACCATTTGGTCAAGTAGTGGGAACCATACTCGCTCCCGGAGAGCTCTTTTTGTCGCAACAACTCCACGATGACCCTCGTGGGCTAGGTTGATCACACCTTGACGTAACTGCCTCGGGATGACAATCCGATGGTCTCTCAGTAGGAGCCCCTCTGAGGTAGCAGATAACTCTTCATTGATATGCCTGAAAGCTTGCATTTCCTGGCGGACTTGAGGATCATTCTTTTCCTCCTCACTGTCATGTCTCCAGCGATGTGTGCGCAGTCGGCGCACTACTTTCTGAAGGATGTTGTCTTGCGCTGGCTTCCTGTATCGCTTCCAAAGGGACTGCCGGTGGCCGGGCTAAGCCCACTACAAAATGTATGTATTCTTCGGCTATTGAAGGAGGTGAGGCCTGGGATGCTTGAGGGTGTCGGGACATGTAGTCCGCAGGATTCTCTGCCTTTCCCGGTTTGAGTATTATTGTGTAGGTGTATTCCTGCAGGCGCAAACCCCACCGTTCAATGCGAGGTGGCATCTTGGCTTTGGGATTACCAAATATGGTGACGAGCGCCTGGTGGTCCGTAACCATGGTGAAATGTTTGCCATAGATGAACACATGAAAATGCTCGCAGGCCCATACGACCGCGAGAGTCTCTTTTTCTGGTTGGGAATAGGCCTTCTCGGTGTCTGATAGGCTGCGGCTGGCATAAGCCACGATGTGTCGTCGATCAGTGTCATTGTCGTACTGAGCTAGGATTGCACCCAACCCCACTGGGCTAGCATCCACCGTTATCTCCTTCTTCCTCTTGGGGTTAAAGTATGCTAGATTGCCAGCTGATTCCACCGCCTGTTTAATTTCTTGAAACGCCCGCTCACACTGAGAGCTCCAGACAAACGGTTGTCCTTGCTTGGTGAGGGCATGTACTGGGGGACTGATGGTGGCGTAGTCCTTTATATATCTGGCGCAATAGCTCGCCATGCCCAAAAACGATCGGATGTCACTCACATCTTGAGGGCTCTTGGTGGTATTGAGCGCTGTCACTTTCTCAGGGTCGGGCTTCATCCCAGCCCCAGAGAACACATGTCCGAAGAACTTAAGAGTGGATTGATGGAACTCACACTTGTCCTTATTGAGAGTAAGGTTAGCTTCTAGGAGAGCATGGCATACTCGATCCAGCGCTTTGTCATGTTCCTGTGTGTTCGACCCATACACCAGAATATCATCACTATAGTTCAGTGAATTTGGTATGTGTCTGATGGTCTGACGGATGACTTCCTGGAATATTTCCGCCACAGAGGAGATACCAAACCTCAGCCGTTTGTATCGAAACAAACCCAGATGAGTGGCAAATGTCGTGATGTACCTTGACTTCTCATGTAGTTCCAGCTGATGGTATCCCTTGTTCAGATCAAGTTTGGAAAATACCCTGGCTCCATTCAATGCTGATATCATGTCACTCAGGTGAGGCCCTGGGTGACGCTCTCTTTCTATGGCCGTATTGGGAAGCCTCATGTCCACACATAAATGCACCTTTTCAGGAGTGCCTTTCTTTGGGACGATGACAACTGGTGACACCCATGGTGTGGGACCGTCCGTTTTTTCAATAATGTCGGCCTGTAACAGCTCCTGGATTTCGTCTTCTACGGCTTGCTAAAGATGAAAACGCACTCGCCTGGGATGCTGGGCCACAGGGCGCACTTGATCGTTGATGTGCAGGCGAATCAGACATTTGTTCATTTTTCCAAGCCCAGTGAATAACTTGGGGAACTTACTGACAATGTCCGGATCATCACTCACTCTGTATAAGATTTTGACCAGTCGGAGGTGCTCGCCGTAGGCAGACTGAGGAGACAATCAGCCTCTGGGCCCCCAATGACATGAATATTCGCCGACACAGAGGTAGATTCATGTTTGAGTGTCATTGCAAATTTGCCCAGGCATGGAAGTGGTTTTCTCGCCATCCAGGTGAACACCCTGACATGTGCTGGACTCAGGGGTGGTGGTGGCTTCATTTTGTTGTATTCGGTCACAAGCATGTAATTTAGTGACGCTCCGCTGTCTAGGACAAACTTGGTCGCATGTGTCCCCACTTTGATGTCTAACGGGGGATATTTCTTTAGCTGGTCCGGGTCCGATACCATGCAGATATATTCATCCGTGTATTCTGACTCCCGAGATGTCGATCTCGATTCCCTCGACGAGGACCGTCGCGACCTTCTTGTCCATTGGGATTTGCGAGACTCCCTGCTGGAATGTGAAGAACCAGAGGATGATATCGCTCTATCCTGTACGGCTTTTGCATGATGTCGCTTCATATCTGGGCGAAATGACTTTGTTGTTTCACTCCTTCTTTCTTTGCTATAGACTCCGCACATCACCTCAAAGTGATTCTTCCGTCCACACTTTTGGCATTGTTGACCCATCGCTGGACACACATCTGTATGTGGGAAGTCATACCCACATCGATAGCATTTTCTTGAGCGCTCTGGTTTTCTTGCATGGTCTAATTTCTTATCTCTCCGACCAGACTCATATCGTCGGCGACCTTTGTATTGATGACGGGACGCCGGTCGGGACCTTCTCTGTCGCTCATTTGATCTTCTGCGAGTGCTGTTAGTTTGCATCCAATATGCTTGCTCTCTTCTCTCACTACGCCCCGTCGCCATACTTTTGGCATGTTCCTCCGATTGATCATGCACCCTGGTCATTTCCTCTATTTCATCGAGATTATGGCTTTTCCTTAGCAGCCGCCTTCGGAGAGTCTCTGAGTGACAGCCCTCGATGACTCGTAGTCGGATGGCATCCTCCGTCGAGAACGCGTCAAAGTTGCAATACTGAGACAGTCGGCGTAGCCTAGATATGAACGTGCTCATCATTTCTTCCTTGTCTTGACGGGCTTGATGGAATACATATCTCTCGTAATCCACATTTCTTTTGTGTACGAACTTTCTGTTTAACGCATCTCGCACTTTGTCATACGTTCCTTTATCATCTGTCGGCAACTCTTTGACCAATTTGCAAACCTCTTTACCGACCAGATTGCGTAGTGCAATTAATTTGTCTCTGTCTCCCGTGACTTTTGATCCTTCAAGATAGTCCTCAAAATCCTCTAGCCACTCCTGCCATCTGGGGCCCATGCTTCTGCCAGCCACCAGGGTCAGTGATTCCGGGGGGCGCAGATGTGAAACTCTAGTTGCAACCGGGGCGGCTTCTACTGCACCACCACCATTTTGGTGCGGCGAATTTGACATTTCAGGACTGGTGTATCAATGTCACTTTTCCACTTGCTAGTGCTTGTTTCTCTTTGCCAATGCTTGTTTATTATGTGTCACTGTTTGTTTGCTTGCTTCTTGCCTTTGTCAGTGCTTGCACCAATGCTTGTTTGCTTCTTTCCTGCTTTAACCAACGCTTGTCTTGCATTTAACAATGTTTGTTTTGCATTTACCAGTGCTTGATTTGCATTTACCAGTGCTTATTTTGCACTTACCTGTGCTTGATTTGCATTTAATAATGTTTGTTTTGCATTTACCAGTGCTTGATTTGCATTTACCAGTGCTTATTTTGCACTTACCAGTGCTTGTTTTGCATTTAACAAAGTTTGTTTTGCATTTACCAGTGCTTGTTTTGCAATTACCAGTGCTTGTTTTGCATTTGCCAGTGTTCATTTGCTTAGGCCTTGTACTGCCTGACCTCAAAATGACCGCTTCCACAGTGCACAGAGGGAATTGTCCTGATGGCTGCCTGGTTCTAAGATGGCCGCCGCTAGGGAAATCTCGGCTCTCGCGAGATCTCGACTTCATTCATTTCCCTCACGCCGACTCTTCACTGGGACTCACCGGATCGCCGGTCCTGCAGACAGCACCACGGTGATGGCGCTCCACGCACCTCTGCTCGCTGGACCCTCCAAGGGGGTCGGGGTGGGCTCCCGACTCTTCCACTGCACTCACCGGCCACTTCCGACGCCGTGCCGCGTCTCACGCATCTGGGGTAAGCTCCCAGTTTTGGCGCGAATTGGCGCTCGGCTGGGCTTTCTTCCAGCGCTCGATCGCGCTCGTCAGGCAGGGCTCCACGCGATTAGCAAATCGCGGATCTGGCGCAATTATCGCTGGCCTGTGTCTTTAGGCGGCGATCTCTTTGGGGGCACACATGTCGCGACGGCGGCCACGTTTTCGTGCTGCCCAGGGACAGGACGCTTTCCTTATTCACGAAGGGATGGCAGGTCACTTCATCCCATCCTCGTCGCCAGCTGTAGTGTCTTGGGAATAAAGAATACAGACACTTACTTTATCTTTCAAGGAGCTTTATTGTCCCTGTCCCTACTCTAACTGCCCCTTTCCTGCTCGTGCTCCTCCTCTTCCTCCAACCCCGTAACTCCGCCCATCCCAACTACTAGACTGCTCACATTATCACATCCAGCACTGACAATGTTACAAAAGCTCATCACACAGCCGTGGTAGACTTTGAGTGCAGAGGGGCTACTGGCCCTAAGAAAGTACCTTCCATCTTAGTGGAATGTCTGCTGGGCAAGGATCTTGAAATCTCTTCATGCGCAGAGGTGGAGTGAAAAACTCATGCCTCAATGCTGGATGTCCTGAGTGGACATATGTCTCCACTAGAGCACAAATGGCCTTAAGGGAACGTTAAGGGACTTTGGAGCCTGGAAAAAGACCCAAAGCCCTAGTGCCAGGAGAAAAGGTAGGAAGTCTGGCAAGGCCTAATCCTCAGGGGGTGGGCTCAGGTGTCTCAACAGGAGGATGTCTATTTGATAGCTCCATCTGATCTGGCAGAGCTGCAAGGGGCGGGTGGGCCCTCTAAAGAGGACTTGAGCTAGGGACTAAGGATTTGTCTCACTCTTGAAGGCCTAAGACAGTTGGTTGTCAAACAGGAAGAAGGTGATGTCACTGGATCCCATAAGGTACATTGAGAGGTGGGAATCCTGTACAGCAAGGCAAGGGACCCAATACCTGGGGCAACCAAGAGAGTGGTGGTCCCTTAACAATACAGTGAATTCCTCCTTAACCTAGCCCATGACATCCCCTTAGCTGGACACCTGGGGCAGACCAAGACCTGGGACAGGCTGGCCAATCATTTCTACTGGCCCCAGATGTAAGAAAAAGTCAAGGAGTTATTTTGCTCCTGGGTCATCAGCCAGCAAGCCAAAGGCTCCCCCCATACCACTGTCTGTGGTAGAGACTCCATTTGAGACAGCAGGGATTGACATTGTTCGTCCCCCAGACCCCCACATAGGTTTATATTAGTGGTAGTTGGCCATGCCTTCAGATATCTAGAAACAATTAGCCTTGGAACAGTTACTGCTCCTGCAATAGCTAGAGCCCTACTTGGTATTTTTACCATGGTTGGATTCTCTTAGGATGTCATCTCAGATCAGAGGCACTAACTTTGTTTCTGCCTATCTGAAGCAATGTGAGATGAATGTAAAGTGACTTACAAGTTGACTACCCCCTACCATCTCCAAGGAAATGGTCTTGTAGAAAGTTTTATCAAGACCATGAAAGGCATAGCTAGAGGCTTACCTGAGAAACTCAGAAGGGAATAGGATATTCTCCGACTAAGCTTACTGTTTGGATACAGACAGGTTCCTCAGAAGGGAGTTGGTTTTGAGTCCTTTGAACTAGTCTTTGGACACCCTGTAAGGGATTCTTTAAGTTTGGCAGGGAAGGATGGGAGAGACCTCTCAAGAGCCCAAACGAGACATTTTCAATTATGTATTCAGCATTCATTCCAGAATAACTGAATATGTGAAAAAAGCCAACAGAAACTTGGAGGCCAGCCAGGAGCTTGTCAAGCATTGGTATGGCCAGAAGTCTTCTCAATCAATCAATCAATCAATCTATCAAGTAGTACTGTATAGCATGGTTTATCACCCTAGAGAGTATCCAGGTGCTGTGCTGCAAGTATCAGTCGAAAAGCCAGGTCTTGAGTCCTTTCCTGAAGAGGGTCAGCGAGGGTCTGGTGCGGAGGTGAAGGGAGATGGTGTTCCAGGCTTTGGTGGCAAGGTGGGATAAGGAGTCTCCTCCGGAGCAGCAGCAGTGGCTACGGGATATCTGTGTGAGGGTGAGGTGTGCGGAGCAGAGGTTCCTGGTAGGTCAGTGGAAATGCAGGCAGTGGTTCATGTAAGCAGGTCCTTGGCTGTGGAGGGCTTCGTAGGCATGGGTCAGAACATTGAAATGGCATTTCCTATGAATGGGTAGGCAGTGCAGGTCCTTCAGGTTAGGGGTGATGTGTGTCCTCCTGGGCAGGTTGAAGTATAGTCTGGCAGCTGCGTTCTGTATTGTCTGGAGTCTCTGCATGAATTCGGGGTGGGGCCTGCATAGAGTGTTTTGCCATAGTCTAGTCGGCAGGTGATGAGGGCCTGCATTACCATTTTCCTGGTGCTGATCAGGAGCCACCTCAAGACTTTGCGTAACATGCAGAACATGTGGTAGCAGGCTGAGGTTGAGTAACAAGCAGGACAACTAGTATTAGTCTAGAGCCTGTAGCAGCCATCTTCGAGAAGAAGGATCAAGTAGCATTAGGAACCCCAGATGTCCTCATAGGGTGCTACGTGTGAATAGGCTCAAGTTCCATCATGACAGGGCAGACATCACTTTGCTCATGGTGACAGATGAAGAAGAAAAAAAGCAGAGTGAAGCTCCCCCTGACTTACTGTCTAGCAATGTTAAAATGGGTCAATTGAAGGAGCTGTCCACTTTTCCACCTTAACCCAGAAACAGCAAAAAGGCTGTTACAATTTGCTCAGTCAGTTTGCTGAACTCTTTTCCTTGACCTCAGGTTTGACAACATGCCCCACCCACGATGTGGATAAATTGTACAGGTTGTCAGATCAGATAAAAACTAACGAAAAGCTGAGGTTGCAAAGATGATAGAGTTGGCGGTGATTGAACCTTCAAGTAGTCTATGGGCTAGTCCAGTCGTTCTCGTGCCTAAGCCAAATCCCAAGAGAGAAAATCCATAGATGAGATTCTGTGTGAACTACAGAGGCTTGAATGCAGTCACCAAGATTGATGTCCATCCAATTCCAAGAGCACATGAGCTCATAGATGAGTTGGGGGCTGCAAAATATCTGAGCACCTTTGACCTGACTTCAGGTTATTGGCAGATAGCCCTCCCATTAGAAGCCAAGGAAAGGTCTGCTTTTCCAACCACTGAAGGCCACTTTCAGATTAAGGCGATACCTTTTGGATTGAAAAATTCACGGTTTGGAAAGCTTTTGTGCAGCATATCTGGATGATATAGCTGCATTTAGTTTCACCAGGAGGATCACCTTGTTAAATCGCAGTTTACAAACGTGAACATCACCGGCGCCATCTTGCCTAACAAGAGCCACTGCCGCACGTAAAACGGCATCCATTTTAGGTGCCACGGCCATCTCGCACTTTGCAAGTCACCCACGATTCACCCTGACCTCGCAACCATCCCCAGTGCCCTGATTCAGCATGACCAAATGCACTAAGGTCATAAAACCTTGTCCTCGTGACAAGACCCTGGAGCCACTTCCCGCCCTAAACACGTTTGTCCTTTCATCCTCCACACTCGAGCAGGCCCTTCTGATAACCCCCAACTGCACCTGGCCACTTGATCCAGTCCCAGGCTGTAAACCAAGCCTTGCGGACGTAGTTTATTGCCCCCACACAGCAGGACTTGTTCCAGGAACAGAAATGCTTGATCTTATCACTTGCATAACCCTTAGATGTGACTGATCACACACATTTACAGATCCTGTCGGAATGTCCAGCTGCGAGATATCGATCACTAATTAAGACCCGGGTGGGGGACGACAAACTGTTGGGACTCTGAGAGAACCTGCTGGGGGCGGTAATTCCTAGGATGTTTGACCACCAATAAAGTTACTGTAAATTGTATAAAAAGGAGAGCAGCGGAGAAGTTGTTAGAACACCTCCTAAAGACATCCCTTGTGTCAACCTGACGTGTTCTCCTCTAGAGCAATAAGCGTGTTCTTGCTTTCCAGTTCCCAGCGCCTGCCTCTTTATTTTGGTAACTATCGATATTGGGAATTAGAACCGTCTTGCGCCAAGCAACCTGGGTATTCGTTAGAGATTGGCTGTTTTTTCACAAATTGGCGTCCCAACGTGGCACCCATCAGCGACACGAGGTCTGGTAGAGAGGTCCTAACGACGGAGTGAACGACTGCAACGATCGGGAAAGGGCACCTGCCTGAAAGAGATCCTCGTCTGGCAGCCGATCATCCGAACTTCACCGGTTCTGAACGGATCTCTGTCGAGTGAATTATGGTCCTGACTGGGATCTCACAGGAGTGCCGCGGCTAATACGGAGAAAAGAGGACGACTGGGCGCTGGAAGTGGAAGACAAAGAACTGTCCATACGATCCGGGGAAGGTCGTGAAAACGACTGCTGTCAAATGATTGATTGTATTGGAATTGTTTGGATTGAATACTAGTATTGCCCTTTATTGGCTCGTTTAACTTGTCAGCTATTTGGTACGTTGGTTCTTTTTGAGATATTCTCTGTTTGCAAACAACGAAGAATAGGAATATTCTCTCTCTTTGCAGGCAGCGAAGGATAGGTAGTGCAGACCTTTGTCCACAATTGTTTGAGATCTTTATTTGTCCGATTATACGTCATGCCTATCTTCTCCCCACTGATTGGTAATTGGTTCAGCCCGGACCGTTTATTAGAGGTCAGTCATCCGGCTCCACCGGAGGGCACCCCTAATAAGGACATGTATGTGAAATATGGAATAGTCGCTGTAGCTTATAGCAAACTATGGCACAAGCACACTAAGAAAGATCGAGAAAATCAGTGGCCACTGACGGGATCTTTTGATCCTGCCAAAATAGAAACGCTTGAAATAGCCTTACGCGAAAAGAAAACCACGCCGACTATGCTTGACAGCTTCGGCTTATGGCGAAAAGAAACAACACAGCGAAAGAAAAGAGATGAAGCGAGAATAGAAAAAGAACTACGGAAATCAGCTCACCTAGCTGGCAAAAAGTTATAAGAGGAAGTTAAAGAAAGAGAAATAGGCTAGGAAGGAGCGAGAGGCAGAGATCTCAGGTCAATACCCGGTTAGAGCTCCCTCAACTCTACCCTGAGCTCCCATCGAAACAAAGGGTAGATGACGATCTACTCCTAGGACCACCGATTATCTACATGCCACCTCCCTATGCCCCTACCCATCCTCTAGTGCAACAACAAGAATCTCAGAATACCACTGAAGGTAGCGCCAGGGCCTCGGTATCCACGGCCTCTGCGCCGACCAAGCCTCTCACGCCTAGTGCCTTGCCAGACGACACATCAGAAAGAATTGAAGTGAAAGGGCTGGTGAGAATCCCATGATTAAGTAAAAATGAGCGAGAAGGCATCGATAGGATAGTTAAAACCCTAGTAGACAGGAAAGAAACAGAGGAATACATAACAGATATATGTAACTCCTACGCCGACAACCGCAAACGACACTTTGTTGTGCGCTTTTGTTATTACACACTCACAGCGTATGAGGAAAAGTATAGGAATAAAGGGCCCGACCGACTCGTGACTCTGTACAGAAAGGTAGATACAGGAGACAAGAGTGAATGCGATGTAGTGGAACTTTTTTCCTATACTTTAGAAGTCTTCCGCCACCTCATGGAGCAAGGGCAGGTAGGCAAAAATGCAACATCTGCAATGACGGAACCCCCGATAGAGAGAATAGATACCATGATGCCCATTAAGGAAGCTGCCCCCTATTGGGTCCCCCCTAGAGGACAAGAAACTCACGATGACATAAATCACCAAGACGCTAAGGGAAGGGTGGTCTATAATTGGGTATTTCAGCCCTGGGACAGACAGGACATTCTGACGTTCCGAAAATCCCTGCTGGACTTACGAAAGAATGCTACCGCATTTTACACAGAGTTAGGTACAGCCCTAGGGTCGACAATTTTGACGCTAGCCGACATCGATTTGTTCTTTGGGCTATGTCTGCCAGCCGATGTGTGGAAGCAGATCAGGAAAGTAGACCACGCAGACCTGTTCGGTCATACCTGGGGACAACTCGATGGGCTGGATAAACAGCGAAACCCTAGGCAAAAACCCTTGAAAGCCATACTAGACCTCCCTGACAAAATAGTGCAGAAGTTAAAGACCCTGATTCCCGAGAAAAAGATAGATTGGTCTATCCTAACAGCTTGCCGCCAGAAACCTCAAGAAGATGTTTCAGAATTCTTCTCCCGGTTTGAGACAATGTTCTCCGATGATAGTGGACAAGACATGTCCACTGCGACCGGACACCACTTGTTCGTACAGAACTATGTTAAGAGACTGTTGCCAGAAGTCTCACAGAAACTACAGACCAGTGAGAGCAGTTGGGCGGCCTATAAACCAGCAGCCATCCTCCAGATGGCCTAGTACTATGAACACCAGCAAAACGAAAATGAAAGGGCCAATGAAAAGAAAAAGAAAGATTTGAAAGGAAGAGTCATGATCGCGCAGCTACAGGGTGTACATTCAGAAAGGGAACAGTACAAGGGAGGATATCAGCAAAATACCCCTAGAGCACCACCACCTAGAAATAACGTGCCTACCCCATACAACGGGCGCCGAGACTTAGGGGAAGATCAGTGTGCATTTTGTAAGGGGTATGTACACTAGAAATCCCAATGCCCGATCCTGGCAGAAATAAATAAAGAAAAAGGAACAAGAGAATTAGCAAATGGACCACGAGGTAGAGGACGAGGAAGAGGGTACGCAAATGACATTAGTGAGGAGAGGCCAGGTAGGACAAATGCTTTTGACCGCCCCCGACAGAACCAGTATCAGCAATCGGACTATGACAACACGTACGACTTTGCATAGGACAGCCAAGGGCAAGGGAGGGATCCAGTCGAGCTCTATGTTGATCAGCAAGGCCCTTATGTTACCGCAAAGGTCCTGGGCACAGAGTCACCATTTTTGGTAGACACAGGAGCAACACGTAGTGCACTATCCAAACGACTGATTCCAAGGGCACCCTTGTCTGGCTCACATGTGACCTCAGTAGGATTTGATGGTACGCCCTCCACTAACCCTTTGTTCAGGCCCATCCCTTTTAATATAGAAAATAACATCATCAACACGACATTCCTTCTCTCTTCCAACACCCCAGACGCCATTATGGGTCTCGACTTACTGAAGCACTTCCGTGCAATTATTCGATGTTCCCCGGACGTAGTGCGAGTCATTTTATATGACAACCACCAACACCAGAGAGATAGTCCACTCCAACGCATGTATCCCATTTCCGAAGCAGACACATCCCTACTGGACATTTTACCATCGCACTTGTGGGCTAGGGCTGACTCAGATGTAGGACAAATTATGATTGACCCAGTGCATGTAACAATACGACAGGATGCGACTTTGCCAAAGATACCGCAGTACAAAATCTCACCAGAGGGAGAGAGAGCACTCACAGACATCATTCACTCACTTGTAGAAGCAGGGGTGGTAGAAGAAGTGGTGAGCAACATTTGTAACAGTCCTATTCTGCAGATCATAAAGAAACAGGGAAAGGGAGACAGAAAAGCCTACCGCTTTATCATTGAATTGAGGTAAACAAGATCGTAGTGCCCCAACATCCAGTCGTTTCGGACATTACCACCATCCTGACCCTCATCCCATCCACTGCCACCGTTTTCACTGTTATCGATCTCAAAAATGCATTCTTTTCTATACCCATTCATGAGGACAGCCGCTATCTTTTTGGATTTACACACAGATCCCACTCATTTAGATTTTGTAGAGCACCCCAGGGGTACACAGAAAGTCCGAGCATCTATAGTCAGGCACTCAAAAGACAGCTGGATGCCATACAATTGCCAGACGGAGTAGCACTGATACAATACGTAGACGACATCTTGCTAGCAGCAGACACCACTCCAATAGCGGCCACTGCCACCATTCAGTTACTTCATTTCCTCGCCAAGAATGGTCACAAGGTCTCCCGCAAGAAACTGCAATTCTGCCAACCGCAAGTGACGTACTTAGGACACCTTTTGTCAAAGGAAGGGAGAACGCTCACACCAGACAGGATCCAGACCGTTCTAGACACTCCTGTCCCCAAAAACCAGAAACAAGACCTCTCACTGATAGGCCTCACCGCATTCTGTCGACAATGGTTACCAAACTTCAGCCTCATCGTCAAACCCCTTCTCTCCCTCCTAGCCAAAGACCCACCCTTTCCACTCCTTTGGACACCCAAATGCCAGTCAGCATTCAAGGAATTACGAGATGCCCTTTGTTCAGCACCTGTTCTAGGGACACCAGACTACTCCAAACCATTTTCCCTCTACACACACAAAAGGGAGGGATGTGGATTATCTGTCCAGACACAATCAATTGGCCACAAGCAACGGCCCTGTGCGTATTTCTCTGCCACCTTCGACCCAATAGCTAGAGCGCTGCCCGCGTGCTTGCGCGCTGTAGCAGCTGCAGCAGTCTCCATACGACAGAGCGAGGGAATAGTGCTCTCCAACCCCATCACAGTGCTAGTACCACATGCAGTCGACACATTGCTTAACCAGACTAAGACGCAACATTTGACGAGTGCCCGACTGACTGGATACGAACTGACCCTGTTAGCACCACACATTACGCTGAAACGATGTTCCATCCTCAATCCAGCCACATTGCTGCCTCTTCCAGAAAACGACCCTAATACAATTTCGCTACACGACTGCGTAACCCTCACTGACGAGCAGACTAAAAGTAGAGTTGATCTCCGAGACACTGCCTTCCCAGAACCAGACGGGGAACTATGGGTAGACGGCTCATGCCTCAAGCTCCCTGATTAAGTTTAGAGAAACAAAGGTCCTAAGCGTATACAAAATAATAGACAAATGTTATATAGACCACAATAGGCTACTATATATTTCTATTCCTTGTCCAGCCGGACAGGGAATTTTTATTACTCAGATAAAGAGAATCCTATTTCAAATACATTTGTACAACAACTATTCATTGTAGTAGAGCACACTCCTGTGCAGTACCGTGGAAAACTGAAATAGAGGATAGGAGAGAGAAAAGGGTGTTTCAGGCAAAGGAAAAGAGCAGACAGGGTACTGTTTTGAGTCAGAAGTTAACAGTATCTCCTGAAGTAGTACATACAAATACAGATATACATTAATTTCACTGTATGTCTACTCAAAAGGAGTCGATGTTTCGATCCCGTGCTCGAATTATAGAGGGATCATCTTCAGGACTTAATAAATTGTTTTGCCTGGATTAAAGATTAAATAGGCCTGTTGGGGAGAAAACAGGGAACAGGGAAAACAAATGGAGAGTTGTCAATTTAAATGACTCAGGAGAGCGGTCAGCTTTACCCATCTGCAACATTATATAGTTCAGAATCGCAGTGAGTGAACTGTGCTGGTGATCGTGAAAATAACGTGTTCATAATATGGTTGGTGAGCATTTGCGATAACACACACATTGTCCTCGGAATCGCAGTGATATTGATGTGCTTACGGGGCTGGCCTTAGTTTGGTGTTTTGAGTGCAGTGACGGTGACTACAGATTTTGCTCATTCCTCTGTGCTTGTGGTGAGGAGGGCAAGGTGCACTTAGATTTGTATGGAGGGGAAGTGGGTCTGGATTATGATGGAGTCCTAAATTCGGTCCCTTGCTAGCGTTGGAGACACAGGGGAAGTGCCTACCTCTTTTGCGAGGTGGGCGAGAAAAATCTTCACTGCAGAGGCGCGGGGATGCCAACGTCATGGGGGCTTCCCTTTTCAATGCAGGCGGGTGCTAGTTCAGCGTGGCTGTAATTGGGGAGTATAAAGTAATGTTTTATTCTCCGGTTTTGCATGGCGGTATAAGCACAAGTTGCCGGGATTTGGACATACCTTGGGCTCGATGCTTGCGAGCAGGCAAGGCGCTTCACGTGGGTTCGGAGTGGGCTAGTGCCCTCCGTGGTTTCAGGCAATCGATGGGGCCATGAATCGGTACAATAGTAATCTAAAGTTCGGGAATGAGAAGTAGTTAAGTAGTTAAGGGGTGCAATTGGGTGCGAAAAGTATTCCGGAGTTGTTACCTACCCTTTTGTTCAAAAGGTTGTGTAAACCTTAAAGATGCTTTCGGGGTGAGTTACATTTTAATGGAGGGGCGGCTCAATGGCCGTACCCGGGATGCGGGATGCGGTCGGGTAAATAAGCGATCCGCTGGAAGGGAATGGAACGGAAAATTAGCCCTCTGTTCCGTGTGGAATCGTTATTAGGGGCCGATGGTGCGGGAACTTACCGAAGCCTGGATGATGCCGGGGGCTGCAATGATTCTTCTGTCAGCACGCTGGATTGAGATGGGCGGGCATGTTGTTATTGGATCACGGATCGAGGTCACGTGATCGGGGTGGACAACCTATCTGGCTTCAACCCAAAAGGCGGGCGCCATCTTGGAGTGGCCTATTTGTCGGTTTCGGAAGTTTTAATTTTGAAAAAGGGGACAGTCCCGGTTGGGAAGGCATGGTGGAATTTAACAAATAAGTTTCATTTATAGACTCTGGTGGGAAAGTGCCGGAAGATGGGCATATTCCTGGGGGCTTATAGAGGCCCGTAAGGAAGGGCCAATGACACGGGAGTGCTGAAAAGTGAGATCCGATTGTGAGGACATATGTGAATTTGGACCGTGAGACTTTCCTTTGATAGGTGTGAGGGATGTATTCCGATGGGAAAGCGCAGGTGACACAACATAACTGCATGATTACATTAAGAAAAAACTGTTATTTCGAGCTTCCTGATATATTGCTTCACAGGACAAGTTTTATATTCATGGTAATTGTTCTGTTAGAGGAGTGTTGTCCAATCCTCGCTTCTGTTGAGTCCCGTCTGAATGGTGTTGAACTGAATTATGGACTTGAGTTCCTCACGATTCAAAAGTTGGCTCAAGTTTCCTCCTCTTTGTGGTAGCTTCACTGTCTTTAAAATTGTCCATTTGAGGTCATCCGCGGTGTGTTTGAATTCAGCAAAATGTTCAACCAGAGGAGCATTTGGGGTCCCGCACCTAATGCGACTCCTATGTTGGCATATTCGTGTTTTTGCCTTTTGGGTGGTTTGACCCACATACATTTTGGGACATGGACCAAGAAATGCATAAATTACGTTACTGCTATTACAGTTGGTGAAGCTTTTCATGTCAACAGTTATGTTATTGTGGCTAAAGTTACGAGCTTCAATTGTGAATTCACATACATTACATTGCCCACACTTAGCATGCCCTAGAATTGGTGGAAGGCCCCTGATGGCACTACCTCAGCAGCGTATGCCGTGACCACAGCTCAAACTGTCCTAGAAACTGCCCGCATTGCCCAACGATCTGCCTAAGCAGCTGAGCTCATTGCCCTTACACGAGCATGCATTGTAGCGGCTGGCACGACAGTCAACATATACACCGATAGCCAGTACGCCTTTGGGGTAGTTCATCATTTCGGCCTCCTTTGGAGGGAAAGAGGGTTCCTGACGTCACACGGTACACCCATCTTACACGGAGACCTAGTCTCCGCATTGACAGAAGCTGTCCTCCTCCCCAAGCAGCTAGCAGTAATTAAGTGTCAGGCTCATAAGAAGGTGACCGATCTCATTGGGCAGAGAAATGCACTAGCAGACATTACTGCCCGAACCACAGCACAAGACAGAACCACGACACGCATGTATGTGACCAGGTCACAAGCAGAACACTGGACTGACGCTAGGGCGACTGTAAGGGACATACAGACGACAGGCACACAGAGCGAACTGACTGAATGGGCACGGGTGGGACTGAAAGATGAGGAAGGTTGCTGGAGGACAAAAGACGGTGACAAATGGCTGTTACCAGACGCCTATCTGATCCCCATATTGACCATGGCACACTTACCCGCACACATAGGATCCGCCCCATGACCGAACTAATCACGAGGGTATGGCAAAACGGCAAGATTGCAGACTCAGCAAGACGTTTAGTACAGCAATGCATGGTGTGCTTGCAACACAACCCAGGGAAGGGGACAGCAGTACCACGGAGAAGGTTTGGGATCCCTGATCAGCCCTTTGAAATCCTCCAAATAGATTATATACAATTAGAAAAGTGCCATGGTCTCAAATACGTCTTAGTCATTGTGTGCACTTTCAGCAAATGGGTGGAAGCATACCCCACTCGTGACAATACCGCCACAGCTACTGCTAAGGTGTTGCTAAAGGAATTCTTCCCTAGATACGGCCTTTGTCGAATTTTATGGAGCGACAATGGCCCCCATTTCGTAGCGGAAGTGATTCAAAACATTCTGAAGGGCTTAGGGGTGAAGTAAAAGTTCCACGCCATCTTTCACCCCCAATCAGCGGGCCTGGTGGAACGACACAATGCCACACTAAAGTTTAAAGTGGCAAAGATAGTCGACACAACAGGGCTGAAATGGCCCGACGCACTCCCACTGGCATTGCTATCGATGCGTTCCACCCCAACCAAGCACAGACTGACCCCATAGGAAGTAGTCTTTGGCAGGCCTATGAACATTTGGGCGGCACCGAAACCAACCACCATTAATGATGTCCCGGACATATTAATGTCTGATTATCTGTACAAGTTAATGAATGAATGAACGCTTATCCACCAACAGGTGCTGCATGCCATTCCGGACGTGCCCAGGGGCCCAGGACATGATATCAGACCTGGGGATTTCGTCTTGATCAGAAATTTCCAGAGGTCGAAGAGTCTGGAACCCAGGTGGACGGGCCCCTGGCAAGTCCTCATCACCACCCGAACTGCCCTTCGAGTGGAAGGAAAGAAAAATTGGCTGCATGCCCACCACTGTCGGAAGATCTCACCAACCCTGACAACCAGCAAGGAAGTGGACGTCCAAGAAGAGCTCCTGACCAAAGATCGACCAGCCTTAAACTGCTACCCACAGACAGAGACTCTAGAACTGGCAGAGTATCCCGACCCTACTGTACTATCCAAGAAAGGGTACAACCTGAGGTCGACAAACGGAGGGCGTCTCGACACGCAGACCACTAACTAAGTCAAAAGTCTCAGATCGGTAGCCAAACACGACATAGGCTACCAGGAGATACGCTAGATGAAGTATGTGGTCCTGTGAGTCATCGAGCCCTTGAAAATGATGGAAGATCCCGGACGACCGAAGAACCGCTACAACGACGCCAAGACTGCCAAAATTCACACAGTAAAGACAATCGCACTCATAGCAGTATCTCTCACCAGCCTCTTGCTAATGGTCGCAATCTGGATCATCGAAGAGAGTGCTCCTGCTTATCGAACATTGATGCCTACTGTGCAACCCACCACTGGAAAAGAACACTATCTGGTATCACTGTCACCACGCCTCCGAGAACGACGTAGAGATTTCTGGAATACCTCTTTCGTCCAACTGTTGCACCAGCACAATCTTGTTGCAAATGCTACGAACTGTTGGGTCTGTGGGCTGCTACCACATGCCACTGAACATTCCATTCCTTTCATCCCTTCACCTTTCTCTCTTCATGGGTCCTGCCTTGCTTGGTTAATGCTCCTACAAGAAAGCTACAAAGACAATGCCACATCCGATGGCACAATAAAACAATTCTATAACGAATTCTGGCTGAACAAAACTGGAAGAACGGCTGTTCCCTTTTGTCCTCTCACTTCAAATGCGACCTTCCCAATGAACATTCCTGCAAAAGAACGAGTGGAAATGCAAGTGTTCAATGATCCAGCCAGACCCACCTTCTCCTTTCTAAAGAAAAGAACAGCTGCAACCACAACTGTGGCCCTATCTGTGGTGAATGTCTCAGGTATTGTCTGCATCAAAGGCCATGGGATGAAAATCGTGGGCCACAGTACTTGTCACATCACCAGGACTCTACACACTGCCGACCCCCCTTCATTTGTTGCATCACCCAATATGTACTTCATCTGTGGTACTAAAGCCTACACCTGGCTCCCAAAAAGCTGGGGGGGCACTAGCTACATTGCCTTTGTTCTGCCTCCAACCTACACTGCACCTGCTGGACATCACTGAGAAAAGCAGTCCGGAGACACAGACCAAGCGGATTCTACTGCATCCCAGTTTCTTGATGCAGTTAAAGGCCTTGTTCCACTTTGGGGTCTGATGGCAAACAGCCAGGGGCCATTCAACACCTGTCTCAAGCTGTAGAGTCAGCTTTAAACGTAACAGCTGGCATCCTCACCAACAACACTGCCGAGCTTCAAGCGGTCCGCCTGATGACTTTGCAAAACCGTCTTGTTTTAGACGTGGTACTAGCAGACCGTGGAGAAGCATGCCGCATCATCGGTGCCAGCTGTTGTACCTTTGTCCCTGACAGCTCGCCTTCTGTCTATAAGGCGATCGAACATCTGCACAGACTGGCATCGGAGATCCATCAAGAACAAGAGACTTGGACACTTGAAAGCTGGTTTTGGGGCATATTAAAAGAATGGGGGTGGAAAATATTGATGATCCTCTTGGTTCCGATTTTTATAATATGTGGCTGCTGTTTGGGGATACACTGCATACCAACCTTGTGTTCTCTATGTTTGAACTCTTTGTGCCCTAAGACTGTAGATTCTCGCATAGAACGAATTAATGTAATACATGACACAGAGATACAGAACATTATGGGGATCGAAATAGATTAGCAAGATGTCTTGGGAATGTTCAAAGGGAGGACTGTTAAATCGCAGTTTACAAACGTGAACATCACCGGCGCCATCTTGCCTAACAAGAGCCACTGTCCGCACGTAAAACGGCATCCATTTTAGGTGCCACAGCCATCTCGCGCTTTGCAAGTCACCCACGATTCACCCTGACCTCGCAACCATCCCCGGTGCCCTGATTCAGCATGACCAAATGCACTAAGGTCATAAAACCTTGTCCTCGTGACAAGACCCTGGAGCCACTTCCCGCCCTAAACACGTTTGTCCTTTCAACCTCCACACTCGAGCAGGCCCTTCTGATAACCCGCAACTGCACCTGGCCACTCGATCCAGTCCCAGGCTGTAAACCAAGCCCTGCGGACGTAGTTTATTACCCCCACACAGCAGGACTTGTTGCAGGAACAGAAATGCTTGATCTTATCACTTGCATAAACCTTAGATATGACTGATCACACACATTTACAGATCCTGTAGGAATGTCCAGCTGTGAGATATCAATCACTAATTAAGACCCGGGTGGGGGACGACAAACTGTTGGGACTCTGTGAGAACCTGCTGGGGGCGGGAATTCCTAGGATGTTTGACCACCAATAAAGTTACTGTAAATTGTATAAAAAGGATAGCAGCGGAGAAGTTGTTAGAACACCTCCTGAAGACATCCCTTGTATCAGACCTGACATGTTCTCCTCTAGAGCAATAAACTTGTTTTTGCTTTCCAGTTCCCAGCGCCTGCCTCTTTATTTTGGTAACTATCGATATTGGAAATTAGAGGCATCTTGTGCCAAGCAGCCTGGGTATTCGTTAGAGATTGGCTGTTTTTCCACAACCTGGTCCACCTTAAGTAAGTGCTTCAAGCCATCAACAGGCAGGTCTGACTATCAAGGCAAGTAAGTGCCAGATAGAGCAAGGGCCTGTAGAGTACTTGGGCTACCAAGTTGGTGGAAGCCATTCACATCATTTCCAACCCAGAATCCAGACAATTTTCGTCAGAGACGCTGCTAAGACACAAACCCAGTTCGGTGCCTTTCTTGGCCTGACTGGGAACTATTGAAGGTTTGTGAAGGGGTATGGTGCCGTAGTGGCACCGCTAACAGAGTTAACTTTGAAAAAGCAGCCACAGAAAGTAATATGGACTGATCTATGTCAAAAGGCCTTTGACACCCTTATGGAAGCTATGTAAACATCACCTATCCTGGAGGCATTTGCCTTTAGCCAGGAGTTAGTTGTCCAAACTGATGCTTCAGAACATATGATTGGGGAGTACTGTCACAGCTGGAGGATGACCAGGGTCAAGAACAACCAATTGCCTTTATCAGTAGGCGGCTCCGCCCCAGAGAGCAGCGTTGGAGTGTAAATGAAAGGGAAGCCTTTGCTGTGGTTTGGACCCTGAAGAAGCTAAGACCTTATCCATTTGGGTAACTGTTAAGCTGGTCCATCTCTCTACAGGGTACGGACTTTACAGTGGAATACAGATCTGAGACTCACCATGTCAGTGCAGATGCTCTTTCAGGTTCTTCCACTTAGATGATGAGAACCATCAGGAAAAAGGTTAGTTACTCAACACCTTTCATCTAGGAGTGGGGGCAGGTAAGGAAATGCCTCTTTTTGCATGTTCACCCCCACAAGTTTGGAATGATTCGGCACTGAGGTCTTCTAACCAGACCTCAGAGCCAGTGTTCAAACCATTACAAAGTATATCTCAAATTGGCTATTCCCAATTGCAAGGACTGACTTACTTATAACTCCTTAGTATATGGTAACCAGGCAATCTAGGACATGTAAGGCAGAGTGTCCACCCAGGGCTGCAGCACCTTTGTGCCACCCTGTGTGTGACAAAGTACACAGTGGCTCTCAACCTGTCACTGCAGACTGGAAGGGTAGTAGTAACACTGCTAATTCAACTTTGCCTTTTAAACTAATGACAAAGCCTCTACTTCCTTAACAATATATTTAAGTCTCCCCTAAGGAAGGCCAAACGAGTCCTAAGGCAGAGAGCTGTATATTATTAAGTAGTGCATGTATTTTTATGTATGTCTTAACAGCAGCATTTCTTAATTGCCGTTTTACTGTCCAAAGGCTAGTAACCCCATTGGCTCACACACGGTTACCGGCTGACTCCCCGCCTGGTTAACTTATGAATGGGACTACCTAGCTGGGTTCTGAAAGGTATCAAAATATTCATGGCATTAGGCCCGACCTGATGGGCAGGACAAATGTATTGCCACTATTAAAGAAATGCAACTTTTAGAAAATTCCCACGCTGTGTCCCATTTGTCCAGTGGCCTTTCACAGGCCCACATCTTCATGTCCAGCAACAGAACTCACCTGGACCAACCACTGGACCAACCACTCCATCATCCACTTCACCATCACAGGATGACCGTGCACCCCCACAAACCCCCTCAACACTTCTTGCCACAACTGGAACAAAGTGACACAGACCCAATAGATGGACACCCTGAACACCACCCAGCCTGACACAGCAACAAACCTAGAACAAGCACTTCTTATTTGAACACTTGGATCACCAACGCCGCTGACGGAGTTGCCCCCATCAAACTAACCAAAACCCGCAGATCCACCAAACAAGCCAGCTGGGACACATCAGAGCTCAATACAATGAAACGCAGTTGAAAACAATTGGAGAGAGGATGGCGCTCCATCAGAGACGCTAAAGACCGCTTCAAGTCAGCCCTCAACGACTTAATGAAACGAAAAAGGACGCCCTTGCAGTCCACATCGAGGAAAGCATCAACCACACCAAGGAACTCTTCACCATGGTCGCAGAGTTCTCTTCCCTCACATCCATCTAGGACATGATCCCTCCCTCACAGGAACTCTGCAGTGCTCTAGTAAATCACTTCCACAACAAGATATGCACCATCTACAGGAACTTCAAGCCCTAATCCGCTGACCTACTTAGCCTCCTCTCTCCAACGGAAGCCTCCCCCGACCAACATCTCACCACATGGCATCAGCTCACCAAACCGGACACCACAGCCATCATGAACTCTATCCTCTCTGGAGCACCGACTGCCCCCTGCCCCCACCACCTCTTCAACCTAGGAAGCAACAACTGACTCACCACCATCCTCAATGAATCCATCACCACAGCCACCTTCCGTGATGCATGGAAGCCCGCAGAACTCAGACCCCTTCTCAAGAAACCGTCCACCAACCATGAGCAAACTCAAGAACTACTACACCATCTCGCTGTTCCCTTTTCCTGCCAAAGTCCTGGAGAAGGCCATCATTTGGCAGCTCACTGAACACCTGGCAGGAAAAAACCTGCTTGATGCCTCCCAATCCTGTTTCCACACCAACCAAAGCACCAAGGCTACTCTGAGCGCCACCACAGACGACATCCGCACCCTAGTTAACAGGATAGAATTGGCAGCCCTGATCCTTCTTGACCTCTCCGAAGCCGTCGACGCCGTATCCCACCACACACTCCTCAAGAGATTGTACCAGATTGGGATCAAGGGAGGCACTCTCAGATGGATTGCATCATTCCTCATGAGACGAACACAGAGAATTGGCCTACCTCCCTTCACCTTGGAACCCACTAGCACCTTCAGTGGCATCCCTCAAGGTTCATCCCTCAACCCTCCCTCTTCAACACCTAAATGATGCATCTAGCCGACATTGTCTGAGCCGTAATCTCAACATCATATCCTGTGCCGACGATACCCAATTCATCCTCTCACTCTCAGCAGATTCCACCACCACCAAAACCAACTTCCACAACTGCATGAAGAACATTGTAGACTGGATGAAGGGCAACTGTCTTAAACTCAACACTGACAAGACTGAAGTGCTGATCTTTGGCAATCACACCTCCCTCTGGAATGACACCTTGTGGCCCGATGAACTCGGACGAATTCCCACACCACAAAACCACACATGCAACCTAGCCATCGTCCTGGACAGGGAAACTAACTATGAACACACAAGATCAATACAGTCTCCTCCTCCTGCTTCTACACTCTCCACATGCTCAGAAGAATCTTCAAATGGCTTCCCATCAGCACGAGAAATGCAGTCATGCAGGCCTTGATCACCAGCTGGCTGAACTAAGGCAACACACTGTACGTAGGAACCACCACCAAATTCATGAGAAGGCTGCAGATGATACAGAACTCAGCGACCAGACCTGACCAAACTGACACATATCATCAATACCTGAGGAACCTCAACTGGCTCCCCGTCCAGACAGGTACCAATTCAAGCTACTGACACATGCTTACAAAGCCTTCAGCAACCAAGGACCAGCATAAACGGACCACCACCTGTACTTCCACCAGCCTTCCAGACACCTTCACTCTGCCTCCCTCGCCCGTGCACAGACTCCACGTATCTGCCACAGCAGGTGCCGCTTCTTCTCCCACTTCTCCTCCAAGTCCTGGAACGCCCTCCGCATCAGAACATTACCCTCGTTGTCGGACTTCAAGAAAAGACTCAAGACCTGACTGTTTGACAAATCCCAGCAACCCAGTGCTTGGATATCCTCACGTGTCATTAGCCACACTTTTTTTTTTTTGTCCTCATTTGCCATTACCTCCGTTTGGGAAGATACCAACCACCTAGCGAGTCCTTCCCTAGAGACCTCTCAGAAGTCCCCTCAACCGATTGCCTGGACTCGAGCATGTAATGGGTGGGAGATTGAACCCAACAGAATACGAGGCAGTCAAGTGACTCCATCTAGGTGCATTACCACCAGTAGGACCAATGTCGAAACGAGGCTATGTCCAGTCCAGGGAGTATTATCGGCATAATCATAGGACCCGGGAAAAAAAAAAAAAAAAAAAAAAAAAAAAACCCCGGATACTATCTCCAATCGATGAGCAGTTCCCAAAATGTCAAATTACGCCTACTGCCTGATCTATTAAGGTCTGATTTAGATGTTTCATATAATGATGTAAGCCATGCAGAGTGCAAAGGAGCAGCTTTCTCCAACCATTGTATACATATTTGCCTTCTAGCCAGCAAGATAGCATAGAAAAGAAATGACCTTGCTTTCCCTGTGATGTTGATGTCCAAACCAAAAATGATAAGTGGTAGTGTGATTGAGAGTAGTGTATTCATAATGGAATTTAAAGTATCCTCGACTTCTGACCAAAACCGCCTTATATCAGGGCATTCGAAAAACATATGTACATCTGATACTGCTGTTGCATTACATTTATTGCATTTTTTATCCGGAAGAAATTTGGAAAGTTTAAGTGGCGTAATGTATGCACGATGTACAGTAAAAAGGTGGTTTCTTCTTAACCACGAGGGTTTAACAATCTTATACAAAAGTGAAAAGGAGGTTTGCCACGTCTCCTCATTGTGAACACCCATTACTGCCCCCCACAATTGGTCTGGGAGAGAGAATTCTCCGTCAATTTCTTCAAGCAGTTGCCAGTACCAAAATGCTACCTCTCTTTTCCCAATTGGTTTCTCCACTAGTTGTTGCTCTAAGGGGCTTACTTTCCCCAGATTATTGTCTTTTTTTCCCTGGGCCCTTATCCAGCTATCCAGCTGCATATATTTAAATCTAGGCAGTCTGGGGCCGACTTGGTCTTTTAGCTCGTCCCATGTGATTAGAAATCCATCGTTTACTAGCTGTCCCCATCTTATAATCCCTGCTTGTTCAAGTACAACTGACAGACTATCTCTCATGTATAGTGGGAGCCCGGGAGAATCCCAGATTGGGGCAAAGTTAGAGTAGTATGATAGCCCAAGTTTCTTCCTTATACTGAGCCATGTCTTACACAATGATTGGAGAATTTTAAGTTTGATTTTTTTGAAGAATTTCTGACTGGCAAATTTGGACATGAATCCGTCTAATGGTAAATTTGCTCCGATTAACATGGCTTTGTACATTGATCCATTCAAGAGGTTTGTTGGGGTTTTTAAAAGCATCCTCGAATGTGTCATTTGAAATGCCCACGCATAGTACATTAGGTCAGGCAGAGCCAGACCGCCTTTCTCCCTTTTCCTCCTGAGCTTCTTCCAAGCAATTCTTGTTGACTTATAATTCCAAAGAAAGGAGTTGATTTCTTGCTGACTTTTTTCTATTGCCTTGGGGTCAAAAGCCAAAGGGATAGTACTAAATATAAAAGTGTATTTGGGGAGGATGCACATTTTGACTAAATTTGCTCGACCTAATATCGAGAGTGGTAAGTGTGTCCAAGTTTTCAGCAGCTTTTTAGTCTCTTTATAGATTCTGTCGAGATTGGTTTGACAAATGTTGCCCACCTCCTGGGTAACTCGGATTCCTAGGTACCTCATAGATGGTGAAACATTAATACCCAGGTGTTGTTCTGGAATGTTCCAAGTCATGATTTCCGTCTTGCTCGAGTTGATATCATATCCAGAGATAAGCCCAAATTCTTTTGCTCGCTGAATGACTGTGGGTAATGCGTTTTTTGGATCAGATGTTATGATCAGGATGTCGTCAGCGTATAGTGCAACCCGTCTCTCCCACTCCCCAAAACGAAATGATGGAATGTTCGCTTCTGCTCGCAAAACCTGAGCAAATGGCTCGATATATAAGTTAAAAAGGAGTGGGGAGAGCGGGCAGCCCTGTCTGGTGCCTCTGGTGATTTGAAATGCCTCAGTCAAGATGCCGTTAACCAAGAGCTTGGCTGAAGGAGCACTATATAGCTGAGATATTGCTTTACAAAATCTATTTCCAAAGTTGAATTTTGTAAGAACATCTTCTAAATAAAGCCAGTTAACCCGATCAAACGCCTTGGTTGCGTCTAGTGTGAGCGTGGCCAGGGGTAGGGAGAAGGCGGATGCGATGTCGATGGCACCTATCAAATCATGTGTTAGTTCTGAAAGTTGTCTCCCTTTAATGAAGCCCTTTTGGTCTTGATGTATTAGGCTCGGTATTACCCTACTCAGTCTGGTTGTTAGTATAGTGGTAAAAATGTTGTAGTCATTGTTGAGGAGGGATATGGGTCGATAAGATCCGCAGTCTCTAGGCGATTTGCCTGGTTTGGGGATAAGGACAATTGTCGCCTCCTCCCATGATTTCGGTATTGGGTGTCCCTCTATTAAGATGTCATTGAATAAACCACACAGAACCGGGGTTATAGCTTTTTCCATAGCTCTATATACCTCACCTGGGAGACCGTCTGGGCCTGCCGCCTTTCCATTTTTGGAACGCCGTATTGCTGTCCTCACCTCTTCTTCTGTAATGTCGGTCTCTAGAGCTTTACTCTGTGACATTGAAAGGGCAGGTAACAGAATTTCTTTGAGCCAATTTTCCCTCGCCCCCGGATTGTTAGGGAGATCTTCTTTGTAGATTAGTTCAAAGAAATCATGAAAGGCATTGCCAATATCTGAATTAGATGTTCTTATTGTTGCTTCTCCCTCTACTTGGATCTCTTTGATATATTTAAGGGCTTTGTCTGATTTTATTTTCCAAGCCAAAACTTTACCGGCTGTCTCACCGAATTCGAAGTGTGATATCTTACTTGCTTCCCATCTTTTGTTAAGCCTTTCTTGTAGGATCCCCTCTAATTGTGTCTTCTTTTCAGCTAAGCTCGCCTGTTCTTGTGGAGTTGCCAAGCGCTTATCGGTGTTTAGTTCTATTAATCTCATTTCCTGCTCCAAATTAGCTATTTTCTCTCTGTATATTTTTCGCCTGTACGAGGCTCTGTTAGTGATCTGACCTCTCAAGTAGGCTTTAAACGTTTCCCAGACCATCGCTATGGTTGAGGAGCCCAGGTTTAAGTCAAAAAAGGTTAAAGACTCTTGTACTAAGAACTTGACCTCCTCCTCCTCAAGCAGGAGTGTGCGATCAAAAGACCACATTGTAGATGTGGTTTTAGTATCTGATTTCATAGAAAAATATAATGCGGAATGGTCTGAGAGGTGTGAAGGGAGGTAATCTATTGTTAACAGGGTGTCTTTTAGTGAGTAACTAAAAAAAGCATAGTCAATTCTTGACTTATGTTTAAACCGACCATTTCGAAAGGACACCCCCATTTTATTACCCTTTTTTTCTCTCCACAGGTCTGCCAAGCCAAGATGTTTCATTATTGTGATCAGAGTTTGCCTTGATTTAGGTGAGCTAGAAATTTTATATCTTGTAGATTTATCTAATTTGGTGTTTAGTACGATATTGAAATCACCCATCCAGATCACTGGGTCCTGCATTACTGTCAAGTGATTCCTTACTGCGTCTAGATGCGACGGATCGTCTACGTTAGGACCATAGTAGCCCACCAGGGTGCGAATTTGGCCTTCTAGCGAGACTCTGACTATCAGCCATCTCCCTGAGTAGTCTTCTTTGTATTCTAGAATTTGGGCTTTGGCTGATTTCTTAAAGATAATGATTACCCCCCTGGTATTTGCGTTGTGATCTGTAGTGCAAAAATTGTCAATCCATTTATATTTCTTTAATATCTGTTCGGCTTCTGACTTAATTAGATGTGACTCCTGAAGGACAATTATCTGTGCCTGAGAGTCCCTTAAGTATTGAAAGATGCGCTCCCTTCTCCCCTTGACCCGTAACCCGTTAACGTTCCAAGATAAATAATGTTGCGATGTCATCTTGTTATTTCTCTGACGCCCTCATCTTTCATCTTATGTAATGATTTGTTTATTTTTGTTCCAGTCAATGCTACACTTAAGATTATGGAGGTCAAATTTAAGTCAAAAGGAGACTCTAGAGTACGGTTTAGTTTTGGCTTATAAGGACTTTTTATGTTATCACCCCCTCTGCCCCCCCACCCCTCCACCCCCCTAGGAAACCCCCCCCTACTTACTGTGGCCTGATGACTTGCCACCTTTACGCCCATTGCAGCTTACTCTTGTTCCCTCAGCTGCAGATGCCTTATTTAATCTGAGGCTGTTATCCACCCGTATAGGGGTTAGCTACTCCTTAGTTTATCCCTTTCTGTTTTTCTTTTCCCTTTTTTTTTCCTCTTTCCCTTCTTTCCATTCCTATGAAAAAACCTTTCTAAGATGTTTTAAATCCTAGTCTAGATTTGGGGAAAAAATAAATAAATAAAAAAATAAAAAAATAACGTTTATTTAATTGATTTCAGTGTTTTTTTTTCTTTTTCTCTTCCTTTTCCCTTCCCTTCCTTCTCTCCCCCTTTCTGTTTGTATATTTACCTTTCCCCTGCTTTAAATCTTTTTCCTTCTTCTTTTTTTTTTTCTTCCCTTTATTTATTTTGTTCTGTTTCCTTTTATCGTATTATATATATAATTTTATATATATTTTCCTTTTTCTATGATAATTTGTTCAAGATGTTGATTCTATATTTGTATGTATATATTTGTATGCTTTTAGTATGTTTGGTCAATAAGGGTTTTTTTTTTTTGTTTTTTTTTTTCCCTTTCCTCCCTTCTCCCTTCCATCTCCTCCTTCCCCTTTTCCTTCTTTCCCTTTTTTTTTTCTCCTTCTTTCCACCCTCTTTCTTCTCCCTCTCCCTCCTTTCTTTTTTTTATTCTTTTTTCCTTCTCTTTCCTTCTCCTTCCCTTTTAATTCAATTCCCCTTCATACTATTTTTGTTTATTTTTTTCCTTTTTTCTTCCCTTTTTTTTTTTTTAGTGACCTACTGTCTGGACTGTTTTAGATTTTAGCCTTCTTATACTAGGTTATAGTAGGTTATACTAGGCTATTTTGCTATTTTGCTTTCTGAGCCTGCACATGATCTTCTATATTTTGCAACAGGTCATCTGCATCCTGTGTAGAGCGAATGTTATGCATTTTGTTGTTGTACATGATTTTTAAAAATGCAGGAAATCTCATCTGAACGTTAGCGCCCAATGATCTAAACTTTTCCATGCGCTGACCTAACTCCCACTGTCTGTCAAGTGTAGTTTTGGAAAGGTCTGAGCGGATCTCAAAAGGGAAATCAGGACCCTGTATGGTTTTGGCCTTTAGCGCAAGGTTTAGAACCCTTTCTTTTAGCGCGTATGTTAGAAAGTTAACTAGTATTTTCCGAGGTTTACTTCTAGCGGGGTTCAGGCGAAATGGGTCTCGATGTATCCGCTGTATATCTTTTTCAAGGGACTCAGCGGACTCTTCCAATTTAAGAGATTCCCTCAATAAATTAACTATGAAACTCTTGAGGTCACTCCCCTCTCTCCCCTCCGGGATCTTCAAAATTCGGATATTGTTCCGTCTGGAATAATTTTCCAACACCTCAATTCGATCCCGCATACTCTCTCCGTCCTTCTGGAGAGTGTTGATTTTTGCTCTTGCTGATTCAAGGTTGGTGGCCATCGCTCCCACGGAGCGTTCTAGTGTCTCTGTTCTTTCATACAGGCTGTCCACTTTTTTCTCTAAGATATCGCAGGATGCTCTTATATCTTCCTGATTGGCTTTAGAGACTGTGAAGTCGTGCCTAATTTCTTGTCTCATTGCTGTGATCGATCCCACCAGCGCCTCAAGGGTGCTGCTCACTCCAGGTTCTACCTGCCAATTACCCAATTCTAGCTCTTCGTGGAGGGTGGGTGATTCCCTAACAAAACTTGTTCTCGGAAGGGACTCCGCTGCGTCCTCTACGAGTAACGTTGATTCAGGGGCTTGTGTGATAGTTTCTAACAAATCCGGAGATGGTATCTCAGAGTCAGTTTGAGTAAGTTCTCCTCCTGCCCCCCTGGTAGCCTTTGGTTTATCTTGTAGATTAACTTGCTCTACGGACGTAGCCATGTCTTGTGAGATTTGCAAGATCTGGGGTATGGGCTTGAAAAATGACCGCAGCGAAGGAGTTAAGGCTTTAAGGTCTGTTACGGGTTTGTTTTTTCGTTGCCTTGTCTGCTTAATATTTCTTGCAGTTTTGCTTGATCCAGAAATTCTTGGTTCCACCACTCCTGCTTTCTGTCTCAGATCCTGCTCCTTTGCTGTTCCCTCCACCACATTGCACTCTGGGAGTTGTAGTTTGTGTGCTTTCCCTGCTTTGGCCCCTCTGTAGCCAGCCCTGGCTTTGCTTCTTGTGATGCGATGCTGTGACAGTACCCCTCTAGCTGACTCCCATACCCCCTCAGAGCTAACTGCGCTGCTTTCCAGTTTAGATTTTAATGACTCCAGGTGAGAGCCTCTTACTGCTTCTTTACAGCTTACCTCGGCGTTTAACTCTGAAAGCAGGTGTCCCGCTGACAGCGAGCGTCGGAGCCCTCTCTCCCGACCACCACCTGTAGAGAGTCCTCTCAGGCCCCCTCTAACTGCGGCCGTCCGGCCGCGTCGAAGCTCCACGGCTGCCCGCCTCCAGGTCGGGTGAGGGGCGGGTGCCTGGGAGACAGCAATGCTCGGCATACACATTCGCCGATACCTGGACCTTCAGTCTTCAAGATCCTGCTTCCCGATCACTTTTTACCGGCCGCGTGCAGGTCAGATCAGAAAAGAGATAAAAGCTTCATACGGGTAAAGGCATCAGCTTCTCTCTGCAGCGAGGTTCTGAGAGCGCTGCCTGGTGCGTGCGGTCCGCTCTAGCCAGCGGCCGCCATGTTTCCCAGTCGTGATTAGCCACACTTTACAAGTGCTGGTTGATTGACTGATTGAAGGTAGAGTGCAGTGGCACAGAGTAGTGGCGTAGAGTGCATTGGTGTAGAGCACAGTAGCATAGAGGTCAATGTTACAGAGTAGAGAGGCATAGAGTGGAGTAGCGTACAGTGGAGGGTGGGGGTGCAGAGTAAAGTGGAATGGCCTAGAAAGGAGGGGGTGTAGAGTGCAGTTAGTGGAGAGTGTGGTGGTGAATAGTAGAGTGGGGTAGAGTCCTCTGACATGGAGTAAAGTGGCACAGAGTAGAGTGAAGTGGCATAGAGTGCAGTATTGCACAGTAGATCAGAGTGGTGTAGAGTGTAGTGGCTTACAGTGAATTGGCATAGCGTACATTGGCGTAGAGTGCAGTAGAGTGGCATAGAGTAGAGTGTAGTGGCATAGAGTGCAGTGGTGCAGAGTAGTAGTTTTGTACAGTATAGTGGTGTAGAGTAGAGTTGTGTAGAGTGTATTGGTGTAAGGTGCAGGGGCGTGCAGTGGTGCAGAGTAAAGTGACATAGAGGGCAGTGGTGTAGAGTAGTGTGGCGTAGAATGCAGTGCCGTAGAGTTGCATAGTAGAGTATAGTGGTGTACAGAGGGCGTTGTGAAGAGTAGATTGGCATAGAGTGCAGTGGTTTACAGAGTATTGGTTTTACGTAAAGTGGTGTAGAGTGCATTTGCATTGAGTGCAGGGGTTTAGAGTAGAGTGGGGTAGAGTGCAGTGGCCAATATTACAGTGGTGCAGAGTAGAGCAGAGTGATGTAAAGTGGTGCAGTGTAGAGTGAGGTTCCATAGAGTGCAGTGGCATAGTGTGGAGTGGTGCAGAGTGGGGTGGCACAGAATGGAGTAGCAAAGAGTGGTGTAGAATAGAGTGGCTTGGAGTGGCACTGGGTAGATTGCAGTGGCATAGAGTGGAATGGCGTAGATTGGACAGGCGCAGAGTGGAGAAGAGTCCAGTGGCGTAGAGTAGATTGTTTCAGAGTAGAGCGCAGTGGTGTAGAGGGTAGTGGCATAGAGTGCTGTGTCATAGAGTGCAGTGTTGTAGAGTAGATTAGAGTAGCATAGAGTTGATTGGCGTAGCATGCAGTGGCGTAGAGTGGAGTGATAGGGCCCGATTCACAGAACTAACTTAAGACAAAATCCTAAACTTACTACTTTTGGTATTCAGAGAAGGCATTTAGTAGTAGTAAAGTTAGGATTTTGTCTTAAGTCTGTCTTAAGTTTGTCTTAAGTCTGTCTTAAGTCTGTCTTAAGTATGTCCTAAGTTTGTCTTTAGGATATTGCCTTAAGTTAGTTCTGTGAATCGGGCCCATGGAGAATAGAGTGGCATAGAGTGTAATAGTATGCAGTGCCTTTGTGTAAAGTGCAGTAAAGTGGAATAGAGTACAGCAGTACAGTACAAAGTAGAGTGCAGGGGCATAGAGTGCAGTGGTGCAGAGAAGAGTAGTATAGAGTTCAGTTGCAGAGATGCAGTGCTGCAAAGTAGAGTGGCATAGAGTGCATTCGTTTTGAGTAAAGTGGTGTAGAGCGCATTGGCATACAGTGAATTGGCGTAGAATGGAGTGGTACAGAGTAGAGTGGAGTGGTGCAGGATAGAGTGTAGTGTTGCAGAGTGCATAGGCATATGGTGGTGTGGAGTAGTGTTGTGCAGAGTGGAATGCAGTAGCATAGAGTCAGTGGCAGAGAGTGCAGTGTAGCAGAGTAGACTGTCAGACTGTGCAGTGGTGTATAGTAGAGTACCGTAGAGTGCATTGGCATAAAGTGCAGTGGTGTAGACTAGTTCAGAGTAGAGTAAATAGAGAGCAGTGGTTTAGCGTACAGTGCTGCATGGTAGAGCGTAGTCCTGTAGAGTAGATTGGTGTAGAGTGCACTGGTTTTGAGTAAAGTGGTGTAGAGTGCATTGGCATAGAGTGCAGTGATGCAGAGTAGAGTAGGGTGGTGCTGGATGGAATGGCACTGTTGGAAATGGCCCTTTTTGCAGGGTCATCCCTAAACTTTTTACCTTCCTCTTGTATTTATTCTGACCTGTTGTTGTTGGTTTTATGACTCTGGGCACTTTACCACTGCTGATCAGTGCTAACATGCATATGCTCTCCCTGTGTAAATATGACTGTGAATTGGTATATCCCTGATTGGCTTATTTGGTTTACCTGTTAGTCCCTAGTAGTGTGGCTTGTGTGTGCCCAGGGCTGGTAACCTAAATGCTGCTGGTGGGCCTGCAGCGCTGGTTTGCGCCACCCCCAGAAGCAGCTTGTAAATTGTACCTCAGACCTGCCACTGCAGTGTCTGTGTGCAGACCAGAACTGCCATCTTGGCTGTGAAGTGCCCACACTTCCCCGCCCCTGAACCATCCCTTGGCATCATGTCAGTCACCCCTATGGTAGGTGCATTGTATGTGTAAGGTAGGAGATGGCTTGATATGTATAGCATGTCCTGGTAGTGAATGACACCCCTTTTGTTTTTCACTTCTGCAAGGCTACCTGTTCTCCATAGGTTAGAATGGGCAGTCTGACTATTACATCTTATAGTCCTAACTGACTCGGGGAACATGGTAGAAATTAGAGTTTAGTATGCCTGAACTCAGAATAATAAAATACATCTTTTGGCAAAGTTGGTTTTATTATTTTGTGTTTGAAAATACCACTTTTAGAAAGTAGGTATTTTCTTGCCTAAGCCTTCCAGTGTGACCTGCTGTTATGCGTATTGACTGTCTGAGTTTAGAGGGGCAAGGCAGGCTGAGTCAGACCTGGGTTGAATAGAGAGATCTGCATTGAGTACTGGGGAGAGGTAGCTCCTTGACCCGAATAGGGCTGTGCCTGGCAAGGTGAATGCTGGCTCCACCTCCTACTGTGCGTCTGATGGCAGACCCCCTCTTTCTGAAAGGAACTGGTTCTGGCTGGGTTCTGTGACTAGCAACTTTTGAGGACAAAGACTTTTAGGGAATAAATATCTGTGCCCAAACCCCTGATTTTTGTATTGCTCCTGGATGTCAAGAAGAACCTCTGTCCATTTCACTGAAGGACTCTGCAAGAGAGGACTGTCCTTGTGCTTGTGTGCTATTTCTTGGATTGGCCTGCAGTAGTTTCCCCTGGACTTGGAAGAAGAGGGAAAAGGACTTTTGAGAGAACTTTTCTTTTGCTAAAGCAATCGCCCAAGGGCTAGAAGAGAGCTAGCCTCCTGCTGGAGTCACAGGCAAATCTGACTCCCTCACTAGCCTCCTAATTCCTCCCTGCCAGGATTTCTATCTGAAGGTGAGGCCCCTGTGAGTTCCAGGGCCTCTAGTTCTACTCCAGAGAAGAGAGAGCTGAAATCGTTGCTAACGCCCGTTTGCGAGCCGCCGCAGCTAAAGAGCGTCAGAAAAATCACTGCGCTGTTGCCGCTGAGTGCTCGCAAACCAAGAACCATCGCATTGCCCGCTTGCGGGCCCCAACGTGCTCGCTACTCCCAAAGATCATCGCATTGCACTTTTGCGGGACGCCGAGTGCTTGCTAACCCCAGATCATCGCTTCAGGATTGTCGCATTGCAGTGTGGGCGCGTGAGGCTGCCATTTTCCTCGCATCACTCCCGGATTGTCGCTCCCTCGCGGAGTGCCATTTTCTTTCATCGCAACAGTATTGCACACGCAACAGGTTCAGCGCATCATCCCCCCTTGCGGCAAGGATTCAACGCATTGCTGGCCTAGCGTGAAGAAGTTTGTCGCTTTGTCCCGCACGCACCCGCAGACCGGTGCATCATCCTCCCTTGCAGCAAGGATTCAACGCATCGCCGGCCTCACGTGAGGAAAATCATCGCTACAGCTCCGTTGCGACATTTGTTGGTTTTGCTACGAAATCCAGGTACTTTGTAAGTAAAAGGGTCACAGAGACCACTGCCTTGAACTGAACTCCTATATGCACACTCTGAACTATTTTTACAGCATTTCAAGAAAATTCATATTTTACAGTATTATGGCTTTTTAATGTTATTGGTCTTGTGTTAAGTCTATCTATAAATATACTTATTTTTTATAACTACTTGTGTGGTGTCCCTCTGTAGTATTCCTCACTGTGTTAATGTGTATGATAATAAATGCTTTACACACTGCCTCTGAGATAAGCCTAGCTGCTCGTGCTACGTTACCACAGGGTTGAGCAGGGGTTATCAAAGGGTGTACCCCCCTTACTCTGACTTAGGAAGAAGGGTATCTACTTGGACAGTGGCCAGCCATTGCCAACTAGAGACCCCCATTTCTAACAGGCACCTGGTGCAGTGCACTTAATATATTGTTTGAGAGTAGAGTGGAGTGGTGCACGGTTGAGTACAGTGGCGTAGAGTCGAGTGGCATAGCGTGCAGAGTAGGTTATACTGGTATAGAGTGGATTGGCATAGAGTGCACTGGCGTATAATGGAGTGATACAGAGTAGAGTGCAGTGGCATAGAGTGCAATATTGCACCGTACAGTGGCATAGAGTGGAGTGGGGTAGAGTGGAGTGGTGTCGGGTGTAGTGATAAAGAGAGCATTGGTGCATAGTAGGGTAGTGTGGGGTAGAGTGTATTGGCGTAGAGTAGAGTGGTGCAGAGTAGAGAGGCATAGAGTGAAGTAGCATAGCGTGGAGTCGTGCAGAGTACACTGCTGTAGTGTGGAGTGGTGAAGAGTGGAGTGGGGTAAAGTGAAGTATGCATGGTGTGGTAGCGTACTTCCATTACAGACAACACATCTTCAATTGAAATGACCATTGCAATTGTACAGACATACATTTTTACTGATAAAAGTATACAGCGCACAAATGATGATGTGTTGAAATGTCATAACCTAGTGTATTGATTTGCTTTGATCGTAATAAAATATTTGTTCCCACCACAATTCAGAATTACCAAAAACATGTGCTTAATTTGTGCTTTTCTAATTCTGATATATTCCGAAGTATCTGCACAGTTCATTTACAGACATTTACATTTTTCTGTGTCCTAGATGAAAACATAACGTCGTACAGCCTTCCTCAGGCACATCCCCAGCATGATTGTCACATAAAACCTCTCACTTTGAAATCAGAGGACGAAAAGTAAACATCAAGCTCTTTGGAAGATAGATCCTAATATTTGACCTCTGTCTTTAATGCACAGCAAATGTGATAAGTTGAGAACAAGATTTGAAGGCCTGTTTACAGAAATTGAGCACTGGTGCAAGAATGTAGGAGATAGGGTTTGTGCAAAGGAATGGATGAACTCAAGCTGGACACAGACCTTCCAACTCACATGATGCCACTGTGTGTCACAAGATACTGGCTCTGATCACATGGTCATCCGGTGAGGAGCCGATATCAGACTTGGAGAGCAGGCTTCCAGCTAATAGTCTGGAGGCGGACGCCATTTACGAGGTGTGAAAGCTCCCTAGGACATCGTTGAGAGCCTCAAAAGCTTTGTTTTTGGTGTTGGCAGTGTGAAGGGCTGATTGGTGGTGGGGTGGGAGATCTTACAGACATTGAATTTAAATGTCCCTTGGGCTGTGCACTGCACTGGGCCCCACCCCTTTAATGCCCCACCCCCTCACCACACAGTGAAAAAGGTTCACAAGTTGGCAGCTATGTGGACAGCATAAAAACATAGAGCCAGCAGATAGAAAGCAAGCAAATGTGAGTTACAAAGCACAAAGTCAATGGTAAGCAACAGGTTAAATGCAATCCCAGGAAGCTCTCCAAATGTCCCCAAGGTGTTGCTAGCAAACCAGACATCTGTGCTATCTGGTAGGCTTCGACCTAAAAATAGCAGCAGTGGCAATGCCTTGGCAGAGCTGAGTACAACATTTTATGTCACAGTAAAGTACACCTGGAGGACTATGAGAATTCTGTGACGTGGGCAATATTCCGTCTACAGTCAAGTTCATGTGTCACTTTCTTACCTTTGTATGTTAATAGACGTGATGTAAATTGTTCTTTTGTCCATCTACAATGGATTATGTCTCATAACTTGAGGCCTAGTAAATATTTCTGTTCATTGCCTGGTATCTCCTTATTTAATGTGCGTTGCAGCCAGACACCAAGAAACAAATGTGATGCTTATATGTGTGAGTTTGTTATTAGTGTACAAATGCCACATGATGGCCTTTTGAACATAAACAACATGCCTGGACATGCCATATGCTTAATTCCTCCAGTTACTTAACAACTGATAAGGCCTGTATAAACAAAGAATGGGGCTGTCTTCCTTGCAGTCATATATCATTCAAAATTCTTGATCTCGAATCTCTTATCTACAATGCGACTGGATATACTTCCATCGGTACTTTGTAGGTACTCCTGTCCCCCCATCCACCCAACCTGTCTCTGTTTCTTCTCCCCCCGCACCGCTGTCCACCCCTCGAACCAGTGGCGCAGCTAGACCTTTGGCTGCCCGTAGCGGTTCCTGCCGCATGTAAGAGCGGGGTGGCTGGCGATTCCTGCGTTTGCCTTCCTGCAGGTAAGAGCAGGGGGGGAGGCCGTCGCCCCCAAAACTGGTGCAGCCCGGGGCGGACCGCTTCCTCTTGCTATGCCACTGCCTCAAACCAACCTGTCGCCTCGTCTCTGTTCATTCTCCTGTCAGAAGGGGAAAAAGCGCTGCATAAAGCGGCCATTGATGGCTGCTTCATAGCACTTTTCTTTATTCATCCCGTTATCCACCCCACCTGCTCCACTGTTACTCACCTTACTACCCACCCCCCGGTACTGCCAAAGCCAGTAGCTCGCCATAGGCAAGATCTGTTGGCTTTGCCAATGCTTGTTCATTATGCCTGTGACCCAACAACAGCATAAGTATTGCTCTACGGTAAGCATGTTAGTGAAAGGTTGATTATGCGTCAGTTTCTTTCTTAAAAATGTACTTGCGGGGGAGGAGCTACGCTAGAAACCAAGTTGGCCGCGTAAGCTCCCGGCTCCGCTGACCTCCGCCAGTTGCTCATAACTCCTGATATCGATCCTGATTTCGCAGCGGACTCCGGTGTGGCTGAAGTGTTGCTGAGCCTAAAGCTGCAAACCCGAGCTTTTTATCATCTCGAATGGTGAAGCTACGCAGGGTTTTCATTCTCGGCCTAACCCAGCGCGGAAGCCGGGGCCTTGATTTCTGACCCATCCGGGCTGGAGTCGAACAACATCGGCCGCGGGACCTGGGCGGCGTCCGGTCTCCCGAAGTGGAGAATATCCTGACCGGTTTGGATGGTGGTACTGTGGCCAGGTTGATACCAACGGTACGGCGGCAAGAAGCACCGGTAGCTGTGGACGGGGGTCTGTGGTCCGCGGGCCTTGCTGGGCCCTCGGGGTCGGCGGACTTGGATCCCCGCTGGGGGCGACGGTGTTTAGACTACGAGCTTCACGGGTGCGAACCGTTACCGTCTACCCCGCCTGTGTCTGTCACCCCGGAGTAGTCGACCTCCGGGGTTAAAGATCTGATTTGTCGCTTTGCGAGGGGAGATGGAACGGCCGGAAAGTACGCCATCGCTGCAGACCGTAATGGCCGCCATTGGGGCGCTTTACTTGCAATTCACCGCCATCATCCATAAAATGGTCGTAACAGCTGAAACTATTTGCCTGAGACCGGACCGCGACCCTTTGCCAGATTTGAAACACGCTGTATTACCCGCGAAACAGACCCCGTCTGAGACAGGAGGCCCCGAACGGAAACCAGATCTGGTGTTTTTTGTCAGCTCCCGAACTCCTGCTTACGGACTTGGAACTACCAAAAACGTATCATTCTCAATGGCGATGCCGGCCGAGATGTGCATAGCTGATCCTACACCCCCGGATAACGTCCTCAGTGACTATCAGACTGATTTATTATTCTTCCCCTCCCAGGTGGTTCCGCAACATTCTCGTGACTCACTGTTGATGGACGTATATCTTCGTTTGGTTTTGGGACTTCGAGTACTAAAACTGTGGTGTCGATCCTACTGTATTGGTTTTGAGTTTCTTAAACGTTTTGATTCTCCTGTCAAGAGGGTGGTTCGACCGGAGAGAGCTCGCACGAAAGATCGCAAGGGCCAGGGTTGAGTGTTATTGTCTGGGTTTAATATAAAGACTTCATTTGAAATGGGACTTACAGCTTATAATGACACGGGAGTCGGGCGGTTTTTGTGTACTTCCCCAGTTTGTTTGGATTGTAATCGCTGCTTATACAAGGTTTTGATTATACTTAGGGGTGGTTTGCTTCTGGCGGGGACTACGGGAGACCGGGAGCATGTATGACATTTCCTCCTCCACTCTTTCCTTCTTTTAGGACTTAGTTTCTGGGCGACAGGCACGCTGCTAGTGGGGTCAGGCCGTAGCCATTGCAGGGGTGCAGGGTGGGGGGAATGGGGGGGGGTTTGTTTTGTCTTTGTTTAGTTCTATGGCCTTTTTCTTTCCCTTTTTCTCTATACGGGAGGTGTTTGCCTATCCTGATTCGATTCTTTCCACATTTCTGGGTGTCTACTCTAGTCCTAATTATCCTGAGTCGTGGGTGGACGGCCCTTGAAGGTATCAGCTTCACGGGGTTGTTGATCGTACTGTTTTTCTTCTTTCACAAACGTATTAATGTTGACATTCATACCCCGTGCACGATTTTATTATATTGGTTTTATTCGCCTGCTCACCATTGTAAAGTACCCAACTGTATGATGCCCGATATGTATACTATTTCCTCTCGTTTTTCTTCTATTAATAAAAAAAAATAAAAAAATGTACTTGCACAAATGTTAGTCAAGTTATTACAGGCCCAAGCAAACAAATTTACGTCACAGAAAAGGATTTCTCTTTACTAAGACTAACCCCAGTTATGAGCAAACTGACCATATATTTTCTACTTATACCAGACCCTGCCAGCACTAGACGTGAGAATATTCTGCGATGCCCGGGTAAAACAAGCATTTGCAATGCAATCGGTCTCGCATTTGTGAAAGTTAGAGCAATTAAGTTGTAAATTATATTGTTTTTTACTTATGTTTTTTGTTTGTAGTGGAGTGGATGTATGTTGTTTGTAGTGGAATTATGTGGTTTGAATTGGAATTGTTAGTTGTGGAATTTTGTGGGGTGGAATTGTGTGGTGTGTAGTGTATTGGAAATGTGTGATATGGTGAATAGATAGGGAGAAGAGCTGTATAAAACAGATAGAAAGTGGTGAATGAACTCTAGCTAGAGAAGCAGAAAGAGTGTGTGAGAAAGAGAGAATGAAGTGGAGAGACGGTTATAGATTCATAAAGAGGCTGCACTTGTGTCACCGAAGAAAGAAGAGGTGGAGAGTGTGTGTTTGAGTTTTGTATTTTTTTAAGCTATTGTAAAGAAACTTTGCTGAAAGACTTGAAGTGATCCAATATGAGAAATGGTGTACTAGTGCGTGCGTGTGCAATGGAATTGTGTGGATAGTAATTATGTGGTATTAAGTGTAGTGGACTTATGCATAGTAGTATTGTGTGTTGTGGACTGGTATATATTGAGTGGAATTATGTGGTGTTGAAGTATGTGGCATCGTGTGGAATTGTGTGGTGCGGTTAGGATGTATGTGGTGTGTATTATGTGTTGAGGAGTGGAATTTAGAAGGATGGAATGCAATTGTGTGTCTGGAATTGTGTCACATTGAGTGAAATTATGTTGAGCGGAATAATGTGCCATGGTGTGTAGTGTATATATGCGAAGTGTTGCTATGTGGAATGGAGTAGATTTATGTGGTGTGTAATTATGTGGTGTGGAGTGTAATTATGTTGTGTGGTGTGGAATTGTGTGCTGTTGAATTGTGTGGTGTTGCATTCTGTGGAATTGTGTGGCATGGTGTGGAATTATGTGGAATGTAAATACGTTGCAGAGATGAATCTTGTTGAGTGGAATTATGAGTTTTGGAGCTTTGTGGATATAAGTGCCGTGTAATTTGTGGCGTGAAGTGTAATTTTGTAGTTTTGAGTGTGCAGTTTCATTGAGTGCTCTGGATTTTGGGTGGGGGGAATTGCAGCTTTAAAGTAAGTCACATAATAAACCAGCTGACATTTTTTAGGTCAAGTTACATAGCGGAGCTGTTACTGCCGTCAACCGAGTTCCCTACTCAGCCAGAAGAGATCCTGTGTTTTTACTGCAATGTACCCTTATAAATCCTGTCAAGGATGGAAAGACAGACAGCTGCTCTGTTCTCACCTTTAATGCACATCTTGGGCACAATCGCCTCATAGCCGCACAGACATGCGATCAAAAATGATGTCTGAGGTGAGAGAACTGGATTCCTTCATTCCACTGAGGCGGTCTGGGCCATCGGGGAGAATACGGGCAGTACAATGTGTGAAAACAAAAGGATTATAAAGATGTTGATATGGCACTTCGAGTGGGACTAACCCTCCGCTGGTCCGTCCAGAAAGCGTCTCTACTCCCAATGAGACTTGTCCTGGTAATAAAAGTGAGACTCAAACGAAGACCGTTAGGCCACGTGATAGGAAGTCATCAGAGGTAAATTGCTTCACGAACAGGAAGCCCCTTGGATGTTTCATTCCTTTCTGCATATAAATGTGTAGCACCACCTGTGTTCCGGCGAGGAGGGGCCATGTGTAGTCTTCCGTAACTGGTGGGACACTGTGGGGGCTGCACCGACCCTGGCAGGGTGGGTGTTCAGGGGAGAGAAGCCAGCTGTGTGACGGCACAAGTGCTGGTGCGAGAGAGTGTGAAAGTCGAGGAAGAACAGAAGGGACTGTATGTCAAGGACCGGCACCAAGAAAGCGGATTTTAGGAAAGGGAGAAAATGTAGGCGGTGTGGGAGGAATTTTGTATGTGTGCACAAGCATATCTATACCCAGGAAGCGCAGAGGGAGCCAAATCATATGTAGGAGAGTAGTGGGAAAAATGGGAAGTAGCATGGAAACGTGCTAGGTAAGCAGGTGTTTCATTAATGAAGGGAACAATTAAAGAAAAAAGTTGCAAGAGAAGAATGAAAAGAGGCTGGAATAAAAGAAAAAAAAAGAACCCGAAGGTAACGAATGAAGAGTTGGTTCGTCCGCGGCATGGAAAGAAAAATGGCGGCACATTGTGATACATTATGTATCCCTTGAAATATGACCTGTGTGTTAATCTTACCCTTGAACCTAAGCATTACTCAGAAGTATTTAAACTCCATGGCATGCAACAGTGCCCCACACACCGTCTGGCCAACTCCTCCTCTTCAGGCTGGGGTGGTGTACAGCAGCCAGGAGGACTTAAGAATTTGCAGGTATAAGGGAGTGGAGGGCGAGGGAAAATTTCTAAAAACAAGGCTGACTTACGAGCAGATTGTCTTGAGGTTCCGGTCATTGTCTAGGTCCTGTGGGTAGCTGGCCATTTTGTTGCCCAGTGTGAGCAGGCATTCGGAGCAGCCCGTAAGGACCGTATTGCATTGCATTTGCCCGCTGCCATCACTGCCAGCATCAGGTACGCAGGTGGAAAAGTGTCAATCTCATAGAGAAAAAGCAATCAGAGAGACAGACGAGAGCAAGAGAGGAGATGAGGAGGGAGAGAGATAGAGAGAACAATGGATGAAAAAAGAGAAATTGCTCGAGAAGATGAAGAGAGTGGTTTGAGCATTTTTGCCATGACTGCTTTTGATTTCCCAGCATATAAAGATTCCAGGAATGATTTCACATGGGATGCCTCGTCATAGTCTCGGTGTTTACACCTCTGTGTATCGATTCAAAATAAATTGTATCAGTTAAACAGTTTTGGAGTTTTGGTAGGCTTTTTGCATTTCTGGTGGCTCTAATTATATTTCTAACTAACAACAGCAGACCCTTAGGATATGGCGTAACAAACAGAGCTGCCGACTTAGTGCCTGGGGAACCGGGTTCGTGTCTCAGCGTTGGCTTTACAAAAAACATGCAGATGGTAACATATAAAGGTAAACTCATAATGATATAATTAAACAATGGTTGAATATGTACCCGATCGAGTGAACAAACGGTGCTAGAGCAAAAGAAAACAAGGGAGGGGGATTCATGGAACAGCACCATCTGAACGCGTCTCTGATAAACAAAGAAATGCATATGTGTATGTGTTTGATACCTCGAAAGCCATTGCGGGAGGGGGAAGTGCAGGGAACAGGCACCCTTGGAATAAGTCTGATAAGCAGGAAACATGTGTTAACTCAAAAGTGAAGTAAAAAAAAAAAAGATTTCCCAGGAGGTATGCTAATTAAAATTAAGAGAAAGAGCACAAGTAACAGGGACAGTCCTCATGGGAGGTTACAAAAGTCGAAACGGAGGGACTACAAGTGTAGTCACCAATCAAAAGTCGGCATTTACAAAGGACACTAAAAAGAACCAGTGAAAAAGATGGGCGGTTCATGAAGCACATATTCTAGATACAGCATGTCTCGAAGAGACAGCACATACGCTTTCTAGGTGAGACCTAAAAATCATGGATTTCCCTACATGGCGTTAAGCTCCAGTTTAAAAGATCCTCCAAGGAATAAGAAACAGGACACTGTCAGCATCTGGCACCACCTACGGTCATAGCCATTATTAGAGAAATCATAAAGTAGGGATGACTTGCTTTAACATATATAAATACATTCTGCAGCAAGAGCGCGGGCCCTGGATAAATACAGGGCCTGCAGCAGATGCCTATGATGCCATAGGGGCGCAGCACTTGGTTGGGGTCTGAGTTTTCAAAAACTTTAGCCCAGCGCAATGCCTCTGATCTTGTGGTGAAATTCTCCACATCAACAAGAAATGGAGGGAGAAAATGGAGGAAACCACCAGCAAGACTTTGAACTGGGACTTTACACGGCTTCAAGATGGCAATGCTCCACTGGGAAAAGGGCGGGGGAATTCATGGAAAAGGCGTCCTGTGAACGTGTCTACTAAACAAAGAAATGCAAATGCATGTGTGTTTGTTACCTTGAAAGCCATTGCAGGAGGGGGAAGTGAAGGGAACAGGCACCCTCGGAATAAGTCTGATGAGCAGGAAACATGTGTTAGCTCAAAAGCGAGTCAACCAAAAAAAAGATTCCCCAGGAGGTATGCTAATTAAAATGAAAAGAAAGAGCACAAGAAACTGGCAGTCCTCATGGGAGGTTACAAAAGTCGAAACGGAGGGACTACTAAGTGTAGTCACCAATCAAAAGTCGACATTTACAAAGGACACTAAGAAGAACCAATGAAAAAGATGGGCGGTTCATGAAGCTCATACTCTAGATACAGCATGTCTCCAAGAGACAGCGCATGCGCTTGCTAGGTGAGACCTAAAAATGGTGGATTTCCCTATATGGCATTATGCCCCAATTTATAAGATCCCCCAAGGAATAAGAAACAGGACACTGTCAGGATCTGGCACCACCTACAGTCATAGCTGTTATTAGAGTAATCATAAAATAGGGATGGCTTACTTTAACATATATAAATACATTCTGCAGCAAGAGCGCGGGCCCTGGATAAATACAGGGCCTGGAGCAGATGCCTATGATGCCATAGGGGCGCAGCACTTGGTTGGGGTCTGAGTTTTCAAAAACTTTAGCCCAGCCCAATGCCTCTGATCTTGTGGTGAAATTATCCACATTAACAAAAAATGGAGGGAGGAATTGGAGGAAACCACCAGCAAGACGTTGAACTGGGACTTTACACAGCTTCAAGATGGCAATGCTCCACTGGGAAAAGGGCGGGGGAATTCATGGAAAAGGCGTCCTCTGAACGTGTCTAATAAACAAAGAAATGCAAATGCATGTGTGTTTGTTATCGCGAAAGCCATTGCAGGAGGGGGAAGTGCAGGGAACAGGCACCCTCGGAATAAGTCTGATGAGCAGGAAACGATGTGTTAGCTCAAAAGCGAAAGTCTACCAAAAAAAGATTCCCCAGGAGGTATGCTAATTAAAATGAAGAGAAAGAGCACAAGTAACTGGCAGTCCTCATGGGAGGTTACAAAAGTCGAAACGGAGAGACTACTAAGTGTAGTCACCAATCCAAAGTCGAGATTTACAAAGGACACTAAGAAGAACCAATTAAAAAGATGGGCGGTTAATGAAGCTCATACTAGATACAGCATGTCTCCAAGAGACAGCGCATGCGCTTGCTAGGTGAGACCTAAAAATGGTGGATTTCTCTATATGGCATAAAGCCCCAATTTATAAGATCCTCCAAGGAATAAGAAACAGGACACTGTCAGCATCTGGCACCACCTACAGTCATAGCTGTTATTAGAGTAATCATTAAATAGGGATGGCTTACTTTAACATATATAAATACATTCTGCAGCAAGAGCGCGTGCCCTGGATAAATACAGGGCCTGGAGCAGATGCCTATGATGCCATAGGGGCGCAGCACTTTGTTGGGGTTTGAGTTTTCAAAAACCACCAGCAAGACTTTGAACTGGGACTTTATACAGATGGCAATGCTCCACTGGGAAAAGGGTGGGGCATGGTAAAACCAATAAAAAAATTGACAAGTTCAGCAAAACCAAGAACTGAGGGCTTGAGAGGAGCACCCCACTGGCTAAAGAGAAGTGACGCTGTCAGCCGACCCTGGCCTGCACCCAGCTGAGGATGTAAGAAATGTGCATTGTTGATAATCTAATTGCCAGCCCTCTGCACTCAGTATTGAAGAGGTTAGGGTCATCTATTCCCACCATGCTTTTCTTTCCTGCATATTTCTTGCATGTATGGACTCTAGCTTTACCCTCTCAGGTAGTTTACATGGTGGAGAGGGATGCTGGAGATCTGGCCCCCAGAGGGTATGGGGTGTTCTCCCAGTGTTGAGGTTTTGGTTGAAACACTCAGGCTCAACCAGAAAGTCACCTCTGTACCAGTTTAAGCACTGTGATGACATGGCTGGAGACAGGGATCTTCATTAGCACTGGCATGTCTGCTGTGTATGTACAATACACTCATTACCTCCACGTCCCTCGTTCTCGTCCCAGTCATTGCAAATTGAGGTGGTTCCGCCTCTCAGACATAAAAAATTAGGAGAATTCTATGTAAGCCCTACCCACCCTCCAGGGTGCAATATAAGGGTAGCTTACCCAGAATCCTCCTGTTTGTTTTTTCCATCTCCTGAGAAGCCTGGAATGAGGACGCAGAGGTAAGGTTGGGGGAGGATAGCTCCCCTGCTGTGGTCACAGAGCCTTCCTCCCCTGCAACGAGGTACTGAATCTTTGTCAGATTCATGTAGCAGGACTTGCAGCGCTGAGTGGTGGTTTCAGTCCAAGATTTCTGCTCTTCTCCCCGGTTTTCTCGAGCGCCAGAGGAGAATCGGGCAGATGTCTTGGATCTTGTTCTTCCTGCACTCAGACGCGACCACTTGGGAGGGCAGTGTTCCTGTCTTGCACATGTGAGGAAGAGCTGTTGACTCTGCGGATGCGTGTACTTTCATTTTCAGTTTGTTTCAGGAAGCGCGCTTATTAGGAAGTATGAAGGGCCTTCCTCATATTCCAACAGTGTTCTATTTGTTTGTGAAGGCATTGTGTTGGAGGTATCTCTTTCATAGACGATTTTCTTCAATTCTGCTGCATGATGGGCAAGCATTCTTCCAAAAAGAGAAATGTGTCCCCTTATAAATTGCTATCTTCCCCTCACTCTGATGGGGAGTCCTATCCTTCCCCCAAAAAACCCAGGCATGGGAAGAGAGGGAAGATGAGAGAATTCTCAGGATTGTGTTGGAGACTTTGCAAGCTTTCATGTAGTCCTCCAAAAAGGAAACTATCAAGTCTAATCTGGGTTGCAATTTACAGTCTGTTTCAGCTGTCTCTTCTGTCAACAATTTCTCCCTTCCTACAGATGAAACAGGCAAATAACTTTCTAAAGAGATGTTGCAAGACGTGTTTCTTTGTGTCCAGGAAAACATGGGTTTTGCTCCAGCCTTCTTCATCACAGGATACAGTGTTTTGGCAATTCAAGAGACCTCTTTCGTCTGGTTTACCTATGCACCAGCATGTTTTGGAGGTGATTAAAAATTACTGGAAACACCCAGAGAGGATCTCTGTCCCTAGATCTATGATGGAACTGTATCCCCTTGAGGGTATGGAGAACATTCTCCTAGACAATGTTCATGTGGATTCAGTGGTTGCCACTCTGGTGGGCAGGTCATTTATTGCAGAGAACATTTTAAAGGACTCTGCTGATAAGAAGGTGGGTTCTTTTCTGAAGAAAGGCCTCACTGGTTCACATATGGCCATTCAAGCTGGGATGTATGGTGCATACAGGGCGCAATCTTTAATTTCCGACTCTAAGTCTCTTTTTCAGGCAATTCAAGATGGATCCGTTTCTTCCAGCTACTGGAATCAATGGAGCGGCAAATAGAATTTCTATCCGACATCTCATTTGATGTGGCTGGAGCTTCAGGTCTAGCCAGTGGATTGTCAATTGCAGCTAGATGTAATTTATATATTTTAAAGACTAGAATACCGATGCTGCTCATAGGTCTCTGTAGTTGAAGACGTCTTTTGAGGGCTCCAAGTTATTTGGAGGAGAGATTGAGAAGAAACTCCATCACCTTTTCAAGGAACAGAAGCACTCTTCATCCCTCAAGAAGGAGACTCCTAAATCCGCCAGATATTCTATTTGCCAGGGATCATGCCTTGACAGAGGGGATACCTACTCTTCTGAAGAAAAGGGCTATTTGTTCAGTTCCAAGGAAGGAGAGAGATCTGGGCATTTACTCAATTGTCTTCCTGGTACGGAAAGTATCGGGAGACTACTGTTTAGTGATAAACCTAAAGAACCTCAACCAATTTATCCCGGACATCAAATTCAAGATGGAGACTTTGCAGAGAATTGTCCCTTTAATTCCACCATGAAGTTTCATGACTACACTCGACCTCATGGATGCCTTTCTTCATATTCCAGTGGCAAAGGATTGGCAATTTGTGAGATCCACAGTGGAAGTCTGGCACTGGCAATTCATGGTCCTTAATTTCAGGATCAACTCAGCCCCCAGAGTTTTTACAAAGATGATGGCTCTGGTGATGGCACACCTACGTTTTATGGAAATCCCAGACTCCCCATATTTTGACGCTGGCTGCTTCTAGATCCTTCTATCCAGGAGATATTCAAGTTTCTGGAGGCCACTATGGAAGTATTGAGCAGGTTAGTTCTTCTGCTCAACATTTGAAAGTGTCAACTGGTATTGTCAAGGGAGATGAAGTTAATAGGGGTCATCTTCAACACAGAGGTGAGGGGAACATTTTCCTTCCAAGGAAAAGAATCTTCCGCCTTCAAAGCCTGATACTGATTCTTCTCTCTTGCTCGAAGATAACATCCAGATTGCCTCAGGATATTCAGGGGCACATGGTAGCTTGTGTCTTCACAGTTCCAAGGACACATCTTCATGTATGCTCCTTCCTGTGGCACCCGCACAGATTTTATTCTCCACTGGTTCACCCCTTGGATCATCTTGTTCCCTTATCCAGTCAGGTGAAACAGGACTTGATGTGGTGAATGAATTCGATCAAGCTCTCAAAAGGCATGTGCATGCATCCACAGCAGCCTATAGTACTCACCACAGATGCAAGCAAAATTGGATGGGGAGCAACAGTCCTAACCCAGACATACCAGCAGAAATTGTCTCTTTTGGAGCAGAGCAAACTATCCAACTGGAGGGAGCTCACAGCAATCCACAGAGCTCTTGAAAGATTCAGGGATCTGATTTTTCAGATGGGTGTTCTAGAAAAGATGGAGAATACCGTCTCTGTAGCTTATATCAAGCATCAGGATAGCACTAGATCAAGGACCTTGAATCTGATTGGTACTGCAATAGGTCTATGGGCAGAGACCAATGTTTTGGGTTTATCATCAATCCACATCAACAGGAAAGATTACATTCACACAGACAATAATTGAAATGCACCAAAGATGTAGCAGCGGACCTTACAGTGCTGCACCTAAAACCCAGTTCCAAAAAGTCTTTTATACGTTTCTGTGCAGCCACCCTCGACGTCAGCTGCTAATTGGCGTCGCTGTGTTATCCAGATCATAGGTACTTTGTTAAGCTCATATGGGGGCGCACAGGAAAGAAGTCCAAAAGAGAGCTGTCAGTTATGAGTATATGAAAAAGTTTTCTTTATTTGATATTATTCCTTCTTTTTAAAAGCAGTCACAATGCAATTTGCAACAGAGTCAGCCAACGCGTTTCACTCCCTACCAAGGAGTTTCTTCAGGGCAGGTAATGTTTAAATTGGTAGCGCGTGCTCAGATCCTCAACAGTTGTAAAGGAAGTTCCTTGCCTCCTTGCTTGAGTCTCCAATTATCCCGTTTGTTCAGTAGTGCTGTATAAAAGTATTTAGATTCCACCTTGCAAATATGGGACAACTTTGTCAGGTTCACTACCTTTGAACCATCAATTATATATGGAAGGAGAAACGAATATGATCCTCTCCGCCAGACTATCAAACATCGGAGCGTGATATTTCACCAATAGGGGAATCCTCATAATCATTCTGTGAGATTCGGCCGAGAGTCACAGATAATTGCAAGGTGGAATCTCCTCCTCAATTGGTTCAGATAGTCCAAAATTCCAGAAGACCCTGCACCTTGAAGGCCTACTTTAGGTATGGGGTCACGTTTGCCACAAGGTGTTCTGTGCATAACCTTTCAGCCCTCTTCTTCTTTTTCCATGGTTTTACAGTTCTTGGTGGACAGGTTTCAGCTTAATCTGTCTCTTTCTACACTTAAATCACAGTGGTTCACGATAAAAGCTTTTAGATAGTTCTCCGAATCTCACAGAGAAATTGACTCCCTAGTTAATAGAGTCTATAGGAGTTTTTCAATCTTAAGACCTGTGGTAAAGTCTTCTCCTTGGGATTCCCCCTACGGTTCTCTGATCACCTCGAGCACATCCTTTTGAGCCTTTAGAGGAAATAGATCTGAAGTTCATTTCATATAAGGTGGTTTTTCTGATTGCATCATTTCTGCTCGTAGGATGGGTGAGCTTACGACCTTGTTCTGTCGACCACCTTTTCTTAAGTTCTTTTATGATGGGGTGATTTTGAGCACACACCCTTCTTTCTTACCTAAGAGGAATTCTTCTTTCCAAAATTATAGTAGGGGATCCTTTCTTCTTTGTTTCCTTCTTATTCCTCCCAGGTAGGAATTTCTCCACATTTGCTGGATGTTAAAATGTCTTTTTTCATTTATCTTAACAGGTCACAGCCTTTCAAGAAGTCAGACCATCTGTTTATAACTTTTGAAAAGAAGAAAGAAAGGCAACGAAGATGACTAAGTAGTAGGACTTAAAGTAATTGGGACATTCACTGCAATCCCACCTCTGTTGTGTGAGCTTTCCTCAGCGGAACAGTGCTTCAAGGTTGGGTGTGAGTGTTTGATTGATTCAGATGCTCCGTCCATCACCACCCCCTTTTGTACAGCTTTTGGCCACCATAAGTGTGGCAGGGTATGCTCAGACGTGAGTCCCTTGCTCACTTTGCCACTGGATTCAAGCAAGCCGGGCTGAAGACGGCTGGAATGCCAGAAACCGGTCCTCGGAAGCTTGTTTCCAGTCCAGGGAAGGCATGGCTTGGCAGTTCGGGCTGGACTGTTCCCATGAGGCACAGGGTCAGACTGATTTGCATATAGCCATGTCTGAACTGGGGTGGCAGAGTGGGCTAAAGAACGGTGATGGATTAAACCCAGATCTTTTGACTGGCTGTGAGTGTTTGATTGATTCAGATGCTCCGTCCATCACCACCCCCTTTTGTACCGCTCAAGGTTGGGGGATGGCACAGAATGTTGGCACTAACAGTGCTCTACCCTCTTACGCCAGTACTGGTTCTGGGTACTTGTCTGTTACAGCCAACCTGCAACTTTCTTGTTCTCTTTGTTGTGTTTAAAACAGATGTAACAATACTTTCTCTGGTCCCGTCTGTTACCAGATCTCTAACTTAAAGAAGAAGGGTACCAGATGGACAATGATAGATAATGCAACCATCCCCCAATATTACAGCAGATAAAACATATCTAGACTATTCTAGCTGTGTAAATTACAACAAACAATTACAGAGCGCCACTTAGTTGTTGAAGAGATGTACATGTATGTGTGTAAGTAGGTATATACGCATGCATGCACGCACACACGCAACACAAACCCCCACATTTGGTAAAGCCCTGTCTGAAGCAAGGTTATTCCATGAAGAAGCACAGCATGCGGAGGCTGCAGCAGTTGTAGGTAGTGACCCTAGATTTTCTGGACCCCAGAGCAAAAGGCAGTAAGAAGCAGGTCCCTTTACCCCAGGACTAAGCTGTCATCACCCAGGATTTACACCTGCTCAGCGGGACACGAAAGACCTACTGCCCAGCAGCAGCCACAGTGCTTCATCCATCTTGGTCTACTACAGCCCTTCATTTCACAACACCACACCCCACAGCAGACATTAAGAACTCTTAAAATTCTGCTACACCCTTACAAAGACTGGTCATTTATTTTATTATTGTGTTCTTTACATAGTCAGTCATCATAGAATTTAATGTGTATTTTAGTAAATAAAAATAGCTTTATTTTCAACTAAAGTTGCAAGTCTCATAATTTATTCTAGCTTATGGAGAAAGTCTGCCAAAGACAGCGGATTTTGAGTAGCTTAGGCCGGAATTGGCTCTTGGGATCAGTGCTAAGAAGACGGTCCCCAGGGCCACTCTGGTAGAAGCCCGAGAACACTGTGCAGCGGCAAATGTTGTACTCTGAGCTGCCCTTTGAACCAGGTTTCTTTTTGTTTTTGGTTGGCAGGCATGGATCATACCATTGCACATGATAAACATACAACTCTAACAGAGGAACTATCATGGCGCGTGTCTTTCTCTCCAACTATGTTGTGTGTTAAGATTTCTTTCAGATGGGCCTGTCTGGATGTCATTGGGTGTCTAGGTATGTGCATGGTTAGGGTTAATTTCATCTTTATCTTTTGTGTATACCTGTTGGCGTGTATGATTGGAGTCGGTTTGTATGTGTGTGGCTGTGTGCATGAGTTTGAGAGGGATTTGAGGCATGTCTGTGCGGGCTGGTATGTCTGCCGGCCACCATGTCTCTGTTGGAGTCTGTTTGGAATGTGTCTTTACATTAGTGCATGTGCGTATGTCTTGTTGAATGGCAGTATGCCCAACTGGATGTATTAGTCTGTGTTTCTGTATCTCTGAAATTGTTTGTGTTTGTCTCTGTGCATGTCACTAATCCAGAGAATCCCACTGACCTATAACACAGTTGGCAATTAAACACAAGCCAGGACCATTGTCGACGGCTTCACCCCACCTGAATAAATAAAAGACTGATATGTCCAGCTGCCACATCTGAATTCTTAAAGTCCACAAGTGCCTAGTGCAAGCGTTATGTCATTATAGTGCACACTAACTGATGCGATACCCCATCATATACGAGCCACTATGAGGTTTTTCCGCATCAAAGGATGTAGCGAAAATGGCCCCCATCGTGGAGACACCAACGCTAGAAAAAATGCCAAACATTACAATGTCATTGGGGGTGAGGACATTTGTCATGTGAATAGGATGAACACTGTCTGTAATGTCATCAATAAGCACCAAGTGTGATCTCATCAGTAGGAGCACCATGTATGATGTCATCAGTGTGAGCACCATGTGTGATATCATCGGTGAAAGCAAAGCACCATTTGTGATGTCACCTGAGAATACAATGTATGATGCTGTCGAAGAGAGTACTACATGTTATGTCATTCAAGGCAGCATCTTGTGTGGTGCCATCAGCCAGGGCGCCTCGCGGAATGTCATCTCAGAGACGCCATCTATGGTGCCATCCAAGACAGCACGATGTCTGATGTCATCAGAAAGGGTACTATGTTAATATGGGGATGAACACGATCAGTACCATGATGATGTTTCCAGTGTGGGCCCATGTGCAATGCCATCAGCATGTGCATGATGTCTGTCATTAAAACCCTGTGATAAGCACCAGGTGTGCTGCCATGGACGAGCCCCTCATGATGTACCAAGACTGATGTCAACAGCAGGGTGACTCCATAGTGTCTGCTAAAAGGGGCTACAGTTGTCGATTGTAACTAGCTATTTTACAAAGTTCACGATTACAGACATTCTCACAGAAAAGCAAACCACAGGACTGGATCTCCCAGAATGGTCTGGAGTGGGTGTGAACAATCCACGCCAGCCGCCTCTGGAGACATGGAGCTTTTTGGTCAAAGTGTGCCTCTACGTTGATTTGAACACCAGACATGATGTCATCACTGTGTGCTCCAAGAGTGATGTCATCAGAGCAGCCATCATGGTGTCATCAGCTTCACCAACTAAAATGCCATCAGTGTTAGCTTAACTGTGATGAGATCAATACTTGCCCAACTATGCAATCAGGGAGTGTGGTACACAAGTTGTCATCACTTTAAGCACCAAGCATGAAATTATCAGAACTAAAATGACATCAAGGAGGCCAACTACAATGTGACAGCAGCAAGCATGGTCTCATCAGAGAGAGAGAGAAATACAGCAGCAAATACGCTATCAGTATGAACTCAAACATGATGTTATCAGCAGGTCCACAACAATGATGCCATCAGTATGAGCCGAAACAGGATGTCATTAGCACAACTATGATGTCATCAGCATGTACTCAACTACCAACTATGATGTCAACAGTATGCGCATTAAACATAAGGCCATCATACAAAGGCAAACAGGATGACTTCTTTACAAACTGTGAGATTGATGCAGCTGCAGAGTACACAAGTGGGCCAACATCACCTGGTCTTTATTCCAGGGATGGGCCAAGTCTTTTGTTGCGATACAGCGACAGTTGAGCCCAGTTTAGACTAAGCTCAGTTTTTAGGAGTGCAAATGTATAGTCAGCATAGGCATTGTCTTCAGCTTGCCCAGGGCGAATCAGTTAACCAGTCTCCATAAATGCAGCAGGGAGACTTTTGCCACTGAAGTGCCCTCGCCACGTACTGTCTGAGTTGTGCGATTCCCTTTCCATTTGTCCTGAATGCTGGACAGTGGGATCTCAGTCCTTCCAGGAGAATTGTTCTTTGAGGGAAGTATCATTTTCCTTGGTGCAGAATAGTTGGGCCACAGTTTGTGCCAATTCCGAGGGTGCTCTTATCGTCACCAATAAGTCAGCAAGGCAGCAAAGGGACGTCTCCTTACCTTTGCCTAACTGGCCATTGAACTCTTGACTTTGCCAGCTCTAGAACCACACTGCTGTGCCCAGAGAACACACAGGACACTCACTAAGGAAGGGGTTTCTGGATCTTGTCTGGTTCCCAGCTTCCGCCATGCCCCTCCCAGGCATGTGCACAGTCACGTCCTTTTTCCTGGGTTCCTTGTCCTCTGAGTGACACTCTGACTCTCGAGTCTCCTTCAGTTGTAAGTCTGCAGGATTTCCACAGCTTCTTTCACAGCACCAAACATTGCACCTTCAACCTGGAAAGCAAGAGCAAACCTGGTTAAAACAGTGTGTTTTGTTCTGTCCCTAATTTGGGGAAGTTGTCACAGGCTGACCTGATGTGAAAGAAGAAGAGCCAGTCGGCAATGTATGGTGCATAGTGATGCAAAGTGCAATCAAGGGTGTTGTGTATTTCAATGTGTTCTGTGGGGCAATATCTGGTATGACACATAATGCTGTCTGCCTGTACATGGACCTATGCATATGCGTGTAGTACTGTAAAAGTTGCTCCTTTCTGGCTCTTGCTTGTTACTCCATTTCGTTATTTTTGCCTCTCCTATTTTCCTTTGAAAATTAGCACATGGAGGCTGAGTCCCCTGATTTTCTATATCTGGTGTTTGCTTCCCTGCTGTTCTCCATTTGGGCTAGATCTGCAGACGGCATGGTACCATCTCCGATTCAGAAGACACAAGATAGGTCAGTATAGGAATGGATCCTGCATGATAAGAAAATTAGTCCTTAAAGAAGACCTCGAACAGTGGAAACCTACAATGTGACAACATTCTTGCCCCTATGACCAATGGAGAGACTCCTGGGGCATCATTTGTGAAAAGTGTTGGATCGCTGTGTGAAAACAGCGATGCAACACTTTTCAGTGCACCCACCTTGGATGCGCTGTATGTACTGTAGGGTGCTACATGTCGCAAGGATTTAATGATACATCAGTATTCCTGACGTATCTGTTGGCACAAAAGTGGCGCATTGCTAGGGTGTGTCTGAAAACAGACTCAACTCCAGCAATGTGTCCTTGCACATGGGGCAAGCCCCATGTGAAAGGGCCTGCATCACTTTTAGATTTCACTGCACCACTACTACGAGCCTTTTTAGTGGGGGAACGCCCACCCTGCATACATTATACCTGATGCAGGTATAATGTAGTGCAGGATTTTACATGGTAGTAGTAGATATATAACACATGGGAATGATTCAGTTTAGGGGAACAGAGGCCGGAATCAATAACTAGTAATTTTATAAACAACAATACCTCTGACACCATGAATTACGCTCTTTCGTGTTGCCACAATAGTCCCCTTTATTGACTTTGGGCTTTAAACGTATGTTTTTTTCCAGTATTTCACATATTGAGAATATCCTTCATTTCAAAAATATATTCACCTCTCCTTAATCCATATCTGTACACAACATATATATACACACAAAACATTCATTTGTACAACATATATGCACTTAAATCATTTCTTGATGCAATTTGGAGTAATCATACTCGAGATAAGTTCATCATAATTGAACATTTCCATATCTCCAATGGATTACGAATTCAAGATAGACTACTTTTCTCGTATTTGTCCTACATACATACATAGTGACGCATCTGCCTAGATGTGTCACTCTATAAATAGGGCCCAGTGCAGCGCAAATTTTATGCCATTGCAGCGTCACAAAAAGTGATGCAACGTAAAGGGCTCATAAATAAGGCCCGTAATACTTTCCTCAATTCACTCACTCCTCCCACTCTTGCCCCGTTAACGCTAACCGGGAAAGTGTGCCAGAAAATGTGGTAGAACAGGATCCAGTCTGCAACGGTGCCACATGTAACACCTTTCTTAAAATGCGGTCTCCTTTCAATAGGTGTTGTCCATAGAAAGTGGAGCCTGTGAATTTATGAGGTTTGAAACCCAGGGACATTTCAACATTGAGCTTCCCAACTTGGCAATTCAATCAATATATAGGATCCCCAAAGTGGCTCTTGTTCTTAGTGTCCTGTCTGGTGTGATTGCTTAAGAAAAGTTGCGTAAAAAATATGAGTGGTCTCAGACTTGCAGTCTGCGTTTTGAAAAAAAAGCGGAGTACCCTAACTTTCAGGCTGTTTTGAATTAATAAAACACGTGTAGATAAAAAAGCCTGAAGGGGGCGCCATGGCCACCCTTACCCTTGGATGGAAATAACCGATCCATTGCACATTTTAAAAAGGTATAAATAGGTTCACAAAAGCTTTTCTGAGTATAAGAAGTAGAACTACATGAGTACCCTTTGACTTACTCATGTTCGCAATTCACAAACATGCGTTTGTGAGTTGGCCCACATGTTGGCCCACATGTCCAGCTCCCGATTAGCAATAAAGTAGAAGGCAGAGTCCTGTTTGTCTGAACTAGTTGTATATAACTATTTCCTGAACATTTCCGTTTTATGCCCAATCTAAATGTTTTAGGGTCAATTCACAAGGACATGGAAGAGTATGTAGGAGTACTACAAGAGCATGGAGTTAGGTTAGCCAAAATAACTTTGTGATTAGGACCACAAGTGTTTGGCAGCATCTTAGAGTTTTGAAGCATATTGTTAGACTGACTTAAAGACTACAAGGCATCAATTGCAGCACACCAAAAAACAAGCTTAACCTTAGTGGCAGGGGTGTGGCTGGGTCAGTAAGATTGGGGGGTGTTATCTTGAGATTTTCCAACAATCAGGTTTGCATATAGGGGCTCATTTACAAGCGCCACGTAAGGCCACTTTGTGTGGCTTTTTGCGCGTAGATATGGAGTAAGGCAACGCAAAGCCAGTCGCTGCGTTGCCTCATACTGCACAATGGAGAAGAGTGCCATGGGCGTTACAGTGGGTGTTGACACATTCCCAGATTTACAACAAGCAGTAAACCAGGGAATGCGTCAAAAGCCTACACCTCCCCAGGGGTGAAATGGGGGTGAGGGGCCCAACGTGGAGAAATAGCATTATTTCTCCACATTTTTTCATCTTTCTGTGTGAGCTGCATTCATCCATACAGTGCAGACACCCTTGCACCATAGTGCAAGGATGCCTGCGTTGGCGCATGGCAGCCAATTGAGCGCCAGTGCAGGGAAAGAGTACAGGAATGCACCCCATGTGATAGATATGGCTCATTCCTGTCCTTTTCTTTTTCCATATGGCAGCGCAGCACGAAAGCTTGCAGCGCTGCCCTGCGGCAAAATATTGCAAATGATGCCCATAATGTTTAAATACAAGCAGGGTGTATGAGAATGGCCTAAGGGGCAGTGGAAAGGGAGAGGAATGCAGATTGGTAGGAGTACAAAGATAGAAACACAATATTTGGTTAATTTGTACATTTTCTCAAAACAGAGAGGAAGAGAGTGTGTGTGCATTTTTGTCTGTGTGTATGTAAACATCCCTGGCGAAATCCAACTGACATCTCACAATACCTGACTGAAAGCAAACTGCACCAAACTATTTATCAAATAACACATTTATTAGGGTGTAACACCACAAACAGCCCCCCCCCGAAGCTTCTCTCCTGCTTAGCTGCCACCAACAGTCTTCGATGAGCCCCCGTTCCGATCTCTTACCTGGCAAATACCATTAAACAACTTCATAAATGCATATAAAATAAACAGAAATACTTGTATTGCTCAACATAAATTAATGACAGACAGAAATCCTTGTAAGTAGGTGGTATTCTTCTCTCTCTGAGAGAACAAACAGCCCTTCGATTTGAGCCTGGTACACCTTCTGGCCCACTATTTCCTTCTCTACCAAACTCATTAGAGGATTTTGTCGACCAGCACCAGTATCTACTGTTTCTTCCTAACCCTGTCCATGCCACCCACCCCACCTGCTTTCTTGCCTCCTATAGGCAACAACGCACTATTCAAACACCCAGGGCCAGAAAATGTATCTTCAGGACCATCATCCTTAATGAAACCTCCACATTTTACCACCTGAGACAGGGGCATATTTACAAGGAGCTCGCGCTGCTACTGCATCACTTTTTTTGACTCAGCGGCGATGCACTCCTTGCTCCATTTTTACAAAGTGACGCATTAGGCCCAAGATGTCACTTTTCTCAGTCCTGCATTTTTCTCCTGCGCCACAACCTACTGCGTCAGGTTATGTTAATCATATGCAAGGTAGGTATTCCCCCATAAGATCCAATGCAGAATTAATGCATGCTTATTCACAAGTATTGTGCAGAGTCAAAAATGCAACTAAATCCTTGAGTATCGACAAACTAGGTGTACAAATGATGCATCGGCATTGGTACATATTCAGAACATACCACAGTACTTTGGCAAGCTCAACTATGCCGTGGAGCTACTCATACTGCAGCACGGAGCAGGAAGAAGACGACAATGACCCCCCCACTACTAACACCACCTCCACTATCACTACGGAGGCAGCACAGGAGAAGGGAACGGACATACCGACAGAACATTTACTCCATTAAACTCAGGGAGGTTGACGCCATCATCCATTACGGGCTCAGGAGAAAGTGCATTGTCCTGCTCCTGCACCATGGCTGCAGACAACATCCCAGAGGTACACCAACAACTTTCTGCTGGCAGTAGTACACATGCTGGCGTCTGGTTCATTCTAACCCACCACAGCCAAAGTAGATGGAATATCTCAGCCATTCTTTTCAGCATTCCTACCCTCTGGCCTGGATGCCATCATAAGCCTCACACCCCAGTACCTCATGTTCCCCAACACAACACAGAAATAACTGGAAAACAAGCAAAGCTTCTATGCCATTGCTGGATTCCCACATGTGTTGGGGACAATGGACTGCACTCATGTGCAACTTGTGCCTCCTGCGCCTACATCCCACCTGTACCGTTTAATAGGAAGCACGCATATTCCATCACCATGCGGCAATAGTGGACCACATAGGGCTGTTCATCAATGTGCTGGCAAAGTACCTTGTAAGTGCTCATGATGCATACATCTTCAGACATTGCATCATAAATGAGCGCTTCCAGAATGGGACATATGGGACATATGGGAATGGCCTACTGGATGGTAAGGACATGTCAAGCACATGACTGACCTCATGATAGTAAATTATGTAGGATAAAATAGCCACATTTGTGTTGGGTGAATAAGACAGTGTATATGTAGCAGGTGTGGGCCTCGTACTTGTACCATACTACATGACACAGGTGCAAAATAACCCTCCAAGTTACATATTTTAAGAACCTTTAAGCCAATGTGGGCCTCATGTATAAGAGGCCTGTGTTGCTGGAGCGTACATTTAAATGATGCTCTGGTGGAGCAGTTCTCTCAATCATCTCCACGATGCAACGCATAGTCACGCTGTTTGCCCTTGCATGGCCTTATGGATATGGACTAATGCAAGGCAGTGCACAGGGCTGCGTTCCCTAACTCTAAGTCAAGGATGTGTTCGAAGGATTTTGCATATTCTCAGAATTACAAGGACCTGGGAAACAGGAAATGTATCAAAAATATGTGTAACAAGGAGAAATAACTTAATTTATCCTTGTTATTTACTCCTATGTGTGCTGCATTAAGCAGAACATATACAAAGAGGGAAGAAAGCTCCGTTGTTTGTTTTTGTGCATGAAGATGTCCCTTACTGCATAAAAACAATTGAGCCCACAATGCAGACACACCTGCACCATGGTGCAATGTTGCATTGTTTTGGCGCTAGTCACACATCCGTGATCTTGTGCATGCAGAAGGAACACCAGTGCGCCAGTTTGTCATGAATATGGCACATTCCTGCACAGATTGTGCAGAACGCAGATGGAAGGCTGATTAAACATATTCCTTTCAGACATCATATCTCTCTGCATCTGTGCAGTCTGCACTGGTTGCCTGTGGCAACCAGGATTGAATTTAAAGCCCTGACATTGGCCTATCGGACACTGCAGGGTAAGTGCCCAAATTATCTTAAATTAAGATTTCCCCATTATAGGCAGGTACGGTCTCTGCGCTCGAATACTCTGAACTTGCTCTCTGTCCCCCGATTCGCTAAGTCTCGTATCAGGGGTAGAGCTTTTTCGGCGAGAACTGCAAAATTGTGGAATGCCCTTCCACTTTTTATTCGTATTGCAATTTCTGAGCCCGTCTTCAGGAAACAGGTAAAGACATGACTTTTTAATCAGTAGTCTGTTTTGTATGCTGCCTTGTTAAGACTCAGTTTATCGTGATGCTTACAAAGCGCCGGGACACCTCCTTGTGAGGTAGCTGTTTGCACTATATAAACTTCAGTATTATTATTATTATTATTATTATTATTTTCTTTTGATACAGGGCAGCACAACTAAGTGACTCCCTGTGCTGGCCTGGGGGAAACAGCCTGTAAATGAGGCCCTATGTGTGTTTCCAAATGGTGGAAAGATTCTGAGCAATGCAACACTATGTGACATGTAGTGTTATAATGTTGTTTTGAATGAAGGGTCTCCATTTCTGTTGTTTGTGTGTCCCCACAGGTAACCCACATGGTCATGAGGCATGCCATGTATCCAATACCTGTGAACATGAAAAATTAAAAATGTTACACACATTTGGCCCTCCCCAGGTCATGTGCACCATAATAATTACAATAGTCATATATACACACGTGCCATAGCAAGGTGTGCTCAATTGTGTGCCACACAAGCCTACTCTATCAGTCCTTCAAGGGTACTGACTGTGCAGCAAGGTACATCCTCATGTACAAAGTACAGCTCACAAAACACATAGCCACACATCCACCATACATACGTGCCTGTCTTGCTGCAATGCTGCCCATTGTCTGCCAGTGCAGGCTCCAAACCCAGGACACTGCATCATTGTGACAAATATGAAATATATCATACACTGTCCTCAATCAGTGAGGCAGTACAGTTCTGAGAGTTTACCAGTTGCACTGTACAGCGCAAGACTCCCACATATCTTTCCCCTTGTGTACTGTCAACATAGTGAACAGAGTGCACTGCCATGTGTTGAATATCTTGCCCCACAATGACATTCACTCACTAATCTCTCAATGGAAGTAGCCAATGAACAACAGCATCTACTACTGTCACATCTAAAGATGTGTCAATGAATGAGACATTATCATCTGCCCTGCCTAAATTTGGTAAAGTTTGACATGTATTACTTCAGAAATGCCAATGGTAGTCCCAACAAACATACAAGAGGAGTGTGAGAGAAGTCTCACCTCAATGGCTAACTTATTCTCCTACTAGGAAAGACTAACCATGTTCATGCGCTGGGACATAGCTGGGTGCACTGCACAACATGACCCTTTTTGTCCACATTGCCCCTTGTTAATATTTACCTTGTAGCTGTGGTTGTTACTCGTGTGCTGCACTGTCGTATCCTGGGACACCAACCTCCAACTCATCTGGGATGACAGTTGCCACCCACTCTTCCATGGCATCCAGCTCCTCCCGCTTATAATCATGCCAGTGCTTCTTGCAGTCGGTGACAGTCCTCTTCGCTTGCCCCACACAGGTAATTTTCTCTACGATGGACTGCCAAATGGCCTCTTCCCTCCCTAGTGGAAATTTGGAGGTGGCAAACAGCTGATGTTGGTGCTGTGTCACCTCCGTGATCAACATATCATTCTCCTCCTCACTGAAGTTGAACTTTCTGTTTCTCTTCCTCTTTCCCTGGGATTCTACCTTGATATCCTGGCTGGTCCTGGGTGGTTGTTCTTGCTTCTGCATCCTGCTCTCTACTCCATGTCTGACTTCTGTGAAGTGTGCTGGTGTTTTTCCCTAATGCGTCAGTTTGTTTGACTTTTTTGACGCATTCCGCAATCAAAAGTGACATAGGGCCGATTTGCGTCACTTTACAACCCATAAATCAGCCCTGCATCACTTTTCCCTACGGCATGGCGCTCACGGAGACGTAATTTTTTATGACGCGCAGATCCTTACGACATGGTGTGCCGTAATGTAAATATGATGCATCCATGGTGTAGGATTTTGTAATACCAAGGCGCAAGTTGTTTTGACATATTGCTGACAATGCAGCAACGTGTCACCCTTATGGAATTCCCTAATATCTCATTGACCATGATAAGTTCTGGCCATGCTTGTTTAGCCTTGCTGATTGTCCTTGTAAATTATTTTCCCGGATTGTGACTGTCCTCAATAATGACCTTGAAGTCACATGGAACTTCAGTCTTCCTTCTATTCTTGTAGATTTTATTCTTGAAAAATCTTCAACTTCAATATGTGTGACTTATTGACACTTCATAGCCTTTTGACACTTCATAGGCTATGAAGTGTCAAAAGGCTATGAAGTGCCAATAAGTCACACATATTGAAGTTGAAGATTTTTCAAGAATAAAATCTACAAGAATAGATGAAGACTGGACTTCTTTTTACACAAAGAGTGGTGCTCAGGACATTGTTTTCTTGCTTGTATATAAGGATCAGATTTCTGGTCCTTATTGTAGGGACAAAAGTGGCTGTCCCTGTCCTTTTGAGCACACTACACTGATCATTGAGAAAGATCTGGGATTATTATAACTTTATTGTGCGCAGGAGAGCCTTGCCATTGTTCTTTGTTTTTTTTGTCACATGGAACTTGCTGTGTTCTTGATAACGTCTTGCCACATGCCTCATGAAGGACGTATCGTCAAAAACCCTGTCATTGTTCCTCCTCTTCATCCACAGAGGGCTCGATTGAATGGCACTCTAAATTCTAAATAACACAGCAAACCTTCCCTCCCGAAAACAATTTCCAGGAACCCATTCACAGGAGATGTCATAATATTTGCAGGAAAGTGCCCCTGTTGACATGGTTACCTCCCACTTTTTGCCCGTTATCTGGTGCAATTTTGACTGAAAGCATGCTGGGTTCCTGCTAACCAGGTCCGCAGCACCAGTGATATTTCCTTAAACTGTACGATTATTCCACAATTGGCAAACCTTTAAGATCCCTTGTAAGCCCCAAGTAAGTGGTACTCCTGGTACCTAGGGCATTTGACCTAAAGTGTGTCCTAAGGGCTGCAGCACAAATTGTGCCACCCTAAGGGACTCCTCACCAAGCTCATGCCAACTGCCATTGCAGCTTGCGTCTCTTGATGCAGAGAAAACTGAAGAGTCGACATAGCACACATCCCTGTGTGCTATGCCTGCCATCATTACATGTGGTATAGGTAAGTCGCCCCTATGGCAAGCCTTACAGCCCTAAGACAGGGTGCACTATACCCATGTGAGGGCCTATCTGCGAGAGTGGATATGTCCTGGTGATATTTAAGTTCACCCTTAGATATTACCAGTGCACAGGGAAGCCATAACAAACACATGAGCTGGAGAGTCATCATTACGAGTTCCCAAGCTACATGATGGCTTCACTGTACCCCAAGGTGTTTGGTACCAAACACCTTGTCTTAATTACCCAGCATTGATGCCATTGCTGTATGTGTTGATAAATGCATATAGAGGGCACCTTAGAGGTGGCCCTTGAAAACATACCAACTACTAGTCAGCCACCATAGACAGGTTTCTGACCTCCTGAGATGGGAGCTTTTGCTCTCGGAGGACAGGAACAAAGCCTACTCTGAGCAGAGGTGTTCACACCTCCAAGCAGGAGGGGCATTCCAGGTTGGAAAGCTTCAAAGGCCTGTCACCATTGTTATGCAACCTGGGCCTCTCCAGATAGTGGGGTTGTCTCCCATGTCCTGATGCCACTTTTTGGTGGCAAAACAGGCGGAACGTTTGTTAGATTAGAAGGTGTTCCCACATTCAGCCAGCACCACCCCGACATCGGGCCAGCTGATGCGGACCCCACTTTTCAGATTCCTCCATATTGGTTTGGGTGGAATTAGCATTCTAGGTCAGGGTTATGCCCACTTCCTACAGGAAGTTGCCATATAGATGGTGTAGACACCCTAAAGGTAGGTAATCCATTGGCTACTACCTGTCACTCCCCATAATGCCCCTAAATTGAGTATTTAGGTGGCACTCCTGAACCCAAGAAGTGTGATTCAAAGGACGAAGAAGAGTCACTGCCTGGTGAGAACTGAAGCAGAACTTTGGACTTTGGCGAGAAACCCTGCCTGTTCTCAGCCCTCTCTCGACAATTGCGACAGAGTGACTAATCCTGCGAGCTGGAGAACTACCAAAGCCTTGGGTAGCCTGCCAGCACTTCCACAAACACCAAAAGTCTCCCTTGGAGTAGAGAAGCTACTCCCCTGCAGTCCGCAGGCACTGACATTGTCCGCAGGCACTGACAAGCAGAGTCTAGTCCACCTCCTTGCAGTTCCTTTGCCTGACCGGTGCTGCAGACGACCAAGAGAAGGTACTCATGCTCTGGAAGGTCAGATCTGTCTCCCTACCAAGTGTGAATACAGTAGGACCAACTGGATCTGTGCCATACTAACCCCCGGGGTACTGGACACACTACACCAAACACCGACCATGCGTGCCCAGACCAGATTCTCACCGCACCAGTACCAAGCAGCCATCAAGGGACATCAGCATCAATGAGACCCATTTGGAGAGTGGCCCAGCTATTTTGATTTTGACCCTGCCAGCTGTTTGTTCCTGGCTGCGAGGTGCATTCTGCCCCCCCAGCCTAGCCGAACATACCTCTTTGCTCCCAGGCCCCCCGTGCCGGGTCCCAATGAACCAGCTGTGCACCTGTGCTCCAAAGCCCTTGTGACCTTAGCCCCCATTTGGGAGCCCTTGGACTTGCCTGCAAGTCCCCCTGTGCAGCCTCTTTTCAGGCACCCCCCTTCTCCGTAGCGCTCCAGCTACCAGTCTCACCAGCACCCTGCTCCTGGTAGAACCTGGTTGGTTCCCGAAGAACTGCTAGTAGTACTTTGGACCTTGGCCCACTATAACTCCAAACCCTGGAGGTGAACCCCTGAAACCGACTGTACCTACATGTATGCATCTTCTCCCAAAGGATTGCATTCTGCGTAAGAGCGCACAGGTTTAGTCGCTTTACTAGCTAGTGCATATTTTTATCGAAAATTGTACTTACCTTGAAACAAAGTTCTTGAGTTCGAAATATATATATATAAAAAAGAAGTGTTGTTTTTACAATTTGGTCTTGGATTTATTCTTTAAAGAGTGTGCATGCCATTTATTTCCTCTGCGACTACAAATGCTCAACACTACACTCTGATATGCCTAACTGCTTGCCCACATTACTACAAAAGAGAGCATTAGTATTATCTACTTTAGCCTCTGTAAACCAATTGGGGACTCACTAGACTCTCTGCATAGTGTACTTCCTTTTAGTTAACTATTAAGAGAGCCAACTTCCTACAATAATCATCACAATTGCCATTTAGAAGATAGTCTCTAAAACTGACAGCTTAAGTCTGTTTCTCTGAAATCACGGTAAACAGAGTCATTATATGACTTGCTACTTTTCACAATGAAGCTGGACATATCTTCACTGCCATCATGTCAGGAGTCCCAAGTTACCTCTCAGAACTTCAGCACTCCTATTACACTTCTCACAATGCAATATACACCTCTGAATATTATTGTCTCCAGGTCTCCCCCACAAATGCTCTCTTGTCTTTCTATTATTCCACAACCCCTAAATGCCTATCATGTGCTAACTCCCTCCCCTTATTCTGGAGTTATACAAAAGGCTCTACAGATAACATAGTTCAAGTGCAAGAAGGACCTTCTTCAGCATTAGCTACAAGAAAAGGATCTCCCAGCACGCTGTATCACTCAAGTTGAAACAAACAAGCTCACTACGACAGCCAACACTCCTTCTGGCAAGGACACTATCTGCTGTAAACAATATTAAGCACATGCCATTTCTCCCTGAAGGGACTTTAACAGCAGAATCAAAAATGAATTACAATTTGGAACAAGCTAAATGCATTAAAACTGGAAACACATCCCCAATAATAACAAATTTGTTAACTCCATCTGACACCATCACAAATACTGTTACCATATCTGTTCATAGTAAAGATATAACACATACGCAAAATGAACTCAGTCTGGAACCTGCATATAGAGACGTAATCCCCACTTATAGATCGGAATGTTCTCATGATATCTTAAACCGCCAGAACATCTTGAAAGTATTAAAACCATTCCCGGAGCTAGAAAGTCTAGATTCAAATCACTTGAGTAGCTTTCGGTTTATTAAGGATCAAAATTCAGAAGGTGAAATTACCTGAACACTCCATACAGATGCTATTCCTTTAAAAATATTGACCAGACGTACTGGCTTCACCAATCTCATTAAAAGTAGTGAGACTAAAATATCCAAATATCTTAAGACTCTTAGACCAGAAGGAAGATTTTAATCAATCCCTTCGACCAGTGAATACAGCAAATCGCTTTAAAGGTCCTACAGACCCTAATACTTTTGGAAATCTGCTCATTATTTATATACATTATTAATAAATAATAATCGTTAATCGTTATTTATTTATTTATTTATGTGCTTCTATAGCGCCTGAATAAACCCCCAAAGGGGTATCTCCACGCTTTGCCATCCCGGAGAAACCTGCTGCTGTGCCCGGACAGTACCAGTGGACAGTGGGGAATAAAATTAAATGCTAGAGAAAAGGTAGCATGTAATGTGACAGTCAACCCCAACTCTGAAGAACATAGCAATCTGAGCCTAATTTCACCAGAACATGCCTAGTACTTGAAAAAAAATTAAATATCAGAGTGGATGAACTTCTGATGTGGTCCTGTAATATCGCTGGTATAGAACAACACATTAATTCAAGCAGCAAAAATGTAATCACTTTTTTTTAACTGATATCACTTATTTACCTTCAAGAAATCTGGAAAACCGAACCGCACACCCTAGCAGTGGGCTATCAAGTTTAATAAAAAACAACTTCAGAATAGAAAGCTTTAGAATACAAAGAAGATTACATGCTCATACTCCTTTTGAGAATCAGGAACCAAATCCAATTATTGCTAGTAAATGTTTACTTTTCTCCTAAGTTAATTAAAAATAAAGATACATTTGAAGCCACCTTCAATGAGTTAGAGAATATTTTGGAACAATACGCTAACGTATTATAATAATAACAGGTGGCTTTAATGATAATTTACTTTAGCAGTCTTAGGAGAATTCACCAGCTGAGGATTCACCTGAAATAGCCTATCCACCGTTAACCCCTGACTATGTGAACAAAAAGGTAACAAACAACAGATCTATGAACAACTTATTACATGAATTAGGCAATTACTCATTGACTGGTATGGATATATGACGTTACAACGCGGACTTTTACCACGCAGACCATTACCACGCATTTTTTACAACGCAGGACCCTTTACCACGCATACCATTACAACGCTGGTATTTACAACGCAGGTACTATTACAACGCATACCATTACAACGTAAGTATAGGTAAGTAAATAATATGGTAAAATAATTATTAATAATATTTTTTTAAATTAATAAATTATTATTTTAATATTTAATATTTTAATTATTTATGTTAATATTTAATTATTAATTTTTAAATATATATGTTAAAAATACCCCTGTACCCCAAAACCCAAACCCAGCCCTAAAACCTAAAAATACCCCTGAACCCCAAAACCCAAACCCAGCCCTGAACCCTAAAAATACCCCTGTACCCCAAAAACTGAAAACTGACCCTGAACCCTAAAAATACCCCTGTACCCCAAAAACTGAAAACTGACCCTGAACCCTAAAAATACCCCTGTACCCCAAAAACTGACCCTGAACCCTAAAAATACCCCTGTACCCCAAAAACTGAAAACTGACCCTGAACCCTAAAAATACCCCTGTACCCAAAAACTGAAAACTGACCCTGAACCCTAAAAATACCCCTTTACCCAAAAACTGAAAACTGACCCTGAACCCTAAAAATACCCCTTTACCCAAAAACTGAAAACTGACCCTGAACCCTAAAAATACCCATTTACCCGAAACCCAAACCTAAAATATTTTAAATAAAATTATATACTTACCAATACTTACGTTGTAATGGTATGCGTTGTAAAAGTACCTGCGTTGTAAATACCAGCGTTGTAATGGTATGCGTGGTAAAGGGTCCTGCGTTGTAAAAGTTGCGTGGTAATGGTAGGTCGTGGTAAAAGTTGCGTGGTAAAGGTTGTATACCACTGGTATGATACCCCAAAATCAACCGGCTAGACCAACATTTATCACAACAAAATTCGAAAGTATCATAGATTTTACTTTTATTTTCTGTTCACGATTTCACTATTGTAAACGTTTTGAGATTGTTTGGGGAAAGAGTGTGAGCACAATCTCCAGGAAATAAAATGATGGCTTATTTATGACCACTATCATATAAATACATTCCTCAATTATATTAAGTTAATCTTAATGAATTCCAAAAGAATTAGATGGAACACAACTTTGATTGTAAATTAGCAACCTCGAACAACCAAGAATGTATAGTAATAAGATTGGCCACACCTAACTACATTTACCACAAGTCATCTGACTGGCTTAGCGAAGCTCTGTTAAACATAATTCTTCAATTTACTTCTACTAATTCCATGAACATTTAATAGACACAATACCACCATTTGTTCTGTGAATCGATTCTCTATTAAATGATGAATTACTTTAACAAAAAGACAGCACAGGAAACTAATGTTAGATCTCCTGAAAAATTACCCTCACTTCACATCAAACACGAAAAGACATGTGATGTACGGGATATACAGGAAATTCAAATGAGACATCAGGATGCAGCTTAGGCAAAATTAATTGCAGCCATCATGTCAAACAATACTAAAGACTTCTGATCTTTAATTGCTCCAAGAACCAAGTTGTATGAATCAGCCAATGAGTGTCTTATATCAAGCTATATACTTGGCAAGAACATACTAAAAATCTCTCGTCAAATAACATCAGTATGCTAACCCCAATTTTGAACGACTAAAATACAGCCTTGGATGTATTCCAACAGGAAATGAAGGCTTTGATAAAAAAAAAATCCTAATCTTCACTAGATTCGGGCCCAAGTGGCATCCCCATTGATGTTCTAAAAGGAGACCCATCTCTGTTAAGCGCAATATTACATCAAGTATTTGCTCAAATATTATCAACCAACACGATAAAATCATCATAGAAGGAAGCTAGTATGCATCTGATTCATAAAAAGGACTGATAGATGATCCTAAAAACAGCTTTTATTCATCCAATTAATAAAAAAAGACTACAAAATGATCCTATAAGCTACTGGCTAATAGCCCTTCTCAACCTCCACTGAATTTCTGTTCAGTAAATACCTATTGAACAAATACTTGGGCAACTGATAACAATCTGAGACAATTCAAACAATTAGGATGTCGATCAGGGTGCTCTACTATAGATAATATCATTGAATGAATGAATTCACAAAATAACAAAAACAAATCTCTTGCTGCATGCCTGCTACATGGATTATAGCAACGCGTTTAACAAAGTAAGCTACAGAAGACTGACAAATTATTAAAATGGGGCATTGATCCAACACTACTACATGTTTGATCACCTTATATGATAAAACTTGGGTGAAAATCAAATTATCTAACAATAAATTGCTTTCATCAGCACTGTTTACATGCAATGGTTTAAAACTGCGTTGCTTTCTGGCATCCATATTGTTTTCTTTATATATTTCTGCTCTACCATTGCATCTTGATGCTGCAGCAGGTCTTTCATCAAACATTGGTACACAACCAGTCAACCATTTAGCCTATGCAGATGATTTGGTCGTCTTTTCTTTAACCGCAACAGGTCTATTATCAAAATTGGAGGATTACAATACCGAAAATGATTTAACTATAAATATTGGCAAAGCCAGTAATGTTGTTTTGAAAAGCCTTGCCATCACTGCCCTGGCTGGTCAATGGGAAGAAAATGAATAGATAGAGTTGACAATTATGAATACCTTAGTCTTACTGTAGATAGTAAAGCTTCATGGTGCGATCATATTTGATCTTAAAAAATAGAAGTTGTCATTATAACAAAATCCATAAAAAAATTCTCAAATACGCACCATTGGTCAATCAATTATTGCAATGAATGCCAAGCTTATTCCGTTTCTTCTATATGCTTCACCAGTACTTAATATAAAAAAGATCAAGGAGCTAGACAACACTGATGTGAAAGAAGTGAGATGACGGCTGAATTTACACTCTGCAACTCCCCATTGTTAAATACGGCTGGAGCTGTCCTTAACGTCACTGACATCAATACATAAAAATTGCAATTTTAGGCTAAGTCTGCAACTATGGTAATGCAAAATTTAATTAATTAAAAGGTTTAATTTGGGATAAACAGCGAAAGAAATACGTGAAACTCCATGGACTCGAACTTATCAAGTATAGTCAAAAGAATCATCAAAAATAACGTCCTCACTAACGTCTCTGCCAAACTATCCCCCATTAGAATAGAACAGCGTAGTAAAGAAAATCTTACAGCTTAACAAACATTTGACTTACTTTTCACTGCTGCAAGGCTATAAGGGTGTGGCGCTAACATTTGCTCTTATTTATCAGCTTCTCAGGACTATCTACATAACAACTAAGAAGCTACAACTAAAATTTAATTTTGAGATTCAGGTTAATGAATATCCCATTAAGCCAATTTAAAGGATCCTGGAACGTCAAATGCTGAGCTACATCAAGCTGTCCACTCCGTGGTTCCAAAAAAGAAACCACTCATATCATTGGTTTATGTCTAAAATGATTTGACTTAAGGAGAAAGTAATTCTGAGGTTCATTTAAGGTCTCCAGCATCAGTTCTATTAAGTAGGGGATTAACCTCAGCTTCTGCGCGTAGGATTGCAGTTTTATTGGAAAATTACAGCAATTTTTGGGCTGTGCCTATGCTCTTTTAAAGGACTCTATTGTTGAAACCACACAATTGTGGCATTTTAGTCTAAGATTTAATTCTTTACCGTAGAGTTTGATAAATTTGTGATAATGTATAGTTCATTTGATTCATTTTTTTAATGTTTATTTGTACAATTTTCATTATTGTAATACATATATTTTATATACGATAAACGTTACTAACAACACTCACATTTGTTATAGTAGCAACATCTGCGGTGATGGCAGGATTATGCACAGAATATTAAGCTAAATAGCTTCACGCTGCCAAGACTGGGTCATAATGCTTTTGCACTAAAACTGAAGAAAAGTTCAGGATTTGGGCAGGGAACGGTCTTCTTGTATAACTAAAAGGATCATGTGTGGGTGGGGACGATCTATCCTAGTCTGGAACAGAATGTTTCCCAGTGCACATCTTGGTGCAAAGGAAGGACAGATAGGGATTACATATGCATCTCACATTCCCAACCTAAAGGGGGATCCTGATCTGCTGTCACTCATAAAGGTCCTCTCTATCTTTGGAGGAAACGTAAGCCCTATTTCCAGTCCAGAGCTTTGAGGTCCAAAAACCTCAAGTTACTGTATGTTCCCCGCATAGACGAGGAGGGCGTACCTTCACGTGTCTGGACTCCAAATTGTGGAACACTCTGCCGCACAGTCTGCCCTGCAGTTCCTCAGAATCTGTCTCCCGACTTAATCTTAAAACCCTTGTGTTGATACGTCTCTCGAGGCTATGTTATCATCAGTTCCTCCCTTACTCTCGCGAGCTTTCCACTAGCGCCGGGACACCTCCACGGAGGTAGCTGTGCGTCTATAAATGCCATGAACTATATTGAATCTGTAAGTTGTCTGGGCTGAGTCCAGGATCTGTAAGTGCTTTTATCTCAGCATATTTCATACACCATAATAATTCATTAGAAAAATGCTGTAACATGGATTTAGTGATAAACATTAGCAGGTCAAACGTGCACTATTTTGTGGGGAGAAAAGGCCGGTATTTTCTGAAATCGGTGGATTTTTGTATGGTGAGCACCAGAATCTGCATGATATTTTCTTTAAAAAAATCTAAATTGGCTAGTACTTATTGTACAGGATAAATTACAAGTCAGCATAGTCAGATTTTATCAGGTGCAATAAATATCACACCATTTAGCGGACTGCTTTTAATGAAGGCCTAAAGGTTCAGAAGAATATCAAAACATTCACGTAAAATGAATCTGAACGATTTCAATACTCAGTGATTCTCCTAAAAATATTTCCTGATTCTGGCTCTTGCGACCGAAGTATACAGAAGTTGCTGTTGGAGTTAAGTTAGTGACCACAGATTTGTATATAGCAGTTGTGAGGGAGAGAACTGGGAGCTTGAGATCATGAGGGTGCAGAGAATTGATAGTGGGGAGAAGCTGCAATGATATGAATTCAGTGCAAAGATGGTGATTGGCTTCTGCTGAGAGATTGTGACTGAGCATGCTCTCATGTAGAGCTGGTTAGTTGTGGCACAGAATTTGTGTGGGTAAATATTGTGATTGTCAGTTTGGAGGCTGAAGAATTTGTAGCTGTGATTTTGCGATTGTGTCAGTGTGACTGCAAATGAAGAAAGTAGATAGGTTAGGAATACCAATCTGGAGTTGAGTTGTTATAACTGGATGAATTCAGGGATTTCAAAAGATGTGCTTATATAGTGCATGAACAAGAAAGGTTATGATTGCGTACATCAGGGGAGTGGAATGATTGTAAGTATATGAATTTGAAGAATTTAGAGTCTCTGACAATAAATTTGCGATTAGAAACTTAGGGCCTCATTTATGAGTCCCCTGGCGCCATCGGAACACCACTTTTTGTGACGTTCCATGGCGCAGGATCCTGCTCCATATTTACGAGACAGCACTAAGACACTTTTTTGGCTAAATACTTCCTCGTAAATATTGTTCCCTTTAACGCAGTTTTCTGCATTAAAGGGGCATGCAATAGGTGTTGTTGGAGGTGTTCCCAGCAACATCCATGGGTTTTTGGTACAAACCCAGATTTACGGGAAATCGGAAATCGAGGCAGCGCCAAAAACTTATGCCTCCCCAGAGGAGGCGTAAGGGAGGCACAAAGAGGAGAAATATGTTTATTTCTTCTCGTTTTTCCCTTTTCTATGTTTGCTGCTTTCTATGTGTGCTGCATAATGCAGCACACATAGAAAGAGGAAGAAGCCTCTTGTGATTGTTTTTGTGCAGGAAAGTTTCCCTTCCTGCACAAAAAAAATCAACCCCGCAACGCAGACACCTTTTGCACCATCTTGCAGAGATGCCTGCGTTGGCGCACAGCAGCCCATTGTACGCCAGAAAAAAGGACTGAAATGCGCTGTTTCTGATAGATATGGCACATTGCTGCTCTTTTCTTTTGCTGTAGGGCAGCGCCGCAGGAAGGCCTGAGGCGCTGCCCGAAGGCAAAACCTCATAAATGAGGACCGTAGAATTTATGAGGCCAGGCAACCACAGGAATGAATTTGAGATACTGAGAGGATGTGACTATGAATTCCGAGAGCACAGAAGATGACTGAATTTGGGGACAATAGGCTGATGGGGTTTATTTAGGACATTGCAACTGTATGAATTTGGTGGCTTGACAGGATGCAGCTGTGTGAATTTGGGAAACTGAAAAGCTGGTTTGTGTGAATTTGTAGAGAGTAGCGTGACTCACCTGTGCAGAGAAATTGTAAGTGGACGGCTGAGCCTTCCTCGCAGAATGCATCAGGTGGGCGGACAGGGAGGCATTCTCAGGTGACAAGAATGCCTGGGTAATGCTGATAGTGTTGGTGAAGCTGTGTACCTGGGAAACAGAAAGATGGTTACCAAAAAACATGTTTTATCCTTCAACAGCCTCAGCTTTATATGTAATCAACATATATTGTAGACTTTTCCATAAATATAAGGTTGGTCACCTGTAGAAAGGTTATCCAGTACGTAGATTAGATGTGAAACCTTTAGAAAAGCGTGACTGCATTTAGAGAAATTGTCGGGATAGTTCTCGAAGAAGATTTACGCTTAATAATCTCAATTCTAACATCAGCACAAAGTCCTGTCAAAAAAAGGATAATTTCCCTTAAAAATTCTAAGAAAGAGGGGACCCTCCCCCGTTGCCTCTAGCCTCTTGTCTCGCAATGCCTAAACCCTCAGGTTTTGCATCTAGTCAAACTAATAGTGATTGGTCGTTGTGCAGGCTCTGCAAAGTCGGTATGTGTGAGCACCGGCCTGGGATTGAAGAATGACAGTGGTAACTGGGGCTCCTAGCAGGGGCGTAGCAGAAGCCCCACCAGCACCTGCAGTGCAGGGGGCCACCAGCTGTTCAGACAAAAGGCCTCATTTATGGCACTTTGGCGTAGGGTAGCACAGCAAGGCATCTTGCTGTGCTGCCTTACACCTAAGTGAAAGGGAAGGAATACACTCTATTTAAGCAATGCAGTGCATTCCTGTCCTTTCTGCGTGGGATGGCGCCGTTTCGGCATCCTAGGCCAATGTAGGCACCCTTGCACCGTGGTACAAGGGTGCCTCCCATGAAAGTAGAATTTAGTTTGTGCTGTACAAAAACAATCCTACTAGGTATTTTCCTTTTTCTATGTGTGCTGCAGAACATGGAAAGAGTTAAAAATGAGGAGCAGTAAACATATTTCTTCTTGTTATGCCTCACCTCGGGAGGCGTACAGATTTGGTGCTTCCCCAGGTTTACAACACTTTGTAAATCCAGGGCAGCGTCAAATTTCATGAGTGTTGGGTGGAAAAGCCCACCGCAACGCCCTTGGAAAGCCACTCCTGTGCAGAGTAAGGTGACGCAGCGATTTGCGCTGTGTCATCTTACTCATGATATATGAGGTCACTCAAAGCCACGTACGGTGGCTTTGCATGGCTTCATAAATCTTTATGAGAGCCCTGCATCACGCACGTACCACTTTACGTGGGCTCGATTCACAAAGAAAACTGAGACAAAAGTCTAACTTTACGACTTTCGGTATTCACAAAATGCATTTACGAGTAGTAAAGTTAAACTTTTGTCTTAGTTTTGGTCTCAGTTAAACTTAAGTTTAATTGAGACAAAAGTCTAACTTTACTACTCGTAAATGCCCTTTGTGAATACCGAAAGTCGTAAAATAAGACTTTCGTCTCAGTTTACCTTTGTGAAATGGGCCCAATATTCTAAGAACCACTGGGCACATCTGTGAGCTGGATAGAGCCTAATAGAGAAATCAATGGGACTTATTTAAAATTTGGCGGACAAGGGACATCTGCCAAAAAGTGCCTGACAAACCATCCACCTTTTTTAGATTGTATAGGGCCTCTATGCACTCTAAATACGGTAGATGGGACATCTGCCACTTTTTGCCGACTCCCGTGCCATGCATATTAAATTTTTAAGCTGAAATTTACAGAGCAATATTACTACCTACAAAACAACAAGTGAATGGCGTATATCTTCCCACAATACACCAGGTCCTGCACTGTAGGGGTGTTACTAGTGTCTGGACACTGACAGCTAAGGCTGCCTTTAGCCAGTTGCTAAAAAGGGTTGTGATCCCTTTTAACTTTGTGTTATTACCACCTTTTGCCCTTCGTCTAGCCCATGGGTGTCCAGGAGTCTGGTTCCAGGCCAGCATTTAAGGACAACGTAAATGGAATCTATTTTCATATATTGTATATATATATATTTATCTTACACAGTTATCCTGAAAATTGGACAAGGATCCAGCACTCCTGGCCTTTCAGTATCGCAGTAAAAGCTGTTAGGGTCTAAGGGTGAAAGAAGGGTTTGAGCCTGTGGTATTGGAGAGTCAAAGACTATAAGATATCACTTTCACTACTGCTGACATTGTGGTGGATCAACATCCACAGACCTAGGCTGATCCATGAGCTAGGAAGAGAGGATCCGAGTTTGTAATATCCATAAACTTAAGAAAAATAACATGGACAATATAGTTTTGCAATACTAATGTGCACACTAAAAATCTGAAAGAAGACCAGAATCTTGACCTATTGATTAATATGAAAAGAACCTAACAAAATCAGGATTAATATGAATTCCAGCACTCATATAAAAACTATGAATGTCACATCTGCTAGCAAAATGTTGAATTCAGAAACGTTTTAAAAAAAATAAAAGTGTCCAATGTACGTATTTTTTTATGACAAAGTTTGAATGTGTGACTGACTCTGCCAGAGTTTTGGTCTCCAAGTTTCATACAGAACCCAAATGTCATCCAAAACCAGCTTTAGATTACTCATGATTAAATGTGCTGCAGCAGCAAGTAAGCAACTTCAATGATGTCCAGCAAAATTAGTGTCGTCAGTCAGTGATGAAAAAATTGTTTTTCAAAGCATGGACCCAAATTCAGGCTTGATGGGGAAGAACTAACATAGGTAACCATGAACAGCTGAAGGAAATCTAATGACCACCTGTTCAGCCCCATGATGATCCACTAGAAACATAATAAACCATGAGAATGACTTACAGCCACATGGCAATGGAAACTCCTTATTTTCTGAAGGTAATGCTAAATCCAATGGAGAATCCAGTGGAGGAATTTCCTACACCACCCTATTCTTTTAGAAAAAAGGAACCCTGCTGGTGGATTCTGCTCAAGATTTCACACTTTCACAAGAAATCAGAAGGTTTTCTATAGCCATCTAAGTAAAAATAAGTCTTTAGGTCTTAGTGCCCCACGGCCGTTCTCTCTAGAAGGATGCAGGTGGTCCAACATGCAGCTTGTATTTAGGAATGGGAGTCTGGGGAAGGGGACCAGGCCATACTCAAAGTGTGGATGCTCCACCGGGCCCATCTGAGAAGGCAAATACACTTTAAAATGTCGTGTTTAACCCAGTGGGTCTCCCTGGGCATACACAAGCTTCTTAACTTTACAAAAGTGGCGACTGACTTTTCCATTTTGACCCATATAATTTTGAATGCTCACTCACTGCAGGAAAGAGCTTGATAAATTAATACAGCATTCCCACAAAAAATTCATAACTTTATGATCATGATGTAAGAAATAGCCATGCTAAACTTCTGGTCTGTCTAATCTTTCAGCACCAAAGGCCAGATGTATGGCCACTTCATTTTGTAAGCCTCTAATTGAGATTTGTTTGCGACTCGCAATTAGAGACAAGCAAAATGCAATGTATATTAATGTGTCTCAGACACATTTAGCGATTCCCAATGGGGTTGCAAATGACCTACCTCATCAATATTCATGAGGTAGGTCTCAATTTACGACCCATTGGGAATGGCCTGTAAACACTGGGATGTTGGACTACTCAGGTCTGTAGACCACCATGTCTGTGACTGCCTTTCAAAAAAAGCAATTTTTTTTAATGCACCCCGTTTTCTTTAAAAAAAGAAAAATGAAGTTTCCTTTTCATTTTTTAAGAGTAGGCAGGTGTCTGCTCTTAAAAAATGTTGGTGCCTACATACACAAAGGGGAAGGGATCCATTGAGGATCCCTTCCTGTTTGCAAATGGGTTACTACCTCCTTCATGGAGTCAGTTATGTATGAATGTTTTGCTACTGCATTCCAGTTGAAATCATTCATACAGTTCCCTGCGACTCGCTATTAGGAAGGGATGACCTTGAAAGGCCCTTTAATAATACTGACTCGCAAACCCCATTTTGCGAGTCGATAATAGATCACCGACTCGCAAAATGGGGTTAGTACATGTGAAAAAACTCTTTAGTGTTTGCAAACATCCGATTCACAGGAGTGAAACATATATTATCATTGTCAGTAGTTCTAAAGGCTAATCCTGTGGGAGTCTTTGATAACCTGAACAAAAAGTTCACACATATCTTCTTGAGGAATTGACAAGCAAATCTATATCCAATAAACCCCCATAGACTAAACGTGGAACTAACAACTTCTCTCTTAACCAGAAATGCTCTGCCCAAAAGTTTAAAGAGGTACCAATGTACTGTTGAATTTAAGACACAGCACAAAGAGATCTGTAACAAAACCCCAATATATGTCTTTGTGTGGGGTGTAACAAACAGAAATCATATCAATTGCTGTCAGCTCTAAATTGCTTGAATTCGGCTTCTTGTTCAAGTGCAACATATAAACCTTGCACTGAAAAGGTCTCAATGTGTGCTTCTGTGTACATGGTCCTTTGAGAGCCTTAGAGTTAAAGCTCTACCAGGGAAGTCAAATTAAAGCTTTCATTTCACAAGCCCTTCTATCAAAAGATGTTGATGCACTGGAATAACCTTATTTGATACAGCCAGTCACCATGGCATCTATCGCCAGTGATTGCAGCGCCCAAATACCGAGGCACTCAAGGCAACCACTTAAATCCAAACAGCACTTAGTGCAGAAAATGACGTGGAACCAACACTTCAATAGAGTAAATTGATATTGTATCAAAATAAGGCCTATCTGGCCTTCGAAAAAATCTCTCAGTGGATTAATCTCATGGTCCACAATCTTAGGCTCTTATGCTTTTTGCTTTTAACAAAATCTTGAGCCTTTCATTTTAAGGTTTTCTGAGATAAGTCTGTGACTTTCTTTTTGAACAATTGAGATGGTCCCTGCTTTCTCTTTTTTTCCCAACCAAGCACACCCACCCACAAATTTCTCCTACCTATGTGTTACCCTTTCCTTTTCATTACCCCAACACTAGCTGTAGCTCTCAAGCTGCCTCTATCTATACATCTATATTCCTAAACCTATTATTAACTCAATACCTAATACTCACCCCTACTTGACAGACCTTATTTGGACTCTAACACTAACCGTGCAATCATCACTTGCATGCACACTTCCCTGAGGTTTTTGACATCAAATGTTTTTGAACTCCCTTTCCTTGTTTCAAGTTAATGATGCAGCGTGGCGCTGTCAGCCACCTTTCTGCGTCAAGCTGCATCATCAGGAAAGTGCAGGGATATGTCGTATGCACAATTTTCATGATAAATTTGCCTTCAAATTGTGCCCTTAAACACCTAGAGCTATAGGACAGGAAATATGTGAAAGCCTCATACAGATACCTGTCAATATTGAATTGAACCACAAAATACTCACCAAAGTACTCTCAAACTGACTGATTTCAATGCTGTCTGTGCTAGTCAATTCTGACCAGAGAGGGTTTATCCAGGGTTGTAATACCTTCCCCGACAGCAGACAACTGTTCAATGTCCTGGCCTCAGTGTCTCCTGACCTCATAAATGCCACTATTCCTGTGCTGGATATGGAAAAAGGCATTTGATTCCCTAGGTTGATCATATCTGAACCCAGTGTTGGAAAAGGTTGGTATGGGCCTGCAGATGTTGGGCGGGATCAGGCTATTACACTTTTCTGCCACAGCTAGAGTCAAGACTAGTCAAATTGAGTCTGCAGTATGCGGTATTGAGCAGGGCATTCAATGTTATCTCTCAGATGCTGACCTGTTGAGGGGGAGTGTATACCAAGCCATAGAAATCGAATATGACTCTAACAGATATTACCTTTGGAGGTGCTGAGTGGAACTGCATTATTCAGAATGGTCATGCTCCCCCGCAAAATTACTACACCCCTTGTTCAAGGAACTAGACACTGTACTCACATCCCTCATTTGAAAAGATTTGCTATTACTCCACTGTTGAAGGGGGTGCTAGGTACACCTCACTATCAACTTTATTATTTTGCAGCTCAACTGCAACATGTTGCAAGATGGACCACATACTTCTAAATCAATAAAGGGCCACTTCCTTACAACGGATAGTGTCCCAGATTCACTGTGGGGCTTGTTTTTTGCCAAACACAGCAAGAGACTATCCACCCCAAATGTTGCTGTGGTAGATATCAGTGACTGCTCCTCCATTAAGGAAGAGGAAAGTTGCCCCACTGCTCCCTAAGCACTGCAAAAAGGACAAATAAAATGATAATAACACAATGTTATTAACATTTTACTTTTCAGTACTGAGACAGTTTACGGTAGGGCAGGGTTGGGCTGTCATCACACAGAGAGGAGGAGTGGCAGGCACCATAAGTGTGCATGACGGTATGGCCTGCTGTCTTAACTGACATGCGCACTTAGTATTTCTCCATCCGGCTGTGTTGCACAGCCAGGTGGAGAACAGTCCCAAGCTCCCAGGCATTGTCTGAGCAGAAAACCAGGCCACTCAGACCAATCAAGAAGCTGCTGCCATGCTGGTAATACTGTCACCAGCATGACAGCAGCATTGTGATTGGCTTAGGGAAGTCTGGGAGCCTGTGTCCTGCTAGGAGTCAGGAACAGAAGAAGACAGAGAGGCGGCAGTCGGCATGTAAGTTATTTTTTATTTTTTCTCCCCCGATTCCCACCAAACTCTCCCCTGCTGCCCCACACTTCTGTCACTAGCAGCAGCCACTGGTAGATACTTCAAACTAAGTGATATGGACATTAGTGTCTCAAGAAACAGGAAAGCCCAAAAAACCCTCTAGAGTGCAGACTATCAAATCAATCAGAGAAAATGGTTCTTGCAGAGCAGATTCACCTATGGTGCTTTGTCCATAATACACAAATTATTATTGGGCACTAGAGATTATTTTCATTACACTATTCCCAGTGCTTTTATATCGATACCTCCTTCCCAGGTCTCCATTTTGAAAGGACAATGAAAAACCACATTGCTGACCGTCAAGCAATCCCAGTAGGATCCGCTACAGTTTTAAAGCTCAGTGACTTGATAAACAGTGGACTATCTTCAGACAAACCATGCTCTATGTTTAGAACTGGACGTTTTATTGTTCAACACGTATCAAATACAAGGACAGTGTGGATTTTTCATTTTTGATTTATACATTATGGCGAACAAATGATTACGAAATTGTATGAATACAAATGTCATGTTCTAATTTAGAGATCTATGTAACTGTTATGGAGACCTGGAAAGAAGGTATTGATATTGATATGGTAACATTGTAAATATTCTAATGAGAATAATCTCTTAATGTCCAACAATAATTTATGTGTTATTGTTGACAAAGGACCATAGATGACTCTGTCCCGCTGGAGCCGTTCCTCTGCTTGTTTTAAGTGGAACAAACAGGCCTATAATCCGATGATACCCTTGATCTGCTTAATAAAGCGGAAAACCAATTATCACTGTGGCTATATTAATGGGGGAGAATTACACACTAGAGCTGAAAAGAGATTTATACTACTCAAATGTCCTCCGAGTGTTTCGGGATGGAAAAGGTGAGTGTGGACTAACATGGGCCAAAGCTTCATACAGACTGAAGCACATAGTCAGGAAACTGAAATGTGGTCACTAATGAGCCACTGATGAACAAAGAATTACACAACCTACTCCCAAGGGGCTCTGGGTGCAAGATTCTTTCTCAAATGTATAGCCAACTAGCAGCTACGCTGGGAAAACCAATGGTACGAATAACCGTACATTGAGAAGCAGGTGCAGGTAGAGAATCTGGAGATGAGAAAAGAAAAAGGGTAACTGCGCTGGTTGGCGAGTCTTGAAATAGAAGGTTCAAAGTGATATAGTTTCATTATATCCATCGTACCTTACTCATACCCAATAGGCTTTTCAGGATATTCATGAACCCCTCCAAGCATTGCCCCAGATGCCATCTTTCTTTACATGTTGTGGGGTTTGCCGAGAAGAAGTAGTTAGAGTATCCACCATAAAGAGCTTTACCAAAGGTAAGTAACCTGCTCTTCTAATGGAAACTGCTAACTGCAAATTATTTACCTTTCGAATAGACACCAGAGTAGTATGTCTCAAAAGGTAGATGGTCTTAGAAGTGGATATATACCTGGAAGTCCTGAAGGACTGAGTGGGTGAAATGGCCCCTGCTGCAGACTTGATACAGTAATGCCTTTTGAAAGTTAGTACAAAGGCCCAGATAGCAGCCTTGCACACATCCAATAACCCTAGTCAAAGGTGTAGTGGCTGCCTTTGCAGAGCATGTTTATATGCAAAGGATGATCCATATAGACAAGGTTCCCTTCAAAGCACCTTCCTAGCACAGGAAAAGCTGATGAAAAGCTTCTCATCCACCAAGTGATCTGTAATGCTCTCAATGTAAAAGCTATGGGTTCTTTTTAAGACCAACCAGTGAAGCCTCTCTTCTTCCTTAGAGGGGTGTGGAGGAATGAAAAAGGCATGGAGCTGAATGGATTGGCCCACATGGAAAAGTGACAACCTCTTTGGCAGAAAAGAAGCACAAATTTGCAGCACCAATTTGTCAACGAAGAAGGTGGTATACAGAGGTTGCAATGACAGCGCTTGCATCTCACTGACACAGCCCACAGAAGTAATTGCAGTGAGGAATACCATCTATATAGTCTGCAATCTAAGTAAGAAGCTGTGCAAAGGCTCGAAGTATATCCATATGAAGAACGTGAGGCCCAAGATAAGGTCCCACTGGGGCATAATAAAGGGTGTACACGCAAACATATATACAAGATCTTTTAAGAAACGTCTAACAACCTGTGACTTGAATAACAAAAGTTGGTCAGGAAAGATATAGAGGAAGAAAGGGCCAACAAATAACCTTTAACAGTGCCCACAGCAAAGTAAGACAAACATCAAACTGCTTTGCCTGAAGAGGGTCAACCTGACAGTCTACTCACCAGGAAACAAATGTCACCCAACAAACAGAATAAACAGATTTGGTACACAGGCACCAAGTTGCAAGCATAACTTCCAAAACTTCCAAAGACAGATCAAACCCACTCAGTTGGTACCACTCAATTTCCATGCATGGAGGTGTAGGTTATTGACATTCGGTTTGCAGGACTCGACCCTGTTGTTGAAACAGGGGATCCTCCCAAATAAGTAGATGAACCAGACAGCAAATGCTCAATCTCAGCTAGTCATAGTATGACAGCCTCCTGATCCAATTTGGGCAATAAGGATGAGCTGAGCTTATTCCCTCCTGACCTTCCAAACTTAGGGCAGAAGCAGCTGAGGTGGAAAGGAATACAATAGATTGGAGTCCCAGTGAAGGTAAAATGCACCTGAGAGGGAATCTTGAGTCAGAAACTTCAGCAAGCGTTAATCGTGACACTACACTTTCATTCCAGTGGTGAAAAGATTTACCCAAAGCACATCCTACCAGCCAAATATGCCTTGAACCACATCTGGATTCAGACACTATTTATGGTCTACTGAGCTTGTCTGCTGCAGTATTTAGAGAGACTGTTAAATGTTTGGCCATTAGAGCAACCTCCAGGGTTGGAGCACTTCCTAGCACAGGAACCTAAACCCCACACTGAACTGCTTCTTGCTATATTCCATGCAGTTTTGTTGTCCCTGAGGAAATTAAACGGCTTTCAGTTCATGGATGGGAGGAAGGCCTTCAGAGCCAACCTAATGGCATTAAGCTCCAGAAGGTAGATGTGGTGCCTCTGCTTCACAGGAAACCAAAGCCCTTTGATCTAGGCCACTCCTAAGTGGCTTCCCCAGCCCAGAGATTTCAAAAAATGGGATACAAACAAACTCAGGGCGCTCCTCTTAATATCAGGGAAATGTGTAACTTATATTCTTAGTCAGATTTGGTGCATCTAGAGGAAGGGCGTGTATCCAACACCCCCGTCTTTCTGTACAAAACAGAAACAGAACAGTACTATACGCCCCTGAGCACACAATTAAATTATAATCATTATATCCAGTAGTCCTTGTGCTTCCAATCAATCAGTAAACCACAAATAGTATAGGAATTGTCATCAAATTGTCCTTCCAAGTTTTATTCCAAATGTTCCAAGTAGATCAAGTTCCAATATATATTTCTTCAATACATCAATTCAAATGGTGAAGGTAAGGTTGCCAACACGTGTTTCGTCGTGTGTACATTCCACACATAGACTTCCTCAGGGCTTAAAGCAATATATTTGTAATCCTCTCTAAACTTCTGTTCTCCAATCCAGAAAAATTACGGCAAATGTCTGTACAATATAAAAGACAGACATTACTCAGTTATTCTCAAATTATATGTTCAACTGCTCCCTACGTTCCTAGCAGAAGCCCGCATATCCAAATAGCTCCAGTAGTTAAAGGAACAAAATCAAGCGAAAAACATAATTCATATTATTATATGAAAGTCATAATACGTCATATTCAATAATGGACCCGACATTAGTTAGCGTATGTTACTCCAAATCCGGGTGTAAATCAGTAACTCACCCACTATCTAGTGGTGATTCTTTCACCTGAAATATCTTATCATCTCTGTCACAGTCCTGCTAAAACAAAAATATCCTTATGACATAACGAGCATAAACCAACTGTGCATATAACTCATTAATGTAAGCCTAGAAAATAGAACCTCCACTCACCCACTCCAATGCTGTAAATCACTGTGTGCTGGGGCGCTAAAAATTAAATAGCGAAAGTATTCACTATACACATACATAATGCTGGTAGTTGTGACAGTTGTTATAAACTTAGTACGTTCTCACCTATGTGTCACAACAATAACGCCCGGTCCCCAGACGAATCCGTATCATTCAATAATGTCATTTACGTGTACCAATTTTAAGTAGTCAAGGACCTTCAAAAAGACAAGAAAATAATCGGAGAAAATCTGTAAGTGATAGACTCTTAGGTATCATAAGTAGATACTCTAAAATACTACCCCCACATAATTATCTTACCGAGGGTAGTCTGAATTAGTGGAACCTCATCACCGTCCCGACCTAAAAAACACGAAGGAAGCCATTAAGGACCAGGCATCCTACCTAAGTCATACACGCATTACAAACCCTGTTACGGACTCGAAACACAAAGGCACTCACCCGTAATACAGCGGCAAGTGTCCTCGCTGCGCTCCGGCGTTAGCTGTGAGCGCCATCTAGAAATGCCAAGTTATAGGCTAAAGCATAGTCGCCATATTGTAATGGTGTCGCGCTATAGCTGTGAGCGCCATCTTGAAATGCCTAGAAATATTATAAGCGTGTCCTGTATAATTGTTGTAGACAGAAATTCCGATCTTTCTTATTAAAATCCTATGGTTGTTCAATTAGATAACAAATCTAACCACTGCCAATGCATAAGGAAATAACGGACGCGTTCCATAGTCGAGTCCAAGCCAAAGTAAAATAATTAAACACCTTGTGTAGCCAAGTGTACTATGGGATACCATAAATAAAGACTGATATGTTTCAGTGTATGTTACGGAATGTATAGTTAGATAACTGTTACAATAGGAAATTGTCTTTCCTTCTGTTGGTGGGTAATCTGCCTGTACACCTTTTCTTTCTTTATTTATGGTATCCCATAGTACACTTGGCTACACAAGGTGTTTAATTATTTTACTTTGGCTTGGACTCGACTATGGAACGCGTCCGTTATTTCCTTATGCATTGGCAGTGGTTAGATTTGTTATCTAATTGAACAACCATAGGATTTTTTAGACTTATCGAGGCTACTGACTTGCGCCTCGTTCTCCACTCACCCTATGCATCGGTGGATATGAATTGACAACATGTAGGTGATAGCGACAAGATTAGGTAGAATCCTATTATTTTCAATAAGAAAGATCGGAATTTCTGTCTACAACAATTATACAGGACACGCTTATAATATTTGCGGTGGCACATTACTTTTATTGTCACCCAACGATTAATTGATAACTATATGACACGGAGGACGCGTTAACATAAATAATATCATCTCTCTATATTGGATTGCATAGATATGGTAAGAGAATTTTGTAATAATAATATTGAGATTGACTTTAGCGCGAGTACACCATTAAAAGATGGCGACTATGCTTTAGACTATATCTAGGCATTTCAAGATGGCGCTCACAGCTATAGCGCGACACCATTACAATATGGCGACTATGCTTTAGCCTATAACTTGGCATTTCTAGATGGCGCTCACAGCTAACGCCGGAGCGCAGCGAGGACACTTGCCGCTGTATTACGGGTGAGTGCCTTTGTGTTTCGAGTCCGTAACAGGGTTTGTAATGCGTGTATGACTTAGGTAGGATGCCTGGTCCTTAATGGCTTCCTTCGTGTTTTTTAGGTCGGGACGGTGATGAGGTTCCACTAATTCAGACTACCCTCGGTAAGATAATTATGTGGGGGTAGTATTTTAGAGTATCTACTTATGATACCTAAGAGTCTATCACTTACAGATTTTCTCCGATTATTTTCTTGTCTTTTTGAAGGTCCTTGACTACTTAAAATTGGTACACGTAAATGACATTATTGAATGATACGGATTCGTCTGGGGACCGGGCGTTATTGTTGTGACACATAGGTGAGAACGTACTAAGTTTATAACAACTGTCACAACTACCAGCATTATGTATGTGTATAGTGAATACTTTCGCTATTTAATTTTTAGCGCCCCAGCACACAGTGATTTACAGCATTGGAGTGGGTGAGTGGAGGTTCTATTTTCTAGGCTTACATTAATGAGTTATATGCACAGTTGGTTTATGCTCGTTATGTCATAAGGATATTTTTGTTTTAGCAGGACTGTGACAGAGATGATAAGATATTTCAGGTGAAAGAATCACCACTAGATAGTGGGTGAGTTACTGATTTACACCCGGATTTGGAGTAACATACGCTAACTAATGTCGGGTCCATTATTGAATATGACGTATTATGACTTTCATATAATAATATGAATTATGTTTTTCGCTTGATTTTGTTCCTTTAACTACTGGAGCTATTTGGATATGCGGGCTTCTGCTAGGAACGTAGGGAGCAGTTGAACATATAATTTGAGAATAACTGAGTAATGTCTGTCTTTTATATTGTACAGACATTTGCCGTAATTTTTCTGGATTGGAGAACAGAAGTTTAGAGAGGATTACAAATATATTGCTTTAAGCCCTGAGGAAGTCTATGTGTGGAATGTACACACGACGAAACACGTGTTGGCAACCTTACCTTCACCATTTGAATTGATGTATTGAAGAAATATATATTGGAACTTGATCTACTTGGAACATTTGGAATAAAACTTGGAAGGACAATTTGATGACAATTCCTATACTATTTGTGGTTTACTGATTGATTGGAAGCACAAGGACTACTGGATATAATGATTATAATTTAATTGTGTGCTCAGGGGCGTATAGCCCAGCCCAGAGATGCTGCATGCATCACTACCATGAACACAGGATGGGATAGAGAGAACAGGCGAATGCAGGCCCGACAGACACCACTGAAGAACCTGGGCGACCTCTTCCATGATGCAGATGTCCTATATTCAAACCCAGTCTTGTGCCCATGCAAGCAGAGGTTCCACTGCAAGGCCCACACTTTCCAGGGGGCACGAGGGGCCAGCAGGATGCATGAGACCAAGTACCCTTGGATCCATCTGCACCAGACCCTGGAACATAACCTAAATGTCTCACACTCTGGTACATGGATCATGGTTCAACTCTGACCTCAACTCCGAAAGGAGGAATTTAAGAGCCAAAGAAAGTGGAGAAACAACCCTACCTCCATCCTCCGCGATCAACTGAAATCAGCCCGTAGGAAGTACAACAACCACATCAAAAACAAGAAATCCAACTTCTTCCGCGCGGCACTGGACAGTGCCAAAAACAGACCTAAGGAGCTCTATAGCATCATTAGACAACAAACCTCCAAGCCAGTGTCTTCATCTGTACAGGCGTCCAAAGAACTCTGTGACAACTTCGCCCCTTTCTTCAACGACAAGATCTCAAAAATCAAACTATCATTGGACATCAACAACTTGCACCACACGAAGAGCATCACGGCTGTGCCACATGATCTCTCTCCTGGCCCCCTCCCAATTCCTGGCTCAGCTTCCGCCCCATTCAAGAAAATGAGATAATCACGATGATCTCCACTTCCAAACCCTCAGCTCATGTCCTAGACCCCATTCCTCCCCTACTGATCAAAAAAATGAAGCACGCCTTTGCACCGCTCTGGACCACAATCATAAATAGCTCCCTAAAAAACGGAGTGGTTCCTGACTGCCTCAAAATGGGGCAAGTCACTCCCCTGTTGAAAAAACCCGGCCTAGATCCGACAGATCTGAACAATTTTAGACCTGTGTCAAACCTCCCCTTGCTCTCAAAAACACTAGAAAGATGAGTACTACATCAACTAACACAGCACCTGGACAACATCAACCTCTATGACCCCCACCAGTCTGGCTTCAGAAAAGGCTGTAGCAAAGAAACTGCGATTCTCAACATCATGGGCGATATTCATGGATCACTAGACTCTGACTGCCTCTTAATTCTCCTTGACCTCTCTGCAGCATTTGATACTGTTGATCACAAACTCCTCATAAGGGCTCTCCAAGAAATTGCTGGTCTTGGTGAGGTAGTCCTCAATGGTTCTCCTCCTTTATCCACAATCGCACGCAAAAAATCAAAATCAAAAACTTCACGTCCGAACTTCAGCAAGTCAACAAGGGAGTCCCTCAAGGCTCGGTGCTCTCACCACAACTCTTTAACATCTACATGGAACCTCTCTCCAAACTACTCAGAAAATCCAACATCCGCTTCCCCCTCTATGCTGATGACACGCAGATCTATCTGGAAACTACCTCTCTCAAAGACATTCAAAGACTAAATGATGTCCTGAAAGATGTCCAACACTGGCTGACGAGTAACCACTTGAAACTAAATCCTGACAAGACTGAGACACTCCTCATCTCGAACAAGGATGATAACCCCCAAATCACCGAATGGTTAAAGGCGACCGATGCGCTCAACGGGAATCTCACTCTAGCATGATCTGTCAAATCTCTAATCATCACCAAAGACCCAAAACTGAACATGATGAGACACATTAAGAACTCAGCCAAAAGTGCGTCCCTTAAACTCAGACTACTGAACAAAATAAAACCCTACATTCCGACCAATGATCTCAAACAGGCCACCCAATCTCTGGTACTGTCAGACTGTACTATGGGAACGCAGTCCTAACAGGAATCCCTAAATCGCACTTGGCCCTCATCAAAACAACGCTTCATGCGGGCGCCAGAATGATCACCGGCATAAACAAATTTGATCATATCTCCCCTGCACTCAAGTAACTCAAATGGCTTTCAGTAGAAATGCGAAGTAGCTTCAGAACAGCCTGCCTAACACATAAAGCCCTTCACATCGGCAAACCCGAGTACCTGGCGAAAAAACTCACAAAAGCCGGCCAATCCAGGAATCTGAGAAGCTCAAACTCCCTCCTACTCATCCCACCTAAAACCAGAAGGAAAAGAACAGCGGACCGATCTTTCACTGGAAGCACCCCCAAAATTTGGAATTCCATTCCCCCACACATTAGAACCATTCCCTCCTTTGTAGAATTCAAAAGACAACTCAAAACCCTGTTCCTCAACCGCTCCCTAGGAAGTGGATAGCTTGGGACAGACAACAATCACCGAGCTCTGTTCCAAACCTAAGACTCCAAAGCATCTCGAAGCCAAAAATGTCCTGCACTACAATATGTTGCTCTTTACTTTTGACACTCGTTGGTTATGTCGCTACTCTGTCTTGTATCTGATGATTATATGCTATGCACCTTCTGTAAAGCGCTCCCATACCCCTGGGTCTGGACAGCGCTATAGAAAACTTCTAAAATAATAAAACAAAATAACACTTATTACGGAGGAAGAAAGGCTTGAACACACGCCACCATGTCCAGGATGGCCTATGAAGGGAATCCTCTGTGTACGTTGAAGGTGGATTTTTGGCTCGTTGATGGAAAACTCTAGGGATCACAGCAGGGGGACAGTTGTCTCCCGGTGGTCTGAGAGTCTGTTTTCAACAGCCAGTCGTACAGGAGTACGCATATCCCCGACCACCGCCAACAACTTTGTAAAAATCTGGGGTCTGAGATAAGGCTGAAAGGCAGGATATTAAAATGAGAGTGTTCCAACCCCACCACAAACTGAAGGAATGGTCTGTGGGTCTGTAGGACTGGCACATCAAAGTATGTATCCTGCAAGTCTAAGGAGACTATCTGGTCTCCTAGATCAAAGGGGGGAAGAACTTGTGCCTAAGTCATCATCTTGAACATGTCCTTTCAAAAGAAAGTGTTCAGAGGTCAGAAATCGAATGTCTAGTGTCCGTCTGAGTCCTCTGTCCTATTTGAGCACCATAAAGTACTGGAAGTAATACTTCTGTCTATTCTAGACTTCTGAGAATCCCTCAATAGCCTCCTTGGCCAGCAGTGATTGAACATCCTGCGCAAAAATGGAGGCATGATCTTATGAAGTCTGAAGAAAAATAAAAGGAGGGGAGAGGATGTTAAAGAGAGGGTGTAACCATGCTGAACAACCTGCAACAATGACTGGTCTGAGGTAACTGCATGAAGGCAGGGCAGGTCAAAATAAATTGTGGCCACTGTCTATGCTACCAACAGGTCCCCTGGAGCCACAAAAGAGCTCCAGTGGCTGTTGAACAGGATGTGTAGATTGCCTCTGGCAATAGGTGAGACATCAAGAGTATTGTCTAAACTTTCTGTATTGCTGGTGGAATTGACAGGACGGGGATAGCTAACCCAAAGAGCGTGCCGTAGAACAGCTGTCCTTGAAGTGCTCCAGTGCAGTCAGCTTTTTTTCCAAGAAGCCGGAGCCATCAGATGACATATCCTCAAGGGATGGTTGCATTTTCTCTGAAAACCCTCTGGCATGCATCCAGGCATGACCTTGTTCACCACACTGGTGCCAATGGAATGGCCTGTACAGTTAGATGTGTCCAGACCATCTCTCAGCACATACTTAACCATGTTCTTTCTGTCTTGAACTGTTTAAGGAAAAGCATTCATGAATTCGTCAGAAATGGCTGCCAAGATATCACTGGCTGTGCCTCAAAGGGCCTGTGTATAATATCACAGTAGGCTCACAGCGTTCAGGGACCTCAAGGCCAAACTGGCTGAGGAGTAGACTCTTTCCTAAATGCACGAATTTGCTTTGATTCCATATCGGACAAACCAGTGGTGTCATCGGTCAGCCGGTACAGCCCTTGGGAGCAGGCTATAATGCTGCAATATAGAGAGCCAACCCTTGCAAACTGGCTAACCACCTCAGAATAAAATAGCTTTAAGACAATGAACACAGAAAATTACAAAATGTTCTCATTAAAAGGGCAAAGAGTGCTGAAAACCTATAAAACATTTTCCGACTCAAATAGGTTTAGTGTATAGAAAAAAACATTTTAACTATTGCAAATGCTGAATTGGAGCATTTGCAACCGCTAAAATGCTTAGTACACCTTGCTCCTAAGTTCTCATTCGTAAGAATGGCCAGTCTGATCTGCACGTGATTCTAGAGAGAGCTACTTTATGTTACCAAAACCCTAGAATTTAACTGAAAACAAAGGTTAAAGTGACATTATAGTTAGGTATAGAAATACATTCTTACTTTACCTTAGAAAAGAAAATCAAATATTCACTGAAAAAAACAATGGTTAGTATCATTTTAAACTCAAAACCTCTCAAATTCACCAGGTGTAGTTAACTGAAGTAACTATAACTTGAACCCTCGCCATGCACTCCTTTTGACCTCACATATTACATCACTCATTGCATGTTTTATGATATTATTGAAAACATCACCGATGACATTTGAAATGTCATCATTGATGACATCCCTGTGCATGGCTCAAGTGAATTACAACAGTTGAATTTCAGTGTTTTTTTAGTTTACTATGTTATGTTTTAACTGACATTTTCACCTAACTATAAGTTATCTTAACATTTTAACCTTTGTTTTGTTCAGTGAGGAATATATATATATATATATATATATATATATATATATATTTTCCACAAAGTGATCCTTTTTCCAGCGCGCTTCTGGCAGTGGGTGCTCGGCGTAGGAGCCGGATCCTGGCCCCGAATTCAATTTTGCACACAAAAATGCACAGCACTCCAAAGTGGAAGTCTTAAGCTTGTTTATTTAAACAAAACGAACCCAACCAACGCGTTTCAGCCTTCTCGGCTTTGCTCACGTGAGCAAAGCCGAGAAGGCTGAAACGCGTTGGTTGGGTTCGCAAAGCCGAGAAGGCTGAAACGCGTTGGTTGGGTTCGTTTTGTTTAAATAAACAAGCTTAAGACTTCCACTTTGGAGTGCTGTGCATTTTTGTGTGCAAAAAAAAATAAATATATATATATATATATATATAGGGGGAGGAGCTACGCTAGCAACCAAGATGGCCGCTTAGGCTCCCGGCTCCGCCGACCTCCGTCCCCCGCCGGATAATCCTGCTACAAATCCTGAATTTACACCCTGCCTCTGGGCGTGTGAACTGCCGTGCTATACTTTGGAGCGATCCCGGGACTTTTACCAGCTTGGTGGACGGAGTTATGTCGAGTTTTAGTTTGGGGCCTACACCAGCTTGTGAGCCGGGGACTCGAGTACTGGCCCAGCCGGGTTCCAGTTGAATAACATCGGCCCTGGGTGATTAACAGGGTCCGGTCCTCGGATGTGGAGAACTTTCTTAGCCCGATTTTGACGGCGGTTTCTAAATTTGACCTACAATCGATGGAGGGTTGACGAGGCACGACTGCGACTGTGGGCGGAGGTCCCTGACCCAGAGACCCGGTTTGCCGCCGCCGGTGTTTGCCCGGTCGGGGTCTTCGCTTGCGGTACCGGAGCCTGGATTGTGGCCTTGGTAAGCCCTCGGTCTCCCTCCGTGACAGTCCGTCCCAAATTTGCCGGTTCCCCCGGGAAAGACCGGTGCCTCGGGGGGACGCGAACATGGTCGACTTGGCACAACATTTGGTGGGACGGACTGAGTCTGAACCGTTGATACAGACTGTGCTGGCAGCTATCGGGGCACTACATTCCCATGTGGAGTCCATTGTCCAGAAAATAATTTCGGTCACACACGGACATGGGCATGAGGGACCGGACCCTGATCCGTTTCAATATCCTGTTCGCCCTATACCACCCACGGAGGTCCTTGTAACGGCAGTGGGCCCTGTGCCACGAGGGGTGTTGGAGCTTCATGGCAGTGTGATGGCCGACGACCGTGTACTCGATGCTCTCTATGGATTGCCAAGCCCACCATCATTGCCTACTGTGTGTGGATTAATTGGTGCTTCCCTTCCGGATACTCTTGGTGGGAACTATCTACGGAATGAAACAGTGTTTTTCCCCTCTCCGACACCTTTACTACGATTGCAGAGACAACGACGTCGGGAACTCATGTCAATGAGGGTCATCGTTGATGCTGACAGAGTTCCCAGTGACTTTAAAACTTTGCCTCGCCTCAGAAGAAACCTTACTGAACTGTTTCTGCATTTTGACTATCCTGCGGAGACGACAGCCCGTCCGGAAGGGGCTTGCACGACTGATCGGAAGGGTCAAGGATGAAACTGACTGTTGGGGCTTGGCACCATGGGCTTTCTGAAGTGCGATTCGTTATCATTGTATTTAGGGGAGGTCGGGTGGTGTTTACTGTCTCCCCTGTTTTGTTTTAATATCGCTTCTTAATAGAGTTGTGTGTTTTATTCTGGGGGATTCTTGGTTCTGGCGGGGGGGAGGGAGGACCGGGGGCCCGCACTGAGGTGTCCTCCTCCACATTTACTACTTTTAGTATTTAGTTAGATGAGGCGACAGGCACACTGCTAGTTGGGGATAGGCGCAAGCCATATGAAGGGGTGCAGGGTGGGGGGAGGGGTGTTCGTCTTGTTAGTATTTGTAGTTTTTATGGTTGAAATCCTTTAGAATCCTGATATAGGTGGTCTTATTGAGGCGCGAATTTGCATTTTGGGGTGGAGGGGTTCTGGTGGGGGTATTATTAGCACATTTTAGCCAATTGTTGCGTAATTCCTTATTGTATTCGGGATGCGGCTGTAGTCTCGTACCTTTTTACTGCTGCACCCTCCCCCCTCCCTCCTACTCTAGACTGCTACTCAATGTTTATCCTGTTTTTCCGGGGAGGTGGGGTTGGTGGTCGGCACTTGTCTGATTATCCTGAATGTAGTACGGCTGCATACCTGACGTAACTTATGAGTAGGCTTTATTGATAGCTATCCGTCCATTATGCCCTGTATGTGTATTGCTTATCCTTTCATTCCGCGATGTAAGTCACCTGTTATTGTTTTTTTTTTCTTTGTTTATTCAATAAAAAGATTTATAAAAAAAAATATATATATATATAATATATTTATATTTACTGCTCTTTTTCCATAGATCATATAAAAAAAGCCGTAACATTTGGCATGCTTGTGAAACATATGATGAAGGCGCTTGCCGAAATGCTTCATGTTTTGCTAATGGTATAAAAAACGGATGGTAAAAAAAAAAAAACAAGAATGCATATTTTTTGAAGGATTTATGGAAAAGGAGCAGTAATTGAATTAGCGGTTGCACCTCCGTGAGAAAGGCACCCGTTCGCGAGTGCGCCAAGAAAGGTGCAGAAGGAGCAGAATATATATATATCAGCTCCTCCAAGTTGCACCAGCTTCACGCACTCGGGAACGGGTGCTTTCGCGGGCGGTGCCTCCCGCTACAATCGATGTTCGAACTTTACCTCGTGAAGAAGAAAGGAAAGCACTCTCGGGGGCGAGTTCAAATCTTTATTCAGAACTCACAGTGGCCAGACGCGTTTCCGCTATCGCCTTTTTCGATGGTAAATTGGCGCGCCCGAAACGGCCATTTTTATATACGTCATTTCATTTCCGACAAATGCATAAAAATAGAAAGAGGACTTCATTTACATGCGTATGGGCGCCATCTTCTAACGTGTTGTTACAATGTTAATACATTATAATATACGGTTAAGCATATATACATACATAAAACTCATAAATGGGTACTATTTCAGGTTCTCTGATGTTGCGAGAAACCGCATCTCCACCACACGCTGGCACACGTGGATGCCACCACTCATGAATAAAAGTTGAGTGAATAAACCCCCACGGAGTGCTGGTTAATTTTCCCATCAATGGAGTATTGCTGCTTTGATATATATATATATATATATATATATATATATAGTCCATATCTCTGTGTGTGTGCGAATGCACGTTGGAGTGGTAATTGGAGATATATATATATATATATATATATATATATAAACTGAATATTGCTGAGAATGACGTGACAGTCTTGAGACCTACCAGATTACTCAGTTATTTGAGCTCATCATCCTAGCTATAAGACTACTGTAACTGGAAATGCGGTACTAGAGCTGAGTCTCTGCCTGTTTCTACTAAGCTCTTCCTTCCTCTTCACTCTACCTGGTATGGAGAGCCAGCAGGCACCACTACAGCGTCCCCAAGAAACTGCAGCAGGGCCCAGCTCTTCACTCCGCATTCTTCCCAGAGACGTCTCCGCAGGGGCAGGTCCAGGTAGCAGCTCTGGCGGTCGGTGGGAAGGGACCGGTCCTCGCTGGGATGTTTCTGGTCAACATGCACCTACATGGAAGGGTGAAAGGTAAGAACATGTGAAGTCAAACCGACAACGGCATCCACAATACCTGTCCCTCCTCAAGGGTCGCTGCCACTGCTCACACACACCAAGCCTTTCAAACGCACACTTCCTCCAAACACTGCTATCATTTGTAATATGACTGGTGTTTCTTGACGTGATTGTTTTGGCCCAAAAGGATGATGATTTTTATTTTTAATGTGGTTAAGATATAAGTAAAGCGGTGTGTGATAATCTCCATACAGTCCTATGTTGGTGTCTTTTCTTATTGTTGTGCTGCAATACGTGCAGCTACATATAGTACATTACAGTGCAGTTGTATATGTTGGTATGTGAGCAGACATATGTGAAGCCAAACCAATAGTGCAATGCTTGTAGGTAAATGTGCTGCCACTTATGCAGCTTCAGGTTTTGGTATGGTATATTGGCAATTGTTTGGGCTGACCTACTGTATCCATATTTGTTTCTAGAATACACACCCTTCCTTTTCAATATTTTTTAGGAAAGGATCATGTCAAAGTGGCTATTATTCTTTAATTTAAATCACACACACATAGATGGATTGCCTTATTTATACAGATTCTATATGGGATAAGGTACATATGTATTACATTATAAGGATATCGCCAAGGAGTACCATGATCATATAGTTTCTTTAGAAGGTCATAGAACTCCGAGGTGACTTGCAATATCCTTAAAATGTATAGCAGAGTATTTTATTCCTTATAATACTTGGTCACACCATCCTCCTCCCCACAAACCATTTTAATCCTTGGTGTCTTGCTCTTTCATATGAAAGAGGTACTATGTTTGTAGATAGGAAGAATACAAGCAGAACTAGTGTGAATGTTAACACATCAGAAAACAGTTAGGAATTTGTTGCAAACGTATATTAAAATCAGTTTAAAATAGGTGAGAATAAAGAAGTGCGGAAGCTCAGAATCTGGAGAAAAAGGCAGACAGAATCTATTTTCCCTGCTTTGGCTTCTAGGGTGCAAAAACATGTTGCCATAAATACTTATTTGCATATTTAAATCTATTTGTAGTGCAATAGGTAAAGCTCAATACTCCAGTAGTAATATACCACATGGTCAGGTGATAAGACATGGGTAGTTCACAGTAAAGGGAGACGTGAAATCTTCGACGAGGTGAGCGTGTTACTTCATTAATGTAGTCCATACATACTTAATTAGTCTTCTATATTCAGTACAAGTTATAAGGTATGGAAATCTTCACTGATGCGGGGATGCTGAAACGCTTCTCCCACAATCGTCCTGCTCCCATGCAGTGCTCAACGACAGGCAAGAGTGCAGCGACCTACAACATGTAACACAACACAGACCCAGGTAAACCCAAGATACTGCATAGGTCCTCCATGGGGCAGCTAGGCACTGTAATATAGGTCTGTACTGGCAGCTTGTTTGCAGCTGTACTTCACAGCTGCCCTACTGTGCATTTGTGTCCCTCCACCTGCTCCAGCAAATCCTTCTTTTATGGTACATCCAGGGGCTGTGGTTTCAATGTTCTAAAGGTACAGCTTTTTTCGTATACCTGAGGTATGACGTCTGGCCTCCCATGTAAAGTCCATGAAGCCCCCATAATGTGGACCCTCATCTTTCAACCTCGGGTAAAAGAAGAAAATGTGCTGTGGCTGAATGAACCCTTTGAAAAGTTCTCTGGGCTTGCATGGGCAACATCCTTGGGTGTGGTGTGTGGTGCTTAGAGGATGTCCCCAAACACTCTAGGGGTCCCAAATAATGTCTTGGTGGCTTGTGCAAAGGTTCAGCAATCATCCAACTCCTGCAACCCGATTCTGCACTCAGCAACAGGGATGCAAATTCTAAACATGAACGCAAGTTAGTACGCCATGCCATGAAGGGATGTACGACATTACAACGTGTTCTATTACAACGCGTGCTTTCACAACGCGTCCCTTACAACGCAAGTCGTTACCATGACTTGCGTTGGGGGCGCGGATTGAGAATAGTATAATTTACTATTCTAACACCTGTCCCCGTGGAGACTATGGAAGGTGTTGGAATAGTAAAAATACTATTCTTAATCCTCTAGCGCCCTCCAGCGCAAGTCGTGGTTACGACTTGCGTTGTCACGGACGCGTTGTGAAAGCATTGCGGAGTAAAATCCGCGTTGTAAAGGATGTTCCCCGCCATGAAGCGGCAAACATTCTGTAAACTTTGGAAATGGTAAACTTTACTGGTCCCTTATCTTCATTTTATAGCACATCAGCGAACGTTACTATATGAAATTCAATAATATGACATCCACTACATTAATGTACCACTTCATCTTAAGCAGGGCCACTAGAATTAGGTGTCTGTGCGGCCAGGCGATTTTCGCATAATTATGGATTTGGCACATAATCTGCAGATTTTAACAACAAAAAAATGGTGTCTAGCTCAAACGATTCAAAAGTTACTAATAGTGCAGTGAAGTGTGTTGCCGCACAGTGGGAAGGAAGCCCTTTGCAAAGCTGGACTGGTCACCTTTTTGTTGCTCATTGCTATATTTTGGAATTAAACTGGTATGAATGAGGTGCAACCAATGCCCAGACAGTTTTACCAAGTTTAAAAATGACGAAACAATGATGTAACACTATTACAAAACGTGTCACATTATGCCGCATAAGTTGGCTTTTCTGGCCACATAATTTCAAACCTGCCGCATAATGTGGCCCTCCCTTGCTTCATAATTTCAGTGGCACTGATCTTAAGGAAGATATAGAATTGCTGTTCTTGACTTCGCCTACACTTTTCTTAAGAAAGAGTGGTTAGGTCGATGTAATAGATGTGATATTATTGTTATGCAATATAATGCCTGCACTATAGTGTCATGTGCCTTCAGGTCTCAAGTGTCCCTTACTTAAACAATCTCCACTTCTTAAAGCAGCTCTTGGTTAGTTGCATTTTCTAGGCTATACCCAATTTTTAGATCACACCCCCAAATAAATAATTTTCCCAGCTCTTAATGGGCCGGACTGGTATTTTCCCAATGCATGCACTGCTACCGACCTTATGTAGACTCCTGCTGTGCCTTGGCTCCTACACTTCAATAAGTCCCGCCTCGTTATACATGAATTAGGGGCTTCCAGGAGTGGCATCTGCTAACCATTTCTTGCCCTTTTGTACCCTGCAAGGCTTCCCTTGCTGCCCCAGGTCCTACAGGTCATGAAGGCAGTAAGGCCGGCTCCTCCACTATGGCGGAGGAGCGTAGTCCCACTATCAAAAGGCAGCAGATTAAAAATAAAATGATAATAAAACTTTTTTATTATCAGTTTATTTTTAACTTTCTCCCAGTCAGCCGAGTTGAGGACAGGTCGGGCCATCCTCTCTATTCCCATCATGGTAAGCTAGGGAGAAGGAGTGGTAGGTGCACTTTAAGTGCGCTTGACAGGTTTTACCAGCCGTCTTAGGCCAGCCAAACCGTCATGCGCACTTAGCATTTCTCCACCTGGCTGTGATGCACAGCCTGATGGAGAACAAGCACAGGCTCCCGGGCCCTAACTGAGTGGCAAATTTAACAATGGTCAGGGGACGGGAGCAGATAAGCATAGAGGCGGCAGGAGCAGAAGAGCACCGAGGCAGCATCCGGCAGCAGCAGCGGCAGGTGAGTTGAATGAATGAATGAATTTTATTTGTATTATTGCACAGTTACTTAAAACCATTTGCAATATACTTACATGGATAAAAACTTTGTTTAAAAATAGAAAAAACAAAGCTACAATTGTTTACAAAAATTCATCCAACATGATTTCACATGGGGCATTTTCTTATTCTAATAAAAGCAAGAATAACATGTTATATTCATTTAAAAAGCGGCAAGGTTACTAGATCAATCATCTGGCAGAATTAATATGTCTACTAGGGAGTACAAAAACATCCGACCATCTTCACAAACTGATTTATGGGGGCCAGGTTTTTAGCGGACAAAATGGCCTTCAGTATTGCCTGTGACCTGTTCTTCAATGAGCCTAAGCCGCAGTTCTGCCATATATCTCCCAAATCTGGCCAGGTCTGAAGGTAGGGTACATGCAAATAAAACCAAAACTGCCTCTTTCACTGTCCGAACCCGTTGCGTAGCCAGATTTGTTTTAAAAGCTTCTGACGTGGCTGTAGCATACCGGGGCAACAACAAATCAAGTGTAGCAGAGATTCTGATTTGAAATTGCAAATTCCACATCTGATTTTAAGTTCAAGGGACTTCCAGCCTGGTTTTAGTTCTTTTATTGGGTGGGGCACTAATCTGGTCTTAAAATGTTTTTAGTGCTTTCCTTCCCAGTGCTTGACTAAAGTAGGGCTGGATGTTATGCTCTGCATATTCTGTGATCAGCCCATGTTGTCCTCTACCTGTTGCGTAGTCTGCTAAATTGTTTATGCGTGACAGTTTGTAACATTGTTTATTAATTGGGTTTTTATGGCCAGATAGTTTATCACTCCTTGATCCCAATTTTGTATTGCTAAGCCCAGCTTTACCACTGCTTCCTTCATATAACATTGCCATGGGGTAGTTGACCCCCATAGATCGTTTTCAACATGCTCTTTAGGCTTCCGACAGGGGCAGTAAGTACTTGGTAGTAGTATTTTGCGTGCATTTCTAAACATTCTAGATTTTGTTGTTTGAAATTCCAAGTGAATCAGGCTTATGCGGGTGTATTTTGGTAACTTAAAAATGCGTTTAAATGTCTGGCATTGTGCTTGTTCTAACATTAATTCCATTTTACCCAGGAATGCTTGCTGTGCGTACCCTGCAACTGCCCTGATTTTAGCTTGTAATAGTTTTCTGATGGGAACTGTTGTTGGGCTTTGCATCAGCTCGTGTAGTTTGCACAGGGCATAAGTTGTTGACTGTACCTTGACCTTCACTTTGTGCCGATGTATCGTTGCTTTACCCGTTTCGCTTAGCCAGCACCCCAGGTAGTTGTAAGATTTCCCTGCAGAAATGATCTCCTTTTCCACATGCCATTTCAGTAAATATTTTTGAGGATAATGACCAAAAATAACTACTTTGGTCTTTTGAGCATTTATTATTAATTAATTTCTGTCGTTATAATTGTTGAGGGCATTTAGACCCCTTTGTAGCCCAATTTTCAAACGGTCCATCACCACTAAGTCATCTGCATATTGTGGTATTTGGAGTTTATTGGGTCCGATTTTAGGGGTTACAAGACTGGCATTGTAGAGCTTCTTTCCCAAATCGGCTGTATATAGATTGAACAATGTAGGGGCAAGTACGCATCCCTGTTTTAGACCTCGATTTGTGAGGCACTTCTTTGTTGTGGTGTTATCTACTAGTTTTACTTTGATCCAAGTGTTACTGCACAGCAAAATAATGGCATTGAGGAGACCTACAGGGATTTGCCAGTTGCGCAATTAAGCACAGAGCTTGTATAGAGGCACCCCATAAAAAGGCAGCTGAATAATCTACAAAACACGCAAAGATTGTTTTTTTTTATCTTTGGCATTTGCTTGCTGGCTTAGATACGACATGGTCACGATGTTATCAATTGTAGAGCAGCCTTTACAGAATCCAGTTTGATAGGGGGGAGGATTTCATTCTCTTTGATCCATCTGTTTAATTCTTTCAGTAGGGTGCTTGCATAAGCTTTTCCTTCAATGTCCAAGAGGGCAATCAATCTATAATTTTTTGGATCTGTATTATCTCCCCTCTTGAATATTGGATGTAGAAATGACCCACACCATGGTTCGGGAACCTTAGCTTATAAACGACATTCAATAAACAGATTGGATAACAAATTTCCCCAATATGCTGGGTCTTCTCTAAAAATTGCTCCTGGAAAGCCGTTAGGGCCGGGTGCCCCGTCTTTTCTTCTCTTATTATTACTTTCTCAATGGTGGTGCAGTTTTGTTATTTGCCCAATATTTCCATTGCGGCCTCCGCATCTATATCTATCCTCACTGTGGGATCTACTACAGTGCTTCCAAGGTCAATGCAACCTTCCTTTTCAATGTAAATTGTAGATACGTGTCTCTGCCATGTGGGTGTGAGTAAGGAGTTGCGCCTGTCTACTTTACCTTTTTCCAGGCAACCTATGTTTTCCCAAAGCTTACCTTGTTTGTGAGGCTTTAACAGCTTGTGTATCGTTATCCAATCCTTCTCTATTTTATTTTGTTTGAGAGACCATAGCAGATGGTTGCCCTTTTTGTATAAATCTTTACACTTTTCCCTTGTTTCTTGGCTACCCGCAATCCTGTGCATCCTTTTGGCCTTCTTTAGGTTATGTATTATTGTACTTAGTTTTGTGTTGTTATATCTAAGTTGTGATGTGTTCTTCATCTTTACTTGAGGGCTAGCTTTATTGTTGTTGATAAGTGTAGATTTTAAAGCTGAAATCCATGTCCTCCAGTTATCTCTACTAGGTTGGTTTAGAGGATGTTTACCTTTACACTCTTGTTTGTCTCTCCATGCATTAAACAGAGTGGCCTGGTGCTTAATCCATTTTATCCTTCCAACTAATGTGTATTCCTCATTCCCTGTTAAATGGGATACTATAGCAGCTTGTTCCCGTTGTATGGTGGTTATATTTAGTTCAAACTGCAGCAGTGCATGGTCACTTGTTTCATGTGATTTTACTTTTACTTACAAAGTTGGCTATTTTCTGATTAAGTTCGTTACATTGAAAGATATAGTCAATTGTGGAGCAGTTCTTAAATGTGTCCGTTCCGGAACATTTGGGATCCGAACTTTTCCAAATTTTATTGGTAGACGTTAAATCATACTTTTGCAAGAAGATATTAAAAATTCTTTCAGAGCTGGTTTGATACGTCATATTTCTCATATTTGTTCCCAGATAGTGCAGATTGAAATCTCCCACTATCACTTTAGTTGATAGCAGATGAGTGTGTAAGGTTTCCCGTATTGTGATTATAATATTTTTTGTGGCTTCCAGTTTTAACGGACCACGTGCATTCAAATATACGTTAATCACTAGGATTGAAAAGCTATGTTCTCTGTCCCCTTTTCCCTCAACCATGAGTCCCTGTAGCATGTCCGAGTTGGTTTTTATCTTCTTTACTGTCAGCTGTTTTAAATGTTTTACATAAATAGAGATTCCGCCTGATGGTCTACCATACCAATTAGGTTTGATTGCTAGTTTGTGAAAGCCAGCGTAACCTTCAAGATGTACATGGTCTGTGGCCCAGGCCTCTTGTACGCATATGATATCTCCTTTCTGCATTATATTTATGGCTGTTATTTGTTTAAGAGCTTTATGTATGCCTGCCACGTTCCAGGAAATGATTTTAAGATTGGAAAATATATCCTGCTCGGGGCGAGTTGTACAAGACTTTTCAGATAATGAGGGGTTTATGGTAGGCTGCACCTGTTTATTCGGCGAAATATCAGAGATGCCCACTTGAACATCAGGAATACAGAGTACTATGTTGTGACTCTCTGGTGATCCTGCTGGATTGATTGTTCCGTTGAATTTTCTGCAGTGCGTCATCTTTTACTATTCTATTTATGGTTGTATCCTCCTGTATTCTTACTGATATGGTGAGATTCTTGTAGTTCTGATCTAGATGTATGTTTGATGTACCTTTCAATATCCCCTGTGAATGTTCTTTAGCTTTTGTTTTATGATTTGACACAAGTAAGGTTGTTGGATACTTTTCTTGTTCTGGTTCTGTTAGTGTGATACCCCAGTTTTTAAAAGTTTATTTTTCTCTGAGCACTGCTTCAAATATGTGATGGTTTGTCCAGGTCACTAAAGTATCTTCTTTGAGAGTGTCTTCATCCTTTGGTTCAAATTGAACACTAACTATATTTTCACTTTTTATATGGGACAATGAAGGGATATGTTGAAGGAGCCTTAATAGGTTCCCCCTGGTTAGTGTATCATGCCTACCCTTTGATTTGTATTGTGGTTGAAAAATGGTTGTGCACATGTTACTAGTGTGGGCAGGGATTGGTGCCCAGCCCAACGTAGATTGAGGGTATTTTGTTCCTTTACACTGTATCTCTCTGGATGCGTTTGAAGTATTAGTATTCCCAGGTTGTTGGTTTTTTGTTCCATCACCAGTTTTCTCTATAAGAAATCCGCATTCAATTTTGTCCGTAGCAGTTTCAGTTATAGTTTGTGATATTTTCATTACTGCCCTTCCGGTTTCACTGGACATTGATTTTCGAATCCCTGGTAGAATTGATGTAGTGTTTTTTGTATGTGGACCTTCACCCAAAGGTCTTTTTTTTTGTCTTTGTAAATATCGGGTATAGTTTATTGGACGATTGCCATCCTTGGTTTTGGGGGATTTAATTGCTGACTCTGTTGAGACGTGCTTAAGCTGCCCCCAGCTCTTTCTGAATTGTGTAGCCTGTTGGCGCTTCAATTTTTTTAAAATCTTTTCTTCATGCATCGTGACTGATTTGACTCGGGAGTGCTGATTAGATTTTAATGTTTACCTTCCTTGCCTGGCTTTCTGCTAATTACTATTAGTTGATTAGTAGTTATTGTGTCCATGTTTGTGTTTGTGTTTGAACCACCCTTTTTTGGGACTTTTTCTTTGGTATTTTGCTCAGTTGTTGCAATTATTCTGTCACCCCCTATTTGTGCTGCTTGTATCTTTAGGTCCTCAATAGGAGTAGAAAGCACTTCCGGGATTGATGCCAGTTTGTCAATTGTTGGCCCACAGGCGCAGTCCTGTGTTTCATGTGGTTGCATATGCTTGGGCTCGTGAAATTAATGTGTTCAAGTTTGCCAATTTTTTGATCAATCCCTGATATTGTTTTTTGCCATGATATTAAGCAAGTCTACTTGGACATCCATCTTGTTTGATTGATAATTCAGTGCTTCTAATGTGAGTTGAGATGTTTTAAAGAAGATATCCCATATTGTTCCTGAGTCGGTTATTATTGCTGGGTTATTGCTATCAATGTTGACTAAGCTTGTCTTTACCGTGATATTATTGACGGATTCACTTTCTGCCGCTGGGCTATTTTGTATATTGTCTTTACTAATAGGGGACCAGTGTTCCCATGTCTTTGCCACCATGTTGTGTGATTCGGCTCTCTTGCGGCCTTGATTTTTTCCTCCCAATAAGTCATTTATTATGATGCTTTGTATACTAGTCGACGGTGCAGTACAAGTCAATGTTTGTATTGTACTTACTAACACCTTTTCAGTTTGACTTTTTTCCACTTGTTGAGTGAGGTTTAAGGGTTGCTTATTGCTTTTATGGCGTTTGCTTAATAGGTGATTCAATAGGTGATTCAACTGAATATGTATCCACTTGTGAGGGATGGTCTACGTTTATCAGAATTTCCAGTTCCATGTTAGACCCCCATGATTGATCCCTATGTTCTTTACGTATTTCTTGCGACAGGGACCCAGTTAGATTTATGAGCCCTGTATTGGTCCTTATATTGGTGTTGGTTTGATCGTTCTTTGGGTTTGTTTTCCCTGTGAGTATGGATGGTGAGATAGGTGATGGTAATTGATCCTGTCCCTCATGGTGGGATAGCATTGCACCCGTTGGATCGTTTAAAAAATCGAACTTACTTGGTATTGATTTTTTTCGAACATTCTGTACACTGGTGAAATTAGAGGCTGAGCAACTCCCTCCACTTTTGCTTTGTTGTTCTTTACGGTCGAGCCTTGTTTTTTTTTATTCCTTTTTATTGTTGGAAAACTGTCTCTCTCTCGCCCTGACCTCATAGTTCACTTTATTCAGAATGTGTGTTGACTTTGTGTTTTTTCTTTCCTTAATACAACCTTTTTAATAAAAGTCAATTGTATTTTAAAGGTGATTATTAACAGCACCACAGTCCTATGCGACGAAGATTGCAATGGTTGTTGCCTACTGGTAGTACTCGTTATTGATTTAATCGTACAGATGCAAATAAAGCTGTTAGCTCAATTCGGAATATTCACTTTACAATGTCAGACATCAAAGTAAGGTTTGTATATGTCAGATGCGAGATGGGCCAAATGCTTCTAGTTCTCTTACCACTCACCGTCCGCTGGCCCTTTGTCTTTTTATTACGCCTGTTTCGGCTGGGCCTTCCTGGGCTTTCCAAGCACCACCGCTGCAGCCTCCTCCTCCTCCGCTCCTCCTCCTCCTCCACGCTCCCTCTCCCCAAGTGGAGCTGGAGCTATAATTGGAGGTGTAATCAGTCACAGCAGGAGCCCACCATTGCCTCCCACGACACACTCGCTACAGTGGGGTTTTACGGGGGCTTTTCGATATCAACGGGAGCTTTGCGATATCGACGGGGACAGCGCGGGGGCCAAGAGCGGGACCCACAGAGCTGCAATTCAGTGGTTCAGCGTCTCCCTCACTTGCTTGCTCAGCAGTGATCAGCGTGAAAACACGGCGTGGAGTAAGCCATTCAACAGTTGCGCCGGTGAGTATGTTCTTTTTATTATTCCGTCTCCCGCCCCACCAAGTGTTAATGGTAGTAGACACTATTGGAAGGCAGCAGTAGCAACTGGAGGTATCAGAGTTCCAAGAGCACTGTTTACTTTTTGGAGGTTCTAATCTTTTCCCTTTCTCTAACTTCCAAGCAGCAGAAGGAAGCTGTGGAGGGGCACAGTGTGGCCCAACCCTGTGATGTTGCTGGGATTCGAAGGGTGCGTGATGTCATCTTCACTAGTCCTGGCATTTTAGGTAAATAGACATCTTAGCCCCTGACCCAAAACTTTCCGAATTCATGGAGCACTTTTTTAAAAACAGGTGCTTCTCTCTCTGCCAGGACAGTGTCCGGCAGTGCCTGGTAGTATGTGGGATATGGGAAACTTCAGAAGAGAGTAAATGAAGAAGCAGATTGCTCTGTCTGCCAGGGCTTAATTTGAGGCTGTGTTAGCTGGTGATTGGGACCGGCACCCATTTCTAACCTTCTAGCACATGGGGGCACTGTCTAATTGTGAACCTAGCAAGTTAGGGCGGGGGGCTAGGCTCCTCGCGCCACAGGGAGGAGGAGTGGCTACTGCTGCACCTTAAGTGCGCATGAAGGTTTGGCCGGTTGTCTTGGGCTGGCCAAACTGTCACACGCACTTTGCATGTTTTCTACTGACTGTATTACTCAGCCTGGGTGGAGAACATGCAGAGGCTGCCAGTCCCCATCTGAGCACCGTACTATGGTGATCAGACCAATCACAACGCTGCTGTTATGGTGATAGCAGTGTCTTGATTGGCTTAGGGGTGACTGGGAGTCTGGGTGCTTCCAGGAGCATGGAGAGTAGTAGGACGGAGAAGAGGCTGCAGCTGGTGACCGGGCGGCAACGAGCAGGTAAGCCTTTTTTTCTTTCTAAACCCCCCTCTCCACCCCGTCACAGTTCCCTACCAGCCGCCCCTGCCACTGTCAGTGTCAGTGTGCAAAGTGCTGCAGGCTGACCTGACCTGGACACATTGTGATGGTCTGTAACCAGAGAGAATGGAGTACAGGCCTGTGTGTCTACAACCAGTGATTTTCAATTTGGGCTTTAATTGAGCTGCCAGGCAGGAAAGCACATTTTGTTTACTTACCCTTGAAGCCATTTTGCAGCAGAAGACTAATGAGAGTAATTGCCTTTCAGAGGTGTTGAATCACGATGTAAATGCTGAGGAAGCCAGTGATGATAGCATATGGCGTTCTGCCTTCCCGTACCTTCACAATGTCTTTTTTTTTAGATATTGAGTCAGATTAATGTGTATTTATTTGTTAAAGTGTATTGTTCATTTGACATAATTGTACTATGTGTAACCAGAAAACCCAGGTTCAAATGCCAGCTTCCCTGCATGATTAAATTGTGTGATGTAAGTCAAATAATTTTGCCCTACTATGTCTAATTTACTTGACTGTCATACCTGAGAAAGCACCTTCAAGTAATTCATTTCAAGATGGGTGCCATACAAAAGCTCTCTTGTATATACTTTAATAACCTGAATTATTACATCATCTATAGCAATAATATTGGCCATGATGAAGGAACACCTAAACAATTGGTTCACTTGGGTCGCTCATTGCCTCGTTGTCAGGAGGAAGGGTTAATAAATGTTTAAGTTTATGTTTAGAAACTATCGCACCAAATACATGTCAATGAAGGTGATGAAGCAAGATTTCACATATTACGTGACTTGCTTGAATTCATGAACCTCGAATAACATGTAACACAATAATTCAACTTGTGTGTCTTACTAATTTTCTATTATTTTAGATGTGCGTGTATGTTAGTGATGCTTGCCTATGTGTTTTACTAATACGAATAACCCTTGTCTATAAAATGGCCGCCGCTTGGGGATTTTCTACTGCGCATGCGTTAGTCATACTCACGTGAAGTGACGTAGTTGCAGTTCTGGTGGGAAAATGTGCGCATGCGTACTTACCTTTAAAATGGCTGTATGTGTCTTAACGTAGTGAAGCTTGCGCAAATGCTCTCGTGTTATTGTTTGTTGCACTAATCCATAAATGCATAGTATATTTTTTATAAGTAAGAAATGAAGTAGCTATTCAAAGTAGTAGCGCTCGGCTTCTGTCAATTTCAGAACAGCGCGTCTTTTTACAAAAACAGGGGCTTTACAAACAATCATAGATTTTCCGGTATTGCGGCCCTACATCTAGTACGCAGACACTAGTGAACAGCGGTTTCCGCTGAGCGCATGCGCAGTCACACTCGTCGGGAAGATCATCGGTCTCTTGACTTAGCGCAGCGGCGCTTTCCTAAACACTCTCCTCAGGACACAAATTCCGGAGAGTTAGAGCTGGCCATTTTGAAGGTTTAGCGCGAAATCAGTCCCCATGTGATTAATTAATCAATCACTGTTCTTCTACAAAGAGAAGGCGGGCGGAAGGAGAAACACCTCCACTTCCGCTCGGTTAATACAAGGGGTACCGACGGACAGGTAAGAAGCAGGTCGCTTTTGCTGTGTCAACTGTGTCCATACTTGGCAGTTAATATAATTGTTACCAGCAGAGACTGCCTTCACACTCTAATGTGGGTTACCAGATATGCACTTTAAAAGAGGGGCAAAATCGAGATCAGTGGGGCTTTGTACCAATATTGTGTAACAACTTGTATAAAGACTGTGGATCTTAAACTATGATTACATCTATATCGACATCTTAAACCTGGTGCCATTTAAGTAATGCCTCCATTATGTTCGATTGGGGACAATCTAGAGGTATTTAGCAGTGTTTACAGGGCGTTTTTAACCATCTCCAAACCTCTTGGTATTTGGAGCTTCCAATTGTCACATTGCCGACCTCTGTGTAGATAACTTAGTGGTCTGATTCTTGGGTTTCCATCACACGTCTGTTGGGTTTCTGTGTAGAGCTATTTGGCTGGGCATGGAAGATGACGTTCACTTACTATGTCCTTTGTCTACACTATAGAGCGGGGCCTCATTCTCCCGAGCGGTTGCCGGGTGAGGTGGGGTCGTCACCCACACAAAGCTGGGTGAGTATCACTATGAGGAAATGCCTCTGTGTGATGTAGCTATTATGCTTCCTGTTTTAGTAATGCGGAATATAAATTGTTCACGCTTGTGTGTTGATCTGAGCGGTGTATGTGTATTCATGCGGATGTATGTAGGTGACTATATCCTGTTTTTTCGTGTTATCTTTTGTCTCACGATAGGAAGAAGTTCTTTCTCCCTTCCTCCAGCGAACATTGGAGTGCAAAGTTGCTGGTAGATATGTGACTTCTCATAAGCACATTGTTTTGTTCCTCATATAACAAATTATTGTCAGTTGCAGTAGCAAGTTTATATACTAGGTCCTGAAGAAAGCCGGGGTAGTTCCCCTACAGGCTGAAACATGTCGACCACCTTGCTTAGCGCCATATGGTAGTATCCACTCTCAACTACCCGGCGTGTTTTTAAACCTTTGACACATAGACCTCTATTTTGAAAATGTCTTAAGTCTTAGTAGTCAATTTTATTCACTATGATTATTTTGAGCACTGCACTTCATTAACACTATTATATTGAGGAACGATGTATATAGAGTTCCTATGCTATCCTGGCACTGAATGGTCGGGATAGGGTTTGAATACTCATCAACTCCCAAATGATGAAATTCCACCAACTCGGTGGGCTGATGGGATTTATTCAAACCTTTGTAACTCAACAGTCTCTGGTTTCATCAACATCTATATCCAATTGCTTCACAGTCGCTTGTTCAGACACACACCACTTCCAGACTTGGTCTACTCTTTTGTTGTCATGTACTAATAAATATGGGGAGTGAGTAGACAGGTCGTTAAACAATCCCCTCGACCCTCCACACCTGTGTTTTTTGAGTAGCTATTCAAAACACACAAATGAATTCATTTATATTCTATGTGTTAATTTGTTTTCGCTTACTTTCCATGTACCGCGATAAATGGGGGGTCTGAATGAGACGGGAACCATCTTGGAAGTCCTTTCTGCGCATGTCCATATCGCAGAAGGAAGACAGCCTTGAGCAGTGGAACTCAGCCAGCTGGCAGCCACAGTCAAGAGGCTCCTGAGAAAGTGACCTGCGACCCAGCAGGATGGAGCTAAAATGTTCTTCACTTGTTACAATTGTTATTTTCTATTGTATTCTGCAAATTTATCTCATGGGAACCCCAAACTTGCTAGGCGGTTCCCAAATATGTAAATGTGGGCTTGTAGAAGTTTGTTCTGATTGGTGTGCTAACCTATCCTACTTGGGGACCAATCGAAATTGGGGATTCTGACACTTTGCAACATTGGGGGGTGGTACACTGACCCAAAAACAGTATAACTAGCCTAGGTTCAGCTAGAGAAAGTGTCCGACTTGTCTGAATAGCTGACCTGTCACTGACCCAACGCACTCAATAGGTAACTGAAGCTACAGAGCGCTGCGGAGCACTCTGTCCGAATTTGACCATAGACTCAAAGGTTTTACTAAACCTTAAGTGCTGGCGGAGCACTTTGCTGGGGAATTCGCTAACCCAATCGGGGTTCTGACTGTTAACTGCAGAGAGGGTGGAGCGCAGGCGTTGCTTCCAAACTGCGGGTGCTGGTCGTGCCTTGGTGGTACTGTCCTGATCCTAATCTGGTTTTCCTGTCCTGTCCTGGGGTGTCCATTCTGCACCTGCTGTCCCATTGATGACTGTCCTTCCGTGGGGTATTTCCTGTCCTTGACTGATCCGTGGCCAGGGTTGGTTTTCACACCATTCTAGGTAAATATATTACTGAGAACTCTATACTGCACCTTTCTATTTTTCTGTCTTTGCTTCAATAAAGACATACCTTTGCACACGTAAATTTCCATGCTGCCCGCAATCTACTATATGAAAAGCCATTGCATTTTATTTTCATAGCATGTTCCTATGTTACCCTACCTTTTAGAGCACAAACACCCTATACTGGTTACGAATTATAAATGTGGTTTGCAATTTCTCCTACAATCTAATTTTGAAGTAATGATGTTAGAATTATAGCATGTTCCACTTTTCGCCCGTCCTATAGATGTATAGGATTCCTAATTTCCAAATCATTCTCATGAAGCACGTCCCTATAGTATAAGTCTAGTACGTGCATAAGCTTGCTCATTTATAGATGTTTATTCTTGAGTTTCATTTTTAAATTATACTTAGCGTATTTCCCTGTCTCACTATTTAATAACCTTAAATGATTGCCCTTATATTTTTTCTCTATAGTTATGTGATTTTCGTTATCTTGATTATCGATTGCCTTTTGATTGTAAACCTAATGATTTCCGAAACTGATTTCTAGATAAAACCTTTAGAACTTCCAGTTGTCTGTGATCATTTAATGCCGAAGTACTATATCGTTGGGGTTGTATTATTGCCTGCCTTCTTTCACAGCTAGCTCCCTGATCCATTGTGGTCATAGGTACCCGTAATGGTGGATTGGTAAGTCGGGTACACTAGAACTAAATAGGAAGGAATCAGGGTTGCTGGTGGAGATTTGTAAGGTCGCCTGATTAATGTATATGGTGAATTGAAATTAATGGGCCCGAGAACTATATGGTGAAATTGTTGGTCGGGTGACCTACAATCTCTATCAGTAATTTTCTGGTAGCAGAGGTAATGGTTAGGGACTAGTTAAAGTTAGGTAGGACTAGTAAAGCTAGACAAGTTGGATGCTGCTAGTTGAGAAATTATTGCTGCTAGAACAAACGTTGATGCTGCTACAAGGGTAAGCAGTTCATGTGATTTGATCACTCACGTGAAATGTTTGCACTGAAATTGTTTTCCTATTATTGTACTGATACATGTATTAACCCATTTGTTAGTTACTGTTACATGTTTGTTGGGAATCCCCGGGGAATTGAATAGCGAGTGGTGAAGAGAATCCACTTGCTTTGAGGTCACTGACTTAAGGAAAGTTGGTGCAGGTTAGGTAGAACTGGAAGCACTAACTAGGGTTTTTCTGAATGAATAGTTGAATAAATGATAGCAACGAGTTTACTGGCAAAACTTCTATTGTGATATAACCTAGTAGGGGTCGCACCGGAAGGAGTAGCAGGTTCATCGGAGCTTGGGTGATAGCAAAGGGGTTCGCTGGTGAAACTTTAGACTTAGTATATATCCTGAAAGGAAGTGGATGAGTCAAAGAAGTAGCAGGTTCCTTAATGCTTGAGTGAAGGGTAGGCAGAAGAGATCTATCCGTAGTGTGTGAAAAGTAAATGGAAGTAGTTTACTTGCAGTGAAACAGATTTTTTACTGTCTAGACACTTGAGTACAGTGGCGAATGTGTATTCGTTGTTAAATAACCAAGCACTAGCACTTTAGAAAGAAAGAAAGTTTCCGTTACCTTGTGAAGGAGGGAGTCAGTTGCGAGGCTGCTCTGACGTCACTCCGTACCGCGCTGGGATTGGTAGACGCAGCGGGTGTGTAGCGGAGCCGGAATTGTAAAGGAGGGGTGAGTGCCGAAGCGTGAGAACTGTCTCACGAAAAGGCCGCGCACCCATTGGTCGAAATTATTTGAAACCGTGCATTTCATTGGTTGCATGAAAATAAAAGACGCACTTGGATTGGAAGTGATTTTGTAAACAAAAGTCACTCGTAGGAATCGTATGTGGCATTCGTATAGACCGCATACCAGACCTGATCCTCGGTGTATGGGGTTTGAGAACGATCAGTGGAAAGGTCATAAAACAGACATTATGTATGGAAATAAGAGAAAATTGTCTCTTGTAAACAAAGTGAAGAATTATTTCAAGAAAGACAAACCTATTAGAACTCGAGAAGGTGTTGTCATTCCGCCACCGAATACTCCCGCATCTTTCATGATGTTTGATAAAGGGTACCACTCGTGTGTATGGTTGGAAAATTGGGCAGAATACACAAAAGATGACGGAGTATTGGCTTTTCCGTTAGAGGGTACATTCAATGGCAGGATTTTATTTAATTTGAGAACCCGAATGAATGATTTACATCCCAGACCTAGATTAATGCAGTACGAAGCATTAGAGGAATGGGAGATTGTGGCTTTTGAGAGAGACAAGCCCCGCATGGATAAAGGTTTAACAAAATGGTATCCGAAACTGAAACAAGAGACCCAAGACAAAAAGATGAAACAATGGAGACAGAATATGATTGTAGAAGGACTGTTTCCAATGATGCCAGTGGGTGGTCCTCCTGGGGGGGAAAAGAAAACAGAAAAGTGTAAACATTGGGTGCCCATTGGAGAGTCGGATGATGAATTATTAGATGACCTGTTTATGAGAAGTCCGCCTCCTTACAATGAAAGAAATAGACCTTCCAGTGAAGGGGATAATTCCCGAAGACCTCCTCTCCAGGATGAGGCCAGATCTGCAAGTGCAGGAGGGGGTTGCCATATACCTCCCTATACCAAGAATTTAGGACCCGTAGATACGAGAGATATTTACCCAAGAATACCCGCTAGTGGAGAGGCGAGATACTCACGTGAACGAGACTTTTGCTCTAGACCTCCCTACGAAGGTGGGGCGAGACCCTCAAGTTCAGGAATGCCGTTCTCCCAACCTCAAGGTGAGGAAGAACCAAGATCCCTAAGTATAGGAAGTTTGTTCCCAAGACCTAATTATGGTGAAGGACCTCGTATGACGCACCCAACTGCCCCAACATTGACTCCGCAAATAGTGCCTGAAATAAGCCTGGATAGGCTACTGCAGGAAAGAGAGCGAGAGGCTCTAGCTCAACAGAGAACTGAGATAATTCAGAAAATCTCCCAGTTAAATACAAGCCCTGACGCTTTGACAATCCTAGTAACTATTGGACCAGTGGTTCCGTTATATGGGGACCGACAAGGGAGTCCAAAGACTCCAGTTATTACCCCCGTTATAGCGCCGCCAAGACCAGAACCCTTAATCGTAGATGACCAGACAAGTGAGTGTGAGTCTGAGGTCTCGCTAATGGATCTGCCCATTAGGGACACAGGGAAAAGGATGCAGAAAAGACATAATCCTTTCAACACGAGGGAGATTCAAATGGAATCGACTTCGGGTACTAAGAGTGTCACGTTGGTGACTCCTGAAGTAATCGAAAGATGGAGTCAAGAATTAGAAAAACAAACTCCACAGACGAAAACTTTAGATCTCTACAAATTGAGATTAGAAATAGAAGAACTAATGGCAGGAAACGTAGGATTAGACCGATTAAATACCTATTCTGAGGAAGAGCTGCTGTTTATTTGCAAAAGTCTTACCCGAAATGCCAGAGTACTCCATGAAAAGCTAACAGACACTGCAGCTAGCATGGGAATAGATATTTCAAAATCAAAACCTTTGCAAAAACCGTACAGAGAAGATTTCTCAGACAAAGATTTGGAAAACCTGAATGTGTCAGGGAAAAAGGCCCAGGTCAAAGAATTATTGACAGTACTGCAGAAATGGGGAGATGTAGAAAGATAGAAAGCCAGATGGGCCAAGAAGAAAGATGAGGCCAGGTCTAAACAAGTAACTCCTGAATTTGTTCTAAAAGAGGCTGACAAACCAGAGCAGTTGTACCCTATGCGAGAAGTGCCAGGTGGAAAATATGTGGCCCTGGTCCAGACAAGATATTGTGTCCTTTTCAAATGATTTCCCGAAATTGCGAGAAAAACCGGCGGACTGGTACAGACAGGTGGAAAGGTTTGTAAAGGTGCAAAAATGTCTATGGAAAGACTTGGATGGGTTCTTTGACATTGTGGTCCCTGTAGATTTATGGACCGAGTGTAAAATAGCCATAGCTGGGCCTAGTGAGGAATACCCGAGGGACTCTAAAACAGGAGAACCCTCTAAGGAAGTGATGAAAAAATATGATCAGGTAATTCAACATCTGAAGCAAAAGGTGCCAGCAAAGGAAACTGATTGGACCAAGATAGATAGAACCACGCAGGAAAGGGATGAGACTGTACACTCCTTTTATGAAAGACTGTTACAGGTGTTTAAAACGTACAGTGGAATATATAACATCGAGATGAAGGATATGACCCATTTCATTTACAGGTTTGTAAACGGCTTAAGACCTGAAATTTGCCAGTGGATCAAAGATAATAAAATTTGTTGGCAGTCTAAGAAAATGGATGAGGTCCTATGGTACGCCAAGTACTGTGAGGATGAGATGGCAGAAAAGCGTAAGGCTTTGAAGGAGAAGGTCATGTGGGCACAAGTAAAATTAGCTGAGCAACAGGAAAAACAATTAAATAAAATGAATAAGAACACCCAAAATCAAGGTTCTGGGGGTGGAGGGAAGCCCAAAGTAAAAATTAGCAGAGAGGAAGCTAAAAAGAAATTTCCCTGCCACCAGTGCGGAGAAATCGGGCACTGGAGAGATGAGTGTCCATATTTACAGAATGATAATACCCAAAACCCTGATTTAATTTCACAGACGCAGAATGAAAAATCAAGAAAGACCCAGCATCAGGTAAAGGCAAGTCAATTGCCCCGGGCGCCAAAACCGAATTATAAGGGAAAGTCGCCACAGGGTGATGACATAGAGATCTGGGGAGGCAATGAGAATAGAAATGCAGCAACTTCGCAGTTTTTGTTGAGTGACACTTTTCTCTGCGACGATCAATACTGACGGGGCCTGAGAGGGGAGGACGAGGAGTGCGTACTTGGCGCCTCCTTGCCGGTAGACCAGTCAGGGCCATACATTGAAGGAAAGGTTGATGGAAATGATGTCACCTTTCTATTGGACACTGGTGCTACCCGTTCTACTGTGAGAACAGCGGACGTTCCAAACCTACCCCTCTCGGGAGAAGCAATTCAAGTAGTAGGTGTGTCTAATCAATTGATTAATACCCCAGTTACTGAGCCCATGGAAATCACAATAGGGAACTTTAAAGAAATGCATAGATTTGTCGTTTGTGACACCAGTCCAGTAAACTTACTAGGACGTGATTTGTTGTGCAAAATGAACTGTACTATCTTTTGCACCCCAAAGGGCGTCGAAATTCAAACCCCAGACGAAGATGGCATATACAAATTAATGTTAATCAGACCTGACGCAGAAATTAAACGAATGACTATACAAGATTTACCCGAAGAAATCCAAAAGACAGTGAAACCAGAAGTATGGGACTTTACAGGAAAGGATGTAGGATTAATGGCCAATGTAGACCCAATACAGATATCCATGAAAGAAAATGCAGTTTACCCCAATACCAAGCCATATAAAATGAGTGCTGAAGTAAGAGCAGGAGTTGCCATCGAAATACAGAAATTGCTAGAAGCCAACATCATACAAGAAGTGGTGAGTAGTCTGTGTAATTCCCCCATAATTGGAATTAAGAAGCCTAGTGGCAAGTACAGAGTAGTGCAGGACCTGAGAAAGATAAACAAGATCGTTGTTCCTTGTTGTCCTATTGTCCCGAACCCCGCAGTGATCCTGTATCAGATCCCCTGGGATGCTGAGTGGTTCACTGTGATTGACTTGTGTCACGCATTCTTTTCGATCCCATTGCATCCAGACAGCAAATTTCTTTTCTCATTTGCTTTCAACAATCACGTGTATGTTTGGAATCGTGTCCCCCAGGGGTACACAGAAAGCCCCTCGATCTTTAATCAGATTCTGAAAAAGTGCCTTGGATCCTTAGTTTTACCTGGAAACTCTGTTTTGGTGCAATATATAGACGACCTCTTGGTGGCGTCTAAAAGTCATAGAGATTGTGTGATTGACACCAAAGCTTTACTGAATCACCTAGGTGAAAAGGGACATAAAGTGGCTCCTGAAAAATTGCAGTTCTGTTCAAAGTCAGTGAAATATCTGGGGCACCAGATAGAAAAAGGAATCAGAAAAGTAACCTCAGAGAGAGTCAGAATAATTCAAAAGATGCAGTTACCTCGTACTCAGAAAGAAGTCAGAATGTTCCTTGGGATGGTAGGTTACTGCAGGCAATGGATTGTGGGATTCGCAGTCCTGGCAAAGCCTTTAATAAAAATGACAAAGAAAGGAGCGAAGGACCCAGTGGAATGGGATGATGAAATCTTAACAGCATTTACTAAATTTGAGATTGCCTGTGTACAGCCCCTGCTTTAGGGATGCCTGACTATTCCAAAGAGTTTGCACTATTCTGTGACACACGAGACAACTGTGCATTGTCAGTCTTAACTCAGGAGCATGGGTTGACTAGACGTCCAGTGGCATATTTCTCTGCCACTTTGGATCCAGTGGCTGCTGGATTACCTGGGTGTCTGAAAGCAGTAGCTGCAACTTGCACGAGTTTAGAACAGAGTGAATCCATTGTTATGGGACATCCTGTAACTGTGTATGTTCCACATACAGTTGTAATTTTGCTGACCCGAACCAAGACTCAGTATCTCACCCCTAGTCGGCTGACTAAATACGAGAGGATTCTCGTGGGTGCTGCAAATGTAGTCATTACTCGGTGTAATATCCTGAATCCAGCCACCCTACTCCCTGACTCAATGATTGTAGAAGCCGAGGGAGAGAACGAGCATGACTGCATTGATCTGACAGAGGTCAGTACTAAACCCCGCCCAGACATTAAGGAAACACCTTTGCCTGTAAACGATGAGGAGTTTTTTGTGGATGGCTCATGTATGAGACACGAACTTATGGGCCTAGGTGCTGCCTATGCTGTAGTCACTTTAAACAGCATTAAAGAAGCATCCTGTTTATTTGGAGTGAAGTCTGCACAAGTAGCCGAATTGATTGCATTGATGAGAGCCTGTAAAATTGGGAAAAACAAAAGAATAACAGTGTATACTGACAGTCAGTACTGTTATGGGGTTGTGCATGACTTTGGCCAATTGTGGCTACAAAGAGAATTTTTGACTTCATCAGGTACTCCCATTCGAAATGGAAGGGTTGTACAAGATTTACTAGAGGCAATCCAATTACCAAAAGAATTGGCAGTGGTCAAATGTGCTGCTCATAAAAAGGGCCTTGACCACGTATCTTTGGGAAATAATTTTGCTGATGAAGTGGCAAAACATTGTGTCAGAAATTGCATGTCTATAAATGTTAAACTGGGAGGACTTGGAAACAGCTGCCAACTTATGGTGTTTGAAGAAGTGCCTACCTGGGATGAGGTGAGAGATTGGCAGCATGCTGTGCCATCGAAAGAGAAAGAGAAGTGGAGGAAACTTGGTTGTGGTCCAAGAAGTGAGGATGGTGTCATTGTGGGCCCAAATGGTATGCCTGTGTTACCTAGATATCTGCTTGCGGCTATGGCAAGACTGATACATGGAGGTTCACACATGGGTAGGGATGCCATGGTTCTGGTTTTCCAGCAAACCTGGTACAATCCAAAGTTCAGGAAGGTAGCAGAGTCACTCTGCCAGACAGAGGTGCTTGACATGTCAGCAGTTCAACGCTGGCAAAAGAACAGTAGTTGAACTGGGGAAAATTGGGAAATCAGGGGGTCCCTTTGTGAGAATACAGATTGACTTCATCACCATGCCTCGTTGTGAGGGAAAGAGATATGTCCTTGTCATTGTCTGCCTATTTTCCAAATGGGTGGAAGCCTACCCTGTCAAACAAAGTGACGCCATAACAGTAGCCAAATTGTTACTACGAGAATTGATACCTAGGTTCGGGGTTCCAGTCACTATTGAATCAGATAGAGGCAAACATTTTCAGAATGAGGTAATCGATCAGCTCTGTAAAGCATTCCAGATCACCCAAAACCTGCACTGTGCATATCGTCCAGAGGCTTCTGGAGTGGTAGAGCAAATAAATGGCACTATAAAATCGAGGTTGGCAAAGATGTGTGACTCTACTGGCTTGTATAAAAAGAGGGGGACCCTGTTGTTACCACACAATGGTTTGTTGTCTGTATGCCACCATATATTCAAGAGACCCTTACAATATTCAACCACACCAATTATTCCATATGCTAAAATAAACAGCAAAAAACTTTTTATGCATTTATATCATTTATTTCCTTTTTGCTTAAAATTGTACTAAACAATTACAGTGCCTATTTTAAAAAAATGTATTTAAACATTGCTTATATACATGTACATCATTTATTGAGTGATACAGTTGATACCAAAAACAGTTAAAAAACAAAGTTTGTAAATAAACAAAGTGTCTAATTAGAAGTAATTAAAAACAGGTTGTCACAAGGGACAGGTAAAAACCAAGTTGTCGACGCAGCGTTTCGGTATTTTAAAAATTGACACCTTCTTCAGGACAGGGTTCTATTTAATAAAAAAAACATGAAATTAGACTCCATCATTGTTTGACACCTTATTAACATATTTATACCTCTCACTATACAGTTGGTACACAACATCATTTACTTAGCTAGACTAATTAACTCATATTCCACACATATTTTTACAGGCACATTCTTTTAAGTGGTTTTATGGATCCTTGAGTTATATGGGGTCAGTCAACATATCTACATCATCTAGAGATTTCTAAAAAAAGAATAGTGTTTCCTGAAGCTATACAGGGCGTGGGTCAATTTATACATTTGTTTCCCCATTCGCATACCTTATTAGGTTGAAGCGTTTTACTTAGCATTCAGCTCTGGAGATCTGTTTTCAATTCAAGAGATTACCCAATCGGTATTCAGGATGCTTATTTGTTCATTTAGTTGAGCATCTTTGGCAAAAGGATCCTCTCTGTGGATTGGATCATTCATTATATTTAGGTCATGATTCTAAATGTTTATATACTTTCTTCAGCTTCTGTGATACGGTATAAATAGAAGGTCCATTCATTTTACCTTTTTTTTAGAGATCTAACTCCTGCAGTGGAGGACAAGGGGGCCACCGTAATGTAAAGTTGGGTCTATGTTCTCCCCGTGGTCTATGTTTTTTTAAAAAGAATTCAAAAGAGAAAGGAAAAGAACCCATCAGTTTATTTTCTTTTTTTCTTCCATCTCTCAGCTGTACTGTATCTTAACCTTTCCTGTTTAAAGACACTTACCCTTAACATCAGGGGTTATATTTTCAAGGCTGCACGTGACTGGATTATCACTGTGTCCCTTGCTTTGGCGGTATTCCTCAATTTACCGTTTCTGAAATAAATTAGATTTTTACATTATTTTACATGCCCTGGGTTCTATTGGGTATAGATGTTTAGGTCACTTTAAACGTCTATGGTTTGTTTATAACCCAGTGTTTTAGACAATCGTTTTTTATCATTTTCCGTTGTCCCCGTTAGGTTACATAGATTTACTGATGTTTAAGGAAATCATTCACTATATTCCTAGCCCGCTTTAGTTTTGCTATAAAAACATTCTATTTGCCCTTTTGGATAATTGCGCTGCTAACCAGGTAGCGTCTTCACAACGGCATGCTCATTGTGACTAGACCGTCACTCGTAGCCCATTCTTTACTTTTGCTCATGCCGGGGGGACCTCAGCGACTATTAGCTGTTGCTCCTCGTTTCCACCCGCATCCTAACTCGTTTTACATCAAGTGAGGGAGCCGCCTAGTTATCGCTCTTACCTTTGTTATAGGATTCGGCCTCCCTGCTCCGCATGTCCTCCGTCCGTTCAGTTTCTCGGTCCATTAGGGTTTGACAGTTACGTTTTTATCCTTATGCGCTGCGCGCGCATTTCTCTACTCTCGCGATTTTGATAGATTAGCCTGTTCCGGCGTTTCAATTACGCGACACGGACGGCGGACTACTCGTGTAGTTTTCTCCACATTTTCCTTGGAACTACTGTTGTAGTTTCCCCATTATTTCCGGTTCGGTTCCAAAAGGGCAAATAGAATGTTTTTATAGCAAAACTAAAGCGGGCTAGGAATATAGTGAATGATTTCCTTAAACATCAGTAAATCTATGTAAACTAACGGGGACAACGGAAAATGATAAAAAACGATTGTCTAAAACACTGGGTTATAAACAAACCATAGACGTTTAAAGTGACCTAAACATCTATACCCAATAGAACCCAGGGCATGTAAAATAATGTAAAAATCTAATTTATTTCAGAAACGGTAAATTGAGGAATACCGCCAAAGCAAGGGACACAGTGATAATCCAGTCACGTGCAGCCTTGAAAATATAACCCCTGATGTTAAGGATAAGTGTCTTTAAACAGGAAAGGTTAAGATACAGTACAGCTGAGAGATGGAAGAAAAAAAGAAAATAAACTGATGGGTTCTTTTCCTTTCTCTTTTGAATTCTTTTTAAAAAAACATAGACCACGGGGAGAACATAGACCCAACTTTACATTACGGTGGCCCCCTTGTCCTCCACTGCAGGAGTTAGATCTCTAAAAAAAAGGTAAAATGAATGGACCTTCTATTTATACCGTATCACAGAAGCTGAAGAAAGTATATAAACATTTAGAATCATGACCTAAATATAATGAATGATCCAATCCACAGAGAGGATCCTTTTGCCAAAGATGCTCAACTAAATGAACAAATAAGCATCCTGAATACCGATTGGGTAATCTCTTGAATTGAAAACAGATCTCCAGAGCTGAATGCTAAGTAAAACGCTTCAACCTAATAAGGTATGCGAATGGGGAAACAAATGTATAAATTGACCCACGCCCTGTATAGCTTCAGGAAACACTATTCTTTTTTTAGAAATCTCTAGATGATGTAGATATGTTGACTGACCCCATATAACTCAAGGATCCATAAAACCACTTAAAAGAATGTGCCTGTAAAAATATGTGTGGAATATGAGTTAATTAGTCTAGCTAAGTAAATGATGTTGTGTACCAACTGTATAGTGAGAGGTATAAATATGTTAATAAGGTGTCAAACAATGATGGAGTCTAATTTCATGTTTTTTTTATTAAATAGAACCCTGTCCTGAAGAAGGTGTCAATTTTTAAAATACCGAAACGCTGCGTCGACAACTTGGTTTTTACCTGTCCCTTGTGACAACCTGTTTTTAATTACTTCTAATTAGACACTTTGTTTATTTACAAACTTTGTTTTTTAACTGTTTTTGGTATCAACTGTATCACTCAATAAATGATGTACATGTATATAAGCAATGTTTAAATACATTTTTTTAAAATAGGCACTGTAATTGTTTAGTACAATTTTAAGCAAAAAGGAAATAAATGATATAAATGCATAAAAAGTTTTTTGCTGTTTATTTTAGCATATGGAATAATTGGTGTGGTTGAATATTGTAAGGGTCTCTTGAATATATGGTGGCATACAGACAACAAACCATTGTGTGGTAACAACAGGGTCCCCCCCTTTTTATACTGATTACTCCTTGTCCCTAAACAGAATTGTGAGGAGACCTCCCTTTTTTCATAAACTCTACTGGCTTGAACTGGATAAATGCCTTGCCTCTTGTTCTGATGGGACTCAGAAGTATTCCAGACCGAAAAACAGGCCTGAGCCCGCATGAAATCCTGATGGGAAGAGTGATGAGACAAGCATGGGTACCAGGATACAAACTGTTAAACATTACTGATGATTTGGTACTTGAGTTCTGCAAGCAACTAGGTGACCAAGTGCGTTCTATCTCTCGCCAGATTGGGGAAGACGCCGTCGCCAATCCAACAACTCCAGTCCACAAATTGGTTCCTGGCGACTGGGTTAGAATCAAGAAACATACTCGTTCGAGTTGCCTTGCACCGAGGTGGGGAGAAAAACGCCAAATCATACTGGTGACCACGACAGCGGTGAAGTGTGCAGGCGTTCCCAAGTGGATCCATGCCAGCAATACCCAGAAGGTAATTCCAGACAAGGAACCTGGAGCTGAAGGTTGTCCAGCTGAGGGGTCTGCAGACGTTGGTCCTGAGGTAGCTGATGACGAACAGCCGAGCCCCAGCCAAGAGGATTGGATACCCATAATCGACCTAACTGAAGACCCAGTCAGAACAAGAGAGCGAATCTACGAAGATAGAGAGTGGAATAGAGAGGACGAGATAGGCACAGGCGAAGACCCTCAGATTATTGAGATTCACGTCAAATCTGAGGACGAAGAGGAAGGTCAGACAGGGACAGAGCAAGTAATCGACACACCTCCACTAACTCCTGAAATTGAAAGGGGTCAGACTAGAACTAGTGTAAAAGTTCGAGCAGAAGAAAATCAAGGGATCAAAGTGCTTGAACAGGATCAGATAGAATTAGAAGAACGTGTTCAGGACACAGAAACAGAGACATTCGAAAACCAAAACCAAAATTCACCTGAACCAGGCCAGCTTAGCAACCAGGCAGAAGAAATAGATACAAGACCTGGGACTAGTCAGACAGGAAGGGAAGAAACAGAAACAGAAGTGCCACAAACAAACGAGAATAAAAGAGCATTAGAAGAAAGCCAAATCACAGTGCCAGCTAAAAGACTCAAGAAAAAGAAAAATATCGAACCAAGATATATTAAGAGACTGAGACTAAGAATAAAAACAGTAGAAGAGAAACTTGCAGAAAGAAGGAAAAGTCCTCGTAACACCGAGCAAACTGAAGAAAGCTCCAAAAGAAGGAGTGATCGAATAAAAAGACTGAACGAAAAATACCAAGATCCTGAATGGACCTATTTAATTTTGGAGGATTTTGAGGATCTTGATATAACTGACGAAAGTGACGGAGAACCGATTGCTGATCAGTCTGCGGAAGAAGAAGACGAACTAACCTGAAGTTGCGCAGAGAAAGCTATCTGTGTAAAGTTACAAAGAGGGGTTGAAAACTTCTTCTGAGCAAATGTCTGATTCAAGTGTGAATAGAAGGCCTAGACGCAGTTGTTGTAAAACATGCTGCCAAGTATGTTTATGTAGTGTAGCAATAGTACTGATCCTTTGGATAGGACTAACTGTAACCCTTCCTTCCCTGATGAGTAAAAACCCAAGTTTGTACCCGAATAATAACTTACCTGACGACACTGTAGAAACACATACTAAGAATGCACCACGAAGAATAGACACCTTGGACAAAACACTGAGCCTGAAACAAAGACAGTTAACTTTAGAAGCACCAGATGAGGAAGCATTACACTTCAATAAAATTAAGAACAAGACTCATTTAAACGTTTTCGCTAACCTATTATTGCATTATGTAGAGACCATGGAAATAGACGACTGTTATGTCTGCATGAAGCTACCTACTTCTGTAGCTGAAGGCGTGACTTATCATCATTTGCCCTTGACTTATGGAATTTCCTGTAGTATACTGACTAGCTTATTTTACAAAAGAGGACCTTTACAGTATCTCTATTCAAATCATGACGTGACTTTTTCTGAACTTCCTGTTCAAAGAACTCTAAACCCTATAAAGACAACTAGAAACGTAGCTAAGTTCATGAGTGATTATTTTCTAACAGTAGGAAAAATTAACATAGATGATGCACATAAAAATAACCTGACCTGTTCTTTACATGAAAAGGAAAAGGAGTTTCTGGACATGGTAGAGAAAAGAAGAGAGAGTTTTCAAAAGAAAGCCAAAGACAGGAACCATAAAGTTCCTAAATGGGCCGAAAATATAGAAAGTACCTCAGATGGTGGAGCTACTGCTGCTATGCTCCTTGACTTTGAGAAAAGGGGAAAACTCTGTCTTAAAAGGGAAATGACTAGTTATTATAACAATGTTTTCATCGGTTCCAGTGAGTGCGAACATAATTACAAGGTAATTGGGGGTTGGGGTTTCAAAGATGGGACAGAGCCTGTGTTTCCTGGAATCTATTTTATTTGTGGGAACAAGGCTTACTTCAAATTGCCCGACCATTGGTACGGAAGTTGCTACTTTGGTATTGTCTTCCCAAAGATATACCATGTGGAAAAAATCACTGGAAGCAATGAAGAAACTAACCCATTAGTACGCAATAGGAGAGAAACTGCTGGAGAAATTGTAGGAGATATTTTTAGCGCAATAATACCTGCAGTGGGAGTGGTTCTGAACTCAAACAAACTTTGCAAATTGTCTACAGTAGTAGATCGGTTATCTACCGACACTGCTGGGGGTTTCCTGATGGTCAATACCGAAATGGTTGCGATCAGATCAATGGTTTTGCAGAACAGACTTGCGCTTGACACCTTATTAGCAAAAGAGGGCGGAGTCTGCAGAATGTTCAAAACGCAACACTGTTGCACTTACATACCTGACAAAAGTGTCGGAATTCAAAGGTATGTGAGGAACATTACAAATTTGGAGAAAGAACTTAAACCACTGGAGGTTGACAGTGCCTGGAAAAGACTCACTGATGGTCTCTCTGCTGTAGGACATTGGTTTGCCCAATTAGGTAGAAGTTTGTTGTTTAAAGTACTGATGCCAATTGCCATAATAGGTGTCATCCTATTCCTTATATTTGTCTGTTGCAAATGTCGTAAACACACCAAAAGATACACTGTAAATAAGAGAGGTGTGAAACGAAATGTGGATGAACTTGAATTGGAAGAACTGAATAATCAGATTTACAAAAGGGTGAAAAATTCTCACCCTAACAAAGATGTGAAAGAAAAATTGAATCGAATGCTGGAAGAGATGGAGATGAACAAAGTGTGAGAAAAGTTGGCATCTGGTTCCTTTAGTTTGTGATGATAGTAAATATCATCAAAGAGGGGATTGATGAAGCAAGATTTCACATATTATGTGACTTGCTTGAATTCATGAACCTCGAATAACATGTAACACAATAATTCAACTTGTGTGTTTTACTAATTTTCTATTATTTTAGATGTGCGTGTATGTTAGTGATGCTTGCCTATGTGTTTTACTAATACGAATAACCCTTGTCTATAAAATGGCCGCCGCTTGGGGATTTTCTACTGCGCATGCGTTAGTCACACTCACGTGACGTGACGTAGTTGCAGTTCTGGTGGGAAAATGTGCGCATGCGTACTTACCTTTAAAATGGCTGTATGTGTCTTAACGTGGTGAAGCTTGCGCAAATGCTCTCGTGTTATTGTTTGTTGCACTAATCCATAAATGCATAGTATATTTTTTATAAGTAAGAAATGAAGTAGCTATTCAAAACACACAAATGAATTCATTTATATTCTATGTGTTAATTTGTTTTCGCTTACTTTCCATGTACCGCGATAAATGGGGGGTCTGAATGAGACGGGAACCATCTTGGAAGTCCTTTCTGCGCATGTCCATATCGCAGAAGGAAGACAGCCTTGAGCAGTGGAACTCAGCCAGCTGGCAGCCACAGTCAAGAGGCTCCTGAGAAAGTGACCTGCGACCCAGCAGGATGGAGCTAAAATGTTCTTCACTTGTTACAATTGTTATTTTCTATTGTATTCTGCAAATTTATCTCATGGGAACCCCAAACTTGCTAGGCGGTTCCCAAAAATGTAAATGTGGGCTTGTAGAAGTTTGTTCTGATTGGTGTGCTAACCTATCCTACTTGGGGACCAATCGAAATTGGGGATTCTGACACTTTGCAACATTGGGGGGTGGTACACTGACCCAAAAACAGTATAACTAGCCTAGGTTCAGCTAGAGAAATTGTCCGACTTGTCTGAATAGCTGACCTGTCACTGACCCAACGCACTCAATAGGTAACTGAAGCTACAGAGCGCTGCGGAGCACTCTGTCCGAATTTGACCATAGACTCAAAGGTTTTACTAAACCTTAAGTGCTGGCGGAGCACTTTGCTTGGCAATTCGCTAACCCAATCGGGGTTCTGACTGATAACTGCAGAGAGGGTGGAGCGCAGGCGTTGCTTCCAAACTGCGGGTGCTGGTCGTGCCTTGGTGGTCCTGTCCTGATCCTAATCTGGTTTTCCTGTCCTGTCCTGGGGTGTCCATTCTGCACCTGCTGTCCCATTGATGACTGTCCTTCTGTGGGGTATTTCCTGTCCTTGACTGATCCGTGGCCAGGGTTGGTTTTCACATCATTCTAGGTAAATATATTGCTGAGAACTCTATACTGCACCTTTCTATTTTTCTGTCTTTGCTTCAATAAAGACATACCTTTGCACACGTAAATTTCCATGCTGTCCGCAATCTACTATATGAAAAGCCATTGCATTTTATTTTCATAGCATGTTCCTATGTTACCCTACCTTTTAGAGCACATCCACCCTATACTGGTTACGAATTATAAATGTGGTTTGCAATTTCTCCTACAATCTAATTTTGAAATAATGATGTTAGAATTATAGCGTGTTCCACTTTTCGCCCGTCCTATAGATGTATAGGATTCCTAATTTCCAAATCATTCTCATGAAGCACGTCCCTATAGTATAAGTCTAGTACGTGCATAAGCTTCCTCATTTATAGATGTTTATTCTTGAGTTTCATTTTTAAATTCTACTTAGCGTATTTCCCTGTCTCACTATTTAATAACCTTAAATGATTGCCCTTATATTTTTTTCTATAGTTATGTGATTTTCGTTATCTTGATTATCGATTGCCTTTTGATTGTAAACCTAATGATTTCCGAAGCTGATTTCTAGATAAAACCTTTAAAACTTCCAGTTGTCTGTGATCATTTAATGCCGAAGTACTATATCGTTGGGGTTGTATTATTGCCTGCCTTCTTTCACAGCTAGCTCCCTGATCCATTGTGGTCATAGGTACCCGTAACGGTGGATTGGTAAGTCGGGTACACTAGAACTAAATAGGAAGGAATCAGGGATGCTGGTGGAGATTTGTAAGGTCGCCTGATTAATGTATATGGTGAATTGAAATTTATGGGCCCGAGAACTATATGGTGAAATTGTTGGTCGGGTGACCTACGATCTCTATCAAAGGGATGTGATCTAATGTGCTACATTGAAACACGCCATATGTTGAACAAGCTCGAATTAATATTTTGCATGTTTTATCATATTCTTACATGTTCTTTTTTTATGTAATTTAAATCTCAAATATTTTGAAGATTCTGCTTGCGCTTTGGCATTTTAGGATGACCAAAACCACTGGTTCGGCCTTGTCGTGACTGCAGAGCCATTTTAAGACAGCTGCAGAGTGGGCTGTTGCCAGGGCCCACCCTTCCAAGGTTCCTAGCACCTGCCCGCGGGCTAGAAGCAGTGCCAACGGATTAGTGTGATGCCAGAGTTTGCGAGGGTGTGTGCTACTTGTTTAATCGCTTGACTGTGCCTTCCTCTTATGTTCCTGGACACTATGCTGAGACCACTTTTCAAGTAGGCCGTGCTTTCTGATACTCTTGGCAGACCAAGCATTTCATCTAGGCATTGCCCAACCTTCTTCTATTCCTTATTTATCCGGTTCTTGGCAATAATCTCTTTCATCAGTTAGTGTAGATCTCCCATCTGATCTCAACTTCATTCTGTTCTTTAATTCTCTTTGGTGGTGTGCGCTCCCACGGATGTATGACTTTAGCACGCATACTTTTACCACGCATACCATTACCACGCAATTTTTACAACGCAGGACCCTTTACCACGAATACCTTTACAACGCAATACACTACAATGCAAGTACTTTTACAACGCATACCATTACAACGTAAGTATAGGTAAGTATATAATATGTTACAATAATGTAATTATTAATATTTTTTTAAAGTTAATAAATTATTAGTTTAATATTAAATTTTTTAATTAATTATATTAATTTTTATTTATTAATTTGTAAATATGTTAAAAATACCCCTGTACCCCAAAACCCAAACCCAGCCCTGAAACCTAAAAATACCCCTGTACCCCAAAACCCAAACCCAGCCCTGAAACCTAAAAATACCCCTGTACCGCAAAACCCAAACCCAAACCCTGAACCCTAAAAATACCCCTGTACCCCAAAACCCAAACCAGCCCTGAAACCTAAAAATACCCCTGTACCCCAAAACCCAAACCCAGCCCTGAACCCTAAAAATACCCCTGTACCCCAAAACCCAAACCCAGCCCTGAACCCTAAAAATACCCCTTTACCCAAAAACTGAAAACCCAGCCCTGAACCCTAAAAATACCCCTTTACCCAAAAACTGAAAACTGACCCTGAACCCTAAAAATACCCCTTTACCCAAAAACTGAAAACTGACCCTGAACCCTAAAAATACCCCTTTACCCAAAAACTGAAAACTGACCCTGAACCCTAAAAATACCCCTTTACCCAAAAACTGAAAACTGACCCTGAACCCTAAAAATACCCCTTTACCCAAAAACTGAAAACTGACCCTGAACCCTAAAAATACCCCTTTACCCAAAAACCCAAACATATAACATTTTAAAAATAATTATATACTTACCAATACTTACGTTGTAATGGTATGCGTTGTAAAGGTAATGCGTTGTAAAATCTTGCGTTGTAATGGTATGCTTGGTAAAAGTTTTTGCGTTGTAAAGGTTTCGTTGTAATGGTAGTGCGTTGTAAAAATTGCGTGGTAAACGTTGCATACCGCGCTCCCACATATGAGATGAAAGTAGCATCTCTGGTGGGTACTATTACACAGTAGTAAGGCCTTCTTGGTGCTGTTAGACTGCAGACAAGTTGCGGGTACCTCAAGTCCTGACATGAGGTGTGAGACTGTCATCAATACCATCTGCTCCGCATTGTTTGTGTACATGCAATTATTGTACAGGTAGAATAGTTTATAGGCTGTCATGAGACATCTGCCCCGTTTAAGCTTCTAAGCTCTCTCAGAGCCCCTCACTAATGTATTTTCTGCACTATCTTGGCTAGGGCAAGCAGTGCAGATCCAGAAGTCAATATATATACAACTCTATAGGGGCATTTGTGACTGACTCTTATATGGGTGTCTAGCCAAAGGGCAGACAGCAGGGACTGGGCCTCTGCCGTGGAGGTTGAGGTCATATGCCACTGATGTCCCGTGGACCAGTCTACTAAGACTCTGCAAACGTGACCAAGTACAACTTCTTCTGCACCGGACACTCAGGTTATTGAGGATGACCAGTCAGCGGCTTCTAAGGGAGACCGCTCAGTACTCAACAATCAACCAACAGACACAACAATGTTGATATCCAGCTCAGTGCTTATCTGCACAAGAATAAAAGTTATTGAATTTCAAAGTTGTACTAATTACTACGCTCTTCAATGAACACATGCAAATCCGTGATCTTGTGTAGGCGCCACACCCACCTCGCTCCCTCTTTGTCCACCCTCCCCGGCGTCCTCCCTGGTTTTGGGTTCCCCCATGAAGAATAATCAGGAGTAACGTGAATCAGTCTCAGGAGAAGTGATTTCATGTGCACCGTTCAGATGTGCTCCTCAGTCCAACTCGCATGGTCAGGGCCTGGCCTAGGTCTATGCGCACACACGGATATTAGAGTGAATGCAGAGCGAAATCAAAAGGAAAGATACTAGATATACACACGGTTGGACATACAGGGCAGCGGAACATGCCTATTTACCATGTGAAGAACATACTGTCCATCGTATTGTCTTAGTTGTCACCAAAATGTCAGAGTGGAAAATAATGCATTGCCAACAAACTGACCTTTATCTGGCACACACACCACTAATGCTTCAAGTCAATATTACAAAACCCAAACCCGCTGATTTTATCATCTTGGAGAGACCGAAAGGCTGTATAACAAAGTGCAATCTTGGGCAAAATCTACGGAGCTATTGTGCTGGAAAATAGCCCAAAGCTGAAAGTACAATGTTTTTTTCAAGTCAAGTCAAGTCAGTTTGTCTTTATTCAATAGTTTGCAATCATAAAAGACACAATACATACATAAAAGTGTCGTAAAAACAGTTAAAACCCTAAAAACATACATTTAATACAGATTTAAACCCACTGTATTGAAATCCTAACTTAACAACAATAGTTAAAATAAAATTGATCAAAAGTAGTTTTTTCTACATTCAATCTCTAGAGGGGAACCAATTTCGATTAGAACACTCTGGCGCTAAATTTGATTCCTCAGCAACCTCCAATTTTTTTCTCCTCAGAGCCCAGGACCAACTCCAAAATTTCGCTACGGCAATAACAATATCTGCGCGCGTATCCATTGTCAGGATACGCATAGCCATCGTACAGGATCTAGTGCCAAGGTTGGAACATAAAGGCTTCAGCCATCTAGAGCGTGGGCCTTTGTAAGCCGGGCATACAGAGAGTGCATGAGTTATTGTCTCTTCCTGAATATGGCAGAAAGGACAATTGGCATTCATGGGCTTATTCCATTTAGCAACGAAAGATCTTAGAGGAAGGGAACCCACTCGGAATTGATGATATAATTTCCTATCACTTTTCTTTGTGATCAAATTCCAGTACGGTTCTGCTTTCGATGCAAACTTATGATCTAAGAAGATACCTGTGAGCGAGGTACTATCCACCGCTGACAGGGTCTTTCTAATGACCATATCCCAATAGAGGATTTTAACATCATTTTTATTGGGAAAAATGTTTCCAATTGGACCATCCCACAATTGTCCAAGCCCCATTTCCTTTAGGTTGTGCTTGATCTTCTGCAACCGTTTAATTTTTGAAGATAGAACAGCACTCCTGATGTGCATTAGTGCACTAGAATACGATGACAATTCAGGGGTGGTCCAGAGCCTCCTCCAATAGGCTAGGGGTCTAAAACCTGCAACCTCATCTAAAGAAATTCAGCCCAGATCTAAACGTAAAGGCTTCATAGGTTTTGATTGTGGAAGGGCAGTCAGGGATCTCAAAAACTTGTTTTGTGATTGTACTAGGGGTAAAATATTTTCGAACCCCCAGAGTTCAGCACTATAAATGATGGAAGCTTTAACTTTCCCATTATAGATATCAACTGCTGGCCCTATGGGTTTTGTATGGGACAATCGATGTTCCTTTAGAAGGACGCCAGCCAGCTGGTTATGCCTTAAAACTATGACATCTAAATGGGAGGCCCAGTTCATCTTCCTACCCATAGTTACCCCTAAATAGGTAAATGTATCGGTCTGTTCCAGTGATACATTATCCATTACTACCCTACCCTTGACACATTTGTGCATGTGCAATACCATGAACTTTGTTTTGTCAGCATTTACCACGAGCTCATGGTCATTGCAAAAAACTACAAATCGGTCAAGGGCACGTTGCAGACCCAACTGAGTTTTGGATAAAATTAACGTGTCGTCTGCAAACATTAGTAAAGGTATCCTTGAACCGGCAAGAGATGGTGCATCTGTAGGAAAACCGGAATAATATGTAATCACCTTGTTTATAAATAGGGAAAATAGGGTGGGGGCAAGGACACACCCTTGCCACACTCCCTTATTAACTGGGAAGGAATCAGTTAATTCGCCCTGCTGCCCCACCTAACTTGCGCATAATTTGCCTTGTGCAATTTAATAACAAAGCCAAGAATTTCCTTAGGCATCCCGGCCTCCTTTAGCGAATCCCACAGCTTGTGGCGGGGTACTAAATCAAATGCTAATTTTAAATCAACAAATGCTGATAAAATCACTGTGGTCCAATAAATCATCGTAAATCTAAAGACTTGATCAATGGTGCTGACATAGGGTCTAAAGCCCGCTTGATAGGTAGTTAAAACACCCTGATCTATAATCCATTCATTAACTCTACCTAGCAAAAGTCTCGCAGCAATTTCTTTAAAATATCTATTAGGCTTATCTGCCTATAATTGCTGGGACTGGCTCAGTCTCCGTTTTTGTATATGGGAATAATTTCCGCCCCTCGCCAAGTTTCCGGTACTGGTGCACCATTGGCTATAGCATTTCCGATAATAAATATATACTCAATCCATAACTTCCTGTCCTTTTTATAGGGGTCTGCAGGGATGCAGTCTGGGCCGGGGGCCCTCCCGGCAGTGACCCTATCTAGCACTCTATTGATCTCTCCTTTACTAAATTGCAAAGCTACCTCGGAAATAACCTCGGGATACTTAATTTGTGTGCTATGAGGGCTAGCAAATTGGCCTTGGAAATACTGAACCCAAAGTTTCTTGTAATTTGCCCTTGCTACTTTCACATCTGAGGGGTCTCCCAACATGATTGCGTTAGAAAGGTGCCAGAACGCAGCTCCACATTCCTCGTTGTACCACTTGGCTCATTTTTTGGGGGGGGCTTATACGGCTTCCTAGCCTTTGTAAGTAAGAGCTTTAGTTTAGCATAATGGTCCTCATGGGCCTTCATAACGTCCTTGGGACCATTACCTTTTATCACCTGCAACCCCATCAATGCTACAGTCTCTTCCGTTGTTAACCTAATCTGCTTTAGAAGATCTTCGTCCTCTAAGACCACTGCCCATTTTAATGTCTTGGGACATGGTAACTTCTCGTATCATTGAAGCAATGTCAACAATTGGGTGAAGCTTTCCCACCCAATATCCCTCTTGAATAGACGTTAATTAATATCAGATCCAACTTGCCCTTAGAGCAGATTTTAATGGGAAGGATGTCTGGACCATCTATGGGTAGTTCCATAGTTTGATAGGAAGACTGTTGCTTTACCGATATTGTGAAACCCCCACTAGGGCTCCTCTTCTTGTTTGCAATTGCTGCTTTAGCGTATGTCAAGTATCCGGGGCGACAAATTGTATCTAATGACCAGGTCTCCTGGAAGATAATAAAGTCAAACCCCTCTACAAAGCAAGACCAATCCGAGGCCATCGCTTTGTTGAGTAAGCCTGCTATATTCCAGGAAATCACAGAAATTGCTGAAAGATGTGGGGTCCCAGAGTCAGCTTGAACTGGTCGCCCAGTCACAGGCTGATTCCTGGCCTCCCTACAAAAAATTATACTTTCTACTTCTAGATCATCGGGGGTGGAATAAGAACAACAAGGTACCTGTGTCGGGGTAGATGGACGTTGTCAATTGCATAGATCTAGGCCGGATAGTGGAGCAAATCTATTGGACAGGGAACCTCCTGGAATCGGTTTACATGTCCATAAGGTACATGGGGCCACCTACCACTCCCCAAACAATTCAAGACGTTGGTAGGGTAATACCCTGGTTTATAAAAGTACCCTAATGGCAGTATAGATACCCGGTCCATATGACTACCAGGCATCCCGCCCAAATTATCAAGCAAAAATGTTGTTACATGCACATTATTGAAATTGACAACAACACAGTCCCCACTTCCTTCCTTCCTGGTTGGTCTGATCCACGGTGTACGTCTAACCATGATTATATGTTTGTGCATGCCCTCGTTTCAAAACCCTGCCTCCCCGAGACAATTATTCAACCAGTGCAAAACTTTACACAATAATTGGTCTGTGGTTTCAGACTGGGTTTCCCGCAGAGACGGAACATTTTTTTAAACTACTACTAAAGGGCTGGATGCTGGAGGCAAGTTAAACATAGGAAGGTTCGTTGAAGTGGCACTGGGTCTCACACTTCTAGATCCCTCCGTTCCATCGATGAAGTTAACTTGAGGGTCCATGGAGCGATTGTTAGAACTCTTATCCCCCTTTGAAGCTGATGCTATCGTATCCCTGCCAACGCACGGGGTAGACACTATGGATTGAGCAAATTCGCTAGATTGATTCCCTGGGTCATCATCAGACCTGTGTGCCTATGCTGGCTTTTTGGGTGGTGCTCCAGATGTGTTTGATGCAATCCCTGGCACATTTAGTTTCATAGCTGTTGTATTTGAAGATTGGGTATCAGGTATGTCTATGGAAGGAACCATACTCCCCTGCTGACTTTTTATGTTTAGGCCTGTTGGCTTTAAATGGATAAGGAGACCCTCAAGAGTAGCAAAACCTGTCTTGACAAAGGTTTCATAGTTAGTCAGTCGCTCCTCTATCCTGGTCAGTCTGTGCGTTATGGGAGTTAACATGACTTTTAATGAGTTCTCAAGTCTCTTCCACATTTTCTGTTCGCAGTTCGAATTGCTTCCACCCATGGAGACGAAATTGGAATCTGAGACTACCTGAGCAGTATCCAATATAGTGCCCTCTTCGGCTATGGCATGGCCAAGGATTTCACTTGACCTCAGGACTTTTGCCCTACAGGGCCTTTGGGGTCCTCCTCTCCGCTTCGTTTTTACTGCCGGATCTTTATTTGTTTGATTAATACTGCTGTTTCTATCTGGAGACCTAGCCTTTGCTCTTGTGGACATGCTGGCTACAACATTCATTTGGGTTGATGGTGAAATTGCAGGATCTTCAATTAAAACAGAGAGGGAAGGTACATCGTTGCTCACCACATTCTGAGTTGGCGGTACAATCAGATTTTCAGTTGGATGGACAGGGGAGGAGACTGTAGCCATTGAACCAAGGGACGATATTTTATTAAACTGCGGGTCTAAAGATAGCCGACAGTTAACTGGATCTCCTTTTCCAGAACAGAGGTGGCCTTTGATATAAACTGGTCGAGCGTCCCCGTCACACTGCCACCCTGAACGGGACCAAGCCTCTTCCCTTCCCGTCTGCTCATCTTGGTAAAACTATAAGACTGATCCCAGTTAAAATATATCAAATAGAAATGGAAATGTCTCCCAAAGACTAGCAGGGTAAAGATGACTAACCTTGCTTAATAAGCTGGCTTAGAGGGGGGGCCCAGCATGGCCTCCTCCTGTCTCGGACGGACTCAGGCGGGCCCGCCCTTGTCCCGGGCTTCACCTGGCGCGCGTCCCGTACCGTGGGGGTTGAGCAAGCGCTTTATAGCGCGATCACCGCGCCTCCCCCTGCGTCAGCTGTGAGCAATGTGCTAATTAGGGGCCAGTGCACCCTGGGACAGCGAGTCCCACCAGGGTGTGCTGTTCGCAGGCCAGGGAGCTGCAATATCGCCGAAGGCAGCCCAAGATGTTAGCGCGACCAGAGGGAAAGTCACCAGCAGCAAACAGAGCAACAAGGTTCCCCTGGATATTGCAGCACTACAGCACTCTAGCTGGGGCTCAGCAGAGGCTCAGCAAGGGCTCAGCAGCTGGGCTTCAACACTCCGGACGCTCCTATTCCTGGGGGTGCTGAACAGAAGCTGAGGAGTTGAGCAGTACCAAAGAACCGGGCCTGCTTGATCCGTCGCTTGGTCCCTCGCTCCCCTGCTCCCCTGCTCTGAGCCCTAGGTCCTGTAGTCCCATAAACCGTCCTCTGTCTCTTCTCTGTCTCTCCTCTCTGCTCTGAGCCTGCCATGTGCAGCTGTGCTGTTATTTGCTCTGTTGCAGCAGAGTCGCCCTGGTCTTGTTCAGTTTGACTGACTAAATGCTCTGCAGAGCAAAGATTGCAGGTTCTTTCCCGAAAGCATGGTGGTGGTGCCATGAAAAGGTTCACCCAGCGTAGGGGTCTAGGCGTGTCCAAACAATGACAGGTGTCAGGACCAAGTCAGGGTTATTGGGAGGAGGATGGTGTTCACCTCACGCCTGTAGGCTTAGACCTCCTCCTGCTGGACAACAGTGGCAGTAGGCCTGGGTGTCTCATTTGGCATGTTAAGTTCATGCCAGCACCAGGTATCTGCGAGGTGGTAAGGGTCCACCTCTCTACCGTCGTCCTGGTCTTGCCTAGTTTGACCGACTAGATGCTCTGCAGAGCAAAGATTTCAGAGACCTCCTCCTGCTGGACAATAGTAGCAGGAGGCCTGGGTGTCTCATTAGGCATGTAAGGTTAATGCCAGCATCAGGTATCTGCAAGATGGTAAGGGTCCACCGCTCTACCGTCGTCCTGGTCTTGTTCAGTGACTGATTAGATGCTCTGCTGAGCAAAGATTGCAGGTTTTTTCCCCGAAAGCATGGTGGTGGTGCCTTGAAAAGGGTCACCCAGCGTAGGGGTCAAGGCGTGTTCCAACAATGACATGTGTCAGGACTAAGTGAAGGGTTATTTGGAGGAGGATGGTGTTCACCTCACGCCTGCAGGCTTAGACCTCCTCCTGCTCGACTTGAAAGAAGCACTCATGAGCAAAGGTTGCAGGTAGTAAAGGTAGCAATGGTGGGAAGGCCTGTGCGGCAGCGGGTACCACCGCACAGGCTGTGGCGGAGTTACTGGGCGATCCGGAAGAAGAGAGGTGCAAACGATGTACTTCAGCGGGCACATAAGGGTGCCAGAGCCTAACCTGTAACCTCAAGGGAGGTGCAGGAATTCGTGTCGGCGCCCCAGTAGTCCTTCGGGCGGTTGTGGGCCTGTGCAACCGGGGGTTTGCCTAGTCACGCCAAGGGGCGTGTCAGTATTTATATTCTAATTGTACAGCAGTTGGGTGGTTCGCCACTGTGCTGTTTGGCTCAACAGGCGGGCAGGTGGCGAGAATGCAGCCGGCCCGGGATCGCCCGTAATGTTTACCCACCTTCATTACATATGTTGTATGTAATAAACCTGCAGCAAATTTTTTCCCCAAACTAATACGATGTCTGTGTATTATTTTGCGCGTTTGGGGAATGTGGGGGCGGGGGACTTCCTGTGGCCCTGATGTGACTATGCGCCTGCCCGAGGCCACGCAGTGGCCATAGAGAGGGCGGGCCACTAGTCACGGAGGGCTGTCCCGCCCCCAACAGGATGTTCAGCTTCTCCTCCTCACTGGTTGGAGGAGGCGGCTGGCCGTGATTCTCGTCCAGGGCGGCGGGGAGGGGCCTCCGTGGGTTCTTATGCTTCTGCACCACGTTGGAGGGCCTCTTTGCCGCCCCGGACGCCGTCGTGTGCTCATCGGGACACTCTTTTCCCTCCCTTGCCTCTAACCCAGAGTGTCGGTATAGGGGATTTGTGGAGGTTTTTAATGTGTCCATTTATCGTTGCAGGTTGGAGTTAAGCGGAGTTACTGGGCGATCCGGAAGAAGAGAGGTGCAAACGATGTACTTCAGCGGGCACATAAGGGTGCCAGAGCCTAACCTGTAACCTCATGGGAGGTGCAGGAATTCGTGTCGGCGCCCCAGTAGTCCTTCGGGCGGTTGTGGGCCTGTGCAACCGGGGGTTTGCCTAGTCACGCCAAGGGGCGTGTCAGTATTTATATTCTAATTGTACAGCAGTTGGGTGGTTCGCCACTGTGCTGTTTGGCTCAACAGGCGGGCAGGTGGCGAGAATGCAGCCGGCCCGGGATCACCCGTAATGTTTACCCGCCTTCATTACATATGTTGTATGTAATAAACCTGCAGCAAATTTTTTCCCCAAACTAATACGATGTCTGTGTATTATTTTGCGCGTTTGGGGAATGTGGGGGCGGGGAACTTCCTGTGGCCCTGATGTGACTATGAGCCTGCCATGTGCAGCTGTGCTGTTATTTGCTCTGTTGCAGCAGAGAGTTCAAGTAGGGACGGAGCTTTTCAGGCAGTCTGTCCAGCTTGTGCTCAGGACCGGCCCCCCAGGCCGGCAGAGGAGGGGGGCAGCGGGAAAATGCGGAAGTTGCGGAAGCTACAGAATGCCAGCCAAGTAACCGCAAAATACTGTTTTTTAGATGTAGCTAGCCGCCGGAATTGCCAATTGCTGACTCTTTGTCCAGGGCCTTGGTTTGCGTCGTGGGTTTCCTCAGACCCTCAGCAGCGTCTCAGCCTACGCCTTTAGCGACCTTAGCAGCCTCTCCTCTTCCTCCTCTCTTTCAGGGTTTCCGAGTTTTGCTGCGGGCCGTTAGAAGCCGCTCTGAAACCACGCGCAGCATTCACTCGCAGCACTCACCACGCGGCCTTCGCTGCCTCCACTGCCCCAGCTGTAAGATAGAGAGATGGGGGGGATCTACAGCGGGCTGGAAGAGGCTGAAGTGGGCGGAAGGGAGCCTCCTGGCTTCCTGGCCTCACCTCGCTGTCTGCGCGACAATGTTTTTTTCCATATGAGTGCTAACTCTCTTTAGAAAAACCTTGGATCACCCAACATCACAATTCCCACTGATACCTCCCATTTCTCTTAGCACCGTCATACCTGCAGAACATCACTGTACATGTTATGGTATCATAGAGAAAATATCCTAAGGTTTTGTTAGTTGCCAGATATTGTATAGAAATCGGCAATCTGTCTAGTTTAATTCCTGTTATAAAGCCGTATATAGGCCCATCCCAACCCAGCATGTCACACAACCCTTAATACCCTTCTGAATATAAGGATTTTTAGGAAAAAGTCCTTCCTGCTTTCCTATATATGCTGCATTTTCAAACTTGACAAGGGAGCTTGCTCAGGAGGAGGTAGCTCGGGTTTGCCTGGTTTCACTCTTGCAACCTTTCAACTATGTCCAGTGCCATTTTTTGACATGACAACCCCTTATAGGGCAGCCCTCTTCAGGATCATGTTCTACACCACAGCTTTGTGTGTGTTGCGCTTGAGTAAGTCTAGATGCCTAAGGTAGGCCTTCAGCTAGAACACTAACCTTTGCCTTATCTAGCCATTTTCTAGCACTCCAGAGTTCTTCTGGGGGCATTGGTGCATTGTACTGTGTGTGGTGCTGCATTATGCCGTTGTTGGGGGTACCCTACACAGTAGTTAATGGTGCACTATGCAGCACAGGATAGTTCATTGTTAAGCACATCCTTGGTATATTTACATCTGTGATACTGAACTTTTGGCCTTAATTTTTGTCTTGAATTTCGACCCTTTACCCTGAATTTTTACAGTTCTTCCCACAATTTGCCTCCATGCCAGGCAATCACCATATTATAGATAACCATGTCACATAATGTTGTAACATTATGCTGGTAGACCTGACAACGTTGAAGCTCTGCAAAAGGCACATCATTGGACGTTGGAGCATTTCTCCAATCGCCAATTGAGGAATTACAAACCCTCTGCCATTACTCAACACAGTGTGCCAAAAACTGTTTAGGAAAAAGGTTGAACCTACCAAGACCCGAGGCTCAAAGATTTGTGAACCCTGAGTAGGCCATGTGCAGAGGGTGTTGGCCTCCCACACAGGGTTGGGCACCAGGTCTTTGCCTAAAACTAAAGCACAGAGAAGTTTGACTGCCTTGGATGCCGGGCCTTGACACAAGCCAGTCCCTGTGCCAACCAGACTGTGCCCAACCAAAGATTGTGCACGGCGGTGGCTGGCATCCCATTGTTGGTTGGGTGGCAGAAATTGTTGGATGTAGTACGACCAAAAAAAATGTAAGAAATTAAAAAAGGTAAAGTGAAGCTAAGGTTAGATTTGATTATAACAATAATATATGTGACTTAAAAAAGTAGATATTCACTGAAAAACCAATTTAAAGTGGATGTAAGGTTGTGAATTAAAAATGAAAATTCACTGAACTCCTCTGTTTCAGTCCTGCCAAGTACCATGCATCAGGCGTTAGACTAAAACATTTCAGTGTGGTGATCCGCATCCCTGCACTGAAATGTGAAGTCACGCATTATAGGCATAGCGCCTGCGCCTCGGCTGTCTGTTAACCGCAGCACTGCTATTAATTCCCAATTGCTGACTAAAACTATCTCATAGCTGGTGGAGTGGCTGCGTGCCATATCGTGCATGCTGCTCACAGCAAGCCGCTTATGGGGGCTGGCTGAGCTGCTAGCTACATATTGTTACATTGTAGCAATTCCCGACACAGCACAGAGACTAATAGGCGGGGTCGGGTGTCCTGTTGCTCCGCGGTGACGCAAGTGGGTGGCTGCAATTCTATTTGAGGGAGGACAGGGCGCAGTCTAGCTCTTTTAAGATTAATATTAAGCCCCACTACTTGACTGACAGACCTGGGCCCAAACCCCAGCACGCGCATGGATCACGGCTAGTGGCCGCTGTGGAGCCCAGCACACCACTGTGCTGCACTGTGCGGCTGCTGCTGTGAGATGAAAGACAGTGTCTGAGAAGACTGCACAGGCCAAGGCGTGCTAGCAGCGTGAGTCGTTGTTGTGGCCACAAAATGGCCTGTAACCGAATTAGCCCTGCAAAGTAAGTATGTGTCAGTGCCCCCTGAAATGTGTATATTCTCTGTGTCTCTGCTAAATTTGGTTGGCAATGGTTATAATTCTGAAATAATGCAGCCCGCTGCGAGTGACCTGTGTGCCTCAGCTGCTTAGTGCTACTTGTCCACAAGTCACCTTTGTTGACTATCTTCATTTTAAATTTAGGCGGCTCACCTCTACCGCTGGCTGTGTGGTTGGGCATTGTTATTAGGGTTGATGAGAGTAGTTTTAATAGACTACAGCGCCATAGCTGCTGGCTCACATTGACTGCTTTCGAGCCTGAGGCTTGCCCAGCGCCTGTCTGTCTGCGGCGGCGTCAGTGAGTCAGCTGACTGTGTCACTTAATTTTTAGGCAGTGAGAAGGTGTTGTTGAGGAGCATCAGCTATGGCTACAACTGAAGGTGGTAGGGAGAGGTGAGAGTATAATTGTTCCTGTTACGGTTTTAAAACTGGAGTTAATTGCCAGGTTTTAGGTTGTTTATGTGTGATTTTCCTAGTGTGCAGTGTTCTTATGTGTGACATTTCAATTCTTGAGTTGTAGCACTTTCATAGTTAAAATAATAAAGCAGTTAGGTACATGCAACATAGTTTATTTAAGTAATACCTCGCTTATATTCAATATGATGCTCTAGAATGGACGTTGAAACACCTGTGGTGTTTATGCAAGAATAATAGATGAATAATGCATAGGAACAGTGTCATGCCATCCACGCAATCGCTCCCTAAAGCCTGTGACCCGCCTTTTTAACCTGGTTAATACATACATGAGCGTGTTTAGATTTAAACGTTTTAGTGATCTAACACCACAGGGCCAGAGAACAGAAGAGATTGCATCAAGTGAAATGGGCTACCTGTCATCAGTTCTGTGCGTGCCCCTGTGCTCGTCTCTGCTACCTTTGACTGGCTGTGAGCGAAAGAGAACAACTGGAGCACAGGGAGGTAGGGCTTGACAGCCTGACTTCTGGTACCATGGTCAGACAGAACATAACCTGATGCTTAGAGCCTGTCATAAGTGCAGCTTTACCCAGGATCCAGGACAGATCAAGAGTTATTGGTCAAGATAGCTCTATTGTTCAGCATGTCAAGACCACCTGACACATTTTAGCAATGACAATTTCTCAAAAACTACTGAACTAAAGAGTCTTCCTTTAACAACGTTTTTGTTTCATGCCAAATGTACTGTGCAATTCATTTCTACTGTTATTTTCTGTAACAAACAGCAAAGTTTCCCAAGTTAAAAGGGAAAAAGAGGACCCCCCCTTTTTTCCTGAACAAAACAAAAACTCTGACCCATCTCTATCTATATATCTATCTATCTATCTATCTATCTATCTATCTATCTATCTATCTATCTATCTATCTATCTATCTATCTATCTATCTGTCTGTCTGTCTGTCTGTCTGTCTGTCTGTCTGTCTGTCTGTCTGTCTGTCTGTCTATCTATCTACCTACCTATCTATCTTTTATCTATCATATATATATATATATATATATATATATATATATATATATATATATATATATATATATATATATATATCCCAGTTATACATACATATGTATACACATAAAAATATATCATTGCTTCCTTGTGTCGCCAGGTCGCGCACTCGAACACGGGTGCTTGTGTGCGGGGGGCGGCACCCCGCTTTAATCAAAGCTTTCTCTTCCTCACCTTCTAAGAAAGCACAGCACTCGCAGGAGGAGGGTTCAGATTTTTTATTGCAACCCTCAGAGAACCAGGTTCTCTGAGGGTTGCAATAAAAAATCTGAACCCTCCTCCTGCGAGTGCTGTGCTTTCTTAGAAGGTGAGGAAGAGAAAGCTTTGACATAAAAATATATATACATATGTATATGTGCGTATATATAAAGACACACACGCACACATAAACTGAAAAACTATTATACATAGGAATGGTAATAAGATCGTAGCTTTAGCTTATGGTAAAAAAGCTAAACTTTACGGAAAAAAACAAAGTTTAAAGTAACGTTATAGTTAGGTGCTGAAATGAGATAAAAACAAATGTCTGAAAAATGAAAAAAAAACTGAGGTTCACCAGTTATAGTTTAGTGCACTAACTATAACTTACACCCCCGTCATACACTCATGACATGTTAAATAACATCTTTGAAACATTCTGTTTTTTTTAAATAATATTGTACGTGTTGCATGTGTAACTCCTTCTTCAGGTGACGAGCCTCTTTGGTCAATGGTCATATGTAGAAGGCAGCTTGGCAGAAGATTAGGACCGACTCTGTTATGTTATGTTAATAAATGTATTAAGCACACAAATACCTGAAGGTGTCTTGGCGCTTGACTCTGTGCAAACATCTAACCTGACTGCCCTTGTACAGAACCTAAGCTTTGCCCTGAGGTAAGCATTTTCTATATTTTCTATATTTATACAAATGTCTTTGTATAATATGTCTGTATTGGTCTACTATATTTTAACATAATAATAACAAGCATTGGCATAGCCAATAGGTCTCGCCGTTGTATGTTATAAGTGTTTAGCCATGCAACACTTGAAGTTGTTGCACAAAGGATATTGTGCTGGGTAACTAAACACTTCTGAGGTCCCAAAGGCGAGACCTATTTGCTATGCCAATGTTTGTTTTGAAACCCGTTGTCCAAAAATTTACAAATTACTGTTTCTCACCTATCACATATTCAGTAAAGGGAAAGCTTATGTACACAGAAAATGAAGGATACTAAAAATGCACTGCTTTGTAAATACAATGTATTGATGTTATGTTTATTGGCACTGGGGTTTCTGCGTATGCAGTTTGTAAACAACTGGTGTATGTTTGTGTTAGCATGATGACGACTGTGACACAGGAGCACAGTGCAGTTGCTGTGACAGCAAGGGGGCATCAGAGGGAGGAGAAGCGAGCTGGCTAGCCATGGACGAGCAGTTAAGGAGAGAAAGAGAGGATAGTGAGTATCTTAACCCCTTGCATGCTGGTGACGAACCCCAGCCGTCACGCTCCGCGGTGCTCGTGTGCTGATGACGGTTGGGGTCCGTCACGGCCCGCCCTGTTCGTTTGTTTACCGCACAGCGGCGGAAACGGGCCAGCAGCGAAGGGGTTAAGAGAGAAAAAAGAGAGAAGCAAAATAACTGGTACTACTGTGGGGTATCATTCAGAGAGCATGGCATTAATTCATCCGAAAGTTTAACGGGATGGATAAAGTACACTGCTTAACTTTGTAAAGTCAGTAAATACTGGTGTGGTTAAGTTTTAGTGTGGTGGAAGGCATTAGGATTTTCACGTTTTCTGATGGCTAGGCAATTACTCAAGATCTTGCAAGTGCAAAGTGGTGGTAGCTAATGAAAACATTTAGTAAAACTTTTTTTTAAAAATATTGCTTGCAAGATTTTTGTTGCGACAAAACAGGAAAGAGCAGCGAATAGCAAACGAAGACAGGAATTCTACCTTTCAAAATTTCTATAATAACTGCTCCTCTCCCATTTGTGTCTTTTTCTCGCCCAAAGTCTTACCTCCGTGATCCCATGATGTTCTTCAACAGCAGGCCAGTGACCTGTAGAAAAGGGCCTAAATGTTCCCCTGCCAGATAACAATGTGGATGGTGTCTCACTTGATGCACAGGGAAAGAGTGGGGGAGAGAAATGCTTCATTTGCACTCGGAAGGTGGGGGAGGGCTGAAAGCGAATCGGGACGGCATAACATGAGAGCAGCCAACTTTAAAGCTCCAAGGTACGCTACCAGTGCAAACAAAAAATAAAACGGCTGCCGTGAAGCACTTGTGTTGTATGAGAAGCCTGCCCTTATGTTTGCAACACAGAAATGAAACTTTTCCGACGGAGATGACCACTACATGTAGTCAGTCGATTCAATGCAAATGTAAACAAACAATGTGGATGGTGTCTCACTCGATGCACAGGAAAAGGGTGGGAGGAGAGAAATGCTTAATTTGCACTCAGAAGGTGGGGGAGGGCTGAAAGCAAATGGGGATGGCATAGCATGAGAGAAGCTGACTTTAAAGCTCCAAGGTGCACTACCAATGCAAACAAAAAATAAAACGGCAACCGTGAAGCACTTGTGTTGTATGAGAAGCCTGCCCTTATGTTTGTAACACAGAAATGAAACTTTTCCGACGGAGATGGCCACTACATGTAAGGAGTTGATTCAATGCAAATGTAAACAAACAATGTGAATGGTGTCTCACTCGATGCACAGGGAAAGGGTGGGGGGAGAGAAATGCTTCATTTGCACTCGGAAGGTGGGGGAGGGTTGAAAGCAAATCGGGACGGCATAGCATGAGAGCAGCTGACTTTAAAGCGCCCAGGTGTGCTACCAGTGCAAACAGAAAATAAAACAGCAGCTGTGAAGCACTTGTGCTGTATGAGAAGCCTGCCCTTATGTTTGTAAAACAGAAATGAAATCTTTTCCGACAGAGATGGCCACTACATGTAGGGAGTCGATTCAATGCAAATGTAAACAAGAAAAAAACAAGAAAGACGTGCGGCCGCGAGACACGCTCTGTGGTGGGGGAGTGGGAGGAGCGTTGAAGCACGCGCTTGGCAGAGCAAGCGAGAGGAAAGACAGATGGCGCCTGATCGTGCGCTGTGAGGGTGCCCGCTAGCGATGCGAGGAATGCGCGTTACTGTGTGCGTAACCGCACGCTCTAGGCCACACAAAAAGCTGTGGTCTGCTTTTTAAAGCCCACTTACTAAATGTCTCGCCAGAGGAGCGTATGCGCTGGCTCAGGCGAGACCTAAAAACAATTTGAAAAAAAAAACAACTCTTACCCTTTTGAGAAACCTGCGTATCTGCTCCGAGTCCTCTGCTTGGAAGATGTGCCACACGGCCCCAGGGGGCTCCCTGGACGTCCACAGTTGCTCCTTCAGGAGTCCATCAGTACTGTCACTGTCCGTCCTCAAGAGGATCTCTGTAGGGAAAAGATGAAGTAATAACACTATTCAGGGAACGGACCTCGATGCACAAGGATTTAGAAGTGAAGACGAGGAGGAACGACTGGGCAGCAACCAATACGAACAAATCAAAACTCAAAAACACTGTTAAAAATAGATTTACTCATGATTCCAAACGTTTCATACAATCAGACTCTTCTCTGGCAAACTCCCTCCAATACCTCAGCTAATACCATACTGTGACTGTCCAGTGAGTGTCGCTGCTGCACTACAGCAAATAACATTCCGTCTCTAGCCACTGTGTGTCACTATTTCATCAGCATCTGCTCACTGCAGAAACTCAAGTTATGGAGAGGGCCACAGGGCTTCACTGCTGAACTCATGCCAGCAGAATACAGACAGGAGATCCAGAGACTGCATGAGTAAGGTCATTGGGCCTTTGCCTGAAACTCTAAGTGGGCTCAAATTTAAATTCTTATACATTATGGGGAACTGGAAAAACAAAAATTATGGCTACTAGTATTAAAAGATGAAAATGACATGGCCCACCCTCGACCTGTGAGAGGGCTGGAACACGACTTTAGTCAAAGCCATATTATTGGCAGGCACTCATCACAGTAGCACCTACATGTATCAGCAACCATCAAAGTTTTAGCCAATACTATACTGGGAACGGACACAGGTTATCACTAGTACACCAGTGTCTGCTTGTTCAAGCCCACCACCACATTCAATGTAGTAATCTGATTGGCCACTAGGTTTTATTGTTGTGTCAGCAGTGCTTCCAGCAGTTATCTACCTCTTCCTTCCCAGCTCCATCTAGCCTCTGCCATTGCTCCTTGTGCTCTGCTGCACTTTCTTTGTTTCTCCTAGACTCTCAGCATTCTAACTCTACTCTTACCTCTGTCCATTCCCAAAGCAAGGGCAAAATGGGTGAGTGCCCAGTGCTCTCACCTTCTAAAGTAGCAAAGTAAATGTTCTCTCTTTTTGATCTCTATCTATTCTATTGAAACCTCTCTTCCTCTGCCTACCTCTACCCAGACTCAGTCTCTGTACCCAGTGTCTTCTTAAGGGTGTTTGGTGTACCAGGCAAGACATATTTTAACTGTTGTTGGGTGACACTGTTAAACTTTAACATGTCATTTAATATTACCAGTATGCATTGGTTCTTGGCATGTAGGGCTGCTGACATTCATATCTTTGCATAGATCGCCGCCTAGTGTTGGGTCCGGATGATTGCACTTTGTTGTCTTGGAAGAGTCTTCGAAGTATCACGAGATAGGTGACTCCTCCCTTGGACTACAGTGCGCATGGGCATCCACTCCATCCTTAGATTGTTTTTCGCCATTGTGGCAAAGATGGAGTATAGCAGAGTAAAGATGGCCATGCAAAGAAAACCCTGCAGCTGCAACAGGCCCCGGGGAGGAGGGTGGGCGATATGAATGTCAGCAGCCCTACATGCCAAGAACAGATGCATACTGGTAAGTAGCATTTTCCGTTCGAGGCATGTGGGCTGCTGAATTCATATCTTTTCATAGACTGTATAGCAGTACCTCCTCTAGCAGTGGACGCCTGTCCCAGCTGCAGCAGTTTGAAAAAGAGTTTTGAGGACAGCTTGGCCTACAGCAGCTTGCTGCTTTGCTTGCACATCTACACAATAGTGTTTGGTGAAAGTGTTTATTGTAGACCATGTGGCTGCCTTACAGATGTCTTCTAGTGGAATGTTTCCTAGGAAAGCCATTGATGCCCCCATTTTGCGCGTGGAGGGTGCTCTTGGGGGTACTGTTAGAGTGCGTTTAGCTTTGTGGTAGCATATTTGGATGCATTTAACTATCCATCTAGCTATTCCTGATTGAGAGATGGGGTTACCTTTATGTTGTGGTGAGAAAGCAACAAACAGTTGTTTTGTCTTTCTGAATGGTTTAGTTCTGTCAATATAATATAACAGAGCTCTTCTTACATCTAGTGTGTGTAAGGCTCTTTCAGATACTGACTGCGGGTTTTGGAAGAAAACGGGCAGTTCAATGGACTGATTGATATGGAAAGTGGAAATGACTTTTGGCATGAATTTAGGGTTAGTACGTAGTACCACCTTATTTGCATGTATTTGCATGTAAGGTTCCTGAAAAGTTAAAGCCTGTAACTCACTTACTAGTCTGAGTGAAGTGATGGCAATTAAAAAAGCCACCTTCCATGTTAGAAATTGCAGTTCACATGAATGGAGTGGTTCAAAAGGAGGTCCCATAAGTCTGGTAAGTACTATATTTAAGTTCCAGACCGGTGAAGGTGGATGTTTGGGAGGGATTATCCTTTTAAGCTCTTCCATGAAAGCCTTGATTGCTGGAACTCTGAACAGAGACAGGTGTTGTCTGTTTTGGAGGTAAGCTGCAATAACTGCAAGATGAAGTCTTATTGAAGAGTATGCTAGGTTGCATCTTTGAAGATGCAACAGGTAACAGATAATGTTTTGTATTGAAGCGTCTAATGGATTGATTTGGCTGCGTAGCATGCTCTAGTGGTTGGGCGTCTTGCCTCTTTGATAATGTTCATACAATCAGGAGGCAGATTGAGATATCCAAATTCTAAAACTTCAGGAGCCAGATCGCTAGGTTCAGTTGATTGGGATCTGGGTGCCTGATTTCTCCATGGTTCTGAGTGAGGAGATGTGGCGATAGACGCAGTCTTTGGTGTGGAACCACGGAGAGTTCTAGGAATGTTGTGTACCATGGTTGTCTGGCCCATGTTGGAGCAACCAGGATCAGTGTCAGAGACTGCTGACTTAGTTTGCGTGCCACTAGCGGAATCAGTGGGGCTGGTGGAAAAGCGTTCGCAAATCTGCCTGACCAGTTCATCCATAGCGCATTGCCTTGTAACAACGGATGTGGGAACCTGGCGGCAAAGTACTGGCATTTAGAGTTTTCGTTTGTGGCAAACAGATCTATTTCTGGATGCCCCCATTCTTGGAAGAATGGTTGGAGAGCTTGAGGATGAATCTCCCATTTGTGTATCTGTAGGCTGTGATCTGCTATTTGATTGTCTTTCCCTGGCAGGTGTTGTGCTAGGAGAAAGATGTTCTTTGGAATTGCCCACCTCCATATGCTCTGCGCTAGGTGAGAAAGCTGTAGAGAGTGAGTCCCTCCCTGTTTTTGGATGTAATACATGGCTGTCATGTTGTCCGTCCGGATCAACACCGCCTTGTTGTTTATGTGTTTTTGGAACGCTTTCAGTGCCAGAGAAACTGCTAGCAACTTAAGTGGTTGATATGCAGTGTCTTTTGCTTGGCTGTCCAGAGTCCCTGGACTGTGTATTGTTGTAGGTGGGCTCCCCATCCTGTCAGTGATGCATCCGCTGTCAATACTACTTGTGGAACTGGCTCTTGGAACAGTCGCCCCTTGGAAAGGTTTTGTGTATTCCACCACTGCAGAGAGTTGTATGCGCGACTGTCTACCAACACTAGGTCTTTTAGTTGTCCATGAGCCTGGTTCCACTGCCTTGCTAGGCATTCTTGTAATGGACACATTTGAAGTCTGGCATGGGGGACAATGAATATGCAGGAGGCCATCATGCCTATGAGTTGCATGAACACTCGAGCTGGTAGGGAGTGTTGTGGCTGAAACCTTTGGATTAGTGTCTGCATGTTGCCTATCCTGACTGGATTGGGATATGCCTTTGCTACTGATGTATCTATTGTAGCTCCCAGATATTGTTGTATGTGGGAGGGTTGCAGATGAGATTTTGGGTAATTTATTGAGAAACCCAGACTGTGCAGCAGCTGGAGGGTTTGAGACGTATGCCTTGCACATTGGGTGTCTGACTTGGCTTTTATGAGCCAATCGTCGAGATAGGGAAACACGTGGATGTGTTGCCGCCTGAGGTGTGCTGCCACTACAGCTAGGCACTTGGTGAACACTCTTGGAGCTGTAGTTACTCCAAAGGGGAGAACCTTGAATTGGTAGTGTTGCCCTTGTATTGTGAACCTGAGATATTTCCTGTGAGCTGGGTGTATAGGAATGTGGAATTATGCGTCTTTGAGGTCTAATGTGGCAAGGAATTCGCCCTGTTGAAGCAGTGGGAGAACTTGTTGTAAGGTTATCATATGGAAGTGCTCTGATAGTATGTATTGGTTCAGAGGTCTGAGGTCCAAAATGGGTCTGAGCGACCCGTCCTTTTTGGGAATTAGGAAGTATAGAGAATATACTCCTGTTCCTTGGTGTTGAAAAGGGACTGGCTCTATGGCGCCCATTTGTAGCATGGATTGGACCTCTTGCTGTAACAGTGTTATGTGTTCTTTGGACATAGGACGGTGTTTGGGTGGTATGTTGGGTGGTGTAGAAGTGAGTTCCAGGCAATAACCATACTGGATAATTTGTCTCAGCCACCTGTCTGTGGTAATTGCGTTCCAGACAGGTAGGAACTGATTGATTCTGCCTCCGACCGGTGTTGTGTGGTCTGGAGGGAGTGTGATGAAGTCACTGTTTGGTGGCAGTGGAGGCTCTGGTGCTATTGCCTCCACGTCCTCTGCCCTTAATATAGTTTCCTCTGTAACCTCCTCTATTGGAGCCTTTGTTAAAAGTGCTCTGGGTATTTGACTTGAAGGTGGAGGAGCTTTGCGATGTGCTGCCCCTTCCTGCACCTCCATAAGAGGAGCGACGAAAGGAGCCCCCGTGTTGTTGGAACTGAAGCGCCCCCATTGACTTGGCAGTTTCAGTGTCCTTGTTAATTTTATCTAAAATGGTGTCATCTGCAGGGCCAAACAGAAAGTCTTGGTTTACTGGTTGATTGAGGATGGTGGATTGCACCTCGTTCTTAAATCCAGATATGCGTAACCATGCGTGTCTGTGCAGTAGTACGCTGGTGTTGATAGACCTGACCGAAGTATCGGCTGCGTCTAGCGCACATTTGATCGAGGCGTTTGTTATGAATTTGCCTTCCTGAATGAGGTCGTTGGCCTGCGCCTTAACGGGTTCTGGTAGGTGTTGCATTAGAGTCTCGAGCTGGTCGTAGTGAGCTCTATCATATCTCGCTAATAGAGCTTGTGTATTAGCGATTCTCCAATAATTAGCAGCTTGTGAAGCTACTCTTTTCCCTGATGCTTCTAAAATTTTTGATTCTTTATCAGGAGGGGGAGCATCTCCTGTTGTCTGGTTTACGAGCATTTGCAGTGACTAAAGAATCTAAAGGCAATTGTTGTTTTATATAAGTAGGGTCTGCTGGTGCTGTCTTATATTTTTTATCTATTCTTGGATTGATCACCCGCGCCCTAGCAGGATCTTTAAATATATCAGGCGCGTGCTTGAGGACCCCTTAAAGCATTGGAAGAGTTCTAACATTTTTCTCAGAAGTGGGGAAGGTGTCGAACAAAAAATCTTCCTCTATAGGGTCAGTGTGCATATCTACCTTGTGATATTTAGCTGCCCTGTCTATAAGCTGATTAAACAGGATTGTGCCGTCTGTAGGTGACGGTTTTGTTGGGTATGGGGAAGTATCTGGGATGGGCTGTTGCTCGTCAGGATCATTTTGGTCATCCCATGTGTTATCTTGTGGATCAGAATCCCCAGTGTCATCATAATTGTATTGAGGATCTTACCCCATGTCCTCTCCCTCATTATCATCAGAGTGTGTGGGAGAGTAAGGAAAGAAAGGCATATCAGGCAGAAAAGGAGGAGGAGTGAAAGGCCTTGAGGGAGATGTGCGAAAGTCTTTTTTCTTTGGAGGAACTGGAGAAGGAGTGTCTTGTGGTAAAGGCCTCTTCTTTCGGTGGTAAACTATCACGTGTCCTGTATCTGGATCGATATATAATTTAGCTTGCTCCTCAGACACTGGATCTGGGTGGAATAGTTCTTCCTCAACAGTCCGTGGCTTTGGCGTCGAGGGTTTAGGGTTATGAACCTTTTTTGGAGTCTGTGGCTCGGAGTTTTTTGGTGTAGCAGCTCCTTTGGGCTCGACAGCGGTTTTAGGTTCGGTAACCTTTCTCGGTTCGACGCTTTCTTTGGCTTTAGAGTCTTTCTTTGGTTCGGCGGCCTTTTTAGGCTCGGCGACTGGTTTTGGATCGGTACGTTTTTTGTCCGAAGCCTGGTGTTTCTTTGGGTCGATTATCTTTTTTTCGTGTTCGGCAGCCTTTTTTGGTTCGTCTGTATCAGTTGGATCGACGACCTTTTTCGGTTGGACGATTTTCTTTGGTTCCGATGTCTTTGGTTCCGATGGCTTTTCGGGCTCGACAATTGTATTCGGTGCCAAGTCTTTTGGTGCCGAGTGTTTTTGCGGCTGGACGCTCTTCGGTGCCGAGGGTTTCTGTGCCGATGGTTTTTCGGCGTCGACAGCTTTCTTAGGCTGTACACCATTTGGATCGACGACCTTACTTTTTGGGTCGATGATCTTCGGTCGGAACACCTCTTTTGGTTGTGCGCCCTTGGGGTCTACCAGTTTTTTTGGTTCGATGACCTTTGGCTGGAGAACTCTTTTTGCTCGATGAATTTTTTCGGGCCTGGGCTACCTGAAGGCGTTTGTTTGTGCTTCGGAGCCGAGCCGAGAGGTGGGGTCTCCGAAGGAATGTCTCGATCTTGGCTAAGGCCTTTCGGCGATGCTTCGACCGGAGCCTTCTTTGTTGGGCTGAGTGGAGTGGGGGGCTGGGTACTCACAGTTTTTTGCCCCGGTGTGATCTGGTCATCGGAGTCCGATTGGTCCTCAGCGCTGACGATCTTGAGATCGGAGTCGGGGGCTTCGGGAAGCTCTTGGTCGTCCTCGAAGATATTCTCCGGTTCCAGTGCCGACTTCTGCATCTCTCGCCTGGCAGCCCGTTCGATTCCGGATAGTTTTCTTGGATCGAAATTGGGCACACGCCGGGCAATCTTCTTCTTTGTGTTCAGGTGACAAACACTTGTTGCATACTGTGTGTTTGTCAGTATGTGGGAACTTTGAGTGGCATTGTGGGCACCTTTTAAATGGGCTCCTTTCCATCGACGGAAGTCGCACGTGGCGTCGATAAAGCCCAACGGCCCGCGTCGACGACCGGATCGAGATAAAAGCTGGATGGAGTCGAGGGGTACCGAGCAAAAACAATACCGTCGAGTTTGAAGGCCTTTTGGCCTTAGAGAGTAGTTAGTTTCGATTCCGAGCTGGAGTGTAGGAAAATAACATCCGAACCCAATGGCGGAAAAAAACAATCTAAGGATGGAGTGGATGCCCATGCACACTGTAGTCCAAGGGAGGAGTCACCTATCTCGTGATACTTCGAAGACTTTTCCAAGACAACAAAGTGCAATCATCCGGACCCAACACTAGGCGGCGATCTATGCAAAGATATGAATTCAGCAGCCCACATGCCTCGAACACATTTTTTCTTTCACTCTTAATGCCTGGGCCGGCCCCCAATGTGCTGGTAGATGTCCCTCAGAGAATGCCTGTGCCTTCTTGCACCTCATACCTTTCAGTATGGTGCTTCTTCACTTTATAGCATAATTTGCTCTGTTCCTAGTATAATTAAATGCATCCATGTTTGAAGATACACTCCTCACAGCTTAGTCGAACCTGCTGAAACCGAGGTGGAACCTGCTCTCTCTCTACACTACGGCGGAAGCTGTGTTCCTCACCAAATGCCTGCACCCTATGCCCATATCACTCATGAAGCTGCATACACTATAGAACCCTCATTTGCCACCTTGTACTTGAATGGAAAGCACGATTCTCACAGAACTCCTCGGACTCCTCGCACCTTGCTGGAAGGATTGCCCCTCACTGAAGCCCCCTCCGGGATCCTCCGCGTGCACCAGGATGTTCAAGAAGTCTACCACCTCAGCTGCCAGGTTTTTGGTCCCACTGCATCTGCTGTCAAACTTCATTCCTGAAAAGCATAAATATGTCAGGACTAGTTAGAAGCCCAATGTTCTCAGCAAAACAAAATTCTTCAGAACAGGACGAGTGCAAAAGTCTCCCAAAAAGCCAATGGATAGCTTAGTATGATAGAAGGATGTATGAGGGTGTTGCAGGGCCCTTCCTGAAGGTCATGGATGACTTTTACTGTAGCCCAAGAGACCTGACTTCAGTCCCAGGATGCCTTGGTGCCAGAGATCCTTCACACAATTTAAACTATGAATACCCATGTTTGTCTGGGGGAGTAAAGCCATGAGTCTGTATCCCCCTGGGCAGTTTGAGCTAGTGGTGCAGTCCATTTAGTCCTATTGGGTTTGACTGTTTAGATTTGGGCAGGGGAGAAGTTGTATGTGTGTTAGTAGGGTGCAAGGGGTTGAACGCCCTCTTCAGAAGTTCGCTATGCTAGCTGGCAGTTCAGGTAGCAATAGATTGCTGTTCTGGTCATTTTTCAGAGGGCCTATAAGGGTTGTTGGATCATTATAATCATTCTCTTTGATTTAAGGTTTCCCTTTAGGGGCAGTTATCCAGGGGGCTTATTGGGTAGTCAAAATGCTTAGGGATTCGCATGAAGAGAGTAGAGAGGACCTCCTCAAGCGAGGTGTTCATGAAGAGCTGTCGATGGGTATCAGGAGGCCCAGAAGAGAGTTGTCTAGTAGGGTTTCTGCGGTGGTGATATATTGATCACTGTCACAGGGAAGGAGTAAGGGTATTTCTAGAAAGGCTAGGAAAGTGTTGGAATGATCACAGACTCACAATTCTGGGGGTGAGAGGGGCGAGTCAAGATGGCAGGGGACCAGAAATGTACTTGGGTATGCTGTATTGTCATAATTACCAGTGGTTACAGGTGGCCCCCAGAGGCATTTGTGGCAGTGTAGATCTGGCTCACGGGGCAGGGTCAGAGGAGGTGGGGCCATCAGAGCTTCAGGTTGTGTCACAGCTATGTACACTTAAGGGCATGTGACAGGCCATGTTGGGAAGGGGTAGGTGCACCACCAAGGGCCATGTGCATAGTATGCGTTTTAGAAGAAAGATCGTTGGCAGTGTTTAAGATGGTGGAACTCAGCTAAAAGGCCTATTGTAATCAGCTTGATTCAGAGCCCAAACAAGAAGAGGCAGTGCCTTGGAGAGCACTGGAGCTGCTTATCCCTGGGATTAAGGAGAGGAGAGATTGGGAAATAAGCAGGGAGTGGCCAGACAGTCTCAAAGAGCTGGAGGAGCAACTGCCAAAGGGTTATAAAGCAACCTGAGTTAGGGCAGCAAGATCTCAGTGGAGGTGGAGAAGAACTGCAGTTAAATCTTCCCAGAGTGGTAGGTATGGCGGAGAGGGATAATAATGCCACATTAGGTAAATTGGAAATAGTGTTTATAGGAACAAAAAGTGGTTGTGGGTTGAGATTATGGTGAGGACAAAGGGGGGGTCAAATCGGATAGCCCAGGTGGCTTCTGGGGCCTCCTAGTAAGACAAACCCACCAGGTTTGGCACCTGATGGCAGTGGCATTGTTGATTCCAGTGACACAGTGGCTTGTGGACACTAGCCTGAAGACAGGGAGGGACCGGAGCAGTGAAGAGGAGCTTATAAATGGATAACAGTGGTGTTGGGGATGTAGAAGAACCCAGTACCAGTACTGGTTTGTGTGTATCTAGTGTGTCATGGTGATGACGGGAATGTGAAGAGAAGTTAGAATGTGATGAAGATGACAATGACCTGGGGGAAGGTGAAATTGTTGGAGGAAGGTTGGAAAGGGATGATGCATTCAGTGTGGTGGAGTGGAGTGGTCCGATGGGACGCAAAGGTGGGGAGGGCAGCTAACGGTGTATGTGAAGTTGGTGCATTGCAGGTGACACATTGAAAACAAGATTATTCCTCTGGGGAAACAAAAGAGCTAAGATGGTGATAAAACCAGAGAGAGAGCAAAAGGGTAATTCAGACGACATTAGATCAGGCACGAAAAAGTGTTGGGGACCTTGGGGTAGTGGTGATGGGCATGACAAACTTGGTTTCGGTGGTCATAGGAGGTGAATTGATGACCAACACTGAGGAGAAACGTGTGGAGTTACATATTGTGAAAGAAAGAGCTGTTGCGGGAGGACAAGAAAAAGACAGAAGTTAGTAGTGAGAACATAGGGTGCAAAGAGGCTGTTGCTTATATGATAAAAGCTACTGAGGAAAGTAGAAATGTGAGGAGGCATTTAAAGACTGATAGTTGTCTAGAAGATGATATACATCAGCCTTTTTTGCAAACAAAACCAGCTTGATTATAGGGGCATTGCAGGGTTGTGTAACAATGAAACGTTCCACACTAGGATGGTGGCAAATCCATTAAAGCAGTAAGTAGGGGAGGGGGAAGAAGGTAGATAGTGAACTATGGTTTCAATGGATGATGCCGACTAGGCTGGTTCCTTCAGTTCTAGCGACTAGTGGACTGCTTATTCAATATAATCCCTTCTTTGGAGGCCCACCCACTTTGGGGTGGGAGATACCAGGAGAAGTGAGCTATCACAGAACAGAGTATGCTGATACTTTAAAAGATGAAGTTGTGTCAAGCTGCAGGCAGAAGACCCTGTGGTGCAATGCTTTAAAAAATGTGATGAATGCACTTCCGGGTCCACCAAGAAAAGGCTGCAGGCAACATAAAGTGTCTGGTAAGGGGACTTTGGCCATTTAAGACTGATGTGTTATGTAAGGGTCTGGCTTTATGATGATGCTGGAATGTGGTTTTAGAGATGGCATTTGTTTGTTTTACCAGGGTCCAAGGGTAAATAGGTGGGCAGAGAGTATTAAGTCTTTTGAAATCAATCATCAGGTTGTTAGGAAAAAGTTGTATGACAAAACTGAAGGAAAGAAAGATAGTAGGACCATTTCAGGATTGGCTGCTTCCAATTTTGAAGTTTTCTAATTTAGGGGATGTAGCTAAAAATGGCAGGGTGAATTAAAACGTATCGATTATTTGTCATGGAATCTGTGGATGAGACCATTGATTTTGTTCAACCTTCAGGCTTTTACCTATGCATCAAGACGTTTTGTCGCTGCTAGGATTAAGGTTTGAAGGAAGAGTTTTGTTGACAGGCTGTTGCCTGTGGGTTGTTCAGTTTCTTGTTTACTCTTTGAGATGTTTCGCTCTTTCTTGCCCTGGGTGTCTTTTTATACAACAGGTTTTGTTCAAGTCTACGGTCGCGCCTAATTCGCAAATAATAACAAGCTCATGCAGAGACCTGCAGAACTCCGATTGGCTGCCAACACTTCAGCTAGGAAGTGTTAGCAGCCCTTTTGAGACTTGGCTTTAGCTGAGCCCCCTCCCACCCCCCCTCAAAAAACGTGAAAAAAATAAAAGCTGTCTGGGTAGGAATACCCTGACCCCCAAGCTTTGGTCTTGGGGTCCCAGAAGCATTTTTTTAATGTTGCTGCAAATTTGCAAAAATTGTAAATTTACAGCAGACATTTTTTCAAAAACAAACTGCAGGCTGTTTTAAAAATGCCCCCCCGGTGGGCCAATTCCTGGGGGATTTTTTTTTAATGGAGGGGGGCGCACAGGGCCCCCCTTTTAAGGCTCATTGAGCCCCGGGGACTACCACCTCCCTGGGCTTTGTTTTAAATCATGGAGGGGCCGCACAGACCCCCTCCTGGGCTTGAAAGAAGCCCCTGACCGAAACAATAAATTGGCAGGGGCCGCACAGACTCTATGGGCCCCCAGGTACTACCCCCATCCATGGGCCTAAATAATCAATAATACTGGGAGGGGTGCCGGTTGGCCCCCCCTCCCGGGCCATATGCAGGCCTGGACACCACCACCTCCCCAGGGCTGGCTCATGCTCAGAGAAGGAGGGGGTGGCGGGAACGCCTCCTGATGCCATACATGGCCCTGGCGACCGGCAACACCCCCTGGGCCGGCTGTTGCTATGTCTTCGGGTGCTCTTGCTATGTCCTGGGGTGGCCACCCCCAGGACATAGCGTTTGCTCTGACTTGGAGGGAGTTTTGACAGTTCCAGTCAAATCAGAGCAAACATTAACTCCGCTCTCAGCAAGAAGAGCTGTGAAACTGCCCCTGCTTGCTAAGAGCGGGGTGTTCGTCTGTTTTCCTGCCCACTGTCTATCGGGCAAGGAAACAAGCAAAAGGATTGCTCTCACAGACAGGGAACTACATGCCTAACAGCTCCCTGTCTGTGAGAGCAATACTGGCTCCCACAGGAGGAGGGGAGCCAGCAGGGACCATAGGGCCTTAAGGCTCTCCCCGCGGACCCCAGTGGTAGTGACTGGGTGCCTTAGGTGGGCTCCAGGGTACCCAAAGTGAAGAGGCTGGACCCCAGAAGATGGGGTCCACAGGGCCAAAATCAGCCATGGGAGGGGGGGGGGCAGCATGGACCCTCCCCCATTTGTTTGTGGCCAGGCCCTGTGAGATGGGGTCCCTGGGCCAAAATCGGATTGGGGAGGGGGCAGTACGGCCCTCCTCCCAACATTGAATTAAGGTCTGGCCACTGGGGATGGGTTCCCGGAGCTGAAATTGGCCCGGAGAGGGGGGCTACATGCCCCCCCACTTTGTAGAAACTATTTGGCCCAGGAAAAGTGGTGGTCATTGGGGCCGGGGGGTCCGTGCCGCCCCCACATAATTTTTAATGTAGCCCTGGGGATGTAGTGGTCCCAGGGACATTACAAAGCCCGCGCTATGGCCCCCTTTACCTTCCTCCTTTGGTAGAATCAAAGCCCCGGGGAGGTCCAGGGGTTGTTGAAGCTAAATAGAGAGGGTCCCCATGATCCCCTCCTTAATATCAGTAAAGCCCAGAGGAGGTGGTGTTCCCCAGGTCTTTTAAGTGAGGAAACAAAAGGCAGAAAAATGAGCAGAGAAGACAAAACAAAGGGCAGAAAAACAACAAGCATTTACAATGCAATAGGTCTCGCAGCATTAAAGTTTGAGTTATTGGCATTGTGTATGACAATGCCAATAGTCATAACTTTCGCAAATGTGACACCTATTGCATTTGTACTGCAATATGTGTTGAGAGTGAGTGAGTCAGTGAGTGAGAATGAGTGGGCGAGTCAGTCAGTGGGCGAGTCAGTCAGTGAGTGAGTCAGTTAGTTAGTGAGTGAGAGAGAGTGGGTGAGTCGGTCAGTGAGAGTCTGGACAGTGAATGAGTGAGTTAGTGAATGGGAGAGTCAGTCAGTGAGAGTCTGGTAGTGACAGTGAGTGAGTGAGAGAATGGGAGAGTCTGTCATGATAGTGAGAGAATCAGTGGGAGTGAGAGTCAGTGTGAGTGAGAGTCAGTGTGAGTGAGAGTCAGTGTGAGAGAGAGTTAGTGTGAGTGAGTCAGTGAGAGTGAGAGTTTGTGAGAGTGTGAGAGAGGGAGAGTCTGTGAGAGTGTGATAGTTAGTGCGAGTAGTGTGCTGGGTGCAGGAAGGCTGACACATCCCACTCCTTCCCCCAGTAGGCCCCCAGAAAACACTTCAACAGAAAAGCAACAGGGTCACAGGAAAGGGCAGGAAACACACACACACCAAGGGTGTCCACGAGAGCCATGAAAACTTCTGCGAAGGCAGAGCCCTACGTAGAAATGCAGCGGCACAGAGTGCTTTTAACACTCCTCACCTCTCCTTCTTTCACATCTACCCTTCTACTGGTTTACTGTTTTCTTTATTTTTTAAACATCCCAAAGCACCAACAAAATTGACCCTCGCCCCGTTCTGCTCTAGGAGTGCCGTCTGCCCTTTGTGTCTGGAGTTCGGAGGGAGCCATCTGTGCCCCAGAGGACGGTCTCGTGAAGGAACAGTGACTGGGGACTTCCACGCAAACAGTGACCATGGGGAGCAGCAAATTAAGACGGGCAGAAAGGCAAAATCTTATATCCCTTAAATACAGAAATAAATGTTTATAGAGACGCTTTATTGTGATCATATCTATGAGAGAAAAATATGGACACAGTCGGAGTGCAAGCCTAAAATTAGCAGTCTGTCCTTCGTTGCAATCGAACCCTTTTTGCTGCGACGGGGAAATGCGCTTGTTTATTATGGACACAAGACGGCACACGGGTTTTTGCTCAGTGAGTATAAAGCCACAGAATTTAAATTTTACAACAGGGCAGTGGATGAGCTGAGACTTTTTTTCAATTGGAAGTGTGTTTATCATTAGTCTGAAGAGCAATAACCCCAACCCCCACTGCCAGGCATAGTGGGTGGGTCTCCGCGTTGCCATGTGAGTTCTTAGGAAAGTATGCCGATGTTCGGAAACATCAAAACGTTACAAGAAAAAAGCACACGTTTTTGAAGGAGCAGTAGTAGGGCTGAGAGAAGAGGAGGGTTGGGAAGACTCATTTTTATTAGTCATATCGTGCTTTGGGGAAGGAGTGCAAGGGTGGGGGTGAGGGGGCCTGCCGGAGACCGAAAGAGCAAAGGACATAAAACAAGTAACAACAGACAGAGATACACACAGGTAAGAGCGGCACACAAGCGGGTAAACAGAGACGCACAGACAACAAGAGGAGGGAGAGAGAAGAGAAACGAAGATAAGTGAGAGGGAGAGCAGCAAAGAGGTAGTGGAGAAACGGGGAGTAAACTGGTTGTAAAAAGAATAGAGTGAGGAGACGGGCGTTGAAGTTGGGCGGTTGTGAAGAGAAGTGTCTGGAAAGAATGTTAGTGGAATGGAGAAATGGATTTAACAAGACGGAGGGAAGAGAGGGGAGGGGGGAGGGGGGAGGAGAAATGCGACACGCAGGCAGGATGACTCAGGGGAGGGGGCGGAGCAGGGCAGAGCGGCATGTGGGTGTGAAGAACCGGGCCTTTGAAGTGAAGCTAAGCTTCACTTCAAAGGTGTCGGAGGAATGCGGGCGGCTGTGCACGCGCTTTTAAGCTCAATGCACATGCGCATTGAGCTTAAAAGTCACGGGCACTGCAAGGAATCGCCACGATTCCTTGCAAGTTAGATAAAGTGTAGATGAGCCCCTATAGTCTCGCTTGCTCGATGCGCATGCGCATCGACAGGCGAGACCTAAAAACTAAAGGCAAAACAGAAGGCGGAAAATGAGCAGAAAAGGCAAAACAGAAAGTAGAAAAATTTGCACAAAAAGCAAAACAGAGGGGAGAAAAACAAGCAGGAAAGGCAAAACAGAACAGAAGAGGGCAAAACAGAGGACAGAAAAACAAGCAGAAAAAGGCAAAACAAAGCAGAAAAGGGCAGATCAAAGAGCACTCAGACACTTTGACACCCACTCACAGAACCCATGCAGACACTCATGCACCCACTAAGACATACACCCACTCACAGACCCACTCAGAGACTCACAACCCCACTCACAGACCCGCTTCGGCACTCATGCACTCACTCACAGATTGACTCAAACACTCATGGAGGCACTCGCAAACCCACTCATGCTATCTTACACCTACTCACAGACCAACTGAGACACCCACTAAGACACTCATGCACCCACTCATAATGGGTTCCATAATGTTGATAGGGGAAAGGGGTATTTTTTTATTCATTTATTTATTTATAAAGTTTTATATTTCTGTTCTGAAAACAAGTAATCACGGCTCTGAAACATTTGAAGATTGTACAGGAGGACCCTACCCTGTTTCAACAGGATGGGCTGCACCTGTCATTTCTCGGAAACAAATGCTACTTGTTGGAGCTAATGTTGGCCATCGCTAAGGAAGTGGTGAGAGGTTATGTGGTTCATAGACTGACGTTTTGTCGGCAGCGGGGCAGGAACGCGTTATCGGGGTTTTCCTGGGTGGCAATGGCCATGAGCAAGAATTGTTCGCTGGGCTCCATGAAGAGCATATGATTCTAGCCCGGTTGAGGTTTGGAGCGACTGCAGGGTGATTAAGGTTTAAAGCAGGAGAAGTATGACAGAGGCTTTGAGGATGAGGTTAGAGAAATAAATGAAATAAGGTTGTGTGTGGGTGAATGTTTAGGGGGATGTTAGGGGAGGTTAAAGAATTGGAATGTTTATTTTATTTATTTATTTATTTATTTGTTTGATTTATATAGCGCACTATAACCCAGGGGTCTCTAAGCGCTTTGACAGGGTCCACAGGCAACTCAAGGGCTACAACAGATTTAATCATTTAGGAACCACCCCATGCTTGCTGAAACAAATATTGTATTACTGAGGTATAGGGGAAATCTCTAAGGGGTCTGCTGAGGGTCTGGTCTATTAAAGTGGGCTTTTGCAGTAAATACAAGGGCAGAATTTACAATGCCCTGTCTCACCTGAGAAATAGACGGTGGAGAAGAGTAGGCAGCACAAGCGTACACGTGGCAGAAGGGAAGAGCTGGAATTCTCTTTTTCCATCAGAAATAAAAGCTGGGGCTATTCTCCCAGATATCCACCCCCTCCTTAAAACGTGACTATTCCCATTGTAGCTGTTTCTTGCATATAAATGGGTGCTTGCCCTGGTTACTAACAGTGCCAATAAACTTTGGTGTTTTTCGCTGAATACATAACCCACGTAAACAAACATAAAATGCAAATGGTACAGTATGTTTATCATACCTTTTCCATTTTCTCGTTTATTGGTGTTCACATGATTTAAGTAGGTGCGTAGCTACCAATAGTGCATCAGGTGCAGTGACACCAGGGCCAAGGCTGTTGGGGACCCATAGCATCCAAATTGTGGCTGCCGTTTGCTATCCAGCATGTACATGGAGACCCATCGTACCTGCCTTGCTATGCTACGGGATTCAGAGGACTTTTAGGTCTGTAGTTTGATCATATTGTATTTTTGGTAGTCTCCAGCCTTAATTGGCACCTCTTATATGTTCCAGACATACCACAGGTATGACGTTTCCCCCTACCTTAACTTATATAGCAGTGCTCCCCACTCCGGCAACTTCTGAGGTAGTGTGGGCTGCAGCAGGACAATGAAGCTCATCCAGGGCTGAGTCGGACTGTTAATTCAAATCCTAGTCCAGTGGTTAATTTGTGACGGTGTTTGCGCGCGGTCGACAGCAGCACTCATTTTTGGGGGCCATGACTTATTTTTTATTATCAGGCTTTTGACTCAGAGCAAGACAGAGGCAGAAAAAAAGAGACGAAGGTGGTACAGAAGGATAGGAAAACCGTGAACATGGGAGAAAAGGGGATGGCAAAGAACTTGCAAGAGTGTGTCAAAGAGACAGGAAATGTAGGATGCTCCAAGAAAGTGGGATGAGGAGGAATAAAGATTAAACAGCTTTGGCATTTGGCACCCCCAGGATTCAGCAATACCCTCGGCACCCCTAAGAAAACATTGGACCCAGACATCTGTTTATTTTTTTCAAAACAATCGAAACACTGCTCTTTACGAACGCTTGGAGAGTTGGAGCATTACCACCCCCCATCCTTTCCACCACTAAATTCGTTACAAACGGGAGTCTTTTTTCAGGGAATTGTACTAGAAATGGGCTTCGTTCAAATTTAGAAGCAGGGATTTGTACTTCAGGATATGGAACCAGGCAACCTGCAGAGTGTAAGTCTGAATCATATATGAAGAGAACAAAAGAATAATCTTCCCCTTTCACAACTTTCATCCCAGAAAGGGAGATGGTCAGGAGCGAAACCATCATTCCTATTTACAAGACCCTATCACCATAGGAGCATCACTTTTTTTGACGCTCCGTTGGTGTAGCACCATTTTCAATATTTACAAGGTGGCGCTAAGCCACATAGCATGGCTCTAAAGCTCCATTGTAAATAAGTCCCTTTCCGCAGCAGTCCTTATGACAAAGGGGGTGCAAAGGGTGTTGCTGTGGGCGTTCCACCACAAGACCCATTGCTTTTTGACACTTGCCCAAATTTACAAGGAGGTGAAAAGCTGTGGCAGTGCAAAAAACTAATGCCATGTAAGAGCGGGCGTTAGAATGGCATACGAAGAGAAACTCTTTTATTTCTCCTCGTTTTTACTTTCTGCATTCTGCAGCAGACATAGAAAGAAGAAAAATCCATTAATGATTGTTTATGTGCAGGAAGGTGCCCCTTCCTGCACATCAACAATCATTTAACAATACGATGTGCTACTTCTATGTGTGCTGCAGAATACAGCACATATAGAAGTAACAAATCGTCATTATGGATTGTTTATGTGCGGAAAGGGACATCTTCCTGCACATAAACAATCATTCCCTGCAACGCAGGCATCCTTGCATATGGTGCAAGGGTGCCTGCATTGGCGCTAGCCACCTTATTTTAGCGCCAGTGCTAGGGAAATCAAAGGGGCGCACTGTATTGCAGTAAATACAGCGCATTCCTGCTTTTTGAAAATGCTGGAGCGCGGCGTTGCCAGGTTTGGCGCAGCTCTGTGATACGACATTTTCTAGTAGGTATGTCCCCAGGTTGGCTGGCAAAAAAGAGTTTCAGCATTAGCATCCTGCTGAAGCTGATCATTCCGGCATAGTTCCGCTAGATGCCTCTTGTGTGTATCCATCTTTATGAGAATTGGCTGTCACCCTTGCAAATAGTTGGACAAGCCATTCAGGGACTTAAGGGGAACTCATTGACAGCAAGCTTCGCCTTCCCTGTAAAGTGACAAAAAAATGTTTAATTAGGCCTGTGCAAAATTTTCTGAAATTTAATAAATTATGCGAAATTTTACTAAACGAAATTTAGCAGTATCTCGCATGAAAACTAAACGCGAGGGTATACCTTTTGTTCAAAGGGCACATGAATTTCCCAGGCAAATTTCTCACAGGTCTAATTAAAAATCCAAAGCTTCATCATGTAATGATGCATGCTTTTCTCATACATGGCTTCTTTGGGTGCACTTTGGTCCACTGTGTGTAGAGAATAACATTACAGCTGAATTTAGGCTTCTATATGGCGGTTGATATTTCCAGCTTGGTCTCTGACTACAGCTCACATGTTCCGCAAAAACCCTCTGTGTCTACCAATTCTCTCTTTGCCGTTCAGCAGACCTTCAGTAAAAGTGACTTTATATACCCACCCCCAAGAGAGGTGATGCTTGCTTTATAATATAACTCTGATCATATCCGTGTTCAGCATTCATGTGCTTCCTGTTGAGTCACAACAGCAAAGGAACTATGCTCAGCTAACTATTATTACTAGCAACATTTATTAAGCACATGGCTACCCGAATCAGGCTTCCCAACAGTAGCCATCCCCCTTAAATAAACAATTTAGATCTGGCCCACAGATTCTTCATCATCTTATCAAACCCTACAAGGCAAACAGAGATCTTAGGTCTGCCAGGCTTCGTCTTCTCGCCGTTCCAAGAGTTAGGAGGGCCAGAAGTGGCGGCTCGTCCTTTGCCTACCTTGCTACCGAGCTGTGGAACTCTCTGCCTGTCAGTCTTAGACTGGATGACAACCTGTCTAGCTTTAGAAAGCAACTGAAAACTCAATTTCACACTGTACGCCATACATAGTGCCTTATATTGTACTCTTCTGCTTATCGGCAGCTAGTGCAGTGCGGCAAGTGTCTTGAGTACACCTATTGTGGTATTAAAGGTGTACTCCCAGGATTGACTCTACTCTTGTGATAGCCTCTTGGAATCTGGTGCTCTGGTTAGAACCTTAACAAATCTCCATCACACAACATGGATGTAGAACAGGCTGCTCTACACCTACTCAGCATATACCACAACACTCTGGGCTCAATCAGGAGCTCTGCAGCCAGAGTGCTGTGGTGTGCGGGCCCGCTGGAGCTTGGGGGCCCCCGCACCACGGGGGCCTGTGTTATGCCCCTGCCACAACACATGTGGGAGTCTGCACGGGCCGATCTGGATAGACAGGAGTGACCATCTCTCCTTTCAAAAAAGAACCTTCACTGGGGAACCCGACTGTGTGTCTTCTTACCATGGGTTGCAGCGACCTGAGGGCACAGCCACAGCTGGTCAGCAGGCATGTAGGAGGCCAGGTTCAGTTTCCCACGAGGATGGCAGTATTCTGGTAGTGGCAGACAGGAAGTGAGATTCTCCAACCTGGAAAGGGAACATGATACATTGGTGTAATTTATTGGGTGATCTAGACTTACAGAGCAGGTGCTACTTTCTATACCCAAAAAATTGCACTATGGTCCACAGAGCATGCAGAAAGCATGGGCATGTGGGTCAAAAACGAGGTTTCACGCCCCAATGGGATCTAGATGGTACAGGTCATGACTTAGGGCATGGCAAGAGCTACTTTTATATATATGTATGCATGCCTAAATTCTTGAGTTCAAGGGGAGGCTGCAGGACTGCATTCAGATGCAATAGCTGATATGAGTGTGCGTTCCAGTGGTCACCTACCACACTCAAATCACATAACCCTGCTAGTTGTCAGAGCAGTCGTCAATTCAAAAATCAATCACTGTGACAGCCTCCTCGACACACTGCTCATAAGCCTTCAACTAGATCAAAATGGGTGGGGAGATTTGTGGATGATGCTCAGAAACACATCTACCGTCAACATTTTTACTGTTTCCCAGTCAGCCATTCAATTAGAAGTTAAAAGATAACAAATCGTCCGTGCGAGAAAAGAAAATGGAATACTCAAACCAATAACCTCTGTGATTCAGTGCATGGAGCACTATGATACCATCAAGAGCACAAATGCAATTAAATGAGGACTTCACCTTCTGGGAAGTTCCTTCTCAATATGCCAAACCCACAAGGATAGATCCAGACCATGGTATATCTTGGAGTGGCCTTAGATGTCTCAACAGTGAGGCTGCGGTTGGGTAAAAATATCCCAGTCATCTTCATGAGAAATGATGTATTCCTGCTAGACACACTGGAATGGTTGTCTTCCCCGAATAGTTTCATACTTTTCTAGTGGGTAAGGGCTTAGGTCATTATCTCACACCCAAAATCAGGTTTTGTGAGCTTGCTCTTAATGCTGATAAATGCTCACTGTTCAATCTTGCAGGCAGTAGACACTGCTGACCTTATCACCACTAATAACCTGGACCATTCAGTTCCACCTCATCTACTGAACATCTGACACTAATCTAGCATTCATTTTTGTAATAACTATTCTCATCAGAGCAGGCTCAACTATTTGCACCAACATCTTCCTATGCAACTTAACATATAAGATGACACATCAACCAAAACCTTGAAGGATGTTGTCCACAACCAGTTGGGCACCGCCAACATCACACTATTTGTCAGGCTGCTGACCCATAGCAGTGGGAACAGCCGGGACCTCATCCAAATCACCATGATGCACCTCATGTGTAACTCACGATTACACGGACTCCATCACATTGACTTTGTTGCTGCCAACACTTTTGATGTACCACGCATCTCAGACTCTTTGATGCCAGCCAACGTCACCACAAGAAATGAGGAAAGCCTTCATACATTTCCTAACAAAAATATTCAGGCTTTTCTGTTTTCAGTTTCTATTTGTTGTGATTCCAGTAGGTTTTTTTTGCGTTTTCCAATGATTTTAAAAGTTGTAAAAATGTGTAGTTATCAGTGTTTACTCTTCTTTAGTTTAGAACGCATCAGAGAGATTCTGCCTTTCCAGTGCTCATGAATAATTTTACTTTTATTTTCTTCCTCCCCTCATTCGTTCGCGTTGCTAATTCTTCCTTCCTCTTTTCCTGCCCCTAACTCCCTCCTGCACCTTTTCCTTGCATTTTCTCTTTCAAGTAATTTTCCATGATTCCTCCCACCCCATTTGTCAGCACTCAAACTGCTGTTTCCTCCAGTCCAGTCCCGCCCCATGTCAAGGATGTGGTTGAATGGGGAAGGCTTGCACGTTAAGATTTGAATGCAGTAGGTACAAAGTTATTGGTGTGTATTTAACACACCTTTCTGCCGCCCTATTCATCAGACACATTGCAAAGAGAAGCAGAATAACGATTTTATATTTAGGACATGAGATGTACATTGTGGGGGGTTTGATGCTCTCCCACTGCAAGTCGGTGTCACACTGTTCTTATCTTTGCCACCAGTTACCAGGAAAGGGTTGGACTAATAAATACATTATTACTGCCTGTTTTGAGGCTATTTATTTAGTACTTGGTCAAAGGGGAGATGCCTGCATTCTGTTAGCTGTAGGACCTTTGGAAACAGCTAACTGTGCTGCTGTTTGAAGAAACATTTGATGTGGTGAAGAAACTTCATGAGAGTGTGGCTGCATTGGGTTGTTTGCCTATGCAGTTCACATCATTTATGAAATTATACATTGCTAGACAAGCCATGCAGATAGGTTTTTGTTTTATGTGAAAGGCTTCAAAAAAGCTGCTAAGCATTGCTGTTTTACGAATCATGAATGCCTTTGTTTATTTTAAAGCAGTAGAGGGACTGTGCTCCTGCCAGGAATGTGAGACCGTTGCATAAGGCACTTTACCTTTGTGTACTGTGCAGAGTGCACTGTTCTAGTGCAGTTTCTGTCTTGGGGGAAGAACAAACACAGCCCAGTATGTTTCCATTAAATGAAGTGGATTGTACTCATGATGCTATCAATTGTCAGCTTCCATTTCTGCACCGTAAGTTTTAATCTTCATCTTCACATGGAAGAATTGGAATGAAAGTTGATTTTAGTGATAGTGAGACTCTATGATGAATGTTTTCTATATCAGTACACAATCTCAAAATGGATCGATGCCATGTACTTTCTCTGAATGTGCTGTGCGCAGCACATACTAGAACACACAGAACAGTGCCTACTTCTTCATATGTCTGATCTATACTGTCAACAGCTTACAGGTTATTGTGTAGATTTTCTGAGTTAAGGTATACCCTGTAGGCATGACAGTTTCTGCAAATCCAGTGCATTAAACCCTTCTGAGCCAGTGCATGGATGATGGAGATGTTCATGGTATGGTCCCTGACCCTTCTGTATGCTGGGAAGCAGTACCTATAGGCATGCGTTCCTATAGGCACCTTCACGATTCTAAACTAAGATTTGGAGTGTTGGTTAAAGGTCTTTATGGGAGGAGAATGATTTTGGGGCATCCGCATGCACAGTGATCTTTGACATCGCAATTCTGATACCAGGGCTTTTTGCTGTGAACCCGCTATCCATGAAGCAGCTACATTTAGTGAACAGTAAGCTGAAGCCATATGAGGTGAGCCATGCTCCCAAAACAGGAGGGAAAGAAGGTCCTGGGATACTAAAGAACTTGTGGATTGTCAAAGGGAATATTATGTGACATACCATGGCCTGAGTGGCCACAGCCGGAGTATCCATCACCGAAAAGTCCTTCCAGGTGGAAACTGCATATAAACTGATTTGACACTATAGTGCACCAAAGCATTAAAAGTGCAGCAAAGTCTAGTGTTTTCCAGTTTCTACTGAAATAAATGTTCTCCCTTCAGTGGTGATTTATCCGTTATGACCGATTTTGACTGAAAATCAGAAAACTTGAACATACTCCTTGTAAACTTTATAACGTTGGTCGCATTAGCTGATCCAAGCACATGAGTATAGTTCTTCTGCTCTAAGACTGCTCTCCACCCTATAGATGACTGCAGATGTCCTCACCCACTCAACATCCACTATGTGAAGGCCAAACCTTCCACACCATAATACAGCCATGAGCATGCTGACAGTAAAAGCAAAATCGGATGGCTCGAACAAGGTGCACAGACTACAGTTAAAAAAGATCTGCACCACGTGAAGGCATCTCATCTGTGAAGCCTCCAACAGAAGAAGGTCACTCTTTCAGGCAATCAAGCATATTATGAAGCATTTTCCAGAGATCGCACAGGTTCACTCCTAGAGAAAAACAAGATCAACAAAGTCTTATAGGACAACATCAACACAACTGCAGCAACTACTGCAGCAACTGCAGCAAACATCTTCACGAAAGTCCCACCAACAGTTCATCGAAATCAGCCACTTCCAGTGTCCTCTGGGTAATGTGGCAAACATGTGTCAATTTCTGAAAGCCATAGAGTACAAAGATGATGCCATCCCATCAATAATAGTGAAGTACCTCTCTCAGCCACTTCCAATGTCCTCTGAGTAATGTGGCAAACATGTGTCAATTTCTGAAAGCCACAGAGTACAAAGATGATGCCATCCCATCAATAATAGTGAAGTACCTCCCAAGAGAAGGCCTGATACATCAAATAAACATTGCCAATATCTTATTCAACCAAGGTGCCTTCCCTGATGTCCTCGAGATGACAGGTTCTGCCCATTTTAAACAAGTCTATCTTGATACAATGTCCTAACAAACTACCGGCTGACAACTCGCCTCTCATTCTTCGGCATGGTTGATAAGTAGGCTATTGCTAACCAGATTCATTGGGGAATCAAGAGAAACACCGTCTTACAAGACTACCAGCAGCAGAACCAATGCAACACAGTAACAGTAATATCCAAGTGGGGAATGGTGCTCTTCAGATCTCCAACAGTGTTCTAGCCTACTCCACCTCTTTGCAGTTTTCAACACTGAGGATTACCGGCCCTTCTTAACTACTAGACACTCAGATTGAACTTCATATGGATCATCCTTGCTAGGGTCACAATACAACTTTCAATGAGAGCCCAGCTCCTCTGCATAAACTTTTCCAGGCCAGTAACCAAACCTGCCATCTGCAGCATTCACCAAAGTTCCATTCTTTCATAGATAATCTTAAACTCAAACACAGAACTAGTGGGAATTTCGATGGCTGGCAAGGACATCAGAATTTATCAGGTGGCAGTGTGGCACACAACTGTGCCTAAATGTCTCATCTTGCCATTTAAACAGCAAAGCCTCATGCCTAACTGAAGCTGAACAACCACCATTGCAGAATTCTATACTAACTGCATACATCTGGAAACAACAGCAAGGCTCACAGAAATATTCCTCTGTGGCTTCACTTAATGGCTTATTGTCAGCACCAAGCTCCAGGGCATCCACATAAACATCATACCCGGTTTCACGACATACATGCTCACAAGATGGAGGATGCCTGGCTCCTGCTGACTTTGCAGACTGAACCCCTTTCTTCTAGAAGCAAACTTCCAACCTGCCATCAAGGTGCCAACTCAAACGTGGCTATGCCCTACTGGACAGCACAAGCGTGATAGCTTTACACCGCCTTTTAGGGGACACTATTGAGGTGTGCCTCTCACCAGCATCACATGTAATACTTGCTGAATCATCCCCAGTGCTTCCTTTAGTCAAAATGCAAGGTTATCCCCTCCAGTGGAACACAAAGACTAGCAACAGCAGAATCTCCATAAAGGAAACCAGGCGTTGCAAGGAGGGTAAGTTGACATGCCAGGGCATCAACTCCAAAACTGGCGGAGGGGAGAGCGGTGGAATGGAAGGACTGGCATTCTAGTAGGTCCAGATATGCAGGGCGCCAACATCCACTTCCAGAAAGAGTTGCCGCCTCATCAAGAAAAGCAACACATTGTTGCGGTGTAACTACCCGGTAGTCATTCCCCCTGAAGGGATGCACCAAGTCTCCTTCGCCATGTACCCTGCTATTTTCTAGTGTCCTCCTCCGATGCCGTCCTGTTGCTAATTCCATACCTCCTCCTCACCTCCCTACACCGTAATCTCGCCCCCTCCCCCAACAGAAATCTCCAAACTATAATCCCCACTCCTGATTGGCCTCCTTGTTGGTCATCTATTGTAATCCCCTCCCCTAGACACTCCTCTTCTCAGTGACGTATTCTGCCTCCACCCCCTTTTACAGAGTGTTCCAGAATAGCACCTTTTACCATCTCTGTTAGTAAGAGTTAAAAGTACTTGACTGAAAGCAACATTTGCCATAATCTGGCCTCTTTGCACTGAAAGAAATATCAGCTACTCCTGTCCAGTAGGCGTAATATTTTGGGAATACCATGGCGATCTTCCTGAAGCTTTAGCGATTATGGCAAAGAATTCCAACAGTGGTCCGCTCCCCCTATTGCGACCCTTGTCTGCCTTTGGTAGCTAGGTAACTATAATCTGCAGTCTTTGAAGTTCTGCACTCAGATATTTTGGACACCACAGATAGCGAGAGGCTGTGGGCGTAGTCTTTACCTGAAAGATATTTCAGACATTTTGGGGATATTTCGGATTTTTTTGTACAGTGCTTCATTGCTGCGTGGCTAGGTTCGTGTTGCAGAAATCACAGACTTCTATTGATACATAGCTACAAATAATCATTCCACGTAGGTTTAATTTTTTTTACAAATTCGCACATGGGCTGGATCCAGTAACCAGCTACAGATCTCCAAGGGAACTAAAGGATCCTACAGTCAAAAATCTGCCTTGCTGCCTCTGGTGCTCAGGCGTAAGCCCTTTACCGGAGCTGGCCAAGTACGCTACAGACTGAACATGTTGTGTCGCCATTAGGTCTGGGTAAAATTTCCATTAAACCGGCATAATCTAGAATAATCTTGGTACATTTTCATAAAGCTAGTTATGTGAATTTCCCGAAATTATGTTCTAATGCTATTTCAAATGATTACACGCTCTTCACTTAAAAATTTAGAAGGAACGAACGCTTGGGAACAACCTGAAAGAGACACTTCTGTTTGCATAGCTTGTGTGTTTGCACTATTTGCTTTATACCACCAAAGCATTCTCCATCCAAAATGGGTGCAAGGACACATTTTTGACTAAAATATAGCGCTAAATGCTGGCTTTAGAATTCGTGTAGTTTCCCCCAAAACGTCGAGTGATTACCTAATTGCACATTACGCGAATTTCGCGCGCCGCGATTTCCCATGAGTAGTCTAGCAGACACAGAGTTGACTACAGGAGTCCTGCAAACACATTGCGTGCAATAATGTTGGGCCACAGGCGCATTGCCTGACAGTCTAATGAAGTAACTGCGACTGGCCCACGATCGTCCAGCGTCAGAGCAGAGGAATGTGGGACGTCGCAGCACTTGGATATCTGAGGGGACCCGGGCTGGCTCGTAGACTGCACGTGCAGCAGCGCTGTATGTGCAGGTAGCAGGGTATTGCTTGCACCCATTTCTTATTTGCCCGGTAGTAGTCACACAAGATTCAGTGTAGGAATCTGAGCTCCTGCACCTTCATTCCTTGGCCGTGCACCTGTATCCCTGCACCCCAAACCTCCTCATTCAAGGAACCTAGACTTGCCCGACTCGTGGCCACCCCCACCCCCACTGGGAAGTGCCTTAGTTCCCAGTGTGTTCTTGTGGTTTGAGAGACTACCATTTATTGCAGTACTACCCTTTTACCTGTGTTTGGTGCTCTTTTGTAACATGCACACGTCACTTTTCTCTTGTAACACACTGTTTGCTACCTCTTACTTTTTGTTTGCTTTCGATACTTGCACAAGTGCCACCATTGCCTACGTAACGTTTGCTCTTGTGTTTGAGTGTCCTCCATTTATTGCAGTATTATACCTCTACTTCTACTTTGTACGCTTTTTGTAACCTGCACACGTCACTTTTTCCTCCTGTAATGCACCGTTTGCTACCTCTTGTATTAAGTTTGTTCACGATTGTCACTTTTGCCTCATGTAATGTAAATTTTGCTTTTGTAATTTGTTCACTTGTAATGTTCTCTTGTATCAGTTCTGATACAAGATCAGTTCCTACTGTGAAGCGCTATGACACCTTCGGGTAAAGTCCGCGCTATATAAAAACGCATACAATTTTTTTTTGCCGCGTGCAGAGCACGTCCGGTTCCCCACACGACCTTGATTGTTGCGTGACGTCACTGCGTCGTCTGGCTTGTTCCTGCACGTCGCCCCTCCCCAAGCTTGTCCTGGCGTTCACCCTCAGCATCCCCCAGACGGACATTGCCCAGCCAGCATCCTCTGGCGCCTTTATTCCCCAGGCTTGTCCTGACAATTCACCCTCCTACACTCCTATTATCCAGCCGTGCCCTGCCACTTGCCCCCCATACACCCCCGGTGCCCTGGCCGTCACCCTCGCGCAGTCCAGCCGCGGCGTCTCCTCGAGTAACCCACGCTGGCCCAGCTTTGTCTAATTACACACACTGAGCAGGAACAGAGAAGTCTGTTTGTCCACAAACAACGCCAGCTCCGCTTGGCAGCCGCCGTGGTGTTATGCAAGCGAGGACGCCGCCAACGGGGCCGAGTCTGGCAGGAAGGAGGCCGCGGCCCCCGGAGCCTTCTCCGTCCTGGGTCCCGTGTGCCCGCCCCATGCTCTGAGCGTTTGTCCAACTGTCCATCCGTGGTGGTGTCTACATATCTGCCTGTCTCCGCGTCTGTCTCTGCGTAGAGGGTAACGTCGGACTGCCCCAGACAACATCAACCTGGTTTAGGCTTCCTCTGTCATACGAGGTGCCAACCTTCCGCCGCTGATTCGTCTGGCTGTCCCTGGGTCTCCATGCGCTTCGCAGTCGCCATCTGCCCATCTCAGGCATCGGCGAGCCATCCTATGCTATGCCCGTCTATCCCTCCATTCGACGCGTGCCTGTGCCAGATGGAGTGTGCTCAAGTTTCCGTTTTAGTGCGTCTACTTGTATTTCCTAGGCTAGAGCGAGTGGCTGGCGATCCACACACACGCTCAAATTTCTATATTTTTTTTGGGGGGGGGGACTAGACAACTCGGTGAAGATTTTTTTGTGAAGTGAGACAAGGTTGTGGGTGGATCACCCGTACACACAGTCCCTTACATGCAGACTAGGATTGTATGTAACTTTTAATGTGTGCGTAACACCATTTTTGAGGACATATTAATTTTTAGTTCTCTTTACGCATACCTTTTTGCGGCACAAGATTTTGTTTGCGTTGAAAAGCTTTCGTGGAACTATGGGGCATGTTTATAAAGAATCGACGCAGGGCAGCGCTGCAAGTCATTTTGCTGCGCTGCCCTATGCTAATTCGAAAGGGCAGGAAAGCACCCTATTTACAAGATACAGTGCATTCCTGTCCTTTCTGCCGGCGCACAATTAGCAGCCCTGCGTAAACGCAGACACCCTTGCACCATAATGCAAGGGTGTCTGTGTTGTTGGCATGATTGTTTTTTGTGCAGGATGGGACATCTTCCTGCACAAAAACAACCATTGGAGGCGTTTTCCTTTCTATGGGGCATATTTACTAGGAAATAGCGCAGCACTTCAAGCAATTTTGCAGTGCTGCACTGTGTCATGTAAAAACGCAGGAATTCGCCACATTTAAAAGAATACGGTGCACCCCTGTGTTTTCTCTTGCACTAACAATAGTTACCTAGTGTCAACACAAACGCCCTTGCGTAATAGTGAAAGGGTTCCTGCATTGCAGGGATGATTTCCTGCAACACAGACACCCTTGCACCCCCTGGAACGCAGGCACCCTTGCACTATGGTGTTAGGGTTTCTGTGTTGCAAGGAATGATTGTTTATGTGCATGAAGGGACACCTTTCTGCACATAAACAATCTAAGGGACACCTTTCTGCACATAAACAAACTTTAAAGGCAATTTGGTCTTTCTATGTGTGCTGCAGAATGCAGCACACATCGAAAGAGCAAAAACGTGGAGAAATACAAGTATTTCTCCTGGTTGCGCCAATCTTAAACCTGCTTTTGAATGGTGTTAGTTTTTGCCGTTGCCTCAGATTTACAAATCCATGTAAATCTGGGGCAGTGTCAAAAAGCAATCGGTGTTGCTAGTGGCGGGTGGCATGGTTCGCGGGTGGGGGGCGAGTAGCGCGGGAGGGTTTTTTGGGGGGGAATGGTGTGCGCAATATGAAAATAAAAATAAAGTTGCCTTGCCGTCGGGTCCAGTGTCTCTGCTCCTGCGCTCCTCGTCTTGACTTGAGGAACAGGAATCACAGACATGCCCCACTGACCAAGCACAACGCTGCAAAGCAGCATTGTGATTGGTAAGCATCCCGGCTCCCCTGACCAAGCACAACACTGCAATGCAACGCTGTGATTGGTCTGAGCGCCATGTCATGGCGCTCCGCCAGGGACTGGAGGGGCGGGCATGTTCTCCAAGCAGGCAGCCTGCATGGAGAACAGGGAAAGTGCGCCTGACTGGTTTGGGCGGTCCAAGAGGGCTGACCAAACAGTAATTGCAAACCACTCCTTCCCTGCTCTGCAAGCAGAGCAGGCCGGCCGCCCGCTAAGCAGCATGAAGCATAATATGATAATAACTCAAAGTTATTATCATTTTATGTTTCGTACTTTGCACTGCCAACACCCAATTGCTTGCCCCTATCATGTAGATATCTACGTGAAAGGGTACCATATGTACAAAATGGCGTTAAGCCACACAAAGTGGCTTAACGCCGCTTTGTAAATATGGGACAGGGCATGGCGCCACTGGAATGTCGGAAAAAGTGACAATCCAGTGGCACAACCCCCTTGTAAATATGGCTCTATGGAAAGAGGAAAAAACATTACGCCACCCCTTGGGAGATACACGGTCTTAATGCACTCCCAGATTTACACCATGTTGAAAATCTGGGTAAGTGTCAAAACCAATGGGCATTGCGTGGGAACACCCATTGCAACACCCATGACATGCCTCCCTGACGCATTGTGAGGCAACGCAGCGACTTGCGCTGCGTTGCTTCCCTCTATATCTACAAGGCCATGAAAAGCCACGGAGGTTGGCTTTACATGGCCTTGTAGATATGGCCAAGCCCTGAGCGCCACCAGACCGTCACAAAAAGTGATGTTCCAGCGGCGCATAGGGCTTGTAAATAAGCCCCTATGAAACTATATGGTTGCCGTATGGGCTGTGTTAGCAGTGGTTACTGCTTGACTTACAGAAACACATTGACCAACTAGCCTGCCACGCACTCTGCAAGAATCCAATCTTTCCAACCCCATAAGCCTGTCTTCCAAAGACAACACGACTACAAAAATGCCTTGAACTCCAAACCCAGAAGGTCCCGCATGCCAACAAGAACCCTTGTGCTCCAAGCACAATGAGCTCAGCACTCCAAACTGAAGTAATCTTTCAAACCCAACAGAGGACTGCACTGAAATTCCATGGAGCCAGCACTTTGAAAACAGCCTTTTTGCCAACTGGAAAGTTTCTCAGCACCTTCAAACAAACCAAGCTTTCCATTAGCAACAAAGCTCCCAAACCCAATGAACTTGCTTTACCAAAATCTATGCCTCCAGCGCTTCAGTTGCGAGGAACCAAGTCAAGTAAACCAAAGGAGCCTTATACACCGAACACTACAACACCCATGGAGCCAGAAACTTCAAGTTTGGGTGCATGATTCCCTACCTCCAGGGATCCTGTTACTCTTACATTACGCCATGCAATCCCATTCCACACAGCCCGCCAATGCAAACCACAGAACCTCCAAAGGCAAAACAATAACACTAGGTGTCCTGAAGTGAGTAGTTCACAGGCCAAAGGCGGGTAAAGGAAAGATATCCAAAGCTCAAAGCATAAGGGGTGGCTTCAAAGTAATGAGGGCAAGGTCCACAGCAGGAGAAATAAGTTCTTTACCTTTTAGAAGGGCGGTAGCCAGCGGAGTCTAACGAAGGAGCAAGGTGCACCATGTTCAAAAAGGATTTCTTCTTGGATATGACCCAGAGGCAGGTAGTGAAGTATTCAATCTGTTCCACTACAGTAAGTCATGGCTCTTTCCTACGAGGCAGAGTCCTCAGTGCTCAGATCACCAGAGTATCTCTCCCACGAAAAGAACCTTTCAGGTTTTGTTGTCTGATATTCACCAAGTGGATTAACAGTGTAACAAGGTGTTGGGAGGAGAATGTCCCTGCATGGTCTTCAGACATGTTCCTTTTACCTGGGTGCCCAAGTGTGTGTATTTGGTATTTTTACTTTTGAATTTCTCTCTGGTGGCACACTAATCCAGCATTTGTGCAGAGGCCTAGACTTGTCTCTGGCATGAGCATGTCTGAGTATGGTGTAGACTTGTGACCTAGAGGTGGCACCATGTATATCCTGTTACTTACAGTAGACTACTGTCCCTGACATGGGTTTAGCAAACAGAGCAGCATCGGCAGAAAACCCTAGTGTGACCAAACCTTTTTACCAGAGTCACTGGAGTGGATGCCTACTTGTGTAAAGTTCTGCTCCTACGTGCTTATCCAGTCCCTAGTTCTAACATCTAGAGTGCATGTTATGCATGTTGCTCTATGTAGCCTGTGTGGCACATGTATGGCACCTGTGTGTGAGCAAGAGTAATGGGGGCCAGTGGAATCCATTTAGATACTGCTAGCCTAGCTTTCCACAAGATGGTAAGGTGAAGGTCATTTTACCAGACAGTGGAAGTAATTTGCTCACATTCTTGAAGCTTAAGGTTGGGAACCTAGGTACAGAAGTGAGGTCGGTCATGACAGCTTGTTTAGATATTCAGTGAGGTCTTTTGTTTAGCATTGAGCTGCTGATTAATCTTCCTGAACACTGCCATTTGTTGGATGGTAGGGGTGAGGGGTGGGATTGCAGACTCTGTTGTCCAAGATGAGGAAACCGTTACGTGAGACCTGCCCTTTTGTCTTTCTCGGATTAGTCCTTCAGTTGGGCTGATGGCAGACATGAGCAGAAACCTCAGACCTCTTTGTGCTTGTTATGGGTAAGCCATATTGGAGGCTACTATGCTGTGAGAAGCACCACTCTACCCAAAGATATGTCTGAGCAACCACCTGCAAAGGACACTTAAAATGGGAACCACCATAAACTGGTTCTATAGTTTTAGACAGTGAATATACACATCCTGTCTGCCAGTTGTGAATAAAGGTGGGACCCTTCTACCCCACTTATTGTTCCAGTTTCAAGTCTTCAATGGCCAAGGAAGGGAGTGCCTCACAGTGCATTCATAGGACTGCTGTGCAACCAGAGCTGATGTCTGCTTGGTATCCAGTCTCCCAGAGGTGCCTGAGGTCTGGATCTCCTGCTGGAGGAGCTGTATAACTATCATGAAGGGCCTAGGAGCCTGTCTGCCTGTTGATAGAGGAAAGGAGACTGCCAGTCCTGGAGGAGGAGAGCTTGAACAGAAAGAAATGAAGTGCATCATGTTCCTGATGTTTGTGGGGTACCTTGAAGAAAGCACTTTTGGAGAGTGGTCTGTTGGATCCGAGCATCATAGAGCTCTCAAACTCTGCATAATGAATCCTGGCCCGAACCAGAATACCACAACCGCAAGCAACGAGGCCCGGTTGTTACTGTTATTGCATGTTGTGATTGGCCTGTGTATGGCTACATCTGCCCAAGCTGAGATCAACGTGTCCATGGCTGCATCTGCCAATGTTGTGTTCAGCCTGTGCTACCCAAGCTGAGATTAAACAATGATGGCTGAAAATGATGAAGTTCCGGGGCTACATATGCCAAGAAGTTGTACTTAGCCTGTGCGGGGCTGCAGCAACCAAATTCATGATCAACCCATGGGGGCCTGTATCTACCAAGAATCACCAGGCCATGTTGGGACTTTTACAAGGACCTGCTTGCACCAGTATCGGCCCATTATCAAGACCCTGAGCTCCAGTACATTTACCGTCAGTCAGGTCGGGACCGCACCACATTAAGACTACTGCCTTCTGTTCCTGCCTGCTAAAGGATCAAGAGCGGGCAGAACTGCCAGCTCACGTGCCACCACTTAATCGGAGTGTGTGGTGGCATGGCTGACCTGTGAGTACTGACTCCACTTGAGGCTGGTAACAGACTAACCAAGACAGAGGGCACATACTTTTAGGGTGTGATTCAGTCTGCACATGAGCTATATTCATGTTATTCCCAAAGAGGGGGCCGCTCCGGAATGGGGCAACAACCTGGGGATGGGGGACATTGAGGGAATCAATATGGCTCAGCACCGGTCAAATAGCACCCAGAGACACTAAATTGTTTCTGTTATAGAACTGTGTAATATAGAGAGTGTACTATTGCTAATAACATTCTTTCTTGAAAAGACAGCCACTGAGCTGGGCATTTTTTGTATTGAATTGTTGATTGATTGTTGACCTCATCCTCACTATCCTTGTGGAGCCTGTAATTGATCACATTGCTACCATTGGTAGAGAAGTGCAGAAAGGGTTGTTCTTGGCCCAGTTCGTAGAGCCACAGTAGGATAGACCATGGGAAATCAGAAGCAAACAATCTCAGCCCACAGGGTTGAGGCCCAGTAGCCCCTGCTTGCAACACACCCTCGCCGAACAGGTTCTGACGCAAGGCAATTTGGAAATAAGAGGTCTGCCTATGTGACATAGAGAGGTACAGCCAGTAGAAACATGGGAAGTGTGTTGCCAGCGCACAAAACACTGAAGAAGCCTTATTGAGAATACTCTGGGGATTGCAGGAGGCACATACATAATGTCGTGACCTGCTCTATAGGCCAAGCAGTACAAGACTATATTCCTCATACTCAAAAGACTTCACTCGACCCCTCTTCTCAACTGCATTGCTTTCAAAGCCTGCTGCTTTGTCTATGAAGAGAAATTATCAATCACCCCACTGTACCTTGCATGCAAGATCTACATATCTTTTGGCTTTCGAAGCACAAACAGCATTGCACCATATCAGTCTACATAGTCCTCCTCTTCACCTCCAACCCTGCTCGCATTTACTTTTGAGTTTTCCCTCTCACTTTTGATCCCATCCTGTACAGCACTTCCTTGCTCTGTAGCTTTGTTCCCCTTATGTAAGTGCCGAACACACATCTGAAGAAAGATAAAGCCAGACTTTTGGCAGTGTCAGAGTTCGTGACTGTGAAAGTGAAGGTTTAAAACCACAAGTCCTTTGGGGAGAAATTAAGAATGTAAACCTGTATACCAAGGAGGAAAGGGTGGAGAGGTATTACAGTGGAAATGCTCATTTTCAAAAAGTGCAGAACTTTGAATTTTCCCATGGAAGAGATTCCTGGAAATAGAGGGTTGGATTTTGGACACATGGGGAGGCTCACAGATAACTTTATCTTGTCTGTAATGACGGGGGAAGCAGGGAAGGAAAACAGTAAAGGAATTGAAAGAGTCCTGCGTCTTCAGAGTGGACCACTACCACTGAGCTTAGCAGGGTAGTGCACCAAATCTGTATAAACAAGCATTTACAATGCAATAGGTCTCGCAGTTGTTAGAGTTTGAGCTATTGGCATTGTAAATGGCAATGTCTTTTATTTATGTGTTGGTTTTTAAAACATAAATAAAAGGCATTGTCATTTACAATGCCAATAGGTTAAACTCTCGCAAATGCGAGACCTATTGCATTGCAAATGCTTTTTTTTTATGTAGTTGTCTGTGAAGTTCCACTTGCAAGTCATGGAGCACGCCCAGGTCAAGCAGAATCTGTGGTGTTTCTAGACAACTGAAACAGCCAATTGTTTTATGGCCATTTCTTGCAGGGGCTTCACAAAAAACAACCACGAAGACTGACAGGGGAGACCCCTCAGCAATCCTGCATATTATTGTTTTAGGAGAAAAGATAGTTGCAAAAAAATACTAGGCGTGACCGTCTGGACAAGATTGGACAAAACCAAAGAAAAACAGCAGTCTTTTCCACGTTTGGGGTGTCTTTAAAGCCCTAGCCTAGCAACATTTTAACTACACTCTGCATCTGCACTCTAAATCTGCACTCTGCACTCTGAATCTTGAATCTGCACGCTGCACTCACACTCTGCACTCTGAATCTGCATGCTGCACTCACACTCTGCACTCTGAATCTGAATCTGCACTCTGAATCTGCACTCTGAATCTGCACTCTGAATCTGCACTCACACTCTCCACTCACAATCTGCACTCACAATCTGCACTCACAATCTGCACTCACAATCTGAACTCTGGATCTGCACTCTGAATCTGCACTCTGAATCTGCACTCTGAATCTGCACTCTGAATCTGCACTCTGAATCTGCACTCTGAATCTGCACTCTGAATCTGCACTCACAATCTGCACTCACAATCTGCAATCACAATCTGCAATCACACTCTGCACTCACACTCTGCACTCACACTCTGCACTCACACTCTGCACTCACAATCTGCACTCACAATCTGCACTCACAATCTGCACTCTGAATCTGCACTCACAATCTGCACTCACAATCTGCACTCTGAATCTGCACTCTGAATCTGCACTCACACTCTGCACTCACACTCTGCACTCACAATCTGCACTCACAATCTGCACTCTGAATCTGCACTCTGAATCTGCACTCAAATCTGCACTCTGAATCTGCACTCTGAATCTGCACTCACAATCTGCACTCACAATCTGCACTCACAATCTGCACTCTGAATCTGCACTCTGAATCTGCACTCTGAATCTGCACTCACAATCTGCACTCACAATCTGCACTCACAATCTGCACTCACAATCTGCACTCTGAATCTGCACTCTGAATCTGCACTCTGAATCTGCACTCACAATCTGCACTCACAATCTGCACTCACAATCTGCACTCACAATCTGCACTCTGAATCTGCACTCTGAATCTGCACTCACAATCTGCACTCTGAATCTGCACTCTGAATCTGCACTCTGAATCTGCACTCACAATCTGCACTCACAATCTGCACTCTGAATCTGCACTCTGAATCTGCACTCTGAATCTGCACTCTGAATCTGCACTCTGAATCTGCACTCAAATCTGCACTCTGAATCTGCACTCTGAATCTGCACTCACAATCTGCACTCACAATCTGCACTCACAATCTGCACTCTGAATCTGCACTCTGAATCTGCACTCTGAATCTGCACTCTGAATCTGCACTCTGAATCTGCACTCTGAATCTGCACTCACAATCTGCACTCACAATCTGCACACACAATCTGCACTCACAATCTGCACTCACAATCTGCACTCTGAATCTGCACTCTGAATCTGCACTCACAATCTGCACTCACAATCTGCACTCACAATCTGCACTCTGAATCTGCACTCTGAATCTGCACTCTGAATCTGCACTCTGAATCTGCACTCACAATCTGCACTCTGAATCTGCACTCACAATCTGCACTCTGAATCTGCACTCTGAATCTGCACTCTGAATCTGCACTCACAATCTGCACTCTGAATCTGCACTCACAATCTGCACTCACAATCTGCACTCACAATCTGCACTCTGAATCTGCACTCACAATCTGCACTCACAATCTGCACTCTGAATCTGCACTCACAATCTGCACTCACAATCTGCACTCTGAATCTGCACTCTGAATCTGCACTCACAATCTGCACTCACAATCTGCACTCACAATCTGCACTCTGAATATGCACTCTGAATCTGCACTCACAATCTGCACTCACAATCTGCACTCTGAATCTGCACTCACAATCTGCACTCACAATCTGCAATCACAATCTGCACTCTGAATCTGCACTCACAATCTGCACTCACAATCTGCACTCACAATCTGCACTCACAATCTGCACTCTGAATCTGCACTCTGAATCTGCATTCTGAATCTGCACTCTGAATCTGCACTCACAATCTGCACTCACAATCTGCACTCACAATCTGCACTCTCTGCACTCTGAATCTGCACTCTGAATCTGCACTCTGAATCTGCACTCACAATCTCCACTCACAATCTGCACTCACAATCTGCACTCACAATCTGCACTCACAATCTGAACTCTGGATCTGCACTCTGGATCTGCACTCTGAATCTGCACTCTGAATCTGCACTCTGAATCTGCACTCTGAATCTGCACTCACAATCTGCACTCTCAATCTGCACTCACAATCTGCAATCACACTCTGCACTCACACTCTGCACTCACACTCTGCACTCACACTCTGCACTCACACTCTGCACTCACAATCTGCACTCACAATCTGCACTCACAATCTGCACTCTGAATCTGCACTCACAATCTGCACTCACAATCTGCACTCTGAATCTGCACTCTGAATCTGCACTCACACTCTGCACTCACACTCTGCACTCACAATCTGCACTCTGAATCTGCACTCTGAATCTGCACTCTGAATCTGCACTCACAATCTCCACTCACAATCTGCACTCACAATCTGCACTCACAATCTGCACTCACAATCTGAACTCTGGATCTGCACTCTGGATCTGCACTCTGAATCTGCACTCTGAATCTGCACTCTGAATCTGCACTCTGAATCTGCACTCACAATCTGCACTCTCAATCTGCACTCACAATCTGCAATCACACTCTGCACTCACACTCTGCACTCACACTCTGCACTCACACTCTGCACTCACAATCTGCACTCACAATCTGCACTCACAATCTGCACTCTGAATCTGCACTCACAATCTGCACTCACAATCTGCACTCTGAATCTGCACTCTGAATCTGCACTCACACTCTGCACTCACACTCTGCACTCACAATCTGCACTCACAATCTGCACTCTGAATCTGCACTCACAATCTGCACTCTGAATCTGCACTCTGCACTCACAATCTGCACTCACAATCTGCACTCACAATCTGCACTCTGAATCTGCACTCACAATCTGCACTCACAATCTGCACTCTGAATCTGCACTCTGAATCTGCACTCTGAATCTGCACTCTGAATCTGCACTCACAATCTGCACTCACAATCTGCACTCTGAATCTGCACTCTGAATCTGCACTCTGAATCTGCACTCTGAATCTGCACTCACACTCTGCACTCACACTCTGCACTCACACTCTGCACTCACAATCTGCACTCACAATCTGCACTCTGAATCTGCACTCTGCACTCACAATCTGCACTCTGAATCTGCACTCTGAATCTGCACTCTGAATCTGCACTCTGCACTCACAATCTGCACTCACAATCTGCACTCACAATCTGCACTCACAATCTGCACTCTGAATCTGCACTCTGCACTCACAATCTGCACTCACAATCTGCACTCTGAATCTGCACTCTGCACTCACAATCTGCACTCACAATCTGCACTCACAATCTGCACTCACAATCTGCACTCTGAATCTGCACTCTGAATCTGCACTCACAATCTGCACTCACAATCTGCACTCACAATCTGCACTCACAATCTGCACTCTGAATCTGCACTCTGAATCTGCACTCTGAATCTGCACTCACAATCTGCACTCACAATCTGCACTCACAATCTGCACTCTGAATCTGCACTCTGCACTCACCATCTGCACTCACAATCTGCACTCACAATCTGCACTCACAATCTGCACTCACAATCTGCACTCTGAATCTCCACTCTGAATCTGCACTCTGAATCTGCACTCTGAATCTGCACTCGCAATCTGCACTCACAATCTGCACTCACAATCTGCACTCTGAATCTGCACTCTGCACTCACAATCTGCACTCACAATCTGCACTCTGAATCTGCACTCTGAATCTGCACTCTGAATCTGCACTCACAATCTGCACTCACAATCTGCACTCACAATCTGCACTCACAATCTGCACTCTGAATCTGCACTCTGAATCTGCACTCTGAATCTGCACTCTGAATCTGCACTCACAATCTGCACTCACAATCTGCACTCTGAATCTGCACTCTGAATCTGCACTCTGAATCTGCACTCTGCACTCACAATCTGCACTCACAATCTGCACTCACAATCTGCACTCACAATCTGCACTCTGAATCTGCACTCTGCACTCACAATCTGCACTCACAATCTGCACTCACAATCTGCACTCTGAATCTGCACTCTGAATCTGCATTCTGAATCTGCACTCTGAATCTGCACTCACAATCTGCACTCACAATCTGCACTCACAATCTGCACTCTGAATCTGCACTCTGAATCTGCACTCTGCACTCTGCACTCACAATCTGCACTCACAATCTGCACTTACAATCTGCACTCTAAATCTGCACTCTGAACCTGCACTCTGAATCTGCACTCTGAATCTGCACTCTGAATCTGCACTCTCAATCTGCACTCTCAATCTGCACTCTGAATCTGCACTCACAATCTGCACTCACAATCTGCACTCACAATCTGCACTCTGCACTCACAATCTGCACTCTGAATCTGCACTCTGCACTCACAATCTGCACTCTCAATCTGCACTCTCAATCTGCACTCACAATCTGCACTCACAATCTGCACAATCTGCACTCACAATCTGCACTCACAATCTGCACTCTCAATCTGCACTCTCAATCTGCACTCTCAATCTGCACTCTCTGCACTCTGAAACTGCACTCTGAAACTGCACTCTGTAAGTGTGCTTACCCCTCTTCTAGTGCACTTCCTCAGAGGTAAGAAGGACTATATACATTCAGCTACAATACAATACACGCCTTTCGCGAAATTATTTTCTTCCTTTGGTTGTCTGCCCTGGACTATATATATATAGATATATATATATACTACGTGTAGAAAACAAAAAAAAGCTTAACACAAAAAAGAGACAGGACACTTTATTACAGTTTTATAAACATCAACTTTATCGACTGTTAACACCTCTCTTGGATACGAAAAACCCAAACAGGAAATCACGATGATCATCACAAAATATGTAATTGCGCAGACAAAGCTTGAGAATACTTTCATCGTTAATAGCCCATAGCCAACAGCAAGATCTCAAATACTCTGTACCCAACAATACCTAGGGTACACTGCTAGATTGATTTAGTATGGCACTGGAAGGGGAGGTGTGTGTACGAGGCCTATCATACTGTCTTCATAAATGTAAAAAGCCTACCTGTTGTGCTGTCCGGTAACTTTGCCCTACGGCTCCGAGAATATTTGCTGAAAGAACAAGCGGGAGGCGGCTCGGGCGCAGCACGTCTTCCGGAGACGTGCGCGTCCACAGAGCTGAGTCGGCTCGTGCACAGGCCAGTAGCGGCTCGTGCACAGCTCTAGACTCCCTTGCCAGTGAACACGGCGACTATAGAACTCGCTGGCGGGAGCGCTTCGCGCTCCAACGCCAGCTCGACCTAAAAATGCAGGCCATTGGTTCAAACTGAAGTGGTTTAACTCAATATTTCATGTCTCTTAATTTATAATGAGTACTATTGATCTTGGAGCATTGGTTATCTGCATCTTGTATGACACAGAGAGAGTTCACTTACCAGTTAGGCCGCAGTTCTTCCAAGCTCCATTCCCCCTTCCGACAGAGTCCTTTGCTCTTCTCACGCTGCAGTCTCTCTGTTAAAACAGGGATGAGTTATTTACTTGTGGTTGTCTCCAAGCCCATCATGGCTTTTCTCAGATATGACCTCATGCTGCCCTGTGCAGTAAGAAATGCTTAGAGATTCTTTCTAATTTGTGGGCTATTTTGTTTAAATGTAATGATAGTTCTCCAGTAATGGCTTTCTCAGGCTGGAAACCCTCAATACATGAATGATACCATAAATGTACATATAACATTAAAAATTGTTCAAAACCATAGTATGTCCAAATCATTATTCAGAAATGTTTTTATTCCATCTGGAGGGGCCGTGCCCATACAAAACCAAGAAATATACACAATATAGAGAGCTGAAGTGACATATAAGTAACCTTTACCTTTTCTGCACTGGATCGTTCATTGAAACATGAGTTGAATATGTTATAAAGCAGTGATTACTCACCATGGTGTGAGAGTCAGCAAAACAGAATCTTCAATACTGCTTGCCATATTAGTGCCTTACCTCTGCCACCACCCATGTCTAAAGAGTACTGTTTCCGTGGTGTGCTGTATTCCTCAGGTCACAGCTATGTGGATCGCCTATTAAGACCTATTCATATGGACATTTGCAGTTGCTGCCATGTCTACAGCTTCCATGAGTTTTGTGCATGAAATACTCTGGTCTCAGTTTGGAGTGTGGTGGACTGGATATTCTGTCACATACATAATAGAGTACCATAGCTGCCAAACTCATGGTCTGCCCGTCCAATTGGGAGTCAGGTGGACCACCAGTTTTCCGTTGGCTGTGCCCCAGTTGGCTCCGTTGATGGAAAGCTTATTCGGACGGCCTGATGGTGTGCTGGGAGTCAGTGTAAGGACATTTGACTGCCTGCCCTCTTTAGGACAGACAGTCTAATGTCCTTTTTAGGTCTCTCCTAGGCAGAGCATGCCCTGCATGTGCTGTATCTTAGAGACATGCTGTATCTAGGATATAGGATTTAAGAAAGTGCCAATCTTACAACAAGCAGTCATTGCCCAAGTAACATAAATTATTCATGTATGTTATTCTTATTGATGTCGATATTGCCTTTATTTACCTTCCTTCCATCCTTTTGTAAAGCGCTCAGATATCCTTCGGGATCTTGTTCGCGCTATATAAAACTTTATAAATAAAATAAATAAATTGGTTCCTCTTACTGTCCTTTAGTAATGCTGGTTTTTCATCGGTGAATACACTTAGTCGTCCCTCCTTTTGTAATTTTGTATCCTCTCATAAGGACTGCCCCTGTAACATGTGTTTTTACTCTTCATGTTAGTTATACTTTGAGAGCATTCTTTTTTTGTTTGGTTGGCCTGCCTCTGCTCATTAAGTGTTCTGTTTACTTGGGCATAAAACATCGGTCTGCTTGCCGTCCCTTAATCCCCCTGTGACTCTCTTTCACCCCTCCCACAACACTGCTTGCAGGCACCTTGCTGTCGCTTAATCTCCCTGTGCCTCACTCTCACCCCTCCCACAACACTGCTCGCAGGCCCCTTGTTTTCTGTTTGTCACCACCAAGAAAAACAACATTTTGTGAGTTTGTTTTTGAAAAATAAAAGGTTTGGTGACCGACCATCACTTTCTCTACCTTCAAGGGAACTGCCTTTACGGTACAGGGATCAACGCTCAGCTAGCGGTGATCTCTAAATTTAGCAGGTAGTAGTCCATTATAGTGGAGGATGTACTGTTCTCTGCCACCCTGACTAATGGACTGCTGCCAGTCAAACTCAAAATCTTGCTGTTTCCTGTTTTATCCGGGATTGTTCTATGACAGATGACCCAGATCCAACAAGCAACTAATTCAGTGCACTCAACTTCATAAATCTACTGAGGTCAAATAGTTCGCTGTGCATCCAAAGTATGTAAAACTACTGTACACAATGTATTTTGGTTGATATGAAATGTTGTTGCAACTCTGGGAATTAACTTGGGGTTGAGTTCTCAGTTACAATTGATCAACAAGGTTTTTTGATTTGGAAAGTAACCAAAACAGCAATGGAGAAAAACTTTAGAAGAGTGAATATAAAGCATACATTTATCACATATACATTTTAAATTATTAAAATGATAATTCATTATCTTGACGTGAGAATTTAAGTAAGAAATAAGGTGCGACATTTCAATGTATTTACCAAAGAATCATCAGACAGGATCAATTTATTACAATACAAAAGTTTTCACCCCCCCACTCGAATTTTTTAAAAACTATTTTCTCACTATTTTATGTGTTCAAGGATTTTTTAGAATGGGAAGCAAGCCCACTGTATTATTCTGCATGTTAGTGTGTGTTGTGTATACTTCTTGAATTTGTTTGTGCTAATGTCTCCTTTCTTTTGCACCTTTCTGCCGAGATTGCTAGATCAACCATCAAGATTTGTTATGGAAGAAATTCAAAAGACCTTTACCAAAATTTAAAGCTGTGACAATTGAATAACGCTAAACCACCACCTGTCTGCACATAAGAGTATTAAAGGCAGGAGGAATTATTTTTTGAGAATTAGCACAATATGTACTGGGCTCTCTGCCCTCAAGAACTCGCCTTGCCTCTACCTATCATTTGCTGTACAATCAGGTTATAGTAATTGATTAGGTTATAGGAACTGATCAATGTACAGTGTTGTCTCTAGTTATGGTACAAAGCACACTACCTTTTGGTAATGTTCAACCTCTGTGTAGATCATCAGAAGCAACAGAAAGGCATGCTTTCATTGCACACTCCATGTCTCTTTCGGTGTGCAGGTTGGACTACACTGCCAGCAGCAGTTTATCTACTTCTCTTACTAAGAAATCCTGTCCATCAAACGACATGTCTAGAAGGCGTGCTTGCGCACTAGAATGGAGGTTTTACTTATATTTGTCTTCAGAGCATCCTATCACCTAAATGGCAAAAACCTGTTGTCTGCAATATCCATAAAAGTATTAATTGACTAGTTGGATACCGGCAGACCATCAGTGATTATGTTTCTTGAATCTTCTTGCTTGCCCTTTAAACTTGTGCCACATTTCCACATCACATCTACTTAAGTGGCAGAAGAGTCGGCAGCATGAATGGCTCATGATGCCACATAGGGCCATATTTTCCTAAAAGCATCCGGTTTACCCTCTTTCTTGGCTAATGTAATACAAAGCTTTTGGGTTGAAAGATCATTTTTAACACCTACTGCCACCACTGAGTCTGGTATTGAGTTGACTCTTGCCAAAGATGAGTTGCACCAGATGCCTTCTATGGCTTCGAATGCATTGACACTTAGGCTGGTGTAAAGAAAGGTTTGATTATGACTCATTGACATGGTGCACATCAGGTATAGTATGGGATTGTTTAGATTGCTCTTCCCTAGGGTCATAATTTAAAGTAAGCGCTTGTCTCCTTCAGCACTATTATGTTTCTTTTTCTTCTTCAGTCCTATTTCATTAATTATGTTGTCAGGGTATTGTACGCATCTAAAGGTGTGCTTCCTCCTCTGTGGGAGATGTGAAATGTGCCAAGGTCTAAGAGATATTGTAGAGGATGCAGAAATTGCTCATTCACTGTGATAGAGTAATATAGGCCTTGCCACGTGAACCTTGCACAGAGAAACAGCACAGGTAATAATTGTGGCCTAGATGTAGACACAAGTAAGGCTTGATGAGGTGTTGTTTACTAAGATATTAGTGATAGAGACCTTGGCCGTAAAAGTGAAACTGGCCTTGGTAGGGGTACTGCCATAAAAGGGCTTGCATGCACAGGATGAGTTTTAAGTTTCAGTGGTGGATTAAATACTACACCTCTAAACTTGTAGATCTTTGTCTATGAACTGTCTTGTGACACGTGGCAGGCTGACTCTTGTGCCTTTTTCATGTGATTTTCATGTAGCAACACCTCACTAGGATTGTCTGTGACCTTCATAATCTCCCTCCCGTACACTTCCATATATTTTGTACAGCGCTACGAGGCCCTCTTGGTGTTTACAGCCCTTTAAAAAAACAGACACAATAAAATGATCATCCATTGGCTATACTCGGTCTAAGAAAGCGGTACTAATAGCACATTGCGCCATTCTTAGACTGAGAAGGGCATGAATAACCTGCCTCCTCTGCTCCTTAAATGCACTATTATTGTAACAAATCCCATCTAAGTAGTGCTCAATTTGAGCTAGTGTCTGATGGTGCTCGCCACCGGCATTTATTTCTTAAGACCGGCACATATTTCTGACATTCCATCAAGTGGCGGCACTGTTTATCTATTTGTCTCATTTTATACAGAGCACACCCCCAGTTGGTTAACAACTTTGGGCCTCATTTACAAGCCCATTACGCCGCTTGTGCTTTACTTTATTTGATGCACGGGCAGCGCAATGGGCTTGCCCATATTTACAAGCCCACGTAAAGTCACCCTGCATGACTTTTCATGGCCTTATGAATATGAACTCCTTTCACGCTTTACTCTGCTGTGGGTGTTCCCAAGCAACATCTATAGAACCTGACACATTCTCAGATTTCCAACATTTTGTAAAACTGGAAATGCGCCAGAATCCTGTACCTCCCCAGGGAAGCATAGGAGTGGGACAACAAGGAAAAATACGTTTTTTCCTCTTTCTATGCATGCTGAGCACGCTTCAAAAGAGGAAAATGTCATCAATGATTGTTTTTGTGCAGGATGGTGCCCCTTCCTGCACAAAAACAATCATCCCCGCAATGCAGGCACCCTTGCACCACGACGCAAGGGTGCCTGCGCTGGCCAATGGCAGCCAAATGTGTGCCAGTGCAAGGGAAAGCACACGGATGCATCATATTGTTGTTAATACGATGCATCCCAGTGCTTTTAAAATGACGCAGCTTGGAGCTGCATAATGGCTTGTGGCGCCGTGCTGCGTCATTTTGTATTAAATGAGGCAGGTCATATATATATATATAAAAAAATATATACATTATGGACATGTCCAAACCAGTACAGGTAATTTTTACTGCTTTGGATCACCTTGCATAGTCCAAGCTGTCATATTTTTGGAAGTGTGATGGTGAGTAGGTACTGGCATTTGGCAGCACTGGCATGGACAACGGGTGATGCCGCTGAGGTGGCCTCCTGAAAAATATCTTCGACCCTATCACATATGTCTTTTTTTTATTTTTTATATACAAATTAAGCACTGAATCTAAGTAATTTATGCATGCATTCTTTTCACAGAATAAACTAACATCTAAGAGAACACATTATAGACAACAGACTACATATATACAAGACAGCACACAGATATGCGACAGAACTAGCGGTCGCGTTACTCTCAATACCACCTGTCAGTAAGAAACAAATGCAACATAACACATTAAACAGAATATCTCACATATAGGTCCAACACAGCAAATGCGTGCCATACTTTATCTTACTGCCTCGTTTCAACAACACAAGGCCACAAAACACAAAACACATTCAGAAATCCCAAACTAGTATTAATGTCTTTAATAACTCAGTGCAAACTATCTTGCAGCAAGTACAGCCATCACAGCATGGATATTCCATATAGCTGGCTTTAATGCATTAACCGCTAAGAACACAGCCACATCGGAAAAATAACATAGTGCATTGGAGGGAACTTTATAGACACGTCCAAAACAGCTCAGACATTTACAAAGCCAGCATTCCGCCCACAGACTAACCCTAACCGCTGGGCGGTAGAGAAAATAAATTGTAAGTAAATGGTAAATCGGTCACACTCATTTCAGGTGAGATTTGGTAAAATGCATGAAGTGACCCCTTTAATTTTTACCAAAAGGCCTATCGTTTGCAGGGCCGGACTGGGAACCAAAACCGGCCCTGGCAAAGTGCTCGGCCGCCCCCCCCTCCTCCCCCTGGGGGGAGGGGGGGTGCCACCGAGCTCTTTACCAGGGCCGCTTTTCCGCCGAATTTGTTACAGGGCCGATTTTGCAGCTAAGCTGCAAAAACGTCCCTGTAACAAAAACGGCCCCCTTGGGCCCAAAAACGGCCCCCACCCTTGCGGCCGACCGGAGGATTGCCCGGTGCCCGCAACGGCCAGTCCGGGCCTGATCGTTTGATGTATTTTATCCAAGCCTGACTCACAAGCCTTGGCATTCAAGCACAGGTCTTCTGTAACAACTTTACCAGGGTGGAAGGGAATATCCTTTAGAAGAGCCACAACATACATTGGATTCATATTTATCCACATAAGACCCCAAAGTATTAGGCAACGGTAGTCATGACAAACAATCTTCTGCCTGATTTTTTCGACGCACAAAATGCACATCCTTACAATATTCTTTCAGTTTTAAACAGCACTGAGCAATACATGCAACTGATGTAAGCCCATCTTCATGCAATAATAAGTTTACCAGTGGTTTGTAGTCAGTCTTCAGCCTAAACTTATTGCCCGGAATATGTAGGGTGACCAGATCTTGAGAATCAAAAACCGAGACATTTGGGAAAAATAGAAGAAGGACTACAATTTTTCATCCACGGAATGGTGCAGAATGACAGCTGTCATCAGCATAGGATCACAGAATATGCATTAAGAAAGTAAATAAAATGTTATTTCTACAACCAACGTACTTATAACAGCTGCTAACTAGCAAAGCTTTAGAACACCCAAAAAAGTGCCTCTCACTGTTTTCAGTTAATCCCCTCTAAATACCGGGACATGATCCAAAATTGCCCAAATCTGCCAGGACAGCTGGGGGAAAACCGGGACTGTCCGGGCAAATCCGGGACATCTGGTCCCCCTGGGAATATGGCATCTGAAGTGTTTAGTGACCCATAAATATGCCAGTAAACCACAGTTAATCACAGAATATCCCACTCAACTAGGTTGAGCCCTCAATGCAAACACCCATTCATGATTTCCGATATCATAGCTTGAGTTGTCTATGATGTCACTCAGAACCCCAAGCTGAAAAACATTCCTGTTATTCACTTTTTACCCATCTATAATGTTATGTTATGCATCACCCTCAAAATCATCTGGCCCTGCCTTTATCTGCTATGCAGGGGAAGAGGAGTAATGGGGAAGAAATATGGAACATGGCACCTCCTCCCTGCTACTAATGTGAAAAAAAACACTCTCTGTGCCTTACCCTCCTTCTATTACAGAAACTCTTTTCCCTGCTTTACAGAGCTGCTCTGACAGGCTCCGTGAGAGCTCGACCAGAACAGCCTGGAATTCCTTTATGATGTAGCAACAGTGAGCAGCAGCTTTTGCTAACAACTGCTGCAATGTCACAGCAGGGAGTTACCAGAATTTGAATCTGCATTCACGCTAAAGGCTTCCAATGGAAGCCATAAATAACATATAGAATTATAGTTGGGTAACAGCGAACTACAGCAATGTTTTTCACTGAGGGATTCTGAGTGACATCAAATAAACAACAAGAATGAACCATCCCCATATTTCACTTTTTACCCACCTATAATTTTATGGTATGTATAGCACCCAAAATCATCTGCCCCTGCTTTCAACTGCTGTAAAGGACCGAGGAGTAATGGGAGAGCCATGCATAACCTGACATCCTCCCCCTGACCCAATTGTGAAACATAAATGCCTTACCTGCCATTCTTATAGCCCCCACCACATTTTCTGCTTTCCTTCCCCCTCTGCAGCTGCTCTTCATACTTTCAGTAAAAGCAGACTAGCAACATTGTGCTGACAGGGCAGAGCCCTGTCAGCCTGTCCTGGAAGGCCTTTATGACGAGTTTTTTAAATCAACTTTTGCTACATCACAGCAGAGAGTTATCAGATTTAGAAACTGACATAAATGATAGAGCCTGTCTATGAGAGTCATACATAACAATATTATAATTCCCCAACTGAAAATGGCTTTAGGCAAGGGGCTCCGATAATGTAATTGGTGACGAATTTCAAATCATTGCTGTATCCCAACCCCCCATTTCATGAAGTGCCTAAAAAACTTGGTGTAGTATTCCCAAAGCCCTGTAAATTATAATAATTTCTTTCTGGCTCGAGGAGCCTAGCTCGCGGACGTAATGGCCGCCTTTTAGCTCGGCTCCGTCGGCCCTCCGGCTAACTCCTGCCATATATCCTGCACTGCAACGCTACTTCCATACAGAACTCAAACTTTAAAAACCCACTCTTACTCACCGTCTGATCCGGAGGTCCCTGGGTGCTGTGGATCCGCAGCTGTGCCCTCGGTGAGATTGGGGCCTCCGGGCGCTCGGGACCGGGACCTCACCTGCGGGACCCGACCGGCGGAGAAGAGATTCCTGCGGGACCCGACCGGCGGAGAAGAGATTGCCGGCCCCGGCCGCGAAAGTGAGCCACTGGTGGGAACCGTTGTGCGTGTACCCCGGAGATCCTGAACCGGCCCGATGACTGGGCCGTGCGGCTGGAGGGGGACGAGCTGTGTTGGGGGCTGACCGTGTGAAGGGGTCCCTTCGCCTTTGTCCTGTCTGGCGGTCCTGGACCCCGCGCCTGGCTCTCGCCTGTGGGGACTGCCGCTGTTCGGAGGGGATCCCCCCCCCATCGGGCGCTCTCCCATCCTGTGCCGGTGAGGCCGTTGTTGGGAGCCTCCGGGGGTCTGTAAAGTCCTACATTTGGGAACTGTTTGGGGGCCCACGGTGGAGTGTGGGGCGGCGAAACTCACAAGATGGCTGTCGACAACGTGGCGGGTACACCGCTCTGCACCGATGCTCCTTGCCGGCCGGATTGTGCAGAGGCCTGGGTGTGTACTCGAGCGCCCACGCCCGGAGATGTCCTGGACGCCTTGATGTCATTGTACGCTGTCTTGGCCCCCGGTGCCTCTGCTGACCCCGTGCGGCTCGCCGCCATTTTGGGCCGCCGCTCTTTCATGCACCCCTGTAGTCCTGATGTCGCCATTGCTTCGCCCCCTTCGGCTGCGCCAGGAGTTGCTGTTGTTGTTCTTCTGCCGCTTGATGGGCCGGTGACTATTGACCCTCTGCTTCCTCGTCGCCTGGATTTCGAGGACTTCCACACGCCGCGGAGATCTGCTCCTTCCCGGGTACCTTCGTTGGATTCGAACTTTTGTTCTGGAGGGATACCTTTGTACTGTCGAACTGCGCATCTGGACTCCGGCTTGCCTTTGCTTGCCCTGTCGTTACTGCTACAATTGACTTGCTTAATTGACTTTTTGTATTCCCTCCGTACGAAAGCTCTACCTGATTTATATCATTGCCGTGACTCTGGACTACGTTATGATTATTTTTTGCTGGGTGGTCCGCTCCACATTATCCTTTATTGGGTTGGTTTAGTGATCAGGAAGGGTTGGGGGTGAGTTGCACGACATGATAGTTTGCTGGTTTACCTGCCCGTCGCATTGATGTTTGTATTCCCGACACGGTGAAACGTTACGATCTCTCCCTCCTCCCCCTCCCTGTGGTTCTTGCTGTATGTGAAGGTGTAGTATTGATTTGATACTTATTCATTTGTTGGTCGGGGGAGGGTCGTGGCCGACTGTGTTTGCTTATATCCTCTGGCTCCTCCCTCACAATTTATTTTTGTTTTGTATTCTCTCTTCTTCTATTTTTGTCTTCTTCCTCTACTTTTCTTTCACTATATTTCGGGTTTCCGATTAGGGCGACAGGCACGCTGTTTGGAGGGTAGGCCGTAGCCTTCTGCAGGGGTGCGGGGTGGGACGGGTGGGTGGGGTCTTTCAGATGTTTTCTTTTGGTTCTATGGCCCTTTTCTATCCCTTTATATCGGTGCCGCTTCTGTCCTCGCTTCTCAGGCTTGGGTGGGTAGGGGTCTATTGCTATGTCACTTTTCCCGGTTTCGATGCTTCGTTGCGACTGCCATACCCTTCTTTTCGCCAGCTACCACTTTCTTCTGTACTATTAGCCGCGGGTTGCTTGGCCCGGGGTGGCGCCCATCTCGCACGATTGTGTTTCTCTTTTATTTTTCTTTATTTTGTTCTTCTCCCTTCCTTTCCCCCCCTTTTTTGTCTTTTTTGGTTTCTTCTCCCTTGTTTCCTTCCTATTTTTCCCCCCCTTCCCTTCTCCCCCCCCTCCCCCCCCTTCCCCCCCCCCTTCCCCCTTTTTCCCAGGCTCGTATTGTGAGAAGTGGGCTGATTCGTACATTTTTTCGTTCCCCTTGCCTCCGTTAGCGTGTTATTGGGTGGGGGTCATTTGATCTTGGTAGCACTTGTATGCTTCTCCACTACATTTTGCGTCTGTTTTGTGCTACGGTCGTATCATGCCCTTACATCCTCCTCCCCCCCACCCCCCCCCCCCCTCCTCCTCTCGTTTTGGCATGGGTGTAATCCTGTTTTGGGGTTTTTCCGTATTTGTGAGTCAACCATGAGCCTTGTCCCCTTATTATATAATAGACCTCAATGATTATGATGTTGGGCCGTTATTGCTGCTTATCCCATTTCTAGCATTGTTCGATTATGTTTGCTTGCCTGCCACCTGGCCTTGTGTTGCCTATTTTACCTCTTGATTGTCTCTGACTTGTGGCCGGCCGGATTGGTTGTAGGCCCGTACATGTTTATCCTAATGATGCAAATAAAGGTCTTCAAAAAAATAAAAATAAAAATTTCTTTCTGGAGCATTATTCGTTACAGCAACAAACAACTCTGTAAGTACTATCCGCTCAGCAGAAATGAAATGGCCTTGTTATTCCACTTTAGATTGTGACTATTTACTTTTTGTGAGAAATAAGGTGTGTGCATCGCAGTATAAATTCTAGCTTAAAGAGAGCCCTTTTCTCAGGAGGTTATGCCAAAAGAAACATCCATAGGAAAAGGAACTTAGTTATAATTACCAACCTAGACCGTGGGCTAAAACTCCACGTGAGCTCAGGCTGACTCACTAGATCAAAGTAAGATCTGGACTGCCACATTATGTTTTAAAGACATGGCTGCTCTACTTTTAAAACACCCACGCTGTGCTAGGAATGATACATGGACCACCAGGTTCCTGTGTGGTTCAGAAGAAGGCTCCTGCGTGGTTCAGAGGAGGGTTCCTGCATGGTTGAGAGCGGGGTTCCTACATTTTTCTGAGGTGTTGACCAAAATGAAGAAAAGAGGCCTTGACCATAGAAACAGAGAGGAGGAACATAACAGTGGAACAGGGTGGCCCTCAAAATGGTAATCTATAATAATCAGAATCAGCCCCTAAAGATGGCCAACACCATGAAGTTCCAAGAAGAAAGAGCATATGCCAGCAACTGGAGATGTGATAAAGAGTTTGCAAGTTACATAAGTATTTCGTTGGTGAGTATGAGTTATGCCCATGCTTGAATGTGAAAGTTTGCACTCACATGTGTTTTTGAACATGTAAGGTGACAGCTGAAGCCTCAGTCCTGTAGATAAAGTGGTGTGGGATGTCTTCCGTCCTACTTAACCATTCGTGCCTCCTGTGTCCCAACGAAAGGTGCTCGATGAGAGCAAAAGCATTTATTTATATTAATGCAGCACATGATTTAGGTACATATAATCAGACAGACATCCCATACCATGCAGGAAAACCTCCAACGATCTTCTTAACTGTCCCATAAACTTTTCAGACCCCTGAGCTTTAGTTACAAGCCAGTGGCTCGAGCCAACATGCATTTTAAGGGTAAATTGGGGAATGAAGAGGAAAGGAAGGGACAGGAAGAAGGGAGAAATTAGCATGTGACAATCTCTTTAGGATTTTGATTCATCATATCCAAGACCTTCTTGAATGGAGCAGAACCTGAGGTCCAGGAAGCGGGCCTGATCTCAAGGCAGCAGCCAGTCAGAATCTCAAAAAATAAAAATTATGCAGGCAATATTATCTTGAAGATCGGAGTATGGTTTTGTAGAGCAAATCTTGTTTCAGAGTAAATACAATTTGAGTTTAAACCATGAATTTGAGATGGTCTTTTGGAGAAAGGGGAAATGACATGGGGAAATTCACTTATGGACCAAGGGGAAAGAGACTTTAATGATGTGGATGGGCTGTGGCATAGCTTTTTTTAATAGTGGTTATGACTGTTCCAATGAATCCAAGCTGAAGACAGGGAATATACAAAGCATGTGAGTCTATGAAAGATCAGTGCTGGAGAAGTTGCATATAGTTATACATTCCTTCTTTGAAAAAAAAGCCCTCTAATGTACGTCAGTAGGAAAATTGTACATGCCAACTTTTTTCAATCTCCTCGCTTTGGCCTTAAATGAGGCCTTGCATGCATCATGGCAGCATGAAGTGCTGTGTACCCTGGCTCACTCATAGCTCCTGCAAGCACCCTCTCAAGTTGTATTCCTTCCAAGAAAACTACTTGAACGGATCCTGCATTTCTCAGCGCTCTCAAGTGACCTTTATCTGGAGGCTCTAGCCTCCAGTTCATCCCTTGATTTTAGTGCCCAATTTTACCACCTGTAATATCCATCTAGTCCTCAGCGCTTCAACGAAGCATTCAGATTATAAAAACATTTCTAAGTAGGCCAGAGCACTCACATTACAACTTTGACCGGCTTAGAACTAATGTATGAACTCACACCAGGTATCTCATACTTCTTTTATCAAAAGAAAAAATGTTCAACTCAGAAATGAATTAAGATGGACACAGGTAAGAGGTGGTTACCTGCACTGGCAATAAAGCCTTCCCAGAATTCCTTGCTGTCTACTGAGTCTGGTGGCGGCGGAGTCCTGGAGGCAGGGGACGTGTCCGGCAGCAGTGGCCTGAGCTCCCCGCTCAGGTGTTCAGGTCCCCAAAGGCTCCTCTTCATGTTCTTATTCAGGCCCGAGACAAGGACGGGCTGCTGTGAGGGGACACAAGGCAACATTTTAAAGGCATGTTTTAAAGGCTATTATGCTGTACGCCATATGCAACAGGTGGGGGTTCTATTATTCAACTCATCCAACTCCCACAACAGATTCCCAGCCACTGAAATGCCATGTGTTGAAAAGGCATCAGAGTTAGGTAGAACATTCGAAGGAGGTCTTAAACTGCTCTTTTTCAAATTGTAAATTACTGTTACCCAGAGATAAACTGACAAAGAAGGGCACCCAGCGAATTCCGAAGAGGCTGGTGTCACTCAAAGGCTGGCAGAGATGAGGATTACACCTGACATGTGAATGACTCTGCTGCAGTCGTACCTGCCTTTCAAGAGTTAGCCGCCTTTACTGATGATATCATAGAAAGTGACGTCGCAGGAAGAGATATCACAAGAAGAAATCATTCTGTTTTTGCCACTTCTTTTATCATTACAGATTATTTTCTCAATGCTGACCCCTGGAGGAAATGAAGGTCACAGACCAGTCTTCCCCGGGGCACTTGGCATGATGGCGGGGAGGACAAGGTGGGGATGGGGTAAAAAGAGTAGGAGAAGGGACGGGAGTAGGGAGTGTATAAAGGTGTCAGGAGAGGAAGATCCAGCCTCTTCCTAACACCTAGATCCACTGGGAGGATAGGAAAAAGTTAGTCCACCCACCCACCCTACAGGCTGTAGGCGAAGGGCACAGGTGTCGATTGTTCTCAGCATGCCAGTTTAGGGCAGGTTGCACAGCATTTGGCAGTATAGTTCTTTGGAGGAGTGGTGAGTCACATATGGGCAGATCCAGCCCTGGGGGGGGGGGGGGTACACAGGTAGCTGATAGTAACAGCGTGGAGTGTAGTTATGCTGTCAAGAAATAACAAGCATTAGAAATGCAATCGGGCTCGGATTTATTTGAGTTTGAGCTAATGGCATTATAAATGCCAATGTATTGTTGCTATGTGTTGTGGAGTGTGTTCATGTTGTGTGTACTGCCAGTGATCTCCTTGTGAGTGTGAGAATATTGCACTGTTACTGCCTGTGATGTCCTTCTTGTGAGTGTGAGAATCTTGCACCTCTGCTAGCTGTCGTCTCCTTGTGAGTGTAAGAACTTTGCACTGGTGCTGCCTGTGATGTCCTTCTTGTGAGTGTAAGAAGCTTGCACTGTTGCTGCCTGTGATGTCGTTCTTGTGAGTGTGAGAAGCTTGCACCACTACAGTTTGTAATGTCCTTCTTGTGAGTGGGAGAAGTTTGCACCTCACCTGCCTGTGGTCTCCTTGTGAGTGTAAGATGCTTGCACAGCTGCTGGCTGTGATGTCCTTCTTATAAGTGTGAGAAGCTTGCACAGCTGCTGCCTGTGGTCTCCTTGTGAGTGTAAGAACCTTGCACAGCTGCTGCCTGTGATGTCCTACTCACTACTCTACTCTACTCACTACTCTGCACTCACTACTCTACTCACTACTCTACTCACTACTCTGCACTCACTACTCACTACTCTACTCACAACTCTACTCACTACTCTACTCACTACTCTGCACTCACTACTCTGCACTCACTACTCTGCACTCACTACTCACTATACTCACTACTCACTACTCACTACTCTGCACTTACTACTCACTACTCTACTCACTACTCACTACTCACTACTCTACTCACTACTCACTACTCTGCACTCACTACTCACTACTCTGCACTCACTACTCTAGTCACTACTCACTACTCTCCACTCACTACTCTACTCACTACTCACTACTCTACTTTCTACTCACTACTCTACTCACTACTCACTACTCTACTCACTACTCACTACTCTACTCACTACTGGGTGTGTTGTTTTGACACAAGTGCGGTGGCCGAAGGAATGTCTGGACTTCGAATAGCAAACAACATGGCTGTGACGTTTGCCATAAAAAGTCGCCAAACTGCATAACTATAAAAATAACCGGACTGTGTTCGCGTCGGTCGTTCCCTCGCAGGGCGAGCTGTGTGCAGGAGGCACTCATGGAGTACTGGGTGTGCCCAGTCAATCAATACAGGGTGTGCTGGTGAGATGCCTGGTCGCTTATTGCAGAATTCGACCAATACCAGCAGAGTCACTGTCAGGCACCGTGAGGGTTTCCGTGAAAAGGTGGCTGGCTTTCACAGGTACGACTGACCCCTTGAATCTGACATTGCAGGCGCATTGTTTCACAACAAATGGCATAGAGGATGATGGTCACAGGCATAGTTAGCTGTGCACCCAGCACGGCGAAGGTCGGACTGGCCTAGAGGAGAGCCTGGCAGTGCTAGGAGGGCTTTTTTGGTAGTTAAGTGTGTGTGTGTCGGTTTTTGTGTGTTTGTAGGCCTGTTTTTTTGGTGCGAGGGTGGATTTTTACTGTTGGTTTTCTTGATATTATCACAAACCTTGCCTGCAGCAAGCACACATACATGTATTCTCCCACAACATACCCACAAGCTCTACTGCATGTCTTTACAAGATAAAAACTTTCCGCGACTGCCAAATGTTGGACAGTGTTTTAGCGATGTAATTCATTAATGAAGGCACTTTTATTACGATGCCCGGGCCTATTTATCGTCCTTTTCCGAGCCTGTTATAAGGTGTGGCCTCTCCAGTAAGAGTGTTTTCAATACACACGAACATACTTTTGGTCGAGATATTCCTATCAGATTATTGAGCTTTTCAGGCTGTCCACGGATCATCTAGGTGTAAACTCGAGCAGTTCGGTCACACAGCATGCAGGGGGGCTGGCGCGGCAGGTACAGTGGCACCGAGGCCCAGCGGCGTGAGGGGTCCAGTGCACCCCACTTATGGATGTATTTTGCTACATAAACCTGTGTTAGCAGGACCTGTGGTCCTTGCCTGCATTAGGGAACATACTGCCATCATTGCTATGTTACTGTCTGCATCCTGCAGGGGGACTGTGCAAGGGGGTTGTACAGTTCGGGGAGTGTGCACCTGTTGAAGGGTTTGTTGCGCAAATAACGGGCACTGGAGTCAGACACACCTTTATTCCCCTGTTTACGAAGTCAAGGATGGTAGATTTTTTCTGCCATTTCTTTATGTTTGCGGATGCAATATTCTCATTAGCGAGAAAGAAGTGGTAAAATTACAAACTATAGAGTTACCAATTTCAGATCGACAAGCGCAAACAACGTCTTATTTCGTAATGTAGTGTGTGCGCGTTCGTGTTAGGGGTAATACACAATATTCTTCACAGGAAGTGCAGGGAATACCTCAGATCCTAGCCGCGCCGGAGCCGTTGTGACAAAACGGCACATGATTTGAAAAGCGCCCTGGGCTAGGCGGCGGATATGGGCACGGCAGAGTACATCTAGAAAGTGCACAGAGTGTCTCGAGCCTGCAGGAAATGAGCAAACTGGGTAGGCCTGGCGAGTTTCTCTTGCATGCCCACAAATTCTTGTTAATATGCATAGAAGAGTTGTCAAAAGTATAATAATGTGCCGCCCACCTCATGCCCTCTATTTTCGGCCCACAACTACTCGGCTGTCAAAACTTCTTGAACTCTGCCCCGTTTAGTAGTTTTCTTTATTTTCTGATGCTGCGCCAGCCTTCGGCGTACTTACTCGAGAACTAGAACAATCTCGGCTACTTCCATGATAACAAAATATCCATGCTTTGCTTGGACTCTGATTTAACGGCCAGATACCGCTGCGTTTCGTGCTTAAATGAACCACTCTGTGGCTGTGTCGCCGGCAGCAGGCCCGCCCTCCATGTGCAGCCTGCACGCTGCGTCTGCAGTATATTTTTAGCTGGATCACACCGAATACATGTCTCGTAAGGGGTTTGAGAGTATCCGTAATCCGATTGCGCAGTCAGGCCAGACCGCCCAGTGACTGTGATGTGGAAGATGATGGTGCACAAAGATCCTGCTCTGAGCGGCGATAAAAAGCGCTGTTAGCCGGTCGGTGTAATTGTATCCGCAGGCGGCTCACGTGCTGGTGCCCATGTGGTGTGGGTTTATGTGGGGAGTCCACAGTCCGCAGCAGACTGCCTTCTCTGGAGACAATCAGCCCAGGCTGTAAATATTCAACATTCCTGCGCGTCAGCCAGACCGGGAGACTTAAATGTTAAACGCGCGCATGATACATGCAATGCAAAGGTGAACGCGCTCGCACCATCTGGATTGCATTACACGGGCACTCTGACAGCTCCTAATTATGATTAATCACTCTGCCGTGCTCGTTCTCGCACAGAATATGCCATACAACTGCAATAAATGACGGACGCAAAGTAAAAATACCCTATCACGTCAAGGCTACTAAATAGACAGCACAGCGAAGACGAATCACTAGGCAGATGCCATAAAAAACGCAGGCGCGCACTAAAGAATGTGCCAGCCAGACCCCTTTCAGAATTCTTTTTTTTTCTAAATACATAAGAGCTCGGAAGCTCCGCCCCCCACTTCGTGGTGTCGTAGGCCCGAGCCCTAAAAAGGGTCCTAGAAAGAGATATTCATCCTGTGGAAGAGCAGCACAATGTAAAACCGTGTAAATTAGGTTCAACTCTCAGCTTCCATGATCAAATGAATTTTCTCCTGTGCTCAGCTCTGCTCACCCACAGGATCACATGACCGGGTCACCGCCGGTTCTATCACCATGGCTACTGAAGGCACGGCGTTTGTGAACACGTCAGGGCACGTCAAGGTATTTATGCCCAGTAGAGCACGTTGCCTTGAGGCTATGTCCGTCGACAATTTTGACACAGCCAGTCGCTGCTCATTTAGTAACATTTGCCATGCGTGAGAATCGGCTGTTTCGGTGCGCCACCTATATCTCCAAGTAATTTACATTGTTCTCACTCGGCGTGCTTGAATATTAAGGTCTCTTGTTTAAGTTTAGAAATGCTTTATTATAGAATGCAAAAAAGATACAAAATGTAAAAATACAGATCAATACAATCCAAGCATGAAGAATAAAAGATTGTAATATGAAAGAACTTTTCTATTCTATAAACATAAAAAAATAAACAAAAGGAGAATGTATATGTATAAACCATCAAAATTAGTAATGCATAACCTATAAGTTATATTGATCTCTCTTAGTGTGAGGAATCCTCCGGAATTCCGAACAGACTGGTCCACCTCTGCTACTGATTAAAGACTGTAATGCAGATAAAGTTTGTTCTGCGGCCTGAAGTGTATTCCCTTTTTCAAATGAGCAAAAGTGTAAAGGGGACTGTCAAGAAAAATAAACTGGGAGAAAAGTTAGCCCATAAAATCAGAGGGTGTTTTCGGGATACAGGAAGCAGCTGCTGCCTCATATTAAAATTGTCACTGCCCAGTTTTTTTATAACATTAAATACAAGTGCTAAACCCATTTCTAAATGGCTCCTAATTTTGGAACTGGGAGATTAAATGACTTAGCAAAGACATACAATGTGGTTGAAGAGGTGGAAGAAAGAGACATATGTCTAATGTGACCAGAGTCTGGGTTCATGGAGGAGACTGCCCTAGCACAAAAAAACGATGGTAAACTTTAGTCATCTTATTCTGATGGAAGGATCTTCCAGCGGATTCCTCACCTTATGAATATGTCTATGCCTAGTCCAGAGAACTTTCCCACAGAAATTAATATGTCTAGAATTCACACTGGTCCAGAGAACTTTTCCCACAGAAATGACTCCTTAGTGACATCACCAGAGTGTAATAGATGCAAACCAGGAAGCTGGCATCATTGCCTATTTTTCATTGATATGGTCCGGCGCCCTCACCCAGTGCCTCCCTGACAAATTCTTCACCTTTCAACAGCGACTAGGTCAAATGTCTCTGCAAAGGCCCTTAGGGGTTATGCCTTGCAGATGGTAATTTAAGATATCCTTTTGGACCCCCCACGACAAATGTATGTGGTGTCTGTTACTGAGACATGATAGCGTGACCTGCATCTCCCATGCACCAGAAGGCCATCATGGAGCGGGATGCCAAGTTATTTTTGGCTAAGGTCAACAGGAAGACTCAAATAGATTGCCTCTCTGAAAGGTAAGTCACCTTCCAGAGAGCATTCTAAGAGTTCTGTCCAAGATAATCACAAAAAGTGCCGTAGGATGGCAAGTATTCTTTTTCCTTTAGGAAGCAATCTCATTTCTGAGACCTTTCAGAGTCTCATCGCTGCTCCCAGATGCCAAAGTCATCCTCGATGCCATGTAATCCCACAGTGCCTAATGTGAGACTGGAGTTTCCCAGTCCTTCGGCTGACCACGCGCAGGGCGAGGCCTTCTGGCTAGTGATGCTGTATCTTTTCATAACACCTCTACAACCCTCTGGGCTACTCCCTAGGGGGATCTGTTCCAGCAGGCTTGGCGACTCTGGTGACTCGGGTACTAAGAGCCTTTCACTCAGGCTCTTGCACTGATTTCAAAGATGATTACAACCCTACGAGTGGAGCCTACTCTAGCGCTAGCCAAGGAGGCGATAGGGGAAGTATTATCCATGTGGCAAATGAGAAAGTCAAGGCTAATTTGAACAAGTTCCCTATTGTGAGCACCATCCCATGGCCCAAACTTTCATCCACTTCGCGACTTTTGGTTCAGAATCAGCAGAACCTCAACGCCTTTGCTAAGGCTCCCATTGATAGGGAATACAAGAAGCTTGATGCCTTGGTTCACAACATGTTTTCCTCCATCAGCCTGGCTAATTCAGCTGCCTTTTAAGCTGATAAGTCCATGTGTTGGAATTGGCAAAACTAGTGACTGCCCGCCTGACAGACCATATGGAAAAGGCATTCTCTGACCTGATGTGTGAGGACCAAGATGCATCAAATAGACCCTGAAGTGTGGTTTTGACTCTGCGGACAGCGATGCTAGTTCGACAATTATGCTGTCACACTTTGTCAGCACGCTTAAATGCGTTTCACTGATTTTTGAAGAGATGTTTGGGCTACGCTTGTGGACATATTCTTTGACAGTGAGCAGCTATTCAGAAAGAAAGTTGACTCCACTTTGGAAAATTTCAAGAACGGCAGAGCTACATAGTGCTTCCTGGCTTCAGTCACCCCTGCAAGGCAATGTCAAAAACAATATCAGAAGTAATCAGGATATGTAGTCCCAACAAACGACAGCTGTCACAGCCATTCACAGCAACTATATCTACCCTTTTGAGGCAGATGTGGATCCATAGGGGGTCACCAGCAGCAGCATGCCTGTCCCCATGTCCTCAACAGGCCCTAATGCACCAAACCCCCTTTTAAGGGCTTCCCCTCACAACTTCACCTTCTGGTGAGCATATCCCGTTTTCTCAGTCGGGGTGGTGTTCAAAACAGGACACTAGGGGGCATATTCACAACACAATTACGGAGCATGATGTTACGCCACAATTGGTAATGCTGCGCTCCAATGCTCTGAAAATGCTCTGTGCCTGCGTTGTAGGGAATGATTGTTCATGTGCAGGAAGGTGTCCCTTCCTGCACCTAAACAATCACTAATGGCAATGTGTAACTTCTATGTCTGCTGCAAAGGATCATGTCTTAAACCCCTTTCAGTTTGCATTACTTCCATTCGGACTGATGACAGCCACACCAAACCTTCGTACTGCTGTATGTGAATGACTGGCTGCTGCAGGTAGAGTCCCTAGCGCTAGTCCAACAGCTCTTCACCAGGACCTAGGCTTTACCATCAATGTCCAAAAGTCTTACCTCACTTCCACACAGAGGATGGCATTTATTGGGGGTGATGCTTGACATCATCTTTATGAAGGCCTTCCATCCTCCATGTAGGTTCTTGTACATTCAAGCGTTGAATCTAATGTGCCTGCCTCAAGCTTAAATCCCAGTCCTGCAGGTATTTTGCCTGCTGGGTCTCATGCATCCTGTTGGTGCCTGATTCCACTAGGCAGGTTGAGAGCCCTTGAATAGTGTCCTAGGAGGTAGTGGCAGAAACACCAAGGAAGCCTTTGGGCTTAGCTGCAGATTTTTTATTCAGTGAATTCAGTTCTGCCCTGGTGAATGGGCTGCTTGAACCTTCTGAAAATTCACCCATCCAGAGTCTATCCGAAATGCCACTACCGTCTATTACAACAACAAATATGGTGGTGGAGGGTCAGGGATTTTATGTTGGAAGGTAACTTGCCTGTAGACGTTGGTGCAATGATGGGGAGCCTTCCCAGAAGCTGCCCGTCTCGCAGGCTCTCTCAGTGTGAAAGAGGATGATCTCAGTCGTCACTCAGTGGAGGACCTCATACGTGAGCTCCACCCCAAGATGACAAAAGTGATTTTCTCCAGATTGGGGTTTCCATTCATGGGTCTCTTCCAGCCGTGGCCCCTCTATTAGGGCAGAGGAGCGTCGCCCCCCTGTTGCCAGTGCCAGCACTGCAAAGGTGAAAGTAAAATGGTAATAAAATGAATTTATTACCATTTTATTTTTCACAACACCAGCCCAAGCTGTGTTTGGGGGCGGGGCCACTGCTGCTGACTGGCAGCAGGGGAGGGGTGCTCACTCCACCAGTTTACACTGCGCATGCCATTTTGGCCAGCTGTCTTGCGACGGCCAGCCTGACATGCCCAGGGCAAACCTCTCCGCCCCACTCAGCTGTCTTAAACAGCTGGGTGGAGAGCAGCACAGTAACTGCTGGAGCATCGAGGCAGCCTGCTCCAGCCAATCCTAGAGTTGCCTTGATGCTACTTAACATTATTAGCAGCATGAGAGCAGCGTCTCGATTGGTGTGGAGAATTGCTGCAGACCAGAGACGATGGACTGAAACGAGGACAGGAGGATACGAGCCAGCGCATGTGGTGGTTAAGTACACTTAATTTATTTATTTACCACTTTTTAGTATGCAGGTAATATGCCAGTGTACGCTAGTCCTTTGTGTATCATACTGTGTAGTTATGATTCGATGCATGTGTAATGGCTCATAAACTATACTGTGGAAGTCGCAATACGTATTAAAAACACTTTGAGCGTAAGGTATAGATTTAAACTGCTAGCATGCAGAGCACATTGAAGTAGTGCATGAATGTCTGGCTTTAAGATGCATTTACATATTTGGGTCTACATACATTTCTCTTTTTATCTCCAATAATACTAAAAAACATTCAGACGTGTGCTTTGCTGAGCTTTAAAGTACTCTTGTTTAGGTATGGTAATGCCATAAGACTTCATGCATACTGAGTTGTCCTCTGCGCTGTATAACATGTCCTGGCTACTGCTACTTTACATTATTTTATTGCCCAAATGGCATGCAACAAAGGACTGCTAGGTAACATCATTTTAATTGAGGTGGCAAGGGCTGCTTTTCTGCCTGGCTTGTGCGCTAAAAATGTTTTTTTGTCGCTTTATGCCACATAGACATCTTCTGGCCATGTGCCACAACCTGAAACAATACCAAATTCAGTGTAACTGGTAGATTGTGGCAAGAGAGGGATGGGAACTGCCAGGAAATGACATCGGCATGGCCTGAAAACTCGCGATTTCATATGTTGCTGTAAAGCCTGCGCTGCATGTCGTTAGAACTGCAAAAACAACAGTTGATGGACAGAATGCAGAACAATGTCATACATTCACCCCAGTACAGAGATCTGGGCCTAAATCCATCGTTTTTTTGCTCACCATGCCATTCCAGTTTGAACCCAGCCATATGCAAATCAGTCTTGACCCTGTGCCCCATGGGAACAGTCCAGCCCGAACCGCCAAGTCAGGTCCTCCCTGGACTGGAAACAAGCATCCTAGGACCGGTTTCGGGCTTTCAGCCCTCATCAGCCAGATTAGTTTGATTCCAGTGGCATGGAGAGCACAGGATTCACGTCTGAGTCACTAATACCAGGAAAATGGGAAGGGCAGGAGGTAGCCCCCGCCAAGCTGTCCTTTGTTAGGCTCCTTCGCTGGAGTGGCTGTGCGCAGTCCCTCACTCACATGACAGGGGGAGCTGTGAGTGACATCTGTGCAAGGTGCGTTAGCGGCCAGTAAAGGCAGGACCAATATACATTATTTTTATGTCTTCCATTCACTCCCCTGCGTCAGTTTCGCAATAGTGACTCCACCAGGAGGGATCTGAAAGAGATCATTTTGCTAGGAATGTCCAATATTAGCAAGAATCCCAGGACACTGAGCACAGCTAAGCAGTGGGGGGAGGGTCTGTGATGATTGCTCCTCTGCTGAACCGTGTCTATATAAACATATATGGTGAGAAACCGTGAGAGATAGCGCTTCATGTTGCAGTTCTTCCTTTTCCATGTACTGTAATCAACAGGTCATTGGCGAATAAAACGGGGTGTGTTGTTCTACTGTTTCGAACCCCTTTCTCCCACCTCAGGCAGCCCCCGAGCATTGCAAGTCAGTGGTTGCCTCACCAAATATTTAGGGCACAAGCCGCTACTGATCTCCTTGCTCTGCCCTGGAACAGGAACTATCCTCAGTTTGGTGCCATACTTTTCCTGAACCAATGTCACTCTGGGAATGCCGTTAGGTTCAGTTGATTTCGGGACCTAATGTAAGCATTCCCATCCATTTCGTTTCTGTCTAAAGTACTGGTGAAAGGGCAGGAGGATTGGGCATAGCAGCTTCTGATTGCTCCAGATTGAGTGAGGAGGATCTGGTACCCTGTTCTGTTGTCACTCAGCAGTTGGTGCCTCTTCCCATTCCACTCAGTGTGGATCTGCTCCCACTACAGTTGAAGCATGGAGATTAAGGGTATCAGTTAAATCTTTGTGCCTTCCAGATGAGGTTGCATCCTGCACCAAGCACACATATGCAAGACTCTGGAACAAGGTTGTGCATAGGTGTGGGCAGGAAGAGATTCATCCTTTTACATCTTGTCTGTCAGACAACTTTGCTTCTTGTGTCCTTTGCACAGCTTGGTCTGGCAGTGGCTACAGTTGAAAGTTACCTTGCTGCTCTGTCTGCATTTATGTGTCATCCAGGCCGAACGTCATTGTTTAAATCGCCACTAGTGGCATATTTTCTATAAGGTTTGATTTATTTGTTCCCTCCCACTCTTTATTATTACCCAGTTGAATTTAAACCTTTGTTTTGATTGTCTTGATGGCATCTCTATTTGACCTGATGCACAGTTGCTCAGTTCAACTTCTTACTCTAAAAATAGCTCTGCTGGAGGAGGAGCTAAGTCAGCAAACAAGATGGCTGCTTAGGCTCCCGGCTCCGCCGACCTCCGTATCCCGCCGCAATATCCTGTACATTATCCTGATTATACGCCTAGCCTCTGTGTACACGAACTGTTCCGCGCTCCGATGGTGAAATCCGGGAACTTTTATCGGCTGGTTTGACGAAGTTACATCGCGTTGAAGATTGTGGCCTACTCCAGCGGTGAAGCCGCGGCCTCGAGTACTTTCACAGCCGGGCTGCAGAGCAACAACATCGGCCGGGAGACCCAGGCTGGGTCCGGTCAATCGGAGTGGAGTCTTTGTTTAAGCATGAATTTGGCGGCGATCGTTTCTATTGCTCAGCATCGATGGAGGAGTGACTCTGCTTGCTGTTGGCTGCGGGTGAGGGTCCCCGTCCCGTGGACCCGGTATTGGGCCCGCCGGGGTTCGGTGGGTCGGGGTCTCTGGCCTGCGGCCTTAACCGGGTTGACCATGGCTGCGAATAAAGACTGGTCACCCTCCGCATCTGCACGTTCGTGATCCTGTTTGTCCCCCCTGAGGATGCCAGATTCACCCGGGGAGGTGATTGTGATTGGTGCCGGGTGTGAAATTATGGATCGAACGGTGCTTGATCCATCGCTGAGGTCAATATTGGCGGACATTAGGGCGTTTCATTCACATGTGGATGTCTTATTGTGCAAATTGGACACGCGCCTATCTGAGATGCTCCTGGTGGAACCGGACCCAGCCTTACTGTTGGAACAGCAATCTGCAGCCATTCAAACCGCGGCCACTTTGACTCCGTGCGAGAACCCCGTGAGGAAGCAAGTATTGAAACCATCGGATGGTGCCCTGGAGAAAGGTGTTCCCGAGGTCGTCAGTGTATTGCCGAACCTTGCACCACTATCGACTTTGGAGGTATCGAAAGGCGTTCCCCTCCCGGAGACTTTTGTTCTTGACTTTCCATTCATTTTGTGGTCGTCTTCTCCTTTCTTGGTGACTTTACAACTCCTGGGCAAGATACATTGGGTCTGTCCATCTAGGAGGGAGAGTTCTTCTGCGTCTGAAGTTCTTGTGGACTCACTGCCTACGAGTCGCCATAGATTGATTGTTGATGACTCCCTTCTCCTCTATTACTCCTTTGTGTGCCTTTGGGTCTCGCTGGGGGGGGTTCGTGTGCTGGTTCGGAAGGGCCAAGGTTAAGATCAACTAGGTCGGGACGGGTTGGAGTGGCTTTTACGGGTGTTCGACCTGCAACTGTTTGATCCTAAAGGCTGGGCGGTGTATTACGGTGCCCCCTAATTTCTTCTATAAGTGTTGTCATACGTTGGTCTTTTAGTGATAGGGTTGTCTGTTTCTGGCGGGGGGACTAAAGGGGCTGGGAGCCCAAACGGATAAGCCCTCCTCCATTCTTTTTCCTACTTTTAGGGTTTTAGTTATTAGGGGCGACAGGCATGCTGCTGGTGGGATTAGGCTGTAGCCATTTGCAGGGGTGCAGGGTGGGTGGTTGGAAAGGGTTTTTTATTTTGCCTTTTTTTATTTCTATGGCCTTTTTCTTTCCTTCCCTTTCTCTTCCTTAAAGGATCAGTATAGCTTGTAAATCATTCGGATTCTTATCGTGTACTAGTATTTAGTGCTTATGCTTTCTATGATATCCTGATTCCCGGGTGGGCAGGCCCTGAGAACTGGCGCTCAACATTGAATGTATATTGTATTGTCGTTTGCATCGATCCATATGCTTTGGCGCCAATGTTCCATTATAGCGGTTCTTACGTTCATATCCTGTCCCTTGCCTGTTTGATTGTATGGCACCTGATCCTTCTTAAATAATATAAAATGGAACCTCTGTCTCATTCTGGGACTCAGTTGTGCATTCTAATACAAGTTCTATCCTGAATCGCTGCCGGACCTCACGGTTGTCGGCTGATGAGCTGTGTCGTACTGTGATATAGGGGGTCTTAATTTTGTTTAGCGCCGGCCCCTGCGGTTGTAGGACCATGCTTGTATTTTTATTGAATGCTACAATAAAGGTTTTTCAAAAAAAAAATAGCTCTGTTGGCGGAGATTACTGCAGTTTGATGGTTTAGAGAATCTCAGGCCCTTTTGCTTTGTTCATCTTTGTCAGTCTTCTACCTGGATACGTTGGTCCTTTGCAGCTATTCCACTATCTTATCTAAGGTGATTTTGGCATTTCATATGGGTCAGTCTATTGCCTTTTTATCTTTCTTTCCTCCTCAGCCTCCAACTAGAGAGAAAAAAGGTCTGGACCTCAGGTGTGTAGTGCCATACTACATAGATCACACACAAAACCATAGAGATGATAACAAGCACTTTGTGGGCTTCACTGGACCTAAAAAGGGCAAGACAATGACCACATTTACCATTTTGCATTGGACCATTCTCTGCACCAAGTTCTCCTATACCCTGGCTAAGCTAGAACACGTGGATGGCATTCCTGCTTATTTTACAAAGGCTCATCCTCTCCCTATCCAACGAACTCAACACCGCCAGACACAACTTTCGAGAAGGCATGGAAGCTGTCGCCAAATGGATGAAAAACAACTGCCTATAACTAAACACCAACAAAACAAAAGTACTCATCATGGGCCCAAACCCTGATGCCTGGAGCGACACCTGGTGGCCCCCCGCCCTCCGAAACCCGCCAACCCCCATGGACCACGCACGCAACCTGGGAATCAATATGGACTTCGAGCTCAAAATGGACCTCCAGATCAACTCAGTCTCGTCTTCCTGCTTCCACACCTTCCACCTCCTTCATAAGACCTTCAAATGGATCCCCCTCGAACACCGAAAGTCCGTCACTCACGCCCTGGTCACCAGCAGACTCAACTACGGCAACGCGCTCTACGCCGAAATAAACAAAAACCTCACCCACAAGCTACAGAACATCCAGAACGCCGCCACAAGACTAGTCCTCAACCTGCCAAAACACTGCCACATTTCCCAGCACCGGCGCACACTCCACTTGCTCCTCGTCGAGGCGTGAATCACCTTCAAGATACTTACCCAGACACACAAGGCCTTACACGGCACCAGACCAGCATACCTGAACAGCTGACTCAAATTCCACGCACCCCAAAGGAACCTACGTTCAGCTCAGCTCTCCTGCGCCGTGGTCCCCTGCACCAGAAATACCAGATCGGGAGGCCGCTCCTTCTCCTTCCTTGCGGCCAAAGCACGGAACACCCTTCAGCTCCACCTCAGACAGACAACATCTCTCCCCATCTCTGCAAGAAATCTCAAAATCTGGCTCCTTGACAGACCCCTCTCCTTGATGGAATGGAATCTGCACCCTCCCCCCGCCTACCCATAGTGCCTTGAGACCCCTACGGGTGAGTAGTCGCGCTTAACAAACCCCTGATTGATTGATTGATTGACTATGGCTGCTTTTGCAGCCCTTTCCAGTGGCATCCCGGTTGCCAACATTGCTGGCACTTATGTGGTCATCCTTGCCTATCATTACAAAGCACTACTGCCTCACACCTCAGGCCTCCATTTCCAGGGTGGGATTGGCTGTAGTGGGCACAGGGCGTGTCGCTGGTGGGCAGGTTTTGTACCTGTGGGGGCCGGTTCTGTTACTGGGGGCCAGTTTTGCAGCAGTGCGGCCTCCTGTAGCGGGAGCCCTGCTTCTCGCTAGCACCCCCCCCCGCACCAGGGGCTGGTCGAACAGCAAGCCACCAGGGCTTGTTGATGTTCCCAGTCCGCCCGTATTTCCCAGGTGGCCTTCGGGTAACTGAGCTATGTTGCATGGTTTCCTAGTTTAAGGGCCACTCCTCTATAATTTCCGAGAGATACGGAATCTTTTCAGGAGATTTATCACCACCATTCCCCCACCTTGATGAGCTAGTGTTGTGATTAATAAGATCCCAAGATACACAATCATCTTATGTGCCGTATTTGTTGCTGCGGCTCTCTTGGCTCCTGCCGCACGTCTTGATGGGGTGCAGGAATAGTATCAGAAACTGACAAAGTGCACTGGTTGCTACCTCAAAAACTCTAGTGACACTGCAGCCTGAAGCAGAATCATGGCTGGAGTTAGTGGTGCTGGAGAGTCATTGCTGGGGAACAGTTTTCCAGCCCTGTCTGAAGCCTGGATGGAGTGTTCATTAGGTGAGGAAACTGAGAAAGATTATATGTCCACCAGAAATATTGTTGTAGAGTGTAAGTGCATTTTTTACTTTTGTTGCATAGCCTAATTCTAGTCTGTCAGGGGGCGTAATTATATGACACATTGATCCTGGAAGAGGCCATGTATTTACAAGGGGGAGAGAGACAAATATAGCTAGGATCTTCCTCGTGGGACAGGGAAACAAATTGTGGATTACCTCAGTTGTCTCCTTGCTTTGACACAGGAGACAAGGTGTATACACCCAAGGAGTGTACACACCTTGGGTGTGGTGGAGTTTGTTGGTCAGGGTTAGCCAAGGGTAAGGAGCCCAAAACACAGAGGGAATGAATCCTGATGTCAAAGAATCAAAAAGTGAAGCTGTTTCAATCACCAGGCTCTCTCTAACACTTCAACTTCAGCCATGTGCTCGGCCATTTTGACCAGGAGTAGGGTTCAGTCTACCTCATTTCATAAGGGCGTAGAGCCAGTGTCTGCCTTATTGTGGAGACAATATACTTTCCTGCCACTGCAAGAACAAAAGACTAGAGATGTTTCCTTTAAACATTTAGATTTTTTTATGAATTCTTAACATCGGCTTTTGAAATTTTTATATTCAAAGGAAGAATGTGCCGCATCGGAAAGAAAATTAATCTTTGATGATCAGGGATATACTCTGTATGTCTCGGCCCACTACCCTAGCAGGTGACAGGTATTTTTTATTATGTATCAATGTTGCAGTACATGATGGTGAACTGTAATTAAGGGCTTTGTATTTCTCTGCAGCCTCTTTTAAATTAATTTTAAAAAAGCTTATTTAGTAATCAACCAACCAAGTTTCTCTTTGCAAAGTAAAATGTGAGCAAGTACAGACTGTCTGGAACAATATGAAAAGAAAGAGACACTGCCTTTGTGTGGGAAGGCCCGGATGGGCTGAGTCTGCTTTCAGAAAAAGATCTGCTGTCATGCATCACAAAGGCCTTTTGTGTGCCAAGCTCACTGCTATAATCAGCAATTCACCTGCACTTTCAGTTTATTTCAGTTCAGCGGGCATTAATGCAAGCCATACATGGAGTGCTTGAAAGCGAATCCAGAGCTCCTCGCCAGCCAATCGGTGAAGGGCGGCAAAAAAAGACCTCTCCAGCCTTGAGGCATGCAAGGTAATGCATAACTGCAAAGAGCAGGTGCAAGCAGTCTACTTCTGAGACACTGAGAGGAGCGGATCCTAGTTCCATGGACCACTGATGTCCGCCTCCAATGCCCTATTCACAATGGGCCACTTTTTGTAGCATTGTATCTCACATCCTTAGAAGAGACTGGTGGCAGTGCTCCCATATTGTGAATGTGAATACTAAGGGGCCGATTCCGATATCATTAGGAAGGGGCCCGGATAGGATTCGGGTTTGTCGAATCCGACTCGAAACCCTGCTTCCTACTGAATCGTAAAGTTTTTCCAACGACCGATACGATGCCTGAAACTGTTCGAAGCAGACTGAATCGGTTCCAAAAGGCATCCGGACAGCCTGAGTCTTTCAGAGACGATTCATACAGCTCTGTGGACACGGTTTCCGGACGAGCGATTACGATGACCGATTTGGACAGCCGTTCCGATTCGGTTTGCTTGAGACGATGCGGCTGCCAGAATCTGTCTTTGGGGGCCAATTGCGGGCCCCCTTCACCCAGAGGCATCCAAATGTGTCTTGTGGGGTACCCAATGGACCCCTTTTCCAACCATGCACAATGTGGTAGGCACCATGGGGTGTCTGCCACAGGCTGCAAGGTTTTTCCCAACCACCCCTTTTTTCAATGGGAGCCTGTGTTTGATTTTGGGACACTGGCTCCCACTGAAGTCAACGCGATTCCGATCGATTGATGCTGGGAGGCATCGTAATCGGTCGCTCAGACTCAGAGGACCCGACTCGTTTGGAAACTAGTCCGGAACTGATTTGATCGGGATAGTTTCCTAACGACATCGGAATTGCCCCCTAAGATGGAGATCTGCTGTTTGATAAAGGCCTTTGTGCACGATGAAGCATACAGGTGATTTCCATCATATTATCACAAAGAAGTCAGGCTGTGTGCACCTTGCTGTTCATAACCCCTTTGCACAGCCAAGGGTTGGTGAATTCCTAATGCGCAAAGACAGAGGCTGCTCACAGAGCAATGAAAATGCTTTACATTGCAAGCTTTGCGAATCTGACTCATGATGTGTACGGAGCTAACTCCTTAACTGTAGAGCGGGATTAGTCGGCTCAGAGACCCCAGATTGCTGTAGTGTGCTTTGCTGCCTCATTTGCCCCCAGTGCTAGTAAGAGTCCTGTGATACTTGTTGCCTGCCTGCCCTGAGTCTACCATGCAGACCAAGAACCTAATTATTAGTTTGGTGGTCCAAATTCGCAGTGAAGGTGCGGTGGCGGTAGGGGACCACTGCACCAGGGATGTATGACATTACAACGCATGCTTTTACATCGCATGCCTTTACAACGCTGTTTTTACAACGCATGCCTTTACAACGCATAGTGCTTTGGGGCGCTGGATAGTGAATAGTTTAATTTACTATTCCAACTCCAGTCCCCGTGGATAGTAGGGAAGGTGTTGGATAGTAAATTAAACCTATTCCCTATCCTAGAGCGCCCCCCAGCGCAATGCGTTGTAATGGTTTGCGTTGTAAAAGTTGCGTCATAAAGGCACTGCGTGGTAAAAGTTGCGTTGTAAAGGATGTTTCCCCTGCACCAGTAGTCCGACTGCCGTATTACAACTACAGCGGTTGGACAGCCATAGGACTGCAGCAACCCCCACTGGTGGTGGTGTGGCAGTTTGAGGGCCGCAATGTGCTGGTGGTGCTGCTGCAGTACCGCCAAGCATATTACGAGTTTCATCACCTCCACAGATTTCATAGCGGTGAGCCTGCCGTGAAACCTGTTGTGGTGAGGAAACTAATGGGGCCACACTGGGCCCACTGTTCCCTCATGGCCTCATGATGCATGCAGGAGGGCACATGGTGTGCTCCCCTGTCTGCATGCTCCCTGTTTCCAGCAAACAAATGATGGACGGAATGCTGACAATGCAAACATTCTCCCCCAGTCAAAAGATATGGTTTAAATCCATCGTTCTTTTACCCACTACGTTACCCAAGTTTGGACCCAGCCGTATGCAAATCAGTCTTGACCCTGTGCCCCATGGGAACAGTCCAGATCGAACTGCCAGGCCAGGCCCTCCCTGGACCGGAAACCAGCATCCTGGGACCGGTTTCAGGGTATGTCTCCCTTCTTCAGCCATGCTAGTTTGAATCCACTGGTGGTGGTGTGGCAGTTTGAGGGCCGCAAAGTGCTGGTGGTGCCACTGCGGTCCCGCCAAGCATATTAAGAGTTTCATCACCTCCACAGATTTCATAGCCGTGAGCCTAGCGTGAAACCTGTGGTGGTGAGAAAACTAAGGGGGCCCTACAGAACCCACTGTTCCCTCATGGCCTGATGATGCATGCAGGGGGGCAATTAGTGTGCTTCCCTGTCTGCATGCGCCGCCTTTCCTGCATGGTATGGACTGCACAGTCAATGCCAGTGCTGGCCTAAGAGCTTTGAGGTAACATTGCATGAATAAGCACCAGTGATTCCCTTTCGAGCCAACTGTAGGGAATAGAAAGACGTTCTTAGGTGTATACTGCAACCTGGGCAAGATGGAGTTGTGAGGTTTTATTATGGGTGGCAACTGTTACGTCTTAATTTCTGATTTGCGTTTAAGGACCTTATTTAAGTATCTTTGTCAGCAGCAAGAGATGGTGCCAATAAAAGAAATGTCCAAGAGAAACCCTTCAGCAGCTTTGACAGACCTGCAAGTTTCAGATGCTGACAGAACTGCATTTATCATTGCCTCATGGCATAATATTTGCTCTGCTTTTGTCGTTGGAGTGGGCTTTCTCTGTTTAACTCCTAGGAGGCAAAGTCCCTCAATAGTTAGTGGTCAGGGCGCTCCAGACCCGTTTTTTACTTGATGGATACTTTTTAAAGCACACAAGAGGTATGTGTTTTTTCGGTAAGTGCTTTCAACAATCGTTATCTAACTTGCTGTTTTTACTTCATTGTGTTACTCAATAATATGCTTTACACCACTGCCTCCTGTGGAGATCTGACAAGGTGAATGACTCCCAGCTACCAAAGGTGACCCAAGGAGGCTTTGAATCAACTTTTTACAAGTACGTGTGCTTAGTACCAAAAGCAGTATGTGGCGGCCACACACTTACTTGTCCATTTCCACCTCTCCAGCCTCTATAAGGAGCAGCATTGAAATATTGCACACTAAAAAGTAATCATAACTTTAAAGATAGTCTAAACACTGGGCCTATTAGCCACAAGGTGCTATTTTCAGAATATGAATTTCTATTAACAGGAGGTGGACTGGTCAGTATTTACCTCTGAAGAATTCCTGAGGCATTGGTGGTTTATTTGTGTGTTGCAGGTTGTGGGAGGGATTCTAAATCTTTAGAAACACTGTATATGGTATGAATGTATGTGGCATACATTGGCCTAGCCAAATGGCAGTGGGGCACTGTACAGATTCAAAGGGAAGCATGCAGTCAATAAGTGGTTTGAGGTAGTTGGTTTGTGGACAGTCACTGCATCAACACACCCAGCTCTTTAAAGAAGGGCTTCTTCAACTCTTTACTGAATCAGAGCAGAGTTGGGGGCCAGATGGATACAGGGATGTTGTTCTAGATCCTGGGTGCAAAGATTGCAAAGGCCTGTTGCCTTTTTTTTACACTTTTTTGTCTCCCAACTTATGGTGTCCTTGTAGAGAGTGTGCCGAGAGCCACCAGTGATGGTGTGCTTTTCAGCCAGCTAGGCAGGGCTTCAGGTTGTGACAGCTTTGTACATGATGCAGCTTGTTTTAAAGATGGTGCCGGCTGGCAAGGAGAACCAGGGGAGTTCCATCAGAAAAGGGGTGCTTTAATCATATTTGCTCGTGCCTGCATGATATGTGCCTCAGAGTGTAGGGCTTCCTAAAGGGAGGCCAGAATGGAGTCTGGGAGGCCATGTAGTAAGATGTTTCCACCATCCAAATGCAAGAGTTAGAGGGATTGAACAGGAGTTCTGTAGTCGCTTTCTGGGAGGCATGGTTTCACTTTATTCAGTAGCAAGAGCTGGTACCAGAGGTGTTCTCCCTTAATGTCGAAGTCTAAATATCTATTGTACTAAATATCAAAGCCAGATTATCATGAATATAAATATCTCAAGGATTGTATTTGTTTTGTAAGTATATTGTTTATGTATTTGATACAATAATATCAAAGGTTGTAATATCTAAAATGTCAATATTGCTGTACGTTAATATGGTTTTAAGTGATTTTAATGTATTATTTACATGTCATTTCACATTTCATTTGTATATTAAATTCTTATATTTTTAAATATGTTTGAGATATATATATATATATATATATATATATATATATATATAAAATTATATCTTACGTTGCTTTAAGTTTTTTAGAATATTGTATTGTTTTTTTTCCCTTCGGGTGTTGGGTAGTGGCCAATTATCATATCCTCCACATATTAATTTGTGTGGCTCACTGCTAGGCCAATTTTTCATTTTGTTGCACAGGGGTGCATAAGAAAAATTGACTTTGTTTGGCTTGTTGAGGCAGTTTTATTTTGTGAACCAGAGAGCATGCATGTAAAACTTATGTAGATTAAGATGTATTCTATTTGTTATGTATTTGTTTATAGGTTTCCATTAGCATGTGACCGTAAATAGGTCTTTCACTTGTTCATGTAGTAAACCGAAGCTTTACATATGCAGCCTATTTAGTTTTTGGGCTTCCTTGCTACTTGTAGTAGTGTTTGGCTACAATATATCAATCAGTTGAAAAACCTTACTTATAACTTAAAGAAATGCTTCCTCTACGTACTTGCACTACCCCCACAGAATCATCTGCACCCTCTAGTATGTAATGCAGCCAATTTAATAAAAATCAAGCTGATGCTTGTTACGCTACGTGAAATCCAAAAGTCTATGGAAAATGCATTCAATTTCATCCCTGTTTTGGGACACCCCTTTTTTCTTTACACCCCCTTGACCAAACACCGTGAAACTTTCAGTCCTACCAAAATGAAACCGGGGAAGCAGGTCTGCAAAGTTTCGGCACATTCATCAAATGGGTGCAAAGTTATTAACGAAGAAAAATCTGAAAAATCCCTATTTCCAGTCCCCCTGACTATAACCACAGAGTGGCTATATGTATTATGATATGAGTAACATTCTAGAGTGATGATGGCATCAGACAGATATGACATGATTTGGTGACATAAGGATGAGATCGATGTTAAGCAGAAGCCCTCTTTTGCAGTCCAAACGAACAGAGGGTCCGTGCAGTGAAGGTTTAGCCCTACTTGATTTCAAGCAAGGGCAAGCGGATAGATAAAACCTTCAATGGGCATCAGCCACTGTGGCTTGAATATAATTTGCACGATACACTTTTGGGGATCTTGGACTTTACGACTCATGATAGAGGGAGGTATCTAACTCCCGTGTATTTTTTTGACAGTATCGCATTAGAGTTTTTTTTAAATTGGCTGCTATACATATGAAATTTTGTAAATGTATTTATTATGGAAATATTTATGTATTTATGTATATATTTATTTCGTCGACTCAGAGGCAATGAGTATTTTTACCATGTCTATGCTGCAATTCCTTGCATCGTCACTTCAAAAGTCTGCCTATTGGTGTGTGGTACGTCATGTGATCAAGCCTCTTCCTGAGGCGAAACGCGTCATGGCGGACGCGCTGGTACGAAATTAAATAAAAGCACTTTCTGCACCAGCAACTTACGGGGCTACTCTTCGTCATTTGGAAATTCTTCGGCAGCAAAGGCTGTCAGTGTGGCGATTTTATATATATATATATATATATATATATATATACACATACACATTCACAGAAAAAACAAAGGTTACAGTTATGTGAATATGTCAGTGACAACATTAACGTTTTTAATAAAAAAACACAGAAATTCACCAGTTATAGTTAGCAGAGCTAATTATAACTTGTGATCCCTGTCAAGAACTGCTTATGACCTCACATATTACATCACTCATGACATGTTTTATGCTATCATTTACGACATCACTGATGACATCTCAAATGATATCAGTGACGGTTGATGACAATCCCGAGGATATCATCCAATAAGTGTGTTAGTTTGTTTTATTGTTTAAATAGTGGCGAGTAGCTACCATATTACTTTTTCCCAGTGTCCAGCTAATGGGTGCGTTCACAAAAAGCATGTGCTCCTAATGCATCATAGGTGTGTAGAGGTATTGAGCATATTATAAATCTTTGCATTGAAGGGTAGCTCTGTGTTACAGGGCGCAGTTGCAGACTAGTGTTCAGCATGTTCCACAAAAGTTGACATACTACATACTAAGTATTGTAAGCAGCCTTGAGTTACTCAACAGAATTGTCACAGCATAACAAATTCTACATAACATAGAAGACTGTATATACCAGGTACTAACATATGTACCTGTGCTTCTTTTGCGTCAGAAGCTGGGCTATCAGTAAAGTTTTCACCGCACTATGAAAACTGCAGGCAGTATAATCTTCAGCCCTTTCGGACCTTGGTTATTTAAGCAAATAGTGTCTTTTTTTTACAAAGGCTGCATAGATTGTACACTGTTCTTAGTAGATACTTTTTAAATCTCTGTGGTGTATTTCTCTGTCTGTAAACAGTGTGGTACAGAGTAAACTCTCACCATAGAGTAAACAATGTTTACTGTGCCCACTTTCCGATTTATATCAACTTCATTTCTAAATGTATCTTCGGTGACTGTTAGGGGTTTGATACGGATAAAAGATGTCCGTAGTAGGGCATTACATTTTGAGCTTATGTTTAGTATCTTGATTAACTCGGCTTTCTCTGACAATTGTATATTGAACACTGTGTGCAATGAGGGTTTCACATATGCCTGTGGTTGATGGTTAATGTGAACTAGGCTGTCTGTGAAGTGTATGGTATAGGGTCAAAGGTGCACATAGCACATGCTTGCTACACCTAAGGGAGTTGTATCTGTGATGGCAGTAATGATGCTTCTTATTATTCTGAGTTATTTGGTACTTACTTTCAGGCCTCTGATGCCATACTAGTTATAGAGTAATGTGTACAAAAGGAGCTTGGATGATGTCATCAGTGGTATCATCAATTATGTCTTTTGAGATGTCAACAGTAATGTAATAAATGATGGTGTTAATCACAATAGAACCGCTCCTAGTGGGTTGTTGCTAGTGCTAGTGCTAATCAATTCGTGAGTGCAGGCATCTCACAAAAAGTGAAGGACTGGTCTCACACACCACCTGGTGTCATGCTTCATCATTAACCAGTCCTCGTCCTCTAAAAACTTGGTTTGATAGAGTGCGGGTATACACCTGGCGACAGGGATGCACTTCTAAACTAAGTTGGGGCCCTTGTTAAAAAGCCATTATAGATGTCAAATTACATTTTAATGGTGCTGGCATCTATATGGTAAATAAAATAAAGTGATCAGTGTTATGGGGATATTATGGTCCCCCTACCGATATCAATGAGGTCGACATGTTTCTGCCAGTGGCCCAGTAGGGTCCGTGGCATTCATCAGGACCTAAACAAATAAGTAAACTGCGGGCTCCACTCTTACCAAACTGTGGTGAGAGGATTTCCACTGGGTGGGGTGATAAAGATCACTCTCCACCGTGATCTGGCCTGTATCTAAAGCCTGAAAGATAAACGGATCGGTTAAGAACTGTGACAGAGCACTAGAAACACAAAACATTATATGAATAGCCACACACACCGAGATACTATTGTGAGTGGCTATTAGTGCAGTAGTTTTGACAATCATCTGTGCACCAGAGGGGAGACATTGTCTTCAAATTGCATACCCTATGGTTTGGACACTGTGCCCCATAGGAGGGTGAGGGCAGGAGACCTCTTAGGTCAAGCGCTAAAAAAGTAATGAGGAGAAAAAACACAGAATACAAGAAGTTAAGACAAAAGTAAATACTAAGAACACACATGAGGTTCTGTAGTATATCAGGTTTCTGAATACCTGTAAAGGAAACACTTTCATCTGCCCATGCACACTCTTACTGATACGTGACGTGGTCCCCGCCTCTGCGCCTATGTCTGTGCTCCTCCGCTTCTCGATGATAAATGAGTGGAGCGGGGTCTGGATATTTATAGTGTCAGCGCCGGGTAGTTAATGCCAATAAAGGTAGGAGTGTGGCATCCGGTGTCCCATCCTCGCGCTAAATTGGAGGCCCAGCAAATTGCCTGACCTGCCAAATATGGGCTTCCGGTTAAGATCCCTGTAGGCCAGAGGTCCGTGCAAGCGGGCATGTAGTGGCCGGATTAGGGCCGGTATCTACTCAGATTACAGGTCGGATGCGCGCTGGAAGTCTAAACCATGCATGTGTCTGATGTATTTACTATTACGCATGTGCAAGTTAGGGCAATAGTGATAGCCAGTGTATCGGAGATACGGCACCCTTCTCTAAGTGGTTCTATGGAATGCCACACGGTTGGCAAGTCATTGAAATATAGCCCATGGTGTCAATAAAGTGTGAAAAAAAGGAAACCAGTGTGAAAAAATACTGAGCTTATTTTAATGTAGTGTGGCGTTTTGATGCCGCGTAAAGTCACACACATCCAAGGCTATACACACGGTGGATAAGAGAACAGGCATTTCTTAGGGGTGGTTTGAAACATACATTTCTTAAGGAACGACCAATAAATGAAAGCAAGTAACGGGCTGTGGTTCTGTAAACAGATCCATCACTTATGATGATGTTAAGATGCTGTAAAAACACTGTGGATGATGCAAGATGCAGTAGTACGGGCACATTGCAGACTATATATACCATATCACATGTAAATTAAACATAACATTTCATCAGATTTTACAGTCTAAATAATAAACATAAAAGCAAAATGATGTTAGGCGTGTGTGACGTCTAACATAGTTTTATTTTATGTTTATTATTTAGACTGTAAAATCTGATTAAATGTTTATGTTTAATTTACATGTCATATGGTATTTTGATTGTCCATAACCTCAGCAAAAGGTGTTTTGGACACTACTGAAATTCAATCTAAGAACCTCAGTAGTGTGTCCATTGCCAGGCATCAATTTGATTCTAAAAAAAGTGGAGTTGAATAAAAAAAACAAATTTATTTGATACATTCTGGTATATGTACTTAAATTTCCCTGGATAACTGAATTGATGATCATGAATGTGACATTGAGTATAAATTGTAATTGATCTGAAATGTTTCCTCGAGGGACAACTGTATTTTGTGATTGATTATACCCAGTCCCTAGGGGATTAGTGGGTGGCTCTATTCTATTCAGATTTAATCCAAGCGACTTGGATTTGAGTGAAAGTTTGAAGCTTTCTAAATTAATGTCATTGAGCTAGGTTGTGCTACTATTTGTATGTTGTTCTTGCCACAAAAAAGGTTCAGGTCGGTGCTGGACATCCAGGTCTGGGTGAGGTGCAGGCAGTGTTTGGGGCATTGGATGTCTGGAGTGCAGGTGATATTTAGGTAGAGTTGTGTATTGTTGGCATATTGGTGAATTTGATGCTGTTATCGACGACTAGAACGCCAAATGACTCCATGTAGATGTTGAAAATGACAGGAGATTGTATGACACCCTGGGGGGCTCTGCAGTTGATAAGGATCTTCTGGGATCTGCAGGTGCCAATGTGAACAAACTGATGCCACTTGAAAAGGCAGGAAGACAACATTTGAAGGATATTGGCAGTGACTCACATTTGAGATTTCTGGGTGTGATTGAGTATGGGATGATTGATAGTGTTGAAGGCATCTGAAAGGTCCAGGAAAATCAGGAGGCAGAGGTCATCCTTATTTGTGGTCAGGAGGATGCCATCTACAGTGAGTAATATAGCAGTTTACATGCTGTACTGTAATAGGACTGTATGGCCAGGCGTGGGTCACGTGCACACTGTGGCACTGTAACCAAGCTATTCCTGACTGATGAGCCCAAACAAGGATGAAACCAGTCTTAGGATCATGGAGGACCTGGCATGGCAGTTCTGGCTGGACTGTACCCATTGGAGCAGGATGAAGACTGGGTCCAAACTGAGGTGGCATGTTGTCAAAATAACGATGGTCTATGGTGTGGCTCTGAGTAATTACCAGTGGCTGAGATTAATTCAAGAATTCTATCCACCATTTTAAAAACGCAAGAGGAGTGAAATCAAGTAGTCTTTATCGATCACCAAAGTCCAAGCTTGTTTATCCCAGCTAGAAACCTTCAAAGTACACTCCCACTTTTCAATTTGCCCCCCACCAGAGAACTACTTTATAGGACCATTTGATACACTGTCCATTTTAGGAACATTCCCTAGAATGCTATGCAAGTGGTAATTAGCTGCCACAGCTTCATTCTCAGCTGCATTTATGAAGGTGAGGTATTAGGCCACCACCATTGTTCATCCCCTACTTACATCCACAAAATACTATGCTGTCCATAAACATCTGAACATGTCAAGTCACAATTTTTGTGTTCATCAATATGTTTGGAAATCATGTAAACATGAATGTTCATGAATTTCGATTCTGACATGGAGATTATTAGCTAAGATCTATAGATAAGCAAAGCGTTACTTTGATTGTATTAGATGGCCAATCATGTTTATGCTCCTACTGTAAAAATGGGGAGTTTTGTGGAATAAAATAACCAATGTAGGTTCCTATGAGATACCTGGCACTGCCTCCAGTGCTCTTGGAAGCGCCTGTAGTTACTGGTGTTGGTGGGGTCCTGCAGCCAGAGGATGCCTCCTTGAGGAGGTACTGGATACTGGAGGGATGATTCTGGGGGGCTGGGGCTTCGCACCTCCCGGGCATCAACTTGCTGCCTCTCCTGGATCTTCCGCTCCACTACTTGGGCGATGATGTTATCAAGGATGCTGCTTATTCTGTCATCCTATGTATAGGAAAAAGTGGAGGAAAAACTGTCACTGCCACAGTCAATGAATCAATTGTTCCTTTGTTTGCTGTCATCATCTCGAAATTTACCATAATCCCTAAGATTATCCTCATCCAACAACTCAATCTTATCTCAAACCTCACTGTCATCACAATCCCATTACCATCACCCCTGAGCTTGACTCTGTCACCATTACCGAACAACCATCATTAATGAGTCCACCATCCATATCTTTACCCCCCCCAAAGCGATCAGCATCATTCCAGACCTTTGCATCTGATCATCATCACCAAGAGCCCCTTCATCATCTTTAAGTCCATCTTCATCATGCCAGAGTCTCTTTTCATCCAGATTCCATAAACATAACCACCCAAGTGTATTGTGTTACCTGTAAACTCCTCAGGTCCACACCTCTGCCTAGCATCTTTAAACCTCAACATAAATACCAAAATTACCATCAAAGAGGCCTCATCCCACAGCTAGTCATCCTCCCACAGCTATTCATGACTCTTTTTCAAAATCAAATTACCCCATCAAAAGAAGTTGTTGATCTGCTCACAAATGCAAGTGCTTTAGGCATGTGCCAATGATTTTCTCTTTTGTATGCTGAGCACCCAAGTTGGTCTGCAATATTTAACACTGTAATGACTTTTGAGTCTTTCCTCTAGGTGTAAATTAAGTGTTGGTGCTTTTGGTGTAGGTCACACAGTGTACTTTGATTACAGCTCATTTATAGTTAAAGTCCAGTTACTCTGGATGTCTTAAGGATTGTTAGTAACAGGAAAAGTAGAGTAAGTAACATAACACAGTTCTTCTGTAGGAGCATGTACAAAGGGGCAGTGCCCAAACATATCAATCAAATGTATTCATTTATTCACCTGTTTAAAATTGACATTTTAACTAATTGGGATGAGCTCAAGGATCGGCAACATGACAGTGGTAATGGTCTGAGTGTCCAGAAACAGATGTAAGATAACCATCCTTAGGCCCATCATCATCAACATTTACATCATCATTAAGAAGCCTATCACCATCACTTTACCCATCACCAACTACATGCGTCTTATCTTCACTAAGCCTAGCATTCTAAATGTTCCAATCATCATCCCCACACATTTCATCAATGTGTATCACCAATAATGAGTGCTTCATCACTACACTGTACATCATCATACTGATGCCCATGGGCATCACTAAGCCAAATCCAGACTCATCGTCTAGGTACAATTACTTCGGATTGTCTTGCTAATCCGTGGGTCAATCCGCAATCCTGATCTCTAGTTTTACCTGTTTAGGAAGTATGTAGGCAATGCAGGAAGGCTAATGATAGTTACTTACATTTGCTCAGATACTCACTGTGGGCAATGCAGAAGAGACTGGAGCAAATGCCATGTGAACCCCGGTTTGGCCTAGACATAGCTTGACTGCGGTGGAAGTCAGGAGGTCACACAGGGTAGAGTTCTGCGCAGCTGCCTTTGGTCCTTCACCGCTCAGTGACTGCTCAGCTGGTTCAGTGCATTCTGGGAAGAGAACATGAAACAGCGTTCAGGCTTCATCGTATTTTTTTCCGTCCCCGTCTGCATGACACATTAAGGGGAGAGGATGTGGGCTAACGGCTAGGGCAGTCAACCTCAAATCTGGTGAACTGGGTTCGAGTCTCGGCAATGGCGCTCAACATCCTTTGATTCTGGGCAAATCACTTAATCTCCCCGTGCCTAACAAAATTTTATGTGTCCTTATGTAACGTAACTGGTGCTCATGGAAAGCGCTCTGATACCTGATACTTTAGGGTCAGGTTCACGCTATATAAAAACTCCGAAAAAAAACACTGAAAAGAGATCAGTCTTACAGATGTTAACTACATGATCACAAATGTAATCAGGCATCCATCCTATTTTAGAAGATAGATCAAGATTCATGTAACTCCATTGTAAAGGGTCATGGTCAATAAAGAGTCTTTCTACCAGTATTTGTCTGGTATTCTCATATCCAGTATCCTCATGTATCAGGTGCCCTGTCACCCCCCAGATCCAATATCCCCGGTTGTCATGGGTCATGTCACCCAGAGGGATAGGTTTGGTCTGGTGTTTGTCAATACCCAAAAACTGGCAATGGAAGAATATATGTCTGAACCCAAGTCAAAGGGGTTAGGTGACGTTCATGTGTCCGACTTCCATGAGTTAGTTACATTCATCTGTTTGTAGTAGTACTATTGCCCGGAAACTGCTTGGTTCATAATCCCTTCTACTTCGTTTGGGTCTACAAAGCCCTGAGCGTAACCTAATACAAATGTCCTGCTAGATGCACCCATATCAGAGCTCTAGGCCTACCTTCTTTGATGGCCTTTAATTCAGGCTTGTCCTCACAGTCCCTAGGTTGAAGTGGAGGAGTCTGTGTTCCTTTACGTTCTTTCTCCTGCAAAAACAGTAGCAGAATACAAGTCACGATCTCGGACAATAAACCCATTCCACGATTCATCTTTATACCCTATCCTGTACCCAGGTTTGATCTTGATCTTGATGATACCCTGGATCTTGATACGCAGTAGTGAGATATAACAGGATACATGCTCATATCTAACCATCGATCCCTGGAGAGTAAACCACAAGTTTTAGTTCCATAAGAGTGGTGATAATAAGGTGCTGATGGAAAAGACAATACTATTAAGGATAGCATGTCAGAGAGCCTGACATAATCTCTCTTCAAGCCTGTGGATCATTTTTGGTCTACAACTTGACCTTGCAGAATCTCTGTGTATTTGTAGTGTGCTTGCCAAAGTGCACATCAGAAAAGAGTGACAAGTATTCCAGTGCAGCTTCGCTTGAGGGGCCGGCCGTTGGCTTAATCAGATACAGGATTCACAAAGGCATCCTGCTCCAAATTTAAATCACACATCCTCATGATCTTACGATATCTATTGTTTAGCTAAGCACAATATTTGGCTTGTGAGGAGAACAAGGGGCTCTCTCTATTGACTAGTCCCCTTTCCACGTTACCTGTGTTCTAAAGGCCAGTGGTTCAAAGTAAAGAGGAAACACCTTGATGTTTATTTATATCCAAAGACGAATACATGTAGCAAGAGGCAGGGATTCAACCTGTACTGTCCGCCTATACTTTGATCCAAGAGGGGAAGGTAACCATGATGGAGAGTCCCGCATTCTCCCTCAAATTCCAAATGTTATGCTGTACTGTGAGTTAAGACATTAGTACTATGCGGAATTACGAAAGCGCCAGCAAAAGAGACTCCAATCTGCCATAGATTGGCTTCTTGTCGAGCCTCTTAATCGTAACACAAAGGCTACTTATTTATGAGTCCACATCATATCACAAAACCACCAATGAACAGGGGAATTTATCTAGCATCCTTCACCCATCCTCCTTGGAGACCCCACCTGATGTCCCCTACACTTAGAATGTGAATTAGGTATTCACTGGTAAACGCTGTCCCTGCTTACAGTATTATCCAGTGGATAGTGTTTCTTTAGCCACAGACAATATGAGTTTATTGGTGGTCCTTCGTTGATGCGCTTTTAGGTGCTTTAAAGAGTGCTAGGCGGATGAAACCTCATTCCAAAACGCTGCTGGAGCTGGGAAGCCTGATTCCTTGGCTAACCATTTTAAGAAGGTCAAGGGGGAGAAAGGCTTGCACCAGCAACCATTTGAGATAAACTTCTGCTGTGAGCAAGAAACCTCTAAGTGTAGGAGCTAGTTGTGAAGAGGGGTGTAAGGACAAATACAATTGGCATAGAACACACTCTCCTGCTGATCTAAAGTAAGCTAAACTACGTGTATAGTACACGCTCTCCTGCTAATCTCTCCACCGGATAGGCGTTTCTCCTTTAGGCTAAAGTAAACAAAATGAAAGGTTTTCTGAGGTGAGTGTAAATCACATCAGGTGTTTTCTTCACATTTGGGACTTGGTTTGGAAGAATTCCTTTTTAGCTAATAGACATATGCATTCGCCATGTACGTTGGAATGATGGTTACTTTCTATTCTATTTTAAGGACTATATTTCTTTAACTTTTACATCTCTTTTGAAATTTTAAAGTGTGAACCTTGTTACCTTACTATGTTCAGTTTAACTTTATATTTAAATGTGTCTATCAAATGCCTACAGGAATGGAAGTATACACTTAGCCGGATAAAAAAGTGCGAGCTAGGATTTTTTAAATCCAACATTTCCCTTTATGTACAGTGTTTCTTCAGCTTTATTTGGTGGTAGAGCTGACCCTGAACTTGCTAGGTTTATGTCAATCCTCCTGCCTTGGCAACGCAGATGTAAACCTCAAAACCTTTCTTGTGCCTACAATGTCAACCACTGTACTGGAATGTGTCTGTACGCTCCAGCCTGACCCAAAACCCTATAAAATAAGATAGTACTTGTTCAACGATACAGAGATCCACTGCTCTGGGGAAAGACCGGCATTGACCTCAACATCCTCCACCTAGTGGGAAGAGGCATTGGCCCCAACACTATATAGACCAAGAAAGAGCTCAGGAGGCCTGCTGAGGCAACCTCACTTATAAGAAAGAGTACCCAGCAGGCCGCTGTATCAGCAAAGCCTTTTAGAATGGAGCAAAATCAATCATGTTGTTGCGCCTTCTGATTTCTCCCCAGATGTGACCAAAATAGCAACATGCAACATTTTTCTAGAATATTTGTTCAGGATAACAAACACAAAGGCACCCTATCATTTTATGACGGCCCTTCTCTTTGGCCCTTTAGGACTACTTAGAGCAACATCTTCCCAGTAATGATGAACATAAGTGGAAATTAAATCTGTCTGGGTCTAGAAGTAACCTTTGTACTAATGTTGCAGATCACATCTAATGCAACAACTTTAAATACTGATATTATCAATATTCCCTTTCTCCACAAAGCTGTAAATGTTAATACCTTGGATAAGGAGATTCCTAGCAGCACTGCATCCGTCAGGAAAGCTTGCCGGCAGTGGCAGTTTGCGCTGATATTGCACTTCACCCGCATATCGTGCATCGCCTTCCACAGATGAGACAGAACTAAGAATAAAGAGTTGAATAGACATAAATAAAATGTGGGAAATTAAGCAATGTTAGTGTAAAGATCACAGGTGAATTAGAAATCCACCCACTTCCAAAATGGTAGGCAATGAAAGGGACAAAAGACAATGAAAATCTGACACAGCCAATCAGGTCAAGCAGAGTGAAACAAGATGTTAGTGGAAACTAGCATAAGATGAAGGGAATGGGAGCAGGGAAGAACACAGGTTATAGGAAACCAGCTCAGAGGTTTATAGCAAACCAACCCAAGACCTAGAAGGGGGCAGAAGGGCAAGGTTTATGGGAACTCAAACAAGACAATGAGAGGGGAGAAGAGAGGGACAAGAACTATACGAAACCGATCCACAACCATGAAAAAAGGACATCAGAAATTAACAAAAGTTATATAAAATCAATCCAAGACTAATAGTATGGACAAGGGACATGGGTTATAGGACAGCCACCCAAGTACACATAAGGGGGTAACTAGAGGCTTAGCTGGTTGAATAATCTACAACCAAGAAGGGGAGGCAGATGGGAAGGGGTTGTAGGAAAGCAAGCCAAGACAAAGTGGGGAAAAGCAGAGGGACAATAATATTGAAAACTACTCCAAGACCAAGTCAGCATGGTAGAGAGGAATGAGGGTTATATGAAAGTAACCAAGGGCTAAAGAGAGAAACAGCAGAGGGTAACAACAGGCATATAAAAAGGGTGGAAGACTTTAAAAACAGGCATGCAGGCACTCCAACCCAAGACCATGCAAGAGGGCAGAGAGCAACAAGCTTTAGATGAAAGCAACTTGAAATTGAAGATATCAACCAATTCCAAAATTAAGAGAATTTATGGCATAAAGGAATAGTGGTTATGCTAAACCAAGCATAGACAATGGAGTGGGAGTAAAGATGAACAAGGGCTATAGGAAACCTGGAACAAAATCAAAGGTTATGATCTTGGAAGAACACTCTCTAATAAAAACAAATCCCAGAGAGAATGGATGCACAAAGAGTCAGGAAACCAGCAGAAAATGAAGATGGGAGCATAGCAGAAAACTGTTTTGTTAATCCTGCCCAAGAACAAAAGGAAGGGTTCCAGAGAGGGATGTGGGTCTTACGGAACCAGTTGAATGTCCCTCTGCATGCGGGTAAAAGCAACACAAGCATTTCCATCACCATGTCAATCTCTGCTGGGAATGTCTTAGGGAAATAGGCTTCGGTGCACATGGGCTATTTGCTGATTATAAAAAAATACTCATATTAGGCCTCACTTCCCAAGCTTTAATGAGGCTGAATCATGTCCGGGTTTGCTTGTTATCATATAACGAGGGTATGTAGTGAAGTAGATTGTGCCAGACTGCATTGTTCTGGTGCCATACATTAGATTGATTTCCATGGAATTGGGTTACTTTTATAATGGTGCAGTGAGAATGGTGGGAATTGTACCCAGAGTAAATAAAAGCAATTATATCAGAGGTACAGCAGCACTAGTTCAAACATTTACTTTACAGTTTTGTTCCCAGTTGCAGGAAACCAATTCAAGAACATGACCGGGAAGTAGAGAAGAAAAAAAGCAAATGAGAACAGCGAGAAGACAAGATAAGAGCTGGGAAAGAGACAGAAACAAGCGTTGGGAAAATCAACTGAATATTATTAGACAGGGTTCAGAGAAAAGGAAGTGGTGAAGGATATCTACCCAAGCAAGAGGTGGGGAGAAGGACAATGATTTTAGGAAAACAATGAAATTAAAGTGAGATAAGGTTATTGAAAACCTTACTAAACTAAGGGAGAGGGAGCAGAGATGGGAAAGTGTTACAGCAATCAACCAGAAGACCAAGAGACTAGGAGATAGGAAAACAAAGGCTTGAGGAAAATAAGCAAAATCTAAGACAGGGGGAGCAGAGAAGGATAGGGTGTATAGAAGTTAAGAACAAAAGTTGCCAAGTTGTATGTTTTTACTCCTGCAAATTCAGAAGAATACTTAAAAAAGTACTGTTATTAGCTCAAGAAAATATATTCTTTCGATTGGGAGTTGAAGATTTTCCTTTACCAGTAAGTGACACTGAATAGTAAAAAGCTTTTAGGATTCTCAAATTTAAATTCTGCCATTTTCACACAACCCTGGGCCTTCTTTATTTAATTCCTTTTAATACATTTAAACAGATATGTTGAAAATCTTTGCAAAACACTACAGTTTAATCATTTCCTAGAAATAATGTATTCTAATATAATTTTTGTAGGATTTTTTTTCTCAGTACGAATGCCACTAAAGGAATACTTTGAAAACTCTGAAACACCAAAGTGAATTTTTCCTCATTCAGCGACCATCACTTCTGTCTGCCACTAAATCAACATCCAACCAACAAACAGTAACAATGAAATTTCCATTTGTCAGCATTTCTTTTTTAATGTGTTTAAAAAGAATCATTCTTATAATCAAAAACACATGCTGAGACAAAAATAACAATATTACACATTTATCTCCAAAGAAATAAATGTCTTTACACCTACTACCTCTACTTCATCCCCAATCAATTCAATAGTATAACGTTTTCTAGGGACCAAAGATAGTAATCAAACTATAAGGGAGAAAACAACAAAAATCATGAAAAACACACCCGCTGTCAGACACAAATGTGCATGCACATACACAAACAATTAAAACAACATTCTGAAAGGTTTCATTCTAATGCTCCATGAACTTTTTCATATTTAGACATGATTGCTATAAAGTAGGGTGGCCAAAGCAGTCAGAAAATTCATTTGGGCCATTTGTGTGTGTAACCTGCAGGTTAAAGGTTTGAAATGTGGCATTGCCAACTCAACCTTTCATTCTTCGTAGGTCAATAAATTGAGTTCCCTTAAAGTAGGTAATGGTAACCTGTGCTACCTGCAAAGCTTTGAAAGGCAAATTCAGCTGTATTAGGGACTATGAAGAAAACAATTTTTAATTATATATTTTAGTCAGTTCTTTACTATTGGTTCCCTTTTGCACTCTATAACCTGTAGAACTTGTTTTTCACTGCGTTCAATATTCAACACAACCAGGAGTTGATGAAATTATATATTTTTATATCTGGCAGCCTGTAAAGGAGTGTGAATGCACGTGTTTTTTTACATTAGTTCCTGATAAAAACTTAACTTTTCTACAACAAGATAATTACAAAAACTTAACAAACTTGAGCAGTTCCAAAACATGGGCAGAACCTACCACTTTCTTCATTACCAGCAAAGATTTGCATTGTTCAACTCGAAGGATGAATTTTAAGTGATGTCTAATATGACCTGAATAGGATCCGGCTTACTATAGCAGAGATTCAGATTCATCTTAATGAAAACAAAATCTTTACTATTACCACAAGTTGTCAGGTTTGATTCCTACATTCAACATTTTGAGAATATAGGCCTTATATTCTCAAGTTGTTCCTCTGAATCATCTTCATTTGCATTTATAATTATGAATAAGAGAGCCTGATGGGAAGTTGCCTTTAATCAGCCTAAATCCCTCTGGTTCCGTATGTGTTCTCTGTGGCAGCTTTATTACTACTTGAATAAGCAAAAACTTGAAGTAAATCTAGCTATCTTATTGTTCTTCTGAACACATATTTCTGTCTCAGAAATTTAAAACATAGTAATATATCTTCTAGATATATATATTTGACCACCTTCAGAATCTCAGATGAACGTCAATTCTTCTAATATCTTTTTCATTGTTTTTTTTTCAAGGTAGTATTGCTTCAAAGTCACTTCAAAATGTAAGGCAGTCTAATATCCCTATATTCCCAAACAGGCCTTCGTTGTTTTCTGAGTATGGGTGATGGTAAGGGATGGGACCTCTTATCGCACACTGAGATTAAGAAGCTGAGAGGAAACAGTTTATCTACAATCTATTCAATTGAATGTCATTACAGAGTGAAAAATAGGACCCCCTAACTATACAAAGAGGTTGAAATGAGTTAAAAATGGTAAAACTGAAACCAACCATTTTTAATTTCTTCCACAGAACAAGCCAAAGATTTCTAGGTGTTTGGCCTCACTAACATCGTATCTTTAAAACGTTATATGTTTTCTCATTGTTCCCAGTAAGTGGTAAATGAATAGACTGAGATATACTATGTATTTTGGGAAGAACACATACTTTAATTGTATTGTTCTTTGACGTTCAAATTAAGCCATTTATATTGCTTATCGTCCACTTTTATTGTGTACAAAATCAGATCTAAATTAATGATCATAACTTACTAAAGATAGCTCACAATTTTTACCCCAAGATTGTTAAGCCTATCTTGTTCCCATTGTTTTATTATATTTGGAATATACTTTCTGAATCAATTCATACAAGCTAAGAAAAGTTAGAAATTTGCCCAATTATTTTATTGTCCCTAAATTCCACCGTCTTGTTACATTATTACGATGAATGTTCTGTATATGAGGTTCCATAGCCAGACTAATGGGTGGGAGGACGCTGCACTCCCATGCCTTGTAACTTTTCTGATGGGAAAGTGTTAAATACTATATCATATCGTATCTGTTCAAAGTCCTAAAAACTTTCATAGTGTACTCTCGTAAACCAAATTTACCCAAAACTCTAGACATGCACAGTCAAAAGCCGCTTCTGCATCAATACAAAAAGTGGTAAATGCACTGATTATATATATACATTATACAGATCACATGCAACAAGGTCTTCCACAGAGACTTTATGAACCTCTGTGAAAAAGCCATTTAAATGAGTCTCTTTCACTCTAATCTTCCAAGCCAGACCTCTTGCCTGCTCCTAGAAGACAGGTTGGATATTACAAACTGTTTGTTCATTTTGAGCCTTTCAACAGGTAGAACATTCACATGAAAGTTCAAGTCTAGTGAGCATTGCTCGGGGTCTTACAGAGCCTAGAGAAGTAGATACTTAAATGTAAAATAGCTGGTATGAGGTATCAAAACTTGGCTTTTAATACAGTTTTAACTGGACAATCCAGGAAAAGCTCATCATACAATGTAGCTCTGTGATCCTGAGCCAATAGGGTTGAATGTCTCCTCAGCAATGAATGACAAGGATTGGGACCAAGCAATCTACGAAGAAGAGATAGTGCAAAATCCTCTCCTTCGCTTCATAACCTTCGGAATAGCCAGGGACTCAAGGAAACTGTTTCCTGAATATGAATGTGTAAATAAAGTAGATGTTTCTACATTTGTCAATGCCGGTGATTCCGACCTGACCAAACTCTCTCTGTGGTATGGTCACCTGACCACACCAGCACCAGTTGAGTCTAGAATGTCATGTAAGTTAATGGCATGTTGTCAGTCAATAAAGAACAAGCACCCTCTGTCCCAAGAACTCTGTTCTCAGTCACAAGCACCTCACACAATACATAACCCTACAATAACCATCAGAACTTTATAAAGGAAATAGCAATGTAGGCTTCTTCACATTTAAATGTGTCGAAACAACCTGCCACATTCCCAGCCAGCTGAGTGAGTGACTGGAAAGCAGGAGAATGGAAGCTTGAAAATGAGGCGGTGAGAACACTTGCCTTCTTTGTGAAATGTCAAAGGATAAAGTGTACTTAACATTTTAGGAACATTTAATTGACGTCTGCTTTAAAAGTATTTTCGGAACTGGGGCTCTTGGCACAACACAGAGGCCACCAACCGCCCGCCCAGAGGCCCAAACCCGCCCTGCGCTTCTCTGCTGTCCTCACATCCAGGGAACACTTAAGAGATGCTTTCATTTGGCATGAATACCCTTTCCAAATGTAATTTTATAGTAAGAGATCAGCAGCAACAGCAATGTACTAGTAAACTCGATTGCGGCCAAAAGAACAGGGAGCGGCAATGAGGGAATGTTGCCATAGTAACTCTGTCTCTTCTCGTCCAAAGATCCTTAACTGGCCTATGTCTGGGAACCCTGCGCCAGACAATAAGCACAAAAGCAGACTGGAGACTGTGCTCTACAGTTTTAATATACTGAGGCAAGGGCAATTTAGATACACAACAGCACAGGCAATTTATCCTGGCAGAAGACCCCGCTATAACTGCTCCTACATGCAGCTGGTCAATGGAAGTGGAGATAGGAATGGTGAGTTTCTACTGGTAATGTGAATAAGCCTAATATTAGGAGTATGATATGATAGGCCGCTTCTGCTCAGTTTCTTTCATTACCAATATGTTGAAACAGATTACCAAGAGTTTTCGGCTGGGAATTGGTTTTAACAATGGTCAAAGGTAGAACTGAAGAGACAGCTCAGACAAAATTAGCTTCAGCACTGAAACTAGCACCAGAGAACAAAGATTACTGAACAAATGGGAAACTGCCCAAATGGCCATCGTACATATGCCTTTGGCAGGCAGAAGTATCTAGAAACCACACATGGTGTCTTAGCTCTAGTATGGCGAAGATAGATATCCTCTGAAAACTCAAGTTTTCATGAGATGTGAAGCCATGATCAATCCAGAAACGCATTAGAAGTTTGTGTGTCAGGTACTGTCTCACCATGTGTGGGGGGAAAACCCTGAAGTATGACTAAATTCTTGTTTGTGATAGATATGAAATCTAAAATCCCTTAACAATAACCATGTGATGTAGCTCTTATTCAACTAAAGTGTAGTGGGGTTTAAGAAAGAACACTGCAAGAAAGATCTAATGATTGGTGTGGAATGCTGAAATGACTTTAGGAATGAAGAGACCATTTGTGTGAAAGACCAGCCTGTCCCTCTGAAGCAGCCTGGAGTTCACTAACTCATCTACTAGAGATGATGCATACTAGATTTAAAAAAAATCCACAGCAGCAATATTAAATACCTGGAAGCCACATGTTCAAAAGGAGACGTTGCCAACATATTGGAAACAATATTAGGATCTGAAAATCCACATATTTTTCTGATTGGAGGAATCTTGTACAACTCCTCCAAGGGACCTTTTTTCAGTAGGTTTGACTCCTGCTATTATGAGGAAAGGGTGGTATTTTATTATTTCTGCCTTTCTGATGCTGGTGAAATAGCCAAAGTAAAATCCTTGGCCTTTTGGCTCCTCTGTGACAAGATTCAAAACTCAGAGGATTCTGGATTGTTTCATGGAGGCAAAGGAGGTAAATTACCTTTATGGAAAATTCATAATCCTCACTATGTAGTTCACAACAATTTTTTTTAAATAGGTCTAGAAACAGTAGTTCCTGAACTGCAGAAAATGGTGCCCTTCAAAAGAACCAATAGGAATCCTAGATTCCCACCTTGGTGCAGACAAGGCCTGCATTGACTGGAAAGGCTAATGTGGCCCTTAGGGGTAAGGGGTTAGGTGGGGTTGCCTGACATGCGTCAGACTCTGCCTAAGATTTGATTAACTCTGCTTAACCAAGAACTTTATTTCATTTTACAACCATGCAGAACAATTGCAACAACACTTACATCAGTTTATATTACATTTCATTTCAGCAAGCTTAACTTCAAATGAGCATGTCATAAAAACAATACAATACATATGATAAATAGAGAAAAAAAAATTTAAAATTGAATAGTTAACATAGGACATCATTACATAGGTTTGGGTGTTGGATGAATACAAATAGATCTTTATATAGCATAAAATCAGGGCAAAATCCATATAATCCAAGATACAATTATGTATAAAATGTGTTAAAAACAAGTACCATGAACAGCCATGTAAATAAAGAGCAAGAAAGAATGTGTAGCTGAGAAAAATTTACTAGTTAGCAGCTAACAGGGGGATAGCTAAGGTTCACTGTGAGCCTTTTGGAAAGGAGTTGATAATGTATTATGCCTTATGGCCCACATCCAAGCTAAAAACTTAGCAACTGCACATGCAAAGATGGGACGTGAGTTAATCGTTAAAATCCTTATAGCAGTGGCAATGCTTCTGATCCCCAAAATCTGAAATAAGGGTTCTAACCACGTCTTGCGAGGGTTGGCATATGCATGATAGACAATCAGAACGTGAGGAATGGTTTCACTAGCAGAGCAGAAGGGACAGCAATCATTAAAATTAATGTTAAATTTTTTGGTAAATGCATTTAAAGGGAGCGATCCTGTCCTAAATTGGAAATAAAGTTTCCTTTCTAAAGGTGTTGCTATGATATCCCAACATTGTTCCAAGAGACTAATAGAATTTAAATTCTAGGAACCTTCAAGTCAGGGATGAACCCTCTTCCACACAGTATTCTTCCAATAAAACAGATGACAAATAAAGCTCTTTCAGTTTTTCAACTGAAGGAATAGAAGTTCCCATAGATTGTCCCAAAATGACTTCGGGCCCATGACCATCAGTGCTTTTTTGACATAACTAAGCCAAGCAATCTTATTGGAAGGGTCAGCGTCAATGACATCCTTTAAGCCTGTGGCATAGTGGGACAACTCAGGAGTAGACCAAAGTCTTCTCCAGAATGAAATAGGGTGAAGTCAGGCCTTAGTAGTCACAGATTTCATTCCAAGATCCAGAATCAACATTTGATGGGAGTGCTTTGAGGAAGGCGCGTCACACTCCTCAAGAACTTATTCTCAGAAGCAACTAGAGTAGATATATTGGAAAAAAACATAATTCAGACCCAGAAACTTTAGCATCATAGGTTTGAACAACTGGGCTTAGAAAAAGAGCAGTTGAATTCTTTTAGCTCCAGAGATTTGGCTAACCTTCAAAGCCATAATTTCTACCTGGTGTTTCCAAAGCATATTTGAAGCTGGGTAAAGCCCAAATAACTGAAGACTTCGTTTTTTTCTAAGCGCTTATCCCACGTTCTTACTGTTCCCCTATAAGATGTGTGCTGGTTAAATATCATATATTTGGTCTTGTCAGATTGATTACCAAGCCCCATATTTTACAACAAAATCTTCAAAACGGAGGAGAGCACGCAGTAAGCCACAAGGGTTTTTAGAAATTAAAAACGTGTCATCTGCAAACATTAAAATATTATTACAGTTTACATGTGTGTGGCATATTAGGTATCAGACAGAGGTTCCCATCCGCATTTATATTTCCCAAAGGTCATAGTGCTGTTTTTTTCGCATTTGCATTATTCATGTATTTGCTGTCGCCTAGCAGTCTCTTGCTTGTTCTGATACCCCACAGCACTCCCCTTTCATTCTATATTCCTCTTTTCTTCATATTGTTTTATATCTTCCTTAGGCTAATCAGGATCATGTTAATATGTTAAGGGGTCTACTATCAGCAGGGAAGGACAGTTCCTGGATTAATGATGCCCATTATGCAAGACCCTTCTTTAGTTTATCATCTTTTCTTGCCTTTGACATATTCCCTTCCTTTGCTGGTGCCCACTGCATCATGTCTTCTGTTTATGCCTGCGACATCAGTCCTGATTGTCCCAGCCAATGGATCTCTATCCTTTCTTTTGCTAGAACAGTGCCCAGCATTATGAAAGCGATGTATAACCTATGGCCGATCCAGATTTACTGGAGTTTTAGGGTTGCTGCCAAAAGGATTTCCCCAATGTCCTATGGGCTAGATGCCATTTTTTCCTGATTCCAAATGGGTGGCTTCTAGCTCATGGGTACAATAGTTGCAGTCCAGTGGCAAGTGGACCCTGGCTTCTTTTTGTCTGAGTGGGCACCAAAAGAAGCCACCGGTCAATCAGTCATTTAATCATGCAGGTCTGAGCTGAAAATGGGTAATTTCCCTGAATAACAAATTCTGGATCTATGACGGTCAGCTGCAGGAAATCGAGTCCCACATACAGTGCACAAAAGTGAAGCGTGGGCAAGGCCGCACACGCCCAAATGACACACAGCACAGGGGATTCAATTCCAGAGAGCAAGAAAGCACCAGCAATTGAAGAAAATATGTGAGGCTGGCATGCCCAGGTAGCAACACATCTTTAAAAGTGAGGTATGGGATTCAGCCAAAAACTGTTAGTGGGAAGGAACTAAAAGTGAGGCAGCCTTGCAGGCTAAGGAGTAAAAACCGCAGGCAGGCAGAAGGACCATATGCCTGGCCATTGGGCCATTGCCCTTAAAATCAATCACAAAATGTCTTTCCTTATCAGGCTGTGAAAGAACAAGACTTGAAAGGGATAGAGAAAGGTAGAAAATGTACAGGAAGTGGGGATTCTCACCATGGGTGGAGATGAACTGCGCTGGAACCAGAAAAGACAGACTGTGGTCAGGGCCTTGGGCGCATTTCTTCTCCTGCTCCTCCTCTCCCTGCGGATCTACCAAAGAGAAAACAATGCATGGTATTATTAATACACAAACAAATCTGTGGAATAAAAATACGACTCCGAATGATCTATTGAACATCATAGGCAGCCCTTTATTGAATGGGAACAAATCTGTGAGCACCCTGTGAGCACCCTGACACAGGTCCTCCAGCCTCCACAGGGAGCTTCTCCGAGCGAGATACACCCACAGGCGTATATTAACAATAAATGGATATATCTTGAACACTTGTACATGCAGAGATCTTTAAACTCTTCACTAGTTAACTAAATAAAGCTCCTCATATCTGGTGCTCCACAATCCCTTCATCTGAACTACTCTCCAGGGGTATATGTTTACGCTATGGTACACAGCATGTACAGAGAGCAATGGCTGAAATGTATAAAGCGCCCATTGGCACTCCTAATGAATCTGCCTACAAATTTCTTTTACACTGTTTCTAAAACTTCTTCAAGATAAACTCCTCAATCTACATTTCTGTAGGACTCTTTTATTTGTATTTCAACACAATATATCACAAATGCAAAATAAGATTAGGTCCATCCATAGTGCAGCATGTTTTGAGTGCACATGAAATGGTCATACAGACAGCCATACTTTAATGATGTACGTTAGTCTATTACAATATGGCTGCATAATCTTACGCTCAGGATGTAAGCGACCGTGCATCCAAAGACATTCTACCAATGTCTTTGGATGACATTAGTTTTTAAAAATGGACTACAGCTAGGCATTTGTCGAGTTATTACAAGAGATATTCTTTGCATACATGGATACCAACTGGCAGAATCGCAGTCGATAGACCGAAATCTGGCCCTCCTCCTCAGTTACTCATTCCCCATCCTGGCTCCCACCCACCCTTATTCTACAAACAGTACATCTTCAGGGGGCTGCCGCTCCCACAAAAAAGGGCAAAATATCCACAGAGTTGCCTGCCATAGGTTTTTCACATAGCCCCCCCCCCCCCCCTTTCCGCTCTCAGGGCTGCCGCTTCAGCAATCGCCAAATGCTCTATCTCATTCTTCCACCTGCACTGAGGTGTCCCCAGGGGATCTCCAATCCATTATGATGGCATGCTCAGCCAGCACCAGAGGCAGATCTAGAAACCTGGTATTCACTTTCGCACTCTTCGATTTGGGATAAAGACCCACCAAGCACACATCTAACTGTAAGAAAGAGGTCTATTCGTCCAAGAGTGCGTTCCAACTCGCCAATCACAGCTTGCCAAACTGTATGATACCTGACCAAGTCATATACAGGAAAATGCATCCACCATGTTACAAGGGGGCAGGCATTATCAACTGTCCCATGTATCTTTCCAGTTTGTTGGGTGTGAGATAAGTTGCATGGAGATAATTAAACCTACATCTAGTATTTCTAGATACTGTTTGTGTATGTTGCAAGACCCCGTCCCATTCCCTTCTGCGGAATTTGTAGCCCAGTTCATCTACTCACTTCCTTTTAACCGTTGTCAAATCAATTTTTATCATACACAGTGCGGAATTATAAAGCAAGGAAACTAACTTGCAACCACCCCCATAAGTGAGAAGGATGTGTAACACTACATGTGTATATGGTTCATAATGACTATCCCCCCAGATAGTGCTTATAGTTTGAGCTACTGCTGCATACCCCAAGAAAAGAGATTCCAGCAGTTCAGCTTCGCTCATTAGAGTATTTAAGCTCCTCAACTTCCCACCTACAAAGAAGTCCCGACTGCGAGCATTTCTGAAGGTGTCCACACCGCCATACTGCATGCTGTGAAAAACTCACTCCCATTTGTGTGGAGGCAGTGCTTAATTTGTAAAAAACATATGTTTTCAGGAGGCATTCATTGCAGGTTAAACCACCCATTGCCCCAGTCAGCGCTGACAATGACAGTACCAGCACAACTATATGCCATCACACTCCTACAAGTCTGACAATTCAGATTATCCCAGGCCCCAAAAGCTTGAAGAATGACTTAGGCAGCAGGTATTCATTGTTTTTAATGTATATGAGATTAATATACAACTGTTGTGCTCATCTCTACATTTCACAAATAACGCCACCACGTGGCAGACTGTTATAAGTGCTGGAATTGCCAATTAAGTACTGGTGCTGAGCACTGGAAACCACCGACTCAAATTAAGCACTGTACGGAGGCTAACCAAGGGCAGACCAGGGGTATATAGCTTGAACTGCTATGATTTTTTAAGAGGCTTCTGCCAACATCACAAGGCTATAATTAACAGCTTAAACAATGTCACTAAGGCCAACCATGTCCTTAGGATAAGGGCAATCAGTGTACCTTCCTAACACGAATTCCTGAAGCCCAGCCACCCATTCAGCCAGCCTTTGTAACTGGGCTACCAAAGGATGCAGCTCAAAGTCAGGGACACCCAACCCTCAGTCCATGGTCGTGCACTAAATTAAGTCCCGCACCAGCATATACAGGGAACTGAACCAGGACTGGGGAAAATAGGTTGGAAGATTGGCAAATAAGTACAGAACTCATGGACCGCATGATCACCTTTGTAAGTGCTACTCTTGATGTTATGGGAATCTTCAGTCTGCACCAGGACACAACACTGCCTTCCAAACAATGCAGTGCCCCATTGATCTTGACCTCTCTATTGTCCACATCATGGTCATATATTTTTAATCACAGGAATTTAAACATTCATGGCTCCCACTGGGTGTGCCCTCTTTCCATCACCCATGGAACGTACCAAGGCTCGGATGTAACTCTCCAGTTAGACCCTCGACTAACATATACTGACACTCCCAAGGACCTGTAATGTTAAGCTGTAGACATCTTAACTCGCCCAGTACTGTGACTATCACTCAGTATTTAAATTCACACAAAAAGTATTCACACCTTCCCTCAGCTCCCTACTTTATTTGGGGGCAGTAATTCCTAGAGAGCGGGTCTATAACTCTCACTTTCACCTGCTCTATCTCAGTATCTTAAACCACATTGAAAGTATTGGATTTTCTCCCTCAATGCAAGCCACTCTATCTCAGTATCATAAGCTCCCCAGGTACAGCATCCATACCTTTCCCCAGTGCCTTTTCCTTGGACCGGTGGCACTCCAGGCATAACTGGAACCCACACCTGGAGCAGATCCAATGGCTGTTGAAGAAAGCCCGGTGGCAGGCGTCACAGATCTGTGGTCCCGTAAAGACTTTCCTGTAAGCCACAGTTTCTGCAAAAAGAAGAACCACTGTGAGAATCTTGTCAGTGTACCACACAGTACAAGGTCTCTAGCGAACTTTACCACCTGCACAAATACACCGAAGCACAGTTCTCAAATGGTGAATTTAATAAAATGACTACTCCAGAAACCTTCTAAACCTCATTGCCCCCTCATCTCCATTTCAACGTAACAGGACAATTATATTGTCAACGACGAGACTGTGTCCTCTGGTTTGGACACCAGGAGATCAGCCACTGACCTTGTCTTAAGATGTCAGCTTTTCCCTTTCCGTGCAGGAGGGGTCATTACAATTGCACTTTGGGCTGTCTCTTGGTGATGGAATGGCAGTTGTGGGCACATCAAGAGGCCTAGATGATGTATCTTGCCCAGCAAATATTTCAGCACCCTAAAACATCACTTGAGGACCATAAAGATAATAGTCACACTTGGTAGTCAGCGACTAATCCGCATGGAATGTTCTGCACCATTCTTACATCTCATCTTAGCAGATCTCTTGAGAGAGTTCAGGTTGCTGTGTGGATTTGAGGCTGCCTTGATGAGGCTTGAGTGAAATGTTTTGGTTTGAGCCCAACATCAAGACCTGACCAGCGTCTCTCTTTTTATTTTCTTGTTTAGTAGCCTGTGTCTTTCATCCAAAACTATCATATTTTTTCTCTGTTGTGGAATGAGCTATTAGTACAATCTAAAATGACTTCCAGGGCAGGTTAGCTCAGAAGAAAAGAGATAAGTCATACGATGTTCATCAAACTTTTCATGGAGATCCACCACAGCAAGTTCTAATATGTTTGTGACTACTGAAGATCCCACGCGAGAACAGTTTATAGAGATTCCATCCTTCTTGATGGCCAAATCATACCCTGGCCTGGGAGCAGGTACAGGGAAAGACATAATGTACTGGGGTCACAGCTACTCGCAGTACCCCAACTTCCTTAAGTGACTTCTGTAAGACAGCGTGGCCTGGAAAAAAACAGTCTCAGCATGGTTGGATCTGCACAATAAGCAAAGAACCCGGATAGGTTAAGTAAATGAAAGAAAGGTATGTCATGGAATTGTATGAAGTGCTCTCCACACACCCTCTTCTTTTGCAGAAGCAAGTGACATTTCCTGTTATTGCTTCAAATCTACCATAGACTTTTTTGTTCCACTTTCCTTAGGACTCCGGGTACTGTCCATCACAATGCTTGAATTTAAGTATGAGCAGAGGGCTTGACTGTAAGGATTATGGAGTGTACCATACATTGTAGTGAGATAGATTTGATCAGAGCCCCCAAAGACCTGTTGAATTGTATGCTGCTACAAAAACTTGTTCTTACCATAAGGACCTTCTGGTTAGACATGCATTATCACTGCGGGATATCTGCTATTGAGGACATTTGAGAAAATACTGTTTATTGTCTGGAGCAAAATTCTTCTGAGGGCACGGTGCGCAATGCGAACGGATGAACATATTAATTTTAATTGAAGGTTTTACATTATGGGAGCCATAATTTGCATAAGCCACCCTTGCTGTAACCTGAGTGGCTGACAAGCAACAACTGAAAGATATTGTGAAATAGCCACGTGTTTTTCTTGATTTGAAATGTGCACATCAACCTAATTTATGTGGCATTTCTTCTTTTTCTTTGTAGAAGTTGATATTCAAGAGATCGCATATTTACAAGCTCCTATCGCAACAGGAATGTCACTTTTAATGATGTTTCTGTAGCAATAGGGGCTTCGCCTTATTTAGCCCCTCCCATGCTCGTGACGGAACCGTTCCGTCACGAGCCTCGGGTGGGCTGTGCTGGTGACGGAACGGTTCCATCACGGCCCGCTCGCCGCGCCTGCGCGGCGCGAATTTCGCGCCTGCGCTGACGTTCTAAAGAGCGGGCGGGGCCGTGACGGAACCGTTCCGTGACAAGCACAGCTCACCCGCGGGCCGTGACGAGTATGGGAGCGCCGCGCGGCCCCGCCTCCCCCTTAGCGCTGTGGCGGAATAGCCGCCGTAGCGAAGGGGTTAGTAGGCGGCGTTAAAGTGGCTGAAAGCTGCCTTCTAATTAAGGCCCCCTTTCAGGCAATACTTAGCTTGAAAGGGGTGGGCAATGGTTGTTGCGGTGGCATTCTGCCGCAAAACCCATTAATTTTGCTGCCCCCTGTTTACAAGGGTGGTGTAAATAGGAGGCATTGCCAAAATTAAGACCAGGGACAACCTGGTCTTAATGTGGTGAAACGAGGAGAAATGCTTTATTTCTCCTCGTTTCTGCTATTTCTATGTGTACTGCATTGTGCACCACACATAGAAACAGCAAATTGTCATGAATGATTGTTTATGTGCAGGAAGGTGGCCCTTCCTGCATATAAAAATCATTGAAAAAAATGACGATTGGCAACTTCTGTGTGTGCAGCTCAATACAGAACTCGCTCAAGTTTCAAATCGCCATTTGTGATTGTTTATGTGCAGGAAAGGGATACCTTCCTGCACATAAATAATCATTCCCTCAATGCAGGCACCCTTGCACTATGGTGCAAGGGGGCCTGCGTTGGCGCTTGGCAGCTTAATTTAGCACCAGCGCTAGAAAAAACGCAGGGATATGCTGTATCTTTGTAAATACGGCTCATCCCTGCGTTTTCGGAATGGCAGAGTGTGGCGTAAGCATTCTATGCTTAACATCACAATCTGCCATTCCCTAATAAATATGCCCCCAGTTTTTCCAGACTCTGGAGAAAGTATGGCTTTGGATAAACTGCGGCGGAGTCCAGATCGGCGACTGCAGTGGTCCCGCCCTGGCGGACCGGCTCACGTCAACGAACTAACAGAAGAAGCACGGTGGCCCTGTCCCAGGCACAGGTGCAGCAGGAACCGCAGAGAGTAGTAGAAGTAGTGGCATCATTGAGCAGTAATGGGGGACTCCTCCCTTTGGAGTTGGAGATGATGAAGAGACGCAAAGCCTGGGATCAGACGCAGCTCCTGCAGTGATTCAGACATTGAATTGCTGAGGGTGACGTCAAGAACATCAGATGAGATGATTTGAACAATTTTGCTTATTACTGTCATAGTATGAGTTTGACAGCATAAATGCTCGCGTTGAGTGGTGCTTGAGAACGAGAGTGATATGCTTGCTTCCCGGGAATCTCGCGGTTCATATATATGCTGAATGCTGGATGGTGGGGAGGCCCATGTGGATCGCATTATCCTACTACACCACTACTTTCGAGTTAACCGTGGGTACTCCTGCGAAGGATTGTTGTCTGATTGGCTGCTTGTTTGGATGAGAGGTAGTTGGCTGCTTGTCCTGGGGAGTGGGAGTTGGGGTAACGGTTTTATGTTGATTGAGCGGGGACACATGAGTCGAATCGCTGTGGGTTTATTTTGCTGAGCGGGTGACAACGGGTTGCTATTGTCAATGGGTCACGCTGTCAACAACGAATGGATATGGTGGGGAGAATATGACGTTACAGAATGAATGCCTCCACAGCCTATGATCTTTTGGGAGATCCTTCCCTTCCAGGAGATTTACTTGGGTGGGGGGGGGGACCTCTATGGCATATTCCTGCAGGCCTTGGTCAAAAAGAGCTTGGCCTCCTGCTTCCTGATGGCTTTTGGGTGCCTCGAGACACTGGAATCGCAGAGATGCAGCGTTTTCTGAGTCTAAACACCACATGATGATTTCATGGGGTCCAACAGAGACATCTCGCAGCATCTGAACATGGTTTTACTCAAAGGTTCTTTGAAGAGACACATATCTGGTTTATGCCAAATGCTGAGAAATGTTGTTGGTGAGGCACCGACAGAATCCAGACCACATTGATGAGCAGGTTAAAACATAAACTGACGCATGAGTGATAGTTGGGGGCATATACACTGCAATGTCGTCATGTCTGGCTTGCAGAGTTGCATGATGTCACCAGGTGGCGCTGGAGAGCAATTCCTGGGAAAACATTTTCTTACCAGTCTGATACCTTGGGTGAGGAATCTACTGGAAGATGCATCCATAATACAGCAGAAAAAAACAGGTATCTGCCTACTCATCAGTCTGAGGCAACAAAGTAATCTGACCACCAACAAGGGATTCCATATTGCACTTTAATAATGAAGAATAAAGACATAAACTTAGTAATGCTCAAAGATGAGTAGCTGCATAATGTTCTTTACGAGTATTTAATTTAGTTTCTTTCTTTTTACTCTTTGGTGTGAGACTCATTTCACATTTTCCTAATGAATGTTGTGCAAATTAGTCTGGTTACATATTTGTAAATTCACAAGGCTTGTGAACTTTCTTATTGTGTTATTTGCATTATTTCGTTAAGTTCTGGGTGCTTTGTTCCACAATCTAGAGCTTTTTCGTGATAAGAAATGCAAAATGTTTTAATTATATATATATATATATATATACATATATACACAATTGTAATACATTTGTAGTGTTTGATGAATCAAGAGGAGTTCCTTAATGAAGTCTGCCCATTCCTTAAGGAGTCCTTGTATTATTATTATTAAATATTCTGTGATTTTTTTAAGTCATTTTGTACATGTTCTTAATTAAGCCTGAATATTTCCCTGGGAACTGTGTGCAATTCCTAAATGAATTCTATGAATTATCCAGATAAACTATGAAAATATTCAAAATACATTTAGTGTGTTTTCTAATTAATTCTGTGATATAGCCTAATATTTTCTCTGGTGTTTAATTGGGAATAACTACATTTTAAAGGTATCTTAGCTTTTTCTTAAGAAACTGTGTGTGTTGACACAATGAATTATATACCTTTTCTTAATTAAGTTGCAAAAGCATATGTCGTTCTCATATTTTGAATCACTGTCTCACCATGCCATAAAAAGGTGTCTGATATGCCTACTCTCCGCACTTACCTTACTCACACAGCCCCACTACACTTTCTAGCTGTAACAGAGACCTGATCAACTCAAAAGCAATTGCCAGGTAGGCAGATCTACATAATGCTATGCCATCTTCTCCCACACACCTGACAATCACAAAGCTGGTGCAGCTAACATTATTCTCAACAAATAACCCACCACTATCGCTGCTCCAATTAATTCTCTTACATATCAATTTTTTAATACCATACCACATGAGTCATTGCCTAGTTCAAAGCCAGCATTGTAGAGCTGTAGCACTCTTCAGGTGCTATCGGCTTATCCTGTTATGACCTTAACAATTTCCTCGCATCTTTCTCCACAACCACTCCAATCTTCATCCTAGATGTCAATAACTTAGAAATGAACAAGGGAATACCTTGTACTCTCAGCTTCCTATCTGATCACTTACACCTTAACACAAAACTCTCTGGCACATAATTACAGGAAGGCCCTTGTTTTAGTACTGTAGCTCATTAACCGACTCCTTACATAATCTTGAACCATCTTCCTCTGACCAGGCCATCTTGAAATTTCTAGTAAATATCCTACCTGCCGCAGATTATTGCCCTCTACAATTCCGCAAGAAAATATTGTCATGATTTAGTCCCAGCATTCTTCTAAGAAATCCTCTAAAATCTTGTACCTCTGCGATACTTTGTATCAGTAAACCAATTTAATGTTGCCGTGCAACAAGATTTCCACAGCCATTATGTACTAGAAACTGTCTCCACTTCTGCTTATTATTCACATTCAATCCCTGAAAATTAAGATGAGTGGATCCCTTCGCAAATAAGGCCAAAATATAAAAAATATTAATATATTTCATCACCATCATGGTCATTCAGTACCAAGATTAAATATACGAAAGAGCATACAATTTCACAACTTAAAGTATTGATAAAGTGCCGGAAAACACCCTTAAAGCACGCCTAAAAAAGACATTTGAGAGCCCTGGGAATCCCTGGCATCGACAAGTCCCAAAAGCTATAACCTCTTTACAAATCTAAGGTACTGCGATAAACTCTCGGACGTTATCCCTTCCACAGCCTGGAAAAGTGTCATCAACAGGCAGGTGAAACTAACCTCCCATCTGCTGGACACCCGCTTCTTAAAGTCCTCAACTATCTTATCCTTCCACCCCCCCCCCCGTTCCCCCGATGACTTTTACCTATCCGGAAAGTCACAACTATACCTCCGAGAAGGTTTAAACAGACGGGTCCGCAGAGACATCTTACTTATGTGCTTGCTAGGCCTACCAGTGCCCGATTTCAAGCAATGGGCTCCATCGGGAAAGGAGGGGGCTTGCAGATTGTGCAATTACAAGAAAGAATCATGCTTCCACCGTCTGTGCTGTTGTCCCACCCTCAACACCCCCAGGAGATCTCTCCTCAAACCAATTTACCTAAAGAAGGATACCTACTCATGCCTGGAGGCATCGTCACTGTGCTTCACCCACACTGACACACACCACAAACCCTATTGAGGTGCGGCAAATATGTCACAAAGTTTTTAGGCCTATGCCCCGCTCCTCCCCACTCCGCCACCTTTGCTCAAAAACTGATAACAGACTAATTCAAGGGTGATCCTGCACTTTTTTTTATCCCCACCCACTGGAGGTATCAACATCCGCACTCTGCACTTTATCAGTTTACTCACAGTCCAAGGAATCTGTAAAGTTCGCTATTAAGGACTCGCAAAATACAATGATGATACATCTTCCCCTCAGACCCTTAAACAAAGATCGTAAAAATGGCCTCCTCGTTAACAGTATAACCTTATCTTTGCCATGGCTAGAAATGGTGCCGACGTCGGTGCCCTCTCTATGCTTTTGATAACTGTTTTATTGTTAAATTGTTATGGTTTTAACTAACTAAAGTTTTACTGACTACTCAAAGTTTTACTGATAAAGTCCCTAGTTATCAGCAGACTGGATTATTGCACATCTTCTTGTGGGCATTCGTCATTACCCCCATTACTAAGGGACAAGATAGGACACTTTATAATATCCCCTAGAAAACTATTACCTCTACAAAAATGAAAAAAGGTCTTACTAATGCTTATATTTAAAGCTACCGCTCTGATACGCTATAAACCTACCAGCAACTTACAGTGTCCCAACCAGAAATGTCCAGCTTTCCCCAGAACACCCAGTGCAACACATTGCCTTCTCTCTATTGGTTCCCCTCAAGTGGACCTCACCTCCTCCAGGCATCAGGCTCAGTACTTCAATTCTGGAACTTAAAACAGCTCAAAACAACTGTCTCCTACTTGAAGAAAACAGTTCATGCTGACTGTCATACTCCTCATGCATTGCAAATATGCTGATTTCTGAAGGTTTGCTTTAATGAGTATGTGATGTGTAGTATTGATAGGTTCTGCATACATGATTATGTCTGTAAATGCTTCCAATATTCATAAACAGCTTGAATTACTCTCATTACAAATTCTCAGCTGGGTTTTCTCTTCATCTGCCCACCTACTCAAGATTATTTGTACCATTACTGTTCCAATGTAAAACCTTTTTGATTTGAATGTTGTGCTGCAAAATAAATATATTCATCTTAATAAATTTAGACGCATTTTCATGGGAATACTTATTCTAGTGAGAAAGCAAGGGGCGCATGCATCAGTAGATGACACACACAACTCACTACTATACAAAGCCAGGATCAGAGTCATCTCATGGCGAGCATGAGTGAGATTGTTAGGGTTTCAGATCCAAAACTAAAGTTTTTATAGAAATGCTAGTATTTCCCTGTGTAGAAGCCACATAAGCCAATGAGCCTGACCAACAGCAAACATGACCGAGCACACCCAATGTGAGAAACTAGAGGTTTCTGGAGACCACTCTCATTTGCAGAGTAGACGTAAATTGAAAGAGGGGTGTGTAATATGGCCTCTCTCGCGTGCCCTGCTGCACTTACGCTGAGGTTCTTGCTTGTTCCAGGACATGGCCTCCCGATCCCTGCGGATGATTTCACAGAACTGATCTCCCAGGGTGGACAGCAGGTACTTAGCAGGACTGGGGTTTTGGGTCCTGTCCCTGGAAAGCACCACCCTCGTATCCTCCTCTTCGGCTTCATCCACCGTGGGGAGGCCATCTGCCTCCAGCTTCCCGTCAGAGCGGAGAACTAACCTATAGGGTAGCAGAGAAAGAAGGGGTCTTAGATATGGCAAACAATGGGTAAATATTTCCATTCGGCCTTAATCAACTGTGCATCGACCCTTCACACCTTTCCCAAATCAGCCAACAGCATCCCTGACAATTCCCCCGGTTGGCCCTTGAGTGGTGCACCCCAGAAATACCTAATCAAACCAGCCTTGTGGAGCCACTGACTTTTTTTCTTACCTCATTATTGTTGGATTTTTAGTTTAAAAAAAAAAATCCAAGATGTACATCTGATGCATAAACATAAGCCATAGTGATTGAGGTATATAAAAGAGAAGCATAGAAAGCTCACAAACATAAAAAATATTCGTCATCCGTTACTTACAAACGAATACGTTCCCAGGTACAGGATGGCACTGGGTTCTATAAAGTAGAGCTGTTGATAAAGTATGAATCGCTGAATAATCTTGTCATACACTGTGTGTCACTAAAGATAGTATAAAGGTGGAGAAAACTTTACAAAGAGGAAATCAGACCCCATGAGGGTGGTTATTTATAAACAACAATAAAACCACAGAAGCCGGGTGATCATTCAGTATCAGAAGGCGAGGAGACAGTACAGGTTTGAGGGTGACGGGTATCAATAAGTTCCAGTTGGAAGCTAATGCGCCAAAATGTAGAGCAGGGTCGTATACAGGATCCCAGATTTTGGCTACCCTAAAGGAGGAGTTATGGGAGGGGGGCCTCAGTCCTAAAGCTCAGAGGGAGGCCGGGAAGTCATCCTAATGTAGTTCTCCACAGGGCACAAGTCCTAAAAAAATAAGTGGGGGGGGGACTAACCTAGTTAATCAGTATGCAAGTGACATCACGGGCGCATGACATCACGGCGTGTGACATCACAGGAAGTGGCATCATAAGAAGTGACATCAGATTTTAACCCCTTGCATGCGTCGGACGGCCCCCGGCCATCCAACGTCACGGTGTGCATGTGCGTCTGACGGCCGGGGGACGTCCGATTTGCACACGGGTGGAATTCGCCCACACCATGGGGGAATTCCAGCCACGCCCAAAGGGTTAAGCCCTCAAATATATGTTTAACATGTCTATCACGAGTATATTGGAGCACATTTCCAGTATTCAGGGAAACCTTCCCGATTTAGGCAGAAGATTCACACTTTTGTAAGCTACACATAAAACAATGTTGACTTTTGTCAGAGAAAAATTCCTCTACCCATAGTGCTTTAGAAGAAAAAACAGTGAAATTTAATTTATTACAATGCCTCCCCAGGGGTAGTAAGCACTATACAAATGCTATTTATTTTGTATAAATACTGGTAAAGACCAACACATCTGACATTCTTACAGGCATGCATATCTCCTAAACAGAGCCTGAACGAAGTGAAAAGCTGCCTCACTTAAGAATGTGTGAAGTGCTAACAAGATGCGTCCCTTTGTTTCCCCTCTGCTGCATTTGCATCTAGGTGTGAGGCTCCTGACTGGCCCCAGCCAAGAGACTCGAACAAAAGGAGGCCTGCTGACCCCTCAGATCCGGCCTTTGTTATGGGCCCAGAAGGAGTCTGAACTAAGAAAGCCCCAGCCGTCCCCACCTGCACGTTGTTGCGGATCGAAAGTAGACAACAACGTGGAGGCGCTGCTGAATGTGTCCCGGTGATTACAGATTACACTGGGACGAATTCAGCATATTTTTCAGTGGGCCACAACTTCTTGGCTGGGTGGCCGGCGTCCACCCTGTGAAAACAGTGGGTGTACATCATCCACCCGTGTGTAACCCCGACTCGTGCCCTGGTTCTCCGGTAGGGGAGGATAGACTTCTCTCAGGGTCCAAAGGAAAGGGACGCGGTTGCCAGATGCAGCTAATAAGAGTAATCATGGGCTTTCACTGAAGTCCTACCACCAGCTGTTCAGGGGGGTGGAGTGTCAGCTCTGGGTTCTTCTTCAAGATTCATCCACAGCCTGCCCCAGTCCTCCAGCGGCAGCTCTTCCGTCATGGTGGAGGAGTGTCGTCCCCCGCTTCCCGCCCCCGTCAGCAGCATCAAAAGGTAAAAAATAAAATGATAATAAAACGTGCTTATTATCGTTTTATTTTTGCTCTCGGAGCCGAGACTTGGGGGCAGAGCCATCACACATAGTCACAGGGGGAGTGGTATGCACTATTATCAGTGTGCATGACTGTTTGGCCGGCTGTCTCAGACAGGCCAAACCATCATGCGGACTAAAGCTGCCTCCAACCCAAGCGAGTTGCCAGGTTGGAGACAGCAGGCACAAGCTCCCAGTCTTCCTGGGAGTGCAAATCGAGGGCACTCAGACCAATCCTGATGCTGCTCTCATAAGATGAGAGCAGCATCAGGATTGGCCGCAGGGGAATCTGAGAGCCTATGCTGCCTGCAGTGGAACCTGAAGATCGGAAGACAGACGATGCAGAAGGTAAGTTCTTATTTGAATATATATATTTTTTTTTTGTCGTCCTGTCCGTCATCCCCCCTCCCCCTCCACACCTCCCTACCCTGACACCAGCCATCACTGCAGTCCTCTGCTATTGGGCGTTTATGAACACCTCTACTCTCTTCTCTGTTTAGGGCTTTTACTTTCTGCCTGGGCCCACTGTAACACCACAGGATGCCATGACAAGAAAGACAGCGCCAGGAGCGATTTCTACTTACAGGTAAGCGCTCTCTTAGCCAGAAGAAGGACTCGGTCTAGGAAACAGTACACAGCTTTACGATTCTTTAGGCACTAGAATATTCCCAACGCACAAACTTCACAAGTGGGCTGTAAATGACGTGTGTGCGAGCAGCCAATACTTGGGACATATGAGCCCAATAAGAAGCACGGGACTGGCAGCTCCAGAGCATGTGCTGGAAGTCAGCCTTGTTGAGTGAACAATGGGGACAAGACGCAGCGGTTCCTTGGAAACGTTTATTGTTCCAGAGCCACAGACTTTACAAGTGGATAACACTTTCCCAGTGTTACAAGCCTTTCAAAATCTAAAGTCTGACATGTAACTGACTCTGCCCAAATCCTTTGAGAAAATGGCCTCTTTAATGTTATAGTTAGGTGAAAATATCACTTAAAAAATACAATTTAATTTTAAATTAAAAAAGAACACTGAAATTCACCTATTATAGTTAGCCGAAGTTACTATAACTTGCACCCTTGCCATGCACACTGAAGTCATCAATGATGTAATTTCAAATGCCATCAGTGATGTTATCAATGATGTCATAGAACATGTTATGTAGATTTGTATGGTGCAGCTAATCACCTGTGAGGGTATGAAGGTGCTGGAGCAGGCGTGTAGGAGTGGGACTGAGATGTTAGGTGTCTGCCCCGCAGAATTTAGTTGAAGAGCCAAGACTTCAGCTTCATGCAGAATTCAGGAGGTGAGGAGGAGGCCATGATGTGTTAGGGGAGAAAGTTTCAAGTCTTGGGTGAGATGTAAGAGAATGTTCGGCTTCTTGTTCTGCTCTTGTGGATGTGGGAGAGGGTGCGAGTGAGAGTGTGGCTTAGAGCATGTGTTTGGTGGATTGGTGGAAGTGCAGGCGGTTGTTCAAGTATGCGGATACAGTGTTGTGCTGTGCTTTGTAGGTATGTGTGAGGAGTTTGAATTAGCTGCATTTGTGGATGGGGAATCAGTGGAGCTCTCTGAGGTGTGGTGAGATGTGGGTGTGTTGTGAGAGTTCAAGGATGAGTCTCACTGCAGGGTCTAAGTGGTCTGGAGAAGGTGTAGGATGGGATGGAGATCCCTGCGTAGGGTGCATTGCCATAGCCTAATCGGTTAATGATGAGGACTTGCGTGATAGTACGTCTGGTGTTCTGGTGTAGCATTTGACTATCTTGCAGAGCATGATAAGAATGTAGAAGCAGGAGGAGCTGACCACGTTTGGCCGGCCTAAGACGGCTGGCCAACCCGACATGCACACTTTACAGTGCACACTACTCCCTCCTCCCTGCCATGCCCAGCCCAGACCTGCCCCACCCAAGACCCACTGGCTCAGTCAGTCAGCAGAAAATAAAATGATAATATAACAATATAATAAAAAAGAAATCCTGACTGAATCAATGGAGTGACGCCTCTCCACCATTAAGGAGCCGCCACCCCGTCTGATTGTTGATCAAAGTTGTAGCTCTTTTCTATTCTGCTGTAAAAGAAGTCTGCTAACTTCTCGCAGAGTTCCTGTGAGGGGGTGATGTGTTGGCTGCCGCCTCACGGTGGTGAATTATTTGGTAATTGTGAAGCTCTTGCAGCTTTGGAGCTCACCTCTATTCGTTGGTTAGTGCCGTTCTTTGGTGTCTCTCAGAAGTTGGTGGTAGCACCTGAGTGCAGCCTTGTGGGTGGTTCTGGCATCAGCATTTTAGCTGGTTTTCCATTTCTGTTCAAGCTGTTTGCAGTAGCTTTTAGATTCTCTGAGGTCCTCAGTATACCAGCTGACTTGTTTATTGTATCCTCTTGGTTTGTTGCTTTTTAATGGGCATGAGAGAGTTTGCGCAGCTCTTGATCCATTTGTTGAAGTTGCTGATGTCATTGTTGATGTTGTTGGTGGTGTTGAGTGATTTCGTTTTGAGGGCGTTTAGCCAGTCTGCCTCTGTGACTTTGTTTTAGCTCCAGCTCTATAGGTTGATGCTTGTGAGTGTGCTGACTTGAGGTACAATGATTTTGAAGTGTATGATGGAGTGTCTGGTCCATGTGAGCAGTGAGGCGGCGTTGTAGGTGATCCTGTCACTTGTGGTAAAGACTAGATCCAGGGTATGTCCTGCGATGTGTGTCTGTGTAGGGTCTGTGATGAGCTGGGTGAGTCCGATGTTGTCCAGGCTTTTGAGGAAGGCTGTGGAGGAGCATACGTTGGGTCCTTATGGTGTAAGCTAAGGTCACCGAGTAGCATGAAGTCCTTTGGGTTGAAGGTGATTGGGGCGATAAAGTCTGTGATGAGGTTGCTAAAGATGGTTTGTGGCATGGTGGTCGATATGCGAGGGTGCCCTTAAGAATGAAGCTGTTGTCTGAATTCCGAAGTGCATGTGTTCCAGGAAGGGGGTGATGCTGTCAGTGGATGTGGTGCATTTGATGGTGTCCTTATGGGTGATTACGGGTTCTCCTGAATTTTGAAGGCAGTCCTGTCCTGCAATCTTGTAGCCCGCTGGGATAGCCATAGCAATGTCTGGTGCTGATATGGGGTTGAGCTAGGTTTCTGTGATGAATACAAGGTCCAGCGTGGTGTGTTTTCTGAGAGAACGTTTGCTGAGAAGCATGCTTGGGAGTAGTTATTGGGGTGCTGGTTTGGTGTTTGTTTTGTGAGGCAATTTCCAGAGTGGAAAGTGATGTTGTCAGTGCTTGGCTATTTGTGGGCGAGAAGAGACAACTGGAGGGTAGAGAGAAAAAAGAAGGAGGATGTGAAAGAGCAGCCGCAGAGAACAGTGGAAGCCTCAGGCAAGGAGCCGGGTTCAAAAACGCCATGACTGGTCAGAGGACTGGTCCAAGTAAGTCTGGGCCTAGGCACATGTCATGAGTGATGTCATATGCGAGGTTATAAGCAGTGCATGGCGAGGATGCAAGTTATAGGAGACGTACTGTGTTTTTTTTTACACATTTCTGGGTTACTTAAAATTAAGCATTTTTATTCAAAACAACCATAAACGTGTGTTTGAGTCTTTTTTTTAAACATTTTAGGCCACAAAATGCAGCCATAGGACCAGCCAAAAGGGGTCCCTGCATTCCAGCTGAAGATCATACAGCTCCAGCTCAGAGTGCTTTGACAACAGTAGCAATTTCTCCTGGGGTAATGAATCCAATGACCCAAGAGACTTTCTGTCTATTTTTTAACATTGCCCTCTGTAGTCCCGCACAACACTTTCCTTTATAGTTGGTGGTGCCCCTGTCCTTTGTTGGGGTACCAAGACAGCTGGAATTTTTAAACCTCATGTAGGGCATTATGTGGCGCTTACTGCAGTATTATTAATATTATTAATAAGGCATTCTTGGTAAAGCGCATGGCTACCCTTAGGCATCCTAGCGCTAGTTGCAACCACTAGAAGATTACAGTCTCACTGCACTTTCAGGAAGAGCCACGTTTTTAATTGCTTCCTGAATGCTAAGTGGTGAGTAATTGATCTAAATTGGATCGGTAGGGTGTTCCATAGAGTGGGCGCATTGTATGAGAACATACGCCTGCCCAAATGTACTCTCAGGTTTTTAGGAACATTCGCTTGGAATAGATTGGCCGATCTCAGGCTGCGGGAGGGCCGATGGAAGGACATCAAAGAGTGGTTAATTTTTGGGCCTGTACCCCAGAGGGTTTTGTGCGCAATGCAAAGTGATTTGAACATTATGCGTTCTGTGATGTGTAGCTAATGCAGTGCCTTCAGTGCAGGCTTAGCCAATAGTTTTCTGGGGATGTTATGTAGCAGCCTAGCTGCACAATTCTGCACCACCTGAAGTTTCCTTGTGGTGGCAATCGGGGTGCCAAGGTATAATGAATTATAATAGTCCAACCGAGGCAGCACCAATGCTTGCACCATAGTTCTGTGTACCGTTACCAAGAGCAGTGGCAATATTTTCTGCAATTGCGTTAAGATTCCAAAGCATGTAGCCGCTACTTGTACTGCTTGGTAGTCAAGTTTTAGTGACCTGTCTAGCCTAAGCTTTTGATCCTTTCTTTGAGTTTTGGGGGTGGACCCAGCCAATTGAGCTAGTTCACAGCTGGAGGGTGCTCGTGTAATTGCCAAGAATCATTAGCTCAGTCTTGTCCCCGTTAAGCTTTAGGTATGATTGGTCCATCCAAGTGGCCACCTTTCCTAGGCAGGCTTCAAGGTTGACAGCGCTCTTCTTAGGGTGGTTGAGGGCGACCACCAACTGAGTGTCGTCCGCATAGGTCACTGTCTGGACCCCATATGGGAGGACTATCTCAGCCAAGGTCTTAAGTACACATAAAAAGAGTGAGGCTCAATGACAATCCCTGTGGGACACCGCAAGTTAGTGGGATCTTTCTTGAGGTATGCCTGCCTTCAAATACTTGGAATGATCTATTGGTTAAAAAGGACTTAACCAGGGTATGGCATTGCCTGTGACTCCCACCTCTTTAAGTCTATCCAAGAGAATACTATGATTTACTTTGTCAAATGCAGCACTTAGATCAAGCAGAATGATTGCGACTGAACCTCTTTCCGTGATTCCTCCATAAATGTTAGTAGTGCTGTTTCTGTGCCATGGTTAGGTCAGAATCCTGTCTGGGGGGTGTGTAAAATCTCGTGGGATTCAAGGTAGTTAGTAAGGGTCTTATTTACATGTGTTTCTAAAATTTTACCTGTCATGGGGAGTTGCGAAACCGGCCGGTAGTTGCTCCAAACTTCCAGGCTGAGGTTGGATTTTCTAATTAGTGCTTTAACCATGGCGTGTTTCCAAGTCCTTGGTACTTTTGTGGTAATTATGGACGAGTTAAGAACTTCCAATAATACCGGTACTATGACCTCCTTTGCCTTGTGCAACATGTGCACTGGTGCTGCATCACAGGGAGATCCTGATTTGACTGTAGTGAAAAGTTTGGAGAGAGTGGCCAGGTCTATTATAGGAAAGACGACTAGACGATCCGATCCATCCTTAGCTTTCCGATTCAGAAATCAGGTTCTGGATCCAGGAGCTGGTGGGAATGCACTGTATATATCGAGTATTTCTTTGCTTAAAAATTCTGCTAATTCCATGCAGTGTTGAGGTACTGATTCTACCGACCTTTCTGGCTGGGAGCAGTGTGACATCTTTTTTGCTATTCTGGCAATTTCCCTAGGAGCATTGGCTGCCATGTTAATTTTCTCCTAATAGTATTGTGCCTGAGCTCTCTTATTTGCTGTTTTTTTCTCTAGGCAGTTTTCCTTTCTCCATGCCCTCTCTAGCTTTTTAAATTTTTGTTTAAATTCTCGTATTTCAGGGGTGTACCATGGAAATCGTTTTTCTATGGGTCTCTTTGAACTTTACTTATGTGGAATAATGGAGTCCAGAGATGTTGCAATCAATTCGTTAAAGTTATCGGAGGTTATACTCGGATCGTGCTCACCTGGGAGGTTGGCATTAGACAGTGTAGAAACCCAGATTTCAGGGGCTAGTTTTGCCCAAGATCGGTCCCAGCTCTTCATTGCCTGATTGTTGGGTATAATCATTGATGACTCCCAGACGATCGGGATTATAAAGTGATCTGACCAAGGGACTGGGGATGGACTGTCTACAGAAAGCTTTTCTACATTTGAAAATACTGGGTCTAGTATGTGGCCTTTGTTGTGTGTCGGACTAGTGACTTTTTGGCTAAGTTGTAAAGCCTGTAGATTTTGTATAAGGCTAAGCACCTCAGCTTTATTGGGATCATCTAAATGCAGATTGAGGTCCCCCAAAATAGTGAAGTTGGCGGCGGAATTTGCCCTTGATGCCGCCGTGTCTGTAAGGGATTGAACAAACGTCCCACATGGGCCCGGGGGTCAGTATAATAAAATTCCTGATAATGAGCATGTGGGGGAAAGGTGAGTGTGAATCCAATACTTCCACAGTCCTGGATGATATCTGGTTCAATACGTCCCTTTACGTGATCTTTAAGGATGATGGCAATCCCCCCCCCCCCTTCCGAGACACCCTGTCCCTCCTAAGTAAATGATATCCTGGGGATAGCGCTTGTACCACATCTGGTTCTGCATCTTTGTGCAGCCACATCTCAGTCAGAAACAGCGCCTCCGGCTGCTCTTCACTGCGTAGGATGTTGATTTCCGTAATGTGTTTTGGCAGGGACCCGCAGTTAAGGAGGAGTAGATTTAGCTGTGTTATATTCTCTTTCCGGGCAGGTCTCTGCACGGAGTAACTTAATTTAAAGGGGCAGTTAGGGCAGGCTCTGCTGCCAGAGGTAAGGCTAATACAGTGCTTACACTTCTCATTGTCAAGAGTTCGTAGTGCTAGTAGCTGGTGCGCTGAGTATCTTAAGAGCTTTATGCTAGAACCAGGGGACCTGGCCCCTGGTCCCGGAAGGGCACGGACGGGCGCAGACGGGCTTGCCTTAGGCGCGCCTGTGGCGTGCCAGTGGCGCGTCCGTGCTGCCATTCGACTCTAGTAGTCAGTGGCTCTGCCTCCTGACCTCTGCCCTGTGCCCCGGCTCCTGACGCTGTTTCCTCCACACAATCGGAACACTCCGTGGTGGAACAGGGACTAGGCGAAATTAGGGGGAGAGCAGTCCAAGTCAAATAAAAAAGGGCTAAGCAGCTAACAGACTCGCTGATTAAAAATTCCCAGAACTCACAGAATAATAAAGTGCTTTGTGCAAATTAGAGCGTGCGCTCTTCAATAGCGTTGCAGCGTGACTGTTTTCAAAGTACTTGCAGTAGCAAAATAAATGATGTCCCTACTCTACCCCCTATATGTTTTATTATTTCTTCTTTTTGGACAGGAGGACTAACCCCCAGATTCATCATGGTCATGTTTTGCGAGTCCTTAATAGCGATTATTAATGAATCGCTATTAAAGACTCGCAAAACGGGATTCATGTAAAAATCGCAATATTTTTTGCGATTTCTACTGCTTCCTTGTTTGCGAATCCCTAATTGCTAATCGCAAATAAGGAATGGCTTTCCCATTTATTCCTATGGGCCTAAAGGCCCATAGGAATGAATCGGGAGTCATTCCTTATTTGCGATTAGCAATTAGCGAATCGCAAATAAGGAAGCGATTTCAAGGGTGCCAGGGTGTCCAAAGGACACCCTGTAGCACCCCTGAAATGGTAATGTGCACTGGTGTTGCGCACACACATGTCCAAAGGACATGTGTGTGTGTAACATACAACTTAGAAAAATGCACTAAAGTGCATTTTTCTAAATTTTCGCTATTTACCACGTAGTTTTACTTGGCGGTAAATAGCGGCCCCATATTGCGAATTCGCAATTTTCAAAAGGTTCATGAATTGCATTTAAGGAATCTCAAATTGAGAGTCCTTAAATGCAATTAATCGCAATTTAGCGATTTCTAGAACTGCGATTTTTGCATTTGGGATGATGAATCCCAAATGTAAAAATAGCTCTCGCAAAGGGCCAGATTCTCAGAATCTGGCCCTTTGCGAGCCGATTTCGGCTTGATGAATCTACCTGCATGTCCCCAAGTCCTAAAATGAATGCCAAATATCATTGTTGATGACAGGTAGCCAATCAGAACTTATCTTTTGATCAGCAGGTCCCCCAGTACTTCTGTGTCTTTAGATCGTTACACATTTTGAACCTTAAAGTCTCAAAAAACACTGAGTAAATTTACAGCAAATCACAAAATAAGCACACTTTCTGGGTAAATATCTAGCTTCCTCACAATTTTGGTGTAATGCTGTTCAGTCATTTTGGATGTAGCTATGTCTAAGGTTCCTATTGAAAACTCTATTAGGAAAGCGCAACCCACGCTTGGCAGATCACCCCACAACTTTTCAAGAAGGGGCTTACATGGATGAACCATTTTTTGGAAAGTTTGTTGGAAATCCATCAAACAGCACCAAAGGTCTTACCTTTAACTGCACAGTGGTGACTGCCACTGAGTAATTTATATAAAGCCTCCTTGATGCCATTGGATGGATTAACACTGGAATTAATATGAAATGCAGTGGGGTCAGAGTAAACATACTCTTTGTCCATCATCTGGATACTCTCTTTCTGCAATTTTACATAAAGCATCCTTTGGTGGCATTACATATAAACACTGGAATCAAGATGAAGTCTATTGGGGTCATAGTAAACCTACTCTCTTTGTCCATCATCTGGGTCTTCTCGTTCTGCTCTCCACGTTTACTCGTTATTCACCTGCCAGAGCACATAGATTGGCCTCCTCCTCTATAGGGCCTGCAGGAATCAGACTCCTGGAAGAACATCTAAAATTCAAGAGTTCCTTCAAACCATGGCTCTTCCCACATTAAGGGGCTCATTATGATGGCGGTTTTCCCGCATCCTCCGGGCCGGCGGAAGCCACCGCCGGCCCGGAGGATGCGGTAAAACCGCAGCGGACTGAAAAAGACCCCCCGCCAGATTAGGATGGCTGGGGGATCGTTTTTCCGTCCGCAGCTTTTCCGCCGCGGTCGCCTCCCGTCCGCGGCGGAAAAGCACTAACATGGCTGGCGGTGTCTATCAGACACCGCCAGCCATATTAGGATGTCTGGAGGAACATGCCTTTACACGGCGGCATTTCCGCCGTGCAAAGGCATATGGATTTTTGTTTGGGGGGCCCAGGGGTGAAGGGGGGTGGGGGGTGCACATGGGGGGTACCTATGGTACCCCCCTGCAATTGCCTGCACAAAGCGGCAGGCACCGCGCGGTGCCTGCCGCTTTGTGCATGCAAATGCACAACTTACATTTTTATCATTGCGGCGGATGCTGCTTCAAGCAGCACCCGCCGCAATGATAAAAATACAGGATGTGACCACCAGGGTGGTGGTCACATCCTAATTTGCACGGAGGGACCGCCGCTGCCCCTGCGGACGGTCCCTCCTACTCTATGGTGGCGGACGGACTCAGGTCCGTCCGCCATCATAATCGGCCCCTAAGTATGAAGAGCCAACAAACACTTGTTTCAATTAATGAGCATGCACTGATGCCATTTGTGTGGCCAGTCACAAATTCTGAAAGCAAACAAATCTAATAAACCATATTATCTATAGGAGAGTAAATATCTGATGCTGCTGACTGGGAAAGAGAATTTGAAAGCAGCTTACCTTGAACTAGCTGGCGAATGGAAAGTACACACACACTCTACATGTAAAAGTGGCCATCTTTTAAAAAAAAAATACTGAATCAGAAAGAGGTCTGAGAGAAGTTTCAAATCCAGTTTAGGGAAGGGAAATCTTGAAAATCGGATTTTAACAGGAGAAATATGCATTCATTGAGCAATCGAGGAATTACATTTACGTGCACACTTTACTGACAGGTGCTAGTGGAGATCACGCATAGGACCTATGGCTCAGAAGAAGAGCTTCTGCTCTAGGTGAAGCAGGTATTGTAGAGATTTAGAGTACCTTGGCCAGCCGTGGGTAATATACGCCTTACTACTTATCATTTTTAGAGGGACGCCAGTTACTGTGGCTGATTTCAATAATCGCCTCGCGGCTTAAAGAGAAATTCAGAAGTAAGGCAGAGCATCAATGTTGATAAGCACAGTTGAGAGCCTTCTGAGATGGGAAACATCCTTTACAACGAAACTTTTACGACGCACTACCATTACGAAGCAACTTTTACAACGCAAACCATTACAACGCATAGCGCTGGGGGGGGGGCGCTCTAGGATAGGGAATAGGTTTAATGTACTATCCAACACCTTCCCTACTATCCACGGGGACTGGAGTTGGAATAGTAAATTAAACTATTCACTATCCAGCGCCCAAAAGCACTATGCGTTGTAATGGTATGCGTTGTAAAACTTGCGATGTAAAGGTAGGCGTTGTAAAAGTATGCGTTGTAACGTCATACATCCTTCTGAGATGTATCTTGTCCAGGTAGAGAACCGGATAGTTTACTATAAGATCTAGTGTATGAAGTTAGATCTTTAGTTGTCTGTGACTTACTCTTTCAGGCAAATGCTTTAGTGACATGTTCTGTAACACCAAAGGGGATGAATTGTTCAAGCATCATGTTCTCTCAACACCAAACTTTCTACCAAGCTACTTGGAGCACATTCTGTAACCATCATTGAAGTAACTGTGGACACAGGCTGTGACTGTGGCTGGTGTGGATGTTACATCATGAGCTGCAGCACCATTAATTAGTCTGTTGAGACTGAAACATGATATCAATGCAAAGTAGGTCAAAAACCTTGACACTGACAGAAACAAGTTGCTAAGTTTGGCAGCAACTGGGGCAGGCATTGGAGCTGTGGGCGCAGAGAAGGATAACTCTGATAACTCTAAAATATAGGTTGTTTGGTTGTTCCCCATCATCCACTGGAGAAGGGGCTAGAAGGGTCTGTGTGGAATGACTTAGAAGAAAGTGTACAATATTGTCATCTTGGTCTTTAGACCTGGTAGGTGGAATACTGGAATTAAAAAAATGCAATGCCTTCCTTTTGAGTATTTACTGAATATGTGTGACCACTCTTTGTGCTCATATTAAGCCACAATTATTCTACCCTTATTTACACGGTGGCAGACACAAGACATCTGCCAAAAAGGGGTGGATGTCCTGCATAGCCTATTTAGAATTTATGGTTCCTCAAAGCACTCTAAAGAGGGCAGATGGGACATCCTACATTTTTGGATGGATGCCCAACATCTGCCAAACATTAAATAAGGGAATTAGATGTTGATTAGAGTCTGGTTGATCAGATACTCTGTCACAGACGTGATGGATATCCTGTCTGCAATATCACAAGTGTATTACATCATATGACACCTGCAATATGGAGGAAGGGATACCTGTTATGTTTGTAACAAATATCCCATCCACCAAGCTCTTAATCAGGTGCTGCAATGCCCGAATGGTACCCTCAAGGGGGCACTTTACCGGAGATCTTTATTCTTGCCATCTGTGAAGGCTGGGTGTGTGGCTCGTGGTGTAGATTGGTGCGAGCTAGTGCAAAAGTGTTTGCATAATCTAAAAATAGCACAAGGAGTCATCTCAAAAAATAATTTAAATGACAGAGCCCACTTTCCTATATTAAAAATAATGACGATGCCCACTAGAAATAACCATCTAAGACAGGTGGTGGGTCAACATGTTTCAAGCCTTTGTCAGTCAAGGAATGATCTAGTGGCTAGTCTTAGGGACCTATAAAACCTAATCTACACAGTGAATGGAGTATCCCTATGTGAAGTCTAGATATATCCCCAATCACACTTTACCTCTCCTACTATCTCCACAGCTGCATGCAGGAATACGCACTGCTACTTAGGACCCCAAGATCAAACCTCACGCTCTTTTAAATGTATCGCTATCCCATGCAGCTAACCTATATACAGCGTGTGGTCATAAGGACAATGGATAGTTACCATGTGGGTTTCAAGGGCCACTGAGGGGAGAGAATCACCCGCCAGCGGTGAACAACCTTTACAACAAAACTTTTACAACGCACTACCATTACAACGCGGTCATTACAACGCAAACTATTACAACGCATTGCGCTGGGGGGCGCTCTAGGATAGGGAATAAGTTTAATTTTCTATCCAACACCTTCCCTAGTGTCCACGGGGACTGGAGTTGGAATAGAAAATTAAACTTATCACTATCCAGCACCTCTAAGCGCTATGCGTTGTAAAGGTTTGCGATGTAAAAACCGCGTTGTAAAGGCAGGCGTTGTAATAGCCTGCGTTGTAACGTCATACATCCCCTGCCAGCACATATTTGTTGCTCATTTAGTTTACTGCAACTGTCTGAATACAACTCTGTTTTGGCATTTGTTGAATGCCACGGTGCGGTAGCAGGTGCTGACAGAGAGAGCTATCGTTGTAAAATAGTACCTTATGCACGTCAACACAATCACTCAAGTGAGGCAAAAGGATACACTCAAATAGTCAACAGCATTAGTTGAGAGATGAACATTCCAATGGGCTCAGCTAAGATGCGATCGACAAAGTTATAAGCCAATCGCTGAAAAAAACTGGTCAAATAAGCAAGTAGTTGACAAGGGAAGTCCCAAAGCCCAATCCATGTATATTGTTGCCATGAGGTCTTGACAGGTTTGTTGTCAAAACCCAGACCTAAGAAGATGTGTTTTTCAGCAGCACACAAAACTTAGGCATGCATACACCACTTCCTGGCTTCACCGGCGCTGGCCTCGACTATATCAGATCCCACCATCTAAGCCCGTTCTCTGTCAGACCGTGCTATGATCACGGGTACCCTGCAGAGGAAAACATATACCCCACTCCTGGGTGGTTGGAGACCTAGGGACACCCTACTGCAATCCAAATCTGTGGTAGAGGCGGTCCACGCCCGAATCACAGACTATCTGCAGATCAACGATACGGGGACTACCTCCCTAGCAGCAGTGTGGGAAGCATTGAAACTGGTGGTCAGGGGGGGAGTGTATAGCGATCTCTGCTGGAGAGAACAGAGCACGCCGGGAGAAAAGGTAGAGCATAGAGCAGGAAGTGAGAGAGCTGGAAGCAATACACAAAAGGACAGGGGCCCCAAGAGAATTGAGGGAGTTGGAGAGAAAGAGACTCCTGTTATCCCGACTAGACCTTGACAGAGCAGAATATGCACTTTTACGTCATCGACATAAATTTTTTATGAGCGGCGACAAGTGCAAAATGCTAGCGCAAACACTCAGAGCAAAGACCTTAACGACTGCGATCCGCTCCATCATAACGACGTCAGGGGACTCAGTGCAAATAGATAGAGACATAGCAAGAGAATTTCAAATTTTCTATCAATCACTGTACGCAGAGGAAGACACACCCCGAGTGTCCCCTCATATGTTTTTGCGGGACGTACATGTCATTAGACTGACAGACACCATCGTAGAACAGTTAGCCCAACCTATTTATACAGACGAGGTGATCGCGGCCATTGCACATTTCCAAAGACATAAAGCGCCGGCTCCGGACGGTTTCAGGTCTCAATTTTTTACATTATTCTGTCCAGAACTGGCTCCTCTTCTGACCCGAGTCTTTAACTCTTTTCGAAAAACTGGATCTCTGCTGTACAGAGGGAGAGGAAGGGTGAGGGGGAAGAGAGAGGGAGTTTTTCCCCTTTTCCCTTTTCTCTGCTCTTTTTCCCCACTTGATTTTGGATTTCCTTTTGTTGCTTTTCCTACTTGTTATCTTGGTCCCACGAGACTCCTGATCGCTGCCTGCCCCCTGGGTTGTTGGCACTAAAGCTGTGTACTCCAGTTAAAGTTGATATGCAGCCGGCCCCAGGGTTGTAGGCATATTGCTGTGTTTATCTCTTGGACCTCACAATAAAAAGAATGGTTCCATAAAAAGAGGTGTTTTTGATTGTTGAAAGGCTAAGAAAGATGGCTACCTTCGGCTAGAGCAACGAATATCTATGACAGATGGCCACCTGTCGGCTGGCAGAATGACGTTTACATTGGCACTACCTGTAGATAATAACATTATTCGGAACTTTTGCTTAGAATTACTGTGACAAAAAAAGTGGATTTTACTCTTTGAAAATGTTCACAGCAACCCCTTCTGCTTGAACATCTTTTCTGAAATGAAACACATTTGGTTTTTTACATTTATTAGGAATTAGGTCTTAGGAGCACAAAAACCCTACATAGTTACATGACAGTACAGATGGTCAAACTGGGTGCAGTTGTAACATTAAAAGGTGGCAAACATGATTGGTGAAGAAATAGTGCAGTGTGAAGTTGCACAGTTGCATTTATGTGGAGTACTCAAAGTAAATGTGAGAACCAAGAGCATTATAGGTACTTCTTAGAAGTACTGTCCTTGCGTAAATATTGGAATAACTCCGTGAACTAAGGTAAATCCTGCAAGGAGTTCTACACAACATTATGCTTGTGTAATAACAAAATATACACTCCCCTAGTGATAAATGTGACACAACCATGATATCATAGAATATAAACAATCAGGGCCGGCTTTAGCGCTGGTGGCACCCGTTGCGACAATCATTTTTGGTGCCCCCACACCAATGACCACCTCCTTGAATTCCCTCACTACCACTGGGCAAAAGTGCCACTCTTCTCTCCAATCACAAGTTATTGCTAAACAAAGAGCCCCCAACCCCATAGGTCAGCGCCCAGTGCGGCCACACCATTCGCGCTGCCCTAAAGCAATTTTAAAGATATGCATCAATTTTATAAAACAAGTATGGTATCACTATAGAGCACGACGTCAGAGATAGGATTGTGGGGGAATCATCTATGGGATGTGGGTCAACTGTGCATGAGAATGAGACGGAAGACCTGGGTTTTAAGGCAGACCTGGGGTTCACTCGAGAGGGCATTGAAGTGAGATGACCCCTGTTCTTCGAAGGAACTGAACAGGGATGGGTTGCAGGGTGGTGGAGGCTAGGGCTTGCAGATTGCAATACTCATTTGCTAGGACATATCTAGAGAGGAAGGGAGATGAGGTGAGTGAAGTTAAAGATTTTGTCCAAGGAGAAACAATGGCCGGGGGCACGGAAAGGTTGTTGGCAGAGTTGGGCTTACTCTTACCAAGTTTCTGAAGCATGGAAAGGAAGTCGTGGGAGGATTTCGCAAATATTTATTAACTTGCTGCAGTGGTGGTAAAGGTGAAAGACGACAACAGCCTCAGGCTAGAGTCGAATCGCAAGCCAAGATTCCTGGCTGAAAAGTAGGATGTTAGTGTATGAGGGGAAGGAGGTGGAGGTGGACAGGATAACGGGGAGGGAGAATGCAAGGAAGTAAATGATTTCCATCTTGGATGCGCAGAGCTTGAGCGAGAAGTGAGCCAATGCCCAGTGAGCGAGACAGGATTCTGGGTTAAAGTTAGAGAAAGGAGATAGCTTAGAGGTGGTGCGGGAAGTCAAAGCGGGAGATAATGTCACCAACGGAGGTAGTGTAAATGGACAGCGATGACTGCTGTGAGGGGGTGTGGGCAAGGAAAGGCAGCGCAAGGAACACTAGGGATGAAGGAGCAGCGATAACAGCAAAAACTGTGAAAAATCAGCCATGTGCTAAGCTGGTGATGGGTAGGGAGACAGGAGTAGCCAGCTTTGTGTAGTGTTGTACTGGGTCAAAAACCGATGAAACATCAATGAAGCAGGCAGAGCCGAGATATCCACACATTTATGGTGGTAGTCTTATTGGACTGGACCCTGGCATAATCCAAATTGTAGCGGGTTGAGTAGATTGTGGGAGGTGAGGCAGAGGCTAGACCGACTGACCATTATATGCAAAAGCGAAAGAGCAAAGGAGATGGGCTGGAGAGCAGAGGAGCTTTGGACTCTAGAACAAAGATGCTAGGGGTAGGAGAGCACATGAGAGTTAGAAAGCACATGTTTTAGAAGCTTGAGAGCACATTGACTAAGGGCTTGAAACAAAATGGAAAGCAATGCACAGAGGCAAAACCTAGAGCAAAGGAACAAAGGGCTAAAAAGTGTACACTATTGCCTAAATGAAAGTGTGCTGATGGGAGATCCGTGGACTGGGTGAGTGAAGGGCAATATGCAGGCTTTGGAAAATCAGACTCCTGACACAGGGTGCAAGAAATGTCCTCCTTCAGATTTAAAGTGACTGAGGCCATGCTGAAGCTCGAGTTGATCCTGGAAGTGCTTGAAAATGTGTAGGAGAGAAATAACTTCAGAGGGTTGGGGTGGCTGAAGCAAGACTGAATGAAGAGCTTCATGACTGGATAAAGGCTGTTTTGAACAGCGCATTTGGCGCCATGAACAGTGTTTCTGCCTTGATGATCAGAAGAGTCAAGAGACTGGTGATGTCCACCATGTCGGCGGGAAAGTGATGGTGGTGGTGCAGCCTCAGGCCTGGAAGGATCCTATCACACACCTGGCTGTCCAGAAAAGTTGAAGGTAGAAGAAGCCAGACTGTTTTTCCAGAGATGAGTGGAAACACCTCATTATAGAAGAGGGAATTGCTGGGGGTCATAAATGCAGTGGCGCAGAGAGGTCTTAAAGCTGCGGTGAGCTTGGCCACATGTCTGCGACTGGATTACCACAGAAACAGTGCTTAATTTGAGCCGATGGTTTCCGGTGCTCGGCACTAGCACTTAATTGGTAGCCCCCGCACTTGTGACAGTTTTACACATGGTGGTCTGTTTCTCTGATTTAGAGTGAGCACAACAACAGTACTTTACTAATTCAATATACGTTAAAAATGACTAATACCTGCCACCCAAGCTATTCTTATAGTTTTGGGGACCTGGAATAGTCTGAATTGTCACACTTGTGGAGTGTGATGGTTAGTCGCTGGTGTGGTACTGTCATTGGTGGTGCTAGCAGGGGCAATTGGTGGCCTCCTGGTGAGGGCCCTAGCACTTCATTCTTTACAAATAAACCACTGCACAGAAAGGTATACTTCTCTCTACAGGTGGACTCGACCAGGGCTCTTCTGAAGAGGTTGCACCTTGATGTTGGGTCATTTTCAATATATTGACTAATTGGTCCTTTTAGCATTCTGGGTGTCAATGTGGGGGAGCTCTCTGGAGGAGAGGAAGGCAGGCTGATGTCCTGCATATGTGTGGTTTCTGCTGCTGCCTCTTTGCTTTCACTTTCTTACAACTAGGCCCTCTGGGGAAGGAGTCATGAAATGAGCAATAACTCACGGCCATGTGTTGGTTTAGATCGTGTGAATGGATGAAATGCATATGCTGATTTACTGAGGAATTCATTGCTGTAGGGGTTAGAAAATTCTGAGTGTAGAGTGTGTTTTGTTTTTATGTGTCATTGAGTTTACTGTAATGTTGTGCACCTGCAGACACCCAACTTTTGAATAGTTGGTACACATCAAGGATGCTTCAAGAGAATTGTTTTGAATACAAATAAAACGATTTAATTCTAATAATGCAAGTCTCCCTCACAAATCAGGAAAGTTGAAAGGTCGGCCTCCATGGGAGCAGAAAGTAAGCTAATGTACTGTGCTCCAACTGTTGTGTGCGTGAGAAGGAAGTTTGCATTGCTGCTGTCTCTGCTGTATCTGGCATGTGTGTGACAAACTTTCAGGGCTGCAGTCTGAACTGTACGGTATAATCCAGCTTCCTGTGAGAAGGAAGCTTACAGTGATTATTCCACTGCTCTCCCTTTCTCTCTGGCAAAAGCCATTTCTGTTACCTGCTGTAACCGGTGGGACAGGAGCATGTCCTGCTACCCCTCTGTACCACTTAATACTGTAGAATGAGAAGTGCTTAATTTGAGCCGGTGGTTTCCGGTGCTCGGCACCCACACTTAATTGCCAACACTGGCGCTTGTGACAGTCTGACACTAAGTGGCGCTGTCTGGCTAATTTAGAGATGACCACATCAGGTAATTAGTAATTTAATATAAATTCAAAATTACTATTACCTATGCCGTTCTTATAGCTTTGGGGGCCTGATACAGTCCGAATTGTCACCCTTGTAGGAGTGTGAGGGTTAATAGCTGTGTTGGTGTGGTGCAAGCTGCAGCGACCTCCTGACCAGAACCCTGGCACTTATTGATTTACAAATGAAGCACTGAGAATGAGCCAGCACTTTTGTAAAAATGCTGCACCCTGTTGGTGTATGGAGGAAGCGTGACCAGCTGCTGGTTGAGCTGGACCCGTTCTGCATGTGAGGGAAGCTTGCCCTTTGCTATACTGGTGAAGAAAGGCTCCACTGCGGCATGCAGCCTGTGGTACGCCAATTAAGTGCATGTGAGAGACGTCTGCATTGCTCTCCAGTCTGTGCTGAACCTGCCCTGTGGGTGACGTAATCTTCCAGTCAGTGAGACGGGAGCGCGTGCTGCTGTCCCTCCTGCTCCGTTAAGAGGGATTCATTCTGCACAGCTGTGGCGTCTGCTGTACCTTTTCTGTGACGGGTCTCGATGCACAAACATGTTCTTTTAGCCAGGGAAGCTTGTTCTCCAGCTGCATTTGGCGGAGTGCCTCGTGAAAATATCTGCTGCTAAGTTTGTTTTTCCTTTTTTAAAATGTGATTGCATTGCAGAGGCGTAGCTATCAAAAGTGCAGCAGGTGCAGTGGCACCGGGCCCCTTACACCGAATTATAAATAGCTGCTATTTTCGACTTCACAGGCGGATGGAGCTGGAGGACACATTTTCCTCGCTTGTATTGGGGCCAGTGTATCCTTCCGACGCCTCAGGGTTGCTGTACCTCTTTTGTGGACAGTTGGGTTTGTGTTTCAAATGCTCGCGATTTGGCATTATTAATAAACTCTAATTTCACGCCAAAAATTACAACTCGAGCGAGAGTAGATTGGGCGGGCTTTTTTTCTGCGTCGAACTTTCTGGAGCGGGGCGTTGCCTTCTGGATGCTGCTGCAGGAGGACAGGCCACATTGCCTGCGCGCTCAAGCTGGAAGCTGCTCGATTTGGCTTGCTGGTGGCCTTGCTATAGTGTTCTGGCGAAGTGTCATCTGCGGGTGCCAAGGAAAACAGAGCCAAACAAAGCCTCCCAGATGGAGAGGAGACGGCGCGGAGAGAGGACGACAGGCCTGAAAAAAGACAAGCAAACACAAGACACCAACCAAGGCGCGTCCTCCTCACGGGGTCATGTCCTGTCCCTTCCACGGTGCTTAATTTGTAAAAAAAAAAAAAATGTAAAAAAAAAGTGCCATAGCTCTGGTCAGGAGGCAACTGTAGTTTGTACCCCTGCCGTGCTGCCAGTGATAGTAACCGGCAGCGGCCCCTGCAGGTAAGAGCGGTGGGGCCGGATGGAGGGTGATTTCGACTGACCACGAGGGAAAATGATTTATTTATTTAATATTCCCCCGTGGTCATCTTTCGAATCCCTCCCTAACCCAGTCCCACTGCCTCGCCGCTCTTACCTGCACGGGCTGCTCCTGATAGTAACAACACAATTACTAACTCTCACACTCCTGTGACACTTTTGGAATATGCTAGGCCCCCAAAGCTATAAGAATGGCTTGGGCGGCAGGTAACAGTCATTTTTAATGTATATTTAATTAATAATTAACTGTTGTGATCATCTGTAAATTAGCCAGACTACTCTACCTTGTGGTAGACTGTCACAGGCGCCAGTGCTGACAATTAAGTGCAGGTGCTGAGCATCGGAAACCACCGGCTCAAATTAAGCACCGCCCTTCCGACCGGGAGAGCGGGAGTAGGGTACCCACCTGGCCCGTTTGTCATGGGCATGACAAGTATTTAATGACCCTACCGGTACAAAAATGAGAAAAATCATCCAAATCTTGTAATTTTTCCTTTATTCGGTGCATACTTTAAATAGTACCGATTAGAAGAAAACACTTTAAAATCTGTTCTACGGCTCTCCTAATGACAATATTTAAAATAAGCAAAGACAGATAGGCTGTGTTAAAATGAACACAGATTACTTCATATCAAGTTCCACTTAGGAATCATGTCTGGGTCTTTGTAGAGGTGGGTGTGCCACTGGAAGCTTAAACCTGAAGCCTGACTCTGGCTCAGCTCAAGTTCCTGTTGGAACCTCGAGCCCATACCGAGCCGAGCTTTCATGTGGCTTCTATCTACTGCTTCTGAGGATGTGGTGTTACGGACAGAGCTGCCAACCAGGTTCAAGTCTCGGCGTCAGCTCAACATCCTGTGTTTTGGGCAAATCACATTCTCTCCCCATGCCTATAAACAACAAACCTGACCTCGTGTAATGTAACTAATGCTCCTAAAAAGTGCTTCAATACCTTCAGGCCGAGTTCCCGCTGTATAAAAATTGCTGAAAAATGCACAAAGAGGTAAAAATAAAGTCTTAACATAAGAAAAGACAAAATAGATACCAATTTATTGGCTGATTTTAACAAAGTGAAACCTGAAAACCTGGATAAATTGTGACATCCCCACTTAAATTGTGTGATCTCAGGCAAAGATTTTATTTCACCCAAACTCTTTTTCCTTCATTATTGCTTATGAAAGCCCTTTCAACTATGTGAGTTCAGAATACCAATTGTACAAAAACATATTGTGGTGATTCAATAGACTGCAATTTTTCTCTTTAATAATCTGTATCACTTACAGGGTTAATATGAAAATTATCGTGCCTCTTAGTGCACTAATGGTTCATGTTTAAAAACTATCACTTTTAATAAGTATTTCTCTGTGCAGTGCTGTAATGTGAAGTATTAGTGTCAAACCTTCACATGTTAAGGATATACACTTCTTGAATTTTGAAGCAGCTTTATCATATTTTATATGATGATTGGTGTATGATTTACATAGAAAACATTTTCAGGGCTTGGCTCGTTCACGAGATCTAAGATCCGACCAAGACCCTTGGCTCGACTCTGGCTCAGCTCTCCCTGTAAATCTGTTGGCCCGCCCACCTCTAAGTTTTGGCAGAATCTTAAAACTTGAGACGATGGCCTTTCTCTGGAAGAGGTGGCAACCCTAAGCGAAAGAAAGCGAAGCCTAGGGGGTGAAAAGCAGAAAAAGGGTGTGGTTACAGCGGGAATGTACCAGCCCAAAAAGGTATTTCAAAAATACACAGGACCCACTAGAGAACAGAACGTAGGTTGCACAGCCTCCACTGCTTCCATGCGTATTTCTGGCATCAGGCACAGTGAAATATATTTTAGGCTTGGGGGCGAGAACAGGAAAAGGGAGGAAACAACGGGTGTGGTTTCACACCCATAGCTGCCAAGTCTTTTTAGACTGCTAATGTGCAACATTTCTATGGGTTCAGTCGTCATAGGATTGATATTACAGCGTCAAATGGGTCACACTTCGAGTGACACTTTCCCATGAATAAATAAAAACAATAACAAGTATTTGAGTGCATCTCTGTGAATTATCGGTTACTGCATCCAGACATATCACACATTGAAAAGACGGCCAAAATAAACCAGACTTATTGGCTTTGCCAATGCTTGTTAGCAGTATAAGATCCATAAGTAAAAAAAAAAACCTGTGTAACATGGGCAAAAGAAAAAAATATTAAGGGTATGCGTGCTAAGAGTGTTCCTCATGACATAACATAAGCCTGATCTTCTTCCACTGAAAGGAACAAGATAGGGTGACGCAGGCTTTGAGCAATGGGACATGATGATTCCAACACTGAGAATTATTCACAGTAGAAAGACAAGCTTTGTGTGCATCCCTAGAAATAAACTTTTCTAGCTGGGACTCTGAAAATAATATGCTAAACTTAATGGGAAATGACTGAAACAACTTTTCCTCTCATCTGGAAAGGGTAGCAGAATGGAAACAATGTGGGTGAAGACGAGTATGTTTAATACAAAAGAAAACCAGATCTGACAGTGTCTGCTGTCTTGGAACACAAATAACTATCTGATACCGCACCGTGTAAGTATTGTGTTCTGCAAAAATAACTTTACTGCATCTTAAATTTTGGGGAGAGGATAACTAAAGAAAGGAACTAACACAATTAACAGAGGTCAAGGGAGGCAAGATATCAGAGTAACATTGCATTGTAAAAAAGTATTACATTGCAACCATACAATAAGCCCCTAGAGAGTGTATCCACCATATGAACAGTGCATTATCCATTTTTCGGCCTTCCCGGCCTTCTACAATGTTACCATGCGCAAGGCCCCAAGAGGGATAACCACTTCCAGCTGTAAAGCAAAAGCTCCAACCACGGGAGAGCTTGAAAATGCATCAGAAGGCAGGTAAGGGGATGATTTTGAGGTCCCCCAACTTAGGGTGAGAACCTGGAAGTTGACAAGAATAGCAAGGCCACATCATTTTGAACAATTTGGTGGTGGTCCGTCACCCTGGGACCACCGCAGGCTGGGATACGGACAAAAAGGCATTTTAAGAGCGAGGTCGCACAAAGAATTATGGTGCAAGTTTGCTTCAAGCAGTGAAGTTTATAGTAGCAGCTCGGATGTGCCGGACAGAGCCACAGTGATATTTCCTTGTTTGTTTGAGAATGCGGCCTTGCCTGTACCAAAGCAGTCAACACTAGTTTTGTATTAGTAAGTAACACCATGACATGCTTTTTTACCTCACTGTGTAAGTATTGTGCCCTGCAGAAATAACTATACTTCATCTTTAATTTTGGAAAGTGGATAACTAAAGATAGGTTCAAAAACAATAAGAGTAATCAAGGGAGGCAAGACATTACATTAAAATAGCATTGTGAAAGAACATTGAATTGCAACCATACAATCAGCCCCTTAAGGACATAACCACATGAAGAATAATTTAACGTTTTTTCAGCTTCTGCAATGTTACCATACACAAGGTTTTTTTTACAAGTCCAGCACAAGGGCCCTAAAAAGCAAACCACTCCCAGCTGTAGAGCAAAAGCTCCAGTCCAGCCATGGAAGGCTTGAAAATGCATTGGAAAGTAGGGAAGGTGATCATGTTGAGGCCCCCCAACTTAGAGTGAGGGCCTGGAAATTGACACGAAAAGCTAGGCCATGTTGTGCTGAACAATTTGGTGGTCGCCCCGTCACCACGGGACAGCCATAGGCTGAGATATGACCAAAAAGGTATTTTAAAGGCGAGGCCCTGCAAAGCATTATGGGGCGAGTTTGCAGCAAGCAGTTAAGTTATAGTAGCGGCTCTCCCACTGTGCCGGAAGAGCCACGGTGACATTTCCTTGTTGGTGAATTGAGAACGCGTCCTCGCGTGTACCTAAGCAGTCAGCGCTAGTTTTGTTATAGGGTAACACCATGACATGCCCCTTCGTCGCAATCTACGCTGACTTTTTAGAAATAGTCTGTGTGAGGAGATAAGAACAATAATTAAAGCCCTGTTCATGGAGGAAGCCTGAAGAAAGTGCTGCGCAGATGAGGGGGCACGGTAGTGGCTGGATGCCTTTAAGTTGTCATGACAAAGACGAGCAGGAAAGGAATTTAAAAATTGTCCCAGACACATAAGCACTAAAGTGGAAAGTTATCAGTAGTTGGGCGGTGCTTTATTGGAGTAAAAAAAACAGAAAAAGGAGGGACAAAGATGAAGGATTAACCAATAGCAAGCAGGTATTTTTGAAGGACGATTGAAGGAACGAAGAAATAGGAAATGGGCAGGCTGTCAGCCCACAAAGTGGATACAGCATGTCTCGAAGTGACAGCGCATGCGCTGCCTACGCTCAACCAAACAATGATCTTATTGTGAATAAATAAAAATGAAAATGTTTCGATTCTGACAATATTAGACTGTGAATTAATTGCTGCTACGTTTGTGGAGGAGGGATGTATGTCAGTACAACGCGATCTTTTAGATCGCGGTACATGACAACGCTGACATTACAACGCAAGTAGTTACAACGACTTGCGTTGTAGGGCGTGGATTGTGGAATATTATAATTTTATATTCCAACACCAGTCCACGTAACAGTAGGGAAGGTGTTGGAATATAAAATTACAATATTCCTTATACAACAGCGCCATCCAGCGCAAGTCGTAGTAACGACTTGCGTTGTAATGGCATCGTTGTAAAGGCAACGCGGTGTAAACACCGCATTGTAATTGATGTTCCCTGTGGAGGAGTAGCCTTCGAGTGCCTCAAGTAATCCTGTTTATCCCTCACACCCCTTTCACCTGTAGTCTATCACTCTGACACCCCATCACTGTTCTCTCTCTTTCTTCCTCCAGCCCTCTAAAAAGGCAATTCCTTTCCCTGGATTTTGTGCTGTTAATACTTCAACAGCTGGTGTGCGGTAATTACAATTGCACATGTGTGACAACTGATCTGTGCAATTTACAGAGAGGCTACAGTTTAATTGAACATGTGGTCAAATAATTTGATGACCCAGTGATAGGCAATGTGGGAAACTTACTGACTTCAGTGAAAGTAAAGTAAACTACTTAGCTGTCCCTAGGCCAACTTTCTTGGTAATGAGACATCTCTTCTCAACCTAGGCCAGGCATTTAACAACTGCCTCAGGCAACACATCAAGTGCTGGCTGCTGAGTTTACGTAACCCAATAGAGATGCAGCACTAGGCTGCACACAGAGTAGCTATTATTGTGTGTGGTATAAGCATTTCAGTGCATTTATGCAGACCGCAGCACTAAAATGCAGTAGTCAAACTTCTGATACATGGTACTTGGCAGTGCAATAGTTTGTGTGACAGAGGAAGGAAGATGGGTCCAAAATGAGTTGGGGTCCGATCTACTGCCTCTGAATAGCCTACTCTGTTCTTGCAGGAAGTAAGTAAAACTTTATTTGATCCAGACCTCAACTGAGATCAACAAATACAAAATTAAAATAATTTCAAATACTCATAAAAATACTTAGCTAAAACACTTTTGCTTTTTTTAAGCTCACTACAAGATGGTACAGTGGTGATGTTCAGCCACCAACTCAGACAACATTAGAGTGAATTTGATAGAATAGAATAACATCTTTGGATTGTACTTCTTGGTTAAAACAGCTTCAAGAAGCTTTTTAAAAACTTAAACAGGTTATGACAAACATATTCATTAACCGGAGAGTTACACAATGTAATCAAATATTGAGCAGAGAAAGCGTTATACTTTAATTGAATTGGGATTATGTAACGTCGGCGGGCCTTAACTATGCTCTCATTAGGACAGATTAATAGAACGTGGAGCAAATCTTGTTGCCCACCTTTACAAAGTTCACATATACCTTTAGGGTTATTAGTACCATCCCAGCTAGCTGAGAAAGTGGCTAAAGGGAGTATGCCCAAACGTAAAAGTAAAGTACACCGCCTTACACCATGCTCTAATTGAAAAAGCAAGTAAGGATCAGAAGTTTTAAATTCCTTTTGTTCAGCGAACCGTTTATAGTGCTTCAATTGTCAACAGTGATCTTTATCAGATTCAAAACTAATTCTAGGGGCCAAATGTTTTAAAAACAGTTTCAGATGTGCTGGAGTACACTCCTGTAAAATTGCAACCGTGCATTGTTCTTGCAGTTATGTGTCTGTCTGGTCCGACTTGCCCCTCTTACATGTCCTACCATTTGTCAGCTTCCTCCCTCCAGGCGCTGTGACAACTCCAGACACCATTATGCAGCCAGTCTTGCATTCATTCACCTGCCTAGTCATTCATCTATGTACTTATCTCTCCATGCACTTATTGATATATACTCATCCATTCTTTCATTTACTTGCTCACCTGTTCATCCATCCATCGCAGTCTCATTATCTTATTTATCCATTGATCAGTTTATGCGCTTAGTAATCACTCCATGCACTCACTTATGCGTTCCTTGAGCCATGCATTCTTTTATTTATCCACCAGTCTGTCCAAGTAGCACTCGTTGACACTCATTCACTGGTCCATCCATGCACTCATCCACCCTTTCATTTATCCATGCTCTCGTACACACGCCTACCTCATCTACTTTTGCAATCGCTCAACTATCCATTCAACCATCCATCCATGAACTTGCTCCTCTGTCCTTCTACGGCGCACACCCGTCAATACATGTGTGCAACCATTCACACGCCCCCCCCACCCCCCAGAGATGCTCACATACACAAACTCACCAATACATGAAAAAACAACTTCGATTAAAAAGGCAGACTTATGGTCTTTGTTAATGCATACATTATTTTTAATTATTAATTTATAAATCACCCCTATCACCCTTTGGGCAAGTTTTGAAGTGCAACTGTGCTTATTGTTTAGTCAAGCATCTGTTGCCGGTATCTAGCACGTTCTGTTTTGGAACGGGGCGACCAAGCAGAATACGCACCACTTGGTCACGGTCATAACTTTTGTCAAACTGTTTACAGGATTTGATGGCGGCAAATGGAGAACAGGGTGTACGGAGACCAAGCAGAGTGTATTCGTAAAAATGACCGACCATTCCCTCTGAGAGGCACACTCGGAGCACTCAAGCCCTGGTTTGAAAAAATCTTTCTTGGGCAAAGAGCTACACGTACTCCTCCTTGCGACCTGTGAGCTGCTTCTTTCTAACCAATACAGGGGAAGATCTACAAGCCCCTTGCGCCACTTTTGCGTCACTTTTCCCATGTTAAAAGAGACGCAAAAGTGGAGCAAGGGACTTGTAAATCTGCCCCACGGTGTCCAACTAAGCAGCCCAAAAATGTACAGAATGGAATACAACCTTCAGTGAGCACACTTTACAGGCTTACCTGTTTTCAAAGCAGCGCTACAATTGCATTGGGCGAGTTAGCACTGAATATGAAATAGAAGAAATGGCCCAACACTATGCAGCAGGATGTTAACCCAAGGCCAGACAACTAAAGACACCGCCACCAGAACCACACTATCTGCCAGGTCCTGAATTGGTAGATTATGTGGTACACTCAATCATTCACAGAGCCCGGGCTGGACTGGCCGTAGGGGGCATTGGGCGTTTGCCCAGAAGGCTGGAAGGGGTGCTTTTGGAGCAGGCGGGGTTGGTTTTGTTATTGAGGGCCGATTTTGCACTGAAACTGCAATATTAGTCCCCAGTAACAAAAGCAGCAGTGTTGGGGGACAGCTTTGTTATGCCACAGCATTTTAACGCTTGAAACATCCCCCCAAGTGGGTGGGGGCTGGTCGGACAAAATTGCCAGGGCTGCTTTGGGTTCCCAGTTCGGCCCTGGCTCGGCTTGATAACAATCATTCCCGGCAGTGCGGTACCTACAGAGTTTGTCGTATTTGTGAGGCAGGGGCATGCTCTCTTCTGGACAGCACAGCTCACTCACTGCCAGTTCGCTCACTGCTTACTTAAATGTAGTTCCTGGAAGAGCGTACCTTGTTAGGTGATGCAGGGGTCCTAGAATGAGTGACTAATGTATTTTAGTGCAGTGTTGCAGACAACAGCATTAAAATGCGTTAGTCTAACCCCTGATGTGTGGTACTTGGCAGGGCTGCTCGCCTCCTCACTAATTCAGAAATTGATCCAAATTGGGTAGGGCCTTGGGTAGGCTCATGAAGAAGCATAACACATCTGTCTGTCATCACTTCCAATTTAGGTGACAGAAGTCACAATCATCTTAAGCCAAAAGTCGCTTTATTTTAGCTTTCAATCGCTCGAACATCCTTCACTTCAAGGGACGTGAATGGACACATTTATTTCCTCTAATTTTTTTTAAGAAATCCAGATTCCCTGTTCTCAAATATTGGCATCTAGCTATGCCTGAGTGCAAGCCCCCACCCACTAACTGTGTTTAATCAGAGCCATTTTCACATCCCTAGTGTTTTTTAAGAGCAATTCTGCAAAAGAGACACAGACAGGAAAAGGCCCAGAAAGTCTCACAATGGAACACAAAACAGCAGGTGTATCCTCCTTTCAGCCTTGCAGAACCACAGCCACCACCCCAATCCCGCCCCCCGTCCCAGTCCACACTATGTGCAGAGGGCCTCCTTGTAAACACAGCTTGAAAAAGTCCTGCTCCTATTTTTATTACAAAACCCTCCCTCTTCCCACAAAAGGCCCCACCTCACAAATATAATTTCTTTCCTGTTGTGTCTCACGTAGACGCTGCAAGACGTAACATAGAAGCACAAGGTACTGTGTTTAATCCTGTTTAAAAGTAAATTTAGTTTTTTTGTTCTCATACCTTTAGCGCATTAGCGCACATCTTCGTTTTAACCCATTCACACTAGGAGACGGTTGTCTTGGGTCCAGCGAGCTGGTCCAATGCCTGCATCCATGTGCAGGCGCATCCACATGTTGCAGAGGGCATTGTCAACTCTGCTTACTTTTGTCGGGAAGCGTCGGCAAGGAACTGTTTGTGAGTGTAGTGGTTGATGGCAGCCATGACAGATGTAGGATCATGGGCTTGGCTCCACCTAGAGACTCTGATCAATCACCTATTAGCCAATTGGTCCCGATTTCTCAGATGTACGAGAAGATGAGTCCGATAACTCAATTCCTAGCACAGGATCTAGCGTGGTAGTTAAATGTAGGAAACTTGCAAAAAGGTACAGGTAAGGTATTTCAGGGAACTAGTGGCCATAGAGAGGTCTCTTCTTCATTTCTCCACTCAAATTTTCCAGAAAATGGTAATAGTGAGATCAGGTATCATGTGGTAAAAAGCTATATAAACTATCAAGGAGGAACAAAAGGGCACTCCATAAGGGGCATATTATCTACAGATGCCGATAAGTATTGCTAACCGCGTTTAGCGCGTTTTTATTTACTGTCGGCTATCACTGGATTTTATCCAGCGATATAACTACAGAGATAGGGAAATCCTTGTCGATACGCCATGGCGGACTTAGCCTGACAATCCACCTCCCATTAAGGGTATGGCTAAGTCAGGATTTTAGGAGGTGTTAGAATACGGCCAAAAGCGTGTGGCGTGACTTTTAAATCATTAAGAGGTTGCAGGGCTGCATTGTTAATATCGCGATGTTCAGATAGCTGCCTTTTCCGTGATGTTTCCAGACGGAACGCCTACTTTGCATCTCATTAACGATATATATCGATACGATGCGTGGCGTCACTGAAACGGCTGCTAACATGCGCTAATGCATGTTAGTGCTGCATTGTTTATTTACTTATTTATTTTATTTGATGCGATTTTATATAGCATGAACTTTACTCGAAGCTGTCAGAGTGCTTTACATAAGATGCAGTTGCGATACATAAGGACTTAGGATTACATGTGTTACATAAAAGAAACAAACAGAAAAAAAATTGCAAATGTACAAGTTGTAAAGTCACACAAGGAAGAGATACGGACAATAAAAAAAATTGCAAATGTACAAGTAGTAAAGTCACTCAAGGAAGCAATACAAATGGATAAACTCTAAGCGTCACATAGGAATGGTAGAGAGTACAATGGTCTACTGCATATACTAGTGATTAGAGTTATCTCTATATACATATATACATACAAATTAGTAGATTTGGGTGGGAGTAGGGAGGGTGGGAGGGATACATGGGTATGAAGAAAAGGCAAATCAGAAACATTTGAGGATCGTCAAGGGGGAAACGAGGGAGAAGGGTAAAGGCCGAGGGAACGGACAAGATGTCGGGCCAGGGTCAGGAGAAAAAAGACGCCAAAAGCAGCAGCAAAATGGTGGCCAGGGCAAAAGAAAAAAGTTAAGAAGTCCATGAGAGTAACCCAGTGAGTATGACCAAAAGTGCCAGGAGAAGTCCGGGGGGGGGGGGGGGGTACATAGTTAAATAAAATCAAAGTCAGGAAGGGAGAGGAGGCATGTAATAGGGCGATAGAATTTTCGCTGCTTCAGCGGCAAAATGTGCCGCTAAAGCGGCCATTAAACCCTTGATAATATGCCCCTAAGTTCTCTAGCCTACATTATTGATCTATGGGCAGAATATCATCTGTTGCCCCCTACAGCAATGTACATTCCCGGGGAAGACAACTTCTAAGTTGACTCATTGAGGCGCAGCCTGCCATCCTCAGTGAATTTCAGGCTGAGTCAGTCGGCATTCAGGCAAATTGTGGAAGAATTTTGTCATCTGTGGCCGGACCTTTTTGCGTCATGAACGAATGCCTCATTGCTGAATTATGGCTTAGACAAGAGAGATCCTCAGGCATGGTGAGTGGATGCTCTATCCTTAGCACAAGGTGCCAAGGAAGATTCTAGAGGAGAACGTGTTGATGATTTTGATTGTTCCATTCTGGCTAAGGAGGGCTTGGTTTTCTCTACTGAATCAAATGTCAGTACAAAGGGAGTTCCTATTATTTGCATCAAATCCCTCCCCAGTTCAGCACCCTTCTCCAATTCTCGAGATGAAGCAAATCCTCAGTCTTTCAACCTGGATATGGAGAGGGGTTTACAGAGTTATGTTGTTCCGCAGAGATAGCCTTAGCCGTACAGCAGCATGAACACATCTGCTCTGGCTGCTTATGCAAAACATTGGTGTCATTTTGAGAAATGGTGTGCTGACAAGCAGTTTACAGCACAGATAGTCCAGCCTTTCCAAATACTGAGGTTTCTTCAAGACGGTTTTAAGAAAGGTTTAACTCCTTCAATATTGTTTTCCCAATGGATGACTCTTCTTTGAATCCAGCACAGATTATTCCCCTAGTAAAGAAGTTGCTGAAGTGATTTAGATTTAAAAAAAATGATGATAGCCCAATGGTTCCTGCATGGGATTTACCTGCAGTTCTACCTGGTCTCCAAAAGTTTCAATTTGAACTATTAGAAACTGCAACTCTTCAATGGCTTACAATCAAAGTCTTATTTTTAGGTACAATTACATCCACAAGGCATATTGGAGAATTGGGTGCACTGTTAGTATCTTATTCATATACCAGATTTTCCCTGACTGTGAGGTGCTAAAGTTGGACCCAACTTTTCATCCTAAAGTATACTTTCGATTTTATAAACATCAGGAGCTCATTTTATCAGTCCTTCTCCAAGAGGATTCCTTTTGTCCAGGAGGTGTGGATGTGAAAAGGGCTTTTTTAGTTTACTTAGAAAGGACTGAGGACATATGTAAAACTAATACATTGTTTGTTGCTTTTGGTCCAGCAAACAGAAGTTAAAAGCCATCGACCTTCACCATTGGTAAGTCAAGCTATCATTAAGGCATATTCTTGTAAAGGTTCTCAGTTCCCTAGCTCAATTCAAGAAAGGTTTATACGAAGTATATCTGCTTCTTCGGCAGAAATGAATGGAGTCTTGATGGTGGAAATCTGTAGAGCAGCCACCTGGGATTCAGAGGATACTTTTGTAAAGCACTACAAATTTGACTTGTCTGATTCACAAAATTTTGGTTTGGGTGTTCTGAAATCTGCTCTGGAGTGATAGCACTTGATGTATCCATTAATACGATTAAAAGCAATAATGAAATTTGATTTCCTTGTTTTATTTTCTTGTATGTAAGCATTGATGAATTTAACCTTAGCTTATGTATATCCTCACATAATATGGAGTGGGACGGGAAGATAGGTGTTGGGGTAATAAATATATCACTTAGTGGTACTCTTCATTACCCAAAACCTTAGCACTCCCCATCCCAATTCAAGATCCCTCCCTCATCCACCCTGTTGGTCTCTATTCCTCAATGCACCTTTCTAATAAAGTAGTTCTTGTTGTGAGGAGGAGCTTTTGTGGGAAGAAGGAGCGTTTAGGGATAAAAATAGAAACAGGACTTTTCAAGGTGTGTCTACGACGAGTGTAACTTGAGGCCACAAGCTCGGAGCCATTGCAAGTCTGACATGATATTCTTCTAAAGATGCCGCATGCACTAAAATGTCATCACTCATGTTGATGATGAATGTCAGCCCAGACAGCACTTCCCGGATAGTGTTTTGAAAGACCTAAGCTGTATTTGTTATTCAAAAATTCAATCATTTGAAGCAACAGAGGCTTAGATGCACTGAAAAGATTGTAATATAGTAGAACGTGTGATCCAACATGAGCTGGTGATATCCAGACCGAAGGTCCATCTTTGAAAAACAGCATGCACTGCTCAGTTCACCCATGATATCTACTTTGGGGGAGAGGTGCCGCTCATGTTTAATTGCAATGTATGGGAGGCGCATGACTTTGTACAGTTTAACTCTGTTTAGGTTTATAGATCACAACAACGCCAAGGGGTGAGTACTTCTACTATTTTCTTTCAATAGTATTGACTTCCTTTGGGTTCTGCAGTTCTGCCTCCATTTGTGGCCGGAGATGAAATGCTATTCATCTGTGCCACAAGCAGTGGCCTGCAATGAGTGGTCTATGGGTAACTTTTACCATTTTCCCTTTTAGGCTCCCTATCCCTTAGAATAGTGCATGGAACTCTTCAAGAAGGCTGTCTAATTTGGGGGCATGCATTCAGAACGAAAACTGCACTAGTTGGAGTCTTTCCACCATCTCGCAGCTCAGCAGCATGCCCACCCCTCGCAGGGTGACATACACTTTGGCGGGAATGGTGACTTTGTAATAAACATGCCTAGCAGTGGCAACGGTTGAGAATGAACATAAGAATAGACGCTGACTCTCACTGGATTGAGGGTCGACTGAGTGTTTAGTGTTTCACATGTCTCTTTAGTCATTATATTAATAAAAGCGACTGTGTTGATGATGATAGTCAGGGCTTTGACCCTTTGGAGGGAAACATGTATCACATAAGCTTGGTCAAGGGCATAGTCTGTGTACACTGTGCCACCCTGTCTATCGTAATCCATATCATTCTCCACCACCTCGCTCAGGGGATTGGCTGGATGTTCACCGTCTTTCCTGCAGCTATCTTTGGGCTGCGGGTTGACCAGCAGACCCTTGCAAGGTGTTTCATTCCCTAGCATCACGCACCCATCTTTCCACTGGCTGTGCATGCTACTTGGTGGTGGAACTTGCCTCATTGTATCCACAGGAACATCAGGGTTTCCGCCATTTTTCTTCTTTCATCTGGGGATTAGACTTCAGGATCTGGTTGACTAGCTCGTTCCTTATGTGCTTTGTGCAGAGCTGCTTCCATGTGCGACGCTCTCGCTTTTGAGAGTCTTATCAGTGACCTAGTGTCGGTATGTCCAGCAGGGACTTCCCTAATTCCTGGAGTGTTTCTCCCTCAGTTTTGCCAAGGCACAGCTCTGAATGAAATGTGAACTGATCTCTTCGGTTTTGTCTCGGGAGCTCTTTGAAACAAGTGTAGTAAGCATCCACTGACTTCTCCGCAGCTTGCCATGCCTGGTGAAGTAGGAATTGTTCGTAATCAGTGTTGGCAGTGAGTTCAAAATGTTCTTTCAGTGCCAAGATGATGGTAGCATATGTGAAGGGGGGGCAGCTTCTGGAAGATTGTGTGACAGTTTGTAGATGTCTTGTCCTGCTAGGTTGAGTAGCACAGGCCGCTTCTGATTTTCTTCCACTGCTATGGCAGAAAAATACATCTCCAGCCCCTCCACCAACAGTTTCCACATGGGTGCTTGAGCCAATGGTGGTCCTGAGGTGATGAAGGGATCAGTTGCTTGGATGTTCACCATCCCTTCAGCTTTCTCTGGCCCACCCGTTCCTTTCTGTGCTTACAGCCTCTCTAGTATGCTACACTAGTCCAGGTGACCCTTCTGCCTTCCCTGGGGTATGATGTGGGTATTATTTGATGCCTTCCATTTCATTAGGTGGGGTGGGCCCGGCCGCAGCCCTGGACAGTGGCTGCCACACTGCAGTGTTGCAGCGCTTGGGTACCGGGCTTGTGTTCGCAACATTGTTCTCCTTCTCCCTTCTTCTCTCTAGGACGGGCGCTTAATTCAGATGTGTGCCCCACTATCAAGAATAGTCCATTCTCTCGGGCCACCCCAACGGCCTATTTCACTGCCTTGGTGAAAATGGGGAGTGCTCTGGCTGGCTGCCTTGGGGCCTATGTCCTCCATGTGTGTTGTGAACTAGTGCACCCCAATAGTGATCGCACAGTACGCTAGGCTTCGGGATTTGCTCCATTCAGACAGGCTGCTAATGTCTCCTCGCTATCGACACCGCCAGGTGTGTTTTATGTCACAGCTCCTTTTGTATCCAGGTCACTTTGCTGGGTCTCCTTCTTGAGAACCTCTGCATGGGTTTGCAGAACGCAGCTGTGCAGTGCTGGGGTGCAACTACACTGGCGCTATTTGGCAGGCATCAGGAGTCGCATCTCCGCAGGCTTTTTGGGTGCAGGTCACATGACCTCATTGCCAATTATGTATATATCACTGAAGTTGAACACACAGAATAGCACTAATGATTCAACATACTGTGCCCCTAAACACTGGGTCACCTGCCATGTTTTAACCATCAGTAGGTCACTGGAGCCAAACCATTATTGCAATCCCCATGGGGTTACTGGGGCACAACCCTAATAGCGGAGAAGGAGCGGCCGATGCCATTCTGGTTCGTTCCATGTGACAGTGATTGCCCGTTCCTTGTTCTTATGGAGGCTCCATGTACTGACGAGGCTGTGTTGGTTCAGATGTGGCCATTTCCCCCTCTCCCTTTGGTTGCGCTAAAATGTTTGAGGACCCTTTTGCCCCATCATGTCCACCTCTGCAGCGTGCCCTCCCAAGGAGGATGCTGCCTGGGCCTCACTCTCCTGAAGGGCATGAGCGCGCTGGCAGGGTAGGACAGGGGCAGTGGATGCCCAGGGGCCATCAAAGATGGATCCCCTGGATTATCAAGTCTGGACTGTGGAAACCCTGCTCCTGTGCCACACAGGATTCCTGATACCTGCATTAAGCAATTTTAACTTTTTAAAATATGTTGCTTGAAAATCCTAGAATTGGCTAATCACTGAAAGGGTACTGCTTTTATTAACTCCAAATTAATAAAAGGCTGAAATTACCCCATAGATTCAAACATGGGTGGCTATAGATACACAGTTCCAATTAGCTGTTTCACCTTAACCAACTGAGCTATCTTAATAAAGTATGTAACACCTGTTTTATTGTCAATTGAGATTGATTTCAACATAAACTCCCATCCTGTGCTCCTAATTGCCTTATCTTGCTGTCGGACTTTGGGACCTGAAGATTTTTCCTCCAAATATAAATCTACAACATGAAAATCTACTTGGCTGCCTCATACATTTTAGCCAAAATCTGTGATTTATGAAAAAAAGGTTTTATCACAAAAGGTTTTATCACAAAAAAAATGGAACGTGGCTTCTGGCAGTAGAATACAATATAGGGGGTGTTAGGATCTATCCTGTCGCATCAGTTGAAGATGCGAAGTCTGGTTCGAGAATGAAAATTTGGAATTGGAAAAATGTTTTCACCACCTACTAAACAGCAGACACTACATGAGATTTTAGAGGACTTCCACATTCCCATAACTTTAAAGAATCACAAGTGTTTCCGTTTTACTGTAGCAGGGACCCATTACCAGTCCAAGGTCCTTCCCTTTGAATTCAGGAGGATTGTTTGGTGGTTTCTGCACAAACTCTAAGCTTTATCCATTGGATTTTAGAAAGCAAAGGAGTATAATGTCAGTACTCAGCTTGACTGGGGTAGAATATAGAAAGTATTACTGAACGCATTTCTCAAAGTCTATGGTGATTTTCCACTTGAGTGAAATTAGCACTTTTGAAAAGTATACTGGGAATCGAAGTGCTACATTGAGATGGAGGATAGCCATATTGGGACAGAAGAGTGCACAGATCAGAAAGAGACTGATAGAGGAGACAGAAACAATTGAGGTTGGTGACCTACAAAAATGGAGGGTCGACATAAATACAATTAAAAAACATCCAAACAAATAAACAAACATTTAAATATGGAGAAAAAAAAGTCTCACTTACCAGAGCCTGCAGCACGTACTCGGTGTTATCCAGTCCCTGGCTCCAGGCTCCTCCAAGCGCGAAGTCGCAAGCTCTTTCAGGTCCATGTCCAATCCAGACACTTCTCTCATGCTGCATGAGAGAAGTGTGTGGATTGGCTGGAGCAGGCTGACTCAGCGCTCCGAAGATCACTGAAGACTTGTGTTTTCTCTCCAACCTAGTTGACTAAGACAGCAAATTTGGAGAGGTTGAATTGCGCATGTCGGTTTGGCCGTAGCAAGGTATCTGCCTAAACCGACATGCGTAATTCACACTGAAAGGGCCACTAGTCATTTCTGCCAATCAGCAGCAATTACACACTGGCCCCGCCCTGCCCTCTGTTTGGCAGAAAGCCAGGAGATAAAATGGTAATAAAATAATTGTTTTCTGCGAAGCAGTGTTTCGGGAGGCGGCACACCTCCGCTCCCATGGAGGAACCGCCGCTGTACAGAAACAGTACAAGAGACGAAAGGTAGATGGATTGAAAGAAAAACATAGCTTGAGATACAAAGTGACAGAAGTCTTTCAAGGGACGAGAAAGGGATGGCCCATGCCATTTGCATGTGTGTGACAACAAGGAAAGGGTCTGTAAGGTAAGGCAAATAGCAATCACATACTTAGCGCTAGTAAAAAACCCTGCCGGAGAGGGGGATAAAACGGGTGTTAATCTCACCTGCGAAAGTGCAAAAATCTGCATCTGGTCTCGGCTGATGCTTCCTGGCTCTGGGACTTGCAGATGTAGCAGTGTTCAATCCCTTCTGGGAGCTGTATGCAGGGGACAGTCTGCAGGGTGGCATGAGTTTGATCCCCGGACTTCGTCACATACATGTCTGTAAGATAAAAAAACACTTCAGGCTTTGCTCCCAGGACTGATGTCCCATGACTCTACAGCTATAGCTAGGCCTTCTCATGATTCCTGTGGTCTGTAATTGAGTGAGAAAATAGGTCCAGCTCAGCGAGAACTCTTTAATGTTCTTGCCTTCTTTACTCTGCTTTCACACTCTCTGAGGCTAACCCTATTTACTCTCCTCTCCTCTTCCCTTTCACATTACTGATTTCCCCTGCCCTTTGCTCTTTCTGTATATCTCCATATCACTATCCATAAACAAATGTATGCCACAATATTCTTTTTTTCGATAATCAATGTTATTGATTTTAATGCAAACATTGCAATACAACCACATAGAAACACGATAAAGTACTTTTCAACCCACTGTATCGTTTGTGCTAGTCGTATTTCTCAGCCACAAAACTAAGAAAAGCATATGCATCTCCACCTGACAAGACTTGTAGCTTGAGGTCTTCCTTCCTATTCCATTTGACTCAACCATTTTCCCCACACGCTGTCATACGTCTGTGGGCAGCCCCGTGCTATAACACCTGTTTCTCTTGAATCACGCACCAGTCCAGGCCACTGCACCACTGTGACACTGGTGGGGCTGGGCTGTTTCCATTTGGTGGCTATGTCTCTTTTCGCTTCCATAAGGGCTGTTCCCAAGAATGCTTTATCTGCTTGTGATTCTCCCACGCCCTCTAGTACCCCCCAGGAAAAAGGACAAAGGTGTGCGGGGAACCTCCCAGCCCAACACCTTAGTAAGTTCTGCAGCTATAGTGGTCCAGTATCTGTCTATCACTTGGCATGCCCACACCATGTGCTACAGATTTATTTTACTAACAACTTGTAAAGTGATCATGTCCACAATATTGACTCCGGACATATCATCAAGGTGGGTACCAAAAGTGGAGTATAGATTTGGGGCCAGATGTAGGAGACCAAATACCGGTCGGTAACGGCCGATTTCGGCCGTTACTGACCGGTATTTGAGTTTTGTAATGTAGGGGGGCTTTGATTTACAGAATCGGTAAATTTACCGATTCGGTAAATTTACAGAATCTGTAAAATGTACTGATTCTGTAAATCAATATGTAGGTGGCACAGTAAACAGTGCCACAGGCCCCTAAGAATTCGTTATTTACCATGTAATACTATTGCATTGTAAATAACGAATTCCTGTGTACATGCACATCTGTACATGTACACCAGTGCCAAGTGGCACACAGACATGCCCTAAGGGCATGTATGTGTGTCACATGGCACACAAGCCAGAAACAGGGGTGTAACAGGGTGTCAAAGTGACACCCTGTCCCCCTTGGCAATTAGGTATTTTTACCGATTCGGTAATTACTGAATCGGTATTTGCCATTGATTCCTATGGGCTTCAAGGCCCATAGGAATCAATGGCAAATACCGATTTGGTAATTACAGAATCGGTAAATACCGAATCCTACCGGTTCGGTATTTGTTACCGAATAATTACCTACATCAGATTTAACGATTCATGAATACCGAATCGGTAAAATTCTGTATTTATGAATCGGTAAATCTGATTTACCTACATCTAGTCCCTAGTATTCTAACCTCCACATCTGTTTACCTGGATAATAGGTTGGTAGTTGATATTGTGGATACAATATCTTTACAAGTCAATATAAAAACCACAAAATAGGGGGATAACACCTACAGACCATTCTCTGTTAAGTCATTTGAAACTGCTGTTGATTAGTAAACTGGGAAGTGAAGTTGTGAAAATAATGATTTCAGAAAATATTTTACTTCCCCTGGAGGGAGAAAACGTAGGTGTGACTGCCTAGCTAGTATGAGAATAGTAAAAGAAACAATTTGGTGAAAAAATGGAAAATGTGGAATCAAATCTGAGGGTTGATGAGAACTTTAAAAAACATGACACACAACATTCCAATTCCCAAAATGGAAGGCACTGAAAATGAAGGTCGTTTTAAAAAATGGGAACAAAAGAAAAGTTCAGTAAAACAAATAGCTTCAGATCTCTGGAGTCTTTTTTCTGTTTCTATGGCAGGCAGTGTTGCAGCATGAGTGGTGAGTAAAAAAGTTAGGGAAATGGTAACAGGTGGCAGAGAAGCATAGTTGGGAGGTTACTAAAAAGCAGGACATGGTTACCTGCTTCTTAAAAATTGTGAGTCGCTGAAAAGAGAAACAGAGGGAAGAAAAAGAATACAAACGAAAAGAGAGGTGTAGAGGTAAGCACTTGGGTATCTCCTCCAGCCACGAAAAGTTAAAATTGGTTATATGTCACAATATTGTAGCCAAAATACAGATTTGTTGAATTATTGCATTCTCTACAAGTGGCCCATCATTTCGGATGGATACATTAATAAGAGTTATTGTGCCCACTGCAGTGATAAGATCAGTGGAAGCACCAAGGACCGGTCTTGTCTCCCATGGATCACTCAGGTATTCCAAGGGAAAATGCAGAAAGAAATAGTGTATTACTGCGTGAATTGGCACAGGAATTACAGATTATCCCATTAATTTCCAATTTCTGTGGAATGATTAGAATCCCCGGGAATGTTAACTCCAGTGGTGGAGATTTACCAAATGTGGTCCGGAAACTCAAAATGAGGCAATGCCCAGTCAAGTTAAGAAAATGTAGGGAAGTACAGATTAACAATTTTAACTCCATATTTTAACACTATGGTGATCTTTGATACTGTCAATGTGATATTGTTACAGGTTGATATTGCAACTGCAGTATTGTGATCCCATCCAAAAACATACAGAAGGAAGGTGGGTGCGATGGGAGAATGAATTGAGTCAGAAGAGGAGCAACAAAACAAGGAGACGAGATTCAGAAGGCCTTTCTGCCAGGGCGGACTGAGCATGAACACAATAGGACGAAGACCAGACAAGACAAACTGCACGAGGAACACTGGAGTAGCTCCAGAACTCCTTCAGGGCCGCTTTTCTCCAGGTATTCATTTTCTTCCTTCCTAGCATGTCTAAAAGTAAACATTTGTCTAAAACAGCATTGTACAGAACACAGTCTCTGCTGCAGGCCTTGTCTACAAGTCACCGTGGAAACGCTGGACCTCACAAATATATCTGCACAGTGTATGTTCACAGTGTGCAGGGAGGCTTCAGGGACAATTCATGTTGATTTCTCAAAATAAAAGGGGCAGCTGAAGAGACTTCACGCACTCTTTCATCTCGGTAACATTACACGAAGAATCGTCATTTGACCTTTAACCCGGAATCGCCCCAGGAAGCAAGGTCACATGATCAATGAATATAACAAAACAACTTACAAACACAAATGTCTATTTTATGTACTACCTAAATTTCAATTAGGAAGCATTTCATTTTATAGCATGAAAATGTATGCATTCGTCAGAAGAGGACGATAAGGTGCCACAAAGGGAAACTTCACTGGCAATTGAAATTATTTATATCTCAAACTGTCATGATATAAGGGTTTCACTAAGGTTCATCTCAAAGAGGCAAAATGTATGGATTAATCACAGAGATATGCACAGCAATTAGATTTAGCAAACAAGAGTGGCTATGTTTACCTGTATTAATTCATATTACCTATACATTGAATGTGAACTATATTGTTAGCTTAAAATTATTTCTCATCAATGTTAATACATTTTGATTTATAATCACTTCTAATGCCCTGTTGATCATGCCATTCCCAGATATGAATGTGATGCTAAACTACATGATTTTTCATGTTTTCACAATAATGAAACATTAAAACAAGTTGTTTAAAATGTGTCTTTGTTTTATTTTACTTTTTTTCATTTCGTCAGTAATATGGGCATTGCACTACTGAATATCTGTATTTTCCTTGACTGAAAAGTCCCAGAAGGAGCTGCAGAAATCCTTGCTCATCAGCACACTGTCATCCTTCTGTCCTAGGCACTGCTTTCCCCACCGCTGAGGCCAGGGGTTGCAAGAGCAGTACCTGGTATCACATGGGACAAGCCTGGGGTAGCTGCTACCTTGACGACCCCTAAATGTAGTCCATGCGAGTGATAACCAGCGAGGGCCAATCGAGAGAAACCTAGCCAGGCACACTGGCTTCTGTCTGCCTTTGCTCCCCACGTGGGAGGGAACAATGAAATGAGAGAAATGGGGAAATAGTGCTACGGGCCAGCTAAGGAAGGTACTTAATACATACAATTTCGTGATAAAAGGCATTCACAAAGTTGGTTTCTTTGATAGTTAGAGGAAATAGGTTTAAGCAAAATGCGTTTACCAAATTTGTATTCAATAGGGTGTTTCTCCTGATAGATCACAAACATCCACTGCTGCTCCAAAACCAATGTGACCACCATTATAACTCTGCTATGTCATTTCTGATATATAGTACCTTGAAGTGCCCCGCATCGGTGCCTTAGAAATCTAAAATATATTATCTGCCTGAAAACTAGGCTGAACAGCTGCCCTCTTGTCCTTCTAATCACTCAGAGCCATGCTATGAACGAACACTAGGTGTCACTGTTGCATTAATATCTGTCCGCTCCTCAGTCACTGTCATACCATCACTGGTCACCGTGTGTCACTGCTGCACCAGTGGTGACTCCTAGCCTCCTTGTTCTAGTTTGTAACTCAGAATTACGTTTAAAAAAAATCTAATTTTTCCGTCTACATCTGGAAGTGGACATCTTTGAGAGTCTGACCATCAGCTCTCTCCTCGAAATATTTTACTGTATTTTCAAATCTCTCATCTAGTCCTCCTCATTCTTACCTGATGCCCATTCGGCAGGTCCTGGGGTCTTACTGTTCTGTTCCCCTGGCTTCAATATTCCCTTGCGTACACTAATCAGATGAAGTGGATTGAAAGGGTGAGATCGGATTAGTCATTAAAATCATGTGGCCATTGTCGAAATCCAGAACACACATAAACATAATAGAGATCAGATTCTGCAAGAACTCTGTAACCACAGGGCTAGCTCTGCTGCCTCAGGCCCGAACCTTTGTCACCTAAGGTATGGCTCTTTTTTTCATCCGGTCTGGGCATGCAACTTCAGGACATCACCTGGAATATCTAAAGCCTAATCTTAAAGAACGATAGCCTGAGCTGAGACTGGGCCTGAAGGATCTGTGCAGCCCGAGAGCAGCTCTGATGTTTAAGGCCCAAGGCTGCAAGAGCTGTGTGATTTTAGGGATAGCTTCACTGCCTGATCTTTCTTCTGTATCTCTAAGCAGAAGAACATGCGAGGGACCTACCCGACCCCTACTTAATTACCTCAACATGGCGTCCACATGAATGATCCGGCTTAATGACTTCTGAATCAATTTCAGAACTATCTGTTGAGCACCTTCACTTCCTAGCTAACATCCCAGAATGCCACGCATTTTGAGGCGGCTTTCAGCCGCGTGTAAAAAAAAACCACTGACAATAATTGAGTAAAATAAATATTGCTCAGCTTTCATCGCAGCAGTTGAGAGTACTCCTAGTATTGACCACTCATGTGTTCTGAAGTCGTTGCATGTCCGGTCTGAAGTAAATTACCAATAATTTGGATTATTCAGAAATTCAAGTGGAACAACAGGCAGCCGTGACTCGCTGATTGGTTCCCATGGTAACGGCGCTGGTGGCCGCGCGCTCGCTGGAAAGTACTGAAGCTTTTTCAGTTTCTCTGCACGGGAGGGGCATTAACTGCTGCGTGGACTTGGCTCGGGTGTGCTCCGGCTCTCTGGAACAAGGGCACAACAAGAGGGCGGGAACATCTACCCCCTCGCCCTTGCAGTGTGACATTCCGCCACCCACTCCTGCAACAGAGAGCGTGTGTTTTTGTGTTCAAATGAAGGACCCTTGCCAACGGCCTCTCATGGATCCTGTGACTGTGCGTGTCAGTGCGCATGCGCGCAGCACTGGATGACCCCGGAAAAGAGTTTATGACAAAAGTAGAGGGTCATACCTCTGTTGCCTTTTAAATCCCCAGGCCAGTCTTTCTTCTACCTCCATTTTCTTTTCCTTTGTGGGGAAAGGGGTTTATCAAACCTGTTCATGTTGGTTTTGGAGAAACAAGACCTCTACTGCCAAACCAGGGTACCAGTTGTAGCAGATGAGTTTTTTTAATGAAGTTCTGATCCAGAGGTGCTACTTCAGGGGGAAGATGATATCACATCATGATCTCGGCTTCCTTCCTCCCCCACCTTCCCCTAGGAAACTTTGTTCTTGGCTTGAAATTGTAACAGTATTCTTGGGACAGCTCAGTTGTCCTATACAAGCCTGCACTTGCAAGCCAAGAATAGGCGCAGTAAGCCTCTTGGTAATTTGGCCACCCATGAAGCGCACCACTCTCAGTAGAGCAAACCCTCTTATACTCTTTCCGTGTGACTAACCAGCAGAACTTTCTTCTACACTATAACAATACACATCACGAGCATGAATGGCTATGGGGGGAGGAGGGGCCCTCCCATCACAAGGGATCAGAGAGTTCTGGTATCAGGAAGCAGATGCAGCAAGGAGGGACTTCAGGCCCATGTGGTTATGCAGGAGAGCTTGAATATTGGTGGTTTTCCTAAGGAATCTCAAAGGACCTCCTCACCTTGAGTGCTGGTTCTGCCCACTTCCAAATGCTAGCCGAAGATGTCACTAGGCAGATACCAGCAGCATCGCCATGGTCACCAGCGTGCGGGTGCGCGCAATTACAAACCAGGGACTTTTGCCCTTTTGTTAATCTAACACCAGGTTCCTAGGCAAAGGTCCCTCATTTCCTGGGGCTAAGTTCATTTTGGACAAAAGCTGGTGAAAGTGCCTCGCTAACCAGCATTCCAGTGCAACTGTGACGGCTCATCCCAAGAAAACTGTCAATCCCCTCCTTGGAGGGAGAGGGGTGGAAAGCAGAGGCTACTGGGCCACAGCTGTGGGCACTGGCATTATTTGCTTCTGTTGTCCCATGACCCAGCTCTAAAAACTGGGCCAAGTACAACTCTTTCAGCACTTGACTTTCAAAAGATAGGGCAAGCAGTCACAGCCCTCTCGGGGGGCACGGTGAGCATTCAACAGACACCCATCAGTGTAATCAAGTGATTGCTCACCCCAGAGCTTATCTTTGTCAAAAGAGAAGCACTTTAATAAACAGTAAAGTTCAATACTACACACTGCACAAAAGTATCTGGTTTCAGAGTCTCTGGTGCAGGAGTCTTGCCTCACAAGGCAGATACCTCTCCCACCTCTCTTAGTCTAAGGTACCTTGGTCTAGGTTTGATCGCAGGCACAGCACTCTCCCCCTTTGTTCTGGTGGGCACTAGCAAGCACTCAGTCTCTCAATATTAGTTTCACCAGCAATCCGATCCATGATACACCTCGCTCCGACCTCCGACCCTCAGTCCTGTCCTCCTGCGGTTGGGAAAAACATGCTGGCCATAGGTGCATTGTGTGGCTTTTTTCTTTTCGAGCAGACATAGGCTGCGTGGCAGTATCCAGAGGCAGCAGCAGGCTTGAAGTTGTCGTCAGACAGGCCCGTCTTCTGGTTACTCGTCGTTGCTGGCTCCAGGGCTCCTACTTTGTAGCAGTCTCCATTCTCAGGGATTAGGATGAATCATCTGTTCATCAGCTTGGTCCTCCCTGGTTGAAGCAGCGATGTGGTCAAGAGCCACAGCTGTGACACCAAAATAAATTAAGGCACATTTGGCGAGTGCGGCAATTTAGCAATAGCCTGTTTTTCAGTGGCACAGACCTTTGGGCACACTTTTGGGCAGGTGCATCGGCTGTGACAGCAAGGTTGGAGCAGCGATCCCCCCGGCACACTTCTACTGTGCTGTAAATCTTCCTCTACGGCAATAGTGACCAGCTGTGAGTGTGGAGCATGCCAGCAATGCATCCGTGAGTCTCTGTCAGGTGCACCCACAGCACTGAAGTCAACCTCTGTTGCCAATGCCAGTAGACTGCTCTTCCTAAAGGATTGGCCTGATCTTTCCATCTTCCAGGCAGGATGATTTTGGCATTCCAGCATAAGGAATAGCTGTTCTTTCAGGCCAGACTTCAGGTAATGTTCCCTCACCTCTGAGGAGCTGGGTGTCAGGCAGACACTCTTCCTGGTTGCGCAGTAGTCCCCTGGGTACTCTGTGGATCACCACCTCCTCCGTTGAAGAGAAATTGGAACCAGAACAATAAGCTGGTCAAACGCTAACACTCTTATACAGTTAGAAAAGACAGGGAGGGGTGTTTTCACTGTCTGTATTTCCAAAGCCAGTTTGGGTCTGTTCATCTTTCATGTGTCCTTCTCAGAGTGTTTTTCAGACTCAGCCTTTTATAAAGTGATGCTTCTCATAGCAGGGCAGTCTCCAGGCTTGAGCGCCCAAAACAGAGGAACAAAGTGGTGTGAGCAGTCTTCACAGCCGTACCTAACAATTACCAGGAAGAGAGAAAAACTGGTAACCTCTTTTTCAAATACCCTTCACACTCTGACAACCGGAACTTCAGTCCCACCCTTCAGCCCTAGCATCCATCAAAGTCGTATTCATGGAGTGTAAACAACAGTTGACTGCAGCATTATTACCTCACTGAATTTCTATGCGGAGCTTTTCTCTCTTTCCCTATTTCTCTGTCTAAGATCTTCTGCCTCCAGTCTCTAAAATGTCAGCACCCCTTGCCAAAGCACTCCCTCTCCCCTTTTTGGGGAAGGATCCAGTATGTAGGCCTTGGAGTCTCAGAGACCCCTCTGAGAGAGTCCACTGCGTAATGGGAGCCTCTCACAACAGAGATAGGGAAGTGATACCACTTCCCCTGGGATCACAACTTACTGTTCTTTGGGCGTTGCTTTGACTTGTCTACCGGTTTGTGTCCCCGTCACCCTTCCCTTCCTCTTTCCTTGCGGTGTCTCTCACACTCCCCTCCTCTTTCCTGCCTTCAGTATCTGTCTACTTCCCCTACTCCACCCCCCTCCCCTGAATCCCTCCCCTTGCCTGCTTTTTCCCTTACGTATTTGTGCTTATTGTTTATCTCAACCTTACAAGTAGCTATGTTGCCATGCTCTTATAACTTTATAACCTTTGTAATCGATGTAAACTTGTAACTGTGACCTGATACTCATGTAAAGCGCTCTGATACCTCCGGGTCTAGCCAGCACTATATAAAACCTTTTAAATAAATAAATAAATAAAATGCCCTTCCACTGTCTGGGAAAGTAACCTCAACTCCATCTTGTGCACGTGAGAAGTTGGGGGCTTCCAAAATGGAACCCATAGGCCTCCTTTATTCTGGTTCGCCCAAGACATACACAATGTGTGTAACACACAAACACACACATACATGTAAACATTCATGAGCTCGGGATATCGGCACAGGGATCCGGGTTCATCTGTAGCAACAGAACTTTACAAGCAAGTAGGCAGTAGGACACCTCTCCTGTGACAGAGATAAAAGGCCTGGCCACAATAGGATCACTACAACACTGGATATCATGGTACGCTGCCCCCACTCCCGATAGATACTTGAACCAATGAAAGGAACAGTGGTCCTCTGTCATTGTGGACAGTACTCTTGGTGCAACTCCCCAGAATCAAGACTGATCTAGGACCAGACTCTTATCATGGGACAGACCTAGGCCTTCGCACACATGCTACATTAGAATGAGGCTGTGGCCACAAACCCCAAAACCAGAAAACCAGATACTTGAAGTTGGGCACTCTGTGCCCGGGACTCGACTGTGCACACTTGCATCCCAATAGAAGCCTTTTAATATTGTTTTGATGCTTATGCTCTGCTTCCACACATTTAAGTATAGAATATTACAACTCTTTCGGGCATTACCCCGTTAATTCTTGAGTATGAAAAGAGTCTTTTGTCTGGTTCTGGTAGCTGGCGAGCTAGAGGGAGGCAATTGTGGCACTCATAGTAGGCAAGAGTGACAAGCACACCTGAGATGTATGTTACTTGACTGTGGATGACTTTGGAGCCGTAGGCGGGTTATCAAATGTTTCATGTCTGTAGTTTATGGCAATAGTTTGGGCTAGGAAAGAGTTCACATGAAAGCACATCAATACCTCTTCATTTTGTCTAAATGGTATCTATCTGAACAACCCCCTCATCCCCTCTTACCTATTGGTGCATCAGGGCCATCTCCAAGGTCTGCACCACATTTTGGTTCAACAAGGTCTTTGGGCTCTGCTCCTGACCCCTCCAGATCACCTCCACCTTTTGCTGCCTCTGCACGACTTCTCTTTGCTTCGGTGGGGGACCCTTTAGGCTCTTCTTCAGCGATGCAGTCACAAGGCCTCTTTGCTGCTTGTTGAAGGCCTCTCTCTTCCACATTTATGTCAATCTGGTCTTCTTTCTGGATGGTTTTGCCACTCCGGCATCCCTGGTTAGCGATATGGCCGCTGAACTGCTCTGAGTGCCTCGAGAGCCATGTTTGCTTCATCTTAGTGTGGTTCCGCGGAGGGTTGGCAAACGCCACCAACTTTCCAGATTTGCTGCTATGTCCCGACCTACTTCCTTCATCCACAGGAGTCCTTGTGCTCAGTGGGCCACAGGGCTCCCCATCCCTGCAGCTGTCTGGCACCGGGTGCCCAATGTGCAGCTTTTTGTCACCTCGCATTCCATGGTGCTCAGAAGGGCCATCCCTTTGGTTATGGTTTGGTATGAGTATCGCACCTGGCCCACTGTGGGCAAATATGGTGGCACGGTGGCCTTCAACAGTCTCACAGGCTACCGGGAGATGGTCCCCTGGTGCAGAACCAGATGTACTTTGGTTTGCCGATTGCGAACGCACATGTTCTTTGGGTTCTGCAGACACAGCGGCTGGTTCATGGGGAGAACTGACCTGCAGCTCTGAGGAAGCCAGAAGAGAGGTTTCCGCCACTGCCAGGCTGTTGTCCAGCAGACGCAGCGGCCTGTAGCTTTGGGTGTCGCTTCCAGCGGTCTTTGCTCGAGGTAGGGAAGTCCTGCTGTCTAAGTGGTGTGGCTCGCATCCCCAGCTGGGCCCACGGGGATACTCCATATAGGGAAGTGCCGCCATTTTGTTGTCTTGGGCCAGCCGGTCCTCTTCAGACCCGCAGGCGCGGACAGTACTACCCAGCCCTGAGGCAGACTTGACAGGTGAGAATCTGGGATCTTTAACCGGAAGATGTAGCACGCTTTCCCTCCTGTTGGAGCACTCCTGGGAGAGGAGTCAGAAAGACAAACAGGAAGTTAGTATGAGAGGGGAAGGGAGAAACGAAGGAGATGGAGGATGAAACTCAATAGTGAAGGAAGAAAGAAATGTAGGAAGAAAAAACTCAGTTATAAGCAGGGATCAACAAAAAGAAGAAACATAAAAAGAAGAGAAACAGGAGAAGAGTCAAACAACCAAAGGAAGAAAACAATGAAGCACGAGGTAAAAGAGAAATACCAGAATGACACAACGAATGTACGGGGAGAAAGAAGTATAAAAGAGGACAGGGAGAAAAAAGATAACATATTATAAAGTTATATGCACATTATCTTCTCACATACCAAAAAGAAAGTTCCACACCAAACACTTTACTTTTTCTCTATTTGGTCATTCTTAGGCCCTACGTGTGCAGATTCTGTCTACATGTTTTTCAGTTAATGTGTCTTACATTTTGACTTTTATTTTTCTTCACCACCTGGCATCTCCTCCCAGGTTCTTTCCTGAGAACCAGGCAGACTGTGTCTTCGGTGCAATGTGTGCCTTATGGATGAGCCCAGAAGGTTGTTGTGGTAGTACTACTGTCTTAATTATGGAAGCAACTAGTTCCTGTAAAATGTAGCAAATGGCCGAGTTTAATATATCTGCATCATTGATAACCACTTTTGCACTAGTACGGTGAAATTTAGTACTGCAATTTGTAAAATCTAAGTATGCACCCATCAGTCTATGCACATTATGAGCCTGATTCACCAATATTTTGCAGTATCTGAGGTCCTTGGGTACCAATGCTTTTTACCATAGATACAGAATGGATAAAACCTTTTCATACTTCAGGGCCTTGCTCTTGTAGTTCCCTTAGCTTAGTATTGAGGTCCATGGGTACGCAAAAAGTAAATCGTAATACTCCTGGTTTACTCCTGGAATGCAGGAGTATGCCAGAATTACTGCAAGAGTAAGGCAGACTAACTTATAGCAAATTCTTTCTGAATGAGGCCTCCCAGAACTAATCTGCATAGTTAGAAAAAACTAGAGCAAAAGTACCTGGCACTGGAGAAAAATTGTTCAGCACTCTGAGGGAGAGGCAATAATTGGACATAAAATTCTCTTGAAAGATGGAAGTGAGCCTTCTAATCTGAGACAATTGCTGAAAGCTGACCCACAAGAGTTGTACCAATGAGTGTGTGTTTGCCCCCCTCTGAGTGCTATGGGTTTTATCACGGCATGACCAATCTTTTAATGTCCTGGCCAACACAAAAATTTGGAAAATCACCTAAACCCTCTATTTTGTAACCTTATCAGTATATACTTTAAACAATAAATATGAGCAGAAAGCACTTTAAAATGTGCTCCTAGATCTGCTTTAATGATCTGTAATTTATAAATAAAATAAATAAAGGTTTTTATTAAAAATGAATACAGACGTTTTTATATAATTTTTTATGTAAGCATCACCCTGGGCCTTTGCAGAATCTTAAAACTTACACTAATAACCTGGGAAAGGTGGCAACCCTACTGAGTTCAGCCTGTGTGCTGTTCTATGACTGCCTGTGAGTAGAAGAGCACTATGACTGTGTATGTCAGCACCTGCTGGCAGCGGCGGCTAGTCCACAAGAGCGGAGGAGCGTCAACCGCCTGCTGCGAGCCCAGCAGGCAAACACACATAAATAAAATGACATTATAATACCATTTTATTTTGCCACCAGCTCGTGCTGCGTACAGCATGAGCGTGAGGAAGGGCTGAATCCTGCTATTGTAGGATTACTGCTGCCCCTTTCAGTGAGCATGTCTGTTTGGTTGGCTGGCTACCTACGGCCAACCCGATATGTGCACTGTAGACCCCGTATTCTCCCAGTTATGAAACAGCTGGGGGATTGCTGGCACAGGCCCCCAGCCTCAAACTGAGCGCTGGGTTAACCTGCTCCCACCAATCCTGGAGCTCCTCTCACGCTGATGTGAGCATCTCCATGATTGGTTAGGTTCACGTTCCACTGAACAGGAAGGAAGTCCTTTGCTCGTGGAATGCCAGGGAGAAGGAGTGCTACATATACGGTGGGTTTGTCACCATCACGCCTTACCATATTTTTTAAACGGTAGCTGCCACTGTCTGCTGCCCCATGTCTTTTAGTGGGTAGAACAAAGGTCTTCAAACTGTAGGATGCACCCAACAAGGGGGTTGTGATTACATAGCCAGTAGGAGTGAATGTAACAGCATGGAGCTGTGCCCATGGTCCAGTCTGCCGGTGGCTGAAAAAGATGGCCTGGAAGTACAATTTGCTTGTTAGACATATTTCCAGGCTGTTTATATTTACACATCTTAAGGGGAGGGGAGAGGACTCAATATAAGAGGAAGGAGGGGTATTGGCTTTCAATCAGAAGCAGAGGGTCTGCATCCCTGGAGCCTCAGAGCAATGTCCCAGGTGAGAAGTGAAGGGACACATGCATGGTATCCTTTGTAGGTCTGGCTCTAGCCTAGCTTGTTCAATGTTACTAAAATTAAATATATAATTTGTTTACTTATGGGGCTTTTAGACCTCTACATCCAATTGATCTGTTGTTGTGTCATTCCCATTTTTCGTCTGCCGAACACAGCATACAGCATGAGTCACCCCACTTCAGCCACTGCACTCACTTACTGTGAGGGACGGCATTCTGCTTTTTCACAAATAACATGTCTGCCATTTCTTTTTATATTGGCAACAGCCCAGTAGTTCTCCTAACAATTGATGTTTTGCAAAAACCATGGGAAAAAACAGAAACAAGTATTTAAAAAAAGACGAAAGTGTGGCTTTGCCAATGCTTGTTTTTTTAAGAGGTCAGAGACAGGGTTAACGTGTGTGGAACCGGAATATTGCGAAGTAAATGCAGTTTTACCATAATATTGATGCCTAAATATTGAAGACAAAAATATCAATAGTTAAGCTTAGGTTTACTGTACTTAACTCCACATATATGGACCTTGTACCTTCAAATTACATAGATGTGGAGTAAATATATTTACCATATGATATTCTACAGCCCAGTTAAAGAGGAAGAGAAGATAGCATACTGTGAGCTTGGGCGAGCTGGATATAATTAGTGGGCCAAGGAGTGGGAGTTCATTTTGTCCCCTTTTATTTTTAAGGAAGGGCAGCTGAGACGGTCAGGACAATAGCTATCATTAGTGCTTCAGGTTCCAGGGATAAAAGGTTACACTGCACCCCAGTTTTGTCTTTCTTACCAAGCAAAATGAAAGTATGGACCCTTTTTCCCTGCTAGTATCAAAGAAGGGGGGCAAAAGCGGAAAAGGAGACTGACTGGTTTGTCCCTCATAGACATGTCCTCAGGGGACGTGATATATGGCTCATTTTTCCCCTTTTTTACAAAGGCAGAGAAAACAGCCTGCACCTCAGAGTGCATTTATCATTAGTGTTGGATTTGAAATGTTATCTCTGTAATGCGTGTGATTACAATGCTTTATTTGCTATGTTTGAACCCCTATTCTCGTAAAGTTAGCATGCATGGCGCCATATTTATTGACGCCATGTTGTTGCATACCCAATATCGAGTGTCTGACTCTGTAATGCTCGTCTCTGCCAGAAGGCCGCCAAGCCCCTCCGGCTTGTTCTTCTCCAGGTTGGAGCTTCGCTGTACTAATGAATGTACTGTTCATTATTGCAGCCTTTTACCATTAGATGTACTCGTTCTCATAGCTTTACATGGTAAAGAGCTGCTGCATGGCCTTGAGATTGAGATAACATGTTCCTTGCACAGTGGCACAGGCCATCTTATGTGCCTTCCATTGTTCACCATGGCCTGAGCTGAAAAATTCCAGTTTGGGCGGGTCTGTAGCGGTGTTGGGATTGTATAACTGGTGTTAACTTGTGGAGGGAGACCAGATCCCTCGGCAGTCCTCTTAGGAGACTGGTCGGATTGGGCGCCGCTGCAGCGTATTTACAATAAACTAACTGGTTTGTATTCTCTACTGTCTGACCGATTCTTCATTTATTGGGAAGGCATATAGGTGGTCATGAGTGACCCCGGTGACCCGATTCGGGTCACTTCCTTCATTAGTGCAGCAAGTGTAGTACCACCAGACACAGGGTTCTGAGGGGTCTACTGCACACCAGTTTTGTCTGTTGTACTACCCGAAATTGGAGAGGACCCATTTTCCCACATTAATAGCATTAGGTCTCCGGTCACCCTTGCTGTGCCAATGTTACTTTGGGCCTTAAAAGAGATGACCAGGGAGAGAAGGGAAAAATAATTGGCCAATTTAGAGTACTTTATGAGGTACGGAACAGTAGCCCTGACATTTGGTGGCGGGGGGTTGGGGGGGCGGAGACTTCATAATCATTTGCTGGGAAAGGGTGGCCTCTAAAAAAAAGTTTGAAGACCTCTGATATAGATGTTTGGTGGTTGTTTGCGTGAACTTACCCCCAGGTTGCTCGAGTGAGCCTCCTTCATTGACTGACAGCGTCACTGTTGTGTACGCAGCAAGGTCCTGCGTGCAGCCTGCTCTCTGACACTGTGTGCAGTGACGCTAAGGCTGTCTTTTAGGGTTCACCTGTGAATGCAACGCTCCATGACTGTTCCTGGGGCTGCTCGGCCACTGCTTGTTTTTTATGCGGTGAGTCTGTGACTGCCTGCTTGCAACTGCTCTTTTGGGGCTGTATTACGCATTGTCATTGTTTGCGCCCCGCTCACCTTTTAGAAGGTACGCCTGGTGCAAACAATGACAATGCGCCCCATTATGGTGAATGCGCTGCCCCCAGGGCTGCTCTGGGGGCAGCGCATTTATGTGAAAATATGGAGCGGCGCTCCATGTTTTCAAAGTGCAGGCAGCAACCCACCTGCACTTTTAAAGGGGTTTAGAGATCCCCTTGTAGGTGGGTGCAGTCAGTGACTGCACCCGCCTGCAAGGGGATGTCTTGTTCTCCCCTCCAGAGGGCTGCTCTCAGTGGGTGCACTCACACTGCGCCACCTTGAAGATGGCGCACTGTGAGTGCACCCACTTAGAGCTTCTTTGCCTCTGCACCCACGTCTGTAATATGGAGTGGGCGCAGAGGCAAAGGAATTTCCTCATTTGCAAAGGGCACGCCCTTCTGTGATTCCAAAGTACCCCGGGAATGCAAAGCAGGCGCACACGCCTGTTTCGCCCTGGGGCACTTATTGTAATACGGCTCGAGGTATTTGATATAGGTTGGTTTTCTGGTTGACCTCGAGAGCTTTCTCCTTGCTTTTCTGACAGTTTGTGTGACTGCCCTGTTTCTGGCTATGAATGTGCTTCTTGACTGTCTATGTGGCGCCCTGTGGCTGGTTGCCAGCATGCTTCGTCTTACTTTGTTGGTGAACCTTTACTGCCTTCGCGACTGCTCTGTGACGTCATGTGTGACGGCTATTTGCGATAAGACCAATAGGGGCTTATAGCCGAGGAGTATATAACTGAGCTCTTGTTGCTGATTATGTGTGATGTATACTGAGGGATAACACATGTCACCTCCCCTGCCTCTTTACATTTATGACTGTTATCACATATAAAATGCCCTTCCCACTTATGCCTAGTACTTTCTTGAAGCCTACCTTCCTCCTGGCAGAGAGGCCGTTCTCTGGGGCAGGCTGGACACTGGCGCTGTGATGGGGTCTTAGGTGGTTCACAGGGTGGCTCCAAGCTGGTGGGTAGAGCCCTAGGTGCCAGTTAGCTGCCGCGAAGCGAGAGTCCTCCAAGATAGGTGGGCAGCTCCCAAGAGAGGAATGGGGTATTGTACCTGGGTTTCCAGAGTAGGGTGCCTCCTCTAGACCACTCACTGCATCCAGTGTGGGCCCAAACAGTGGGTGCCCTTCGAAAAGTTTGACCCCAGTGAGAAGGTGGCAGTGGGCGCTTAGCCGACGTAGAGCTTCATGAGTTCTGGTGTCCTCCAGTGGTGGGTGGACACCAGGAAGAGCGCCCACTGTTGGGGCTCTCGTGGGCTTCTCTGCCATGAGCATGCCCTTGGTCTCCAGGCCACCAACTGGGAAAGGGTATATGTATGGATGGGCATAGGCAGAGGCCTGACTGCCTGCCAGGGTCTCTGCCCAAGTGGGTGCCTGTCCTGCCAGTCTCCCCAGCCAGTCCCTCATCCCTTCTCCATTCCTCGGAGCAGAAGGCGTGTCTGCAGAATCGTGCCCGCGTTCCTTTTGGACGTACCTCCTCTTCCTGTACGTAGGCGAGGGAAAAGCTTCTAATCTCGGGGGGCTCTCCTCCTCCCTCCTTGGATAGGCGGATTGCTCCTGCGTGGAAGCAGATGTCCGGTTTCCACTTGTCTCGTGACAGGCATCTTCTGTGGCCCAGAAAGCCTGGAACTTCTGCCGTGAGGGCTCAGCCTGCCTCGAAGACATCTGTCCTGCAGGGACACTTTCTCGGTTAGTGTCATTTTCAGAGGTGCCTGTCTCTCTGGAATCACCATTTCCTGAATAGTCACTTTCCCTGGCCGCACAATCCCTTGGGTAGTCCCTTGAACTGGCATCACAGTTTCCTGGATGGTCCCTCTCACCTCCATTTCCTGATTGGCTACTCTCACCAACTTCCGCATTTCCTTGGTGAACCTCGTGCCTGGCATTGCCATTTCGAGGCTGCTGGGTATCCCCTCTCTCTTCACCAACTGCTCTGCCAGGTCCAGAAGGATCCCCCTGTAACCGTCTCCTCTTGGGTGACGTCAGCTGGTCCTCCAAGTCCATCTCTTCCGCCTCCTCATGAGCGATTGGTGGGTTACCTGAGGAAGACAAACAAAGCGTCAACATTCGCTGATGGGCTTGGGAGATAGTGCTGTAAACTATATATAATAGTCACGTGGTGGTCTATGAATAATAATGACCAAGCTAGTGTTGTGGGTGGGGTTTGTTCCTATCACATATCCCTGTTGCTTTATTCAAATTGCCAAGTAGGCCTGCTTGTCCACTGCCATATAAAATCAATACCAGACATGGTGCCATTCCCAAAAGACCACTCTTAAAATAAACTGCCTGGTGAAGTAAAAAGAGTGACATGGTCCCTAATGCATGCATGTGACACAGGTCCCTGCGACTCCTGGTTGGGTGCAATGGGCAACTCACCCCATGGCCACCTGTGCCACTGCAACAATAATAGCTAACCCTCTGGAACTGACCATCAGTTGCAGCTGGAAGGAAGACAACCCAAGTTTATTAATACCCCCTCTTTTTTATGACTTATAAGACAGTACTGGTTGCCTGCTGGGACCATTACTTCTAAAGAAGAATGAATTAGACACTAACCGATTCATTTTGATTTTTACTGTAAAAAGTCTCAAAATGTTGCTTACATCATATACCCCTTAGTGAATAAAGACTTTTTAAAGCCTCAAAATGAGCAAAGATAAATCGTCAAAAAATGCAACATTTGAAATGTAACCATTTTTGATTTTTCTTGCCATTTTTTAATGTAGGCGGTCAGCGATTTTTATTTTATTTTATTTTATTTTTTATAAATCAGATATGTTTTTGCTTGAACAAAAAATTACTCCAAATGTTTATATCACAAGCTGTAGTGAATACACACTCAAATACAGAGGCCACAGTTTACTTGCCACATTATCCACGAACTACTGCATAATTCACAGATTCAAAAAAAAATTCTATCTACACGGATCAAAAGTTACTGAAAAAGGAGCAACCTGTTTTAGCACACGGTGGCAGCTCCTTTTCAGGTTAGCTGGTCACCTTTTAGTTATGGATTGTAGTAGTTAGGTGTTAAACTGGAACTTTGCAGGTGAAACAAATCCATAAACAATATTAGTGTGTATTAAACCGACAAATTAGGTAAATAATACTGCCACAAAATGTTTTGCATTATGTGGCATTATTTGCTGTATAATTTAGTTAGCCTTCCGCATACTTTGGCCCTTCATGGCCGCAAATTCAGTGGCCAACTATAAGTGAGGATATTCTTTCTAAGATCTTAGAATGCTTATATGTTTTACTAAAGGGACGCCTGCCTGTAGGCATTATTACTGTTTACTGGTTTTGTTGTGATAAAAGATTTTTGGGTGTATCTGGGATTGTGTGTACAGATGACCATGGTAGGGAAAATCAGAAATGAGGACCAACTATGAGGGTGCTTCCCTACTCCAGAATAGGAGCATGCACAACCCCTGTAAAGACTTAGCAGAAGGCAAGCTCTTCCCACACCCCAGTTCCATGTTGGGCTGTGAACAGAAACGCATCAATAGTGTACGCAGCGGCGGTGCGTCCATTGGGGCGTTCGGGCGTTGCCCCGCCAACCAATGCGCACCGCCATCTGAAACTTCACCGGCCGCACCAGATGTAGCTTATAGGGGAGAACGGGGATGGGGCTGTACTTGATCGGGTTGTTGTGAGCGTGCGTGCTCACGCTTCTCAGCAGTGCTACTGGCGCTGGCGCGCATGTTTGCTTTGGGCTGGTCATTTTTCTGACCAGCCCGAACATGCGCAGTAGCCTCCCCCTTGGGAGACCGAGGGTTGCCTCATGCCGCAGCCTCCGGTCTCCGAATGGGGCAGGGAGTTACGCTGCTCCACAGCCAACCCTGGCGCTGATAAGCAACGGAGACCGCTTTTTTGCGGTTCCCAAGGGGATTGCAGAGGACACCGATTTAGAATGAAAGGTGGTCTTTTCTTTTGGACAAATAAAATGACACATTTGACACCATTCTGACAGCGTAGTTGACCCGAGTATAAATATCTAGGAAGACTGGTGAAAATTGTTATGATACAACAGCACCAGCATTGGGGTCACTCTCGAGCAAACCACCAAATACCGTGTAAGTAAGAATTCCAACAATCTTTGTCACAAACCAGACTGACCCGTCACCCGCCTATGTGCAGACTCCTGTTATCAAAATAACAAGATGTTGCGTGTGCACACTTTTAAAAGTGCACAAACCGTCACGCATATGCTTTATTTCACACTTTAACCTTTTCTTTGTGGCTAAGTAAAACCATCTAATGTTCTGCTGCTTTGTATTGTGTTTTGCAGCAGTGTTCTTTGGTATCACATTTCTTCGTTTCTGTACGACTCTTGCTTGGTGCTTTGTTATTGTGGCCCATGAGTGGTGGACCCTAGGTGTATGATTGTTGCAGGTTACACAAGTTTGGAGAGTCTTTCCCCCAGTGTTGTGCTTTTGCGCTGCTGATGCTGGTTCTCCCTCTCTTCATGCGACACTACCCCTTATCACGTAGGTTGGCACCAGGGGGATGCTTCCGGACTGAGCACTGCCTGTCAGCTCCTCGCCGAGGGGCCTGGAGATGTTGAACTGCAGTGCCTTTCTGTTTCTGTGTGCGGTACGGCAGGTTGCAGAGCAAGATTGTGGCGTCCCCTGGGCGACGGTGCACCTGTGGATGTGGTGCCCAGAAAATGTATTGGTCTGGTCTACCCTGCGTGGCCGAGCTTCTTGCGTTCTCTGCTTGGCAAGTGCAGTAGCAAGAAGTGGGGACCCCGTGGGCGGTGTGGCACCTGCAGAAGTGATGTCCATTTGCATTTGTGCAGTGGATGGGTGGATGCATGAATGAATGATGGATGCACGATGGGTGGATGGATGGGTGGATGCATGAATGATGGATGCAGGATGGATGCAGGATGGGTGGATGGGTGCAGGATGGATGGGTGGATGGATGGATGGATGGGTGGATGCATGAATGGATGCAGGATGGATGATGGGTGGATGGATGGGTGGATGGATGGGTGGATGCATGAATGAATGATGGATGCAGGATGGATGGGTGGATGGATGGGTGCATGAATGAATGATGGATGCAGGATGGATGGGTGGATGGATGGGTGGATGCATGAATGAATGATGGATGCAGGATGGATGGATGGATGGGTGGATGGATGGATGGGTGGATGCATGAATGGATTATGGATGCAGGATGGATGGATGGGTGGATGCATGAATGAATGATGGATGCAGGATGGATGCAGAATTGGTGGATGGATGGGTGGATGCATGAATGAATGATGGATGCAGGATGGGTGGATGGATGGGTGGATGCATGAATGATGGATGCAGGATGGATGCAGGATGGGTGGATGGGTGCAGGATGGATGGGTGGATGGATGGATGGATTGGTGGATGCATGACTGGATGCAGGATGGATGATGGGTGGATGGATGGGTGGATGCATGAATGGATGCATGAATGAATGATGGATGCAGGATGGATGGGTGGATGGATGGGTGCATGAATGAATGATGGATGCAGGATGGATGGGTGGATGGATGGGTGGATGCATGAATGAATGATGGATGCAGGATGGATGGGTGGATGGATGGATGGGTGGATGCATGAATGAATGATGGATGATGGATGCAGGATGGATGGATGGGTGGATGCATGAATGAATGATGGATGCAGGATGGATGCAGAATTGGTGGATGGATGGGTGGATGCATGAATGAATGATGGATGCAGGATGGATTCAGGATGGATGGGTGGGTGCATGAATGAATGATGGATGCAGGATGGATGCAGAATGGATGGGTGGATGGATGGATGGGTGGATGCATGAATGATGTATGGATGGATGCAAGGTGGTTCGGGCTCGCTCGCTGCGGTGCAATATGCAAAATAGTTTACGCCTCACCACTTTCAAATGTCACCAGCCGCCCCTGTATTGTAGGTAATATTTTTAAATATTTGGGTGGGGCAAGACCATGGAAATATCTTTATTAGGTGCCACAAACTAATTCCCAAGCACTATGGAAATACTCTGACTCAAATCACATAATATCTCATGGTACAAACTCCATGGTGAAGGGCTAAACAGCCAAACCAGGAGAAAGTGGCAGTGACTTCAGAATGTTCTCACTTTTTGGACGATAGAAAGTAATTAATTGAGAAATTTAGGTTAGGAAAAAACCCACAAAACTCTTTATATCAAATGCACAAGACGACAAATGTGAAACACACATAGAAGAAAATCAGGGCTCACAAGAGACCATGATTTTGACTAATGTGGGACCTTCCAGTCATGGCCAAAGGACGTGCAGCAACAGCTCACACAAAATGCTGAACAAATCAAAAGGTGATGGGATGAGTTGCTTGAATTCATTTCACCCTCTGCCAATCACTCTGGGCGGCATTCCTGTCCATCATTTTCTTGCTTTCTGTGCCACTACAAACAAGGAAGAACCGTATACATATGTGTTTTGGCCTAGCACCAAAAGTGACTAACAAGATAGGCTGCACCTCACTGATGAGGCTCAAAACAGGCGGAAATGTGCCTGTGATTGCTTGGGCTTACGTGCAGGGAGGCACAGACTAGCAGTTCAGACTGGAATGTCCTTTTCAAAATGGCTCCAAGGTTGGTTGCCTCACCATTTCGTGAATTAATTCTTAGCGCCTAAGTTATAGTTTTTTTGCCGTAGGGCAGCGCAGCAGGCCTTGCTGCTGCGCTGCCCTACGGCAAAAGAAAAGGGCAGGAATGCGCCTTATCTATAAGATACGGCACCTTCCTGTCTTTTCCCCTGCGCTGGTGCTCAATAGGCTGCTGTGCCTCAACGCAGGCACCTTTGCACCATGGTGCAAGGATGCCTGCATTACGGGGATGATTATTTGTGTGCAGGAAGGGACACAATCCTGCACAAAAACAGTCACAAGGCTTTTTCCTCTTTCTATGTGTGCTGCATATCTTTATTTCTCCTCGTTGTGCCTCCCTTACGCCTCCCCTGGGGAGGCGTACGTTTTTGGCACTCAGGCTTATGAGTTTTTGTAAATCTGGGGCAGTGTCAAAAAGAACAACCCCAGCAACACCCATGGAACGCCCCTTTCATGCAGTTTTCAGCGTGAATGGGGCACATACTTATAAGACCATGAAAAGCCACGTAACGTGGCTTTACGTGGCTTTATAAATATGCCAGTGGTACATCGCGCCACCGTAACATCAAAAAAGTGACATTCCGGCGGTGCAATAGTGCTCGTAGGGCATCATAAATGAGGCCCTTCATGTATAGTTTTGGTATATCGCAACCTTTAGGAAATGAAGACTTTTTACATACTTGTGTAAGGGCTAGACGGTCGACCTCGAAGCTGGGGAATCGGGTTCGATTCTCAGCAACCAAGCTCAACATCCTGTGATTCTGGGCAAATCACGTAATCTCCCCGTGCCTATAATCTCCCCGTGCCTACCAAAAATAAATGTGTCCATCTGTAATGAAACTGATGCTGATGTAAAGCTCTCTGATACCTGATATCCTTGGGTCTAGTTCGCGCTATATATAACTCCCCAAAAAAATAATATGAATAATTATTAATGAAGCAGAAGGGTGGTATTACTTGGATAAGAATCTTTGAGACATATGAATATGTTTAAACAGCATTGAAGCGTTGGAGATGGATAGCTAGCCTTAACGGATGAATTTGTCATCTTTCACGTTTTTGTGCCGAACAAAACCTAAATGTTCTTTCAAATTGTGTTTTTCATGGCATTTTTCAAATATATTTTATTAACATAAGACAGTATTCATTGCTCACAGAGAAACACATTCTTCATCAACAAACCCTTTTTAGTATGAGTTTGTTTGTTTATGCTTTTGTGCGTGTTTCTACTTACATGCATTATAATAATGTATGTTTTAATAATTTAGCTTCATTACCCCTGAACCAACATACACAGCAAATAATTTGTAAAGAGTAGACAATCAGTAATGTCTCCTCTCTTTACTGCAATTGCCTCAATATTCAAATGATATCTTGAAATGCCTAACAGAGACATTGCATCTCATCATCAGCTTAGTGATGGAAGACGTGCTCTTATCATTACATGTTAGTTTTTGCATAATAAGTTTACGTTTCTACTAGTTTTGATTTACTTTTTTTTTATGTGGCTCGAATTCTGATGAAATTATTTAATTGTAATGATTTTCACTAATGAGTGATAAATAAAATGCGTACCAGTTAAAAAATGTAAAGAAAAGTAAAATTGTGTACTGGTGTCTCTTGCGTGGAGAAGCAAGTTACAAAGTTTGGGCTAAATTTTACTTCGCCTTTAGGCCGCAGTGCGTAAACGGCGTACACTGGGAGTCCATTTAACTCATAAGGATTGTCACGCTAAGGTTGAGAAAAAGTAACATTAGAGGACAAATGGATGCATTGGAAGAAATATGGCATAGACATAGGAGCAATTAATGTGGCTAAAAGACTGCGGGAGAGACAGGACAGGTGTATTAATGAGAACAGAGGTAATGCTCAAAGTCGGTCAAAGCGTCCATTTCACTAGAAATAATGGAACAAGGCACCATGGCACATCCGGTGGTTATGAAATATGTTATTTTACAAAAAGGTAATAGAAAATGTATTTTCTTAATAGGTCTGGGCGATAGGATAAAAATATTGGCAACTAATGCTTAAAGTGAAATAAACGTTGCTTAAATGTGTCCGGACAACCATACACCAATCCCATAATTGGCAAAAAAGGCGTAGTTGCTCTTAAAGAGAGGCATTGAGATTGTTTGAAATTAAGTATAGTAAGTATAAGGATATTTGTATCACAAATTACACTGACGCAGAGCCTTATCTAAAGCCCATAATACAGGATACCCTGTTACAAACTTGCAGATGTTTTGTACACTGTATTACAAGAGCTTTGTATCCTACGGCATCTGTAAAGACAGCAGACAGGATATCCGCAACTTTTGTGATAGAGTACCCTATCTGTCAAACGCTAAATTAGAACCATAACCTCTAAGTGCTGTCACAACACATCAGAATACCTTAGAAGCAAGCAGTGGCATAGCTAGGCACTTTGCTGCCTTTGCCGCCCTGCGGGGGGTAGGGGCTGGAGATGTTTCCTGTGCTTGCCGCCCCTGTGGCAGACTCATGTAAGAGCAGGGCTCGCGCCACCCGGGGTGGACGGTATATGCAACCAATCCTAACAGCAGAAGGGAGCAGCGAATCACAAAGTAAATTTGCTTGTGTAGGGCCAGTATTTCTGAGCTGGGAACAAAAGAGGGGTCTCATTTGGATTAAGGAGCAATGGGAACATGCTCCAGGGATGACCCTGAAGAGAAGTGTACAAAATCGCAATATTTCTGAAAATGTTATTACTGATGTCTTGCGTTCAAAAGTCTCATGCGATGAAAACAGGGAAGTGGTTCGATGAGTTGCACTGTTGCCGCAAGTCATTTTCTGCTCGAACTAGCCTTCTCTGTACTAAAAGACTGTGAAATTTTCCACCCATTAAATATCATCAAATTTCGTGAAATCGCAAAATGTGAAGCATTTGGTTTACATGAGATAAAAATTGCACGGGCCTACAACACCGAGGTTGTCAGTTTTACCATGGAACAAACACCCTACAAGCAAACTATTGGTCATTTATGCTACTGGACTGCAGGCACTATTTTATGCTGGCGGTGATACCCACCAAGGAAGGGAATAGATACTGTATTTACAAACTCAAAATCAGAAATTGCTAATTGATGTATATCCATATATAAACTGTTATCTTCTTTGAATTGTTTTTTTAACAAAATTGATTGTAATTTTTATGATATAAATGTATGATTGTCAAATAGTGATGAAATGAAAATATATCAATGCACTTTTTGTACAGAGGAGAAAAAAAGAGAAAAAATTAGAGGAAGAAAATCAATAAAAATATAAATAAACAAATAAAAAATTCAAATTACGCTGTTTTAGTGTAAGTTAATCTATCAGACAGCAACGTCTAGCTTACTTTAGAGTTCCAGTACACAAAACCCGGTGTACATGGTCTAGTTTTCAAATGGTGATACCCACCAAGTCACTGTAAAGATCCCCTACAACACTGCTCTTGCAACATCCCTGAGTGCTGTTGAAAGCTCATGTGTGCCTCCTGCGAACTGGAATGCTAAGACTTGTTCGGTCATTTCTCAAGTGCCTCTGAGATTTAATAACGCTTTTCCAAATCAGCCTAGCTCAATGTTCTTTTAAGATGGAAGACTGAGCATCATTGCAATATTGCAATATTAAATCTCATCACTGTAGGAAAGTACCCTTTTTGTATGGTCACCCCCTGCCCTGTCACTTTTTGCTCCAATGCTGATGATTATGACTCAGAAAGTGCACTGGAGCCTGCTGCCCAGACCCCAGTGCCAGTGCTCTCTCCCTAAAACTGATATGTGAATTGGTAACCCCAGTTGGCAAGGACTTTAACCCCCTTGTAAGTCCCTGGTGTATGGTACTAATGCTATCCTTACAAGGACCCGAAAACTCCCCTCGTCCCCTTCAGATCAGAGCTAAACATTGCAGCCCAGCTCATAACAGACTTTAAACGGTATGAACACATTACACCTGCCCTCAAGTCCCTAAAATGGCTTCCCATTGAAGGAAGATGCATCTATAGGACTACCTGCATCACCCACAGAGCACTTCACTCACATTCCCCTGACTATTTAGACAACAAATTCACAAAAGTAGGAAGAACCAGACCTATGAGAAGCTCCACCGCTCTTCTTCTCGTGCCTTCCAAATTAAAAAGGAAAACTACCCAGGCTTGCTCTTTTTCAGGTAATGCTTCCAGCATTTGGAACTCCCTCCCGAGGGGACTACGATGCAACCCCTCCTTCCCGGGCTTCAAAAGGGCCTTGAAACGCCATCTCCTCAATAAATACTGTAACTCGTGAACAAACTAATTCTTGGTTCAAATAGGCTCTCTTGCTCATTTCAAACTCCGTTGATCAGTTGACTGTTTCTTTCTTTGTGTTTGCCTCTATTGTTCCTGATGTCCTTCTCTCCACGGACTCTAATTTGTTTTGAATGGACCTCAGTTCAGTAATTTACACCCTCATGGCAAAACATTTTTTTTTCTGTGTATATATTCTTGTGTGCTACGCATGCTCTGCATAACTATACTTCCCTTGTATATATTTTATGTATACTTGAACCTATGATTATTCGACTTCTTATGCTCAGTGACTGAATTTGCCTTGCTCTCAATTCTGTAAAGCACTCCGATACCTCAGGGTCCAGCTAGCGCTATATAAAACCCTAAAATAATAATAATACACAGGATATGCGTATTGCAGGGGTCACCAGGGCCTGAAGCACTGTTTGGGACCCAAGTAAACTACTGAAACTAAACTACTGAAAGCAGGCCTGCCATTGCAGATTGTAGAAGCAGTGCAAACTGCTCAAACTCGACTTTGCCCTTACCATGTGTGGCAAAGTCAATGCACCATTTTAAATATATTTCAGTCACCCCTAAAGAAGGCCTCTTGAGCCCAGGAGGTGGTGGGCAGGATATTAAAGGTGTGTACATATAAGTGCATGCTAATATGTCCCTATAGTGTTTACATTAAAGGCTACTAAAAGTGATAGATGGTCCATGGGATAACATATCTGCCAACCGGGCAAACTCTAGGTTGGCAGCTCCATTATGGCACCCCTAAAATATGTCATCACCCCTGACATGAATCTTGTGTCGAGGACGATGTGGCATGCACTCAGCTGGCTACCTGAGAGGTTGCTCACTTGGTTGCCCCAGCCTCTTCTGTGCTCTGGCTGCCAGCCCACAGCTGCTGCCGCCAACACAGCAATATGACCCCCTGCCAGGAGGTATGAACCCTCCCAAGAGTCAGAAACATTGGTCTGGATGGGAAGGAGGTCACACTTCCCTCCCTGACAGGATGGCCAGAGAAGTGGCACAACAAGGCGGTGAGCTTCAAAGGCTGCACCACATGTTATTGGACATGGCCTCCTTAGGGGAAACTGCCCCAAAACTTTGCACTTTTTCCTCCTACTCCTTGTCAACTCTCTCTGAATAACCGTAGGAAACTGGGAATCTTCCCCCTATATGGCAGAGGGAAGGTGCCTGCACCTGCCTCATCTGTATTATGCTGGGTGGGGTGTATACATGGGTTTTAGGTGCAGTACCTCCGTGTTCCCTGTAAACATGTACACCACATACCTGGAATGGTGGTGGGAGGTAGCACTGAGTGTGCCACTTGCCGGATAGCCATCAACCCTATCTCAGGTCTGCCATGACAGGTTTGCAGGATGCCATTGCACCCTCCTAGGTTGGCATCACTTATGCCTCAGCCAACCCTGCGTAGGTCATCCCATACCATGAGGGCACCACCCCAGGGAAGCCCTGACAAGAGCCAGGCTGAAGGCGGGGTGAGCGCATATGGATGTTCCCTGCCCAGGTAGTGAGGAGCCCCCTGAATGGGACTTCCCTGCCTTAGAGTTCGACTTTACCCATGGATGCTGCAGGGGTGTTGCTAATTTTCTGGAGTGGCCTCAGGTCCCTGTGTACATCCTCACTGTCAAGGCAGTGTGGAAGTGTGTGGGCCTTCCTACGCAGCTTAGGAAGAGGCGCTGACACACTGTTCCAGAATATGGGCTGATTTAATGCAGACCGGGGTGTGTGCACAGGCCCTGATGCTGTTTCGGATACATGTCAAGTCTGCAGTGGCAGGCTGGAGAATGTGCCATGGCACCTATGGCATTTTGGATAGGTGCTCGGCCTGCCATCGTTGGCTGGTGAGCATTTACCTGCCTCTCGGTGTTCTAACCTCCAAGTCAGGCCTGTCAAGGCAGGCCTGTGTCTGCGCGCTTGCATCCATGGTGCTAATGGTAAGGTGCCTGGTCTGCTATTGCTGGCTGAGAGTGCGCAATCCGCACCCAAAAGGGGGTTCACCCATGTCTGGCTGGTCTGAGCAGGGTGGTGTGTGCGCCCCTGCACCAAAGGTGCTAGGGCCTGGGCAAGTCTTGTGACCAGCCTGTCCTTGCCACGTGAAAGTGTGTGCACCCTTTCTACCCATGTTGCAAATAGTTGCTGATTCCATGTTCTGAAACACAGGCCAATCTGTCATTGCACACATGTGGGTGCGCACTGATACCTATTGTGAGGAAACTCATGTGCAGCTGTGAGCACGCACCTGCAGCTCTGGTGCCCATAACTGCGTGTGCGACCTGCCAACGCATGCTTGTGCGTGTGCACAGACACACATGGTAGTCAAACCCGTGTCCAGTCAAATGAGCAGGCTCAGGCGGGTGCACTTAAACCACTGATGCTGGGAACTATGAGTCCCTCCTGCCCTAGCAGGTCTGGGTGCGCAATAGTGCACGTGCGCCCAGGTAGTAGGGAATACCTTTGCATGTTTTCACTACTGTATGAGGCCTGCTCTTCCCATAGATTAACAGGGGGAAGGGGTTGGCATTACTTTAGACTGCAATAGTGGATTGCAGTGCAGCAGCCTTATGATGTTTCATATCAAAAGATTCGCAGTGCCAAACCCTTTCCATTGGTAAAGTAGGTTTGGCATAACTTGCTTAGAAATACCAGTTAGAGAATATGAACATTTCTATGCTTCAAGAGTCTTGGGGACCATGGTGTCTGCCTCCAGTGGACACCAGTGGCCAGGGGGAGCACATGTGTGCATCCCCCAATTGACAGCCATAAACTATGGGTATCCCACGGGAACAACAAAACTCTGCCATTTGAGTGCCGAATGGGATAGAATGAAGATAGAGATTGTGACACTTAACCTCCAGGGGCTGGATCATGGCCCCACTAAAGATTAAGATCTGTTTTCATCTTCCCAATGGCAGACAGGACTAAAATTTAGGGGCGACATCTGTAGTACTAAGGGAAAACTCCTAAATCACCCCAAACTTCAAAGACACACAACAGTATAACAACGAGTGCCATCCTTCAACAAAGGGTGTGAGATACGCTTGTGGGGACATGGGACCGGAGGACCCGGACTGTGTGGTGCACATTGTTAAAGGCTACCTCGTCTGTACAGCTAAGGAAGACTTCTGCCATTTTTAAAGTGGTAGAATAGAGGGTTCTGGGCAGAAAAGGTGACCTACACTCCCAGATGTGGTCACCTCAGGGGATGATTAGCCGCAATGGCTAGTAGCGCATATCCCACTTGCACCCACCACCTAACACACCTTAATCTTGGATTTAAGAGCTACCCTTGACACCAGAACCTCAGTTCTGTTCTGAATTGCAGCAAAGGACACAAGAGGAGAGCCAAGTCTACAACAACAGGAGCTTCACAAGCCAAAGGCATGATACTCTGCAGCTGTGGACTAGAGGCACTAGTCCCCTGCACACCTCAGGTAAAAACTACATACCGGAACAAAAGAATTGTTGGACATCAGGCTCTCAGAGACTTTGCCCAATAGTAGATATCCAGCACATTGTGAGAAATGTAGTACTGACCTACCCAAAGTTTCTGGCCGCTACTGTGTTCTCCCTGACCCTTGGATTTCTAAATAACTTTCTGCTGGGCTTACCACTGCCAAGACTTGTTGGTTGCCAGTTCGGCAACCACCCATTTACTCGACGCTTAACACATGTTCCTCTATAAAAGCCCAACTGCTTTTTGCCACTCTACCAGGACTGAGCTAAGGATTTAGTATTGTGAATCCGAGAACCACCTTTGGGATAGTGTGAGAGTATTGCATGGCGAAGTCTAACAAGCAGCACCACATAATACTCCACCTTCCTACATTGATGTTACAATGGTGCAATCCTGAACTTGTGTTTTGGAGTACCACCTGGTCATAAGTGATTTTCCACGAGAAATTCAAAGTTCACTTTAGACTCAAAAATTATAATTGCAGAACTTTTTCAAATTTTTTTATTGGAATTTTAGGGCCCTGTGCAAACCCCTATTCCAATAGTACATTAAAAAGACATAGGAATGTTAGGGAAAAGTTTCAACTTTTTTTATGTTTGAAAAGGCCCGAACTTCAAATAAAAAGATAGGCACAGTGGAGGCTGGTAAGAATCTCGACTTGTCAGTCCTCACGGCTCTGGAGATCAGTGATCTGCGGGTTTTGTGCGAAGCATGCGGCATTAGCTATAGAGTGACAGCTAAAAAGGAGGAAATTGAAAAGGCCTACAGTTCCTATGTTATGGAAAAACAGGAGAGGGAGGGCCATTCCTTAGCAGAAGACCCTGAAAAGGGTAAGAATTATGCCCTAGCCCAACTTGATGATCGGGAAGAAGGTGAAGACCAAAGCTTTCTACCCTTTCCCAGACCCCTTCGCCAGTTGTAAGTGGCAGAAGTTGAGGAAGGGCTTGATCTCCTCTCACTAGCGGAGAAAAAAATTAAACTAACCCTTGAAGAAAGAAGGGTCAAGATGGGCTTGAAGCTCAAAGGTAATGGTGGCAGCAACTTTATTAGGGAGAAGGAGTAATCTTTTGACCCTAAGATCCCCAAAGAGATTGTCTCCAAGTTTAGTCATGACGATGACAGTGACAAATGGTTTGTAGCCTTTGAGAGGGTCTGCAAAATGAGTAGGATAGGCCACCAGCACTGGGGCTCTCTACTGTGGGAGCTGTTCTCATTGTAGGGCCAAGATAGACTTCTGACCCTTAATGAGAATGTGGCTGCATACTACAAGCATGTGAAGGAGGCCTTGATAGAAGGATTTAGACTCACCAAAGAAGAATACAAATTGAAAGTTAGGGACACCCATAGAGGTCAAAACCAGATGTGGGTGGAATTTGTGGACTCTTTATTCAAAGCACTAAAATGCTGGATAAAAGGCAATGAGGTGGACCCTTATAATGAGCTTTATAATTTAATTATGAAGGAGCACATTTTTACTAATTGTACCACAGAGAAATTGCATCAGCATTTGGTGGAAGCTTTTCAGCACTGTGTCAGTGGTAAAAACCAACTTTCCCACAGCTCCCGTTTCAGCACTGAGAACCGCCAGAACCCCTTTGTACCCGGGCTTCTCGAGCCAGGCAAAGTCAAACAGACTGTTGTGTCCTGAGACGCGCATCACCTTGGGTTCCACGCAACTCGACCTGCAAGTGACTGGTTGTCCCTAATGCTCTTTTCCCATTGACTGCAATGATAAAGTTTTGCAGTACTGTTTTGCACTGATTTAATATTGCATCTAAAATCTATAACCTTGGTTATACTTATCTGATTTGCTTTGTTTTGGTATTGAGGGGCCCGATTAACAGAACTAACTTAAGACAAAATCCTAAACTTACTACCATTTTGGTATTCACAAAAGGCACTTACTCATTTTGGTACTCACAGAAGGCACTTACTCATCAATTAATAAGTGCCTTCTGTGAATACCAAAATGAGTAAGTTACTCAAAACGAGTAAGTTACTTATTTTGGTATTCACAGACGGCACTTATTCATCAATGAGTAAGTGCCTTCTGTGAATACCAAAATGAGTAAGTGCCTTCTGTGAATACCAAAATGAGTAAGTGTCTTCTGTGAATACCAAAATTGTAGTAAGTTTAGTATGTTATCTTAAGTTAGTTCTGTGAAAGGGGCCCTAAAATGTTATAAAAATCTGCTTTATTTTTTATAAATTGGTGTTGAAGTTCCTTTGAGTCGTGTCAATTACTTAGCATTCATGTTGGTACCCTGAAGTGCTTAGTGTTCCTCTAGTAGTAGTAAAGCATGACTGCCCTTTGCCACTCTACCAGGACTGGGCTACGGATTTTTTATTGCGAATCCAAGGACCATCTTTGAGGTATGGTGAGACTATTGCATAGTGAAGCCTAACCAGCATCACCACATAATACTTCACCTTCCTACAGTCAGCACCAGGATACCTCTGGTTTAGGTTTAGGCCTTCAACAATTGGATTTAGACTTTGATAAGCATAAAGGAGGTAATGAATATCCGTTACTTTCAATAGTTCCCAGTATATCCCTAACTTCCTCCTATTCCCAAAGCCCCAGAGTGGTATTAGCGTTCTTACGCATACTGTTTTCGGCCTCACATACTGTATTCATTGTGAAAATAAAAGCAAAGCAGATTATAAATCTTTTAGCATACCTCCCTCTCCATCCTTAACAGCTTTGGTTTGCTTGCAGTGTATTGTTTTAAGATAATAAAGAGGATTTCTTTGCCTGCTTCTCAATTTTTGCCTACATTTTTCGAAAGCCTCCACCAACAACCATTACAATGCTTTGTTCTGCTGGTCATAGCATGTCATAATAATTGCAATAACAGACTAGAAAGTGTGGCGTTATTTGTCTCAATTGGCCTCTGCACATCCACTGAATAAGGGGTTTTTCCGCCCTAATCCAACCCTACAACTCACTTATGTTTGCCCTTGACAGGAGCAGCAGTGTCCGCTCCATTAGGGTAAAGGAGCCCCGCCCCTCCTGCCACCACCCACAAATAAAACAGATTTTAAACCTGTTTTCTTATAGTTTTATTTTAATCCCCTAGTCCCACCTCCAGGACTCTGACGAGTCTTGGGGGCGGGTCCAGGGGATGACACTGCTGGTGGGAGAGTGGTGGGCACTCCTTCTACTGCACATAAGGGTGCGGCCGGCCGTCTCATGCGCAGTGAATCTATCTCCAGCCTGAGCTGCGTTTCTGGGGCTGAAGAGAGCAGGCACAGGCTCCCAGTCTGCCTGGGAGCGCAAGTGGCCAGCACTAAGGCCGATCCAGACACTGCTTTTATGCAGCGTCATGATTGGCCGCATTGCAGTCTGGGAGCCTGTGCCAAGAAGAAGCCTGAAGGAGCGTGATGCAGCAGGCAGCGGAGTTCAGGTACGTTTTTTATTTATTTATTTATATTATGTTTTTTGTCCCCCAAACTCTCCCCTTCTTCCTCCTCCCTCTTCTGGCCCTGTCCGGCCCACCCTGCCATTTTGGCAGTGGATGGATCGCTACGGGACAGGAATAAATTTGCGAACTTTCCCAGGATGGTAAAAGGTGGCAAATGCATTAAAAATTGCGAGTTTGTGAAGCCACCCAGAAAGGATTTTTAAAATCTGGGGAAAAGCTTTGTTGACACAGAATTCATATGAGTATACTCAACACTAGCAATGGCGGAAGCCTGGGCCTGCACCTCCACACAGTTCCTTTCAATTTCAAAGTGTGGTGCACTACAACCAAAATGTCAGCTGTTGCTTGACACATCTGTTAAACAAAAAATTATTAGGAAGAAGTCACTGAAAGGTGCACTCAAAAAAAGTCGTAGGTCTTTATAATAAATTCGTTTTCTCCTTTATTCCCAAATTCTTTGTTTCTTTTCCATAATATGAGCCAAGGATTACAGCCAACGCGTTTCGTTCAGACCATACTAAACTTCATCAGGGCTTTCTATCATGTATGCTCCTTTGTGCAAGTTTATGCTTCCGACCAGCAAATAGGTTGTGGATAGAGAGGTTGCTGACCAGATTATAACTGCACATTGAGTTTCATGTCTAAATCATATCCAAGGCCTTTCCACCTTTACTAACTTATTTTAGTTTCTATATTTTAGTGTATGGGTGTGGCTTGTAAGATGCATAGTCCTCTTAATTAGAATGTATCTTTCTTTGGGGTTGTATGGCATTTTTGTTAGAGTTAAATGTGATCGATATTTATATTAATACTCTTTTATTGTAATATTTTTAATTAACCGATCAATAAAGATATTCAGCGTTTAAGTAGTTTCTTCATGTGGAAAAGTATTTGCCCTGGAGGTATTTTTTTTTTAATGTACTACTGTATGAAGGCGACGGCCTTCCCACACAAAGTTGAACGACCTGCACATACAATTATGTCTACAATATGATTTTTTTTTTCCAGGAGTACACGTGGAAACCTGCGACTAATGCAGGTTTCATCAACTTGGGAAACACTTCAATTTTTTTTTTTTTTTAAATGAGTAACCCCACATCCATGCGTGGCTGTAAATTCCAGGGAGTAGATTAAACTATAAATTCTATTGCCCGCCTTCTTTATAGGCGTTTCCCTAGTTAATTAGTTTGGTATTTGTTGTTATTCATCTTTTTGCATCTTTTTATTGTGCTTTGTGATGCATCATTTATGATAATACTAATGAGCTTTTTGCAAATCACTTGTTACCAAACATTCTGCCCTTTGCAAGAGCAGTTAATATTTTTTGACCCAATTTAATGGTCTTTTATTAGCCAGTCTTGGAAAGATAGTGAGCATTTTCCTGGTGGTGCCATCTTGATGGCTAAATTCGAAGCAAGAAAAAGACCTGAAGAATTTGTGTTGTATTATGCCATTGGTTCTCAGGACTCTGGTGGTCTGTGACGCCACTGTTTAGAAAATTAAATAACATTAACAGGATAATAAAGTATTATACAAAAAGAAACAAAATGCAAAACAGAAACTTGAAAAACTGTTCTGTAAATGTGAAGGAATTTGAAATGGTAAGATAAAAATTAAGTTGGTGTCCTTAGCTTGGTTCATGGGAGAAGCTGTACAGAAAACAAAAAGTAATATGGACGGTGGGTGGCCTCAATTGAAATGGCAAGGAAAAGAGAGCTAGTATCAGGAGTAAAAAAAGATAGTATTATTATAGAGTTCAGCATCCTGCTTCCTCTTTTAGAATTAAAATCTAAATGCACAAAAGCTGCAACCTTCCCAATAAAATTTAAATATTGTTTTGGGTGTATTTGTTTGTGAATAAAGTTAAATATGTCGTCATTTATGCATTTGTTTGATGTACACTTGTTTCTGGATTTTTGTTTATTGTTTTGAGGTTCAAATTGTTGAAACTGCTTAGGCCTGGGTCTTCGGTTTCTACTAATGATTCAGTTGGGGTCTCTGGAATCCAGTGGTGGCTACCACCGAGGGGCACTGGTGAGGCTGGGGATAGAAAACTAAATCAAAATGTTACCTACCTTGCTGCGCGTTATCCTCCTCTATTCCTGCTTGATGCAAGAAGCACATCTAGGCTCCCCTAAGCCGATCATTGGTCTGAGCGACGTGGTTCGGCTCTCAGACAGGCAGTGGGAGCCTGTGCATGTTCCTCACCAGGCTGTGTATTACAGCCTGGCAGGGAACATGCACAGTGCGCTGGACTGTTTGGCTGGTCTAAGACAGTCGGCCAAATCGTCATGCGCACTTAAGTACCTACCACTCCTCCCCTTGCTGGCTGTGAGGACAGCCAAGATTCAGGCACAGAGGGGAAACCTTCCCTGTACATTCTGCAGCTAGACCTCAAAGAGGTCCAACAAACTTTACATTACACTCTGAACCACATAGGAACATCTCAGACACAGATAATCTCAAAAATATGAAAAAACATTTTTATTGGAAAATTCATTTTTTTCTTTTTTTCATTTATATATATGATATACAGAAATTCATGATAAATAAACCAGGCTGTTAAAAATAGAAATACATAAATAACTGAATCAACTCCAAGTCATGGCCCACACTCCAGATAACACAAACATACCAACATACATACCACTCATCTCACGAATCATACAACACTTTGCAAAGATGTCAAGAATAAGAGATGAACTGGGGACAGTTGGAATAATATCCCAGATGGTTGAGATGGTTCCCAATCGGAACAAACGCCCCACCTGGGCTACACCTTCATCAGGGCAGAAGTGAGGAAGAGGGGGAGGGCCACAGGGAGAAGGGGCGTCTTTCAAATACCATGCGGCTCGACAAAATGTCTCATGAAATAACAGGCCAACAGTCACCCCCTGACTCCTGGATACCTTGCTACCGGCCCACGGATTCGTTCTACGCGGAATCCGCCTATCATATTAGCTGACGATCTACCTCTCTCTGTACCATGGAGGTTGGAATTAAGTGACTAAGAAGAAGTTACTGTTCCCGGAAAGTGCTCCGCCCTGCGGCGACACCGACCTTTCACAAGTTGTGGAGCCTAGTGACTGTTTGCCTATTTCTATTTTTAACAGCCTGGTTTATTTATCATGAATATCTGTGTATCATATATATATAAATGAAAAAAGAAAAAAATGAATTTTCCAATAAAAATGTTTTTTCATATTTTTGTGATTATCTGTGTCTGAGATGTTCCTATGAGTTCAGAGTGTAATGTAAAGTTTGTTGGACCTCTTTGAGGCCTATCTGCAGAATATACAGGGCAGGTTTCCCTTCTGTGCCTGAATCTTGTCTTCCCCGTCTACCTGCCTTCCATTGATGTGGGGTCCCCCTTCTTTGTGAGGACAGCCAAGCCCCGCCCCATAAACCTACCTGACAAACTGAAAATAAAATAATAACATAGTGTTATTATCATTTTATTTTTCCTTTGTCCACTGCTCAAAATGCAGTGGGGAGCGCTCCTCCCCCTTAGCTGAGAAGCCGCCGCTGCTGGAATCCAGTAATGATTCTGCAGAGGTCCACGGATGTCAAAAGGTTTAACCGCAGCCTTATACAGTCCAAACTTTGGTGCACGGTGAAGGTACAAGGGCCCAATCTGGTCCAGTGAAGAGAATACAGAATACCCCTCAGCCTCTTCATTCTGAATATAAATTAAAAATAAGTATGTGTGTCATATGATACGATGCACGTAATGCCAACCTACCGCCAAGTGCACCACAAATATTGGCCATCTTAGGTTCTATTTGGTTCACTTTTTGCCTCAGCCTGGCTGTAAAGAAAACCTATGCACACATATGGACATAATTTCTGTTGTGTTCTGGATTTCCTCCAAGAAGACAGCTGCCCTCGCAGCAAAGGCACCTTTGGCCACGCGCAACGCTGGTCGCGGTCCAAGAAATAAGACACCGCGACGTTAAGGTGCTTCAAGTTCATTTCTTATAATGTGATTGTGCTGATGACTTATAAAAAGCCACCACCATGTTTGTTTCCATTGTTTCCATTGAGAGCTCTGTCAATATAATGCTCCTTTTGTGTACATAGAATATTCTCGTCTCTTTCCCGCGCACAGCCCCCGGGCCAGTGTTCCTATGGGGTCTGTTTTACACCAACTGCCTGGCTAGTGAAAGCTGCAGGGCAGGCCAGTGTCCCATCACAAAACAGTTTCCAGTTGATTGTCAAAGCTGTTGGTGCTATTTTAATTTGAAAGCAGTAACATTAGCAGTTTGCTACATATGAGTCTATTGGGGTATTTGGGTGAGAGAGATTCCCTTTGAAGGTCCCTATGCACAGCTTGTTGTGTGTTAGAGTGACTTATTTGTGTAGCTCACATACCCCTCAAACGCTGCTTCCCAGCACTGGATGTCAATTTTAATCCTGGACGTCATGGACGCCAAGTCACCAAAGTAACCCTGTCGTGGAAGAGGTATCTTTTGATCCCGGGTGACATCACAGCATTGACTCTTTGAGACGTCACCAGCACATCGACAACCTCGTATTTGTTGTTGAGGGCTAGGGGGGTACAGGGAGTGAAAACTACATAAAGTAAACATGCCAGCCTTTTTCCAACTTCCTGAAACGACCACTGAGATCTGAGGAAAGGTCAAGGTCAAAGGGCAATCCAGTGGTAGCAGCTGCTAACATCGGTCACCTGTTATTGAACGGGATGGTTGTAATAATGAGAGGGAGGGAGTGATGGCTGGGGAGGGTGTCATAGTGTTTTGTGGACGTGGTGGGGACCAGCAAACGGTGGATAAGAGGTCGGGAGCTCCTGGAGATCAAAAATGGGTTGTGCTCTATAAAAGGTTTAAATATTTATTTTATTTTTGTTTACCATTATTTCTAACTTGGGATGTAATCGCCCCATACAGCAAGTTGTGGGCAAAATTACATTTTCTCCTGCAAAGGTTGCAGAGTTTTGTATTTTTTTTAAAGAATGTTTCATTTAAATCTTTAGCAACAGTAGCTCAACAGTTGCAGTGGCATTCTACTATGTGGCTTAGGCCCACATGCATCAAAGGAAAAACCGGTCGCAAACGGGCAGATTCTCAGAATCTGCCCCTTTGCAACCGGTATTTTTGCATTTGGGATGCATCCACCCTAATGCAAAAATCGCAATTTAAGAAATCGCAAAATTGCGATTACTTTAATTGCAATTGCATTTAAGGAATCTCAAATTGAGATTCCTTAAATGCAATGCATTAAGTAAAAAAAGTGCGATTTCGCTAATAGGGAGAGCAAATTACCATGAAGTTGAACTTCATGGTAATTTGCAAAAACTCTGAAAAATGCACTACAGTGCATTTTTCAAAGTTCCATTTTACACACACACATGCCCTTGGGGCATGTGTGTGTGTAAGATGTACTCATATGCAGATTTCAGGTGTGCAACAGGGTGTCCTTTTGACACCATGGCACCCTTAAAATTGCATTCTCAATTTGCGATTCTCTAATTGAGAATCGCAAATTGAGAATGTCTTCCCATTCATTCCTATGGGCCTCTAGGCCCATAGGAATGAATTTATTTATGGGTTTATACCGCGCTTGAATCGACTCCGGAAGGAGTATCTCCGCGCCACACGCCCATGTCAGATGGACCAGAACAAAAGGACAGTCAGAAGGGGGTGCTAACACTGGAACGGGAAAGTTTTCAGCTTTTTTCTGAAAGTTAAATGGTCGGAGCACAGCCTAAGCGCGATGGGGAGTTTGTTCCAGAGTGCTGGACCAACAGAAGACACAGCTTTGCGGCCTTGTCTGGACTTCTTCACAGTAGGTACTTGAAGCAGAAACTGATTGGAGGAGGTATTCTCCAAATAACTGAATGGGGAGGTATTCCTTATTGTGACTCGCAATTTGCGAGTCGCAATTAAGGAATGTTTAGAAATCGCAATTTTTTTAGCCATTTCTACAGGCATAGCCTTTTGCTATTCCTTATTAGCGAATCCTTATTTTTCGCTAATAAGGAATCGCAAATGGCCTTGTTGATGCATGTGGGCCTTTGTATGCAGCATCGATTTTCTACATACTTTGTTACCTGTCTGCCAGGTGTTGCACTGGTAATGAATAATTTAAGCAAGGGACTTAAAAGATGGGGAACGTAAAAGAAAATATCTACACTAATAAAACCATGCAAAACAAGCATAGTTGCCTAAAAGTTCTCTGGTGTCTGTCAGTGTCCTTGTCTACTGGTATTCACTGGTCATCCATCCTCCGATTCCCAGTCGGTACAGTTTATGGTTGAGAAGCTTGCATGGTGAGTGCCAGGGCTGCAATGACAATCCTTCTGGAAGTCGAACTAGTGGTGCATCCCAGCTCGTTGCTGTCCATACCACCCCCAGTTGTTTGCTAACCTTCCTTAAGATTGCTCTCTTTGCTTCTGCCCAACATTTTGTCGCCATTAACCTCTATAAAATAGTGGGTGTTTGTGCCACCTTCCATTACAATGTAATTTGTTTCTTGTCTAGCACCACTGTGAGAACAATGAACTTACATTCGGGTCTTCGGTGTCCGGGGCGAGGCATTAGTCCCAGTAGCCTCACTTTGGGTTCACTCAGCACTGTCTTGCCTGTTATGGTGGTTCCATGTTCTTGACTTTTCTCATTAGAACCTCTGCATTGTGCAATCCCACACCATGTAATTGAGACCAGCTTCTTCCATCCCACATCAGGGGCAAGTGCCTGGTCGGTGCAGGTACAGCATCTCCTGCCGTCTTGGGGGTAGGTGAGTTTGGACAAGGATGTTGAGTTGTATATATTTGAAGCCGTCAGTCCTGGATATTTTAAGATGTCATTTTGCTAACTTTGAACCATTTAACATCAGAGAGGGAAGTCTGCAGATCTCCTTCCGCAGCACAGTCTTAAGTCTTCCCACAATGAGGACATAAGGGATTGTTTTTGTAGAGGTGTGTGATCGCCCTGCATCCCTTTCTAAAGCATTTTTTTATGGGTGGTCCCTCTCTTGTCCTGAAATCTTACAATTTTTGTTTACTAGTCAGTTTTGGTTTTTGAAGTGTCCTACTGGTATACTGTGGACCAATGTGAGTCCTCAAACGTCATTACTGTTTTTACTTTGTACAGTTGGTTAACATGAAGGACACCCGCCACAGTCCACCAGCTCTGAAGAGTCTCTCCTGCATTCACATTGAAACCGTACACTAACCACCGCAGTAGTTCAGGGTGGAGCCCGCACTCACCCCATCTTTTTGAGATAATTTACGAAGCATTTTCTCGCAACTGCCGCTAAATCGGGAAACTGCGATTATGAGCATTTGCTAGCTAACTCCATTCCCATTTTAAGGGGATACTGCAAGCCACCTAGCCACCCACTGAAGTTGTGCCACGAGACAGTAGCCTTCTAAACGAGGAACGGCCAACCCTCTCCTATTATGGTCATTTCACTATTGTTAGGTCCACACGTTTTCTTTAACTTCTCCACTGTAAGGATCCTGTATTATGGAAGAACCTGGAAATGGGATATTCACAAAATGTTTAAGGAGGCTGAGGAGGAGGGCCATCTTGAATAGTACAGTTCTCCCATATCTGATCTCAGGAGTTTTTTTTCAGAATTGCTCTAACCCATAGTGAGCCGATATCATCTTTATGTAATTACAGTCAATTGTCGCAGTCAATAAGTAAAAGTGTGCAGGATCCTTCACATAACTGCCATTCTTGTATAGTGGGGCTTGTGTCATGGCAGTTGTCTGTGGAAATAGACAGGATTTAGTTGTATGAATGTGGACATGCGACAAATGTGTTGAATAGGGGAGAGGGGTTGGCCTAACGGCTAAGGCGCTCGACCTCGGACCTGGGGATCTGGGTTCGAGTCTCGGTAACGACGCCAAAAACCCTCTGTGATTCTGGGCAAATCACTTAATCTCCCTGGGCCTAAAAAAATTAAAGTGTGTCCTCATGTAACGTAACTGGTGCTATGTAAAGCGCTCTGATAACTGATTCGGTTCGGTTCTAGTTCGTGCTATATAAAACTCTGCAAAAAAAAAAGAATATCTGCATGAGTGGTTGCAACTCTGACAGATTAGAAATATATAACAATACATCATCTGCATAAAGGGATATACTTTGGGTGAAGTTAGAGATTGTTTTCCTTCTATGTCCTGGTGATCTACACACCCACTAGGTCAATGGTTTTAGCCAAAAAATGAGTGGCGACAAAGAATAGCCTTATCGTGTGTCCCTTTGGATCGCCCTTCCAATTTTCATCCTGGCCATCTGGAGTGTGTATAGCAGGTTCATTCGAGACAAAAATTGTTCCCTCAATTTCATGTGTTTCAGCGTCCTCTGAATAAATTCCCTGGCGATAGTATTAAACAATTTGTATTTTGGGACGCTCATACATGCCCTTAAGGCATGTATGTGCGCCATATGCGCACACATGTCATTTTCAGGGGTGCACAGGGTGTTCCTGAGACACCCCTGCACCCTTGAAATTATTCTCAAATTGCAATTAGCAATTTGCTAATCACAATTAAGGAATTTTAAGAAATCGCTAAAAAATAGCGAATTTCTATATACATACCATTTTGCGATTTCTAAATAGCGATTCCTTAAAAATCGCTATTAAGAAATCGCAAAAGGGTATGTTGATACATCTGGCCCCTGGTTCCTTAGCACAACACCCAATATACTACTTTTAGAAAACCCCTTAAACCCACATTCTTCCAAGCACGCCTAACAAACTGCCAGTAAAGCACTTCTGAGGCCACATCAGGGGCACAGACACATCAATACATAACAGAACGCCCCCATGGGCCACCGGAGGGAGCAACCATTTTACAAACCTGCATCACCCTCCTTGAAATGGATCATCACCTCGCATGCCTGGACATCTGCTGTCACCCTCCTTGGAGAGAGGGGGGTGTGCGTCCTCCCTCTAACAGTGCGTAACAGGCACGGGGGCCACTCGGGCATGCAGCCTCTGAAATGGCTTTCATATTGACTGCGGGCGCGCGGACTGAGGGCAATGACACGGAGAGGAGACAAAGGCGGGCAGGAAATTTAAGAACTGCACATGCTCTAATAACTCGCAAACCCTCAGACGGTAAATGGGTTTTGACAATGTCTGGAAAAGGTCGCGCAGCTCGTCTGCGGCCACGTTTTCAGGGTCAGCGACACTTCCGCGTTATTCAACTATTTATGGCTTTGCCCCGACGCTGCCAAGGGCCGCTCGGTTACAGCTCTGCCGCTGGGTTGCCGCCCGGGCAATTCTGGTTAAGTTGTCTCCTCAGATGTTGCCATGATGGCGTCGGGTGCTTCTTGAAAACATCAGTTTGAGTGGGTCACGTGACTCTAAGAGGCGCTAGACGATGCAAAGCGCCAAAAGCAATTTTAGGTTGCCACTGCAAAATAGATTCCTTTTTTTAGGGCTCGCCTGCTGATGCGCTTCAGCGCATAGCTGGCGAAGCTCTATAGGGGCTTATCCAGTGTTTATCCACTGGCGATTCCACTGGCGATTCCTTCAAGTGCATGTGCTTTTTAGGTCATTGCGCTTGCGCAAGCCCTAAAAAGCGCGTGCACAATGCCACCAGCCGCCTGCCTGCCTGCCTCGCATTACCACATCAAAGGCAGCCCTCCGAGCGCATTTCTCACCCCCTAATTATTCACGGCCGGCCGGCAGGCACATCAAAGGCTGCTGCTGCCGTGACTCGCATTTCTCCTCCCTCCTCCCCTATCACTGCCCAGGCCGGCCGTACTTTCTCTTTACAAGGGCGCCCATTCCTGAATCACTTGAAATCTCTCCACATTATTTGCATTTTGTTAATTAAAAAAATTAACTTCAACACAGCGTTGCACATTTTTCTCGACTTCGGAAGGATGAGTCCCAATCTCATTTGTACAAAGTGTTGTAATGGGATTATTGGAGAGTTAGAGAAACGTGCTCACAAGTTACATTTTTATGCAAATCATCTGAGTAAATAAACAATAGCATGGTGCCGTTTGCGTCCTTGACTTGATCTGGTTTTTATTTTTATTTTGCTATTATTCTCACAAAGGCTAAGAAGGTCTGCCTACTTTAGTATTAAGTGCTATACGTCGCATAAGCAACAGCTAACCATTCACTCACCCACGCAACGCCACTCACCCATGCAACGCCACTCACCCACGCAACGCCACTCACCCACGCAACGCCACTCACCCACGCAACGCCACTCACCCACGCAACGCCACTCACACACGCAACGCCACTCACACACGCAACGCCACACGCAACGCCACACACACACGCAACGCCACACACACATGCAACGCCACTCACACATGCAACGCCACTCACACACGCAACGCCACTCAACCACGCAACGCCACTCACACACGCAACGCCACTCACACACGCAACGCCACTCAACCACGCAACGCCACTCACCCACGCAACGCCACTCAGCCACGCAACGCCACTCAGCCACGCAACGCCACTCAGCCACGCAACGCCACTCAGCCACGCAACGCCACTCAGCCACGCAACGCCACTCAGCCACGCAACGCCACTCACACACGCAACGCCACTCACACACGCAACGCCACACACACACGCAACGCCACACACACACGCAACGCCACACACACACGCAACGCCACACACACACGCAATGCCACTCACACATGCAACGCCACTCACACATGCAACGCCACTCACACATGCAACGCCACTCACACACGCAACGCCACTCACACACGCAACGCCACTCAACCACGCAACGCCACTCACCCACGCAACGCCACTCACCCACGCAACGCCACTCACCCACGCAACGCCACTCACCCACGCAACGCCACTCACCCACGCAACGCCACTCACCCACGCAACGCCACACACACACACGCAACGCCACACACACACGCAACGCCACACACACACGCAACGCCACTCACACACGCAACGCCACTCACACACGCAACGCCACTCACACACGCAACGCCACTCACACACGCAACGCCACTCACACGCAACGCCACTCACCCACGCAACGCCACTCACCCACGCAACGCCACTCACCCACGCAACGCCACTCACCCACGCAACGCCACACACCCACGCAACGCCACACACCCACGCAACGCCACACACCCACGCAACGCCACACACACACGCAACGCCACACACACACGCAACGCCACACACACACGCAACGCCACACACACACGCAACGCCACACACACACGCAACGCCACACACACACGCAACGCCACACACACACGCAACGCCACACACACACGCAACGCCACTCACCCACGCAACGCCACTCACCCACGCAACGCCACTCAGCCACGCAACGCCACTCAGCCACGCAACGCCACTCAGCCACGCAACGCCACTCAGCCACGCAACGCCACTCAGCCACGCAACGCCACTCAGCCACGCAACGCCGCTCAGCCACGCAACGCCGCTCATCCACGCAACGCCACTCACCCACGCAACGCCACTCACCCACGCAACGCCACTCACCCACGCAACGCCACTCATCCACGCAACGCCACTCATCCACGCAACGCCACTCATCCACGCAACGCCACTCATCTATATGCAAAACGAAAAATGTCAAACTCTTCTATTGCGAGACCTATTGCATTTTCAATGCTTGTTTATTTTTGCAGATTTATATCGCGCGAACTCGACCCGAAGGTATTGGAGCGCTTTACATGAGCACCGTAATTACATTACACATTTAGGCATGGGGAGATTAGGGGCCATATGTATCAAGCAACCAATTTGCGATTCTTTAATAGCGATTTTTAAGAAATCGCTATTTCAGAATCGCAAAATGGTATGTATCAAGAAAAATAAAATGTTTTAGCGATTTCTTGATATTCCTTAATTGCGAATTCGCAAATTGCGATTTCGCAATTAAGGAATACTTTCTCATTCATTTCTGGGGGCCTGGAGGCCCATAGGAAGGAATGGGAATTTTCTCTCAATTTGCGATTCGCAATTTGCTAATCTCAAATTGAGAATAATTTCAAGGGTGCAGGGGTGTCCAAAGGACACCCTGTTGCACCCCTGAAATAAGCATAGGTGCACATGTGGTGCACATAATGCCCTAAGGGCATGTATGTGCGTCACATGGCACTTTGAAAAATGCAAAAATGTGAATTTTTCAAGGAATTCGCAAGTTTTTTTTTTAACTTGTTTTTATTGTTGCATCATCAAGCATAAAGACTGGGTGAATCATCTGCTGGCGCGGCGTCAACATTCAGCCGCGGTCAGCTATTCGCGCAACTTTTCAGCATAGAAATCTAGGCAATTTGGCATTTCATCCACATAACATAACAGGCCACTCAATCAGGTAAGTAAGCTGGAAACACGCAATAATCTCCCCACGGGAGAGCAAAGAGGAACAGTAGATATATGAGTCCCTGCTGTGGGGGTCGTTGGATCAGGACCTGTATAGTTCGCATAGTGGTGGCGCCATGTAACTGGGGGGACAAAACTGTGGGGGGGAGCAAGTAGGCGATAGCAAGAGCATAGCAGGAGGAGACTGGTGTCGGGCGATGGGGAGCAAGGGGGGGTTCACAGTATTCGCTCATAGCGAGGTAGGGTGGTCAGTGGATGGAGCTGTCACGTGCGTGGGGCAACAGGGTGGTCGGCATGGGGGGGGGCCGTTATCAATGAGGGGGCACGTGTAGCCGGGATCCGGGACAGGTGGAGAGGGAATCAGCCTAGGAATTCGCAACTTACCACCAACTAGAAGTTGGTGGTAATTTGCGATTCCTTAAGGCCATTTAGCATTTTTTTTTGCCTTCTTACATTGCATTTAAGGAATCACAAAATTTGCGATTCCTTAAATGCAATCGCAAAATAAGGAATCGCAAAATTTGCATCGGGATTTCCTTCATACATATCATTTTGCAAATTCGCAAAGGCCGAAATTCGGCGAATTTCGGCCTTTGCGAATGCGAATTTCAATGATACATATGGCCCTAAGTGATTTGCCCAGAATCACAGGATGTGGACGCGACCCCGAGGCTCTAACCCTGGTTTCCAGCACCAAAGTCGGCAGTCTAGCGGATAGACTGATGGAAAGTGGACATGGGAACAGCATAAAGTGGTCATGCGTCCTGGATTTGCTGGGATGATCCCGGGTTTTCTCCACCTGTCCCCAACAGCTTTCTGCAAATTTGGCTCATGTTCCTGTTTTTAGAGAGGTTGGGCTGAAAAACGTGACAGGCACTTTTTGCTGTGTTCCAAAGCAGGGCTACTTAGCATATGTTATAAATAGGCAATGTAGTAACAGGTATGATACTGGTTTCAAAGATTACATTTTATTTATTTTCTTCGAGCCTCTTCTGTGTTTCTATCTTGATAAGGGCTGTTATTCTGTGCCACTCCCTTGATATAAAATTGTAGTCCTTCTTCTATGTTTGCAAAATGTACCGGTTTTGGGTTCTCAAGATCTGGTCACCCTAGCACAGCACCGTAGCTGAATTGCCTTGCGTTGTTTACTGCGAAACACCTAAGGTTAGATATGCAAACATTTTGTGCTGTGTTTGCGCAAAACAGCACAATGTTTTAAAATTTACTTTTCAGCAAAAAACTTGTTTTGCATTGGAAAGATGCCTGAAAGTAACACACAGCAGCCCTTTCACAGGCAACCACCCATGCTTTTCAATGCAAAATCCTACATACCAAAAATTTGGGACAGGGGTTTGCATAAAAAATTAATGCCACTTGAAAGCAGGAGTTAAAAGGAGAAATGTTTTCCTTTCTCCGTCTTTGCATGTGTACTGCACTGTAGAGCACATATATAGAGTAGGACATTTTTAAAAGTTGTCTTTGCATCATCCTTCCAGTAGAAAACCTATGCTAACCTCAAGCACACACACTTGCCCTATGGTGCAAAGGTGTGTGCATGGTGTTCGGCAGCGAAACTCTGCCGGCGCTAGAAAGAGAGGAGGGAGCCATATCCATATAGATATGATGCTTACCTGCTCACTCCTTCTCACGCAGGTTAGTATGTTTGGGCTGCTGCTCTGTGTTGCATGAGAATTTTATAAATCTGGCCCCTAATGCTATACAAAGTGGGTGAAACTGGGCTAAAACCACACAAACACCCCTAAATTCCACACAAACCCAGATTAATTAAATTCATTCTAAGTGGCGTGACATGGCAAAGCATGGGACTTTATCTTCAAACGTAAACTGGCACAAACCTAAAGTGTTCGGTAAATTATGATATTTCAACACTTAATTGGGGTTATTTCCACAAAAATTATTTTATTATGCTTATTTACTCTTAGGCAGGTATCTGCATGCAAGGATTTGTACATTAGGGTGTGATTCGATAACAAAAATCTGGAAAAACTTCGCTAACTCGGTTTGCGCCATGGCACAACATTTCATCATATTTAGAGTCATGGAAACTTGTCACGTTAATCTGAGCATGAATGATGACATCATCCGTGCTTGATGCGTAGTAGACATGGTGCAGGGCAAAGGTTTGTTCTGCACTCCACAGGTGCAGATTTCTCCTCAACATTGTGCAAATCGTGCAAAATCTGGGTCAAGTGTTGATGAAAGAAGTAAGTTCAACGTGCTGAAGGCTGAAGTCTTCAAAGGCATCAGCACAGTCTCTATTTAAAGCTACCAGCAAAATCTACATCTTCGGGTACACCATATCCCAGTCCATTTTTCCATTTACGTGCCATTATATTCTAGAACTTTAGTGCAGTTGCTTCAATTTAGGTGTATCAAATTTACAGCTTGAAGCATGAATTGGATTTTTAGGTCGAGCCTGGGCAGCTCATGCGCTGCTCTGGGAGGCATACTGTATTCAGGTATGGACTTAAAGCTCCACCCACTCCCCGGCCATCTTTTCAATTGGCTGCTGTGACTGTCCTTTGTAAATGTTGGCTTTTGATTTGTTAATAGGCTTATTAGCCCCTCCTTAGTACCTCTGTGTCTTCTGTTGTAACCTCCCATCAAGACTGAGCCTTTTACGTGTGTCCTTACTGTATAGCTTGCACTAGCCCTTTGCAAGAACTCTTTGCTTGATTAATGTAAACACCACTGGTGGGAAGCCAGCTTTAGCAATGGCAGCCACTTTTTTGTTTGTGTTTGCAGCACGCTGTGTGTACTTTCACTTACACAATGGGGCCATACCCACCACTCACGGGACGGGACGCGCAGCCTGTCCCGTGAGTGGTGGGTGTGGCCCCACCACTTTTTTTTTATTTTTACATTAAATCAAGGTGGACACGCGTCTTGTTGAGCGCAGCTTGCCCAACTCCCCCCTTTTTTTTGTAAAATAAAATCATGGCGGCTGCACGCCTTTCTCCCACATGCCGCATTTCTGTTTCAATAATGGCAGCATGAAGACTATAGTCCTGCCTGCTGTTGCAGGCAGAACAAGCTCTCCCGCACGGCATGCTGTGTTCTTGGCAGCACTGCAGACTTACCCACGCCTCTTTTGCCCCAGCTCAACTGCCCAAACAACGGCTCCTTCACTCTTGCCCTGGCCGAGATTGAGGCGGAAACAACAAGAGAGTGAAGCCGCCGAGAGAAACCAACGTTTTTGGGCCGCCCTGGGCCGCTGCGTGTTGAGACGAAAGAAAGCATTAGCAATAGCTCCCCTAGAGACCCAATGATTGGTGCCCAATAACCATGTGATTTTTTTTACCATGTCGCTTTGGGTCAAATAATGGAGGGCTGCAGATGGTATTAGAAGCGAAAGAGCGGGCTGGAAGGGGGAGCTGCGGGGCTGGGACACCGCCCGTGCACAGGCACAGCCGCATAGTGGTAGCAGTCAGCCAGCTCTAGGGTTCCAGTGCTTCGACTGACTTCTAGACTCTGCCAAACCAGGCGTGCTGTGGCCTGTGGGCTGCTTCCCTTTTGCTGCCCCACTGATGATATGGAACGACTTCCCCGGCGAAGGCAGTAGAATTTCTTGAGCTAATCAGACTTTCAGAATTTATCAGTGGCGGCTGGCACAGGTAAGAGCATTGGAGGGGAGGGGGGTGGGGCGGGGGCAGAAGCGGGGGAAGTCGACAGACGATGGGATAGGTTAAATTAAATTAAAAAATAAATGAAACCACTTACCTTGCGCTTGCTGTATCGAGACGAGTTGGCGATGCGCGAGCGCAAGGTAAGTGGTCTTAATTCTTTTTTGGCTTTATTTTTTTATTATTTCATTTTACCAATCCCGGTGTATGCCGACTTCCCCCCTCATCCCGCTCCGACTCACCTTATTTACCTGTGCCGGCCGCCACTGGAATTTATAAAAGATGAGGCATTTCACCCATCAGGGTCTCATTCGAACATTCTGCCCTCTCTGTCCTAGCTTCAGCTACTCGAGCTCTCCACTCCCACTTCTGTCCACGGCCCCCTGACTCCTGCTGCACTTTCTGTCCAATGGGTTCAGCCTCTGCTTCTCACATATAGCCTCTGTCCTCTGTTGCCTGGCCCTCGTCAGCAAAGTCTATCCTAGTCTCTAAACAGAATTAAAATATTGGCGTATACATACGCAAATATATGCAAATTATCTATGGGCAAACGTATGCCAGGCCATTCATAATTTACCTGTCATATGCTGCTTCATATTGTGTGAAATTTAATTACACAGCTTAATTTGCCACAGTGCCCATTTATACTTGAAAGGGAGCCGTTTATAAAAGTTACCTTATTTTTTAATTTTACAGTTACAGCCTAACCAAACAGGCTTTTGCAATGGAATATGTCTCACATTTATTAAACTTTAACCTATTAGTATTTTAAATGACAATGGCTTTTATTTATGTGCACTTTGTACTCATAGTCGTTGATTGAAGGTTTTCAAAACACATAAATAAAAGGCATTGTCATTTACTATGCCAATATTTCAAAATGCGAGACCTATTGCATTGCAAATGCTTGTTAAATGGGTGTCCAAGACTGGAACACAGTGTCTCTGATTACAGGGAGCCATTTGGCAACCATTTCTGCATTATCTCCTCTGGCGCCTTCCAGATGCCCTGTACCTTGTGACAGTAGTACTTACGTCAGTGGCATTTACTTTGGATTCTGGTACCCGTGGGCCTGCATTTATAATGAGAAAACAAACAACAAATACCAGAGGGCAAATAAAAAATTGAAAAAACAGCAATGATGTGCAACTCATGGCTGACATAGGGGCACTTGAGGAGGCATCTCTTCCTTTCCAATCCTCCATTAACCCGTAAGGTTATCAGACAACTCTGTAGCTCTAGTCATGTGATTACCATTTCGTTATGTGTAACTTTGGGTATGAGAATGGCTGTATATAATTTGTTGCGTGTAAAGTCCCAATTGCATCTGTTCCAGAACACCAGTGCTTAATTTTAAACACAAGAAGTGCCAAGGCTCTCGTCAAGAGGCCACTGCACCTTCCACCACGCATTGCCCGTGCTATGCAGCCAATGATAGTCACAATACAACTACTAACCCTCACACTCCCACAAATGTGACAATTTGGACTATTTCCAGCCCCCAAAGCTATAAGAAAGGCTTAGGCAGCAGGAAACAGTCATTGTTAATGAATATAGCATTAATAATGTTGTGGTCTCTCAGAATTAGCTAGACAGTGCCACCTTGTGGTAGGCGGTCACAAGCGCTGGTGCTGACAATTAAGTGCCGGTGCCGAGCACCAGAAAACACTGGCTCAAATTAAGCAATGCTTCAAGCACGTTGGCAGGTGAGATGGAGGAGTCTGGATGTAATTTAATAAATCAAGGCCCAGATTTACTCAAGATTTGTGATGCGCTTGAGAGAAAAAGCGAAGCAAATGACAAACATTCACCAACTTTTGTGTGCAAAAGGTTTTTGGGGGCTGAAAGTGTCAGTCAGTGTAGCACTAAATTATATTTGGATAGATAGCAAGAAACCGTTGTATAAATACGGTTGCACACATGGGTGTGACTTGAGTACAAAAACACATTGGATAATGCCGATTTGCATATAGCATCATGTGAGCACAGCGTTATTTGCTCTGTGTGACTAATAACCGCACTGGAGCGATGCACTGAAATACAATGCTGTGCAGTTTTTATCAGCGAGCTTAGTCCAACACACCTAATTTTCGCACAGTGCTGCACTGTGTGAATTTAAGTAATCCTGCTCTGTAGTTTGGTTCATCAAAATTAAATTTGCTATGTAGTTGTCAGAATCAGGTATTTATAACCAACTTGTTCAATTGAAATTAATTCATACTACAACTCCCAGAATGCACTAAATTTACAAATGAAACCTCAGCCACCAAACAAGAATGCACCTTTGACCCTGAGCTATCTCCATAGAGCCACAATATTCAGAAGGGGTCTGGGAAACCTGTGGAAGCTCATGACCTAGAGTCGAATTGAGACCGTGGCCATGCACTACTTACTTGTAACAGCTACCCTTGCCACTTTCAATGGTTCTTGGCCCAAACCCTCCTGGAGTAGCAAAAAGTGGCCAACCTGTGATAGGAGGAGACTCACTGGGAGAGCATGAATCCAAAATATGGACTTTAAAATATTGTTTGAGGTTAATGTCAAAATATCGTGACTACAAAAAATATCGTGGCAGGGTATAACGTGGGTAAATGTATAGTTTCTTTTTCTAACAGTGAAAATTAAAATACTGATTACTAAGTTACTGTGATACATAATATCGTTTTTTATGTGTATTTAGTTTGCTTTTATGTTATATTTATATCATAAATAGTCACACAGTTTTATAAATATATATATACGTATGTGTGTGTGTGTGTATGTATATATAAATGCAAGGAATCCGATGCACAAAAGTCGGGGAGCATGATCCGCTCACCTCCGCTTCGCAAAGGATTTTCCTGAGATTTTGAACTGCCTGAGGCGAGAAAGCGTGATTCGAGGTGTCTGGTACCTCTCCATTTCTGGCTTCCCTTTCCCCTGCTTCAAAAAGGTTATTTGTATTTTGTTGTACGTGAAAACAGACTATTTTATGCTTTTAAATGCACAAAGTCACTTTCCCACATTGCATCTATGTGACTGATTAACCACAGTAGGAATGTGATGGGTTTTTCACTGTGATAATGTACTCTGCACGTGGGCAAATGATTTTAATGCACTTGCATTGCATGCTGGTTACTGCAGTCTATTAGGACTACAGAATTGCATCATGGCTGCATTTAAATTGGTTGGTTGTACCCACTACCAATCATTACACCTGTGATCAAGGCTCGAGGGTGAACTGAAAAGTGTAAGGAAGGGCTTTGTGAATGACAGCACACTGACACTTTCATTTTATGTGAAATAAAGTGAATCCAGCGATTTTACTTTAAGACCCTTTTTCATTCGAAATATATGTATATTATATATACATATATATATATATATATATATATATATATATATATATATATTACCTACTGGCGGTCGCCAGTAGGTATATATAGTTAGGATTTTTTCTCTATGGGTTTTTTGAAAATTCTATGTCTAATAACTTTGGCGTTTGTGGACGGAATTGGCTGAAATTTTCAGGAAAATGAGGTTCCGTAAAAATTATTACGATGTTCTGGGCAAAGCCGAATATAGACGAATTTGGTATCTATGAACCGTAAATGACGAGTTCGGCAAGTGTGTGTATTTTCGCTACACTACCTGCCAGGGTTCGTCTAATATTACGTGTTCTTCATCTGAACCCTCGGGTTCCATTTTAGATACGGCATCCATTTTGTTTCTTGCCCTCACGTAGTCAGCGAGCAGGTAACTGTTCGCCCCTTGACCCTCTAGTTCCCAAGCCTTGCGGAAGACGCATATTCCTTTCATGCGTCTTTATGGCCGGAGGAATGACACAGCAAAGGCAGATGGCTCAGCTTGAGGGTAATCTGGCCGTGCCGGCCTATTGTGACAGCCGTGCAGGCGATGGGATCCAACTCTTTGATCCTACGATCATGCTTCCGATATGACCCCCACACTCTTTTCTCTACACGTGTCTGACTTCCTTGCAGCTGTTCTTGTCTCTTCTTCTTTGTCATTTACAACTCTAATGGGTGTGCCTAATGGTGGGAAGATGTACTTTTACAGTTGGGAACCAGCATGACTATTGTAATTATGTTCCGGGATTCTGAACACATGAAAGCGACCCTTTTGAAGTTTACTGTGGGAACCGGATTGTAATCTTTTGTCCACATGTTATGCAATGGCAACATTCTGTATAAAAGAGAGCGACCAACGTATACAATTTGAAGCAGACTCTCAGAACCTACACACTGTTGTACTTCTTGTGACTCCTGTTTCCCTGCAGTAATAAACGCTGATCTTTGACGCCGAAGGAAGTGTCCCGTGTCTCTGTAGTTTGTGCGCCGAAACAGGTATCCCATGAAGGTTATAGGTGTTGTTCCCTGGCACCGCTGGTACTGTTAAAAGTCCAGTCCTTCAGTTGGCGCCCAACGTTGGGCGACTTCAGCGGTACCGGTCCAAAGCCTGATGATCGTGAGGAACTTCGTGTGAAATCTCCGAGGGAAGGTGCACCCCGCTTCATCGATCCTGTTGTCGAAATAAGTGGCCCGAAGTTTTTCCCTGCGAAGATTCCCGCCTCCTGACGGCTGCGACGGACCGATGCCCTGACTGTCGACCTGTCTTCGACGCCCGGCGCAGACCTTATGTACAAGCGAGATGACAGACGGGCCTTCCTGGTGACGCCATTGAAGTTCCGAGTTAAGTATTTGTGGGTCGCTCCCAGTCCTTAGTGGTTGTTCTAGCTTTTTGAAAGCTTTGTTGTTAGCCTTTAAGGCTTTGTTGTAATAGCTCACTGAGCTTTGTAATAGCCTCCTCAGGCTTTGTGGTTAGCTCTCTGAGCTTTGTGATAGCCTTAAGGCTTTGTTGTATTGCATGGTTCCATTGCATTTGTGGTTCTTAGTATTGGTTCTTAGTATTATTTGACAGTTGCAATTGCCAAAAACCGAGGGTTTTGATTTACACGAGGTTTTGTTGCTTCGGTAATCCTTGAAGTTTGATACTAGGTTAGTGTGCACGATGCCTAGCCATAGTGGTTTGTTTCGTATTTTCAAATGTTGCGCAATGGATTCCCGGTTGGAGGACTCGTGTCCGATACCTCCAGTTGGAACTCCGATACATGATCTTTATAGTCGACATGGGGTGGGTCCTATAATATATAATGATTACTGGGTCCGCTATACAAAGAAAGACGGTGACCTTAGATGGCCACCACATGGAACTTTTGAACTTTCGATTTTAGATAATCTTGAGGCTAAATTATTTTTAAAGAAACCTAGGCCAGCTATGTTTGATTCCTTTCGGATATGGCGTAAAGAGGCCAAGCAGAAAGAAATCAAACAACTTAAGAAGGATCAGAAGCAAGGGTTTGTTCCTGTAATGCAAGCTATAAAAGAATGTAAACGGGATAAAGAAGAAAAGGACATGGAAATCGCTACTAGATTGCATCACATGAAAATAGATAAATGTTACCCAGTTTTACCGAATAATCTAGAAAAGAAAGAAGAAGATTTGAAGGAGGATTCCTTGCTGTCATACTTGATGAAATCACCACCTCCTTATGTACAGGGTGCTACTGCTCCTGTAGCTCCTCCTGTAGCTCCCCCTGTTGTTCCTCTTGTTGCTCCAGCGGCTGCGGGTCAGCCCGCTGTTAACCCTACGTTTGTTCCACCACCTGTCCTTGTTCCTACTGCTCCTGTACCTGTACCTTCACAGACTGTTGTTTCTGCTACTCCAACTATCTTGTCCGTTCCTACTATGCCTTCCTTCACCTCCAGTGTTGTTGCCCCTGTTTTTCTTTCCCCTTCTGTCCGTAAGCGTGTTCCTAACTCTGTTGCTACCTTTTATTCACCTCTTTCTGGTCCGTTATTTTCGTCTAATTTATCTGAAACTCCTCAGAGACGGAGTCAGATCCCTAGTGGTAGGGAGAAAGAGACGTTAATAACCATGGCACATAGGTGGATGAAACATCCTGCTAATTACACTCCACGTGTAGTCTTTGATACGTTTTCTCAGTTTAATGAGCCTACGCAGAGATTCGTGTTTGAGGAGATGTGTAACTTTTTGAGGGAAGAATGGTATAATGATGATGTAGATAATGTACCGTCCGACATAATTGAACTTCAGAGCCACTTTTCGAACGGTATGATTATAGGAGACGATGTACGACGTGCCGTGGAACGCTTATTAGCATTGAGATCCACAGCACATTCTCGGGTGTCATTAGATGATACCACCGAGAATTGGAAAGTGGTTCCTGGTCAGTATCCTATGAGAGAGGTTCCGCCACTGTGGGTGCCTGGTGATCCGCAAGCTAACCCTGTGGTTCTACCGCATTTTCGAAGAGTGTGGATACATCTTCCATGGAAACGATCGGAAGTTTTGCAAGTAAAGCAATCCTTACCCGATCCGCGTAAAAACCCGGCTGGTTATTATAAGGAGTTATCACAACTGGTGGAAGCTTCTATTATGAACCTTGCCGACATCGACATGTTGTTTGGCAATGTTGTACCGCAACCAGTTTGGGCTAAAATTCGTCAAGCCAATCACGCAGTTGAATTAGGGGGTGATTGGGCTGCACTGCTAGCAGCTGATGCATTACAAGTTGGTGGGGCCAAGCCTGAACAGCTGATTTTGGATTTGCCTCAGAAAATCATTACGCTCATGAAAACTCTCATGCCAGCGATGAAGGTGAACTGGGATAAGTTATCAGCTTGTAAGCAAAAGAAAGACGAGAGTGTCTCAGATTTCTTTACAAGGTTTGAGGAAGCGTTTGTCGACCACAGCGGCCAGGACATGGGCGCTGAGGGAGGCCAGCGGTTATTCATTGACAAATTCGTGTCGAATTTGTTGCCTGAACTAAGCAGCAAACTAAAGAATTCAGAGAGTGCGTGGGCAGTTTCAACCCCTGCGCAAATACTAGCAACGGCCCAGTATTATGAGAATAGGGAAAAGGAAGAAAGTGATCGTGTAGAAAAGAAAACTAAGGAGCTCAAAACAAAGGTTTTGTTGCAGCAAGCATACCCTCCACGACCAAACCAAAATGATTCACAACAGCAGTATCGACCACGAGCACAGCCCGATAGGACACAGCCGCGCTCTGACAACTTTGATTACAGATCTTCACTTGGGTATAATCAGTGCGCATATTGTAGGAAAGAGGGACACCTAAAATATGATTGTCTTGCCTTACGGGACCGTCTGAATGGTGTGTCGACACGTGGAAACCGTGGTGGTGGTCCTCAACAGGCACCACGTGGTAGAGGTCGTGGTTCATTCCACAATCAGATTGATCGTCATCAAAATCAATCGGATGCGAATAATTATTTTGATCAGCGAAATACGGGGTCTGTTCGATCTGCACAGTATAATGTTGATGATTATTACGTAGAGCACGAGACTGTTGTAAATGACAATTACTAGGACAGCCAACGACAAAGAGAGGGAGTAGTGTCAGTTCCGGTCGATCAGAGTGGGCCTTACGTTGCAGTAGCTACATCGGGTGTAGTTGAGCCTTTTCTGTTAGACACTGGTGCGACGAAAAGTTCCATCATGCATTCAAAACTCCCTGGCGCACCTTTGTCTGGCTTAACGAACGTTTCCGTTGGATTCTCTGGCGCCCCTGTTAGTAACCCAGTCTCTAATCCTTTGCCTCTTATGATTGGACCTCGTGAGCTAACAGCTCCACTGATTCTATCTACTGGTTGTGGTGAAAATCTTTTGGGCCTGGATTTGTTGAAACGATTATATGCAACATTGTATTGTTCCCCCGAAGGAGTGGAGCTTACGTTGGGACGGAGAGTGATCTCTCCCATGTATTTGTCGGTCGATAAATTCCCACCGGAATTGAGTTCCCTCCCTGCGTCCTTATGGGCCACAGGTCCTAATGATGTGGGCCTGTTAGACATTCCACCTTATGTGATTCAATTGAAACCAAATGCGCGATTACCGCGTTTACCTCAATATCGTATTTCTCTTGAGGGCGAACGAGCGCTGTTAGCAATCGTTCATGATCTCATTGGAAAGGGTGTTGTTGAAGAAACTCGTGGAAATGTATGTAATAGCCCTGTATTGCCAATTCTGAAACGAACTGACCCAACTAAACCTCCTGTGTATCGTTTCGTTATAGATTTGAGAGAGGTAAATAAAATAGTAGTTCCACAATTTCCTGTGGTCCCTGACATTACGGCTTTACTAACAATGATTCCGGCATCTGCCTCCTGGTTCACAGTGATCGATCTAAAGAATGCTTTCTTTAGCATCCCGATTGCCGAGGAAAGCAGAGACCTATTCGGATTCTCATTAGGTGGTCGCAGTTTTAGGCTAAAACGCGCTCCACAGGGCTACTGTGAGAGTCCGTCAATCTACAGCCAAGCACTTAAAGGTCAGCTTGATGCCTTTGTATTACCTAAAGGTGCAGCTTTGATTCAATACGTTGACGATCTTTTAGTGGCAGCTGATACAGAAGCTATTTGCAAAACGGCTACAGTATCATTATTGCACTATCTACATAACTTACACCACAAGGTATCGCCTTCAAAGCTACAGTATTGTTGTCAAGAAGTTACCTATCTAGGTCACTTATTGTCAAAAGAAGGGAGAAGGTTGACCCCAGAGAGAATTGCAGCGATTTCCCGAATGACTGTGCCAAAAACTCAAAGAGATGTTCGTGCCTTTGTAGGTATTACGTCCTATTGCAGACAATGGATTCCAAATTTTTCATTGTTGGCGAAACCATTGATAGCCCTTACGTGCAAGGATGTCCCATCCCCAGTACCTTGGTCTGAAGAATGTCAGAAAAGTTTTTCGGAATTGCGTGATGCGTTGTGTTCGGCTCCTGTGTTGGGCACCCCTGACTACAGTAAGCCGTTTACACTATACGTTCACGAGAGGGACGGTTGCGCGTTGAGTGTTCTGACACAACCTTTTGGCGGCAAGCAACGCCCATGTGCCTATTTTTCTTCGACTTTAGACCCAGTAGCTAGAGCCTTGCCGAGTTGTTTAAGGGCAACAGCGGCAGCTGCGGCGTCCATTCGACAGTCCGCAGGTTTAGTCATGGATAATATGCTCACGGTAATGGTTCCGCATGCAGTTGACACTCTATTGAATCGAACGAAAACTCAACATCTGACGAGCGCAAGATTGTCTGGATATGAGTTGACGTTATTGGCCAGTCACATACGGATAAAACGATGTAATGTGTTGAATCCAGCAACATTGCTGCCGATCGACGCAGAATCAAGTGGTGAAGCAGTACATGACTGCTATCTCAGAACTGAAGAGGAAACTAAGGGTCGCATTGACCTAAAAGATACTCCATTGACAGATCCCGATGGTACTTTGTATGTGGATGGTTCCTGTTTTAAGTTACCGAATGGTAATGTGACAACTGCGTATGCAGTAGTAACATTGAGAACGATTGTGGAAAGCGAGAGACTAAGTCAGAATTCGGCTCAGGCTGCCGAGTTAATCGCTTTGACGAGAGCGTGTGTGTTGTCTAAAGATAAACGGGTGAATGTGTTTACAGATAGTCAATACGCGTTTGGTGTGGCACATAGTTTTGGACGACTGTGGAGAGAGAGAGGATTCCTTACGTCGCATGGCACGAAGATTCAACATGGTCAGCTTGTAAATGATCTTTTAGATGCACTCACATTGCCTAAACAGGTGGCCATAGTCAAATGTAGCGCACATCAGAAAGTAACAGATGATGTGGGTCGTGGTAATGCGTTTGCGGATGAAACGGCTAAAGAGACGGCTAAAGATTTGACGACCAGAATGTATGTTACGAGCTCAGTAAGATGGCCAACAGAGACTGGTATGTGTGAAGACACATTTGAAAGTGTGAAAGCAATACAGAATGAAGCCACTGAGACGGAAAGGACAAAATGGAGAGAGAGCACGGGAAGATTGGATGAGAATGGATGTTGGGTTGATTTATCAGAGAAGCAGAGATGGATGTTACCGGATGCGTATGTGCTCGCTGTTGTTACAATGGCTCATGGTATGGCACACATCAACACAAAAGGCATATGTAAGTTGTTGTCTCATGTATGGAAGAATGATGGGATTACTAAGTGCGCCGAGAGAGTGGTTAAGAATTGTATGGTGTGTTTGATGCACAATCCTGGTAAGGGCACTCCCACTCCACCTGGCCATTTTGCCCCTCCTACGTACCCTTTCGAAGTCATCCAGTTGGACTTTATCCACATGGACCGATGTAATAACTTGAAGTATGTGTTGGTTGTGGTGTGTGCATTTTCTAGGTGGATTGAGGCCTACCCCCTTAAGGATAATACGGCCTTATCCACGGCAAAAATTTTGCTCAAAGAGTATTTTCCCCGCTACGGAATGCCTCGGGTCGTATGGTCGGACAACGGAAGTGAGTTTGTTGGGAGTGTGATGAAGAGTGTGTGTCGCGGGTTAGGGATTGTACAAAAATTCCATAGTGCAAATCATCCACAATCAGCAGGATTGGTGGAAGGATATAATGGCACTTTAAAACTGAAATTGGCTAAAATTCAGGCAACAACTGGTTTATCATGGCCCGACGCTTTGCCTCTGGCTCTCCTGTCGACCAGGGCAACTGTACACTCTCGAGTAGGGCTCAGCCCATATGAGATTGTGTTCGGTCGTCCTGCTAATGTATGGGGAGTTCCAAGACCAAAGGAATTTGACAGAATTGAATACCCTATGTTGATTGATTATCTCTATGATCTGACTGCTAAATTGAGTTTGATTCATCAACAGGTCTTTGAGTCTCTGCCGTCACAAACAGAGGGTCCTGGTCATCGACTTCAACCAGGGGACTGGGTCCTTGTTAAAAACTACGGACGAAAACGAAACCTAGAACCAAGATTTGTGGGCCCGTTTCAAGTACAGCTGGCTACAAGGACGGCGGTTCGATTACACGGACGTCGGAACTGGGTACATGCTACCCACACGAAGCGAGTCCCGCTTCCTCTGCCGTCGGACATCTGGATGAGAAAAGGTCTCTCTTCTTCTGAGACCGACACTCCACCACATTTCGTTCCATTCAGCGAAGCTCGGCTTGTATCTGACACTGTTGCTGACTCCTCTCAAACAATTTCCTCCACGTCAACTTTGGAAAATTTGACTGTTGAACAATCACCTGAACAATTGAACACTCCTTTGCAGTCCAATCCATTGTTTGAAGATCAGACTCGCCCTGGAAGTAGCAGATATTTTCTTCGTCCACGAACAAGCCACAAATAAAAAGATTTTTTTGTTTCTAGGTTCTACATTGCTCTGAAAACAGTGGACATTATATATTGTGTATCTTTTCTTTTTTCGTACAGCCAAGAACATTATTTAGTTAGAACCTACCATCCAGGTTGACCGTAAGGCCGTGCGGGTACTTCCTTCTGTTTAGCAGCTATCAACACAAGGTTGGTTTCTATTATCAATTTCTGGGAACTCCTGGGAATTGATAACCGCTACTCAGAACGAAGTGCGTCAAGAACGTCGCGGACGGTCGTTAGGGGATGGAATCATCATTTGAGCTGCCGAAAAGAGAAGAAATGTTGGCGCAAAGATCTACATTACAAAAAATATGTCATACAAAATGGTTTTTCTCACAAATAATCATACTGTTTCTCACCATATCTATGCTATTGGTAGGAGGAATATATTATGGGTCTCAGTTCTTATTGTCTTCTGCTACACCTACTCTTCCATCTCATGATCAATATTTCGTTTCTACTGTTTCTCCACATTCCTTTTATCCTCTGCCTCAACACGAACAAGTCAGACGTGCGGAATTCAGAAACAACTCTTTTATCCAACTCTTGCATCAGCATCAGTTAGTGGTAAACACTACCAACTGTTGGGTGTGTGGATTAATGCCACATACCATGGATAAAGGTATTCCGTACTTAGTTCTGCCTTATAGTGCACAAGGGTCAGCTCGAGCATTACAAACTATGTTTCGTAGCGCACTAGATTCCTACCCCCATCGAGAACCGCGCTCAGCAAACTCTGGTCCTGGCCCGTACCACAAGACTCTGGCAAGAGCTATTGCAGACTTAGATAGAGATATTTTTGACGCATCGCTCATCCCAGAGGAAGAGGTGCGAGCATATAGGGAACTAAGTGAAGCTGAGTACAGCTTATCAGTAGGTGAGAGGCAGCTTAAAAGCTCGCCACCGATATGGATTGTACCTCACCTTGGTAATTTCTGCTTGAAAGGTCTTGGTCGAAATCCGAGAGCTCAGTTTGGGGAGAGTGCTTGTACTGAGACGTATGTCTTGCCGACGCTCTCTTCTCCTGTCTTCCTGCCTGCCAAGGGTACCTACTTTGTATGTTATGATCGAGCCTATACGTGGTTACCTCATGACTTCTCGGGTATCTGCTATATTGCAAATCTTTTGCCTCCGACTTTCACTGTGGCCTCTGATTATCACAGGAATAGAATTGTAAGAGGTGTGGTTAGCAAAGAAGATACTTCCGGACAAGAAGCGGGAGACTTCTTTAAGGGTTTCCTACCGTTCTGGGGTCCGATGGTTAATAGCAGGAACCTGAGGCAGTTAACTCGTGTAGTAGAATCAACTGCCAACATAACTGCAAATGCCCTTGGTAATTTGACAACCGAGCTCCAAGCGGATAGATTGATGACGTTGCAGAACCGAATGGTTCTAGATATCATTCTAGCAGATAGAGGTGGGGTTTGTACAGTCATCCATTCGAGCTGCTGCATATTCATACCTGATAACGCTCCAACAGTTTATCAAGCCATCTCTAAGTTGCACAAAATTTCGGAGTCCATACACGTGGACGAAGGAAATTGGACGCTTCTGGGATGGTTTTGGGGTCTGATATCGACTTGGGGTTGGAAGATTCTGATGATCATAGGGGTTGTTGTGGCATTTCTGTTCTCATGTTGTCTTTGTGTGCAATGTGGCCCTGCCTTATGTGGCCTTTGTGCTACGACGTGTATAAGACAGCCTGTTGTCACCAAAGAGGCATTGAAGGATAGAATAATGTATCAACAACATCTAAGTGATCTGATGAGTATCGAAATCGATTATGATTCCGACTAGTGCTTGCCTACATGAGGGCAAAAGGACCGTCTGAGGTTCCGTAAAAATTATTACGATGTTCTGGGCAAAGCCGAATATAGACGAATTTGGTATCTATGAACCGTAAATGACGAGTTCGGCAAGTGTGTGTATTTTCGCTACACTACCTGCCAGGGTTCGTCTAATATTACGTGTTCTTCATCTGAACCCTCGGGTTCCATTTTAGATACGGCATCCATTTTGTTTCTTGCCCTCACGTAGTCAGCGAGCAGGTAACTGTTCGCCCCTTGACCCTCTAGTTCCCAAGCCTTGCGGAAGACGCATATTCCTTTCATGCGTCTTTATGGCCGGAGGAATGACACAGCAAAGGCAGATGGCTCAGCTTGAGGGTAATCTGGCCGTGCCGGCCTATTGTGACAGCCGTGCAGGCGATGGGATCCAACTCTTTGATCCTACGATCATGCTTCCGATATTACCCCCACACTCTTTTCTCTACACGTGTCTGACTTCCTTGCAGCTGTTCTTGTCTCTTCTTCTTTGTCATTTACAACTCTAATGGGTGTGCCTAATGGTGGGAAGATGTACTTTTACAGTTGGGAACCAGCATGACTATTGTAATTATGTTCCGGGATTCTGAACACATGAAAGCGACCCTTTTGAAGTTTACTGTGGGAACCGGATTGTAATCTTTTGTCCACATGTTATGCAATGGCAACATTCTGTATAAAAGAGAGCGACCAACGTATACAATTTGAAGCAGACTCTCAGAACCTACACACTGTTGTACTTCTTGTGACTCCTGTTTCCCTGCAGTAATAAACGCTGATCTTTGACGCCGAAGGAAGTGTCCCGTGTCTCTGTAGTTTGTGCGCCGAAACAGGTATCCCATGAAGGTTATAGGTGTTGTTCCCTGGCACCGCTGGTACTGTTAAAAGTCCAGTCCTTCAAAAATGGCACATTTTGTTTCTGAGCAGCCACTGAAAGTTTGGGGGGGGTTCGTCAAGGGGGGGTCGAGAAAAAAGGGGGGTCCCAAAACGCGTTTTTCCCATGTTAATTTCCATAGGGCGGTTGGCCTCACTTTTAGCCCGAACGGCTGAATGGATTTGCACGAAACTTGGCAAAATTGTAGGGACTGGTAGCCCGATGTGCCTTTTGTAGGTCTCAATATATGTGCTCCAGTGGATTTTGAGAAATTAACGTTTAAAAAAAGATATATATCTGTAACAGCGGACTGGGCAGCGGCCCAGGACGCGGACTTTTCGCGCAACGGAGCTTTGTGAAGCGAAGCTGATTGGTTCTCCGGCGTCTGTCAACATTCCAAACAGTCCGTAGCGGCCGCCATCTTGTCTCTCGGTAGGATCGAGAGACAAGAGGAGGTCAAAACAAAGGGGGAAATAACTATAAGGGGGCATAGTAGATCCTCGCTGACCCCCTAGGTTTGATGTGGAGGTTTTAAAAGGGCCCCGCGGGGCAAAAAAAAATAATAATAATAATAATCGAACGGCTGAATGGATTTGCACGAAACTTGGCAAAATATTAGGGACTGGTAGCCCGATGTGCCTTTGCTAGGTCTCAATATATGTGCTCCAGTGGATTTTGAGAAATTAACGTTCAAAAAAAGATATATATCTGTAACAGCGCTCCGCTTCGCGTAACGGAGGTTTGCGAAGCTGATTGGTCATTCTGTCACTGGGCTATAGTTGGGCTACATCTGGCTGATATTTGGGCTACATTTGTTTTTTTGTGTGTCTGGCGGCCATCTTTGGGCTACATTGGGCTACATTGGGCTTCATTGGGCTACATTCGGCTAATTAGCAAATAGCTCATCGCAAACTAGGAATGGTAAAGAATCGCTATTTATTCCTTAAAGTTCGCTATTTAGGAAATGCAAAAAACTTTGATGATACATATGGCGGTTCATCTCTAACAAGATAAGAAGCATAGGGATACATTTATGATGACTGGCGCATCACCAGGGATGTGTTAGTCATTCTGTGCCGCTGTTCCGTCACCTATGGTGTGCTGCATTTACAATGCGGCGCATCATGGGGCAAAAACAGCACAGATGCGTGATGTATCTGTGCCGTAAAGGTGGCGCATTGCTGGAGTTGTATCGCAAGTGTGATGAAGCTCCAGCAAGGGTCGGGGGTGCCCCTGTCGCAGGGTTTCTGTTCTCACACAGAACTGTGGACAGAGGATTGGAACCTCGGCGAATGCATTGCTGGAGTTGTATCGCAAGTGTGATGAAGCTCCAGCAAGGGTCGGGGGTGCCCCTGTCGCAGGGTTTCTGTTCTCACACAGAACTGTGGACAGAGGATTGGAACCTCGGCGAATTAGGGTGTCCCAAAACTCACGTTAGTAATCAAAAACTCCTTAGCAAGCTAGGTACAGTGTCACATTGGATATAACAAACTCTCAATGTTTAGACAATCCAGAATATGAACTTATAGTACCTCAGGATACGTGGAACTCATGAACAGTCGGTCGTTATAGATTTCTTAGAAACCAGAACATGGAGTTAAGAAGAACAGATGTGTATTTGAAATGTTTATTTACTAATGCCGTCTTCTCAGGCGTAGTACCTTAGATAATAAAAGTACACATATTATCAGTAGCAAAATTACCAGCATAGTTACTAGTACATAAAAAGTGAATGGTGATAGTATGTTAACATGCTGTAAATGAATAAGAGTTAGCAACACTTATAAGCAGCCGCGGGCCGTGGAGGGAGTTACGGTGAGGCAGGGAGGCGGGGAGGGGGAGAAGCAGGGTGGAGAATACAAGTACACATATTATCAGTAGCAAAATTACCAGCATAGTTACTAGTACATAAAAAGCGAATGGTGACAGTATGTTAACATGCTGTAAATGAATAAGAGTTAGCAACACTTATAAGCAGCCGCGGGCCGTGGAGGGAGTTACGGTGGGGCAGGGAGGCGGGGAGGGGGAGGGGCAAGGTAGAGAGGGCTCCACCCTGCTTCTCCCCCTCCCCGCCTCCCTGCCCCATCGTAACTCCCTCCACGGCCCGCGGCTGCTTATATCTCACCCTCCCTAATACACATATTATATTATTTGCTAAGAAGGTCTCTTTGTGTTGGTTTAGGGCGTGCCCATACTTTAGTGTCTTAGATTTGAAGGAATCACATCAGCATACACCAGCTCTCTCTTCATGTGAACCGCATCAACTGTTGTGTATGTGTGTTCGGCAAAGCAATATAAAACCCGCCTCATGCCCAGAATTGGCAGAAGTTGCACTTATGTTATGAGTATGAAGTCGTGGAGATCAGACCTCATAACAATTCTGTATCGTGTTGTTCTTGAAACTTTAGCACTCGCTGTACAGATATAGTTTAACAAGTAAAGCAGATAGTAGACCAATAACATATTATTCTCATGTAAACCACGATGAACTACTAGGTGGAAAGCTAAAGCAACAACTAAGTGTCGTGTGCAGAAGTTGCAAAAAAGGAAAAATGGCGTTTAAACCGGTAATGAGCCCATGCTAACTTAACACGGTGTAAAGATATCCAGGACCTAGATGACACCTCCCCATGATCCGGAAACGAACTGAATAAGATAATAGAAGTGCCATCTCATGAGAGCAGATTGCAAGTTTATATGTGGACGGTCCGCAAGGTAAAGCATTAAAAACTAGGAAAATTTAATGCTAAAGAAAAATAAAACAGCCAAGTACTTTATCGAGTCTTAAGCCAATAGGCAAGGTAAATAATAAAAACTTGACAAATAAGTCAATGAATTGTCAATGAAATGCTAGTACTCAGCATATCAAACATGAAAAAGGTCTATGACATAACTGTGTATGCAAAATAAGCTGCAACAGCCTCCAATAGGAAGTCACCGTCTTCATCCGAAAACAGTTCAGCCATCCAATTTAAAAGCGGAAAAGAACATACGTGCTCTCCCAGCACCGGATCCTCTATCGCCATCAGAGGACAGCTCGGTGGGTTTTCAAGAAAGCTCTGTTCCAAGAAAGACTGTGCTGCCGCCAGTAAATTCCAGGGACCAAGTAGTCCATGCATCAATGCCACAGCCATAATCCTTTCGCCAGGACAAACCAACTCGTGAGTAATGATAGGAGTCATCAGCTGATTAAAGTCGACGTCAGGAGAAACCGGTCCGCAGAGACACAAATCAATGGCCCAATCGAAATCACAGGTCAGGCAGTGAAATACAGGCTGGACACAGGTGAAGTAGGAGAATCGAAAAGATAATCCATATGCCGTGCTTAATATCGCCAACGGCATTGTGCCATAATATTCTAGCATGCGATTGCGGAACAGTGTCAGCAGCTGCAGGGTGGGAGGTTGCATAGGAGGGACATCCATATTTAAAAATGTAAAAAAGCACAAGAGCGTCCGCTGGTAATGCAAGTAAAAATGCCAATCGACGAAGCAGAGTGGAGAAAATAGAATGAAAGGAAGCAGGGATGACTCCAAAGATTTTCTCAAATGAAGTCACGAGACCACTGGTAACAACTTTAAAAAAGTGCGCCAGGGACTTTGTGGAGGATGCGTTAAAGATAGTCGGAAACATGTTGCTGAAATTGAAAGGCAAATCTTAATTGAAAAGGGTGTGCACCTCTGTACGGGTGTTCGCTATGTGAAGTACGAAAGTTTCACGGGCCGAACTCAAGGCCACCTCTCTCTGAGACAAAAGAGCTCTTATTCTTGCCATGCCGTTGAAACGTGTCCCAAGGTTGGTATTTGTGGCCAGATTGAAAACTCCCTATGTTCATGTGTGGGAGGAAATAGAACATTTCTGCAGCAAATAACCCGTTCACTTACTGTTACGATAAAAGGAATACTTTTAATTAACTCAGAACAATCTTCATTATTGTGCATCAAATAACTACCATTTTCCAACAACTTGAACGTGGGGATGATAGCAGGAACTGGCGTGCCTTGCAACACGCAAGCCATATTTGGTCGGTGTTTGTTGCATGAACCGTGTAACTGTATGTGCCTACACATTAGTGAATGATCTGGCGTCTCAGTGCATTCCTCTCCATTCAGATAAACTTCTTGATCATCTTTGAAACATCTGTATGTGTATGGAAGCGACCAGACCTCATGAAGAAAAGCACTACCTAAAGGTTCATAACGACCTATTGGTATATATTTCATACAATTTGAAAACTTATATAAAGCAAAAGGCAGCGTTATTAAACCGTGGATAAGGCATGTTGCCAAAAAACCCGCAATCCTCTGCTGATGATGTCACTGAGCATGTCATGAATGATGTAATATGTGACATCATCAGCAGTGGATTACGGGTAATAGTATCTCTAGTTTACTCCCCTATAGCTGTCTTTCTTTTAACATAAGTGTCTGTTTCCTTCCCTTATACTTACTGTTTTTGGTTCGCTTCCGGTTCGCGTACCGGCGAGCGAACTGGGAAGCGAACTAAGAGAAATAGAGGTTGGCACAGTTCCAAATATTGTACCAATTTTTTAATAACGGGGAGGTAGTTCTGAAAATAACTTTTTTTTTTATTTTTCTGAACATTTTTTTACTGTTTTTGAATTTTTCGGAACAGTTTTATATTTTTTTGGGTTTTTCTTGGAGGGGGCAATGAAAACGATTCATTGTAAAGGGCTCAACAGGAGCAACAAAACAAAAAAAAGAAGTATTTATTATTTTGGGCGTTTCGTACAAACTTGCATATGATAGTCAATAGCTCTGTTGATCAGAGTGATGCTTTTTTCTCCGTAGGAAATGAATCCATCGCAAAATACGCAGATGTGTTTTACATCACCAAATCTCATTTGTATATTTGGCACCATCTCCCTGCCCTCTGGTCCCGTTACTTCCGGTACAACAGATCTTCTGGCCATAATAGGGAGATTATCTAGGTCGTTCCGAAACTGTGCAGCACTGTAGTTGTTAGGATGCCACCTAGTCATATGGCGATGCATTGTGTAGTTTCCGAAACTGTATTTTTTGTCGGTCCCTCTGGACAGTCTATCTTGACATATAAGGCAAGTTACGTATCTTGCATTTACTTTTTTCTGACCTTTGGGAATTTAAAAAAATTGCCAAATGAAGTTTTCTTTCCGGTGAGACGTCCTGGGCTGCTCAGGCAAAAACTACCTCTCTTCGTGCTCGTCCTCCTGTTCCTCTTCTTCTTCTTCTTGTTGAATTATAACTTGAGCAGGTGGTCCACTCTTCCTTGGATGTGGTGGAGGTGGTGGGGAAGCACCAGCTGAAGCTACTAAAGAAGCCATTGCTCAGTGATCACAAAGGGTCTTTCTCTCACAATGATGAAAGTCAGAGTGAGGAAAGAAGGAGGGATTTTCATCATTTGGGAAAAACAAGAGTTCTCAACCAATCAAAAGTGTTCATTTTAGATTATATGACCTAGTCTTACATCATTAGGAAACCAAAAGTGAAATGAACCAATGAAAAGTGTTATTACCAAGTCACATGACTTGCTGTGTTTACGTTAAGCGCTTTGCAGGGCCTCCCGGTTTGCTTCCAGAAACCTGCGCTTTGCGACTCGCTTCGCGTACCAGTTCGCTAACGTAGTACGTCATATGACGTATCACGCGACAACGTGAAACGTCATGCGCACGGGAGGCGTCACGATGTTGTTTTGTAACGCGGCACTTGCGGTAAAGAAATGTTTACCGGCTCGCGGTCTATTTCGCGGCATCAAGGTCAGCTAACGGGAAGCTTCCCGATTTGCGAAGCGGGAACGAAGAAAAAAAAATATTAAAAAAAAAAATTATTCATAAACATATAAAATATATTTTTGGATTTAAAGAAGAATACATTTTACAGCTACAGATATTAGCTGTTAAAAAACCAATGAAATTCACAGAAAAAACCATAGGTTATGGACCATATATAGTTAGGAATTAGCATTTACAAAACCTTGAAAATTCACTGAAAAAACCATAGGTTATAGACCATATATAGTTAGGAATTAGCATTTACAAAACCTTGAAAATTCACTGAAAAAACCATAGGTTATAGACCATATATAGTTAGGAATTAGCATTTAAAAAACCTTATTTTACTCACACAAAACCATTGAAATTCCATATATAGTTAGTTGCACTAACTATATATCGCGCACCCGCAATCCACTGCTGATCATGTCACATATTACATCATTCATGACATGGTCAGTGACATCACTGATGACATCACTGATGACATCTCAAATGACATCACTGATGACATCACTGATGACATCTCAAATGACATCACTGATGACATCACTGATGACATCTCAAATGACATCACTGATGACATCACTGATGACATCTCATTTGACATTACTGATCACATCACTGATGACATCATTCATGTGATAATACGATAAACCTCTTCAGACTCTAATATAACCTTAGATACACTCAGTGTAAACAGACACTCATAGACTGTCACTCATCCATGGAGTTACTCAGACACTTAGTCAGTCATGCAAAGAATCAATCACACCTCCATTTCCTCAACTATACAGTTATACACACCTTACTTATTCAAACATATACTAAAACATATTTACTCACTTATACAATCCTGGATACAAGTTCACAATGATCCATACAGCCACTCACACATTCACTGGCTCTTATGCACAGTTATTTATATATGGTAACTCTCACATGTACTGTGTTTTACATATGTACTTACTTTGACATGTAGCACTGAGATATCCATTCACTCACCAATACACTCATGCACACAGTCAACCGCCCATACAGCTGTTTCCACATGCACTTTTGAACCCATACATCCAGTCAATCAACTGCTCACACATCTATGCAGAGAGTCATACACCTCCCAGCCACCCACACACGCACTCAGTCTCCCATACAAATGCTTGGGCAACCAATCAATAACCCATACAGTTAATCATATAGCTAATGATCAACACATGCAGCAGTTTACAGAACAACAGACATAATGATGCACAAATTAAGACAGTTTAGTCACTAACCCATGCACTCAGTGAGACACATTTAATCAGTCACTCATACAGTCAGCCATGCCCCTACTAAATCCTTCATCAAGACACTTATACATCCATTCATTCTTCAATATGTAAGACATATTTTAACTTTACAGAATTATACAGTCACTGGATGACGTCATCAGTGATCTCATCAGTGATGTCATTTGAGATGTCATCAGTGATGTCATCAGTGATGTCACTGACCATGTCATGAATGATGTAATATGTGACATGATCAGCAGTGGATTGCGGGTGCGCGATATATAGTTAGTGCAACTAACTATATATGGAATTTCAATGGTTTTGTGTGAGTAAAATAAGGTTTTTTAAATGCTAATTCCTAACTATATATGGTCTATAACCTATGGTTTTTTCAGTGAATATATATATATATATATATATATATATCATGTCATCAGTGATGTCATGAGTGATGTCACTGACCATGTCATGAGTGATGTAATATGTGACGTCATCAGCAGTGCATTGCACGCGCAAGTTATAGTGAGTCCAACTAACTATAACGTTGGAATTTCAATGGTTTTATGTGAGTAAAATTTCCACCTAACTATAACTGGTTTGAAACCTATGTTTTTTTCAGTGAATATATATATAGATAGATAGATAGATAGATAGATAGATAGATAGATAGATAGATAGATAGATAGATAGATAGATAGATAGATAGATAGATAGATAGATAGATAGACATGTATTTTTTATTTTGGGTTCTGTAGTTTATTGGGGTTTTGCATGGGAAGGGCTTTTATAACAAATATGAATTATGTTGCGCGTTTATTGATGTTTAAGTTAAGTGATTTAATTAATAATAAATTATTAAATGGTTTCATTATTTAAGTAATTGTTATTAATGTATTAATATTTTCCCCAATGTTTGATTTTTATTGGGGGGATAGAGTGGGTAGTATTTTAAAATAAATATTGCAATATGTTAATTATTAATTAGTTAACAATTTGCGTTTTCATTGTATTATTTGCATTTTTAATTCATTTGTTAATATTTAATCAAACTGAAATGTTACATTTTTTATTGGAGATTATTATTTTATTATTATTTTAAAATCAATTGATTTATTAAGGAAATAATATTTTTTTCATATACTTTAGTACTAATATTTTATATTTGTTTTACAAAATATATTTTTTGTAAAATATTTTAATACACACATCGGAGCTAATGTAAATGAAATGTATGTTTAATGTATTTAAAATGAAATATTAATGATTTATATATGTTTTAAATTACTGTGTTACAGTTAAAAGTTTATAATATTTAATCTATCTCGTTTTGGATTCAGAATTTCAAATATTTTCTTCCAAAAACCTTTTATTAAATAAAAGTAATGTTTACGTTGGTGTATTTTAAATATTATCATTAACAAGCTAAAAGGTTTGCAATAATATGATGTTTTAAAAACAGAGATGTAGTAGTACATTTAAACATTGAAATTATACAAGATTTTCTATTGTTTGTGTGATAGGAATACTAAATGTAGGTGAATGTTTTTAGAACTAGAGTTGGAGATGCGCACCATTATATACACTTTTCCCAGTTTTTGAACCACAAGAGTTAGAATAGTAAATGTGCCTTTCCCCCAAAATATATGCAGTGTACCCAATGTTAGTTGTACTGGAATTAGAATAGTAAATTTGACACCCCCAAAGATATGCATTTACACAAACGTAAGAGGGTCTGGAGTTAGGATAGTAATTCTGACACCCCAAATATGTGCACTTACCCCAGTGTTGCTAGGATTGGAATTAGAATAGTAAAGAGGGAGCAGGTTTTCCATTCACAATTTCATTTTACAGACCAAAGATCCCAGAGGAGCTCCTCTGAGATTTCCAGTTGCATAGAACCTATGGGTTTACTTTGACTAGAGACTGAGCGAACAGACAGATCATGAAAGTAGGGAATAATCAATATTTCAAATAGTCCGAACTTCTTTATGTCGGTGTCGTCTCCATTAAACTTCCTGCTTGCCAGGTTATTAGACTACCAGCAATCTTCGGGCTCAAAAAGGGGGGTCATATTTCCTAATCACTGATTTATCTATACTCAGTAGCGGCCCGTGGTGGGAGTGCTGCTGGCCGCTGACGTGGGGTGGGGGAGGGGCACGGTAGGGGGTAGTAAACTATGGATAACGGCGGATTAGAGGTAAATAAACATATAAATAAATAAAACGAATTTCGTTGCACACGATGCATCGCCAAATGCGATGCTGCGCGTGCAACTAAATTCCTTGCCTCATCTTTGCCTCATCGAAAACTAAAAAGACACTAGAAGTGGATGGACATTAGCTTACCTACGTGCGATGATCGGGAATGCCTTGCTCACTTCACTCCAGAATACTGAGAACTGTTGTGGGTTCAGGAGGGCCCATAAGTCAGACCTGTTCAAGAAAGAAGATCAGTTAGAATAGATAAGATGGCAGATTGTGCACTTCAAAATGCCCGCTGGTTGTGCCAGAGCTTTGAAGCAACTTTGAAGATATATCATGCTTGGTAAATCATTTCATATTAGCATAAGATACCAGAAAAGACTCCAATTCAAAGGGGACACTTCCTGATTAGGAGCACTCATTGTGCTCCCCTTTCAACATCCATGGGAATTTTCTCCCAGGTGAGTTAGCGAGTAACAAGTGAACCTCTGGTAGGAGGGAGTACCCGTTTTTCTGGGATTGGACTACCAACCTCTCCTTATGTAAATCAAGGGTGGCCACCTCAATACTCAACCATTTTCCTACACTGTAGGTGTGTGGGGGAGGATACAAGCTTCAGGCTGCATGCCTGGGATGCCTGGATTCAGTGATGTATGCATGAGGGGCCATGTTTTCCTCTTCTGAGGTACCTCCCCAGCCTTTCGTGTCTCTGTGTTATGACCCAGGTTGCCCTGGTTCCTCATTTGGTCCATAAGATTTCCTTTGTTTCATGGCTCCTGCCCCTAAGCCCTGTTTCCAACAGACAATGTTGTGAAACTGCCTAAAGTTGAGATGGAATCCACATAACGCCCCCCCATACAGCCAGCTCTAACACAATCCAGTTTCCCAAGGTACCAGCTCAGAAAATAGCCCTCAAATCTGTCTTGTCTCTCATAAGCTACTGCCAGGACTATCAAGGATAGTACTATTCAAGGTGAACAGCTCACTCTGTGTCATCATGGACATTGATGTCAGTACTTGATGTTTCACCTACAAATTATTGCTAACAACAATTTTCAGCCAATAAGGTCAATGAACCAAAACTAAGACTACAACACCCACAATGCATTAAGTTGTCACGCAGAAGCCTAATACATGAAACTATGTCTATGATGGAGGTGGCCACCCTTGCACCACCACACTCCCAAACTGATTATGTAAAGAAATCCCTGGGACCTGTGTGCTGCTACTCCTGAGAAAGTTTGACCAGATCAGTTTTTCCTACCATCTAGTTCGAACCTGAGAAATTGTGTGCTAAAGACCTCTTGCCTGCCAACTGAGAGCTGCCTGGAGGAGACAGAAGTACTGTCTGCCCGAGGAGCCAGTAAGAGTCTGTAACTACCTATCTGTTGTGCTTCAGTGACTGTGGATGCTGCCTGCATGAGGCACAACCTACAGTGGAGGAACAAGCCTAAAAGTCCATACGGGAGCTTCTGTGATGACCAAGAACGTACAAGAAATATAACTATGAGATGTGATCTCCTAATCTCCCTTGGAGTAAGCCTTGAATGCTTCACTATTGCTAATACTGTAGAGTCAAGGACACTGACAGAGTCATGGACAGTGCTTAATTTGAGCCAGTGGTTTCCTGTGCTCAGCACTGGCATTAAATTGTCAACACCGGTGCTTGTGACAGTCTACCACAAGGTGGGGCTGTCTGGTTAATTTATTGATGACCACAACATCAGGTAATTTTTAATTCAATATACATTAAAACGACTATTACCTGCCATTCCAATAGCTTTGGGCGCCTGTAATAGTCTGAATTTTCACACTTGTAGGAGTGTTATGGTTAGTAGTTGTGTTGTTACTATCATTGGCAACATAACAGGGGCAATGATTGGTGCAAGCTGCAGTGGTGTTCTGATGAGAGCCCTGGCACTTTTTTTATTTTTATTTTACAAATCAAGCATTGGTCATGGATAACCTTTGCAGTTATCAGCAGGCAACTGGAATAAAAACACACAACCAAGCGATGATGCTGCCCAGTACTCCAGATTTAACCATGACCTAGACACAATGCCTCACATATCCAATTTATTGTACATTTTCCTGCCTGAGAGATTTAAGTCGTAGTGTCCTATGAGTCAATTGATTGCAGTTTGAGAGTGGTTTGTGTTGAATGTACTCTACATTTGTTGGCAGTTGGTGACTGGGACGAAATAGAAAGGGAGAAAAGAGTTCAGCTCCCAGTGGGGCTTGGAATGCTTACTTAACTGTGTTATGTTGCATGTCAACAGATGCTCTTTGTACATGACTATATGGATCAGTGACACAATATAGAAAATAACATCGGAATACAAAAATATTGTGTCAAAAATATCGATTACAAAAGTATTGTGTCCCTATACTTGTAAGTACAAAAATATCGACGATGGCACAGCAAACGCTGGTTTGGTTCTTATATTAACTGTTAAATCTGAGTAGTTCAGTTGTGCTTTCTCAGACAGTCCTACTCACACTTTTCAGAGACGTCTGAAGTAGGAAGGGATATCTGCCTCAGCTGAGCAGGTACACCCTGTGTATTGGCTGGAGGTTTAGACAAGCTTGTAAGGATTAAAGGTTCCCATATTGTGCTAAACCCTACCTCCTAAACCTTTACTTTCTTCTCCTTTCAAAATGACTGAAACTGCAAGTAGCAGTGGAAGTACAGAAGGAGACGAATTTGCTAACGCTCTTAAAATTACAGAGAACTGCAGACAGGCAGTAACTTTGAAATTGTGGCCATGTTACTTTTGTGATTGAGGCACACAAGGTGTTTTGATAGAAGGTATTCTATTACTTGGTAAAATTCCCGCCTGCAGATCCACAGACACATTTATTTCACGAATGCATTGAAGTGGATCCACTGGAAGAATACATCACTTATGAGGACATTGAAGTTCCATTAACTTACTAGCAACATAAAAATTGGTTTAAAGGCGCCCTCAATTACACAACTTCGGTCATAAGACTCGGTCCGCTCAGCATAGGAGGAGCGTCATGGCCGGTCTTATGACTTACACTCCACATCCTGAGCAGGGCCGGACTGGCTACCGGGCGTTTTGGCATGCTGCCAAGCTGGGGGCTGATTGCACTGCGGTGGGGTCTGATTTAGTTCATGGAGACCTGCATGTGCATTGAAATAAACAAAGCAAAACACATTTTTGTCAGCAAATGCAGGTCCCCATGAACTAAATCAGCCCCCAGCTCGGCAGCATGCCAAAACGCCTGGTAGCCAGTCCGGCCCTGATCCTGAGACAGACACACTCCAAGTAGAGGAAGTGCATACACTTTACAAATAAGTAGTCAGGCTAAATAAATATGTTGTCCAGTTCGTCATGCGAACACTCACAGTACAACCTGCGAGATCTGATCCACCTGGTACAGTCCAGTCCAGTCCCAACACACACAAATAATTAGTCCACAGACACTAAAAGCAATAATGGGTACGTTCCCATCAAAAAGGGATATAACCCTATTAATCCCTATTAATTTAGAACAAATATAAAAATCTTACTATGAACACTATTAATTAATCCTCCCAAAAATGTTATATAAAACAAAAAAAAGAAATTAAACAATATCGATTATTAAAACAATTAAAAATTACTTATTGATTACAATTGTTTTACATTAATTTAGAACTTAATTAACTCCCCACACTATACTCCCACAATCCTAGCAGCCCACACTTAAAATATGACTAAAATAAATAAGTATAACACAATTTATATAATTAATAATGAATTAACTAATACATTAACAATTAATGTTATGTTATGTTATGTTATTATGTTATGTTATTAAAATTTGTAGAGCGCACTTATACCCGTAGGTGTCTTGGCGCTATGTAATTATTTCTTAATAATTACTTAATAAATGTCCCACTCTATACCCTTACAAACCATGCAAGCCACAACTAATATAACATATAGCTCAAATAAATCAATATTACATATTGCACATAATGAATTAGCAATGACATAATTAATAATAAATATATTATAGTTAATTATTACTTAATTAACTTCCCACCCTATATACTTACACACCCAAAAGCCCACACCTAATATATAACTAATATGTAAAGTTATTACACAATTTGGATAGTTTATAATCAATTAAATAATTAATATTAAATTAATAATTCTTTTTTAATTATTACTTCATTAACTTCCCACCATATACGCCTACAAACCCAGCAGCTCACACCTAAAATATTACTGAAAAATATAAAAATCACACAATTTACATAATTATTAATCAATTCAATAATTATTAATACATTTATAATTAATTGTTAATTACTTATTACTTAACTAACTTTTCACCCGATACCCCTATAAACCAAGCAACCCGCTAGAACACTATAAATTACTATTAGCAATTAAATTAAAAATTATAAATCACCTAAAATTACAATGTATATTTAAAAATATTGCTAATTATTCAAACAATAATAACACGTAATTAATATATGAACTAAAAAACATTAAATCAATTACAAAACAATATTTTTTGCAACAATATTTTTGAAACTGATATTAACGGCAATGAGATTCTTAATAATGATATAATCTAACTGTAATAATTGATATTATGGACAATGATATTTCGCATAAAGATATTTTGTTTCATGACAGTTTTTTTCTGATATTTCATATCTCGATATTTAAAACTCAATATTTTGTCCAAATACGGACTATGGGCCAGATGTAGGTAAATCTGATTTACCGACTCTAGAATACCGAATTTTACCGATTCAGTATTCTAGATTCGGTAAATCAGATGTAGGTAAAAATTTGGTAATTTTTACCGAATCTGTATGATTCGGTAATTACCGAATCGGTATTGACCGATTCGGTAATTGCCATTGATTCCATAGGAATCAATGTCAATTACCGAATCGGTAAATACCGATTCGGTAAAATTACAGATTTTGCAAGGGGAACAGGGTGTCACTTTGACACCCTGTTGCACCCCTGATTTTGGCATGTGTGCCATGTGACACACATACATGCCCGTATGTGTGCCACATGGCACAGGTGTACATGCACAGATGTGCATGTACACAGGAATTCGTTATTTACCATGCAATAGTATTACATGGTAAATAATGACTCGGTAATGGCCTGTGGCACTGTTTGAAGTGCCACCTACATCTGGATTTACCGATTCGGTAAATTTACCGATTCGGTATTTTCCAGAATCGGTAAATTTACCGAATCGGTAAATATACTGATTCTGTAACTCTAAGGCCCCCTACATGTCAAACACCAAACACCGGTCGGTAACGGCCAAAATCGGCCGTTACCGACCGGTATTTGGCCTCATACATCTGGCCCTATATCTGCAAACATCCTTTGCCTCTGTCCTGTACACTGTTTTTCATTGCACAGTTTCTGGCTACCTCACGTCATTCATTTTGTTGGTGCGTACACAAATGTCTACAGCCCCAGTACAGCAAAGAGCTAGTAACAGATATTGGTGGGTGTAGGTTGTCACTGAAGGAACAAGGTTATTTGATAAGTTTAAAAGTACATTATTATTACCTCTCTGCACTGCTTGATTATGTTCTTATCTGTGTTTGGATTTTTAATAGGGGAATACAGTTGTGTATTATAGCTTCTTTTGCAGAGCCTACTGACTACGCTTGGCAGCTTCCCATCCAGCCACTTCTGTGGCTGACTTACTATTTGTGGCCAATGGGACTCAAGGCTGGTGCAACATTAGTAATCACCCGGACACCCCTCACCCGGAAACTTTCCCTGTGGCATTGCTGTGAAAGATGTGTTGAGCGGTCTACTATATTGCATGTATTATATTGTATAACAAGTATATATAGGTAGATGTGGAGCTAAGACAAATAATTCTATACTTCCCATGACGATATAGTGATTGGCAATGTACTGGATGCAATATTATTGTAGGTTGACATTATCAACCAGTCAACCAGGACAAATTGTAGTGCAACCAGTGGGGCCGGCTCTACAGTTTGTAGTTTGCCTATCTTCATGGACTTTTTTTGCAAGGAGGTCTTCAACAGGAAAATAAGTGAGACACATCTTTTTTTCAACCCCTAGCTCTTTGAACAGGGAAGGGAGAGCATGATTTTATAGTTTGAACGATTATATATTTCCTAATTTTAGCTACTTAATGCTTGAGTGTTGAATTGTGAACCTTGCTAGTGGCTATAGAGAGTGAGCAAATACATACATTTATAAACAGTACAAGGGAACAGCTCTGCCAAACCAGCCTCCTAAGGGGACCAGATATGTACTGTGATAAAGACATGGCTGATGTGGACAACATTTCAAAGTAAAATATTTATTTGAACTTTTGCATGACACAATGATGTGGATGGGCTTGGAGGAGGGCACTCCTGTATTCCACCTAAATATTGTTTAAAACATATTGCGCTGTCATAATATTGTATATTCAAAGTGATGCGTCAGCTGTTTACACATTGCTGTTGCCCTGATGCTGCAGACGCGGGTCGCGCTGTTTCATACTATTGCTCAAATCGTGATAATATCATTCGCACCGCTTGGAATTAAACCGGAAGTTGACATCTGGATCTCTCACAACCAGATCTAAACATCATTAACAATAAGTGCCCGAATACAGTTTAAAGGCCTGGATCCAACTATCCTGTAGCATCCTGTCAAATTAACTTCGACCAATACCACTGACCGCTAGGCAGTGTTTTTTGCATTGTTTCTTTGGGGTCATCACCTTTAATGCTCACAATGAAGTCCTGATGATGGTCTTATGAAATTGTTCCCAAAGACCGAAACGTCGACCACAAAGTCTAATTCTGCCTGATTTTCATTTATCATCATTGATTTTCATTTATCTTGTTGATTTGAAATCATTGTTTTAATATCGTTTAGCAGTTTTGACTTTCTTGGAGCTCTACAGTAGGAGAATATAGGATGCTCCTCGTTTATCCCAAATGCATTTTCAAGTACCCTTTTTATTGATTGTAAAGAAAATAATAACCTTTTGACTAAAAACCCTGGTTTATGTGTGTTTCTTCATATTGTTAGTGTGGTAACAATATTTACTTTTGCTTTAAGTATAATTTAAAAACTCAGCCACCAATTGACATCAGTGTTGGTAATTGATTCATTCACCTCTCACTGTGGTTTTAACTTTAACTTTAATTTTCTTCTCTTTAATTGAAATTGTTCAAATAAAATCCCTTGCTGGCACATCACTTTGAATATATATCTTGCCCAAGCCCGCAAGGGTTGATTGGGTTGCTCACTCATTTTAGTCATAATATTGTGGGAAAAATATTGAGGACCATAATATCAGCAACGTTAGAATATAAAGGTAACAATAGGTTTACTTTATTTAACTCCACATCTAATGTACATTGACAATTAGATCTCCAGGGTGGGTAGATGTGGAATTAAGAATAGTACATCTAGATTACCTATGTACACCTACCTCTTCGATATTTTGTTCCCTGATATTTGGCCACAGTATTATGGCGTGATATTTAAAAAAAGAAAAATGTGATATACAAAGTGGGTACTCTGTCCCAGATGAGACAGGGTTGCTGGACCCAGCACTTCCTTTCTGACACGTATTGAGATTTGGTATACTCCTGCAATCTGATGTGCTCAAGGTGGCCAATGAAGTATAACAGACGTCACATTTCAACCTTGTGGTCAATTGGAGGACCAGACATCGTCATCAGTGTGGCTACCCAATTCCAGTGCAGTTTTGGGGTTGGGACACGAAGCTCTTGATTTGGTTCCAAGCTGCAGGCAGATCAAGCGCTCCATGTCCTCAGTCTCTGGCCAAGTTTGCCATGTTTACTGAACCCTTTGGCATACAATTGTTCAAACGTCTACCTTCACCTACGTCAAACCAATGTTGATGACATTGTGAAAGGTAGAAACAGAACATTCTTCACTCTTTGTTTGCCGCAGATCCTTGATGACGTACACTGTCATCCTGCTTTTGAATTTGGCCTTTGGGACATTGAAAAAGCTGCCACGGGTATGAATCCAGATTGCATACGCAGTGCCAGGCCGGGCTTGAGCTGTCCAGCCCCTCCAGGAAGGCCAGGACAGGTTTCAGCCTTTAGTTCGATGATGAAGCGTGCATGCGTTGTTGGTCATCTACAAAGTACTAATAAGGGCCTGTCACTGCTATGTCAATTACCGGTGGAATAATCCATAACTGGAGTTGAAGCTCATTTGGGCCCAACACCCCCTCTTGAAGTATATATATTAGCTCCGCCAACCACTAGGCCATCAAGAAGACTGCCGCTGGGTCTAGTCCCAGAAGTCCCCATGAACTTCCACAATCCTTCTTTCTCAAACAAGTCACAAATCATCCATGAGTCGTTCATGGCAGCTGTGGAGAATTCTACACCAGAATGTCTCTGTATTACTTGCCTGGAGAGCAGTTGCACAGATTCCATGGCTCTCTTCACGGTGTGCCTGTGATTCCACCTTCCAGAGCTCCAGTGCCTTCCTTACTCATCCTCCATCTCCAGCCAGTCTGCCAGGAGCTGTAGGCAGAAACTGCGACACTCCTGTTGCTGGGTGACATCATAATTGTGCTCCAGGAAGAATGGAATTTGTGTTTTTCTCCAGTTTAAAGGGACCCGCCCGAAAATTAATTTCACAATATGTCTCAAATCCCATGGCAATCATAAAGTTGACAGTCTTGATCCACCTATAACAGTGCTTGCCAGACCTTCCAATGATCACACAACCAGCCAATGAGAGCAAGTAATATGCTCTTAAGATTGCGAAGATGGGACATGAAGAAAGGAAACCGACAGGCTTTCTGGAATAATGGCTTCACCACTGGCGGATACAAAAAAAGGATACAGATGCAAAGAAAATCAGACCGTATGACATTCCCAAAGATCGGTTTGGTGGGTCTGTCTCGCAATTCAACAATTATAAACTACATTTCGAAAGAAATATGTTGGGTACCAGAAAAGGAATGTTGTTCTAGAATCTATGGACTGTCTGATTGGGTTTGAAAGTACCAGTGAATATTATCATTATAGCTGCGAAATTTATGATACAAACAAATGTTGCATTACAAGAAATTTGCGAAATTTCTCATAGTTTTTTTCCACAGATGACTGATTCAAGCAGAAAACAGAAAAAGTACAGTAGCAAAATGGTTTGAGGAGAAAATGTTTCGTAGGACATGCTCTCCATATACCAGTTACCATGATGGCATCTTGCATTTTAAAACTGATGTTCCCCATGCATTCAATGCTCACATTTTATTTTTACAGAGTTTGATATAGCACGAACTTGACCCAAAGGTATAGGGTATCAGAGCGCTTTACATAGCACCAGTTGCGGTTACGAAGACACATTTCTTTTTTCTTTTGTAAGTTACGGGGAGGATAAGTGATTTGCCCAGAATCACAGGATCTTCAGCCTCGTTGCCGAGACTCGAACTCAGTTCCCCAGATTCGTGGTCGACCGCCCTAGCCATAAGGCCAACTCCTCTCCCCTTTATATACTGCAGAGTGCATTTCACACAGCCATACTCGAGACACCATATAAGATGGATGTGCCTTCTTATAAATAGTGGCACATGGACGAGAGTGAAGTTTCCAGCATGGTGCACAAATGCTATTTTGCATCTGAGTGCTGATAAGAGAAAAGTTTGAAAGCACAAAAAGGGAGGTGATCATAGGGAATGTTGCCACAACCTCAGAAGAGGATCAGAAAGGGCCTAGGGGATTCATTTAAAGAAGTATATTTATTGGGAGAGTTGGATGTCAACAAGTTTGTACAAACTGAGAAGTTGGGTCAAAGGGTGGATGGTCAGTACAATTGAAGTAATGTTAATGATTCAGAACCTCTCTTGGGACAACTGTGAATCATCCGCGACGGAACTCTTAAGATGTAAACTCCCTAACCTTAACTACTAATTGCTTTGTACAGCAAGTATCAAGGTTCAAGAAACAAGAGGATGAACAGAAACCATCACAAGGAGTTCAGCAAGGAGGACTCCAGAGGTGGAGCTCCAGAGATGTCCTAGTAGAACACAACAAAAAACAAAATCCCAGGGGGAATCGCCAAGGGGGGTTGGAATGGATAGGGTCTGAGGCTGCTTGGATTGTCAACGGATGAGCTACTTGTGGCCTAATGGCTAGAGCTGCCGACCTCGAAGCTGGTGAACCGGGTTTGAGTCTCGGCAGTGATGCTCAACATCCTGTGATTCCACGCAAATCACTTACAGGCACATGCATCAATATTGCTATTTGCGATTACTTAATTGCGAAAAATAAGGAACCGCAATTAAGGAATTGCAAAATGCAATGCATCAAGAAATCGCTAAATAAATTGCGATTTACGTATGCAAATTGCGAGTCGCAATTAAGGAGTACGTCCCCATTCATTCCTATGGGCCTACAGGCCCATAGGAATGAATGGGAAGACATTCTCAATTTGCGATTCGCAATTAGCGAATCGCAAATTGAGAATGCGATTTCAAAGGTGCAGGGGTGTCCAAAGGACACTCTGTTGCACCCCTGAAATCAATCTGTGCACATATGTTGTGCACACACATGCCCTAAGGGCATGTGTGTGCACAACATGAAACTTCAACCTCATGGTAATTTGCTCCCCCTAATTGCGAAATCGCAATTTTTTAAAGTTTCATGCATGCAATCGCAATTTGAGAATTCGCAAATATTTGCGAATTCTCAAATTGCGAGGGCCTTCGCCCTTCATGCATTCCAAAAGCAGATTTTGCAGATCGCAAACGACCGATTTTTGCGATTCGCACCGATTGCGATCGCAAAATCGTTTGATGCATGTGCCTGTTAATCTCCTTGTACCTTACAAAAAGATGAATATGTCCGTCTGTAACGCAGCTGGTGCTCATGTAAAGCACTCTGATACCTTTGGGTCGAGTTGGTGCTATATAAAACTAAATTTCTCTTCTTTAAAAGGTAGGGTCTCTGAAGTGCACAAACCCTAAACCTGAAAGTGCTCAGATGCATACATGCCAACCTTCCCGATGCAGGCGGAAGAACCCCGATTTCAAGGCTAATCTCCAGCCTCCTGATTCCTGCACGAAGAAATATGATTCAGAGTTTCCTAAAACTGCCAAAAATTAAGTGTTGATGCCTGTCACGCACATCCAATCTCCCCCTCCAAGAACAACTTCTGACATCAAAGGTTAAAACTTTGTCCTAAATTCTTGGAGAGAGAAATCAGAGCATGTGACAGGCCTCAGCATCTAAATTTTAGCAGTTTTACAACCAAAAAACAGAGTTTAGAACTCCATTTTTGTTTGCGCAATGTTATTAAACTGACAAAAATGAAATGCTTGATTGTCACCATACATGCCAATAGACCAAATTGAGGCAGATTGCCTCTGCTTCAGTATTAGTCAGTGAGGAAAATACATTCATTCTCCTGAGGATTTTTTTTAAATCTCCCACATGCTTGCTCTAAAATGTTGACCTGAATGCAGATGTCTAGTGTAGGGTTTACATTGCAGTGCTAATTGGAAGGAGGGAGTAAGGTGTGCCATAGTGTCAATGTCTTGCTCTCACAGATGCTGGCAGAGATCCGGCCCCTCTAATAGACCATGGTTGCAGGTTATGTTATGTTATGTTAATATGAATTTATAAAGCGCATTATCACCCAGGGGTATCTAAGCGCAGGTGGGGGTGCAGGCACGTAGGAGGTGCTTCTGAGCCCGAATCCTCTTGAGGGTGCTCCCTGCAAAGACCAAACACGTGCTTACTGTCTGGTATTAGCAAACAAAACATGCAAAACAATGCAGACTCATTCATCAAGCGAGCACAGTGCATGTGTACATTTAGGAAGTCTCTTCTAACATATATTGCTTTGAAACTAGACCTGCTTGGCTGGCATCCACAAGTCATACTCGACTCATAGCTGGAAGTAAGTCAAATGGAACATTCCACGGTTCTTTGCAGCTTCCTACCTCCCAGACACCTCCACATGAGGAAATGCAAACACACAAAAAAGGCAACAAGAGTCGCCAACAGGTATACAGAACCAGAGTTACCTCGGATCGAGGTAAAGCATCTCCGAGCATGCTTTCATTTATAGGGCCTCAGTTAGAGGCCGGCGGGAAGCCCACTGGTCTGCTGGGTGGGCCGAGGTCTTCGTCTCCGCCACATAAATGTGCTGCATGGTCCAGTCAGGGGCGGCTCTTCTACTATGGCGAAGGAGCGTACCCCACTGCTTAAAGGCAGAAAATGAAATATAAAATGATAATAAAACACTTTTATTATAATTTTATTTTTTATTGACTCGGCCGAGTTTGCTGAGTCCGCGGAGTCTTGGGCGGGGCCAGGTTGCAGCGTCACCAGCACACAGGAGGAAGAGGAGTGGGCACTGAAAGTGCACATGTCGGTTTGGCCTGCCGTCCACGGCCGACCTAACCGACATGCGCACTTGGATATCTCCAGGCTATTCCTTGGAGATATCCGCAGGGCTCAGGAGCACCGGTTCCCTGTCCTTGCTGGAGCATGAAACCGGCCCGCTCTGCCCAATCCCAGCGCTTCTCTCATGCTGGGAGTAATAGAATGAGAGGAGCACTGGGATAGCAGGGTGAGCTGGGAGCCTGTGCTCATGGGAACTGCAGTGCCGGGAGCAGAGGCGCAGCGAGGCGCGACGTGGGAGCAGAGGGTAGGTGTATATTTAGTTATTTTTCCCCACGCTGCCCCCGCCCTGCCTCACCATGTGGAACGGGCAGCAGCCGCCACCACCAGGTCCATCTGAGGACAGTGCACCCCCTTTATACATCTCTGCCTGCTCGTGCTCTGCTGGGATCTGTTTGCTGAACATGCATCCGCTGGTATGGCAGCTGCACTTTCAGCAAAGATGAACGACGGACACGTTGTTCCAGCCTGCCCAGTGTTCTGTTTGTGTTTCTGAAACAAAGCACCACAGCCGGGGAGGTGGGGTGTTTCTGAAAAGCAGAAAATAAATGTCCCTGACCTGCATGGAGCCTTCTCCCAGCGAGTCAAGGACAGTTCTTCCTTTTCCTGCCTGAGTCCGTCTGACTGGCATAGTGGTCTCGGAGCTCGGAAAATCAGTGTGGGTTCACTACCTAACCTAGATAGGGAGCAGCGTTCAGCACTGTATCCCCGCAGCACTGTGTTGTTGGATTGGTCACACGTTCAAGGATTTCCGATTGCCTGCAAGAGGAAAGGCTGAAAATCACAAATGTTTTTTTCTTTTCTGTTCATAAGGCTGCAGAACGGCTCCTTGACAGATGATAACATCACTCATACATGGCTTTTCAGCCCACGCCTAGTTGCATTATGGGGATTGTAGTTTGGCCTTTAATACTGTCATTGGGGGCTTAAATCTCCAAACGTGCAAAGTGAGGTTGACTAAAAAGCCTTCCACTTCCATTTTAATGACGTTAAAGAAGATCCTATACGTCTATCATCCTTATCACGTGAAGGTTTTGTAACACTGTGTGATCTTGGTTCGTCTTAACTGATATCCAGGTATGTTTTGGTTGCATTAGCTATTCACCCACTTAGTAAGAACTGACCACTATACAGCCCTTCCTCTTCTAGAGTTTGGAATCTCATTAGTTTGGTGTCTCTGAACAGATGACCTGTATCCTTAATTCCCACCTCGTCCCACCATACCAAGTCATTTGCTAAGATTCTGCCTGCCTAAGAGGGGATAACTATAAGGGGATTGTTTGGTGCAGATGTTCCCACTGATCGTATTGTATTGTATTGTATTCTTATATAGCGCTACTATCACCCTACGGGCATCTTGGCGCTCAGATAGGAAGTGACGGTTATACCTGCAGTTCCAGATTGAAGCATATTGAAGCAGAGAGCTAGCCCCTAGGGAACAATAGGGTCGTCAAACCCTTTCTGAATTCCGACAGGCAGTTGGCTACCCTACGATACTGTGGCAGCTAGTTCCATAATTGTCCAGCTGCCACACTAAAAGCCCTGCCACCCATTCTAGACCGTTTAAATCTGGGGACCAGGATTAGGCCAGTGTTAGCAGACCGTAACTGTCTAGGGGGTTCGTACCAGTTGAATTTGTCCTGTAATGGTAAAGGTCCCTGTCCATGAACCGCCCTAAAGACGATGCACGGTGATTTAAAGCTGACCCGTTCTTTTATTGGTAGCCAATGGAGGTCTCTCAAGGCCAATGATGTTGAGGAGCTCCATGGTCTGTTCAAAGCCACCTTAGCTGCTGCCGACTGCACCCTTTGGAGTCCTTGTAAGATGTACTGAGGGGCCCCCAGGTACAGGGCATTGCAGTAATCCAGCCTGCTTAGCACTAAACTCCTCACTACCTGGGCTCGAGAGTCAGCTGGTAGTAACGGGAGGAGCTTTCTCAGCATGCGGATTAGCTTAAAGCCAGTTTGGATGGTTTTGTTGGCCTGTGACACCATTTGAAGATTGGCGTCCATTTGCACTCCCAGATTTCGTACGGTATTCGTCATATTCAGAGAATCTTCTTCTGGGGAGAGCCTAAAGTCTGTCATAGGGTGCTTTAAGATTTTTGTGGCTGAGCAATACATCACCTCCGTTTTCCCTCCATTCAGTTGTAGCGAGTTAGCCCTGAGCCAGTCCGCAGTTTTCCGCATACACTCCTGGAAGGCCTCTAGGGAGGTCTCCTGCTTGCCTTCCAAGGAAAAAATCAATTGAGTATCACCCGCGTAATTTATGACGCTGATACCAAAAGATGTAATGATGGACAACAGGGGTTTCAGGTACACATTAAATAAAATGGGACTAACTGAAGACCCCTGTGGGACTCCGTGAAGGACAGAAGAGACTTCTGATGAAAACTGGCCTACAGTCACCGTCTGTTGGCGGTCCAGGAGGTAGGACTGTAACCACTCATAGGGTCTTCCTCTCACTCCGTTGTTCCACAGTCTTTGTAGCAGCACGGTGTGACTCACTGTATCGAAAGCAGCCGACATATCCAGAAGGACGAGGATCGACGCATCCCCTCTGTCGGCGCGCAATCGAAGATTGTCCATCACTGTGGGCAGTGCCGTTTCAGTTCCATGTGCTGGACGAAACCCGAATTGGAATGCGCCCAGCAACTGATTGTCCTCTAGATGTTTAGATAGGGTTCTGCTGACTGTCTTTTCCAAGATCTTTATTGGGAAAGGGAGGAGGGAGATTGGCCTGAAGCTGGCAGGTAGTGTAGGATCCAGCGATGGCTTTTTTAGCAACGGAAAAACCATTGCTTGCTTCCATGCAGCTGGGACTACACCTTCTTCCAAGGACTGATTGCAGATTATACGAAGCTGTGGAAACAGCGCTTTGCCAAATAATTTCCAAAATCTGTGAGGAATAGGGTCAGCCGGGGAACCTGATGTAACACTAAGAGCCATGTTGGCAAAAGAATCCTCCGTAAATAATTGAAACGAAGTTAATAAAGAGTTGTCATTTAACTTGATTCTTAGCTCATTCTGTTCAGTAACTAGAGGCTGGGTATTATGAGGGGCTAAATTCCCGACAATATTCGTGTAAGGTGTATGCTCTTCACACATCCCAAGTCATCAGGACCAGGCAGGGGAGTCCCTTAAAGATTGGAGCCCAACTGAAGGAGATAGTGTGTATTCTCCCTACCTGAAGTTGGAGACCTATTTCTGGTAACTGGTGCCCTCCCAGCCAGCGAGATGCCCGTCGCTGGCACTCACTGCTACTAAAAATCAGGCACTCCCAAGCCTCCTTTTCCAATGCCCCGGATTAAGTGCCTAAGTAAAATATATGACTCTCCAAATAATTTACTGGGTATAATAAAGGGAAGGTTGGCCAAATGGTAGCTCAGTCCTGGGTGTCCAACCATTTTCTCCTGCACTATTCAAGCTATCGTTGACATCTCAAATGTTGAATAGAACATTACTTGTGATCCAGGGAGGGTATTGCAGAACCTAGATTGCCTCCAATCGATCTTTATGGTATATTTTGATATCCAGATAGCTAAAAGTATGTTTCTCCCATGATAAATCACTGCTGCCCAAGCGCACCCTCGGTTACACCAATGATGGGTTTAAGTGGAATATACAATGTTTGTTCCAACTGACCCCCACACCTCTTAGTCTTTAAGGTGTACAACATCCGTGTTATATCAGCATTAATATCATTTACATATACTAACATGTCAACTACATACAAGGAAACGTGATCTATTATATCATTTGCTTCCCAATTCAAAATGTCTCCCAAACTTTGATCATATAATGCAAATAAACCATATCAAATGCCTTTTCAAAGTCAAGGGCCAGAAAGGCCAAACTCAACCAGCAGTTTCAAGTTTACTCCTTATGCTTAAGGTTGTACTGAATCAGGGAACTAACCCATTTTGGTTATAATGTATTAACACAGGTAAGCTTGGCATAAGTCTTACCGCTAGGATTTTGCTGAGAATGTTATACTATCTATTTAAGATTGACAAGGGTCCATGCGAGGCTATGCTTTGAGGATTGTGCCCAGGCTTGGGGAGTGATACTATGAAAAGTTTGTTTAATGTAGGGGAAAGATGACCAATCTCTAATGCAGACATGAATAGTTCATCCAACCTCGGGGTCACTAGAGTGGCATATATAGAGTAAAATTCTATAGGGTGCCCATTTGAGGCTTGTGTTTTCCCTCTAGCTAATTCTAAGAGAGATTCTCTGATCTCTTGTTGAAGGATGCAGGACTCCATCTCCTCCCCCTGGGCAAGGGCTATCTGAGGTAGTATTATATCATCCGGGAACATCTCAATATCTTCATCGCTGTGATCGCAAACATTTGTGTAAATCTCTCTGTAATATTCATAACAGGCTGTGCTGATCTCACCTTGTGTGTGTAATCTGGCACCCGCCTTGTCTTTAATTGTTGTCACTGGGATGTCCTGATGCTGGGGTTTTATTAACCACGCCAGTAATCTGATTGGCGTTGTCCACTTCTGTGTGTGTTTTTGTTATGAAGTGTAATTTATGCATCCCGGTCTCTCAATTACTGCCACGTGTTTCTCCCTGGCTTGAATTATAGGTGCCTACTGATCGGCATCAAGTGCAGAAACCTGCTCAAGTTTCAGGAGTGAATTCTCAACTGATTGGAGCTCATACTGGATCACTTGTCAGGCTTTATGGTCAATTGAATACATGTTCCTCTGATCACTACTTTAACAGCTTCCCGCTCTACTAGGCGAGAAGATGCCATGTCCGTATTTTTTTTTAAACTAATTCTCTATTGCTTTCCTCAATGTGTTCCTAAATGCTATTTCTTCTAGAATGGCTGACTGTAACCTTCATTTAGGTATGAGGGTAAGTATTTTCCCCTCAATGTATGCTCAACTCCGTGGAATTATGATCAAAGATTGCTTTACCAATAGAAATAATTAGGCTCACGTGGAACTGAGGGAAGGTGGAGCATATTATGCGATTCAGCCTCATATGTAAATTGTGTGGTAATTTCTTTCTTGTTTCACCTTTATTTACATTTTCACCTTCCTTTCTCTTGTCCTTTTCTCTCCTGGACACATATGCTATCACACTCATCTAATTTCCCCACCATCACCCTCTCAATGTCTCGTTTATCTCCTTTCTTACCTCCTTCTACCTTTTACTTGTACTTCCCTCTTCACCGCGAAAGGCAGTGGAAGTATTTTTACCACCGGATATGAAGGCACATCTTTCAGTACCATCTCATCTATCAATAGTTAAACATTTTCTGCTTGTACTGCTAATATTTAACAACACGGGGTGGTGATGGACAGAGTTTCTGAATTAAGCAGAATACTCTCACCCAGTCAAGAGATCAGGGCTAGATCCAACACCGTTTTTTAGCTCACTGCCCCATCCCAGTTCAGAACCTGGCTATATGCAAATTAGTCTGTTCCTGTCCCAGTGCATGATGGGAACAGGGCAAACCAAACTACCAAGCCAATTCTTACACTGGGAAGGAAACAAGCTTCCGGGGACCGGTTTCTGCCATTTCAGGCGTCGTCGGCCCAGCTTGCTTGAATCCTGATGGTGCAATGAGCAAGGGACTCACATCTGAGTATACCCTTCCACGCTTAGGGTGGACAAAATATTTAACAACAAGGGGTGGTGATGGACAGAGTTTCTGAATTAAGCAGAATACTCTCACCCAGTCAAGAGATCAGGGCTAGATCCAACACCGTTTTTTAGCTCACTGCACCATCCCAGTTCAGAACCTGGCTATAAGCAAATTAGTCTGTTCCTGTCCCAGTGCATGATGGGAACAGGGCAAACCAAACTACCAAGCCAATTCTTACACTGGGAAGGAAACAAGCTTCCGGGGACCGGTTTCTGCCATTTCAGGCGTCGTCGGCCCGGCTTGCTTGAATCCTGATGGTGCAATGAGCAAGGGACTCACATCTGAGTATACCCTTCCACGCTTAGGGTGGACAAAATATTTAACAACAAGGGGTGGTGATGGACAGAGTTTCTGAATTAAGCAGAATACTCTCACCCAGTCAAGAGATCAGGGCTAGATCCAACACCGTTTTTTAGCTCACTGCACCATCCCAGTTCAGAACCTGGCTATATGCAAATTAGTTTGTTCCTGTCCCAGTGCATGATGGGAACAGGGCAAACCAAACTACCAAGCCAATTCTTACACTGGGAAGGAAACAAGCTTCCGGGGACCGGTTTCTGCCATTTCAGGCGTCGTCGGCCCGGCTTGCTTGAATCCTGATGGTGCAATGAGCAAGGGACTCACATCTGAGTATACCCTTCCACGCTTAGGGTGGACAAAATATTTAACAACAAGGGGTGGCGATGGACAGAGTTTCTGAATTAAGCAGAATACTCTCACCCAGTCAAGAGATCAGGGCTAGATCCAACACCGTTTTTTAGCTCACTGAACCATCCCAGTTCAGAACCTGGCTATATGCAAATTAGTCTGTTCCTGTCCCAGTGCATGATGGGAACAGGGCAAACCAAACTACCAAGCCAATTCTTACACTGGGAAGGAAACAAGCTTCCGGGGACCGGTTTCTGCCATTTCAGGCGTCGTCGGCCCGGCTTGCTTGAATCCTGATGGTGCAATGAGCAAGGGACTCACATCTGAGTATACCCTTCCACGCTTAGGGTGGACAAAATATTTAACAACAAGGGGTGGTGATGGACAGAGTTTCTGAATTAAGCAGAATACTCTCACCCAGTCAAGAGATCAGGGCTAGATCCAACACCGTTTTTTAGCTCACTGCACCATCCCAGTTCAGAACCTGGCTATATGCAAATTAGCCTGTTCCTGTCCCAGTGCATGATGGGAACAGGGCAAACCAAACTACCAAGCCAATTCTTACACTGGGAAGGAAACAAGCTTCCGGGGACCGGTTTCTGCCATTTCAGGCGTCGTCGGCCCGGCTTGCTTGAATCCTGATGGTGCAATGAGCAAGGGACTCACATCTGAGTATACCCTTCCACGCTTAGGGTGGACAAAATATTTAACAACAAGGGGTGGTGATGGACAGAGTTTCTGAATTAAGCAGAATACTCTCACCCAGTCAAGAGATCAGGGCTAGATCCAACACCGTTTTTTAGCTCACTGCACCATCCCAGTTCAGAACCTGGCTATATGCAAATTAGTCTGTTCCTGTCCCAGTGCATGATGGGAACAGGGCAAACCAAACTACCAAGCCAATTCTTACACTGGGAAGGAAACAAGCTTCCGGGGACCGGTTTCTGCCATTTCAGGCGTCGTCGGCCCGGCTTGCTTGAACCCTGATGGTGCAATGAGCAAGGGACTCACATCTGAGTATACCCTTCCACGCTTAGGGTGGACAAAATATTTAACAACAAGGGGTGGTGATGGACAGAGTTTCTGAATTAAGCAGAATACTCTCACCCAGTCAAGAGATCAGGGCTAGATCCAACACCGTTTTTTAGCTCACTGCACCATCCCAGTTCAGAACCTAGCTATATGCAAATTAGTCTGTTCCTGTCCCAGTGCATGATGGGAACAGGGCAAACCAAACTACCAAGCCAATTCTTACACTGGGAAGGAAACAAGCTTCCGGGGACCGGTTTCTGCCATTTCAGGCGTCGTCGGCCCGGTTTTCTTGAATCCTGATGGTGCAATGAGCAAGGGACTCACATCTGAGTATACCCTTTCACGCTTAGGGTGGACAAAATATTTAACAACAAGGGGTGGTGATGGACAGAGTTTCTGAATTAAGCAGAATACTCTCACCCAGTCAAGAGATCAGGGCTAGATCCAACACCGTTTTTTAGCTCACTGCACCATCCCAGTTCAGAACCTGGCTATATGCAAATTAGTCTGTTCCTGTCCCAGTGCATGATGGGAACAGGGCAAACCAAACTACCAAGCCAATTCTTACACTGGGAAGGAAACAAGCTTCCGGGGACCGGTTTCTGCCATTTCAGGCGTCGTCGGCCCGGCTTGCTTGAATCCTGATGGTGCAATGAGCAAGGGACTCACATCTGAGTATACCCTTCCACGCTTAGGGTGGACAAAATATTTAACAACAAGGGGTGGTGATGGACAGAGTTTCTGAATTAAGCAGAATACTCTCACCCAGTCAAGAGATCAGGGCTAGATCCAACACCGTTTTTTTAGCTCACTGCACCATCCCAGTTCAGAACCTGGCTATATGCAAATTAGTCTGTTCCTGTCCCAGTGCATGATGGGAACAGGGCAAACCAAACTACCAAGCCAATTCTTACACTGGGAAGGAAACAAGCTTCCGGGGACCGGTTTCTGCCATTTCAGGCGTCGTCGGCCCGGCTTGCTTGAATCCTGATGGTGCAATGAGCAAGGGACTCACATCTGAGTATACCCTTCCACGCTTAGGGTGGACAAAATATTTAACAACAAGGGGTGGTGATGGACAGAGTTTCTGAATTAAGCAGAATACTCTCACCCAGTCAAGAGATCAGGGCTAGATCCAACACCGTTTTTTAGCTCACTGCACCATCCCAGTTCAGAACCTGGCTATATGCAAATTAGTCTGTTCCTGTCCCAGTGCATGATGGGAACAGGGAAAGCCAAACTGCCAAGCCAATTCTTACACTGGGAAGGAAACAAGCTTCCGGGGACCGGTTTCTGCCATTTCAGGCGTCGGCGGCCCGGCTTGCTTGAATCCTGATGGTTCAATGAGCAAGGGACTCACATCTGAGTATACCCTTCCACGCTTAGGGTGGACAAAATTAACGGTGATGGATCAAGCGCTGATCTTTGGACTGGGTAAGAGTGGTCTGCTTAATTCAGACACTCTGTTCATCACCACCCCCTTTTCTGAATCGTTTTTGGCCACTATAGGTGTGGCAGGGTATACTCAGACATGAGTCCCTTGCTCACTGCTCCATCAGGATTCAAGCAAGCCGGGCCGACGAGGCTGAAATGCCAGAAACCGGTCCCCGGTAGCTTGTATCCTTTCTGGTGAAGAATTGGCTTGGTAGTTTGGTCTGCCCTGTTCCCATGATGCACTGGGCCAGGGACAGACTAATTTGCATATAGCCAGGTTCTGAGCTGGGATGGGGCAGTGAGCTAAATAACGGTGATGGATCAAGCCCTGATCTTTGGACTGGGTAAGAGTGGTTTGCTTAATTCAGACACTCTGTTCATCACCACCCCCTTTTCTGAATCGTTTTTGGCCACTATAGGTGTGGCAGGGTATACTCAGACATGAGTCCCTTGCTCACTGCTCCATCAGGATTCAAGCAAGCCGGGCCGACGAGGCTGAAATGCCAGAAACCGGTCCCCGGTAGCTTGTATCCTTTCTGGTGAAGAATTGGCTTGGTAGTTTGGTCTGCCCTGTTCCCATGATGCACTGGGCCAGGGACAGACTAATTTGCATATAGCCAGGTTCTGAGCTGGGATGGGGCAGTGAGCTAAATAACGGTGATGGATCAAGCCCTGATCTTTGGACTGGGTAAGAGTGGTCTGCTTAATTCAGACACTCTGTTCATCACCACCCCCTTTTCTGAATCGTTTTTGGCCACTATAGGTGTGGCAGGGTATACTCAGACATGAGTCCCTTGCTCACTGCTCCATCAGGATTCAAGCAAGCCGGGCCGACGAGGCTGAAATGCCAGAAACCGGTCCCCGGTAGCTTGTATCCTTTCTGGTGAAGAATTGGCTTGGTAGTTTGGTCTGCCCTGCCCTGTTCCCATGATGCACTGGGCCAGGGACAGACTAATTTGCATATAGCCAGGTTCTGAGCTGGGATGGGGCAGTGAGCTAAATGACGGTGATGGATCAAGCCCTGATCTTTGGACTGGGTAAGAGTGGTCTGCTTAATTCAGACACTCTGTTCATCACCACCCCCTTTTCTGAATCGTTTTTGGCCACTATAGGTGTGGCAGGGTATACTCAGACATGAGTCCCTTGCTCACTGCTCCATCAGGATTCAAGCAAGCCGGGCCGACGAGGCTGAAATGCCAGAAACCGGTCCCCGGTAGCTTGTATCCTTTTTGGTGAAGAATTGGCTTGGTAGTTTGGTCTGCCCTGTTCCCATGATGCACTGGGCCAGGGACAGACTAATTTGCATATAGCCAGGTTCTGAGCTGGGATGGGGCAGTGAGCTAAATAACGGTGATGGATCAAGCCCTGATCTTTGGACTGGGTAAGAGTGGTCTGCTTAATTCAGACACTCTGTTCATCACCACCCCCTTTTCTGAATCGTTTTTGGCCACTATAGGTGTGGCAGGGTATACTCAGACATGAGTCCCTTGCTCACTGCTCCATCAGGATTCAAGCAAGCCGGGCCGACGAGGCTGAAATGCCAGAAACCGGTCCCCGGTAGCTTGTATCCTTTCTGGTGAAGAATTGGCTTGGTAGTTTGGTCTGCCCTGTTCCCATGATGCACTGGGCCAGGGACAGACTAATTTTCATATAGCCAGGTTCTGAGCTGGGATGGGCAGTGAGCTAAATAACGGTGATGGATCAAGCCCTGATCTTTGGACTGGGTAAGAGTGGTCTGCTTAATTCAGACACTCTGTTCATCACCACCCCCTTTTCTGAATTGTACTGCTAATATGACATCCCCTGCTGGTGGCAGCCATGCATCTACCTAGTATCATCATCCCTAAATTTGGCCCTCCCTCTCTTATGTCTCACATTGTCCTATCTTTCTTAAAAAATCCTCTCTAGCACTGTTTCCTATTTTTTATCCCCTTTCCTCTTTTTAAGATAAACTCTCACACATTCCCTGTCTCACTTCCTAAACTCCCTTTCTCTGGCTCACATAGCCTTCTCTCTCTCATCCCCCTATGTCAGAATTTTTGTATGGGATGCCATTTTTCTCTCCATCCTCTGATACCCTGCTCCTTCTCTCTATCTCACACTTTCCTCCAGCTGTCCAAACACACACACAGACGCACACACATATTCCTCTCTTTCTGTCATGTCACTATCCTCTCTCATTCCTTCCTTCCTCACATACCGTAACATTTCTTCTAGACTCACTTCTCTTCAATCCTATCTCTTTAATATCCTCTGTACCCCGAACACCTCTTACTATCCACTCTTAAACACACTCACACCCTCATATTTCACAGTAATGTTCTACTCAATCACTCACATACACAAGAACCCACATACCCTTCCATTTCCAATTATACTTCCCTCTTCTTATTAGATATTGTCCCACATTTTGGCCTCCCTTGCTCTCTGCTTTCTATTATTTTCTTCACTTTCTCTCCTGTTTCTTACACACATTTTCAGTTGCTCCCTCTTGCACAGATGTACACATACCCAGGTTTGCTGTGTTTTTGCACTCCCTATCACTCGGGAAAATGTTGAATTATAAGTTTTCAAATTTACACTGGCTGATGGCGCTTGAAAAGAAAGCTATACAGTATGGAAGGCTTACTTCAATGCAATGAGGATTTCAAGATGCAACACAAATGTTTAGTTATGAAAAAGAGCAAAATTAAGATTTCCACACATTGAGGAATAGTAGTGATCTATTAGATCGGTTTTGTTTGGAGCAAACTAACCACTAGCCTATTAATTACACTCAAATGAGGTTCATACCCCTATATCTTTGAAAAGGGTATGAAGGCTTGTGAACCGGTGCCATGTGATCCCCGCATTGGTGTTACACCTATTCCCAATGGTGTAGGTTGCCACTGCTGGACGAGGGCAATACCCCAATTCCTCCATCCGAAAGGCACTAAAGGTCTATAACTTTCCTGACTATTAAAACATGTGCCTTTTTCAACTGGCGTTTCGACAAATTGCTCCTTATTCAGCGCCGGGACCTCAGCATTGCTATATGGAAGCACTGAGCCCAACCTTGAGGGAGAAAAGCATCCCACGGCTACGGAGTGCTTTTTGTGAGGTAGACAGTGGACTCTTCATCACTGGCAGAGAGATCCATCCGGCGCAATAATGACTTATTCTGTTATGATGACATCCGCGGCTATTTCAAAGGCTGCTCAGTAGGTACATTATGTGGTGTAACCCCCAGTACATACAGCAAGAGTTTTCTAAAGACCAACAGTCACATAACTAAGCAAACATATAGCGAATGGACCTCCTGACGAGACCAAAATGCTGCCTACCCCAACTGGGTGTGGGCAGACAGCGATGGGTGAGAGTGTTCAATCTTAGCAGATGGGCCAGTGTGCAATCCCACAGCAAGTTCCCAGTTAGGTTGACTCTGCTGGCTTAGACAGAGTGTACAACTACAAAGTATTACATTTTATACTTTCGTATATACACCCGTTTTTTGTCTGTTCTATTCACCTCTTTGAGATTTAATCCATATGATTGTTAGCTCTTGGAGTTGTACCTGTTTACAAGAAATTGCCTAAAAGAATTGACGAGTTGAAAGAAATCAATTAGCAAGCATATCTTCCATCTTGCTCCCAAATGTTAACTTAAAATAAACTAATCATTGAATTGAATAAATCCCTTGAAGGCATGTTTACCCATCCCTCTTACTTTGCCTGAGCCCTCAAGGGTAGTTTGGGTTGCCCATTTCTCTCACCATTGTTAGACTGAGTGTGTCAACCTGGAGGGATTACGCAAGCAGACAGACACCCTAAGAGAAATAAGAAATCCCAGAGACTTTTCATGGTCTACCTGGAATATGGTTAATTGGGTTTGTGGAACATTGTCAAGATCTTAAAAAAAATAATCACACTGTTGGAGCAAGTCTGTCAGAATAAATAGGGTGCACTCATGCCTGGCCTTCTGTTTGCCTACAGGGAGTTGTTGCAAAAAGGGTTTAGTTTCAGCTCGTTTGAATTAATCATTGGACACCTAGCAGGAGGTATTTTATGCTTTGTGAATGTGTACTGAGAAAGAAATTCCAGACTCCCAACATTCTAAATGATTTGTTGAAGCATTTCAGGTGAACAGGTCAGGATGTTCTTTAACACACATAAAACAAAATGGGCATCATTCATAATGATAAAATGCAGGAAAAAAATACAGATATTCAATCGAAGATGATTGGTTCATTCTGCGTGTGATATAGGTCATCGTTCTTTCAAAATCTTCTCGACTTCAACTGTCCTTGAATCCACGCAATCCATGTTCAACCAATTCTTCCTATAAGGATCATTCTGCTTCAGATTTACTTAAAATGTTGACTTTGCTGTACTCCGGGACCCTCAATTTGCCGCAGGATCTGTATGTATTGCTTATTGTCAGAGTGTATGTCCCATAAATTTGTTTTAGTTCTACAAGAAAGGCCCACAACACCAGGAGAATTCCACCCAAAGCACCCCGCATCAACCAAACTTGAGCTTACCCAGATCTTTAACTCGTAAATTTCTGACGAGACGTCATACTGGGGAGGAATATTTTATAAGTGAGGGTTGAATGCTGTCACTAGGCAAGAGGCACATCATATAAATAGGGTTTATAAATTATTTACCAAGTAGAATGCTGCCAAATTGTTAGCACAATTTATCTTACTAGTGGAGACTGGCAGATTGCCCTATTAACCAGGTTGCAGAAGCAAATAAGAGGTCTGCATTCTTCACCTTAGCAGGCTACTACCCATTTACCCGACGTCCTTCGGATTAAAGAATGTTTTGTCATTTTCAGTGACTGATCAATAGGGTGTTAACTTGCAAAGGAGTAAATTATGTGGCTTATCTCGGTGGCAAAGTCAAACACGCTTCAAGCTTAAAAACACCTGGCGAGCATCTGGAATGAGTGCTTCTAAAACTTTAGGCAGCCAACATGAGCACAGAATTTAGCATCGACATTTGGATTAGGAATATGGAACCTGCCAGGACAATCAAGTCAGTGGCTTTTTCGGGTTAAAAACTGGACTTTTTTTTAAATGAGAAGTGCTCAAGACAGACAAAGAACGGGGCCGTCTTAGATACTACAGGATACTACAGAAGTATTTAAAAACATGGCAGGATTATTTCCAAATCCCTATCTCAGTTCATGTAAATAATGCATCCTAGGAAACCTATATTGAATAAAGGTAGTCAAGATGCACTTTAGAGTCTTGGAGATGCCCTTTGGGTAGCTATTGTACTCAAATGTTCTGATAGCAGCTACAAATTCTGTGTCCCTTTAAATGCACCCAATACTTTCCACCACAGTCTAAAGACATTTAAAATCTGGATTTAGGCAGAAATGTGAATTGGGATTCCAAATAGTTAGTGCATAATACTACACCCTTAGGGTTTACTACAAACACATTTTCACCAGGAAAATTGCTAAATAGGTCAGGGAAAACAGTCTAGAATATCGGGAGCGCGTACACACATCAGTTCGGAAACACTGATTTCTGCAGTAGTTGTCCTCAGCAAAAACTTGGAGAAGTGCATCAACTCTTTATACCGAAATGCCTGAACCACGTGGTAAAAGTAATTGCATGTGTGAACTACCAATGCAGGTTTTAGCACCGCTCCTAATGGAGGCTACTAACGTGGGCTCCTATTTATTCATATTATTGAGAAATTGGAAGAATAACCAATACCAATCACAAATACAGAGCAACTTGCAAGAGAGAGTAATCTGATTTGAAGGAATCTTTCATAAACAAATCCCAGCCAGGTAGACTGAATAAGTTTAGGCCTTACATTATAGGCATAAATCTCTTTCTCCAAATTGATCACATCCTATGGGTCTCTCTAGAGTCTAGAGTCTTTGGATCATGAAAGGGGGGGTGATAATATGTATGCAGGGATAAAAAAAAATAGTTAGGCCTAATTCTAAGAATTGTTCATAGAGCAGACCCTTTCAGGGGACTAGGAAGACACGTAGAATAAAGGTTTAGCAGACCTTCTTTAGTGAGAGTGCAGAGGACTTAGAGAAGTTTGCCTTTGAGAAAGATGTACATAGTGGCAGCTCTTTATGACCAATCAGAATGTTTACTGTCTTTGCAGTACATGATAGGTCTTGCTATTGATTGGAAGCTGCTAAGATCAAAACCAGGGCACCCCTACTAGAGCCAGTGAATTCTTTCTGTGGAATTTTCCTGATGAATTGTGAGCATTGATAAGACTCATGAAATGCAGGCAGGTTAGATCACTAAGGCCCCTTTTAAAAGATAACCAGATTCCAAGAGCCCAAGTGGTTTGAGAAGACGCTTCTTATGTGTGAGACTGAGACCTAGTTGTTTCCTTAGTTCTGTGTGCGACAAAGCAACTCGGGATACTGTGCTTTGTAACAACTCAACTCAACGCCATCTGCTGAGCTCACCTTGTCCTGCTGGACCCATCTGCTGCAGTGCCTAGATGAAGATTTTGGGGAAAACTAAGGGACTGTTGTCCAGAGAATCAATAGTGTTTCTAAAGTGCATAGGACACGCTCAGGGCCTCAGTCCACGTCATGGCTGTCTGGCCTGATCATCCACCGACATGATACGGAGTTTCAAGTATCATCCCCTGTTATTGGACGACTAAATGGAAAAACTGCGCTAGAAAGTCTGTCTACATAAACAAGTTATGATTATCTTACTGAACATATTAAGGTAAATTCCCTTGTGATCATAATACGTGCTTTGTGTTGTATTTATGGTGTTGTGAGCCAAGACAGTAATTGTGTGGGTTGTGTCTTCTCACAGAAAGACAAGTTGGAAAAGAACTAAGCCTCAGGGTCAGGGAACGAGCTTCTTCCCAGGAACCTCTTTGGCAGAGGAACCTGCTTGTGACTGGCAGGTGATCCTTCAGCTTTCATGAACTGTTGACCTCTGACATTTTTGCACAGTGAAGAAGGCTACTTTTGTATCACCGAGATGAAAACCTATGAATCAATTGATTATCAAATTCATTTCATGTACAATGAATTGTGAATTGAATATGGAATACTTAGAAAAAATCCAAATGTTACCAAAACAAGCTCCCATAAAACGCTAATCTAAGAAATCCCCTGAATCCTATAGATGAGGTAAAGCTTTTGGGGTTCCCCTACAATAACATGTTTATGGGGATCCTATTAAGTTTTCAATGCTTCATTAGTTCAGGACAGTTCTCAGTTATACTTTCTGCACTGCTTCAATGGTTCCAAACAACCTTACCAAAGTAGCATGTGTTCTGTTTTATTTGGGTGGAGACACACCACTATGGTCTATGCCAATCCTGCAACCCAATCCCACAAGCTGCTAATATGCTCATGAATAAATATGCAGACCTCAGAGAGATGCAGGGAGTGTTGCCCAGAAGTTCCCTGCTCAAAATTACCATCCATCAGACAGAAAACCAGAATCGTGACTGCTAATGTAGCAGATTTAAGGGACCGGTAGCTGAGGTGGTCTGGTCTTTGGAAGTCCAATTAACTGTGTGTTCTTTCTGGGCTGAACTAAAGAATAAGTCATCCACTACAATATATTTTCATGTCGAAGTAAAACAAGGATCCAGTTGAACTTGCAAATAGATCAACCTCTGAAACATATTAAGATGCTTACAAAGAAATGAAAATGAGACTACTAATTGAACAACAAAGAGGAACCTATTTATAGCAAAGTGTGTGGGGTGTTTATGTTCCTTTGCCTTCAGTTAGAAATAGGAGTTGACATGTGTAACAATTTTGCCTGTACTGTGGTGTGAAGTGACACTTTGTCTGAAGTTGTCAGACTGCCAGCTGGAAACGAGAGGGCTTGATGATTAAGCAACACCTCTTACCAAGTTCAACAAGCACTGGCAAAGGCAATAGGACTGCTATTGGCTGACAACTGTTGGCTTTGCAGATGGTTGTGATTTTTTTTTAAACTGTACAAGGGGACTTCTTTTGTGTGTAAATGCATCTTGCGCAAGAGCAAAGTTCTATCGCTCACAGATAGTCAGCTAATGGCTGAAGTGAGCTGACCCTGTCCCCATGCTGTAGGCTATGGTGGGTGTAGCAAAAATGTGAGTGACACATTGACAAGGCAATGGATGAAAAGAGCTGGCTGAAAGACCCCGAGATTATATTACACACACTCACAGGCACACACTCACATATATATAGATGTAGATATAGATATATGACTTTATTAAAATCAGAAGGTTTTGGGTAAAGCCATACCGAAAAATGGTTATTATTAGATCCTGCTAGGCATAAATATACTTAGTTTAAAGTATACTTAAAATGTGTTGGTTTCCTAAAGAAAGGTTTGGCACTGAAATACTCGCCCTGGTTCCTGCCACTGTGCTTTCTGTGGGGGCATGACTGCTTTTGAATACTGCACTGCTGATACTGTATTTTATCTCCATGTTCTAAACACATTTTCCCAAAAATAGTGAGTTTAACTGAAAATGCCAAAGGTATTCCAGCCTATTGGTAAGTGCAAATTTTACTAATAGTTTACATCCGGTTATTTATTAATGATAAACCAGCTTCCGAGAACATATAATTTCTATTGGTGTCATTTAGGGTAAGTCCTTGGGACGTGTGCCAGCATTAGCAGCACGCTACTGGGCAAACACCATTGTCTGCAGGAACTCCGGCCCTTTCACATTATGGTTGTGTCCTCATTGTTGTAGCAGGTCTGAAATTGTTTTAGCCCCCCCCACACACACATGGTGTCCAAAGGAGCAGACACTCTCCCTCCATGACAATTGCATGCCATCTCACTACTGTTGGCTTTGCCAGTCCTGTTTCAGCAGACTGCCCTGTGGATCATCCTGCTCTGAAAGTGGGCAGTGAACAAACCCATTGAGGCCCTCTCCTTTCACGCTACATTCTGGGACGGTGGTGCTCGGCCTCTCAAGGCATGAACCATTGGACCCACTTCCTGGGTTTGGTGGTAGCGGAGAGGAGCTTGGTCAAAGGAGAAACGAACAAGAAAGTTTGAAAGCCCAAGTAACGTTGGTGGAAAAATATGCAACAAAAAAGACCTTCAGGGCAGGTGCGAGCAGATTTTCATTGAAATTGTATTGGAATTGCATTTATATAGCGTTTACTACCCCTGATGAGGCGTCGATGCACTTTTTCGGTGAGTAGCATGCAACTCTGGAACCCAAGAATTAGTGGTGAATTAGTATAGTGAAATATGAAAGTTATTTGAGTGGTGGATATGTTAGTCAGTTATTTGGATTGATAAGGATAGTGGAGGGATAGAAGAGGGAAAAGATTTGCATTTATAAAGCACTTGCTACCCTTGATGGGGTGTTTAAGCGCGTTTTCGGCAAGAAGCATGCTACTTTGGAACCCATAAAGGATTAGTGGAGAATTAGTATAGTGGAATATGAAAGTACTTCGAGTGGTGAGCAACTATATTAAAGAAACGTGACAACTCTAGCAACTCCACGGATAGGATGGGTTCCTAGGGTTCTGATATGGATACTTATTTGGCAGAAAGAGGGAGGAAAAAGAGAAAGGGAGAACTGACTTGGTGTTTTTTGCAGCATAAGCTGTATTATAGATACACATTGTGCAAATAAGCAGCCATCCAGTGCCTAACGTCAGAAAGAGCAACTTGTTTTTGTTAAATTTATATTGGTTTTTGGTTTGGACTAGATATAGTTATAGTCACCTCACCAGCTTCACATAATAATAGAAATCATAAATATAAAATGCATGCATTTGTATACATACATAAAGAGGGGTCTGGATCAGCCCTCTTCATTTATTGATCTAGTCAGCAGCCATTCACTTTTTGCTACCTCCCACAACAGCATACAGCATGGAGGAGTGGGCCAGTCTAGCTCTATGAGTGATAACATTGTGCCTGCTCAAGTGGGCACATCTGGTAAATTAAAGCACATGTCACTGCCAGGGCTGGTTGGTTAATACTGCTTTGTTTATTCAATTCTTTTAATTTTTTTTGTCTCTCTGTGTGTTTAAATATGTCTTCAAGTTGCAGTAAACAAAAGACAATAGTACCTTTTCTTTTCCCACCAGTACAAATCATATTTTCCTGTGAAGAGCATCACAACTAAAAGGGTTTCCACACCTTTTCTAATGTTACCTTCCTTGTAGGCAGGATCCATAGTGTTTTATTAAATGTATATGTGATGGTTATTTTTAAAGGGTTTATTGCAAGCACATTGTCACCACATTTAAGCCACAAAATGTTTTTTTATTTTTTATTTTTGTGGCATTTGCTTTTAAGGAAAAAAAATGAGCCAAGGTCAGACGTATAGGATTTGCCAGTGCTTGTTTGTCTTTCAAATGGTTACGCTTGAAACCAGACTCCCAAGAGTGGAGTTATTTCTTCTTTTTACAACCGTCCCAACCCTAACTGGAGAGGAGATCTGTAATGATGAATTAAGCTTGCAAGAGGCAGAGGATGGTGAGAAAACAAAGCTTTGTTTATAATAAGCCCCCAGGATAGACAACAGTGTACATGTCACGAAAAAGTTAAAAGCACTCTGCAAACGCTGCATAATCTTAGCTATACTAAGGTAAAAAACATACAAGCCAGAGGAAAGACATGAGAGACAGTCTTAAAAGGACGACGACGACGTAGAGATAAACATGTAGGCCACAAGAAAAACCTGAAATCAAACAGAACAGCTTAAAGCACCACACAATCAGTTGAGCAGGTGTAATGAACACACGAGAAAATCACCAATGAGGAAGCAGCACTCTACTGAAGGAACCTGTGGTGTGCACTTATGTCCAGATTCGCTAACGCTTTGCATTGGGTTTACGTTAGACCCGTAACCAGCCGCGGCCGGCAGTGGGATTACCTGCAGGGCGGTGACGTGGGGAGGGGGAGGGGCAGGTTGGGGGGTAGTAATGTATGGATTACGGAGTTTTACAGGTAAGTAAACATTAAATAAATAAAATGAATTTCATTAAGTGCACTGCATCCCCAAATGCGATGCAGTGCACGGAACGAAATTCGTTTTATTTTTTTTCATGTTTACTTACCTGTAAAACTCCGTAATCCATACATTACTACCCCCCACCCTGACCCTCCCCCTCCCCACGTCACCGCCCTGCAGGTAATCCCACTGCCGGCTGCGGCTGCCCATAACGCAAACCCAAAGCAAAGTCTTATGTTGTAATTTACTATCCAAAGCAAATCAGGATTTGTTTTGGATATATTCCCAAAGTGACGCAAAGTTGTGCAATGCGCTGCTCTGTGCTGCGCTACATCAAGGGGACATTCTGTGGGTGGTACCTGGGCATTCCCAGGCAACCAGTCTTGGGTTTTGGGGCAAATCCCTATCTACAAAAGGTCGGAGACAAGGATTTGTGCCAAAATCTTATGCCTCCTCGAAGACGGTGTAGTGGGGATAATTGTTTTCATTTCTCCTCGTTTTTTTCCTACTGTGCGTGCGTGCAGCATTGTACAGCACAACTACAAAGCAGGAAAAGAGGATCCTTCCAGTACAAAAATTATTCCTGACAGGACGCAAACATCTTTGTACTATGGTGCAAGTGTGTGTCCATTGGTACAGCGCAGTCAAAAGTGCTTCAGTGCAGGGAGAGAGCAAAACAGCCCCCCATCTTAGAAGATATGGCACTGTTACACTCTCTGCTTTTCTCACAACGCAGTGCAGCAACTTTAATTGCTAACATTACGTTACTTTTTTAGTACATCTGGGACTTATACTTCAAGGGGTGGTGGGTGACAGAACTGTATCTACTTGAGGCTGGTTAGGAAACTACCTTGCAGGGCCTTGTCCCAGTAACCGCAATGAAAGTGCAGCACCCACAGACAATGGCTTGTGAATATTTGCAGACCTTCTGTGAAAATGGAGTGGAGAATAAGTGGCATTTTGGAAATTAAAGAAAGCTTCCACCAGATTGTTCTAGAAACCATTATATATATATATATATATATATATATATATATATATATATATATATATACATACATACATACATACATACATACATACATACATACATACATACATACATACATATATATATATATATATATATATATATATATATATATATATTTATATATATATATATATATATATATATATATATATATATATATATATATATATATATATATATATATATATATATATATATATATTACCTACTGGCGATAGCCAGTAGGTATATATAGTTAGGATTTTTTTCCCATGGGATTTTTGAAAATTCTATGTCGAATAACTTTGGCGTTTGAGGACAGAATTTGCTGAAATTTTCAGGAAAATGGAACACTTTGTTTCTGAGCAGCCCCTGAAAATTTGGGGGGGTTTTGTCAAGGGGGGGCCGAGAAAAAGGGGGGTCCCAAAACATGTTTTTCCCATGCAATTTTCCATAGGGCGGTTGGCCTCACTTTTAGCCTGAACGGCTGAATGGATTTACACCAAACTTGGCAAAATTGTAGGGACTGGTAGCCCGATGTGCCTTTGCTATGTCTCAAGATATAGGCTCCAGTGGTTTTTACGAAAATTAACTTTGAAAAATATATATTGGGCTACATTGGGCTATATATATGTTGGAGCCCAAATGTAGCCCAATGTAGCCCAATGTAGCCCAATGTAGCCCAAAAATGGCCACCAGAGACAAAAAAAACAAATGTAGCCCAAATATCAGCCAGATGTAGCCCAACTATAGCCCAATGACAGAATGTCCCAGAGTGTTCTAAAGAACAACTAGAGTGCTAACAGTCCTACTTATTACAAAGGTATGGCACACCTGAAGCCATCTTGATTGGAATAAAGTGGTAACTCTTAGAACATTTAATTTAAAAATGAACAAAATGAGGGGGTTCATTTTGCCATAGAAAGTATGATTAGCGAATATATGACGAAATCCCGCATACCATCAGTCCGCAAAAAAAATCCCGCATGTACTATTAGGCCGCAAATTAAAATAACGAAAACTTTTAGAACGAATATGCCTTTAGCATACACTAAACAACTAAACTACCCTAAACCCTAAAACACTACCCCCAGCATGACCCTACACTACACAAACAGTACAACACTACCCTAAAACACTACCCCCGGCATGACCCTACACTACACAAACACTACAACACTACCCTAAACCCTAAAACACTACCCCCAGCATGACCCTACACTACGCAAACACTACAACACTACCCAAAACCCTAAAACACTACACCCCAGCATGACCCTACACTACGCAAACACTACAACACTACCCTAAACCCTAAAACACTACCCCCAGCATGACCCTACACTACACAAACACTACAACACAACCCTAAACCCTAAAACACTACCCCCAGCATGACCCTACACTACGCAAACACTACAACACAACCCTAAACCCTAAAACACTACCCACAGCATGACCCTACACTACGCAAACACTACAACACTACCCTAAACCCTAAAACACTACCCCCAGCATGACCCTACACTACGCAAACACTACAACACTACCCAAAACCCTAAAACACTACACCCCAGCATGACCCTACACTACGCAAACACTACAACACTACCCTAAACCCTAAAACACTACCCCCAGCATGACCCTACACTACGCAAACACTACAATACTACCCAAAACCCTACAACACTACACCCCAGCATGACCCTACACTACGCAAACACTACAACACTACCCTAAACCCTAAAACACTACCCCCAGCATGACCCTACACTACGCAAACACTACAACACTACCCTAAACCCTAAAACACTACCCCCAGCATGACCCTACACTACGCAAACACTACAACACTACCCTAAACCCTAAAACACTACCCCCAGCATGACCCTACACTACGCAAACACTACAACACTACCCTAAACCCTAAAACACTACCCCCAGCATGACCCTACACTACGCAAACACTACAACACTACCCTAAACCCTAAAACACTACCCCCAGCATGACCCTACACTACGCAAACACTACAACACTACCCAAAACCCTAAAACACTACCCCCAGCATGACCCTACACTACGCAAACACTACAACACTACCCAAAACCCTAAAACACTACCCCCCAGCATGACCCTACAATACGCAAACACTACAACACTACCCAAAACCCTAAAACACTACCCCCAGCATGACCCTACACTCCGCAAACACTACAACACTACCCAAATCCCTAAAACACTACCCCCAGCATGACCCTACACTACGCAAACACTACAACACTACCCAAAACCCTAAAACACTACACCCCAGCATGACCCTACACTACGCAAACACTACAACACTACCCAAAACCCTAAAACACTACCCCCAGCATGACCCTACACTACGCAAACACTACAACACTACCCAAAACCCTAAAACACTACCCCAGCATGACCCTACACTACGCAAACACTACAACACTACCCTAAACCCTAAAATACTACACCCCAGCATGACCCTACACTACGCAAACACTACAACACTACCCAAAACCCTAAAACACTACCCCCAGCATGACCCTACACTACGCAAACACTACAACACTATCCTAAACCCTAAAACACTATGCCCAGCATGACCCTACACTACGCAAACACTACAACACTACCCTAAACCCTAAAACACTAGCCCCAGCATGACCCTACACTACGCAAACACTACAACACAACCCTAAACCCTAAAACACTACCCCCAGCATGACCCTACACTACGCAAACACTACAACACTACCCTAAACCCTAAAACACTACCCCCAGCATGACCCTACACTACGCAAACACTACAACACAACCCTAAACCCTAAAACACTACCCCCAGCATGACCCTACACTAAACAACCACCACAACTCTACACTACACTAACACAACACTACACTACACAACACTACACTACACTATACAATCACTAACCCACGAAAAAATTAACACAAACCCACTTACCTCTCTCGTCATCGTGGTTTTCACAACGCAAATGCATTTACCATACATGCCTTTAAAACGTAATTCTTTGTAAAGGCATGCGCGATAAATGCACATGCGTTTTGAAAAAATGCGGGATAATGGTATGCGAGGTCAATGACCTTGCGGGATAATGGTATGCGGACTGAAAGTCTGCGGGATAAAAAATGCGGGAAAATGGCTGCAAACCATGATTAGCAGCAGACTTCCCTGGTGAGCACTAGCTTTACTACAGTGATCTAATGAGCAACTAGAGTGCTAACATTCAGAATTTATGGCAAATGTGTGACACATCTGAATGCCTTCTTGATAGAACCAAAGTAAACAAGCATTGAAAATGCAATAGATCTCGCCCTCGTTTAAGTTAAAGCCATTCTGTTTGTAGGGAGGTGGCTTTTTAGCTTTGCTTTTATTAGTGTTTTTAAAACTTTCATGTAAATAACATGCATATGTATGCATATATGTATATGTATGCATGCATTTATATTTATATAGATATGCAGATTATATATGTTTATATATGTATATTACCTACTGGCGATAGCCAGTGGGTATATATAGTTAGGATTTTTTCTCTATGGGATTTCTGAAAATTCTATGTCTAATACCTTTGGCGTTTGTGGACGGAATTGGCTTAAATTTTCAGGAAAATGGCACATTTTGTTTCTGAGCAGCCCCTGAAAATTTGGGGGGGTTTCGTCAAGGGGGGGCCGAGAAAAAAGGGGGGTCCCAAAACGCGTTTTTCCCATTCATTTTTCCATAGGGCGGTTGGACTCACTTTTAGCTCGAACGGCTGAATAGATTTACATGAAACTTGGCAAAATTGTAGATATGGTTTGCCCGACGTGCCTTTGCTATGTCTCAATATATGTGCTCCAGTGGATTTTGAGAAATTAACGTTTAAAAAAATATATATATCTGTGACAGCGCTCCGGTTAGCGCCCCGGTTCGCGTACCTGACGCGTAACGGAACTTCGCGAAGCGAAGCTGATTGGCTCTCCGGTGTCTGTCAACATTCTAAACCGTCCGGAGCGGCCGCCATCTTGTCTCTCAGTACGATCGAGAGACAAGATGTGGTGAAAAACGAAGGGGGAAATGAAGGAAAGGGGGCAAGGTAGACCACTCCTGACCCCCTAGGATTGATGAGGGGGATATTAAAGTGCCCCGCGGGGCAAAAAATAAAAAAAATTTTTTTTTTGCGATTTTACGCCGTAGAAGCGCGTCCCTGTACGCGAACTGGGCAGCTCACCGGGCAGCTCACCGGGCAGCTAACCGGGCAGCTAACCGGCAGCGTAGCTGTCAACATTGTAAACAGTCCGGAGCGGCCGCCATCTTGTCTCTCGGTAGGTTCGAGAGACAAGATGTGGTGAAAAAAGAAGGGGGAAATGAAGGAAAGGGGGCAAGGTAAACCCCTCCTGACCCCCTAGGATTGATGAGGGGGATATTAAAGTCCCCCGCGATTTTTCACGGTAGAGGCGCTTCCCGGTACGCGAACCGGGCAGCTAACCGGCAGCGTAGCGGGAGTCCGCCATCTTGTGTTTTTGGAGCGTCCGGTTCGCGTACCGGGTAGCGTCCCGGTAAGCGTAACAAGGGGAAAACCAAGAGAAACAGTAAAAAAAAAATTAAGGGAATAGATTTCCAGCAAACTTGGCAAAATTGTAGGGACTGTTTGTTTGATGTGCCTTTGCAAGGCCTCAAGATATGTGCACGTGTGGATTTTGTCTAATTAAGGTTAAAAAAAAAATATATATCTGTAAGCGTGCTCGGCACGCTTACGTTACGGGTTTTGTTTGCGCTGCAGAGCCGATACGTCACGGTTATGCGACGCGTCATGAGGCGTCTCACGTGGCTACGTGATACGTCACGTAATAAAGAATATATTTTACAGCTATAGATATTAGCTTTTAAAAAACCAATGAAATTCACTGAAAAAACCATAGGTTATAGACCATATATAGTTGGAATTTGCATTTACAAAACCTTGAAAATTCACTGAAAAAACCATAGGTTAGAGACCATATATAGTTAGCTGGACATTTTATTGACATAAAACCAATGAAATTCCATATATAGTTAGTTGCACTAACTATATATCGCGCACCCGCAATCCACTGCTGATGATGTCACATATTACATCATTCATGACATGGTCAGTGACATCACTGATGACATCACTGATGACATCTCAAATGACATCTCAAATGACATCACTGATGACATCATGACACACCAATACCAGTTACTACATACGCACTCACTGATTCCTACGTCTACACACACATTCACTCATTCACCCATACAATCACTCATACATACAGTCACTCATTATTACAACACTATCATATGCACTCATACACCTATGCAGACACTCACACACTGCCACTCATCCATGGAGTTACTCACACACCTAGTCAGTCCTGTAAAGAATCAATCACACTTCCATTTCCTCATCTATACAGTTAAACACAGAACACCATACTTCAGTGACATCACTGATGACATCACTGATGACATCTCAAATGACATCACTGATGACATCTCAAATGACATCACTGATGACATCATGACACACCAATACCAGTTACTACATACGCACTCACTGATTCCTACATCTACACACACATTCACTCATTCACCCATACAATCACTCATACATACAGTCACTCATTATTACAACACTATCATATGCACTCATACACCTAGTCAGTCCTGTGAAGAATCAATCACACTTCGATTTCCTCATCTATACAGTTAAACACAGAACACCATACTTTTCACACATATACTAACACATACTTACGCTCTTATACAATCACTGATACAAGTACACATTGATATGCACAGAGTCACACACCTCCCAGCCAGCCACACACACACTCAGTCTTCCATACATCCACTCATTCTTCAATATGTAAAACATATTTAAACTTTACAAAAACACACAGACACTAGATGATGTCATCAGTGATGTCATTTGAGATGTCATCAGTGATGTCATCAGTGATGTCATTTGAGATGTCATCAGTGATGTCATCAGTGATGTCACTGACCATGTCATGAATGATGTAATATGTGACATCATCAGCAGTGGATTGCGGGTGCGCGATATATAGTTAGTGCAACTAACTATATATGGAATTTCATTGGTTTTATGTCAATAAAATGTCCAGCTAACTATATATGGTCTCTAACCTATGGTTTTTTCAGTGAATATATATATACATACATACATACATACATACATACATATATATATATATATATATATATATATATATATATATATATATATATAATCTATATCATATCTTTCTTTCTGCTCTCAAACATTCAGGAAGATGGGCATGTGCATTAGGAGACATAATTGTCAAGAAAATCGACTAATCTGGCTAAATATAACTTCATTAATATTAGCCTCCGAGTCTTTAATAAAATTCAGATTTTCTGGGCAACAAAGTTGGGGAAAATCTACATTGATGCTTATTCAAAAATGTGGCAGTAAAAGAAGCTTGACATAATTTGAGACAGCCATGAGAAAAAAAAATGACATTTATTAAGAAAATGTCACCGACCTTTCGAATCTGGTGACCTTGAAGAAGATAAAATGCATAAATCAATGATAAGCATGTGCTACGCTTAAAGTTGGGTATTTGGCGATTGGCCAAAGAGATAACGTTAAATGGGTTTTTGAAGGTGTGGACTGACACTAGAAAGCTACTTCTGGTTCAGGGTCTAATTTAGAACAATCAATAACAAACTAGGTTATTATCAAATGGAAGGAAGCCTGGTGTGGTAGCTAAATGTTTGTGCGTAGCATCAATGGGAATAAGGGGGGGTTCTGATTTGGGCCTGTGATAGACTAACAGTTGGACAACCACATTGACAAAGATGCTTGTGTTGGTTTCCCTGTGCTTTTGGTGGCCTATGTTGAATAAATAAATTAAAGCACATATTATGTCCTTTGGAGGATGTATGTAAACTAAGCCATCCACAGAAAGACAAAGATGATGATCAGCTGCATTGCCCGTCCTAAAAAGATCTTGTCATACGATATGGTTAAATGTCATCCACGACCTTCGTGTATAACAGAATACCATTATTTTTGTTGTGATGGATTTGATTCCTAAAATATCTGATTTCTGTGCTCTGCAGGTGTTTTATTTTTAACTCTTTTTATTAAACATTGCTCAGCATACAGTAAACACAGTATATCCATTGCAGCAATCTGTTGGTCTACGTGTTGATTAGCGCAAACTGTATCATCATAAAGGCATACTGTACATTTGGAATGGATTTTTTATGACTGTTAACAGCTTCAGTCCACAGTCGGTAATTCATCAAAAAAGCAGTGTTTATCCTACACCTACATCTCCCCTCCCCCTTAGCATCCCCTAAGAGCGTGCAGGTTGTCCCACACCTTTTCAATTTTTTGGAGGCAACCTCTACTTTGGTAGACCGCTTGTTCGGCCCACTGACACCAGTCTAAATCTAATTCACAGTCCTCCATCCGCGGAGGACTCTGGGTGCCACAGGCCTGTGCAATATTACGTTTAGCCACCCCGGGCTACTATCATCAGCCAGATCCTCTGATATTGTGGCCAGGAAGCCTCCACTGAGTTCATCAAGAGGAGCCATTTTGCATCTAGGGGGACTTCCGTAGTTAATACCCAAGTCATTCTCTGCATTACGTCTCCCAGTAGAGCTGTATGAGCGGGCACTCCCATAGGATGTGAAAGAATGTACCCTCTTGCCTGCGACTCATAGATAGATGGCAGAGTCTGCCTTCCCTGTCTTCTGGAGTAGCACCCTAGAGTATTAGGATCTGTGCAGGATTCTCAGCAGCAGGAAGTCAGAAATGTTTGCAAATCTCATGCGGGATTTGGTGGGCCTCTGTCCAATCCTCTTCATCGAGAGGTCTCATGTCTCCATCCAGGCTACCTCCAGTGCCACCATAGGGTCAGGAGAGTTATTAACCAGTTTTTTATAAACCATGGAGATAGCCTTATCCATTAAAGGTTCCATAAGCAAGGGATCCTCAAGCGGTGCGGCTTACGTCAGTTGTTCTCCTTCTACTGTGTGTCTCCTAAGGGCATGACCAGGCTGTAGGTGTTCATACCGCTCAGTCTCTGCCATGTCATACCCTTGACATAGGGCCTCAAATGTGATAAGAGCATGTTCCCTCCATATGTCGCCGAGGTTCTCTATAGCAATCAGGGCCCAGCTTGAGAACCCTTTATGTCACCCACCTCGAATAGGCAGTCACTGTCCCATAGTGGGACTTGATTAATGAGCTTGCCCCTCCACCCCAAATAGTTAGTGACCTCTCCCAAGCTCTGGCTACTGTTTGGGTATGCAGTTCCTGGTCCTGTGCCCGTCTATACAGAATTGTTACATGACGTCTGTGCCCCATGATTTCTCTATCTACCCGGTACGCCGGTTCTCTGTGGTCAACAAACACCCAATTTTTAACCATCACCAGTTGGGTAGCCTAGTAATATTTATGTATGTACCACCCTTTGGAGTTTGCACAGCGCAATACATGACCAATTTCTGTTCCACAATAGTACACTAAATTCATGCTTGATCGTTCTAAAAAACTCCAGCTGGATTTTAAATGGCGTGTTCTGGAGCACGTAGAGACGGCGTGGAAGGCTCATCATTTTGTGTAGGGCAGCCTTGCACTTTAGTGTCAACGGCAGAGTTCTCCAGTGTTCCACAACTTTACGAACTCTCTCGAGTTGCGGGAACAACTTTCTGTACAGAAATTCAGCCGGATCTTGAGTGACAAAGATCCCGAGGTATTGGAAGCCATCTTGCGCCAGTGGCGCCTAGCAGCAGGAAGGGAGTCTCAGAGTGCCAACGAAAAGGGGAAGATATGTGACTTAGTCCAATTAATGCGGTATCCTGAGTAGTTCCGAAAGGTTTCAAATATTTGGAGTATTCAATCTATAGATAGGTTGGGCTGAGTGATGTAGAGGAGCACATGATCTGCATACAGGGAGAAGCGCTCATCCCCCAGTACTCTGACAAGATTGCCATCATTCTTGAAATCAACATAAATCTTTTGAAATGAATATGTTGTGGCTTGACTGAGCATCTTACGTCATGTAGAAGATGTATAAAGTTTTGAGTTTGATCCTTGAAATCAGTGCACATCTTTTTAAACGAATATACTGGGTACATAATATTTCATGTATGTCGTTATGTGACTGAGAATCTTGCTTCATGTAGAACCTTTAGAAAGTTTTGGGTATGATATTAACGAAAGAGATGCAGTTTTTGGAATTTTCATCCACGCTGTGATGAACGGACAGAAAGTACCAACAATATTCTTGTACCGTAATTGATTTGTTTTATCAGTGTACATCAAGTTACCTGGAGTAAATTATTGAGAATAATGCTAAGCGCTCCTCAGTAGTGGTCCATGCTTCTTATGGGTTATCCAGGACGTTTTCATATCAACAAAGTGAACAATCCTGCGGCCATAAGGCTAGACCTCCCTAATCAGTATAGGTGTCATCCTAGCTTTCATGTGCAATTTTTAAAACCTTTACATTCCAGGGAAGCAATTGCGACAGATCTTTGCTTTCGATCATATCACACTACTTGTTTTTGTGTTTGGTGTCTTTTTTATTTTTAAGAGAAATCAGTCACCTATACTGGGGATCAGGTCTGATTCCACAAACTCATGCATGATCAGTTGACTCTAGACTTCTAATGGGAAAATAAGCAGGGGGAGCAGAATAATGCAATGCTGGGTGAGAAGACCAAGGTGCTCCAAGCCAACCTTATACTTTCCTTCTAGACTCAATACAGCAAAATATCTAGCACCAAGACACCTTTTTAGGGTAACAGTTGCTCTTTATCTACTTCTCTACTTTACCCTCTAATTCTTTTATCCAGAATGGAGAGGGCTTATGTGGATATTTCCCCTAGAGCAGGAGCTTAGATATTTCCATTTAAGCTGGGCTACACCGTACCCAATTATTAGTACCTATATGATGTGTTACTGTCTTTTGGAAAGGACTTACAGCCAGATTCATCAAGGGAAAATCGTCTCGCAAAGGGCCAGAATCTGAGAATCTGGCCCTTTTCGAGCGCAATTTTTGCATTTGGGATTCATCATCCCAAATGCAAAAATCGCAAAATGCGAAATCGCTAAATTGCGAGGAATTGCATTTAAGGAATCTCTATTTGAGATTCCTTAAATGCAATTCATGAACCATTTCAGAATTGCGAATTCACAATTTTTGGCCGCCCCTTTACCGCGAAGTCTGACTTCGTGGTAAATAGCGAAAACTTAGAAAAATGCACTTTAGTGCATTTTTCTAAGTTGTATGTTACACACACACATGTCCTTTGGACATGTGTGTGCGCAACATCAGTCTACATTTTCATTTCAGGGGTGCCACAGGGTGTCCTTTGGACACCCCTGGCACCCTTGAAATCGCATCCTTATTTGCCATTAGCAAATTGCTAATCGCAAATAAGGAATAACTCCCCATTCATTCCTATGGGCCTTTAGGCCTTTAGGCCCATAGGAATGAATGGGGAGTTATTCCTTATTTGCGATTAGCAATTTGCTAATCGCAAATAAGGAAGCTGTAGAAATCGCATTTTTTTGCGATTTCTACATGAATCCCGTTTTGCGAGTCTTTAATAGCGATTCCTTAATAATCGCTATTAAGGACTCGCAAAACGGGACATTGATGAATCTGGCAGTTAGGGCCTTATTTAGAGTTTAGTAGACTTGATAATCCATCAAGACCCTGTGACTATCACATCTGCTGTTAGACAAGTGTCATAGGCTATAATGCACTTGCAATATGGCAGATGGGATATCTGCCATTTTTTGGACTGAGTATTCTGCCCACCAAACTAGAATTATGGTCTAGAAACACCAGTTTATTCCGCTTATGCAGACGTTTTCCTCCAGTAGAAATGATGGCTTGGGTACCTACTGGTTTTAAGTGCTATACACAAATGTTCCCTTTTCTGATTGTTAGAAATGCTGTTTTTACCAGTAACCTTGAGATTCGGAGCCTGATTTACTAGGGTTACATTGCAAACTCTCCAGCCCGGTGGTTGCAAAATGGCCAGCCTAATGGGTTTAGGGATGTCACTATTTGCAACCCTGTGTGATTGGCTACACACATAGGGGGAGTGGTTGTAAGAAACAGCAGACCTCCATACCTGTGCTTGAATTCCCAAATAGGAAACGTTTTTTACCAGCCCATGTTCCTGAAGGGAACCAGTGCTGCTTTAAAATAAATTACTCCCCTTTGGGAATACATTGAGAGGACAAGGAAGTGGTCTCTTGGACTGGTGCCAGATCCCCCTCAAGATTGTCTGATAGGATTTGCAGAGGGGAAGGTGTCCCAAACGGGGTTCATTTGATTTGTCAATCATTTACCTCCTCCTTTGAAGTGTCAATTACTGTTCAATGATTTGTAACCATAACTGAGGTTGTAAACTATTGATAATTACCTATGCAACGTACAATAAGACGCCTTCAAATTCAACCTATTTTGCAAATCAGAAAGGCTTCTCAGACTAATAAAATGGGCTTAGTAAATATAAAAAAATGGAATCCTGTGACTTTGCCAATCGCAAATTGACTTTGTGTCTTGAGCCTTTAATTTTGTATTTTCTTGAAGAGCTGTAAACATTTCCAGATATTACTCAAAGAACTCGCCCCAGGGCTCTCATGGGCTGTCCCAAATAAAAAATTTAAAAAGTTTGTCAGCATCGTAGACAAAGATTGAGTGCCCGCCCGTCATCTGTGCCAGGATGAGAAACCGCAGTATGACTGGCAGATTTCCGCCTAACTGTAGAAGAGTGATAAGGGGGCTCGAAAGAAGCACACGCTTTACCAGGTAAGATGCCTCCGGACGTGGTCTAGACTTCTTTCTAGCGACTAGAAGAACATCAGTCGTCGTCCTGGTGCATCATCTTTCTCTCGGCTGGTGTTGCAAGGCTTCCATTCGATATCATGTCTGACCTCAAGTCCCGGCTCTGAAATGCCGGTACTTTCTCAAAATGGAGGCACTGGTGGAAGGCCAAGTTCCAATCAGATGGTGTGTGACCTTAGAATGTCCTCTTCCCAGCCAAGCAGAGCAGAACCACCTTCACTGATATTTTGCAAGACTTCTTCATTAGAGCGACTGAGGTTTCTGTTGCTGAAAAGATCAGGGCACTGGAGTGATCAGACGGATAAATAGATTCCGATGATCTGCCGAGAGACGACAGAACTTTACACTGATTATAAAATGGCGTCCATTAACCAGACATGACCAAACAACCATAGATTTTCTGAAGTACGGCCCCACAGCCTGCTCCAAGGATGGAAGGTTTTAATGAACCATTATCATGTAGGACTTGCAGACTGTGTGTTATTACAGACTCCCTCATCTGCACTCAATGTTCCTGCACCCCACACACCAGCACAAGCAAACAGCACACAATCAGGGGAAGTGAAGGATTGCAGCTAGAGGACTAAATGGGTCTTCCACAAGGAGACCGGTAGAGATTGTTTGTATGTCTAATTGTATATATGAAATCTGATTATGTATTGTATATAACATTTTATAGTAGTTAATGAATGAATTGTTTTTATGTACTTTTATGATTCACTCAAAAAGCAATTGAATAAAGTCTCTTTGATTGATTGAGTGCAGCAAAGATGGTTGTTGTCCCTATTTGATCAATCAGCTACCTGCAACCATCCTTCTTTCCAAAGCATGTGAGGGCGCAGAAGCAATCCTACACTAATGGGCGTGGAAGGGTACAGCGCCTTGAGACCCTCGCGGGTATGTAGTGGGCTTAACAAATGACTGATTGAAGGGTACACTGTATTTGCTCACTCAGCCCAAACAAGATGCAGTCTCTGATTGGGATCAATGTAAAACAAGTTGGAGCACCTTTTCAGTTGGCTCAAAGATGTTGTGTCCCCTGAGGAGAAAACCTAGGGTCGCCAGAAAAGTCAAAATAGAGCAAGTTGAAACAAGAGTGTGGAGTTTCATCCTGATACCCTAAGTAAATCACAAAAACACACAATATATCACAATTCCCATACCACTTTACCAACCCTTACTAAAGGGCACTACCAAAACAGCACTCAACCTCTACAAAGCAACACCTGCTATGACACAACAATAAACACACAAAACAGCACACCCTCCAACGACACTAAACAAACCCTCAATAAAGTACACCCCCACGCAGCAGACACCATCTAGACAGCATCACTTACCATTATACCACACAAACACCCAGCAAAAGCACACACTAGCACACCACACAAATCCTAAATAAAGCACCTTTACGACAGCACATGCCATACATAAAACCACCTACCATGACACCACATAAACATTTAATAAAACCGGCCCTCGCACGACCCACAAAAAACACCAGCAATAACATACCGTAAATCCACAATAATGCATAACACCCCAATATGTAGCAAAACCACAGAATCCCACAAGTTCACAATATAGCACTCCCACCCATAATAAACAAATCATTCCAAGATACCAAGCACATGCAAATGAAAGGTTCCCCAAATACCTCAAACCCACTTTAAAGCACATTTCCCCCACAACACTAAACTAACGATAAAGAATACCAGTTAACAACTCTGAAAGCCCACAATAAAGTTCATAGACTGTCTGACACCACACAACCCCCCAAAACGCATCAATTTCATAGCACTACCCAAACCCATAAGAAACCACAGAATTATAACACTACCAATACAAAAACATTTACTCCCTCATAACACCTCAAAAAAACACAATAAGCACGCCGAGCCATGTCATATACCATTACTATAGCACTCACTCCCACAACACCACACAAACCCACAATAAAACATGCATCTAACTGCAATCACATAAACCGACAATAAATCACATGCCTTCATCATTACCACCAGCCCACAATAAAGCACAACTATCCACACCACATACAATCACTAAAACACACACTGCTATTATATGACAAAGCCCACTATTAAGCATACCCCACATACAGTTGACAATAAATCACACATCATACACAACAAAACAAAGCCACAATATAAAACACAACAGCCCACAACATACTGCACACGCTCCCCCATGACACACCACAACTCCACAATAAAGCATAGACCTCCCGAAACCGCATAACCCACCAATAAATCATACACCTGCCAAAACACCACAAACTCACAAAAAAAGCACATTCTGCCATAACAACCTACAAAGATGCAGTGATTCTAAAAATATGGCAAAAAACAAGTCACGAACATCCCCAACCAGGGAAAAACAGCAGGCTTTCCATCTGACTCTTTTTTGACTGCGAATCACAACCCAATCGACCACCCTACCGAGCAGTCCAGCTTCATTCCACAAAAGGAGTCAGTCCATCCACACAGGCGCTGCCTCGAGGAGGGACATTCTTGTCAGAAACTAATATTTATCGCGTTTCCCTCTGCTGGAGACATAATTGGCTTGTTTTGTTTTTCCTGTTTATCTGTCCTCTGGTTACCTCGTTTGCCCGCATTTAGTATCTCTCCGTGTCAAAAGGGCATAATACACCGGCATACCTTCCAACTCACACTTCTTTGTGACACGCGACAGCGGCTGGTGCCACCGTGTGACACACGACAGCGGCTCCCATCACACGGTCTCCCGGTGAGGAGCCGATATCACACGGTGTCAGGGAAAACGAGCTGAAATCCACTGGAAATACTGTCTTTCCAGTTTGTTTTCCAAGGCTTTGAGCTACAGAACTCCATTAAGCGTTTCTTTTTTTTTGGGGGGGGGGGGGGGGTCAAAAGTGCCTCCTACTTCTCTGCATGAGGCCCCGCCCACTTCAAGCCCCCCACCCCTCACACTGTGAGATTGTTCTTGAAGTTGGCAGTTATGCACTAGGCTGCACTTTCAAACTCTGCACTGACCTTCTTGCCCCCCTCCCCCCCCCCCCCCCAAAAAAAAAACGCCCCTGGTCTTTGTAATGGGATTTGAATGGTTGAACCCTGGTTATGGTAAAGCGTATTATCGTAATTATGATTAATAATAATAACGATGGTTAATATAACACACCTCTGTGGTGCTCAGGGTTATCTACCTCAGAAGGATTAAAGTATATCCAGCCTGGCACCCGCCGACTGCCCAAAACTCCTGCTGCAAGCGCATTAGCCGACTGAGCTATCCTTAGGCACATACTTCACTCTGCTGCCGGCTCGAAGCCATAACAGTATAATCACCGGTGAACGAAAAGAACGCATAGATAGACGTTTACTATTTAAGTGGCGGGACACAGTTCAATTTACAGTTTGAGCCATACATCTTCAAATTCGCGGCATGATAATGCGTATATATGTCAGTCGCCCTGCAATTGTTTGGGGTCATTGAACGGCCATGTTGTTTATCTAGTCAAATGGGTGGTTTTGTTCCTGTTTTGTTTGTTCGAGCTCCGTCCGCAGTGTTATCACGTGAATGATTCAGTGCAGGCACTGGGAGGTGGTTGAGGGTTTCAGACCAACCCTTTTCTTCATGCCAACATCTGAGCGGCCTCCTCGTGGTCAGCCACCGGAAGGCAAACAAACCATCCTTGGAGGCTCTGCCAATCTTGTTCCGAAGACAACAAAAAGTGCCTTCCTGACCTCAAAGATCACGAGCGGAACAGTCCGTCCTTCCTCGTGTTTATATCAAGGCGGCCATGGCAGGAACTTGTTCAGCCCGGCCTTCAGGGGGCATCTCATGTAGAAAAAACACACAATCCGTACCCATCCCTGCATCTACCACTCACCAATAGGCATTCCAGAACATATCTTGGTAATGACAATTCGTTTTTTTTTTTTTTTTTGCTATAATGTGACATAAAATAGCCTGGTGCAACAAGTAACAGCCGTTTAGGGCCACAGTGGAGTGTCTGCACTGCACATGAAGGCGCTTAGAGCCGGTGGCGTGACGCAAAATGATGGGTCCCCAGCAAATATGTGGCAATTCCCCAAAGTATTTAATATCTCACAATTATGCAAAGGTTTTGGGCTGAATGGGGTCCCCCTGAAGGTCTGAGGGGCCCCTGAGCTTCAGGGGGTGTGTTACACCCATGCTTGGAGCCCCTCAGAGCCAATGAGCACTGAAATCGGACACTCAAAAGTCCCACGGCCCTCTCAGGGATCCCTGCAGCTCCTGCTGCGCCTCCCTCCATTAGGAAATGTTTTTAAGAGTTTAGTTGGTATGTGTAATGTTTGCTGGTTGGCCAATGTAGAATTTCGTATCTGTTACAAAGTATGTTTTTTTTTTGTTTTTTATTGGTGTATTTTTTAAAAAAAAGTATTTATAGCATGTTTTTTTACTGTACTGGTGTATTTTTGTGGACCTCCGTTTGACTTCCGTAACAAATACAAACTAAATTGGCCTCCCTCAGTCGCTAGTCCGCCCCTCCTTCACTCACCCCCCCCCCTCTCCGACACACACACTGAGCCCCCTCATGTCTCGAAGACCCCTGTAACTCTGTGAGAGTGCTCACTCACCTCTCTGGTGATCCTTCATCTCTCTGTAGTCACCGATGACGCAGCATCTCTTTGAGGTGACGTCCCTGCATCTCTGTCAGGTCCCTGCACTTCTATCGAGCCCCTGGAACCCCCAGTGACCTCACATTTCTTTGAAGTCACCACACTCCCTGAAGAACACGTAGCTTTCGAAGTCGCTGCATCTCTGCCGTGTCCCACTCCCTGCACCCCATGTTTCCCGCGCATCTCTGAAGTCACTGCACCCCCCGTGACGCCGACGGCCTCTGAAGTCCGCACATCTCTCTCAAGTCCCTGCATTTACCTCAGGTCCCTGCAGCCCTGCAGCCCCTGGTGACACCGCGTCCCTCTCGTCCCTGCACCCCCCTAGGGTCCTGGCATCTTCACAGAGTCCTTGCAGACCGTTCGCGTCCCCGCACACTCCGGATAGCTTCACACCTCTCAGAGGTTCCTACTTCTCTGTCGGGTCCCTGCACGTCCCTCGAGTCCCTGCAAACCGCTGATGACCTTTCAACTCTCTGAGGTTCCTGCATCTCTCCCAAGTCTACACATCTCTGGCAGGCCTCTGGTTTTATTTCAAGTCCTCGCACCCCCTGGTGACTCCTCGTCTTTCTAAAGTCCCTGCATCTCCCTAGGGTCGCGGCGCTTAATTTGAGCCAGGGGTTTCAGGAGCTCGGCACCGGCACTTCATTGTCAGCACCGACACTTGAGACAGTCTGCCACGTGGCGGCGCTGTCTGCACAATAACAGCTGTTTATTAATTCAAGAACACTAAGAATGACGAATGTCTGCCATCCAAGCAATTCTTATAGCTTTGTAGGCCTGGAAGAGTTTGACAAATTGTTTTGACAAATTAACCACTGGACATCGCTTTGGCGTGGATACATCTCTGTCAAGTCCCTCTCTTCTCTGTTTCCTGCACTCCCTGGTGACACCGTGTCTCTCAGCTCCAGTGACCCCCGCACCTCTCGGATGCCCCTGCATATATTTGAACCCCTGTCTCTCTGGAAGTCGCCTCTCCTCTCTGACCCACATGCACCCGTCTTAAGTCCCTGCGTCTCTCTCACACCTCTGATGAGCCGCATCCGTTTCAAGTCCCTGCATATCCCTGGGGTAACGGCGACCGTCTAAAGCCCGTGCATTACCCGATGGCTCTGCATCTCGCCGAGGTCCCTGCATCACTCTGAAGTCCCTGCATCTCCCCTGGTGCCTCTGAGGACCCGTGTCTGTCGGACCCGCTAACCCCGCGAAATCTCTTTGAATGCTTCCTTGCATCTCTCTCCGAGGTTCCGCATCTCGACCTCTGCGCCTCTTCGAGGTTCCTGCAGCTCTCTGTACCCCTGCACCTTTCTCAGATTCCTGCATCTCTACTCCCCGCACCGCTCCGAAGGTCCTGCTCCTCTTCGAATCCCTGGACCTCAGCGAGGTTCCTGCATCTCTTTGAATCCCTGCACATCTTCGATGTTCCTGCAATTCTTTGAATCCCTGCACCTTTCTCAGATTCCTGCATCTCTACTTCTTGCACCGCTCCGAAGTTCCTGCATCTCTTTGAATCCCTGCGCATCTTGGGTGTTCCTGCACCTCTTTGAATCCCTGCACCTTTCTCAGATTCCTGCATCTCTACTCCCTGCACCTCTCTGAAGTTCCTGCATCTCTTTGAATCCCTGCACCTTTCTGTGAATCCTGCATTTCTACTCCCTGCACCGCTCCGAAGTTCCTGCATCTCTTTGAATCCCTGCGCATCTTGGGTGTTCCTGCACCTCTTTGAATCCCTGCACCTTTCTCAGATTCCTGCATCTCTACTCCCTGCACCTCTCTGAAGTTCCTGCATCTCTTTGAATCCCTGCACCTTTCTGTGAATCCTGCATTTCTACTCCCTGCACCTCTCCGAAGTTCCTGCTCCTCTTTGAATCCCTGCACCTCAGCGAGGTTCCTGCATCTCTTTGAGGTTCCTGCCGCTCTTTGAATCCTTGCACCTCAGCGAGGTTCCTGCATCTCTTTGAGTTCTGCATCTCTTTGAATCCCTGCGCATCTTCGATATTCCTGCACCACTTTGAATCCCAGCAATTATCCGCGGTTCCTGCATCTCTACTCCCTGCACCTCTCTGAAGTTCCTGCATCTCTGTGAATCCCTGCACCTCAGCGAGGTTCCTGCATCTCTTTGAATCCCTGCGCATCTTGGGTGTTCCTGCACCTATTTGAATCCCTGCACCTTTCCAAGATTCCTGCACATCTTTGATGTTCCTGCAATTCTTTGAATACCTGCACCTTTCTCAGATTCCTGCATCTCTACTTCCTGCACCTCTCCGAAGTTCCTGCTCCTCTCTGAATCCCTGCACCTCAGCGAGGTTCCTGCATCTCTTTGAATCCCTGCGCATCTTGGGTGTTCCTGCACCTATTTGAATCCCTGCACCTTTCCAAGATTCCTGCATCTCTACTCCCTGCACCTCTCTGAAGTTCCTGCATCTCTTTGGATCCCTGCACCTTTCTGTGAATCCTGCATTTCTACTCCCTGCACCTCTCCGAAGTTCCTGCTCCTCTTTGAATCCCTGCACCTCAGCGAGGTTCCTGCATCTCTTTGAGGTTCCTGCCGCTCTTTGAATCCCTGCACCTCAGTGCGGTTCCTGCATCTCTTTGAGTTCTGCATCTCTTTGAATCCCTGCGCATCTTGGGTGTTCCTGCACCTCTTTGAATCCCTGCACCTTTCTCAGATTCCTGCATCTCTACTCCCTGCACTTCTCTGAAGTTCCTGCATCTCTTTGAACCCTGCACCTCTCTGAGAATCCTGAATTTCTACTCCCTGCACCTCTCCGAAGTTCCTGCTCCTCTTTGAATCCCTGCACCTCAGCGAGGTTCCTGCATCTCTTTGAGGTTCCTGCCGCTCTTTGAATCCCTGCACCTCAGTGCGGTTCCTGCATCTCTTTGAGTTCTGCATCTCTTTGAATCCCTGCGCATCTTGGGTGTTCCTGCACCTCTTTGAATCCCTGCACCTTTCTCAGATTCCTGCATCTCTACTCCCTGCACTTCTCTGAAGTTCCTGCATCTCTTTGAACCCTGCACCTCTCTGAGAATCCTGCATCTCTACTCCCCGCACCGCTCCGAAGGTCCTGCTCCTCTTCGAATCCCTGGACCTCAGCGAGGTTCCTGCATCTCTTTGAATCCCTGCACATCTTCGATGTTCCTGCAATTCTTTGAATCCCTGCACCTTTCTCAGATTCCTGCATCTCTACTTCTTGCACCGCTCCGAAGTTCCTGCATCTCTTTGAATCCCTGCGCATCTTGGGTGTTCCTGCACCTCTTTGAATCCCTGCACCTTTCTCAGATTCCTGCATCTCTACTCCCTGCACCTCTCTGAAGTTCCTGCATCTCTTTGAATCCCTGCACCTTTCTGTGAATCCTGCATTTCTACTCCCTGCACCGCTCCGAAGTTCCTGCATCTCTTTGAATCCCTGCGCATCTTGGGTGTTCCTGCACCTCTTTGAATCCCTGCACCTTTCTCAGATTCCTGCATCTCTACTCCCTGCACCTCTCTGAAGTTCCTGCATCTCTTTGAATCCCTGCACCTTTCTGTGAATCCTGCATTTCTACTCCCTGCACCTCTCCGAAGTTCCTGCTCCTCTTTGAATCCCTGCACCTCAGCGAGGTTCCTGCATCTCTTTGAGGTTCCTGCCGCTCTTTGAATCCTTGCACCTCAGCGAGGTTCCTGCATCTCTTTGAGTTCTGCATCTCTTTGAATCCCTGCGCATCTTCGATATTCCTGCACCACTTTGAATCCCAGCAATTATCCGCGGTTCCTGCATCTCTACTCCCTGCACCTCTCTGAAGTTCCTGCATCTCTGTGAATCCCTGCACCTCAGCGAGGTTCCTGCATCTCTTTGAATCCCTGCGCATCTTGGGTGTTCCTGCACCTATTTGAATCCCTGCACCTTTCCAAGATTCCTGCACATCTTTGATGTTCCTGCAATTCTTTGAATACCTGCACCTTTCTCAGATTCCTGCATCTCTACTTCCTGCACCTCTCCGAAGTTCCTGCTCCTCTCTGAATCCCTGCACCTCAGCGAGGTTCCTGCATCTCTTTGAATCCCTGCGCATCTTGGGTGTTCCTGCACCTATTTGAATCCCTGCACCTTTCCAAGATTCCTGCATCTCTACTCCCTGCACCTCTCTGAAGTTCCTGCATCTCTTTGGATCCCTGCACCTTTCTGTGAATCCTGCATTTCTACTCCCTGCACCTCTCCGAAGTTCCTGCTCCTCTTTGAATCCCTGCACCTCAGCGAGGTTCCTGCATCTCTTTGAGGTTCCTGCCGCTCTTTGAATCCCTGCACCTCAGTGCGGTTCCTGCATCTCTTTGAGTTCTGCATCTCTTTGAATCCCTGCGCATCTTGGGTGTTCCTGCACCTCTTTGAATCCCTGCACCTTTCTCAGATTCCTGCATCTCTACTCCCTGCACTTCTCTGAAGTTCCTGCATCTCTTTGAACCCTGCACCTCTCTGAGAATCCTGAATTTCTACTCCCTGCACCTCTCCGAAGTTCCTGCTCCTCTTTGAATCCCTGCACCTCAGCGAGGTTCCTGCATCTCTTTGAGGTTCCTGCCGCTCTTTGAATCCCTGCACCTCAGTGCGGTTCCTGCATCTCTTTGAGTTCTGCATCTCTTTGAATCCCTGCGCATCTTGGGTGTTCCTGCACCTCTTTGAATCCCTGCACCTTTCTCAGATTCCTGCATCTCTACTCCCTGCACTTCTCTGAAGTTCCTGCATCTCTTTGAACCCTGCACCTCTCTGAGAATCCTGCATCTCTACTCCCCGCACCGCTCCGAAGGTCCTGCTCCTCTTCGAATCCCTGGACCTCAGCGAGGTTCCTGCATCTCTTTGAATCCCTGCACATCTTCGATGTTCCTGCAATTCTTTGAATCCCTGCACCTTTCTCAGATTCCTGCATCTCTACTTCTTGCACCGCTCCGAAGTTCCTGCATCTCTTTGAATCCCTGCGCATCTTGGGTGTTCCTGCACCTCTTTGAATCCCTGCACCTTTCTCAGATTCCTGCATCTCTACTCCCTGCACCTCTCTGAAGTTCCTGCATCTCTTTGAATCCCTGCACCTTTCTGTGAATCCTGCATTTCTACTCCCTGCACCGCTCCGAAGTTCCTGCATCTCTTTGAATCCCTGCGCATCTTGGGTGTTCCTGCACCTCTTTGAATCCCTGCACCTTTCTCAGATTCCTGCATCTCTACTCCCTGCACCTCTCTGAAGTTCCTGCATCTCTTTGAATCCCTGCACCTTTCTGTGAATCCTGCATTTCTACTCCCTGCACCTCTCCGAAGTTCCTGCTCCTCTTTGAATCCCTGCACCTCAGCGAGGTTCCTGCATCTCTTTGAGGTTCCTGCCGCTCTTTGAATCCTTGCACCTCAGCGAGGTTCCTGCATCTCTTTGAGTTCTGCATCTCTTTGAATCCCTGCGCATCTTCGATATTCCTGCACCACTTTGAATCCCAGCAATTATCCGCGGTTCCTGCATCTCTACTCCCTGCACCTCTCTGAAGTTCCTGCATCTCTGTGAATCCCTGCACCTCAGCGAGGTTCCTGCATCTCTTTGAATCCCTGCGCATCTTGGGTGTTCCTGCACCTATTTGAATCCCTGCACCTTTCCAAGATTCCTGCACATCTTTGATGTTCCTGCAATTCTTTGAATACCTGCACCTTTCTCAGATTCCTGCATCTCTACTTCCTGCACCTCTCCGAAGTTCCTGCTCCTCTCTGAATCCCTGCACCTCAGCGAGGTTCCTGCATCTCTTTGAATCCCTGCGCATCTTGGGTGTTCCTGCACCTCTTTGAATCCCTGCACCTTTCTCAGATTCCTGCATCTCTACTCCCTGCACCTCTCTGAAGTTCCTGCATCTCTTTGAATCCCTGCACCTTTCTGTGAATCCTGCATTTCTACTCCCTGCACCTCTCCGAAGTTCCTGCTCCTCTTTGAATCCCTGCACCTCAGCGAGGTTCCTGCATCTCTTTGAGGTTCCTGCCGCTCTTTGAATCCTTGCACCTCAGCGAGGTTCCTGCATCTCTTTGAGTTCTGCATCTCTTTGAATCCCTGCGCATCTTCGATATTCCTGCACCACTTTGAATCCCAGCAATTATCCGCGGTTCCTGCATCTCTACTCCCTGCACCTCTCTGAAGTTCCTGCATCTCTGTGAATCCCTGCACCTCAGCGAGGTTCCTGCATCTCTTTGAATCCCTGCGCATCTTGGGTGTTCCTGCACCTATTTGAATCCCTGCACCTTTCCAAGATTCCTGCACATCTTTGATGTTCCTGCAATTCTTTGAATACCTGCACCTTTCTCAGATTCCTGCATCTCTACTTCCTGCACCTCTCCGAAGTTCCTGCTCCTCTCTGAATCCCTGCACCTCAGCGAGGTTCCTGCATCTCTTTGAATCCCTGCGCATCTTGGGTGTTCCTGCACCTATTTGAATCCCTGCACCTTTCCAAGATTCCTGCATCTCTACTCCCTGCACCTCTCTGAAGTTCCTGCATCTCTTTGAATCCCTGCACCTTTCTGTGAATCCTGCATTTCTACTCCCTGCACCTCTCCGAAGTTCCTGCTCCTCTTTGAATCCCTGCACCTCAGCGAGGTTCCTGCATCTCTTTGAGGTTCCTGCCGCTCTTTGAATCCCTGCACCTCAGTGCGGTTCCTGCATCTCTTTGAGTTCTGCATCTCTTTGAATCCCTGCGCATCTTGGGTGTTCCTGCACCTCTTTGAATCCCTGCACCTTTCTCAGATTCCTGCATCTCTACTCCCTGCACTTCTCTGAAGTTCCTGCATCTCTTTGAACCCTGCACCTCTCTGAGAATCCTGAATTTCTACTCCCTGCACCTCTCCGAAGTTCCTGCTCCTCTTTGAATACCTGCACCTCAGCGAGGTTCCTGCATCTCTTTGAGGTTCCTGCCGCTCTTTGAATCCCTGCACCTCAGCGAGGTTCCTGCATCTCTTTGAGTTCTGCATCTCTTTGAATCCCTGTGCATCTTCGATATTCCTGCAATTCTTTGAGTCCCTGCACCTTTTCGAGGTTTCTGCATCTCTACTTCCTGCATCTCTTTGAGTTCTGCATCTCTTTGAATCCCTGCGCATTTTGGGTGTTCCTGCACCTCTTTGAATCCCTGCACCTTTCTCAGATTCCTGCATCTCTACTCCCTGCACCTCTCTGAAGTTCCTGCATCTCTTTGAACCCTGCACCTCTCTGAGAATCCTGAATTTCTACTCCCTGCACCTCTCTGAAGTTCCTGCATCTCTTTGAATCCCTGCACCTTTCTGTGAATCCTGCATTTCTACTCCCTGCACCTCTCCGAAGTTCCTGCTCCTCTTTGAATCCCTGCACCTCAGCGAGGTTCCTGCATCTCTTTGAGTTCTGCATCTCTTTGAATCCCTGCACCTCAGCGAGGTTCCTGCATCTCTTTGAATCCCTACGCATCTTCGATATTCCTGCTCCTCTTTGAATCCCTGTACCTATCCGAGGTTCCTGCATACCTTTGAGGTTTCTGCTGCTTTTAGAATCCCTGCGCATCTTTGAGGTTCCTGCAATTCTTTGAGTCCCTGCACCTTTTCGAGGTTCCTGCCTCTATAATCCCTGCACCTCTCCGAATTTCCTGCTCCTATTTGAATTCCTGCACCTATCCGAGGTTCCTGCCTCTCTTTTAATCCCTGCACCTTTCCGAGATTCCTGCATCTCTACTCCGTGCACCTCTCTGAAGTTCCTGCATCTCTTTGAATCCCTGCACCTTTCTGTGAATCCTGCATTTCTACTCCCTGCACCTTTCCGATGTTCCTGCTCATCTTTGAATTCCTGCACCTATCCGAAGTTCCTGCATCTCTTTGAGGTTCCTGCTGCTCTTTGAATCCCTGCACCTCAGTGAGGTTCCAGCATCTCTTTGAGTCCTGCATCTCTTTCAATCCCTGCGCCTTTCCAAGATTCCTGCATCTCTACCCCCTGCACCTCTCTGAAGTTCCTGCATCTCTTTGAATCCCAGCAGTTATCTGCGGTTCCTGCATCTCTACTCCCTGCACCTCTCCGAAGTTCCTGCTCCTCTTTGAATCCCTTCGCCTCTCAAAAGTTCAAACATCTCTCTGAAATCTCCAAACTCTCCAAGGGCCTAGACTTCTCCGAGGATAACGAGTGGTGGTGGCGGCAGGGGGGTGGGGGACGGGGAGTAATTCAGGTTTTCCAAAAATATAATACTAAAATACATTATACCACAAGTAGGGTTCATGAGAGGGGCTTAAAAGGCCGTGGATGGGGAGAGAAATGTGGATTGGTAGGGGTTCTAAGTGAGAGAAATCACAATATTTTTATAAAATAACCAACATTTTAAAAGACTTTCAAAATCAAGAGATAGTGAGTGTGTTTGTCTGTGTGTGTATGTGAAAAGTCCTGGTGAGATCCGACAGACACCTCACCAAACCCGACTGAAAGCACCTGTACCCAACTATTTATCAGAAAATACATTTATTAGAGGGGTGTAACACCCCAAACACCCCCAATGAAGCTACGCCCCTGACCAGGAGCCAGGTGACGTTGCAGGTGTGCATCCCGCCTCTCTTCCCCGCAGCCAGGATCGCCTCCCTTCCTCCATCTGCCGGGAACACCTCGCCTCGGCGGTGCGGGAGGGGCCCTGGCACCGGCTGGGTGAGGATGGCAGCCAAGGACAGGACATTCTGAGACATGAGAAGTCAGGCCGAAGAGCTGGGAAGGGGTGCGGGGACAACACGGCAGCACATCTCAGCTGGACGTAGAGCCTATTAATGAGCAATAAAACGTGGCCTTTCTGCTGAGATATGATAGTCTTGCACTGGTGATGTGCAGGGCCTCTCAACTGGAGGTTGAGTGGGCAATGAAACGGGCCTTTCTGCTGAGAAGAGGTGGGCCTCTCTCCTGGAAATGAAGTATGAGAGGCCAGCGAAAATGGGCCTCTCTGCTGAGTCTAATGCTAGGTGTTAAATTGCTGGATTTTCCATGGAGGGTCTTTATATCACAGTCATTACGTCAGGAGTGCCTTACATGGTTGTTCTTTACATCTGGAGTACTTTACTTTGCAAGTAATGTGGTAAGGATCATTTTTCATATTTAAGAAACAAAAAAGCAATGAAATTCATCAGTTATACATAACTGACATAAGAATAACTTGCACCACTATAGATTTCAGATGTCATTAGTGATGTAATATGTGAGGCCATAATCAGTGCATCGCGGGGATGTAAGTTATATTTATGTCGCTTACATAAAACTTGTGAATTTCAGAGTTTTTTGTTTTTTTAAACACCGGTGTTTTTGGTGATTTTCTATGGTGTATTAGTGTCATTTAACCCTTTGCACGCTGATGACGGAACCGCTTCGTCATCAGCTGCGGTGGCGCTGTGCTGATGACGGAGCGGTTCCGTCATGGCCCTGCCGCCGCGCCTGCGCTGGGCGTTCTATTGAGTGGGCGGGGCCATGACGGAACTGCTCCGTCATGAGCACAGCCCAACCGCGGCTGATGACGGAGCGGTTCCGTCACCAGCATGCGGCCGCCGCGCGTCCGCCCCGCCCCCTTAGCACTGCGGCGGAATAGCCGCCGCAGTGAAGGGGTTAAAATCTTACTACCTTCCTCACATATAAGTCTACTTTAACCTTTGTTTTTTTCAGTGAATAGCTATGTTTTTTAAAAAATAAAAAGCAATATCTTATTATGATGCTTTTCGTTCAAATAACTTTATTCGATTCATTAGAATCATAAAAGTTTACGCAATAAAACATCTAAAAACGTATTATAATGCATTTGCGGCCCCTGCCAGACCCTACACCCCATGGGCAGGCAACCCTTCGCTGCGAATTGTCTTCGGCCGTGTGCAGCTAGTGGTTGGCCAAAGGGCATAGCCTGGCACACGTGGCCAGAGCCGGCCTGAGCAATGAGAGCTCCCTGGGCAGAAAGACATTTGGCACTCTCACTGCTGCTATGAACAAAATGAGGCAGGAAGGAGTCCTTTTTGTGTTCACAGGTCAGCTCCTGGAAACATCTCAGCAGTAACTGGCCTCTAAACATAAGCTTGTCTGCACTTCCCCCAACTTACCTGAATCATTCACAGCTCAGGTATTTCACACTGGTGCCAAGCTGTTTACTGGGAAGTGGTATTGGTGTGTGCGGCAGGGGTAAGAAGGAACGACAAGGAGGTGGGCTGATGGGGTGTTGAAAAATCTCCTGCGTACGTTAAAAATTATTAAAAGCACTTTGAGGTGAATCACTTGCACCAAGTGAGACCGACACTGCTGTTTGTACGACCTTCATGCAGACAGCTGGGCGCCTCTCAGAATATTGGCGCCCTGAGCCTGAGCTCAGCAAACCCATGCCAAAAGCTATACCTGCACGTGACCTATGCTGGCTCCTGTAGGATTTCCGCGGGATCGCAATGCCCCCCAAAAATGTTTTCTTACATTTTACCCTAGTTACCTCTGGGTACCTCTATCCTTCTCCCTTACACCTTTTTGTTTTAATTTCCAGAACACCGAGACCCGGTCGCCAAGTCATGTAATAGCAGCTGCAACATTTTTGTTCAGGTTGCAGCCAGCCAATCACAGCGCGAGCTCCCGTGGGACCATTTAACTGGTCGATGGGGTAAAACGCCCTTGCAACCAATCAAAATGCGCTAGATTTTTTAATCTGCAGTCCCACAGGAGTCATGTGGGAGACTTGCAAGACCAACTGTTAATATATCTGTAAGTTCTGAACCTTGATTTATCAAAAACTACTAAACAGTTTATACCAAATCACAAAAAGCACACTTTCTGCTTAAATATCTAGCCTTCTGCCAAATTTGATGTCATTTAGCTCAGCAGTTTTCTCTGTATTGCTGTCTCATTTTTCGTATGGAAATTGCATGTGGAACAGAGTGTTTTGGAAAACTAAATTTCTAATCATGGATGAGCATTTTTTTGGGAAGTTTTGTGAAGATTTGTCAATTGGAAGCAAAGTCATGAGCAACATTTTAATTCATAATTCATATAATAAAAGTATTTTAATTAATCGTATTTACACTGTTAAATTTACTCTAATAATAACATTTTTTGTTTGATTTTTTTTAAAAATGTAATACAAAATTGCATGATTTGTTTGATATAGCCATCCCCAGCCCTAGAAACTGCTAACTATTCCTATCCGCACTACCCAACCCTGAGCCATAAAACACCAATATCAACCCTATTCACGACCCATCCCAAAGCCTTGAAACTCCTTACTAACCCTGTCTACTACCCATTCTTGGGTCCTAAAAGGTCCTAACTACCCCTATTTACTACCCAACCCTGAACACTAAAGTAACCATTACACTATTCAAATTTTAAAAAATCACGACCATAAACCCATATTTTAATCTATATTTCAATAAGTCAATTTAGTTATTCATTTTTTTCATTAAGTAACTTAAAACATTAGTTTTACTTGATTACAACTTGAATGTTATTTAAATTAACATTTGCATTTAAAGTATCATAACCTTAACAACAAGTATGTGCCTCTCTTGGGCTCTTTATTGTGAACAACACAACTCGCTTCGCTTTATATAATATAAAATTCACTGGAAAAAAACAAAGGTTAAAGGGATATTATAGTTCGGTGAAAATGTCAGTTAACACACACCATTTTAATCAAACAAAACCACTAAAATTCACCAGTAGTAGTTAGTAGTACTTATCTCAAGTAACTAGCTTAACTGACATTTTCTACCTAGCTATAACGTCCCTTGACCTTTGTTTTTTTTTCAGTGAATTTCTAAAGTTTTTTACTACAAAGTAAGACATAATTGCAGTTTCTAAATATTACGTTACTTTAACCTTTGTTTTTTTCAGTGAACTTCAATGTGTTTGTTTAATATAAAGTAAGATATCCATCGCCATGCATTGCTTGGGGTTGGGTGCCTAATCTCTGGGGTACAGGCCTACCTATATCCAACCCCTCGGACACCCTACAACCCGCAGTGCTTGGCCTTCGCTGTGCATGGCACAGGGTTGGGGCAGGATGTCAGCTGCTGCATGGGTGCTCATCCCCCTTTTTTCATGTTTTTTACGGTTCAGTGGATCCATGGATCCATCGCAATGGTCGGGGCAACACCCCTCAGGATTCGCTCCGTCTCCATCAAGAAGATCACAATGCATTCTTGAGCGTGTAGATCCACAGATCTGCTGCGAATCAGCCATGGATCCTCTACGGAGTGAACTATGCAACATTTTTTAGCCTTAATTTCTCAAAAACTACACAACGGATTTACACCAAATCACAAATAGTACGATTTCGGACCAAGATCTAGCTTTCTGCCAAATGCGTACCTTCAGGAGAGGACGTTCTACGAACACAGGACGCAGGGGGCTCACCCACCACCGCTACTACGCTCATTACAGCATATGCCACATCTACCACAGTCTCACCCTCCGTGGCGAAGTTGATATCTTCAAACATCGATTAACGAATCCCCGTTCCCGCTACTCCTGAGCATCAATTGGTTTTATCAACACAGAGCTCCTGGGCCAGCTCCATCATACCACGTGTCTGCCATCACTACCCTCACTAGGGCTCCAGGCTGGGATCCCTGTGAGTTTCTTTTTACACTTTGTTCACAGTGCCACTGCATTTCACAGAGTAGCATAGGCCCCCCTTCAGGTGTCCCCACACTGCCAGGTCCTGAAGAGACCCAATATCCTAACTGGGTCGAAACGCCGTCGACAGTTCAAAGAGGCGAACCAAACAGCAACATTTTCCAATTGTCTAAATTGTTGTTGATTAATTGAATATAAGTTACATGGTCGCCTAAGTCGTTTGAAAAAATTGAAACCTTCTTTATATGTCACTGTAATGTCACCAGTTCAGCATAGTTTCAATTGTACTTTCACTGGGACACCAAACACCTTTTTCTAAATGTTTAGCTTGTGTACAGTCACAATTGTTTATTTGAACATATATTGTGTTAATCAGTTTGATTTCTACATAAACTATGCAATAATGTACTAAACCTTACTTGTGTGCAGGCAGCTTTCTTTCTGACATCCTTGCAACCCTTTGCATTGCCATTGTGCGTAATTTTACCATACGATTTTACTTATTATCCCACATGAGCCTTTGTTTTCCTTAATAGCTGGAATAGGGAGAGGCATGGCCTCTCAACTTAACATGGAGCATGCGAGCACAATAAAATACGGGCCTCTCTGCTGACACAGGCTTTGGATGGGGAGAAGTGTGGCCTCTTAAATGGACACAGAGTAGGAGAGGACAACACAATACAGGCCTCTCTGATGAGAAGTGATAGCCTTGGAATGGGGAGGAGCATGGCCTCTCAAATTGAAACAGGGCTATAATAGGAAGGGTTGCAGGGCCTCTTAGCTGGGAAACAGCCTCATAACCACTAACAAAAATAAGTAAAGCACATTCAACCTGTAATATTTACTATTATGTATATATGCATGAAGTTGTGCATTTCTCTTACAGTATTATTCTTTATGATGTACACATCATCCCAAGCAGTACATTATAGGCAGTTCTTAGTATACACCCAACAATGACTTCAGAAATCCTAGAATCAGGGCCCCTGGAATTATATGTTTCTGAGGCCAGGGCATTTTCTGCATGAATATGGATGTGTCACCCTTGCCACATAATCCATCATCTGCCGCATAATGTGCAGATTTCCACAAAAGAATGTTTTTAGCTCAAATGGATCAAAAGCTACTGAAAAAGATGTCACACGTGCTGCTGTGCAGTTAACCTTTCATTGCAAAGCGCTGCGATCTTGTGTTAAACTGTGTTACTAAATAATCAAACATTTCTGCCGCAGAATATGTTGCTTTAAACCACATCATTTCTCATTTTTTGCCGCATAATTTAGCTAAGACTGTCTCACCGTTTGGTACTCTATTGCTCCATCAATCCAGTCACCCCGCCTGCCATCTGGCTTCCGTCTGCCGCACAACAGCACTCTCCACTCAACAACATCATTACACAATTGTCCTGGACACACCTACACATGAGTTTCCGCAGACACCACCTGCTGAACAGAACCATTAAACGCGCAAGCACGCAGCACCAGAGCCATATGGTAGGAAACGCACTGCCAAACTGAGAGCGCTCTCACGCAGGACACCAGCATACACCCAAAACCAGCATAAACACACCACGCCCGCAGGCGCACAACACTGCATAATAGTCACCGACCCGGGGCGTGCTGCACGGATGGAGAACACTTTACTCCTGCCATGTAATTTACAACTGACGATCCAAGCCATAAAAAACAGAAACAGTCCTTGGCACACCTGTCGCTATACATAAAACACGACAAAGGTCACCCCAGGTGAGGCTCATTTTACTTTCAAACTAACCTACACACGCCGCTTGCAAAAGTGAGCAAACTTCAGGAACTAGACACAAACACCAACAAACAGGGCACCTGACAAGACGGAGGGGCATATTATCAAGCAGGGCGTTAAAAATTGTCGCCGTTTTAGCGGCAGAAAACTGCCGCTAAAGCGGCGATAATGGGCTCGATACTACGGCCTTGTGAATTCCAATAGAAAGCCATTTTCTGGTGTGAACATGGACTTCTATTGGAATTCTCCAGGGCATATTATCAAGCCCATTATCGCCGCTTTAGCTGCAGTTTTCTGCCGCTAAAACGGCGATCCTTTTAACACCCTGCTTCATAATATGCCACAATGTTCTTAGACCTGCGCAAAGACTAAGACAGCGCCACGGTGCCACGTTATGGGTAGGCGGCGCTATATACGTGCCAGTCACGCATCGTACTGATGTATAGAGTTACAAAGGCACCAAAACCACTACTTCGTGTTGGCAAAACCAAAAGCAAAATGTAACGTGGAAAACACACAATCTGTCAATTCAAGGCAAATGAAGGAATATGAAATCTACAAAGCGCTTCAACGCCTCGTCAGGGGTAATAAGCCCTATATGCAATATACAATTACAAGGACAGACATATTTTGCATCACATGGCGCACATAGGGGAGGGGGAAGGCTTATACCCGACACCCGCCCCCATCTCCCCATCTTCAGATGACGAAAAGCCCTGAAATAGACGCGTTCATGAAGCATCCTCGTCAAATGGGCACTGGAGGCGCAGGGTTTGACTCCTGGGAGGGGGGGTGCACGGGGACAGACGAGGGGACCCCCCACCCCGCGCCTCTCTCCCTCTGCAGCGCCCCATCCCTGCAGACTGCGCCAGGCGGAGGAGGCGCGGGGCCATCCGAGGCGAGCCCGCCTCCCTCCCCGTGTCCTCAGACGCCCTCCGCCGCCTCCTGTCTGCGCCAGGAGCCGAGCGCCGCTGCCAGTCCCTGCACAATAATAACAGCTTGTTCTTTATATAGCGCTTCCAGCCGAGAGCCGCGGCTTCCCGGCGCTGGCGCGGCAGGTGTCACTGTTACCTAAGATCATTGTACGCAGAGGGTCGGGCTCGGAAGCATGAAGGGGTCGCTCGCGCCCTGCGGTTTCAGCCGTGACCTGTTGCTAACACATATATCTCCGGAGCAGGCGCGTTTATCCGACAAGGGGTCTCACGCAGGCTCAGCTCATGAACTCATCAGTCAATCTGTCGATTTGTATAGCGCAGCGAATCACCCGAGAGGGTAGAAAGGCGCTCCACGGAACACATGAAGCATTTAAATAAGTAAATTACTATTATTTATAAATGCATTAACGTATGCATTTATCTTCCAGTGCACTTCTTTGTGATGCACACATCGTCCAAATCAGTACATTTAAAGCAGTTCTTAGTATACACCCAATGAACTTCAGATATCCTAGAATCAGGGCCAGTGGAATGATATGCTTCTGAAGCCAAGGCATTTGCTGCATGAATATATCAACTCGCTGAGCCATTTCACTAAGGGGTGAACTAGTAACTGCAAGTCAAACACATGCCTTCATAGGACGCGTGTGGTCTGCTTTATAGATCATGTGTCACAGAGTGTACATCCTGATCTCTGCGGCTAGTGCATTAAGCCGCTGAGCTATCATACTGACATAAACCTATCTATTATGGTTTCACAGGATTGTTGGCAATAAGCACATTAAGATGTCGAGCTATTTAATAAGGGCTCAAACTCGCAATTTTAAGATTTTACATGTGCGCGCTCACCTCATCAGAGGTAGCAACCGCTATATAAATGCAAACCTTTTACCTCTATCCCTCCACTATCCATTTCGAGCCAAATAACTGACTAACATATCCACCACTCTAATTACTTTCAAATTTCACTATATTAATTAATCACTAATCCATTATGGCTTCCGGAGTAGCGTGCTACTCGCTGAAAAAAGCGCTTCAACACCTCATCAGGCAAGCGCTACATAAATACAAACCCTTTTTCCTCCTATCCCTCCACTATCCTTCTCAATCCAAATAACTGACTTACATATCCACCACTCAAATTACTTTCATATTTCAGTATTCTAATTCACCATTAATCCATTATGCATTCCGGAGTAGCATGCTACTCGCCGAAAGAGCGCTTCAACACCCTATCAGGGGTAGCAAGCGCTATATAAATTCAAACCTTTTTCCTTATTCGATCCCCCCACTATTCTTCTCAATCCAAATAACTGACTAACATATCCACCACTCAAATGACTTTCTTATTTCACTATACTAATTCATCACTAATCCTTTTTGGGTTCCAGAGTAGCAATCTTCTCGCCGAAAAAGCGATTTGACGCCTCGCCAGTGGTAGTAAACACTATATAAATGCAAGTACAATACAATACATATATCTCTACAGTAGTCAGCTTCATTACCCATTATCTTTTGTGCAGCAGGTGCAGTGGCACCGGGGGCCCAGAGCCCTGCGGTGTCCATTGCCCCCTGGTGAATGCTGTAGTTTAGTAACCTAACAGCAGTCACAGGGGCCACATTCCTTGTTTTCACCAGGGCCCATTGCTTCCGTGCTATGCTGATACCTGAAGTGCTTCTTTATTTTAGCTTATCTTTTTTGTAGTTTCGTGTTTCTCGATATCGGCCCGAGTGCCTCGGAGCGCTTTACATGAGCATCAGTTACATTACACAAGGTCAGATGGATTCATTCTTTAAACGCAGGGAGATTAAGTGATTTGCCCAGAATCAAAAGTATGTAAAGCCGACGCTGGGACTCAAACCAGGATTCTAGGTACCAGTCAACAGCTCTGATTTGACTTTATGACCCAGATGATATTGACAAATCAATACTGCAGCTGCATTATTCTGCTGGGATGAATACCGAAGTCTGAAAGGTAACCACTTCTCCCTCTCTCTCTATTTCGCGGCTTAAAACGCGTAAGTATTGTATAGGGATTGCTCCCTGTGCCCTAGAGGGTACACAACAATCGGATCTAACTGCGCATTAATCCGCGAGGCTCCTATACTATAAATCACTCCAGTATTTTAAAGTGCACTCAAGTCTCTACCGTCGGTGCTTTAACACACGGAGCTACCACACCGAGTCTCAAACCTGCGTAATTCCCTACAGTGGAAAAATACGCCGAGTCGACATTTGTTGAGCTATTTCCCCAGTGAATATTCCCCCCTCAGAAGACGTATTTTTCCACTGTTATTTTACTAGCATGCAAACCTGTATTACAGACCTCGCGCTTCAAGCGACAGGTGTTATCGGTAAACTGGTGTGATATCACTTTGATATAAAACTGACTGAGATTAATCCCACGTGAGTGCAGTGACCCGCAGAACTGCTGGGCAGGCTGCGGATGGCGCAGTGCGCGCTCCCTGCGCGGCGTCGCGGCGCATTTCGGGATTAATGCACAGGGTCATCTGAGGACCCTGGCATAGAGGATGGCACCAGCGCGCGTCACCTGCAGGGGCCGCCCCTCCTGCCGCGGGATCCACTTAGAAGCGCAGGGGCGGAGCTTTCAGTCCAGGCAGCCAATCAGCGCCCAGACAACCGGGTCCGACTCTGCCCTGCTTGGGGCCAGCTGAGGCTATCAGGAGGACCTATATAATGTTTAAAGAGCCCCTGATCCCATATTGCGTCCCGAGATCACCTGTCTTAATAGATACTGAAAACATATGGATCTATCGTCTCTTCGGGGAGCAGCTGTATTGAAGGAATCCATATGTTTCTCTGTTTGGAGGATCTATATGTTCAGAAAGCAACAACCCCCGTAAGACTAGTCAGGTGTCAGTAGAACACCGGCAGCCTATGGACGTGTTGCCTATCCCATATAGATCAATATTTTGTTTTAAGGTGCACATGTCCCGTAGGGGCGCTTCTCAGCTGAACCCCGGTTCAATCAATACTAACATATATTTTATGATGTCCACCTGCATTTAAGGGCCAATGTGTGTGAAGAACACAGCCCAGCCAGTGGCCTATAGAGTGCTGACAGAACACGTGCCCTATAGGGGGCGTACTGCGTTCAGAGGGCACTTGACCATAGCGCCTACACCGATTTCAGAGAACAACCGTCCCACGGGGTTCTATATAATTTACTCCCATATGTGCCTATATCGTGGTCTGGGGGTATTAGATCTTTAAGAGCATATGTGGTGTTTAGAGAACGTTTGTCTCATGAAGACCTGCAGTGTTTTCACCATATACCGACTTCTTGTGAACCTATAGTTCTTCCCTCTATGGATCTGTATTGTTCAGGGAGCACCAACCTCACATGGATCTATCCTGTGTTCAATGACCAACGACGCTATAGTAAACTACAGACCTTTAACCCTATAGGTCCCATGTATTCTCCTAACACCTGCCCCTTAGCGAAAACACCATGTTAATTGAAGATCGGCCCCACAGGGACTATATTGTGCTCAAATAAAAGTGGCCCTATAATGACCTATAGGATACGTACCCCAATGGAGAACATGCAGTGTTCAGATGGCACCTTTTGCACAGAGAGACTAGGCGATTGTAAATAATTATATTGCTTGCCTACTCTCACGAACCTATAATGTGTTCAGTGCTTAAGTTGTAAAATAATAAGTCCCAGGGCCCTGACCAGAGGCTACTGTAGCTTGCACCACCAATCACGCCAGTCATCGATGCCAAAACAACAATGGACCACCGCTCTCACCTGCAAGTGCGACAGTTCAGATTATTCCAGGTCCCCAAAGCTAAAGGAATGGCTGGGCAGGCAGGTAGTAGCAATTTTAATGTATATTGTATTCATAAACAACCGGTGTTCTGCATGTCTCTAAATTAGATGAGCAGTGCCACCATGTGGCAGACTGTCATAAGTGCGGGGCTGACAATTAAGTGCGGGTGCCAAGCACCGGAAACCAATTAAGTGCCAGTGTGGAGCACCAGAAACCACAGGCTCAAATTAAGCACTGAACGGGCACTTGCCCTTTAAGGTATTCCTAGTTTTCATGCGCTGAACTGCGTCCTTGGGTGTTTTATGCAATTCAAAACTGCTACTTTTCAATCCCTGTGTTGTTTTCAAAGAACACCTGAGCCATACTGAACTATACTGTGCTCATAGAGCACTGGCAGCCTACATATTTATGTTGCTTTCACAGTATGAATCAGTATAGTGTTCTAAGTACGCCTGGCCCAGTGGAAGTGTACTGATTTCAGAGACGACCGACTCAAGAGGAATCTACCCAACACCCTCCCCACAGGAACCTATAGCTTCTATAGGTACAAAACGGGAAACAGCGTTTATAACGCTGTCAGTACAATGCGGTGCCATTACAACGTGGTCAATACAACGACTGCGTTGTTACCACGCATACCATTACAATGCAAGTCATTACAACGACTTGCTGTAGGGAGCTTTAGATGTTGGATTTTCAATCCAACACCTTCCCTATTTTTGCACAGACTGGAGTTGGAGTAGTAAATTATACCATTCCGAACTCCAGCGCCCCCTCCACAAATATGTGGTAAAATAAAGCAAATTAAGTGGTGAAAGGCAGCAGATTTTGTGACAGTATTACTTCGTCAATTTTGCATATGTTGACACCGTTTTGGCAAAGGTTTAATCTTATTACTACCAGTTTAACAAACAAACACAGCAATAAACAACAGAAAGGGGACCCCTTAGTAAATTTTGATCCGCTTGAGATAGAATTTTTTTTTTTAAACTTCAGATTATGCAGCAGCTGATGGATTATGCGGCAAATGTTTGAATTTCAAAACAATGCAGGAAACACAGCGGACACTCAACTGCATAATTCCAGTGGCCCTGTACTTGGCCTATAGAGGCCATACTATGTTCAGCAGGCCTATATGGCGTACTTATTTGCCCCACGCGAGCGTGTGCTGTATTTTTGGCACACTTGTCACAGGAAACATCATGTGTTCGCAACTCTAGACCCTGCACGCATATCCACAAATCTTGGGGTGCTCCCCAACGAGGCAGGTTGCTCATTCACTCCTATTTTCATTCTAGTGCCTGCACGGCATTCCCTCCATGGTGTCTTAACCTCATCGATGCTTGACATATTCTGCTCCTGTGCTGGCCATAATAGAACTGGGTGTGGTCATGACGAGCTCAGCTCGTCATGAGCACACGAGCACCGTGCCTCATGACGAGCTGAGCTCGTCATGAGCATCGAAGGGGTTAAAACTGGGCACTTGGACCACATCTCTACATTTAATTTAATAAAGTTTCCCAAAATCAAAGATGAAATTGGACCACAGAGGTACTCACATATGCACCCTCCATAGGTCCATGCGATGGTCTCTTACCCCAAGCTAGGTTCATGCAGGATATCAGTGTCCTGAACTAGGGCCATTGTCAACGTGCTTACATACACGCTCGTGTATTGACATTTTTGTCACTAAGGGTTATTAATCCAGGAGTTATAAAGACTATATAGTTCAAAATGGTACAGGTATTCTGTGATCAGAATATAGGTCCATATGGTGCCAGTGTTCTATAAACACAATATAAGTCCAAACAAGGCCTATGCCCTATCAACACTTCACAGATCCATGTTGTGCCAGTGACCTGTAAACAGACATGAGTCCACAAGATGATGGCGTTTTATGAACACACCACTGATCCTAACCAGGTGAGTGTTCTATAAATATGATACATTCCATCTCGTGTCGGTGTTCTAGAAATGCAAATATGAATCCATATGAGGCCAGTAGTCTAAGAACATGTTACGGTAAACATAAAGCAGGTGGATATAATGAGTGTTGTGTTCTCCAGGCGTGAGAACACAATGCTAGGCCTAGAGCGTAGTCAATGTACAACAATGACAGACACATACTCTCTGATCATAAATGGGCTATGGCCACAAGTGACCACCAGCCCATTTATTTATATCCTTTGGGCCGAGCCCAGCCCTCAGGGTGCAGACTGCAACAAAGTATGTTAGATGCCGGGTGGCACTCTACATCCCTTCCAACTTTTACGGGGATGGTCCTGGCCTCTTGGCCATCCAACTTGGCAGATATAGTCTCTCAGCTGGTATCTGGGTGCCGGGTTAGGGCGCAGATCAGACCTCTGCCTTCTGGTCCACTTTCCACTCCTGCTTGTCAGCACAGGGGTATCCAGGTTCACTTGAGTCGGGACTGAGGCTTTGACACCAGTTGTTGGGGGTGACACATTCTGGATACTGAGAGAGATGGAGGTGTCCTGGGACCATGCCGGTGCATCCTGCTCTGCTGAATGGGGCATTAACGAGTGCTCTCCGCTGGCATCTTCCCCTTCCTCTACCTCTTCATTCAACACCCCTGACAAGTTAATTACCTTTTTAAACCATGATACTTTCCTGACAGCGGCCCAATGTCCCTGCCGGACGATGGCCATGGTCCTGCTATGTTTCAGACTCAAAGGGGGTCTGAAACTTCCACCCTGGGTGACAGACTTTCAAGATGACATGATCTCCCACTTCGAGTTGTGGGATGATGGTACCACTGTCTAGGATCGCCCAGATGTTTGTTGCTCTCCTTTTGCCCTGTGTAATCTGAATATCCACAATGGCCAACTGCCATTCAGGGCCTGTCAGAAGGCTGTCTCTTAGTGACCTCTGGAATAGCAGATCCGCTTGCGGACAGCTGGTGGTACTGTCGGGGTCTACCTGTAAGCCCTCAGGAACCGATGCAGGCAACACTCATAGTCTTCTCCTTGGTCAACCCCAATCCTGAGGGCCTGGTTCAGGTTCCTCATGAACCATTCGACTTCCCCATTTGCTTGGGGACATTGCGGCGTCACTTTCCAGTGCATGGTCGCCAGCGAAGCCAGATACTCCTGGATCTCTTGCCCCTGAAATGGGAGCCCATTGTCCGTCTTCATTCCTCAGGCAGACCGACCAGAGCCAACACCTTCTCCAACATTGCCATGACCCTGGAAAATGCTGTTGACTGCTCCAGCCCTACCACTGGGAATTTCAAATGGGAGTTGATCAGCATCACTGTGAGGTGGCCGTCCAGGAAACTCCTGATGTCCATTCTCGCCTTCGCCCATGGCTTCCGGTTTGGCTCTTCTGTGATCACAGGACTGGAGGGTCCCACTGGGGATAGCGCAGCAGTAGCAGTTGCACACTTCTCTTCTATTTGTTCGTCCATCCTAGGGAACCACACCTTGTATCTCAACTGTGCCTTTGTCTTGACCAACCTCTGGTGTCCATGGTGTGCTAAGTTGACCACTCTGGGCAATAGGTCCTGTGGGATCACAATCTGCTAGCCCCTAAGGAGCAGCCCCTCTTCGCTGCAACTTAACTCATTCTGCACTCGCCAAAGCTGGTTCCTCACGACCTGCTGATCTTGTGCCAGTGTTCTGGCTCCATTGGGGAAGTGCTTCCATTGTTTCCTGACAAGCGCCTCATTCACTTTTGGCTCCCGTCCATTATCATTGCTTCTAGAATCTCCTGTATGGTGAGTGCTTTTGGGCATGCCTCGTGTACTACCATCCAAACAAAATCCTCCCATGGGCACTGAAGGATGCCTGGATAGGTAATCAGCTGGATTGTTTGTCCCTGGGCAGTAAATCACTTTGAAGGAGTATGGCTGCAGCTGCACCTCCCATTGCTCTATCCCTGGAGGTGCCAGCCGGCAGATCCCTGAAACAATGGCACCAACAGTTTTGGCAAGTGGCAGTGGCAACATGCCCATCAGATTACCAATGCTTCCCACTCAATTTGGGCATATATGTTGTCTCGGTCAGATAACGCCCTGATCTTGTAGGCGATGAAGACCCACAAGAGTTCTGCTTTTTCTGGGAGAAGCATTGCTCCCAGCCCAATGGAGCTTGCATCAACAACAAGCTCAGTTTTCCATTGGGGATTAAAGTATGCCATTGTGATGTTGTCTAGGAGAACCTCTTTCACCCACCTAAAATCCTTGTGCAATTGCTGTCCCAACTCCCACATGGGGCCTGCTCTTGTTAGGGCTCTCAGTGACTCCGATAGGGTGGCTAGGTTTGAGATAAACCAGCCACAATACATTGCCATACCAAAAAACTCCAGACCTCTGTTGCATTTTGCAGAGTGCTCGCATTCTGGATGGCCTCAACTTTCCTCGGGTCAACCCGCAGGCCATCCCTAGTGCACAGTCAATCCACACTCTTCCAGCCGCACCAGATTGGCTCATTTCCGTGTGTGGTGATCCTCAAGGTTCCCGGAGTAGATCAGAAATGTCACTTACATTCTGCACCCTGACTAGACCTGAGAGGGTTTCCCTGATGGTGTTTTGGAACATCTCTGCGGCCGACAAGATGCCAAAGTTGAGCCTCCAGTACCTCCTGAGGCCTACGTGGGTGGAAAACGTGATGATATAGTTGCTGGCAGGCTCCAGCTCTAACTGGTGATAGCCGACATTCGATTCGAGCTTCAAAAACATTGGACGCCATTCAGGTCTGCCACAATATCATCAAAGGTCCTTGTGATGTGTTGCTCCCACCGGATGGATTTGTTAATTTGCCTCATGTGGATACACAGCCTGAGGGCACCAGGCTGCTTGGACTTAGGTGCAAAAACTAACAGGGAGAAGCAAAGCGTGGGCCATGTGACTTTCTTTATGACCCCCTTTTGCTCCAGTTTCCTGAGTTCCTTTTCTACTTGCTGCCTTAGGTAAAACGGGACCCTTTGGTGGTGCAGCGCTTTGGGTCGGCCTGCAATATTGATGTGTAGGCAGATTAGCTTTCCTTTGAGTTGACCAAGGCCTGTGTATAGTTGGGGAAGCTCTTGCATCATATCTGCAGCCTGTGATTCGTGCACCTGCTTTACAAAGAATACCAGTCCAAGGTCCTCCTTGGTGTGGCACCCTAACAGGGTACCGGTCTCACCTTCCATGATGTGGAACTTCGCTCTGGTGGACCGGTCTTTGCTCATTATGTCAACTTCCACAGTTCTCTTAAGGTGCAGCAGCTGGGTGTCCCTATAGGAGTAGGTCTGTGACTTGGTGGCAGACAGTTAGGGACGCGGCACATCCTTGTTGAATTGTGCTGAGTTTATGACATTCACAGACGTCCCAGTGTCTATTGAGGTAGTTATGAAGGAGCCCCCAACCTCCGCAGTGCACATGGGAAGAGGCAGTTTCCTGTTGCCCTCCTTTCCAGCGAATAACACCATGAACAACCCATCTTCATCATCAGTGGGACCACCTTGCACGCCCACGTCAGATGTATCTTCTGCTCCCCTCTCATACAGAGGCAGTTGACGCAGAGCTGCTGATGTCCTGCTTGGGGACCCTCCATGGGTCTCTTGCCGCTAGCCTCTACACAACTTGGCAAAATTATTAATTTTTCCACAGTTGGAGCAGGCTTGCACTCTTTCAGGGCAGACATTCAGTGTGTGATGCTCCATACCACAGCTGCCACATCTATTTCCTTGTGGCTTTGATGCGCCCGTCGGGCAGGAGAGCCCCTGGCATCTCTGGATCGCATCAGCCCTTTCCTCCTTTACCACTTTCACAGATTCTCTAGAGGTCGCACTCTTTTCTAGCGCTACTTCCATATCATCTTCCTTGCTGCATGTGCGCTGGTCAAACCAAGGATGTCGTTCAGGGAGATGCCTGGCTGCCTCAATATTAGGTATCTGAGCACTGCCGACTTGCAGTCCTAGATGACCTCAGCACACATTTCTTCTGGTTGGTCGACAATCATGCACATGCTTGTCAGCTTTCAGATCTGTGCACAGAACATGTCGACAGATCCTTCTTCTGCCTGCCGGGCATGGCATAGCTTGAAACTCTCATAGTCACGATTGAGTTGCAGATCAAAATGTCTGTTGAGGGTAGCAATTGCAGTGTCAAAATCATTGTCTCCCCCTATGTTAGGCAAGTTCTCAAATAGGTCATTTAGTTCTGCACCATCAAAATGAATCAGCAAAGATCTTTTCTCAGCACTGTTGGTTTCGCAGATGACACAAAAGTAGTGTTGTAGGCACCTGACCCAGGAGCACAATCTCAGTGCCGCCAATGGTGGATCAGCTAAACTCACTAAACAGTGGTAGTGGAGCAACAGAGACATGACCATAAAGGGCTGGAGGCTGCGCTACTGAGACTGGTCGTTGATCCGTCATCCTGATGGGCGCTGTCGGCGTAAGGGTGTGACTCTCACCCACTACTGGATACAACGTGCACATGCCTTGGCCCTCAACTGGACCACCGAGAGTCCACAGTGCACCGCAAGTTACAGGAGGACCAGCCACTGCACACGGGACACCACCGTCCCTTGTCACCAGTGTCAGGATCCCCAGCCGTGCAAACATGATGCTAGGCCTACAGCGCATGGAATGTGCAACAATGACAGACAGTTACTCTCTGATCATATCTCGACTGTGGCCACGAGCGACCACCAGCCCATTTATTCATAACCTTTGGGCCGAGCCCGGCCTTCAGGGTGCAGACTGCAACAAAGTATGGTAGAGGCCGGGTGGCACTATACAGACTGAATGTCACGCTCAGTGGCGGCTGGTGACATTTGAAAGTGGTGAGGCGTAAATACTGCACTGTGGCGAGCGAGCGCAGCGGGTGAGGCCGAACCACCTGTGGGGGGTTCGTGGGGTTCTCCCACGAGAACATTTTGAAAAAAGTGGGCAAATGGTGCATTCTCAAGCACATTTGAGAAAAAGGTGGCTTGGCGAATACATCTCTGGGAGTAGCCAGACAAGTCTCTTTGCACTTGCACAGATACATCTCTCCCCCTGCATTCATATAGGCACAGTCACCCTGCACTCATAGACCCATTACTCACCCTTCCCTGACACATCACTAAGCCAGCATTCACCCATCCACATCACTCACTCTGGACTCACAGATATCACATACCCTGGACTCAACAGGCACACTGCTCAACCTTCACTCACACAGACATCACTCACCCTGCACTGTCACAGACATCACTCACCCAGGACTCACACAGGCACACTGCTCACCCTGCACTCACACAGACATCACTCACCCTGGACTCACACAGGCACACTGCTCAACCTGCACTCACACAGACATCACTCACCCAGGCTAATTCTAAAATGTGGGAACTCATTTTAGAGATGTTTATAAATAGTCACACTCACAAATTAGCATTTCCGTTTTCCCCTATGGACTTTGTACAATTTCTGTGGAAAAATATGCCATGTGGCGAAGACTCAAAGCACTGGAATGTCGAATTTGCTGCCTTGTACTGTCAAGCCACCAGCTAGTCGAGTGGTGGTTCATTAAACTCATGTTTAAGTAAGAATACATTAGTATGCTTGAGATTAGGCTGCATTTCAATAAACTGATGCGATAATGCGGTGTCCCACAAAGCAAGTAAAAGATTTGTAATTAAGTGCTATGCTGCGACATGGATGGAGACACTTCCCAAAATTATAAAAAACAAAAGCTTAATATATAAAACTTCGACACAGCAGTACTATAATTAAAACATATAATAATCATGTTGTACTTCCCTCTAGGGTTAAGGGCTGCTGTTGTAAATCTCCCACTAAAGAGAATTGGGGGGAGGGGACAAAACGAATGAAAGAGTAATTTCCCCCCATTTCATATAGGATGCTACTACCTCTTCTCTCTCTGTATAAATAATCATTGCGTGTCACTGCTCACGCACCTTGAACACGTCCTTTCCCCACTCCAGTCACAACATTTATATATATTGGATGTTCCTAAGTGACAGTAAGGGTGAGGGAGGGATGTAATTAGTAAATGCTCACAGTGTCCTTTGATGTCCCCAGTTTCTTCAGCCCGTCCAAAGGCAGCAGGTCTGCTGAGTTATTGTGCTCCTCTGTTGCTCCCTGATCCCGGCCTCCTTCCTCCCCGAGTCCGACAGCATGCCCGAGGCGAGTAGAACATCTCGGTGGCGGACCCCAGGGGGCATACAGCGCTCTCTCTCTCATCCAGTCTCAGCTTTCCTTAACAGCTCCCGCCCTCATTATAAAGCAGGAGACTAGGATCTCACCCAGCTCTACCGGTACTCAGAGAGTTTAGGCGGGGAGTACAGTTTGACTTTTTTTTTTTTGTTAACTTCTAAGTGCCACATCGGGGCTTTCCGGCTGCCCTGTCACTCATCCTGGTGGCATCCTCAGACTGTTGGTGACCTTGCAGGGCAGCATTCATGAGCTGCTCAATGACACTCTCGCAGCAATCTTCCGGGCCTCGCTGACGCTGTGGGACACCCAGCGCTGGAGATGCAGGTTTCTGTGCAGCGCTCTGCCTCCTCGTGCCCGTGGTGGGCCTAGTTTAAATTCTAGGGCACGCGCGGCGGCACCACCATCCACGCAGTGTGGCAGGGAGGGCAGCAGCAGTGTGCGCATTTAGGACAAGTCATTTTTATGACTTGCCCACGCATGCGCACACACGCAGTAGCCCCTTCCCTCCTCCTCCTCCCCTAGCACTCACACAGGCAGAGACGCGGGGGAGCCGGGTCTCATTATGGGCAGCATTAGCCCTGCTCTTTAGCCAATCCTGGTGCAGTGGCGATGTTAATGCTGCGCCAGGATTGGCTGAGTTACCACGCAGAGGAGGCCCGCCCCCCACACCCTTCCGCGAACGCAATGACGTCACTACAGTTAGCGACTCCGACCGACCTCAAAATAAATCATTATGACTGTCGGCAATGTCGGTATGCTGCGCTCGTAATTTTACTCAGTGACAGTCAGTGACGGTCGTCCATGGCTAGTGGGGCAACGCCCCCAATGGACGACCGCCACTGGTCACGCTCAAAGAGGTCCAACAGTGGCTCTCAATGAACCACCTCAAACTCAACCAAGAGAAAACAGAAGTTCTCCTCATCTCTAATAGAGACAAAAACCCTCAAATCGAGGAATGGCTCAAAGCCTTAGACGCCCTCAATGTTCCTCTTGCGCCAACGGACTCTGTGAAATCCTATGGGATTACCCTCGACCCCAAGCTGGCCATGAAAAAACACATCTCAAAAGCCGCAAAATGCGCGTTCCTAAACCTAAAGCTACTGTACAGAATAAAACCCTTCCTCCCTCCAAAAGATCTCAAACAGGCCACACAGACGTTGGTGCTTTCCAGAATTGATTATGGAATCGCAACTTTGACCGGATCAGCAAAATCTCACTTAGGTCCCCTGACCACTACCCTCAATGCCGAAGCAAGAATGGTCACAGGAACGAAAAAATTTGAGCACATCTCTCCGGCACTTAGGGAACTGAAGTGGCTTCCTATTGACCAACGAGCCAGCTTTCGCACAGCCTGTCTCACGCACAAAGCCTTGCACACAGGCAAACCTGAATATCTGGCCGCCAAACTCAAAAGGGCCGGTCAGTCCAGGAACCTCAGAAGCTCCAACACGCTTCTACTCATCCCACTGGGAGCTCGGAAACTCAAAACCGGAAATAAATCCTTTGCGGGTAATGCGCCCAAAATTTGGAACTCCATCCCACCCCACATCAGACTGACCACCTCCTTCCCGAAATTCAAGACACTTCTCAAAGCCCTTTTCCTAGAACGCTCTCGACCATAAAGGGTAACCCAGAAAGGACTTGAGGAAGGTTTACTATCGAAATCCCTCCAACTGGAGACATGTTCCGCAACTGTTTATATATTGCCTCTGAGTTGGTATACTGAAGATGGTTTTGTTTTTGTTCTCTTCTCTGCTCTCGTTTTCCGTCCAGAAATTGTTTGCTCATAATTTGTACATGCTGTGAAGTGCTCTGATACCCTCGGGTCCAGCTAGCGCTATACAAAACTTCAATAAATAAATAAATAAAATAAATAAAGTGAGGGCCTTCTATAAACGCATTATAATTCTATATGATGCTGATGTAGTATGAACACAATATAAATCCATTTGGTGCCGATGATATATGAGCACAGTATCAATCCATATGGTTCCGGTGTTTTATCAATATGATATAGTTCAATAATCGCTTGCATGCTATAGGCATGATATAGATCTCCATATGGTGGCGGTGTTCTATAAATACAATATTGATAGTTGTTATACAATGTTCAGTGAATACAACACTTGGGTTGAACGGTGGCAGGTTTCTTTGGACCCAAACACAAGGCATATCCTTAAAGCACAGGTGTTCTTTTCATGTGTTCTTTTAATATAATGTGTGTGGGTCACATAGGAGCAGTTTATCTCAATCCACAACAAAGTTCCATGGAGCCAGGTAACGTAACCCCCTTGAGTGCAAGTGGTCTGTTAACAAAAAATACGTTTTATTTCTACAGATAAAATATATGCCGCTGCGGTGGAAGCCTGATTTTAAACCCTACACAGGTGCCGATATCCTCAGTTGCCCTGCCTAAAGCAAGGCAGACGAGAAGTGTTCCTGATTGTGCTGAGCCCTGATTGGCTGCCTGGGCCGGAAGCTCCGCCCCTGCGCTTCTCAGTGGATCCCGCCGCCAGGAGGGGCGGCTCAGGTAGGTGACGCGCTCTGGTGCCATCCTCCATGACAGTCACCTCGAATGAACCTATCCATAAAACCCGAAATGTGCTGCGACGCTGCGCAGGGAGCGCGCACTGCGCCATCCACAGCTCCCGCGCACCTGCACCCGCACCGGCTCAGAGCGGGCCCATCCAGAATCGTCGACGTCTGGTAAAATTACTCCGCCGAGATTTAATTTATGTGCGCGGATGCAGGTGCTCGACTCGGGAAATCATTTTCGAAGACAAGAACTTATTTTTCAGCATCCGACTTTCATCTAGAGGCAGAAAAATGAGAAAGGAGGAGAAGGAAAAGAAATGGTGCCAAAGGAAGAAAGCGGAGATAAAATAACCCGCAAGAATGAAATAACGAATCAGGAAGCTAAGGGTGGTGGAAGAAAGAGGCGTGAAGTGGAATCAAGGCTACTCCTCTTTGGTAGTAGTGGGCAACAGTGCATTCGGAAGGGTTGACAGCAGGTCTAAAGAAAAAAAGTGGGCCCTGGCACTGATATATTTTTTGCAAATTAAGCCCTGGACTCGTGACTTGGCTGCATCGTCCCTGCTATCTGTGGCTACACCTGTAGGTCACAGGTTTGAATGCAGGTAAAGAAACACAAGTGGTAAACTTTTCTGTTGCAGTTGTCTGTGTGTAAGTCACAGGTCAGAGGTTAATAGTTTAATAAAGTAGCTCATATACCTACAACATGAGGTACACGTGGATTTACAGTCATCCTTTCGAATCTAGGCCGCATAGCTCAGTAACTAACCTGCTGCATGGTTCTATTTGTAGTTTGTTGATCACAGGTTTGAATCCTGATGTGGCCTACTGAGGCACTCGTCCATCCAAGGATGTTATAATTTGATACGTGTCGTAATAATGACACCACCTAAAGGAACTCAGACAAGTCACTGCAAAGATTACATCACAACCACAACTGTCACTAGGGTCGGACTGGGACAGAAAATAGGAACAGGCATCTAAACAAGAGTGGCCACAATCAGCTAAAAAATGTGCCCACATTTTCAAATATGGCAGTTGTGAACTTGTAAAGACACATTGTATAGGTGTTTTACAAGGCATGGGAGGCTGCATGCATTTGTGCTTGGTTCAGTTAATGTTTGTGGTAATATCAGAGAAAGTACACATTAAAATCTGTCCAGCCAAACCATAAAACAGGGCCACAAACAGCCAAAAACCTGGACAATTCAGTGGGGTGTCAGCCCAACCCTTCGAGCACTACAAGATTGCGCTATAGGGCAGTTCGACCCTGACTGTCACTCACAGAATGCTGCATAGTACACAAAACGTTAGTTACTGGAGATATCACTGTGAAAACGCAGAGTTGCTGCTTGCCCCTAGGGCAGCGTGAATTCGCGGCTGCCCTGGGGGCAGCGCCTTCACCTTAATAGGGTGCACTTTCATTGGTTGCAACAGGCGCACCTTTTAATAGGTGCGCCTGGCGCAAACAAATACAATGCATAGTATGGCCCTAGGTCTGCAATAAATAGTGGGCACAGGAGAACCAAGATGCATATGTTTGAGTAAGGTTTTTAGGAGTGCAGCTGCTTATGGAGCAAATTGATCCTTGCATACTACTGTCAGATCAGACAGTACTGTCTCTTGTTTTCAACAACTATCCAGGTATATTGTGCAGTGGACCATGTCCTCTAGAGAGTGGTGTCGGCTACGAGTGAGTTGGTTTAATCATAGTACATCAAGAGGACCAACACAGCCTCCCTTAAATTGTTTAGCCTGCTCAGTTTCTATACATGTCACCCTGAGTTTGCAGTCATTGCAGGACTCCAAACTTTTTCTTAGGTGCTGCTGAATGCTGTGTTGCCAAAAACCCAAGGCTGCCTAGTATTCACTCCATTTCTGCCTCTTCCACTATCATACACTTCCTGACTCTTTATTTCACTCTTGCATTTTATTTTTCAACCCTGTTTTCTCCCTTTGTCACTGTTTTCTATCTTTCTACTCAGTCTTCGTTCTCCTTTCTTCTGCCTTTCTCTCTCTTGCTCTGGGTCACAATCTGAAGATGAAAAATAAGCCCCTGTTCCCAGACACGAGAGCCAGTGCACGCTACCAGCAAACACCAGCACAAATTAAGCACTGCTTGCAGTGTACACGGGCTATTAAGAGACAGTCTATGACTTCACAGAGTGTAGCCCTCAATCTGCAAATGCATCTTGACTTGGAAAGTCTATCTGTGAGCTTCAAAGAGCCAGGCCTGTCACCCTACTGATAACCAGGGTCCTTGTAACCCAAGATATCCAATATAGAGGCCGCAGAATAAGTTTCCTCGGAGTAGCACTGGTTCCTATATACAAGTTTATGGGCATTCACAAACTTACAAGGCTAATCACTGCTTGTTCTGCCATCTTTCCATCCCTTGCATGGGAGTTACTACTGCACATTACTCCCCAGTTGTGGTGGAAAAATATACAATAGTAAACCCATCTACACTTGCCAGTAATCCTTTTGTTAATTCCTGGCATATGTAAATGAAGGCATGTATGTCAGTGAATGTACGTTTACGCCTGAAAATATCTTACCCATACTGTCTTCCGGAAGGACTTCCACAGAACAGGGGATGTAACTGTGCAGACTTTGTGGCCCTTGACTTAAGGGCTTGTCTGACTGCTTCTTCCTCTCTCCAGTGGTGAGGCGGGTTACAACCGACACAGCTCCTTACTGGCCTAGAGTATGGATGCACTGGGAAAGAGACCACCTGTGGTCTGAGTCTTTGTGGATTCACTTGAGAAAACCTTCGGCTGAATGCACTGCCTAGAGGAACAAAACTGCCTATCCCTAGGGGTAAAGTGATTTGGTTCCTTGGTGGAAGCAGAGGTGATCATGGGGACAAACGTCTTTCCCTGGCAGTTTTTGTGTTAAAAGATCTTCTGGAAGAGACCATGAGAAATGACTTCCAAAGCAGCTCGAGGTGCTTGACTTGTCTCCTCTTGTATGAATTCCCTCACCACTTTTACCAACATGGATTCTAATTTACTGGATCTGAAGGTGCCACAAAAATAAGGTTCTCATTGTAGGAAATGCTCTGCAGGCAATGTTTGAATATTGTGGAAAATAATAGGTAACTTTTTTCTGTTTTTCAGAGCGGAGCCTTCTCTGTTGTGCGTAGTTTCTTTAACTTGTCTGGTAGTAGTTTATTGCAACAGGGGCAGGCAGTGCTTAATTTGCACCTGTGGTTGTAGGTGGTGGGCACTGGCACTCAATTTTGGGCGCCAGGACCTCCTTTTCACAGTCAGACTTGGACACAGGGTAGGATAGAAAGAAGCAGAATGAGAAAGATAGGGAAACATCAACAAAAATTGAGAACGCGTGGATGAAAAAGATCCTACAAAAGTGAGATAAAGAGACTGGAAGGGTTAAAAAAAGGCATGAGTTGAAGTCAAGGCGAGGCAGCCTTGGCGATTGGCAATCTCGGTAATTGGCAGTGTAAGCAGTGGGCTCCCTAGAAAAATGTGGGCCACTGCACGTATTCACATTGATTTTAACATTAATATTTTCAAAATAAGCTCTTCAGGTTTATTTTCTGGCTAGTGTGTTGTTTAAGTAATATAGTTAGGTCTTATCTCAATTTTTAGACATCAGATGCATTAAAGGGTTACTTTTCTTTCTGATTTGGAAAATCTGGAGATTACTTCTTGTTTTTTGCTTGTGCTCAATTCTTCTGCTTATTTATTTGTACCTCCCACATTCTTCATGAGAGGTGCTTCACCCTCAGCCGGCTACCAAAAGGAAGGCAATAGTTTCTTTTGGATTACTGGATTACTTCAGCTAGATTTGGAGGGAGACTGACCTAGGGCTGGCCAAGGCTTGATCTGCGCTCTTTCTACTGAAGATAACTTTAACCGTCAGGACTGGGCGTAGGATAACAAAGCAACGCGTGTTGGAGAAAACTCAGCAATGGCCCACGGGATATGCATAAAGTATGTGTTCAAGAAACCTTGAATATGGAACACATAATAACTGCTGCATGTTGTTCAAGACACCACTGTGGAACAAAGGACAACTCTACTGATGCATGAAACACAATACGATGAGCATAATGTACAACATTATTAAAACCCAGAAATGGGGCACAGGGTAACCCTGCTGTACCTGCTCAGCAAGGCATGTACATTCTGTTCCGAAGGGAGATTGGCTCACCCTCCCCTGTTGTAACAGCTGATTCGCCTCATCCTCCCCACGAGGCTTCCTCCAGAGCCAGCACAACACTCCGTTGCAAGAGTAAGATAAACGTATGCAGGAACTAGTGCAAACCGTAAACAGACTGATGCTGTGCTATCTCAACCGGTCTGTCTCTTATTATCAACCAACTCCATTTGACCTCACTTGGAGGATGCTGCCAGTGGAGCTTGTTTGAATAAGTAATTTAACCAACGCATCAACCAGGACCTCCGCTGAACAGTTTTTATTGTGCACAAATACATCTTGATCAAATAGCGGAAAACTTAAATCTCGACGTATTCACCCACACAACATGCTTTTCCAGCCAAGCAACCAAGACTTCCTTTGTAGACTTCAGTCTCTACAACTCCAGCTAATCCAACTGGCACACACACTTATCCAATCAGCCTAGCCCTCAGCATTAGATATCTATCTCTTCTGATACAGATTATCTAACCAATTATCTGGATTCTCAACCAACCAATATCTGTGTTGAAGAACCTAATCTCTAGAAATTCCGCTCAACCAATCAACGAATAAGTTGACTCTGCTAAACAAGGCTTTTCAGAAATGTTAATGTCTCTAACAGTATGTCATCCGAACGACAACCAACCAACCAACACACATCTACTATGAAGACCTTGATTTTCCCACATGCAATCGATTCAACAAATAAACTGACATGCTTAACCTACAGTTATCTCCTTTGAAGATGCCAATCTCCTTACATACAATCCAACCTACCAATAAAAATCTCATTTTAGGACTTCAAAGGCTTTATCTTGAGCATGTACAACCAATCAATTCACCAACATAGCCAAAGAAAATTTCCTAAATAGACTTCACACTCTACAACTTCATCCTATGAAACAACAAACCTGCCCACCCAACCATACAGGTCATCCTCTGAACATTTAATTATCTATCTCTTCAGCAGATTCAACCAATAAACACACATTCCCCATCCAGACAACCAATAGACCAACAGAAAAAATAATTATTTGCAACATAAACGTGTTCAAGCACATATCTTTCTAAAAACAAAGAAACCTAACCAGAACATTTCAATCTCTATAACTTCAGGTTGTTAAATGCACCAACATGTAAACACAAACAACCAAAACCTTACTGATGAATTTGGTAGCTAAAGCTCGTGTAAGTAATTAACTTACTGATCCAATCAACCAAGACCTCCTGTGAAGAATGTACTCCATGCCAGATCATCGTGCTTAACTGACAAATGATCCCCCAGCCAGCGTAGACTAACATCTTAAGAATGTGTAACTTCAGTTCATTTAAACAGCGAACTCAACCATTAACACTCTCTCTTTAAAAGTTCAAAGTCTACAAGTCCAATTTATCTAGACATCCAACTAACCCTTTTTGCACCCTGTCACTCAAATTCTCCATGACAAAAACCTCTTATTTCACTTCAACTAACAATATTTAATGAAAAACAGCCTCCAAAGAGAGAAATCTCTACAAAGCTGTCCTGCCAACCGAAACACCAAATTCTCATCCAACCAAGACACCCTCTGGATAATTCAAAACCTACTGCCCAATCTCATTTTTACATCCAACTTCTCCCCTCAGCCAATTACCAAAGATACTCGGTATTGATGACTCAGTGTTATCAAAACAGCCAATAAACCACTTTCAATTGCCAAATAACACCATCCACTGAATTCTGTGATCCAACACGTAAGACGTTTCTCTGAGGACAATGTTAACTCATTCTCATTAAAACAACTGAAGAGCCCTATACATCCCTCTACATAATCCTCCAAGATAAGTGTCATAGCAAAGGTGTCTGCGGCCATGAGTGAAGCAAAGAAAATTGACCACCTGAGCAACAGTTAGGTAATGAAAGGCAGCCATATTCAGGGTGTAGTGTTATCTGGTATCTTGATACCACATGTATGTACATCACTGATCATCCAAGACATATCCTGCAATATAAAGTAAACAACCCATTAACTGATGGAGTTTTCTTTAGGGCGCTTAAAACGTCTGCCCCTTTACTCTAATTTATGTAAGCACTAGGTCTGTTTATCCAACCAAAGAGCCCCCAATTAAATTTCATTAATCTACTTTACCCAATTAAGATCTTTCAGGAAGGACAGTTCTTGCGAGGGGCCACATCCTCTTGATTATTGTCCCCAATGTAGCCCTTTATTGCATGACGAAGAGGAGGGTTGTGCTCTTCAAACCAAGACTTGTTTGGGGTAATCTGGGCCATATACTTTGAATGTAACTAGACCTATAATTGCTGCTTCAACCATTAATTGATCAAACAATCGATTAATCTCCAAGACACCTCCCCTGTATCCTGATAATCTCATCACAAAGAGGTCGAGGTACCCCCTACCTGACTAAAGAGGTTCAGGTGTGGTGTGTAGCCTCAAAACAGTGTTACTGTCTTCCCACCATTTGAGGCTGGAAAGGATAATTTGGACAAAAAAATACAACTTCCTGTCTTCATTGGAAGGTAGTGGGCATGACAGGGTTTTGAGAGGAACACAGACCAAAAATATATGAAACATGACAAAGGGGATGAGACCTGATTTGGGAGTTCCTGACAATCAGGAGTCACAGGGCTGCAGTTATAACAACTGGAATACTTCACATCTGGTGTCCTTGGACCTCCATACTACGCTTTACCTATAAGGTGAATGCCAAGTGCAGTTCTTGCGCACTTGACTTTCAGGATAGTGAGGCAAAGAAGCCCAGGGCTTACTCAGGGAGTGGGTGAGGGTTAGACCCTCAGAAAAAGCACAAGAATAACACAATAATGTAATATCCAGTCAGTACTTAAAGAACAATAAAAGCAGGTAACACATGCACAGCCTAATATTAAATTCAAAATATAGATAAACACAGTGGTGACCAGTACCCTTAACTTTCTTTCTTGACAGAGATCAGCTTTATAAGTGTAAGGTGAAATGTCCAAGCTTCCCAGTGGTTTTATACAAAACTCCAATGTTTTCCAATGCTGCTCGCGAGCAACTCTGAGTTTGCAAACCTCAACCCTGCCATGGATCCCAACAGTCCAGGGCACATGCACAGTTTCCTTTTAGAGCTTCCCTGCTGTCTCATGGACCAGTTTTGACTGGGCACCGAGAGGCTGCCTCTGTGTCGCTCTGCTCTGGGGTCGTTGCGCATCAGTTTTAAGTTTCAGGATGATTGCCGCTCCTGAACGGCCATGCAGGACTCTTGGTGGCCCACACACAAGCCCAGCACCCAAAATGGGACTGAAGAGCCAACCCAACGGTGACACTTGAAGCTTAGCATGCAAAGGGGAAGTCAAAAGAGTGAACGGGGCACAGCCATGGGAGCCCGCACATAATGGGACCAAGGGTGGTCCTCGGGCTCAGTCACGGGGATCCACATGATTGAACGATGTTTACGTTCAATAGGCACAACGACTTTGTAACCGCACTATGCGATTAAGTGTTTTTAACAGGGGTCCTTAATTTAGAACCTGCCATTTAAAGCAACTGTGTTCCTAGCTGATGGGTGCATTCACAAGCAGAGGAATAAAGTAGTCACAAGTTGTGACTTCAAGAGCTGTTAACTCCCACAACCACTGCATGGATTTAGATGTGGTTTGCTTCGCTCAGCTCAGCGCAGTCCCACCTAGCTAATGCTCTGATTCTTTTCAGGCGAAGCAAGAGGGCCCAGGTAATTTTCAAGTCTCCTTAGGCATTGATCCTTCGCCAGACCTACTCAATGTAGATGCTTTCCTGTACATCTTCCACACTTCCCAGGTGGACAGGCTGATGAACTCCTCAGGCTCGTTCTCCTCTGGAAGGGCACATTTCCGTACCCTTCTCCACAGCAGGCAAGGCTGTCCTTCCCTCGGGCCGGCTCAGCCGCAAGCTTAACAGATATCAGGGTCCAGGCTGGGCCTGCACCCAGAAATCATAAATCCTGGACCTGGAACACAGTAATCTTCTCAAGTACAGTGGCGTTTATTTCATCTTGGGTCAATTAAAAAATTTTGGAACTTAAAATTGGGCAAACTCCCCAAGTTTTTATCCCCAGAGCTGACCAATCAGCTCGGTGCATAGTTTATACTTTGGTGGGGCTCCTCCAATGACATCCTGCGTGCCTGATCACTACATGATCAGGGCTTGCTAAGGTGATTCTCAGCCAGAATCCTTCCTGAACTTGATCCAGCCAGTGCAGGTCCTGGTTGGCTCAGACAGCAAAGCAAATATTCCGCGGCACAGGGGATGCAGGAAGAAAGGGCGGCGATAAGAACACTCTGGCAGGGGCCACAAGAAGCAAACTAGAAAGGAGTATACTGCAAACCTCTGCAGAGAATCTCTGGAAGAAGGGAGGGCACTTTCCATAGCAGAGTTCCAGGATCAAAAAAGACCTGGGCAGCCTCCCTCCAAGCCCACCACCATTTTGTATTTTGTACTGTCACTCACAAAAAGGGAAGTCAAAATGGCGTCTCTGCTACACCCAGCCAAACACGTACACAGACTCCTCACTCGTACTGTGCTATAAACAGTGGACATTTACCCGTCACACAGATGGAAGTGAAAGACTCTTGTTGCATGGCACTGGTAGAAGCTTTCAAACAGCGGAGGCCGCTTGGCATCGCCCCCGAAGGAAACAAGTAAAAATGCCTGTCCCTTCCATCACTGCCAGTCTTACAAAGAGCAGGCAGGGAAGGAGGGCAGCAGACACTCTCTAAAGACAGTGCACTTTGGATATCCCCTCCACAGCGGGGCCATGTTCTAGTGTTTCACGTCAAATAAACAGTAGATGCTTCAGCGAACACGTGACTGTCATATTTCCTTCCAGATAAAAAATGGAGACAAAAAACAAACAGATGCTGCAGGAAACTAGCATAAGGGAGGGCAGCATGGTCTCTAACGGCAAGCAGGGGGCATTTACTTGCCAACAAAGTACAGATGTGAGCTTGTGCTCAGCAGGGGGTCTGAGGGGAAAAGGCACCAGCCTAAGATTGCCGGTTGATCCCTGTAACACTCGGTGTAAAACCTGTACATTTTATAAACGATCTCTCCTCCCTGTAACCTTTCAGCTCTGTACCCCTGACATCCCCGTTCTTCCTTATCACTCATCCTGCCTCTTCAGACTTATTCTGTCCCACATCATACCATTTCATTTTGCCTTTGCAAACCCTCCATGCCCCCCACTTTTCTCCTACTACTATTCCCTCGTCTCCTTCTGCCAGAAGTGTTCTTTTCCTCTTCAACCTCTGTTGTCCCCCCCTTTCCTCCTGTCGTACCCTCTTCTCCGGTCACCCTCTCTCCTCCTTTCTCTTCATGCTTCCCCCCTTTCTTCTGCGTCCCACCATTACCTTCCTGAATACCCTTTCCTTTTTCTCCTCCTGTCCATCCTGCATCTTCCCCCTCATCCTGCCACTCACTCCTCATCCATTCTCTGACGCCAGACATCCTTTTGTTTCTCTTTTGTCACTCAAACTCATGTTCTGCTGCCAATCGTTTCTCCGTTTCTCCTCCCAGGATCACCATTCCCACCTTTCTGTACTTGGTAGTCCCCCTTCTCGGCTTCTCTCCTATATGCCTCTCCCCTATCAACTTCCTCCTTCTGCCATCCCATCCCCTCTCCTCCACCTCTTTCCTTCTCCAGCCCTGTTCCAACTGCATCCTCTGCTCTCGTCTTTTCTCGTCTACCTTTCCTGCTCCCTCATCCCACCACTCCAAGGCTCTCCCCTCGCTTCCATTCCTGTCCCTCCATAGCTTGCTGTCCCTTCCTCTCCTTTTATGCTCCTACTGTCCCCCTTCCTCCATCATACTGCTTTCCCCCTCTGTAAATTCTTCTTTCCCATCAGTTCCTGCCATTCCTTCTTATTCTCTCCCCTCTCTACCCCTTCTCTTTCTCTCAACCTCACCCTCCGCTCAACCCAACTCTTAAATATGTAACAAAACAAGCATTTCCCCAGCCAGTAGGTCTCGCTTGCTGTGCAACATGGCAGAAAGTAAAAAAAAGCACTATGACGCGGCCAACACTGGTAGTAGGACTGTCATTGGTGGTGAGGGGCCAGGGAGATTGCTGAGAAAAGGTAGAGCGATGGTTGAAAGAGATCACTGTTAAAATGGCTGCCAGCTCAACAGGAGCGCACACGAAACAACTGCAGCCAGAGTATCAAGATAAACTATGAAATAAAGTAACTATATCGAGGAAGGCCCTGTGAGACCTTGTGTTACAGAAATGTGCCTATTCTGATCAAGAGAGCAATAATGTTGTGGCAAATTGGTGCATTCACAGATGGTGAGTTGGGCCTACTGCCCCACTGTTAAATGAGTCTATAGGTTGGAATAAGATTACCTAGTAATGAGAGAATTCGATTTTATACTTATTTACATAATTAAGAATTCTATGACATGGTCATTTTCACAGATGCATTCCACACCTGTAACACGTTTCGCCCCACAGTGGCAGTGAGGCTTGGGGATTTTTCAAGGCATATTGGGGCAACTGTAAGTTGCTAACATTGGAGATACTGGTCGTCCCTATAATCTGCTTCAGTTTAAACGAACAGTGAATTATTGGTACTTGGTAATAGAGCAAAGGACTAGTCTGGAGTGCTCAAAGTGCCCAAAAGCTGAGGCAAATTACAGGGACTTCAAGTATCACCACTGTTAGCAACTTAAAGTTGTCCCATTAAGCCTTGAAAAAGCCACTGAGAAGCGAAACAAGTGTCATCCCCATGGAGAAAGATGAAACCTGAAACATATGCAATAAATGTCTATTATAATCAGGGCCACTGGAATTATGCGGGAGAAGAGGGACTAGTTTTGTGGCAGTGTTGAGCAAATTATGCAGCAAGAAAAGCCAAATTATGCGGAGTAATGTGGCACCTTTTTTAATAGTATTATGTCATTATTTTGTACTTTTTACTCTTGTTAACACTGTCTTGGCATTGGGTAAACCTCATTCGTAACAGTTTAATACCCAAATATAGCAGTTAGCAACAGAAAGGTGACCTGTCAACCTTTACAAAAGGCCTTCCACTGTGCCGCAACCTGTGCCGCTGCAGTTTTAGCAACTATTGAACTGTTTGAACTAGAAACAATAATGTTTTTTATTTAAATATGCAGATTATGCAGCAAATTATTGATTATGTGGCAAATGCAGCAAATCTATAATTATGTGAAAATAGCAGCGTCCGCACATTCGCATAATTCCTGGGGCCCTGATTATATTATATAGGTGTGAAATGTATCTGTGAAAATAACGTCATAGACATTTAATGTAAACAAGTATAACATAAATTGCTCTAAACTAGGTACTTGTATCCCAACCTTATAGACATATAAAATAAAGTGGCAAACGTTAACTGTAAAAACATAACCACCGAAACTCGGAAAACTGGTTTAAAACACTGTCAAAATGATTGAACAGTAAAATATAAAAGCAGGGAAATTCACTTCTTGTTTGATTCTGCTCACCTCGAACTCTAGTTCCCACTTCACATATCACCTTCAAGTATTCTCGCTTGTCTTCATTTGCTATCTCTTGTATTCTCCTGGCCCCCCTCCTCTGCCGTGATTTGGTCTCTTCTACTCTCATCTCCCTGTCTTTTTTTTGCTGCCCACTGTCACATTCCCCCACCTCTCACCTATTTTCCCATTCCCGCTCTCACTTTCATTTACACCTCTTTTTTCATCATGTTTGTGCTCTTTTCTTTCATTCCTTCACTTTATCTTCTGACTCTCGACCCTCCCCTTTTAGTCATATGCACTTTTTCAAACCATTTCCTGAGCTTCTCCTGTTTTTCTTCCCCCATTATTCCCTCTCCCTCTTTCTGCTCATTAGCCTGTCCCACCTTTTTTTGTACCACAGCTTCATTGTGCCTTCTCTCCCTCTCTATGCATTTACTTTACTCCCACTCTCTCCCCTTCCTATTTCATTTCTCTGCTCCTGTTCCAATCTCATTTCCTCTTCAGTCCCCTCTGTCCCCTTCTTTTCCTTCCCTCCCTGGTGTATGCCAATGCAAGTTTCTTTTCTTTCCACTCCCCTCTGCTGTCCCTTCTTTTAACTTACTCCACTCCATTTTTTCTGCCCCTTTTCCCTTCTCTCCAGGACTGAGACATTATGGCAGAAAGGGATGTTGCCTCGAGGTCCTGCTCCACCCAGAGGCCCAAGAAAAGCTTCGGCCAAACTTTTCTTCTTTCTAATTTCTTGTTTCACTTTAGTACTTTTGACCACATGCCCTTTCATGCACAGAATTCAAGAAACAGAGCAGTGTACATGTGGGATATTTTGAATCATGTTCAGTGCCAGCAAAGCAAGTCTACAGGGTGGAAGTTCTAAGGGGCTGATTTAGAGTTTGGCAGATGGCGGTAAAGCCATTGGTTTGCTAATAATGAGGTAAATAATGAGGTTTGTACTTTACTCCTGCAATATCGAGAATCCTCTGCGGACAACTCTAAACATTGGCAGGATCCTCTGCCACGGAGGTTCCTGTAAATGTTGTAAAAGTTTGACAGACGTCTCCATCAAACATGATAGCCGCCC